>NC_090937.1:763328742-764528742 GCF_040938575.1 Ambystoma mexicanum | reverse complement strand
AAGTTGGGTTCTGCAGTTTTAATTGGCAACACTACTCACTCTAAGAAAATAATGCCTCTACATTGCAGGGTATATATAGCAGTCTGGACAGCTACAACAGGTATGTGAAGCTTCGGCTGTTTTCTGTATTCAGTTGTCCATGCCCAGTCTACTGAACGTGACTGTATCCTGTTCTGTAGCATCGCACAAGCAAACCGCGCTTCATCCAGCAGACAGCTTTCAGAAGACTTGGCAGTGCTGCAGAGTCCTCTGAAAGCCGCCTGCTCCTTGAAACGCAGGTGTGAGTGTCGTGGGCAAGCCCCTGGATCTGGGGATAAGGCGGCAAGACATGTTTTGCCAGAAATCCGCTCGCTCCGTCATGTTCCGGCCCATTTCCTGCACTGATCTATCCAATTCCACTGGGGAGATGGTAGTCCACGGGTGACTAACATAAAAGTAGTACTAACTTTTAACAGTGGCTGAGAAGGCACTACACTTCAGTAGCAGTTGGAGGAGAAGTGTTTTCAAGTGTTAAAGATCGGATAAACACATATTATAATTAATTTATCACAAACTACCACTATTTTGATTTGTAAAATGTAGCATTTCTTATGTGTGAGATTGTGCACTCCTACCTGCCAGCTATGAAGACCTACTACCAATAATCGGGACCACTGAGTTTTCCAATGGAAAAATAATCTTGAGAAAGGGGGACAGAGCACCCCATTCAGGGACAGTCCTGGCAAAACCGGGAGGTGTGGTCACTCTAATTCTGGGACTTGTGGTGCCGGATGTTTACCGGGGAAAGCCAGCACTGAAAGTCCCAGAATGCAAAGAAAAAACAAAACTCGGGATCCGTCATTACCTGAATAGAATGTAGCAAACGTAATTAAGAGTGAGAAAATAATGTACTAGTTTGCATAAATATTTTATTCTAAAACTGATCTCTTTGGAACTATATAATTGTTTTCCTACACTAGATGTTGTGGCGCACATTTTCCTACCAAACGATGTGCCCGATTAGTATTTGTTACTGCATTTTTTTAACATATGGTAAATGCAAATTGCATGCAGGGGGGCATCAACGGTACCACTTATGTTCTGATGGGTCCCCTGCATGCAACTGTGAAGACTCACAAAGCGGAGTGCAAACACACAGAGTAGTACCGGGCGAACGCACCTCTACTCCCCCTGTACGCCTCCTTTTGCACTTTGTTTTGGGAATAGAAAAGTATTGCACAATTGCACTTTGCAGGCGGCATTTATTAATGGATTCCTGTGGAATCCAACTGTTAATTAGCTGGTGCTAAAATGAGGCAGATTATATAGACATCCATTAGGGATCAACGTTATAAAACCGAATCCCAAAAAATCCAATTACAAAATTACGAAGCCCACTTGTTTGCATTTTGTAATTCGAGTTTTGGGTATTTTGGTTGCCCCCCATACCCCTGCTGACCATGTAATTTATACGGGGGACACCCCGGCAACACCTGCAGCCCATAATACCAAACTATGGGGGCAGGGGACAGCCGGAGACAACCTCTGATTAATGAAAGGCTGAGTTGGCCTTGGCAGGATTTCAACCTGCTACCTGCAGATCATGTATAGATCCCATCAGCGCCAGCGGGCGCTGAACCTGCTGGTCTATATTACTGGAGTAAGCTAGGAGGAGCAAGCAGTTCCTTCCTTCTTCCCTCCTGTCATCCATCACTCCCTTATCACTCCCTTCCTTCCTCTTGATTTTCTTCTTTTTTTTTTCTTTTGTTCCTTCCTTTTTTCTTGCTCCCCTTCCATTCTCTCCCCTTTCTTTCATGGGCATCTTTCCTCTTCTCCTTTTCTTCCTCTCTCACATTGTTTCCTTCCTGTCTCCCTACCATCTTTCCTCTTAACTTCCTGCCATCGTTTTACCCTCTTTGTTCTTTTCTCTTCTGCCATTCCTCCTTATGTCTTTCCTTCCTCACTCTCTGTAATTCCTTTCCTATTGTTATGTTGGAAAATAGCAGTTAAAAATAAATTATTGTGCATGGGTCAACAGGCTAGGGTGCACTCAAGGAAAGTGCAATGATGGTCTCTGCAGCATTCTTGAATCACAGCTGATACCAAATGGCAGCTACATGAACAAGCCCTTAGTCGAGACAGCATGAGAATTTGATAAATCCATGTTCAGACAGAAGCATTTAATCTAAGCATGCATGAACCCCACATCTGGGTCTGTCTAGGTATAGATATCTCACAGGATTAGGGGCCAGGATTTAAAATGCTTGTATATGTTGTCTAGACCTGCGGGTAAGGTGCCAGGAAAGGGTGATGTGCGCAAGCATGCAGTTTCAGCAACGACTGAACAATGTCACAATTCACCACAACCATGGTGCCACCACACACGTCATGCTGCTCAGACAATCCTCAATCCAAAGCAATGCCACACTACGGTTACCACTCCCCAATTCTTCCCAATTCTACAGTGTGAAAACCATCCCTCGTTAAATCAGGGTAATGCACGTAAACTACCGAGGTGCGATTGCTGGCTGGAAAATTAGGAAATCCTGTCCTCAGCGCACCATGTGATGTTCATAACAGTATGAGACAGCGTGCTGCAGAAACGGCACTAACGATAACCTGGCTTTAGATCGCTGTATTTAGACTTTAGTGAAGTGAGAAGCTCTCACTTTCCACAATTTACTGTTTTCTGTTCAAAACCCTGAGCAAACATGCCCTACATCAGAAAACACGTATTCAAAGGAAACATGGTGCAATAAACCTTAAGTTCCTCGGGCTTCCTCCCAGGCACACAAATGAGCCAAAAAAACAGGCCTTGATTAGGCCAGAACTATTGCATTAGAGTACAGATATGGAGAAATAACATATAAGGAGAGCCACACAGCTTGTCGGTGTTGTTTGGTTAGCCCACACATTGACTGCCTGTGGCCATGCTAATCCCTATGGCCATTCCCACCCAGTACCTGCCCCTTCAGACCCAAAACAGCCCCCAACAGGAACTCTTTGAGCTCGCTTTAATTAAGCCTTGCCATCAAACTTTGAACTCGAAGTGCCTGCGAGTTAATGACTTAATTGGAGTTGTAAACCAACCTACTCGTATAATAATAATATCTTAACCAGGACTGGCATCGGCCACTCTATTTATAAGCACTATACGTGTCCTTCACAGAAGTCCTGTTAAAAACAAGCATTGTCAAAGCCAACAGTTTAGGCTTGTGTATAAGTATTAAGCATTGGCCAGGTACTGCCTTAAATGCCCATGTACTCACAGCATTTTGCACCGGCTACCATCAATAGCCAGTTAATAGCAGTACGTCAGGGCCTGGCAAGTGCATTTCCCATGCTTACATAAAAGCCCAAACTGATGGTATTGCCAATGCTTGTCTTCTCTGTTATTCTTTGTCTCGGACTTTGCTTCATGAAATTGTGTTCACAGCTTCTGTGGTTGCAAGGGAGCAGAATCGGGAGGGTGCAAGAATCCATTTTGTGAGTGCTGCATGTTTTAACGCGGCAAGCACAAGAGGACATTTTGTCAGCTCTTCGTTAGCAGTATGTTTTTTTTATATGTATAGATCACTGTAACACAGGTGCCCCATTTGCAGCAGGTGTTCTTACCTATGTTTGTAAGTGGATTTCTTTAGATCCGAATCAAAGACTCCAGTGGGTACTCTATCATAGCAGCTTCTAGAAGCAGGAGCCTGTACGGCAGGGTTTCTTGTAGACACTCGGGGGCCAGAACATCTCCAGCAAGGAGAACTAAACATGTATTATTGCCCAGACCTGTCCAGCATTATCTATTGCATACACCTGACTACAGCGTGGATTAGAGCTCATGCTGTATCACACACAGCAAATAAAATCAGTGTTCCAGGAGAATCCACAATAAGTAAGTACAAGCTGACCTTTGTAGAGCTGTAAACTGGCTGCTTCAGAGCATCAGCAGGATTCCACCTAACGAAAGTAACTAAGGTTTTGTGAAAATATCAACTATGCCTGTCTACCTTACAGATTTCCAGTCTGCTCCAAGTGTTCTTTTAAAGATATCAACGTGCAGGGAACTCTGAGGTTTGGCTAGTCAAAGGTTTTGGTTCAGTCTTAAGGAAGAATGCAGATTAATCTTTTCACAAGAAGCTCTTTCCCAGTCGAGGCAATATTCAAATTATAAAGAACTATGTTTACAGGCAAGTCACCGTCACTTCCTGTGACGTAATTCCATGCAAATTAAGGGGCACGCACTTAACTTGCCGCACTTGGCCCTGCAGATCCTAGGACTGCCCTGCACAGGACAGCCACAGATGGACGTCAGAGGCTAAATTGCCTATCAACTCACGGTTCAAGTCTGGGCGCGGTGGAACGTGTGGGACTGGCTATTGCATTCCGGTGTCATGAAGATCACGAAGGAATGGCACCATAGGAACGAGACTAGATGAGAGAGGCTTGGCAGTGTCCAATTCAGCAGTTTCCACTACACACCAGTTGGGACAGTAAGCTGTGTCCAAGGGAAGGTACTTTATTTTGGAGCCAGATCCTGTTGCATGCAAACTGGTAGTGACATCAGGGTCTGCTTTTCTTTATGGTGCTCTGGGTCCGACATGTGTGAGCTGAGCTCGCAGCACCGTTTTTCCTAAAGAGCAGTGATGCACAGGGCTATGGCTTTTGGCTGCTGACAGGAGTTCCTTTGTGTTTAGACGCCTGTAGTTAATTAAAGTAAAGTGAACATATGGATAAGTTGTGACGTGAGGCATGTAGGAAGAACATAGGCATGGTGTGCCATGTTATGTATTCATGTCGTGGCCTCTGTAATGTCAGCAGTAATGTCATTTTCGAAGTGATGACAATGTTTTCTCCACAGGAACACCAACCACGTCGGACAATAGTTTAGGGCATGAACTTATAAGTACTGGGTTTTAAATCACTGGTTATTATTTCCCATATTTACTATCTGTGGTTTTCTGCTTATCGCGCAGCGTGTGGTGAAGATATGTGAGTGTGGTGGAGATATGTGATTGTGGTGGAGATATGTGAGTGTGATGGAGCTATGTGAGCGTGGTGGAGCTATGTGAGTGTGGTAGAGCTATGTGAGTGTGGTGGAGATATGTGAGTGTGGTGCACGTTAGACAATGTGCTGGACGGTTTGGGGAAGAATGAGAACATATTTAGGCACCATTGCATTCTAGAAGATGTTTTTGACTGTTGTGGCTTTTGGGGTCATGATACCTCGCACTCTTGTGGGGATGTCCACTCGTGCCATTGTTTTTGGGGTCACAGCACCAAGCATTATTTTGAGGGTGTTCACCCGTGCCACAGGTTACAAATTGTGGAGGTATTAGACACCTCAGAAGTATGGAAGGCATTTTGACACCATTGCATTCAAGAGGATGTGTTTCACTGTTTTGGCTTTTGGGGTCATGATACCCGACACTATTGTGGGATGCGTTGACCCGTGCCATTGGTTTTGGGGTCACGGTACTCAGCACTATTTTGGGGTGCGTTCACCTGTGTCACAAGTTGTAGAGTTGTTGGACACCCCTGTGTTGTGGAGGTGTTGGACACCGCACAGATTTCAACTTGCAGAGGTGTTGGATACCCTGGTGTTATTAAGATTGCAGAGGTGTTGGATACCCTGGTGTTATTAAGATTGCAGAGGTGTTGGATACCCTGGTGTTATTAAGATTGCAGAGGTGTTGGATACCCTGGTGTTTATGAAGAGCAGTGGTGTTGTCACTTGGCCCAACATTTTGGGGAGTTGGACTCCTGTGCCATCATTGGAGGTTGGACTTCTAGTGGTGTTTACCTTTTGAGCTATGTTGTATTTTTGGTTTTCTGTCTTCGAGTGGTTAAAGGACAGTAAACGTCGGAGTAATGGTCAGGTTGGCTTTTGGTCTTGTTGGGTGAGGGTCAGCTAAGGCTTCCCCATTGTTGCATTGGGAAGTCTCTCTTTTCTTCTGCTTCCCTGAGGGATGGCAGCATATAGTGTTGAATTGTCCTGCTGCCACCCAGGCGTAGTGGGGGCTATGCCTGGATGGTGCTGGTGTGCACGGTGGAGTAGAGTGTTTACTTTTGTTGGTGTTGGAGTGGAATTTGGAGTGTGAAGGACATACATGTGTTTTGCTGCTTTTTTGTGTGTGCCTATCTTTTGGGTGTTCAGTCCTTTTCTATAAAAGGGGGAAGATGCCTTGTGTCTTGCCTTTCCTTATCTACTCTATCCTGGTGTGTGTGATTTCTTGGTTGGAATGTGGAGTGAATGTTTCTTTCTGAATGTTCCTGGAGTGTCAGTTAGTTGAGGCTGGCTGAGAGAGAGGCTGCCGGTATATGTGCCCCAGTGTACCTGTCCTGTGTAACCTGAATCTATTCTTGTAACCTGCAACTGAAACTAAGTAAAGAAGCTTTCCTTTTCTACACTGGACTAAGTGTCATCTGTGATCTGGGTACTTTGTTTTATCATGGGGCCATGGGTGACCAGTAAGGAGCTGCAGCTGTGCTCTGACACCTCAGGCAGGGAAGGTTTTAGGGTCATCCGGGAGTGGGAATGGTTTGCACAAAAGTGGCCTACGCCGTGGCACAAAAAGGGCAGGATCAAGAGAACACTATGGCGCTCTAGCTCTTCCCTATACTGATAGCGCTTCTGCTTTGGCTAAGGAGTTAAGTAACGTGAGGGTGTGTTTTTGGTCTGAGAAAAGGGCATCTGTGCTAGCAATTAATTAGCAATCAGCATCGTGTCCAGTGGTTATGGGCTGCTAAGAAAGTTAGTGCAGATTTACTTGTACAAGAATATCAAGTTTCGGGGACAACATGTGCAAGGTATTGCTAACATTACGGCTGAGGCTCTTTCTCATTTTCATTGGGGCAAGTTCCTGGAAGGGCCCACCCGCTGGCCTTACAGAAAGGGGAGCACTTCAAGATTGAGTGATGGCAGCTGGTGTCATGGACCGGATGCTCTGGGACCGCTGAAGCGTTTGCTCACACCAGGAGCACGTTCTTGAGGGTTTTGTCTGAGATGGGGGGCAAAGAGCTGGCAGGTGACGAGCAAGTGGAAGCGTTTCTGGTGTGGGCACACACTGCTGGGAAAACAAGGAGTTGGGCGATTGGGCACCTGGCAGCGATAGCATTTTACAGCAAGCTGGGAGGAAGGGGAGATCCCCCTAAATCTTTCAAGGTGCGTGCTGCTTTGAAGGTCTGGGGGTGATTAGAGGGTTCGAGAAGGGATGAGCGCAGATTGATTTTGGGGTGTTGGTAAGAACCTTGGCAGTGTTGCTTGGGGTGTGTTACTGCCCATATGAAGTCACACTCTTTAGGACAGATTTTTCATTGGCTTTCTTCAGCGGTTTGAGGGTCAGCAAACTAGTTGCGAAGAGCAAGGATGATGGGTTGGGGAGAGCTTTGCTAAGGGGAGATGTTTTGTTCACGGGCGACCGGATGAGAATAAAGGTAAGGAAGTCTAAAACCAATCAGGAAGGGAAGGGGAGATGGATCACCCTGTATGGTTCACCCAAAAAAAGGGAGTTGCCCGACCAGGCTACTCTCACATTATATGGTGGGTAGGCCAACGGTGGGGTCAAATTCACTAATGAATGAGGATGGCTCCCCCCTGACAATGTTCATTGAGTAAGGGGCAGGTTACGAAGGGGTTGGCTGGTTCTCACACGGCTTCAGGATAGGGGTAGCAACCACTGTGTTTCAGCAAGGGATGCCTTGGGTGGCCATAATGAAATTGGGCAGATGGAGGTCTGACGGATTTAGGATATATATCAGCCCAAATGAAATGGGCGCTCATGGTTCCATGACAGTGGCATAGACTAGCGAGATTTTCTTTTTTTTTAAATAAACATTCATCAACAAAAAAAGGGAGATGATGGTGTGTTTAATTAAATTTATTTTTTTGCAGCAGCAGTCGGAACCGTTAGGTACATTGGGCACTCCTGTGTGACAAGAGCAGAGCAAAGAGCATGGCAATGGCAGAGGGAAGGAGGAAATAATAGGATGAGAAACACAGCGATAGTCTGGCTTGGTACGCCAGGCATGCAATGGCACGCTCTGGTGCCGGCGATTCAAAGGCAACTGGGAAGGTTGCCTGTGCCCAAGATCTTGGTAGTGCACCTTGGGGGTAATGATCTCACCACCCTGGGTAGGGGCCGGCTATTGGGTCTGATGCAGGAGTGTATCAAGAACTTGGGGCAAATGTTGGAGGACACCGAAATCATTTGGTCTACGATTATCCCACGGAGTGTGTGGCGGTGGGCTGGATCCAATGTGGCCATGGAAAAATCTAGAAGGAGGGTTAACAAGAGCATGGAGACATTTTTGCAGCTTGAAAACTTGGGATTTATAAGGCACAGAATGATTTGTGAGAAGGACCACATGCATTTTGACAGGGATGGGGTGCACTTGTCGAGTGTGGGTCACAATGTTTTCTTCCTAGACATCTTCACAGCACTCAGGAGAGCAGGATGCGTGTAAGGGGCCAAGGTGAGTATGTTTTGTGGTGAGTGGGGTCATTGGCCATGCTGCAAGCTTTACCTGCTGGCTGCAGGAGCCAGGTTGGGGTTCTACGGGCCCTGACGGACAGTTGGGACTCCTTCTACAACTGCAGTGGCCTGGGTTACGCTCCATACAGGTGCATGGGAGTGACTGTCCTGGCATAAAATAAAACCAGAGGCAGACTGGACTACTCGCTTAGAACTAAAACTGGAAGTGACAGGGTCACCCGGAAGGAAAGAAAAGGCTAAGTGATGGATCACCGGTTTGTTTGAAGTCTGGGAATGGCAAAGGGCCACCTGGAGAGGTGTTTTATGCCAGGTCCACTCTGGACCAGGGCAAGCCTAGGACCACACATGAGCTGACTCCAATAAAGTGATCTGCATGTTTTCCAATACACAATTAGAGTCTGTGCAATCATTGAGTTAAAGGGATGATGAGTATAGTTTTATGGCTGTGTGGAGGCAGGCCGAGTAGAGGTTAGCCCCGCTATGAGGGAGGTCAGAGTTCCTAAAGAAAAGGCACAATTGAAAGTGGGAATGCAGGCACTTGCAGGGGCATTGGGTGATCACTTTTGGCTCCACTCGCGAACCCATATTTAAATGTATGCTGCTGCCCCCAACTTCAAAACTTTAGGGTGTCTGTAACCCTGGCGGGGGCATTCTATGGCCCATTTTCCAGAAATTCTGCATTTAGCTCAACAGGAGTTTGCTCCAGTTTTTGCAGACATGTCCAATATTGACATTACCGAAAGTGCTGCAATAATTTCAGATGGTCTGCAAAGCCATTTTTGTTATCCTGAATGCAAGTTTGCAATAGTTGTCACTCAAGCCTTCAGTGGTAGGCATTGCTCCATTGGCGTAAAGGCATTCTCTGTAAAAATCGGGAATTCACTTTGTGATAACACCTGCTCCCAGTTTGAAGCACGTGCCTACATCATGTGGTAGAAATTCTGCTCATCACTAGAGGAATTCCTTTGGGCATGGTGTGTGCCCAGTAAACTCTGGGCCTTGCCAAGATGGCTTGCCCCTACCCCAGAGTGAAGGCCCATTCAGCTACACTGCCCAACCCCTCATCTGCCAGGGATCAAAGGACTCCATTCATTATCTCCCTGGTGTGACTTCCCCATTGTGTTGCAAAGGCCCCTTTGAAGCTTCCAGATCTCGCTCTGCCTCCAGAGGAGGAGTGTCCTGTTCTCCTGCAAAGGGTGTCATGCTTCCCAGCAGAGAACAAAGAACATCCTGGGCAAGGACCACCATGTGTTGTGAGTGAAACTTCCAGACCAGACGTAAAACACAAATGGCTGTGCCCTGCAGGTCCAGTTGTGAAAACATAAAAATAATATGAGGCCGGGAAGCCCAAAAAGAAACACACCAACACAGGTTACAAAGAACATACAAGTGCTTTATTTAAAAGCTACAACAGTTACTAAAGTCAATTGACAAACGGATAGCTATTCGGCTCTCAGAGTAACGTAACAAACTTCAACGAAGGTTCGATGCATTAGTAAGAGAGACCGCACATTGGAATATTTGGGTCTTTTATATGATTTGTCCAGCCCTTGGCCAACCCTCTCGCGGGTTAACCATTATAGGAGTCGGGCCTATGGGTTCCTAGCCAGGTCAATCCTATAATATATGCATTTTGATTAGTTTCACTGATATAGTTGTACATTTACACATAGGTCAACAATAGGACAAGGTCTCAGTTCGCGACCCTGACAAGTGGCCTGCAGGCATATTAATTATTTGTGTGTACGGAGGTCACAATGGCCAGAATCTTACTCAGAATGTCATTCGGCCTCCATTTTGATGTTCAGAGTGACTTCCATATTACAAGAGAACCTAAAATGGTGGCTTAATCCAAGATGGCGACTTACATTACTTTCTCTAAGGTCAAGACCTTGCCGCGGAGTTTGTTCGCATATGATGTTTAGACAACTTGGCATAGGCCAATATACATACAATTGTTGCGATAGGAGGCATAATATTGTTTCAATTCCGACACAGTGGACATCAAATGGAAATAATAAAGACAGCAAGTTGGGTTTTGGAAGTTTTAACTGTACTTCCTCAGCTGGTATTAATATATCAAATCAGCAATAGCTTTATATTTATATTTAACCAGAGCTCTGCCAGCAGACAAATGAGTATATGCGTTTAAAGGTATTTCGTACATTGATGCCAGTGCTTTCAAGGTAGCAAGGGGTGGCTTCGGAGGTGGTTTTGAGCCCTCCCAAATGTAGGAGGTTGCAGGCAGAAGGCAGCACCCTACTGTGGCACCCATGGTGATGGGAAAGGGGTGCAGCCTCAAAAGCCTATCAAATTATTAACGTTTAAACAATCATTAAAATGGCAGCGGCAACAAACATACAGATGCAGAGGAAAAAGGCCCGCCCAGGCAATATCATTATACCCCATATGGTGAAGCCAAAGGCATAACAGCTGTGCGCAACCTTTAGATGGACCACGCCTCCAATGATTCTCATATCTTTCCGAAACTAAATGTCCTCTGAACTGGGGTGAAAGATGCACCTAATGGGCCAAAGGAAGGCATATCATATATTCAGCTTCTTGGGCTAAGAGGAAAGGGGGCATGGGGTGTTGACCATGTAACGGGTTAATGGTCCCACTCAGGATGGGCTTTCAAAACTGTCATCCAGCCCCTCCAAACATTTGAGGCTGGCTGAGACCCTGAGCCCGTGACTGTTGGAACGACTTTGGTTCCAGCAGGCTGGGTTAAGAAGGTATATGTTACCCAGTTGATGCCAAGTTGCCAAATCACATTGCAGCTGCTGGTGTGTCAGTTGACAGGGCCCAACCAAGTGCACATGTGTGAACTAAGCTGTTCAGCATGGGCTGCTTTATAAGTGGGGCAGTTTAGCAGAGACCACTTTCTGAGAACGAAAATCGCCACTATTTTGCATATCAAAAAGGCTACACACCCTCACAGCTGGCATTCTGTCTCACTGACACAGTAACACAGTGAGCACCTGTGTTACTTTGTTACAGAAATGATCCCCAGAAGGAGGAGGACATCCAATTGTATCTGGTAAGGTGAATTGCTTTTAATTAGTGCCGACTACCACGAAGAAGTGGGCACAGGAGTTACATTACAGCCACATCAGTCATGTGTCCTCTTAGTAAATGGGTTCCTGCCATTTTTAAAGCTAATAGTTTGAAAGTGTTGATCTGGAGTTGCTACAGCAGGAGACAGTGTGGTCATCGATTCACATAAATGCACACTATCCAGCTGGACATAAAGCAGGAATGGGCAGAGCACCCGGGAGAGGATCATACCAGAGGCTGTGAGACATGTGTAAGCGTTCACACATACACGATGACATAACACATAGGCGCAGCATTCCCTGGGTCGAAACAAGCACCAGAGACAAAGCACATCCACTGTAAATGTGAACAAAGGAACTAAGAAAAGGCAAAATGGAAGGTAGACCCACACTCCTAATTTCTAAGAACACCTTTATTATAAATGTCGGAAGGTCATGGCACATTGGACATCCCTCTGAATAAACAAGCAGTGGGAATCAGAAAGCGAGGTATCCCTCGGGGAGAGGTGGCTGCCGCATCAGTGCAGAAAGAGCAGAGAGTGCAGAGACAAAAGGTACCTATCACTATACCTTGATAGCCTGCTTCCAAGACCACTCTCTCAACTTGAACTAAAACAAAGGCAAGCCTGACATGACCCGAAACAAGCTCCACCACACCAAAAGAGGAGCAAGGACACAGAAGAAATACTGTACATGGTCAGTCACTTCCTCTTGTTCGCTGTCAGTGTGATCATGATGACGTTTTTGTTTTTATGGACGCTCCTGGGCTGTGGCCAGTGTCATGTGGCTCTTTGTTTCTGGAGTGGCTAGCTTTCTTGTTCAGATCTCTTAAAATAAAACAGCCGATTCCACAAGTGTAACACTTTGAGCAGTGACCCTAAATTAGAAAGAATAGGAATAACAAATAATGTGTCTTTCTGGAATTCTACACAATAATTGATAGACTCATTAAAGGTTTGTTTCAGGCACGCCTCAGCAGGTGAGTCACTGATTTAGCCTGTTCTTAAACACCTCAAATTCACAATGCAGACAAAAACTTCCAAAAAGCATTTAGAGTAGAATAAGCATCCATTTCGGACTATGCTTTTCACAAGTTCCACTTACAGCATGTTTTTTTTTCTGCTGTTGTCTCTGTTACGATCATCACAAGACATTCCATCTCGGAGTCCTCGGTCACTTGACAAAATCCTCATCCCTAAAAGCTATGTAAAGTGTACAAATGTTTGACCATAGCACATAAAGTGGCCTTTGATTTCATCGTGCCACAATGAATGCTTTGTTGTAATGTGTATATCTTTCCTATCTCCATGCCATGCTGTTCAGGAAGGTTGTTTGCATGTATGAGGTAACGAGTGCCCAGAGTACGGGATGCCGTGTGAGTGCGCTGCTTTCCCTGTGCTACTCTAAATTATTTAATACACAGTTATAAACCCACCCAATGGTATGTATGTTGCCAACCTCTGAAGCCTGAGAAGTAGATCCACGCAGGCTTGACATGTGGCCAACTTTGCTGTTAAATCTCATTTACCAGTATAATGGTATCCACTACAAAGTGTAATCTGCTTTCTGACTTTGAGAACATTCAGGCATTGTTCATTTTACTATAGCTGGTAAGATAACTCAGTGGGTTGAGTACTTTCTGCAATGTTTGTGTGATCTGCAGTTCCAGGTTCGAATCCCGGCAAGGCCAACTCAGCCTTACATCCTTCTGATGTGAATAAATGAGTACCACCATAGGTTGGGTGAGATTGTATGTATATTTCTTCTATATAAAGCGCCTAAGCGCGAGTGCTATATAATAACACATCATTACCATTTGGCCTTGGACGTCTGCTTGCATTCACAGTTATTTGATAATATGGGCCTATACACACTGATATTAACGATACATATGGAGATCCATTCTTGTATGAAATATATATCACATTACAGTGCTAGCGTAACCATATTTTTCAGAGTGTACTTAGGAACAATGCTATGTGATGCCACTTCCTGTTTTGTCAAGGGGTGAAAGAACGTGTTGCATTGCTTCCTGTGATGTCACTTCGGGGTGGGGTCAAATGACATCACTTCTTGTGATGTCATCAGAGGTCAAGGGGCATGTTATGTAACTCCCGCTACTCCTGACATTTTGGTGAAATGACGTCTCTGCTGGTGGTTGGATTCAGTTTGCAAGATAGCGCTTTCTTTTCCTGATCAATGAAGTATTAGGCATCCAGTCATAATGTTGCCTGTGAAAAGGTCGCCAGGAGGAGCCATTTCCCCAAATTTGCACTCCCACGAAAATCAAACACTTTCCACAGATATTCTTGGACTGAAGTTAGAATAGAAAATGTTACCCTTCCTAGAATATGTGGGGGAAGGCTTTCAGGGGTGTAGGGAAAAAGAATCGCCTGCCTGGCGACTTTTTCCCAGGGGACATTTTCACATAGAACCAAGTACTTCTTGTGGCCCCAGAAAATATATTGATTTATATATTTTTTTTTACTTCCCTTTAAATGTCGTGCTCGCATTACACACTCTTGATTGCCTCAGAACAATTGAAGGCAGAAAGCCAATGGAAAGGGAGAAAAAAAAGGGAATTAGAAAACGTCAGCTGAAAATGCGACACCAGCGTAGGCAGATTGCATCTCTGGTGAAGTGCGCGGGCATGTTCTTTCCTTATTTGTTGTGAAAGCCAGGCTGCCTTAGGAAAATTATCTTTCTCTGGTGTATTTTTAGACCAAACTAGCGAATGCTGCCGTCAGGTGTTTGTTTATGTAAACGAGGCATCTGATGTCATTATTGGGCTGAAGAGAGCTTCTCATTGTACTCCATATGACATTTTCATAGACTTAACACATTGCCAGGCTGGTGCTAAGGTTGGGTGAATTTTCTGCTCAGATAGCTTTGCAGTAACTGGTGGTTCGCCATGAGTGTGACTGAGCTGCCCCTGGACCTCTAATGAGCTCCTCCCAAGGTGAAAGGTCACACAAAGATTAGCATGCATGCATAGTCCTCCCCATGGATTTACTCCTCGCTCGTGCCTGGGGAAGGTTGTGACAATACGCAAATCGCGTGTTTAAAATGGCGTGTAGAGGGAGTAGAGAGGGCTGCTGCGTTATACTCTTATTATGTGTAATTACGTGCTGGGATTGCTTTCTCTTGCAGCTTGGCACACCACGCCGTTTTGTTTTTGTTTTAGTCATCTTGTACGTGGCACGGGAGGAACTTTGTTGGTGGCTTTTCCTTTGAAGGGAATGTGTGTGGCCTTCTCAGAATGCGCAGGACAACTTGTGGGCCACTGCTTAATTTATAAAGCAATAAGTGCCATGGCCCTCTACTTACCTTAGCTGTCCTGAGACCATTTCACAACCTGTTAAACCTTTATATAGCCTATTACATGTGAAAATGTGATGACATTGCGCATTTACAAAGATGTTTGGCACAGTGAATTCAACACAACTGAATACTAGAGACTGAAGAAAATGCAGTGCTTATTCCTCAAATAATGCAGGCCTCAAATGTCTACTGGTGGGATTTGTACCCATTTTGTCTCTCTGTGACCTAGGTGCCTATTTCTTACTCATTTCCATCTCAAAAGTTACATTTTCAAATGGAAAATACAGCACAAACTATGACGGAGTAGTCACTGCAATTTTTTTTATAGAGGCCAGCGTACACTATTGTTGTGTTGCAGAGGAGTGTGGTGTTTTGGAGGCCTGATGAGAGGACGAGTCTTTCTTCGCTGCCACCTATTACGTAAAGAAGGCTGAAACACTATAACTTCAGCTCAGCAGCGCAAAGTGCAGCAGCAAAGTGCTGAAGCCAATGCAAAGGATTGTGGAGGCTTGGAGGCCTAATGAGAGAATGAGTCTTTCTTTTCTGCTTGATCTTGTGTGGAAAAGGTGGCAACACTATACCCCAGTGGTCTTCAAACTTTTTGACCTCGAGCCCCCCCTAAGAAAAATTTCTCCGGCCCAGGCCCCCCCTATACACATGGACTCCAAAATTGTACTCGGTTGCGAACAGTTATCGCGCGCTGGAGTAGAATGGTGCCCCTAACGAAGGAGTGAATGCCAAACACCACGTTGTTTCAAAATCATTGCTTGCAATGATTCAAATCAGATTAGAGGACAAATATTTGTGAACAAAGCACTCCGATCATTTTGCTATAATACAGAGGACTCGACTAAAAATAGTGTTGGATATTTATTTCACACAAACGAAAACACCCAATATTGCTGTCCTGTAGTAACATTTGCTATGCAAGTGCTGTAACAATTTGTTTCTCAAGTACAACAACGTACTGTCAATGCTGTCACTTGCAAGTTGGACAGTGGCATACTGGAGGACTAGTGTGAAGGGTGGGCCTGCCTTTCACCAGCCAGCCTGTCAATATTGGGTTCAATTTTTGCAATAGCCAACCGCAGGCACACCATTTTATCCCCATTCATTTAGCTGGGGAAACTTTTCATCAGATGTCATGTCCCCCCCAACATTTTCAGCAAAGGTACTCCACTGCTTGCCTCCTCTCCTCCATGACCCCTAATGTGGGGGTCGCAGAGGGAGAGGGGCGCAGGGAGGACCGGTGCTGTATTAATAACGTAGCTCCCCCATGGCAGATTGCTGGAGCCCAGCAATCTGCCATGGGGGAGCCACGTTGTAAACACAACACCGGCAGAGCAGTTCCAGACCCCCGCTTGCCTCCATGGGCGTAATTTTAGGGGGGACAGGGGTGTTTATCCCCCCCTCAACTTTCATGGCACACCATTTTATCCCCATTCATTTAGCTGGGGAAACTTTTCATCAGATGTCATGTCCCCCCCAACATTTTCAGTAAAGGTACTCCACTGCTCGCCTCCTCTCCTCCATGCCCCTTAATGTGGGGGTTGCAGAGGGAGAGGGGCGCAGGGGGGACCGGTGCTGCATTAATAACGCAGCTCCCCCATGGCAGATTGCTGGGCTCCAGCAATCTGCCATGGGGGATCCGGGTTGTAAAAAACACTGGCAGAGCAGTTTCGGTCCCCCGCTCGCCTCCTCTCCTCCATGCCCCCTAATGTGGGGGACGCAGGGGGAGAGGGGCGCAGGGGGGACCGGTGCTGCATTAATAACACGGCTCCCCGGTGGCAGATTGCCACGGGGGAGCCGCGTTAAAAATAAAGGGGAAGGGGTGACTTACCTCTCACACGCGTCGGCGGCAGCAGCAGCAGCAGGGAACACAGGACACCACAATGCAGCCTGGACGCGCAATCCAAATGCAGGAAAGAGCGCATCCAGGCTGCGTTTATTTCCTGTTTCATGGCCACACCCCCACCACATCGCACTGGCTGAGCATGTGCATGGGAGCCAGTGGCTCCCCATTGCACATGCTCAGTTCAGTGCAGCAGAAAAAAAGAAAAGCGTTACTCTTTTTCTTTTCTTCTGCAAGGCATCACGCGCCCCCCGAGGCATGGTGACGCGCCCCCCAAGGGGGCGCGCCCCACAGATTGAAGACCTCTGCTATACCCAGTGTTTAAGTGGTACTGGAAAATGAGCTGGGACTCATCAAGGGGGCGTGGCCTAACAGCGGGGCGTTGCGTGCCGGCTTGTTAGGCCATGCCTCCTTGGATGAGCCCTGGCTCATTGGGCTACAGGCACCCCCAGCATGCAACCTTTTGTAAAGATGAGTCTTTCTTCGCTGCCTCCTCATGTGTGGAAAAGGCGGCGACTTTATGACCAGCGCTTTAAGTGGCACTGGAAAATGAACCGGGGCTCATCAAGGGGTCATGGGCTAATGGCAGGGGTTGTCTGCTGTCTCGTTAGGCCACGCCCCCTTGATGAGCCCCGGCTCAATGGGCTACAGGCACCTCCGCCAGGCACCATTAAGGCTGAAAAGGTGAGGCCGCTGGAAGCTGAGGCCTGTTTTCTTAAAGCCTGAAACTCCTGTGAATGAACGGGACAGGATTTAGGAAAAACAAGGCCTCTGCTTCCAGCAGCCTCACCTTTCTCTCCATAATGGTGGCGCCAGCACACGGGCATCTGTTGCTTGAAGGGATGACTCGCAGGTGTGGCGCCTCCATTATGGATGAAATGCATTTTATTCTGAAGCCTGAGGCTCTGCACATGAGTGAGCAGTGCATGGTTGTAGGTTGCCAGTAGGACTTCGGGGGTGGAATTTTCTAGGGCTGATTTGAGTGTGGCTAGGATGGTGGGAGTCAGAAGCTCGGCTGTGAGCTTGCAGGTGTGTCTGGCAGTGATGGGAAGGGGTTCGCAGATGGTAGGGGTGTTTTTGGCAGTAGAGGTAAAGGAGCATAGGTTCAGGGAGTGATCTGACCAAGGAAGGGGTAGAATGGAGGATAGCTGGAGGGGAGTGTTGCAAGGGAGAATCCAGTCAAGTGTTCAACCCTTTTCGTGGGTAGGTGAGAGGACCAGTTGACTGAAGTTAATTTCTTCAAAAGGTGGCTTTGAAGGCGGAGGCCTTGTGTTCATAGGGGTCTTTGTAGCCTAGATTGAAATCTCCAAAGAGGATGAATTTAGTATTAGGCTTGAGGAGTGGAGTGATGAGGAGGGGGATGTCAGTATCTGGGTTGCCAGTGTGGGAGGGTTGACAGTAGAGGAGGAGTAAATTGATTGTGGTCTGGGGGGAGGATTCAAGTTTGTCCAGTAGGAATTCATAACCTGGTATCTGCTGCAGAGGGGAGGCTGTGATGGGAAGGGTGGATTTGTGGATGAAAGCAACTCCACCTCCTAGGCCGTCTTGACGGTTGACTCGTAGCATGGGGTAACCGACAGGAATGGTGAGAGCGAGGAGAGGGCTGGCTGCTTCATGTATCCAGGTTTCAAATAAGACTAGTAGGTCTAAATTGTTAGCTAATAGGAGGTCGTGGATGTCGGGAGCATGAGCGTAGACAGAAAGCACATTGATCAAAGCACAGGCAAGGGTGTTTGGAGGGTTCCATGTAATAATATCGCCGCAAAAATAGCGCCATATAACAATGTTGCCATATTTTTGCGGCAATATTACCCCATGGAACCTGTGGGGGACACCCTGCAACCCCCATATATTTTAAAAGGGAGAGGGGGACACCTCCACAACCCCCCATCCATTTACCCCATAAATTATCCCCACCAAAAATATCGCCTATGGCCGTTCCCGACGACCATATGTACGGTGATATTTTTGGTTGGGATAATATTACCTGATACCGTTTGGAGGGGAGGAGGAGCAGGGAGAAGGTAGGCTGGGGGAGGTGGGGAGGGATAGTAGTATTGTTAGGGGGTGTAAGGTGAGGGCTTTTGGTCTTCTTTTGGTTAAGTTTCTCTTTGGGGATATGTAGGGGCAATATGGGTGAAAGATGGGATTCATAATATGCTATAGTATGTCCTAAAGTCACAGCCAGGCACTGCGTTGCATTCAAGCTCATAACTACTGCCTCACCACTTCCTCTTCCTTAAGAAGCAGAAGCAAATGCAGCTCTACCCTACTTTGAGATAAGGTTATTATCCTGCCCAACAATATGCCAACATCACCCAGCTGTACCTCAGAGTAGAGGCAGCATCTTTCACAGCCAGCAACATCCACTTGACCAGCTACTTTTGAGATTTCAAGGACTGAATGGCCAGCCTTTCACTTAAAACTTACTCCAGTCAAAACTATTTACCCCTTCATCATCCCTGCCAAAAGCTCAGGAGGGCCTATCGCTCCTTGCTTCCAACACCATCATTCTCCAAAATTAGTTGACTCTGCCAAATTCCTTGACTTCCTTCTTGATTATTCACTGAACACCAAGGCTCAGAATTCAAAAAGAGCCAGAATGTCTTTCTAAAATGTCAGTTTCTTCATCATATTAAACCCTTTATTACTCCTTAAAGCGTGCGCTCAGTTGTGCCATCCTTTCTTTTGCCCCACATTTTTGGTGGCATGTCTTTCTGAAGAGTCTTCCCCAAACTTCTCTCTGACCCTTTCACTCCACTGCCAGTCTTATTGCAGGATTCGGGCAAAAATGAACAGATACCGCCTCTCTGCACTCTTCATCGGCCTCGCGTGCCCGTCCACAATTAATTTAAAACGTGTTGGCTAACATACAAAGCAAAGCTGTGTACCCTAATCGTCCACCCTACTCCGCGACAAGCTCCAAATCTCACGCAGGAATAGGGACCAGAGGTTGTGTGCTACTGAATCTCTACTTTCAGAACTTATTTTGGACCATAAAGGCTAAACCGCGTCTCTATGCGCACCATTCATTAGCTCCACCCACTTGAAACTCTCTCCCAGTCGAGACTTGCCTTTGCCCCTCTTTGATCTTTTAGCAGGATTTGAAAAACCCTTTCTCAAAAAGCACATTCAGCCTCCGTAAATGACTTCTTTTTCTGCCTGCACCCTGACTGACTTATTACTGATCCTGTTTGTGTTATAATTGGGTGTTGTGACTGTTATATATTACACTATGTGAAGCGCCCCATTCCCTTTGGCATGGTTGCTGCTATATTATGACTTTAAAATCAAAAGTATTTTGGCTATTTATTGAAATTGAAGAAGCAGAGGAGTGCTGTACATCAGAGGGTAATAGGAGTGCACGTTAGGGGGCTTTAGTCGTTTGGCCAATGAGTTTAGCTCAACAATAATCGAATTTCTCTCTGCAGTTTACCACTTCCTTTGTTTTGCCATGCCATGCCATTGTGAAGGCACGTGAACTCAGTGTTACAATACTAAAAGATGATAACTGAGTGACAGGCACTGTGTCTTATTTTGTGGTAGAAATACTTAATTTACGGTACTTAAACACAGGGAAAGCCAGGCAGAAAGGGTGCAACAGGTTTTTCCCTCCTGCTCTCAGGACACAGGCTCAATAGCTGTTTTTATCCATGGGCAAAACAGTTGGTAGGATGGTTGAGGTGTATTTCCATGACAGTTGGCGGGTGTCAGTTGTCATTTTGTGTAACTTGCTTTATGTTGTTGGTAGGAGGTTGTGATGAAGGCTATATAGTGTTGGGAATAGATTTCCAGTGTTTTGGCTCTCAAGTACTTGAAGAGGGATATTTGCTAAAAGCTTGACGCTATGTGTGGTATCTGTTTCTATCTCCATTGTGGCCCCATACCCCTCTGTTAGTGTCATGGTCATGAAGTCAGGGGCACAGGCATGCAGGGGTCGCATGCACAGGAGACCTGAGTGGACACTTTCCTGGCGCCTTTGGCGCCAGGCTCATGAACAAAAGTAAACAAGAACATCCATTTAACACCAACAAGCTTTTATTATGTACATAGCACTTCAGATGCATTATCCTTGAACATTCCATCCATTAAGCAGGATGCATTAACCTTGAACATTCCATCCATTAAGCAGCCCCAAGTGCATTCTTGGGTGCGGCTGCTAATGGATTGCCATCGCATGTGCTCACTCTCTAGGAGTGGCAGGGTGTGGCTGGTCAGCTGGCCCTAATGGGCGTGCCCACGATATCAGCTATATAAGCTGCCCCAATCCTCAAGGCAGACCCTACGTGTTAGTCTGCACTTGCAAGCAGTGTGGCGCTCACTGTTGCCTGAGGTCGGACTTACCTTTGAAGATCCTGCTTCCTGGACATCCTGCTTCCTGCCAGCATACTTGCCAACTGGGGGAAGCTGTTCTTACCTGTACATCTCTTTGGCGAACCAAGTATTCATCTTTACACTTTCCGGAACGCTGGAATCTTCATCTTGGCACTGCAGCACGACACGCTCCATCGTCGACAGCAGCGCCTGCAAGGAAAAACAGAAGACAAGGTTAGACATCGAAAAAACAGTTTAAGGTTGCGCTTCACCATACTTCGCGCTTTTCCTTAAAGCATTACTTACCTGCTGTCGAACATTGCAGCAGCATCCATCTTCCATCCGGCCATTTCTCGCGTCTCACAGCGGCATTGAGGCGGCATTTACATCTAAGGGAAGAAATCAGAAGAGATACATTATTGCGGGCATAAATAGGAGCAACATATAATGACATTAAACAGAACAAACAGCATCACAAGAGCTCACCAATCATAAGGAGAAGCATAGTTGCAGCTGGGCTGGACTAATCCTTATCAGGGATCAGTGAAGGAAGTAGATCCCATTTGACACACACCTGCCAGAAGTAGCAGGAAGGAGAGCTTATCTTCCATAATTCACAGGAGCAGTATCACCACGTACCACTGCTCACAGCTTTTCTACTGAGGGAGAGGCCTGAAGGGGGTGATTCAAGTTCAGGGAGGGCTGCAACCGTGCCCCAACGCCTCCGCAGAGACCAGGTGGGTGTAACAGTTAGGGTTTGTGGCTCTTGTTTCTTGCTAGCTCTTGTCAAGATCTGAGGTCCACGTAGATTATAGTACCTCCGTCCCCAAGTACCAGTCAGAGAGAGTATGCACATACTCCCTGACCGATTATTGAGGCCACAGGTGGCAGGAACAGCAAACTCCGGATCCCAGATGACTGTAAAGGAAAACAAGCAGGTCAAGGATAAAGATGAACAGAACACTAGGTTCTAAATTACAGAT
Organism: Ambystoma mexicanum; assembly: GCF_040938575.1. NCBI lineage: Eukaryota > Metazoa > Chordata > Amphibia > Caudata > Ambystomatidae > Ambystoma > Ambystoma mexicanum. The sequence goes on along the minus strand of NC_090937.1, from coordinate 764,506,751 downwards.
AGAATATAAAGAGGCACCTACCAGTAGGGAAACAGGAGATAGAAGGTAAGTTGGTTCCCCCCTATGTGTTTCAATGATGTGTCGTGGTGATGAAATGGGACAACAAGGTTGTTGTCTAACCAAGACAGCAATGGGGTGCCACCGTAGAACAGGAGAGGAGAGGGCGGTATCCTGATGGGGAATAGGAAGGGACAAGGTAATCCAGAGTCAAGGCAGGTTGAGGGTGGAAATCCAGAGCAACAAATCCAAGAGTCAAGAGAAGGCAGTCCAGGGTCCATTGAGCAGGAGTCAAGGCAGTTCAAAAATATCAATCCAAAACAATGATGCGCCAAATCCAAGGAAAAACCAGTAAACAATCCAGGAAATACAAAGCCAGGTCAAAATCCACAAAGAGCAACAAGAAACAGGAACAATGCCACACGCCGTGTAGTACAACAGCTGAGAAGCGTATTCCAGCATCCATTGAGTCCTTTTATACTCCCTGTTTAGCATCAAATGATCGCCTGCCTGGGATCACGGGATTGTGCAACTGGCGTGTAGATGAAATCACGTGTGAAGCTGCGCGAGGGAAGGGAGTGTTTTATTGAGTTTGAAGGGGATGGCTCGATCACCGATCACGTGACTGCACTCTCCATGCGGCAGCCGCATTGGGAGCCGTCCCGTGACACGCCCACCGGTGTCAAGGAAGAGGCCACTGACAGTGCGGCCACCGCTGCCAGCACAATCCCGTGGGACCGCGATGTGCTGAGCGGCCAGGCGCAGTGAGTAATTTAGGTGATTGCGTGACAGCTGTAGAAATATGCTCTTTGTTGACCGGTTATGTTTGTATTCATACTGTGAGGGGTCAGAAACGTGAGGCGGACAACTTTGTGAAGATTTTTCAAAAGATTCTGTTTTATTAACTCAAAAAGTTGGATGAACACCTCACTATCCTTACCCTGACAAGGATTTCCCTGCCTTAAACAAACTAAAGGAAACACTCTAACAAAAGGTTTCTGGCCCTCAGACTAATACATACAGTAACTCATCAAGGTAATGCATGGTAGTTCAAAGGCAACAAAAATATAACAATTACATTCACTATGTGATACCAGTCTCTCCTTATAATCTGGGTGAATTTCCCTTCCCCACATTCAAGTAGGATTTTGCTCCACAGTTCCAAAAGAAATAAGAAAATCCTGTTTTGTAACGAAAGTTCAAACACAGTTCTTTGTGACTCCACTTCAGAAATGTTCAACAAAGGTTCTTTTCTCTTCTACTTGTAGTAGTAATACTCAAAACAATCTTCTTCGCATAAACTAAAGGTTTATCATTAGATCATCAGTTTTAACATAAATTGTCTTTGTCAGGATGTTTCTGCAACAAAATATTAGTTCTGAAGAGATAGAACACTTATGCAGCAGTTTTATACAAGTCTTGCTTCAGTAATGAAGGTTTGTCAGGATAATTTGTCAACACCACTTCAAAGTGGTCGGTCAAGTGGCACAGCGAGTAGAGCGCTCACTTTGACATCAGTGCAGAGCCTGCGAACGCAGGTTCGAATCCCGGCAGCGCCAAACTCAGCGTTTCATCCTTCCGAGGTCGATAAATGAGCACCACACACCGTGGGTAATAATAAGCAGCGCTCAGATACCTGAGGGTTCGTAGCGCTATATAAATGCCAAATTATTAAAGCACTTCATCAACTTCCACCTAGTTTACTTCCATGCCAGGCCTGCTATTTCAAACACACGTGGTTTACTCTAATGTCAAGCTTACTACTTCAAAAGTCCTCTGGTCGGTTATACTCCCCTGCCCGAACAGTATAATTTACAAACACCAAGTGCCTCTGTGGTTGTGATAAGCTTGCAACAACTTTACAGTGTTTGTTACTTTACAACATCAGGTTTTAAGCAATTTTTCAGGGAAGGCAAGATTCTCAGTGGTGCTCTTTAGTACCCGTTTGCAATTTAATTCACCTCTGCAAGTTATGCTCCTCTCCTTCTGAATAAGCTTTTTCAGAAGGGAAGGCTTCTTACCACTTTTGTTTCCTCAACTCTTCATCAACCGAACATTGACAATAACATGGTTTTATTATGCTTCTTCCTTGGCTTTGACAATGTGGGTTTATACCAGCTTTTGTTATTTACTTCTGCAAATATGGGCAATACGCTTTACCAAGTCCAGTAGGTTTTCTACAATAAGGTTTTCTCTCTTTTCTGCCAGTTCAGCATTCAAAGTTGCCTTCTGGAGCGTTCATGGAGCAGTATGGTGTCCCAATCAGTTGGTGGATTCACCGGGTAAGGTGTGCGCATTTGTTTCCCTTGCTGCTCGCAGGTTCCTCGCTTCAGCTGCTCCTTGCGATCTGGCAACCTGCTGCTTTCAGTCTGCCTCCTACTGTGCCACCTGCATACAGAGCTCCCTTTGCTCCAGAGGCTCTCCGGTGCTCACCTGCTACCGGAGATACCCTCATGGGAAGGAAAGCTTTCCACACTTTTGCTTTCTGCTGCGCAGCCTCTGCAAAACAGGTCTCCAGGGGGCAAGATTCCTTCTTTGATGCTTCCCGCTGTGCAACATCTGCAATCAAGGCTTCTGGAGGCGAAGACCCTCCCGGGACTGAATACTGCTCGCCACTTGTCAGTGGTCTCAGTGTCCTCTCTCTCCTCCGGTCTCTGCTTCTGCTGCAACGTGGAGAGTCCTCAACTCCTCCACATATGGCTACTGCTCCTTCAGCATACTAATGGCCTGTACCTGAGGGGGCCTTTGAAGCCTCCCAGTCTCCCTCAGGTGTGGGTCATATCCATTAACAAGCTGCACTTTTGCAGTTTTGTTCCACTTCAGCCCTCTTCTTCGTCCCAGTACTTCAGGAATTATGGGACTTGAAGTCCCTAATGCAAACATCAGTTTTTCTAACTTGATTTGTGTTCTGAAGCTCATTACTGTTCTTAATAATAGTCTCTACAGGAACATCAAAAGGAGCAACCCCAAGATCTGATTATATAGAGGAATAAACGTTTTTAAATTTTGAGTTGTTATCATTCACAGACTCACAGTACCTTTCGGAGTTTGAAAAACATCTATCTCTATAAGCCTCCATGGTTTTAGAAGGGTTTTCATTTCTCCCACTACCTAAAGGTTTATGAATGTTTTCACCCTTTCTCTAGGATGTTCAATTTGGGGAGCAAAAAGAGTTTTCTGACAACAAGCTAGTACATACTTCGGCATTCAGGAAATGTCTTCCTTAGAGGAAGACAAATACTGCGCCTCACCCAACTGAGTCCTCGTTTCCCCTGGGCCCGGGGATTAACTGTCTGCTGAATAATGTGCTTGCTCCCCCTTTCCCCCCTTCGTTCTTCTCTGACTTCCTCCAAACCCCCGGTTTAAGCTCACCTTATGGTTTGGAAGGATGAACTCTCCATCCTGCTTCTGGTGCAGGGGCGCGCGTTCGTCCAGTTACTTCACTGGTTTTCAGAATGGCGCTGGCAAATCCACTTGACTTTTCTGAGCGATACGCCGTAAGTATGAAGATGCAAAAGTTCAAGTGTGAGCCTCCTTTTATATTGTTTTTCCTAACCTGTGATCTGTCCTTTATTTCAGGTGCAGAACAAAGGCGATGCGTTGAGGGGTTAAATTGCCGGTGGTAAAATCTGGTGAGTTAGTGCTGAGGGCGACCCCTCTAAATGTCTTTATAATTCCCCAGTAATGTCTTTTGTCCTTTCCCCATAGGGGCCGGGGTGCGGTACCTGCCAAAGATGCGGCGCCGACCCAAGATGTGGAAAGGTTCACCAAGAGAAGCCGGTAAGTAATATGGCTGAAAATTCGGCTTTCCTCCTGTGTTCCCTTGCTCACCTTTTGTCTCTTCTTCTCTCCCCCAGGTGCAGAGATGTGGCGACCGGTGCTGAGAGCCGCGATGGAGCCGGGCGGCGTCTCGGGAACAGGTGAGTGAAGCGCGGCGCTGCAGCGAGCAACGCGGTGCTTTCAAATGGAAGTCTTCCTTCAGGAATGCTGGCGTGAAGATTCCGAATGCAGGTAAGAAGGTTGAATAAGTTCTTGGTTTTCACCTTTCTCTTTTCTTCTTTCCTTACAGGTGTTCTAGGTTCGAGGCGGGCGTGGCTGGAGTCCAGGTGCAGGAGCAGACACGGTGAGCGTTCAGCTGCTGGGATGCAGAACAATGCGAAGCACGTGTGGCTGTCCGGGCGTGGCTTAAATAGCCTTGGAAGAAGTTCCAGGTGAGTGTTCTTCCACAGCCCCACCCAAGTAACGAAATAGTTCCTTCAGAAAAATAGTCCCTCCTAAGCCTCATTTGGCTTGGTTCTTCATGTAGCATGGTCTACATCAGGTGAGTGTGCAGCATGGTCTGCTTCAGGTAAGTGCACCCAAACACTTCCCCATATGAGCCTGGCGCCTATGGGGCCAGGATTGATGTCCAACTTGAGCCTGGCGCCAATGGCGCCAGGACAGAGTCCAAAGAGCCCCTATAAAGGGCCGCTGGGCTTTTACCCGGGGCGTGATGCCTGCTCCCGGGGGTGCTGGGCCTGGCGCTCCGGGGGTAGGCATCATGACAGCACTACCCCCAAGGCCCCTCCCAAGGTCGTTCCCACAGGAGGTTTCGGTTTGTTCGGGAAATTCCGATGGAACCTTTTTACTAGCCGAGGTGCATGTACGTGGTCGCTGGGTTCCCAAGATCTTTCCTGAGGGCCGTACCCCTTCCAATCAATTAGATAGAAAAGTTTTGATTTTGAGATCTTAGAGTCCAAAATGTTCTTCACCTCGAATTCAGGCTCCCCATCTATCTGGATTGGTTCTGGTGGCTTTATTAATCTGGTTCCTGGTTGCACTGGTTTTAAAAGCGACACATGAAAAACGGGGTGAATCCGCATGTTAGCTGGTAGATCTAGCTTGACTGCCACTGGGTTAATTATAGCTTTGATTGAGTAAGGGCCTAAATACCTTGGATTTAAAGTCCGAGGTCCCTTGAGCGATAAGTGTTTGGTAGCCAACCATACTTGATCCCCTATTTGGTATGGAGGCGCCTCCTTTCGATGCAGATCCGCATTCTTTTTGTATTTCCCTTTCGCATGTTGTAAGTGTGCAGTAGCATCCTTGAAGGCTTGAGTAATCGTAGAATGCAAATGGTCCACTGCGGGCATTTCGAGGCTCAAAGGTGAGTCCAAGTCTGAAGTACGAGGGTGATGTCCATATAGGGTATAAAAGGGGCTCTGACCAGTTCCAGAGTGTATCGAGTTATTGTATGCATATTCAGCCACCCATAAAATATCCTTCCAATTACCCTCCGATTGGTGCAACATACATCGTAGATATTGTTCAAGGGTCTGGTTCGGTCTCTCCGTCTGACCATCGGTCTGTGGGTGGTGGCTGGTTGAGAGTCTTACGTCGATTTGTGCCAGTTGACAACACTTTTTCCAAAAATGAGAAATAAACTGGCTTCCCCGATCGGAGATTAGTATGGACGGGAATCCATGCAGACGGATGATATTTTCGAGGAATTCCTTGGCAAGAACAAAAGCTGAAGGTAATCCTTTCAACGGAATAAAATGGGCCATCTTGGAAAATAAATCCACCACAACCAGAATAGTATTGTATCCATTACAAGAGGGCAGGTCCGTGATAAAATCTAGTGACAAGGTGTGCCAAGGTGCTGGTGGAATGTCTAAGGGTTGAAGAAGACCGGCGGGTTTTGTTTTTTGACCTTTGTTTTGGGCGCAAACTCCACAGGACATCACGAAAGATTTAATATCCTTTCGCCAGGACGGCCACCAGAATTGTTGTTTAATTTTTTCCTCTGTTTGGCAATGCCAGGATGTCCTTCCATCAGAGTATCGTGATGACGGGAAATAACCAGTTCTTGCAATTCCTTTTCTGGCAAAAATAAACGTCCTTGGAAGTAAGGTAAGCCATCGTTGATTGAAAAGTCAGACCCCCTTTTGATCCAATCCTGCAAGGCTGAAGAGTCCAGGAATAGTTTTACCCGTGCTTGAATGTCTTCAAGGGTTTGTAAAGTGGTTATCCCCAAGATTCTTTGTTCCGGAATTATCGGCACAGGTTCTGAGTTTGTGTCCATTTCTCCCATTCCAATTCGAGATAGCGCGTCCGCTTTGCCATTCTTACAGCCGGGACGGTAAGTGATTACAAAATCGAACTCAGCAAAGAATAAAGCCCATCAGAGCTGTCGTGAAGACTGAGCCTTGGCAGTTTTTAAATATTGTAAATTTCGGTGATCAGTGATCACGGTGATGGTATGCCTGGCGCCAAGAAGATAATGCCGCCAAGCCTTACAGGCGGACTTAATGGCTAATAATTCCTTATCGGTGATTGCATAATTTATCTCCGGCGGCGAGAACTTTCTGGACCAAAATGCTATGGGGTGCAGTTGGTTGGTTTCGGGGTCTCTCTGAGACAGGACAGCTCCCATGGCTAAGCTGGATGCGTCGGTTTCGACTATATATGGGAGATCAGGACACGGGTGTTTCAAAATAGGTGCGGACGTAAATTTAGCTTTTAATTCCTGAAAGGCCTGTTCAGCTTCCTCGGTCCATTCAAAACGTTTATTCTTCCGCAAGAGTGCAGTGATGGGTTGCACCACCCGTGAAAATTCCGGGATAAACCTGCGATAAAAATTGGCAAAACCAAGCATGCTTTGGACACCTTTCACCGAACTAGGTGATGGCCATTTGAGGATGGCATCCACTTTCCGTGAGTCCATTCGACCCCTTTAGGTGTCAGGATGAATCCAAGAAACTCAACCTCGGTGGTATGGAAAACGCATTTTTCCAGTTTTGCAAACAGTTTGTGCTGGCGCAATTTCTCAAGGACGGCCCTGACATGTTTTCTGTGATCTGATTCCGAAGAGGAGTACACCAGAATGTCATCGATATACACGACAACACAGACATCGATGAGTTCCCGAAGGACATCGTTCATGAAGAATTGGAAGGCAGCAGGCGCGTTGCACAACCCGAAAGGCATCACCTGGTATTCAAATAGTCCATATTTTGTACGGAAGGCCGTTTTCCATTCGTCGCCTTCTTTTACTCGTACCAGATGATAAGCCCCCCGGAGATCTAACTTGGTGTATATGCAAGTGTCCTTCACCTGGTCAAGGAGTTCAGGGATCAAAGGCAGAGGGTAACGATTTTTAACAGTTATCTGGTTCGAATGCGCGGTAATCAATACAAGTTCTAAGGTCGCCTTCTTTTTTTGGCACGAAGAACAAAGCCGAGGATGCCGGAGACTTTGACGGGCGAATGAAACCATTGGCTAGGTATTGATCTAAATATTGTCTCAAATGCAGATTCTCCGGCTCAGAGGCTTCAGCCCCCTTGAGGTTAGCGTGGGTCTTGACTAACACCCGGGTCTCAAACTTGGACTGATCTGCTTTTCTGTTTTGCAGTCTGTGATCCAATTGGACCACTAAGTCTATATATTCTGAGCATTCTTGGGGCGGATTTACAACTTGGGCCAGGACATCTTTAAATTCTCCGCGTAGACCTCGATAAAATAACGTGATTCTTTTATCCTCTGGCCACCCAGTTTCCACAATTAGTCTATTAAAGGTTGCAATGTAGGAAAGGAGGTCTTGATTGCCCTGTCGCAGAGATAGAAGTTCGTCATCTAGAGCCTGCCCCTGGGAGTGACGAGCAAATAACCTTTCCATGCTTGCTTGAAATCCTTGAAAATCACGAAGAATCGGGTCATCTTGAGTTACCAGTGGAACTGACCAATCGGCAGCACTGCCGCTGAGATATGACAATACAAAGGCTACCTTGGTCTGGTCATTAGGGAAGGCCCCAGGTCTGCAAAGGAAATGCAAACGACACTGATTCATGAATACGGCAAATCGTTTGGGGTCCCCAGCAAAGCGTTCGGGAGGGGCCAGCGGCATGTTTCCAGGTAGATTTATCTGCACCGGGTTACTGGAAAGCATAGGAGCGGGGTTCCCTCCGGAACCGGGTAAAGGAGTTTGTCCAGCTTGACCTTGCAAAAGCTGTCTAGCCAGGTCATCAGCTCTTTCCTTTGTTACAATCACTTCCCTCCTGAGAGCATTAGTCTCTTGACGAGCGGCGTGTACTTCGGCCCGTAATTCCCCCAGTAGTTGGGCCAACTGGTCAGTCTCAGAACTTTCCATAGCGCCTGGGTGGGAATTTGTAGGAAGGCTTCGCGTTCTGTAACGCTCACCTGGCTCCCACGGAGGCGCTGGTCTGGTCTGGGTTGCTGTGGCCTCTTCAAGCGTGATGCGCAGAATTCGGACCACCGATTGAACAGGACCCCCAAATCTTGCTTGTCTGGCCCGTAGGAATATCCTTCTGCAGATGAGAAAGGGGATTAACTGTCTGCTGAATAGTGTGCTTGCTCCCCCTTTCCCCCCTTCGTTCTTCTCTGACTTCCTCCAAACCCCCGGTTTAAGCTCACCTTATGGTTTGGAAGGATGAACTCTCCATCCTGCTTCTGGTGCAGGGGCGCGCGTTCGTCCAGTTACTTCACTGGTTTTCAGAATGGCGCTGGCAAATCTACTCGACTTTTCTGAGCGATACGCCGTAAGTATGAAGATGCAAAAGTTCAAGTGTGAGCCTCCTTTTATGTTGTTTTTCCTAACCTGGGATCTGTCCTTTATTTCAGGTGCAAAACAAAGGCGATGCGTTGAGGGGTTAAATTTCCGGTGGTAAAATCTGGTGAGTTAGTGCTGAGGGCGACCCCTCTAAATGTCTTTATAATTCCCCAGTAATGTCTTTTGTCCTTTCCCCATAGGGGCCGGGGTGCGGTACCTGCCAAAGATGCGGCGCCGACCCGAGATGTGGAATGGTTCACCAAGAGAAGCCGGTAAGTAATATGGCTGAAAATTCGGCTTTCCTCCTGTGTTCCCTTGCTCACCTTTTGTCTCTTCTTCTCTCCCCTGGGTGCAGAGATGTAGCGACCGGTGCTGAGAGCCGCGATGGAGCCGGGCGGCGTCTCGGGAACAGGTGAGTGAAGCGCGGCGCTGCAGCGAGCAACGCAGTGCTTTCAAATGGAAGTCTTCCTTCAGGAATGCTGGCGTGAAGATTCCGGATGCAGGTAAGAAGGTTGAATAAGTTCTTGGTTTTCACCTTTCTCTTCTCTTCTTTCCTTACAGGTGTTCTAGGTTCGAGGCGGGCGTGGCTGGAGTCCAGGTGCAGGAGCAGACACGGTGAGCGTTCCGCTGCTAGGATGCAGAACAACGCGAAGCACGTGTGGCTGTCCGGGCGTGGCTTAAATAGCCTTGGAAGAAGTTCCAGGTGAGTGTTCTTCCACAGCCCCACCCAAGTAACAAAATAGTTCCTTCAGAAAAATAGTCCCTCCTAAGCCTCATTTGGCTTGGTTCTTCATGCAGCATGGTCTGCATCAGGTGAGTGTGCAGCATGGTCTGCTTCAGGTAAGTGCGCCCAAACACTTCCCCATATGAGCCTGGCGCCTATGGCGCCAGGACTGATGTCCAACATGAGCCTGGCGCCAATGGCGCCAGGACAGAGTCCAAAGAGCCCCTATAAAGGGCCGCTGGGCTTTTACCCGGGGGCGTGATGCCTGCTCCCGGGGGTGCTGGGCCTGGCCTGGTGCTCCGGGGGTAGGCACCATGACAGCGGCAGGGTCTTTGGGAGGATTCCAATACTTTTTAAATGTTTTTTATTTTTGTGTTGCAACCAAAATTTAGATTTTTCACAAAAAAAATAAAATATAGCAGATACATACAAAGAGATTAACATAGTCATTAAAAAGAAATTGTATCCATACAGTTTTAGCTGTATTTTGATTAAATCCATTCCATGCCTAACAGCACTCTGATTACATTTATAGTTAAGGCAGTTTCTTGTCCAGTAATCAATCTATTCCAGAACATCTCTGATGACAGGCCTTCCTCTGTGTCTGCATTTGAGATGAATCTCCTACATGTTTTTCTCTGGCATTAAAGGTACCTTGACAGTGTCTCAAAAGGTGTTCTAGGGTCTGATCTTTTAAGTCTTTACATCCCGTACATAGGGTTTTGCCCCGACTTCCCTGGCCCTTGTGACTTGAACAGCTCCTGTGTGGACCAAATTGAGCCTCATTCTGAGGAGATTCTGCCTTATTTTACTATCTGGAAATTGTATTAAATATCTCTGTAAAAATCCCAGGTTTTTTGTCAAAAAGTGACAAAGAGGTTGAAGTGGACGAGGATCTCATTTCCCCAAGTGTCTTAATCCAGTCTGCTGTTTCCATTTGCTTTTTTATCTTCATCGGGTTTGACACTAATAGCTCTTCATCACTATCGCAGGTTGTTAAAATCTCTTGTGCCAGGTTTTTTATTTGTGCAGGACTGATGAGTGCTGGTCTAAGTGCTTTTTGAGATCTTCATATAGTGAATTCTGTAGAGGATCTATGATAAGTCTATACAGTGAAAGCGATTTCCAGTCCATTTGTGATTTTGGATATTTTAGTCCCAGCTCAAATCGTAGGCATGAGATTGATAGGCTTTTAGGAAGGTTTAGGACCCTTTTTCATATCAGGCCTTCTATTTTGTCCCAGTCAAGAGTCCAGGTCAATGGTTTGGCCTCGATTCCATAAAGGAGAGTTGGAATGATCTTGGCTGTATAAAACCTCAGTGCTGGAAGCAATGAAAATGTGCAGTATTGCCCAAAAATTCTTTGTAGTTGGGCTGTTAACTGTTTAGTCACATACGTGAGATTAGACAGTGTTTGGCCCTTTCTTGGTATGGCATATAATGTGTAACCTAAGTACACAATTTCATCTGTCACAGGTATGATTCGGCCATCTATCTTCCAGGGAAGTCGAATACTCTGGTGGTGGTGTAGAGAAGAGAGTAAGTGTGGAGATGTGAATATGGTGGTTTACCTTAGGTGCATGAGATCGAGCCCATTCCAATAGTTCCATGTACTCCATCCGTTCCATTTACTCTGACTGTTCCGTGCACAACGCCCGTTTCAAGCACTCAGACCGTTCCTTTCAATGCTCTTTCAGACGTTCCATGCCCTCCAAACCATTCCATGTAAGTCACGCCATTCAATGCACTCCAGTTCGTTCCATGCACTCCAATCCGTTCGATGCACTGCAATACGTTCCATGAACTCCAATCCATTTCATGCACTCCAATATGTTCCATGCGCTCGCATCCGTTCCATGCACTCCAATTGGTCCCGAGCACTCCAATCCATCCCATGTACTTCAACCATTTTATGCACTCCAACCATTTTATGCACTGCTGCTTTCATTCGTTCTACCCATGTTATCCTTTCTCCATGCATCATCCATCCACATACGTCATCTTCACACGTTCCATCCTCTTCACTGTTTCCACCCATTTCACACGCTCCATCGACTTCACCCGTTCCACCCCACTTCACCGGTTCCCAACACATCACCCATTCATCCACCTACTTCATCCGTTCCACCATTTTACCCGTTCCAACCATTTCACCCATTCTATATCAGTACATCCGTTCCAACCACATAATTCACATGTTCCATCCACATATTTCACCCGTTCCTTCCACATATTTCACCCGTTTATTCCACATATTTCACCCGTTCCAACCACATGCTTCACACGTTCCATCCTCTTAACTATTTCCACCCATTTCACATGCTCCATCGACTTCACCCGTTCCACCCACTTCACCGGTTCGCAACACATCACCCATTCATCCACCTACTTCATCCGTTCCACCATTTTACCCGTTCCAACCATTTCACCCATTCTATATCAGTTCATCCGTTCCAACCACATAATTCACATGTTCCATCCACATATTTCACCCGTTCCTTCCACATATTTCACCCGTTTATTCCACATATTTCACCCGTTCCAACCACATGCTTCACCCGTTCCATCCACATACTTCACGCGTTCCATCTTCTTACTTCACCTTTTCCATCTACATACTTCTCCCTTTCCGTCCATATATTTCACACGTTCCACCCTGTTCACCCATTCCACCCTGTTCATCCGTTCCACCCAGTTCATCCGTTCTACCCAGTTCATCCTTTCTACCCAGTTCATCCGTTCCACCCAGTTCATCCGTTTCTCCCAGTTCATCCGTTCCACCCAGTTCATCCGTTCCACCCAGTTCATCCGTTCCGTTCCACTTACATACTTCACCCGTTCCAACCTCATACATCCTCCGTTCGAACCACATTTATCATTTGATCCATCCACTTCACCCATTTCAACCACCTACTTCAGTCGTTCTATTCAATATATTTGTCCCATTTTGTCCTCATACTTCATCCGTTCCTTCATCACACTTTACCCGTCTCGTCCATATACATCACCCGTTCTTCCAGATCCATCCTACGTTCCTACCACCCACTTCACCCGTTTCTTCCCCTTACTACACCCGTTGCTTCCAACCTTTTCACCGGTTCCTTCCAAACACTTCACCCGTTCTGTCCACATACATCACCCATTTGTTCCACACTCGACATCCGCTCTGCACTCTACACATGAAAATCATGGTTTACAAATTTGGTAAACTGCATGCAAACCTATGCAAATTATAAGTTTACAAAGGTTCACGAGTGTTTGAAACCTTTTTGTAAACCTTTGGTTTACTTTGTGTTTACACATAAGTAAACCCTGTAGTTATGCAAGTCCATTTGGACTTGATGTTCCAGAGATTTGTAAACTCTAAGTTTGCCATGGTTTACAAATCATGAATACTTTGTAAACCTAATGTGTACTTACTGTTTCATGCACAATTGAACATTTCATTTACAATGGGCCTCATTACACGGACGGCGGTAAGGGTTAACGGTCACCGTTAATGGCAACGGTGACCGTTAACCCTTACCGCCGTACTACGAGGTCCCTTTGCAGGTTGGAGGAATTAACGCCTGCTTCTTGCAGGCGTTAAGTACCAACCCGCTAAGGGACCTCGGAGCTAATTACGGCACCGCAAAATTGCGGTGCCGTAATTAGCGCCTTCCCCATTCCCATAGAGCCCTATGGGGCAGAAATGGGAATGGGGAAGGGCAATGGCGGAAGGGGGATTTACCGCCCCTCCAACCTTGGAATGGGGCGGTAAATCCCCTTTCCGCCAAGGCGGTGCCGGTAATTTACCGGCATGGTCCAGGGTGCTAATAGCACCCTGGATTACCGCCTTCCGTGTAATGAGGCCCAATGAAAACTTTTGTAAACCTTTGCAAACATTTGGTTTACACCATTTACTATTGTTTGTAAACCTAGTGTACACCTCAAAACTATTAGTAAACATTTGGTTTACAGAATTTGCAATATTTGTAAACCTTTGCAAATAGTGTTCAGTTCTTTTCTTTTGACTGCACTTTTACTTTATTAAATAGTAATGTTGTATACCCCTTAAAACACAAGGTTTTAAAAGGTTGTGTTTTAGGAGTTTACTAACAAAACCTCATAAATACAGACCTGGAATCTACTGCAGTAGCTGTTCTCCCCTCTCTGCAGTGACTTAGAAAGGTTTTATACAAATTGTTCGAACTACAATTGTTCGAATTGCAATTGACCTTTGCACAATTCACTGAATTGTGAAGGTCAATTGTTACATATATGCTGGGAGAAACACCACCGCAACCCCACCTATATATATATATATATATATATATATAGTCAATTTTGCAAAGGTCAATTCTGACCATTGACTTTCAGTCATTTCGGGCATTCGAACAATTGTGTTCGAACAATTTGAGTAATACCCTTAGGGTTATATACGAATTGTTCGAACTACAATTGTTCGACCCTTAGAAAAGGCACATATGATTTGAAGAACACTTGATTGTACATCGCTGGCAGCACACTTAAAAAAAAGGTTATACAAATATTTAAATCCTCTCAACCATGTGATTGCATGCCAACATTACACTGTAGACATCACATAAGCTGTAGATCCATAAAAAACATGCAAAACAATAGCAGTGATCGAAGTTATTTAGCTCCTGGTTATAGCCAAGAAGAGCCTGTTTACCTCCAAACCAAGAACCACCAGGAGCTGCTTCTGACTCCCCAGGCAAGTGGTGCCACACAAACACGGTTATGTAATATTAATTGGGTAGGTTTGGGTATGTGTATAAAAGAGAATCATGGACACACTTAAAGCATATTGGATAAATGTGCAACAATGTGATGGGCCTATAATTTCTTGGATCTTTCCGATCTCCATTTTTATAGATCGGTATTATTAGGGCTTTCTTCCAGGATTGAGGAATGGTTTTGGTCCTCAGAATTTCTCGGAATAAATGACACAAAATTCTCACCCACATTGCTGGATTTGCTTTTAAAACCTGGTAGGTAAGCCCACTCGGTCCTGCTGCTCTTGAAGATGAAGATTTATTGATTAACTCAGTAATCACCTCTTCTGAGATTTCAAATGTCCAGGAGGAGTCTGATGTATTAAACATTGGGCCCTTTTTGGATTTCAGGTACTTTTCTGAGAAATAACTAATCCACGCAGACTCCGGCACAGAATTTGTTTGAGTAGCCTTTTGGTCTTGTCCTTGTGAATTTATCAGTGACCAAAAATTACGAGAGGTGTTATCGGATATGGTTCTTAGCATCAGTTCTCCGTCTTTCTGTAGGCGTGTAGCGTGCAGATTTTTGGACCAATTTTTATAGGAATTTTTAATAAGTTTTATTTCTTTCCAGAGAGTAGAGCTATCCAATATTTATTTTCTGGCTATGGCAACAGAGTGGCGCATTTCCTGCTTTTTCTTCATGGAGTCTTCATCAAATGCATGTTTACGGGCAGTGTTTTTATAGGGTGCTGTACCTTGTGGTTGATCTATTGACCACAGGAAGTTGTTGAAATTCTGTGCCTGGGGCTTTTAGAATCTGTACAAGGGCTCCATTCAGCTGCCAACTGTTGTTTCTGTATTTCGATACTCTATTTTTCTGGTTATTTACCAACAGTCATCCCATGTTATGCCATACTGCGGCTTTTAGTTGGGAGCGCCATCTGAATGAGGCCTCAAGCCTTCGATGATCGCGTAGACTAGAATTGGCCACTGTCAAATGATTGCATAGATGAAATAGGCTTAGAGACACAGCTATGTCATCCAGGGTGGATCTAATATTCCCTTGTGACCAAGTATAAACTGGAGGTACAACTCCTTCTACAGAACCGTTCAGGCACGTTAAGTTCCATTCTTTAAAAAAGGAGCACCATCTTTTGCCATTGGCGCTTATTTTTCTTGCTTTTAGCTATTGAGGTCGCTGCATGGGGCAGCATTGTAAAGCCTTCCAGATCCGGTGCATGCATTAACCATGTTTCTTGGAAGAGAACCAGGTAATTTCCCCCAAATACTTCTGATTTAGTACCTGCATTTCTAAAAGTACTGGAGCCCCTAGTATTCCAGCTTGTTATTTTTATCTGTTCTTTGCTAAAGTGCAGTCTGTCCTGTGCCTAATTTCAGACACATTTGTGTAATGATTTTAGGGATTAAGGACAGCAGGGCTGCGTGATCTGCACCATTTTCGGAAGGGGAGGTTTTACCTCCCTTCTGACGTCCAGGATTTCCCCGGGCTGTCTCTTCTTTACAAATGCCTGCTTTGTCCCTTTCCTCAGTTTCCACTGGTCGGGATTCGTGTACCAACAGGCCATGTTTTTTCAGGAGATCGGCTGCAGTAATAATCGCTTTAGCCCCTGCTCTCGATGTTAACCCCACTTCAGCGAGATGGCACCTGCTTGGATTAGGGACCTTAGTGTATTCTATGCCTCTGGGGGAGAAAAGGTATAAGGCAGGGACCTTTTTGGTAATTGACAGTATTTCACCTCTGTTCAAGAATTTTGGATTGAATATATGTTTTTGACACGTAAACCATAATTTCGGGATAGCAGAGGACACCTGATCTTCTTGTGGTGTTGCGTGGTCCCTGGGGTCTGACGATCCCGCTGGTGTTTCCTCCAGGCTCAGCCTCTCTGTTTTCTGTCCCACTGTGCTATTTGACACTCGTGGAGATGGTGCAGTGTTACCTTCTGAAGTCACCAAAGCCGGCTTTCTTGAGTATCGTCTATTGGGCACAACTCTGCAGATACATTTTGAGTCTTTTTTAAGGTTTTGCAGAATATAGGTGCAATTTTTAAGGCGGGCCCTTGTATCTGGGACAATACTTTTGATATGTTTTTCTTCGGGAGGAAGATCGGTGCCCACTTTAACTGTTTCCCTCCATTGATTGGTATAGTAACGGCTTTAAGAGGTACATTTGAATCCTTATTCAGACTGCCAGGTGTCAGATCTGTTTTTATACTTATAGTTAGTGTGGTCATTCTTGGTTCTTCATTCACTGGTAAGTGCTTCTCTTTTGGGGCCTTTCTTTTGTCCTGTTTTTGTTTTTGCGTCCCCGTTTGGCTGCCTGTAGATGTTAACCCGTCTTTCCCTTTCTTCTCTTGAGTATTTGCATTTACCCCTGGATTGGTTAAGGCATTGATGAATTTGTTGGTCTTACTGCTTCTGGGATTTTCCATCTTCCTTTTTAAAATGTTTATTTCTTGTGGGATTGATGGCTCTAGCGATGTATGCTTTCTTCCCCTCTTTTTTCTAGTCAGTCTTCGCCTGCGCTCAAAAGTTTGCTGCGAACCATCCTTCCATTCCTCCGTCATTACTTTCTCTATAGACTCCTGATGATTCCTCCAATATAGAGGGTGTACTCTCAGGAATAGCATCAGCCATCTGCGCCAGGTGGCAGAATTCCTCCAGGACGGATTGGGATAGATGGGTGTTCTCGAGTGTGGAAGGTTAATCAATTGCCTCAGGTGAAAGATGAACGTTATCCTCAGGAGAAGTTCCTGTTGTATTTCTTGCGCAAATATTTTCTTTTTTTGGGTAGAGTGCAGAAGTAAATGTTTAACTTCTTTCCTTTCTGTTTTGAGGTCTCTTATTGCGTCTTTCAGATACTGTGTCTCTTCTCTCTGTAGTGCCCTTGCTTATGTAATGGTCTGAAGTGTTGGAGAAACTGTCGTTGATTACATTTCTCAGGGCCACTGTTGATGAGTCGAACTGCTCTATGTCTTTAGACATTTCCATTAGGATGCCTGTGTGTATCTGCACATCTCCTTTGATATTTTCAAAGACTTTGACAAGGGAGTTTAGTACAGAATTCAGACCAACCAATGTCGCTTCACTTGAGAGAGATGTTTGTATCTCCCTAGATGAAGAAAGGGGGTCTGTGTCTGTTTGTCGGCCTGAGGCCTTAGGTGTAAACGAGTCACATCTCAGTTGTTCCGTCGTGCTCTGAGTTCTCTTTGGCACGTGAGTGCTATTTGGTGATATCGGTGATAGCATCAGCCCAGAGGAAAGATCTGAGACAGGGGGTACTTGGTCGTTTTATTCATTTCCATTGTAGTTCCTCTGTCTGATTACCAGGCTTGATTGTAAATTTGTTGGAGAGTTTCCCATGCCTCTGCCTCGAGAAGTAGTGGTTTATTGTTCCCTTCATATTTGTCGCTGTGAGAGTAAAGTCCTTAGTTACTCCTCTCTGGCTGTCCGGAATGAACAACTCTTCCCCTAAGCCTGCTAAAAATGTTTGGTTTTTATCCAATGTATGCATTTGTGCTTGAGTTACTGTGGTTTTACCAGCCGGCTCACTTTGCTGGATATGCGGCTGCTGCTGGGACTCCGATGAACTACATGTGCCAGCAAACGAGTCCTCCCATCCAGAATCCCTTGGCTCTTCTGTTCCTAACCCACTTCACAGGTTGTATCTTGACAGCATATTTGGATTATGAATACTTGCTGACTATCTTTGGGGGAGTGAGTGTTGCACTAGCGTTGTTACGCTATATTCAACTAAGAAGAAGTTGTAACTGGAGCGTATAGATGCCTTTTGCTAATTCACCCGATGGGAGCCGAGTTAGGCCGTTACGTATTACTTCCTGGTTTATTGATTCCCACTTTCATCTAGTATCACAAGAGTTGCGGCCGGTATACGGTAGTACTTTGCAGGGGGTCTGGCTCGCTATTTAGCCAAACAGGAAGCTGGATCCAAATGTTCTTGAGAATCGAGCAGAGGAAAGGCCGGTGTTGTATGCTATCCTGCCTCCCATGGTAGATTGTGGGAGGCAGTGTTCGGCAATCTTCGGAGTCACGCCCACTTGATGGCTCCAGCCATACATGCAGCACGAAAAGAAAAGCTAATGTCATAGCCCGCCTACAGCCCGCCCTCCAACATCTCTATTGAGGGATTGGCCAGAGCTACCAGGTGGGCGTTGTTGCAGGGCCTTCACTCTGTCATGGGAAGCCGAATATCATACAGTATGGTATAATATACGGCTTCCCATGTTTTTTTTTTTTTTTTTTTAATACTGTGGAAAGTCTGGGAGCCTAGCATTCGTTCAGTTGTATTAACCTTTCTATATTTTATTCCAACATCACACTACAGTCAAAATAAGAAAGGTTGTACTGTGACAGCACATAGGGCGCACATGTTATTATTTTAAATGGTATAATTATAAGAAAGGTTATACTGTTACAGTAGATGGTGCGCTTAAACATGTTTTATGGCATAATTAACCTTTCTATATTTTATTCCAACATCACACTACAGGCAAAATAAGAAAGGCTGTACTGTGACAGGCGCACGTATTATTTTAAATGGTATAATAATAAGAAAGTTTGTACTGTTACAGTAGATGGGGCGCTTAAACATTTTTTAATTTTTTATGGCATAATTAACCTTTCTATATTTGATTCCAACATCAAAGCACGAGGAATCACTGCCGGAGCCTCTCTTAAGGATAAAGGGGCAGGTTGGGCTCAGTCACACAACTCTGTCATAATGCAGGGGGGTGCACGGTAGGGTCTCCCTTCAGCATGTGTTATTGGGAAGGGAAGTCAACAGTATTTTACGTAATTGGTGTTAAGCTCCCTGTTCACCCGCGGCTTGGTAAACTGCACACTATTACACACTGCTGCAAGTGACTGGTATGGGCTGCGCTATGTCATGGATACAACACCACTGGGTTAATGAGGCTCAAGCCCCCTACCTAAAGTTTGGGCTGTTTGTATGGGGATGAAATGCAGACTAGTGAGAGTCTTTGTAATTCCTTTCCTTTTTTCCTCAGCAGTGCTGTTCTTCAGCATGCATTCAGCCATCACACACTACAATGGGGCATTTCCAACCGAAAGATGCCCTTCCATTTACAGCTACAACTATCAATTCTGTGTCTGCTTCCAAGACGGATCTATGTGATTACTGTGCCCCAATTACTATGACCCCCAAAATGTTGACTTTTTTATTTCAACCCCATTTTCACCTCATATATATGCTGGGAGAGACACCATCAGCACCCCTACATGTATTATGGTAATTCGCATCCCCTGTCTCCCTGGGGTTAACTCACAATGACACAAGTCGTCATCCTGTTTAACGTTTAATCTGGTCCCTACCAATGTATGGGCACCACCTACCTCCTCCCTTGACACCCCCATACCTTTTCATTGTTGGGGTGCATGATATCATGGCCTGAACGCAACTATGGTAATTCACAAAACCTGTAACACACATCCTGTTTTATGTTTACTCTGGTCCCAAATGATGTAGAGGCACCACCTAGCCCTTCCCTGGATACCTCCATACCCTTTGATTGTGGGGGAGCAAGATATCATGGCCTGAACACACCTATGGTAATTTGCATCCCCTATTTCTCTTGGGGCTATTCACACTAGCGCAAGTGGTCATCCTGTTTTATGTTTGATCTGGTCCCAACAAATGTAGAGGCACCATCTACCTCCTCCCGGAACACCCCCATACCTTTTGATTGTGGGGGGCGCAAGATATCATGTCCTGAACACACCTATGGTAATTTGCATCCCCTATTTCTCTTGGGGCTATTGACACTAGCGCAAGTGGCCATCCTGGTTTATGTTTACTGTGATCCTAACCAATGTAGAGGCGTCCCCCTAGCCCGTCCTGGAACACCGCCATACCTTTTCACTGTGGGGGGTGCAAGATATCATGGCCTGAATGCACCTATGGTAGTTCGCATCCCCTACCCCCCTGGGGTTAACTCACACTAGCGCACGTGGTCATCCGGCTGTATGTTTAATCTGGTCCCAATCAATGTAGAGGCACCATCTAACCCCTCCCTGGACACCCCCATGCCTATTGATTGTGGGGGGTGCCAGATATCACGGCCTGAATTTACCTATGGTAATTTGCATCCCCTATTTCTCTTGGGGTAATTCACACAAGCGCAAGCGGTCGTCCTGTTTTATGTTTACTCTGGTCCTAACCAATATAGAGGCATCCCCCTAGCCCCTCCCTGGACACCCCCATAGCTTTTGATTGTGGGGGGTGCAAGGTGTCATGGCCTGAACACACCTATGGTAGTTCGCATCCCCTACCTCCCTGGGGTAAACTCACACTAGCGCATGTGGTCATCCTGTTTTATGTTTAATCTGGTCCCAATCAATGTAGATGCACCATCTAACCCCTCCCTGGAGACCCCCCATGCCTATTGATTGTGGGGGGTGCCAGATATCACGGCCTGAATTTACCTATGGTGATTTGCATCCCCTATTTCTCTTGGGGCTATTCACACTAGTGCAAGTGGTCATCCTGCTTTATGTTTACTCTGGTCCCAATCAATGTAGATGCACCATCTAACCCCTTCCCGGAGACCCCCATGCCTTTTGATTGCGGGGGGTGCAAGATAACAAGGCCTGAATGCACCTATGGTAATTTGCATCCCCTACCTCCCTGGGGTTAACTCACACTGACGCAAGTGGTCATCCTGTTTTATGTTTAATCTGGTCCCAACCAATGTAGATGCACCATCTAACCCCTCCCTGGAGACCACCATGCCTATTGATTGAGGGGGGTGCAAGATATCATGGCCTGAATGCACCTATGGTAATTTGCATCCCCTATTTCTCTTGCGGCTATTCACACTAGCGCATGTGGTCACCCTGTTTTATGTTTAATCTGGTCCCAATCAATGTAGATGCACCATCTAACCCCTCCCTGGAGACCCCCATGCCTTTTGATTGTGGGGGGGTGCAAGATATCACAGCCTGAATGGACCTATGGTAATTTGCATCCCCTATTTCTCTTGGGGCTATTCACACTAGCGCAAGTGGTCATCCTGTTTTATGTTTAATCTGGTCCCAACAAATGTAGAGGCACCATCTACCCCCTCCCGGAACACCCCCATACCTTTTGATTGTGGGGGGTGCAAGATATCATGGCCTGAATGCACCTATGGTAATTTGCATCCCCTATTTCTCTTGGGGTAATTCACACAAGTGCAAGCGGGCATCCTGTTTTATGTTTACTCTGGTCCTAACCAATATAGAGGCGTCCCCCTAGCCCCTCCTGGAACACCGCCATACCTTTTCACTGTGGGGGGTGCAAGATGTCATGGCCTGAACACACCTATGGTAGTTCGCATCCCCTACCTCCCTGGGGTTAACTCACACTAGCGCATGTGGTCATCCTGTTTTATGTTTAATCTGGTCCCAATCAATGTAGATGCATCATCTAACCCCTCCCTGGAGACCCCCATGCCTTTTGATTGTGGGGGGGGTGCAAGATATCATGGCCTGAATGGACCTATGGTAATTTGCATCCCCTATTTCTCTTGGGGCTATTCACACTAGTGCATGTGGTCATCCTGTTTTATGTTTACTCTGGTCCCAGTCAATGTAGATGCACCATCTAACCCCTTCCTGGAGACCCCCATGCCTTTTGATTGTGGGGGGTGCAAGATGTCATGGCCTGAACACACCTATGGTAGTTCGCATCCCCTACCTCCCTGGGGTAAACTCACACTAGCGCATGTGGTCATCCTGTTTTATGTTTAATCTGGTCCCAATCAATGTAGATGCACCATCTAACCCCTCCCTGGAGACCCCCATGCCTTTTGATTATAGGGGGTGCAAGATATCACGGCCTGAATGGACCTATGGTGATTTGCATCCCCTATTTCTCTTGGGGCTATTCACACTAGTGCAAGTGGTCATCCTGTTTTATGTTTACTCTGGTCCCAATCAATGTATATGCACCATCTAACCCCTTCCTGGAGACCCCCATGCCTTTTGATTTTGGGGGGTGCAAGATAACATGGCCTGAATGCACCTATGGTAGTTCGCATCCCCTACCTCCCTGGGGTAAACTCACACTAGCGCATGTGGTCATCCTGTTTTATGTTTAATCTGGTCCCAATCAATGTAGATGCACCATCTAACCCCTCCCTGGAGACCCCCATGCCTTTTGATTGTGGGGGGGGGGTGCAAGATATCACGGCCTGAATGGACCTATGGTAATTTGCATCCCCTATTTCTCTTGGGGCTATTCACACTAGTGCAAGTGGTCATCCTGTTTTATGTTTACTCTGGTCCCAGTCAATGTAGATGCACCATCTAACCCCTTCCTGGAGACCCCCATGCCTTTTGATTGTGGGGGGTGCAAGATGTCATGGCCTGAACACACCTATGGTAGTTCGCATCCCCTACCTCCCTGGGGTAAACTCACACTAGCGCATGTGGTCATCCTGTTTTATGTTTAATCTGGTCCCAATCAATGTAGATGCACCATCTAACCCCTCCCTGGAGACCCCCATGCCTTTTGATTATAGGGGGTGCAAGATATCACGGCCTGAATGGACCTATGGTAATTTGCATCCCCTATTTCTCTTGGGGCTATTCACACTAGTGCAAGTGGTCATCCTGTTTTATGTTTACTCTGGTCCCAATCAATGTAGATGCACCATCTAACCCCTCCCTGGAGACCCCCATGCCTTTTGATTGTGGGGGGTGCAAGATATCAGGGCCTGAATGGACCTATGGTAATTTGCATCCCCTATTTCTCTTGGGGCTATTCACACTAGTGCAAGTGGTCATCCTGTTTTATGTTTACTCTGGTCCCAGTCAATGTAGATGCACCATCTAACCCCTTCCTGGAGACCCCCATGCCTTTTGATTGTGGGGGGTGCAAGATGTCATGGCCTGAACACACCTATGGTAGTTCGCATCCCCTACCTCCCTGGGGTAAACTCACACTAGCGCATGTGCTCATCCTGTTTTATGATTAATCTGGTCCCAATCAATGTAGATGCACCATCTAACCCCTCCCTGGAGACCCCCATGCCTTTTGATTGTAGGGGGTGCAAGATATCACGGCCTGAATGGACCTATGGTAATTTGCATCCTCTATTTCTCTTGGGGCTATTCACACTAGTGCAAGTGGTCATCCTGTTTTATGTTTACTCTGGTCCCAGTCAATGTAGATGCCCCATCTAACCCCTCCCTGGAGACCCCCATGCCTTTTGATTGTGGGGGGTGCAAGATGTCATGGCCTGAACACACCTATGGTAGTTCGCATCCCCTACCTCCCTGGGGTAAACTCCACTAGCGCA
The DNA here is from genome assembly GCF_040938575.1 of Ambystoma mexicanum. Taxonomy (NCBI): domain Eukaryota; kingdom Metazoa; phylum Chordata; class Amphibia; order Caudata; family Ambystomatidae; genus Ambystoma; species Ambystoma mexicanum. Next base: position 764,483,424 of record NC_090937.1, on the reverse strand, counting down.
TGTGGTCATCCTGTTTTATGTTTAATCTGGTCCCAATCAATGTAGATGCACCATCTAACCCCTCCCTGGAGACCCCCATGCCTTTTGATTGTAGGGGGTGCAAGATATCACGGCCTGAATGGACCTATGGTAATTTGCATCCCCTATTTCTCTTGGGGCTATTCACACTAGTGCAAGTGGTCATCCTGTTTTATGTTTACTCTGGTCCCAATCAATGTAGATGCACCATTTAACCCCTTCCTGGAGACCCCCATGCCTTTTGATTGTGGGGGGTGCAAGATAACATGGCCTGAATGCACCTATGGTAGTTCGCATCCCCTACCTCCCTGGGGTAAACTCACACTAGCGCATGTGGTCATCCTGTTTTATGTTTAATCTGGTACCAATCAATGTAGATGCACCATCTAACCCCTCCCTGGAGACCCCCATGCCTTTTGATTGTGGGGGGGTGCAAGATATCACGGCCTGAATGGACCTATGGTAATTTGCATCCCCTATTTCTCTTGGGGCTATTCACACTAGTGCAAGTGGTCATCCTGTTTTATGTTTACTCTGGTCCCAGTCAATGTAGATGCACCATCTAACCCCTTCCTGGAGACCCTCATGCCTTTTGATTGTGGGGGGTGCAAGATGTCATGGCCTGAACACCTATGGTAGTTCGCATCCCCTACCTCCCTGGGGTAAACTGACACTAGCGCATGTGGTCATCCTGTTTTATGTTTAATCTGGTCCCAATCAATGTAGATGCACCATCTAACCCCTCCCTGGAGACCCCCATGCCTTTTGATTGTAGGGGGTGCAAGATATCACGGCCTGAATGGACCTATGGTAATTTGCATCCCCTATTTCTCTTGGGGCTATTCACACTAGTGCAAGTGGTCATCCTGTTTTATGTTTACTCTGGTCCCAATCAATGTAGATGCACCATCTAACCCCTTCCTGGAGACCCCCATGCCTTTTGATTGTGGGGGGTGCAAGATAACATGGCCTGAATGCACCTATGGTAGTTCGCATCCCCTACCTCCCTGGGGTAAGCTCACACTAGCGCATGTGGTCATCCTGTTTTATGTTTAACCTGGTCCTAATCAATGTAGATGCACCATCTAACCCCTCCCTGGAGACCCCCATGCCTTTTGATTGTGGGGGGGTGCAAGATATCACGGCCTGAATGGACCTATGGTAATTTGCATCCCCTATTTCTCTTGGGGCTATTCACACTAGTGCAAGTGGTCATCCTGTTTTATGTTTACTCTGGTCCCAGTCAATGTAGATGCACCATCTAACCCCTTCCTGGAGACCCCCATGCCTTTTGATTGTGAGGGGTGCAAGATGTCATGGCCTGAACACACCTATGGTAGTTTGCATCCCCTACCTCCCTGGGGTAAACTCACACTAGCGCATGTGGTCATCCTGTTTTATGTTTAATCTGGTCCCAATCAATGTAGATGCACCATCTAACCCCTCCCTGGAGACCCCCATGCCTTTTGATTGTGGGGGGGTGCAAGATATCACGGCCTGAATGGACCTATGGTAATTTGCATCCCCTATTTCTCTTGGGGCTATTCACACTAGTGCAAGTGGTCATCCTGTTTTATGTTTACTCTGGTCCCAATCAATATAGATGGACCATCTAACCCCTTCCTGGAGACCCCCATGCCTTTTGATTGTGGGGGGTGCAAGATAACATGGCCAGAATGCACCTGTGGTAGTTCGCATCCCCTACCTCCCTGGGGTAAGCTCACACTAGCGCATGTGGTCATCCTGTTTTATGTTTAACCTGGTCCTAATCAATGTAGATGCACCATCTAACCCCTCCCTGGAGACCCCCATGCCTTTTGATTGTGGGGGGGTGCAAGATATCACGGCCTGAATGGACCTATGGTAATTTGCATCCCCTATTTCTCTTGGGGCTATTCACACTAGTGCAAGTGGTCATCCTGTTTTATGTTTACTCTGGTCCCAGTCAATGTAGATGCACCATCTAACCCCTTCCTGGAGACCCCCATGCCTTTTGATTGTGGGGGGTGCAAGATGTCATGGCCTGAACACACCTATGGTAGTTCGCATCCCCTACCTCCCTGGGGTAAACTCACACTAGCGCATGTGCTCATCCTGTTTTATGTTTAATTTGGTCCCAATCAATGTAGATGCACCATCTAACCCCTCCCTGGAGACCCCCATGCCTTTTGATTGTAGGGGGTGCAAGATATCACGGCCTGAATGGACCTATGGTAATTTGCATCCCCTATTTCTCTTGGGGCTATTCACACTAGTGCAAGTGGTCATCCTGTTTTATGTTTAATCTGGTCCCAATCAATGTAGATGCACAATCTAACCCCTCCCTGGACGCCCAGATACCTTTTGATAGTGGGGGTGCAAGATATCATGGCCCAAACACACCTATTTCAAATTTAATTCTATCCGCCGCTCCCCACAGGAAACCCTGTGATCTTCCGGCTAATGGCGGACGATGCCCGATCGTCCGAAACTCTGGAGACAAACTTGTTTGGATCTTTTTCAATCATCCGCACCGCTACCACGTGAGCATATGGCTCTTTAGTAACGTGCATGCAATGGATGGGGTTGCAGAATAATTCTGAGTCCAAATAATGGAACCAACTCGGGAAGATGGCAAAGGTACTGTTTTATTAACAATTATCCAAAACAGGGAGGTTACAACGAACATCAACGGACGTTCGCTCAGGCTCTTGACGATTTTCTCATAAAAACATCCTTATATGCAAAGAACACGTCAGACGTGATGTCATACTGCAAGGCAAATAATAGGAAACCTATCAAAGGCTGTGATAGGCTTAAGGGGAACAATTAAGTATACATTGCATAGGGACTAGGATTGGGATTTGCTGCCCACTGTCAGGTGGAAAACTTATGCCTACCTCTTAAAACTTGTAGAGTACACAGTTTATCATTGGTCTTCAAACTATAAGGCCCTTCACTATATGGCCCTCTACAATTGGTTCGCACGCTCGTGCCATGTCTGGAACATTCGGTTCACTTACAAGCACGTAAACTCAAACCCAGGTGCCAGGAGGTGGACTGGACATTACCTCCCCACCCAATTAGCCCAGCATCTCTCATCAACCATGGCTTCTGCCATGAAGATTGTTTTACAAATTGGCCTTGCAAAGTATCCTTGTCTGTGGGAATATATGGGAGTGCAGGCTCTCACTATCGTTGTTCTAGGACTCCAAGCTGAACTCTATTTCCATCCTAGGCTCACATGACAGGAGACCATGAATTGGCCCATTTTGCAGCAGCCAACATGACTTCTGACCCTTTCAGTACAACTCACACAAAGGGAACTGATGTATGTGTTATTATTGTGTTACAATGCAAAAATACTATCATGTCTGTGGCACTAAATCATGGATATGTACTGCAAATCATTTTAAATTCCAATCCAAAGCATATGTGATTGTGCACTTCTAACAGGCAGGGGACCTGGGTAATTGGCGTGCAGGCCAATGGTGATATGTGGGTGGGAGCATATCTATTCTCTGTCTTTGCATCAGGTGGTGTGGGTTTTCTTGACTGTGTTTGTGCTTCTTTTTGTCACTTTGGTTGGGTGCATTCTGGTACATGTAGTGATTTTCGTATTGGTGTACGGAATGGATGTTGTTACGCATGCACTGGATCATTTTCTTCAATTGAGACACACTTGTCAAGCCCCTGCACTCACGCATGCTATTACTGTGTTGCACCTTGATTTCCCCCTCTACACTTGCACGTTCAATGCACTCACTAGCAATAGTAAGTTTGTCTCCCCTTACCTTTTTTATCATTACTTGTACTATTGTAGCAATTATTGACCCTGGCTCTAATTCATGGTCTACCTTCCCCTTTACCCACCCTGTCTGCCCTCTGTGCGCTTTCAGGGTGTTTTGCTAATTGCCTGAGCGCAGAATATTTGAACAACAAATATAATGCATACACTGCGCACAGCCACTGCTGATCGGTGTTATACATGCCCATAATTCAACAGTGCACATGCCCTTGTAGTTACATTCACCCAGCATCCAGTTACATAGTCCACTGTGACGTGCCATGTACCCAGGCAGCGTGGAGTTGCGCAGCAGCGTGGAGTCGTGGGTTGAACCAGGACATCTGGCACAGCAGTGGGTGATGAGGTGGCAGGCATCACATACCATCTGCATGTTGAGTGAGTGATAGTTTTCTGTTCCGGTAGACTGCCTCCACAGCATGCCTGGCCACCAGCTCCACATGTGTTCCGGCCAATACACCTATGATATAATATGGGATTTACAAGGCGCCTATACACTAGTGTTTCAAGGCGCGATGAGGCAAGGGAGGGGAAACAAAGGGAAGACAAAGACAAAGGTCTTACTAGGCCAGGTGACATTGAGATCGCGCAAGTGCAGGGGAGGGGGTAAAGGGAAAAGTGCGGCGGAGGAGGTGGCTGTGCAATACATAGGATCAATAGTAAAAAATAAATTAAATTTAAAAAAAAAGGTAAAAGTGCAGCCATCTTGTGGCAAGTGCAGGGGTAAGTGCAGACATCAAGTGTCAAGAGCTTGTAGGGGACTTTAGGGATACAGAAACAGCCACCCAAGTGCAGCTGTTGCCTGGGAGGCAGTGCAGGTGAGCAACTGGCGGGGGAGGGGAACTGGGCCCAAGATCAGAGGGTAGCCAGGTGACCAACGCAGTTTCAGTCAGGAGTTCAGCAGGGGAAAGGGGGAGAAAAGAATCAAAGAGGAAGGTCTTGAGGTCCTTCCGGAACTGGAGATCTTTCTCCTCAAGTTTCAGGGAGGCTGTTCCAGAGGGAGGCCCCAGCCGAAGGAAGAGATTTACCACAAACTCGTTGCGTGGAGAAGCGACTGACCCTGAGGGAGTTCGAGGCGGATGAGCGAAGAGCTCGACAAGGAAGATATTTAGGAAGAGAGAGTTGAAGGTATTGAGGCCCCAAGCCTCAGAAGGCCTTGTGGACAATGCAGAGGGTTTTCAACTTAATCCTCGCAGCCACTGGGAGCCATTGCAGAGATTTCACTCCTGGAGAGATACGATCCTGGGCTTGAGGCCAAAGACAAGTCTTGCAGTCCTGTTATGGATGAGTTGCAGAGGGCGCAGAGTAAAAGCAGGCAGTTTAAGAAAGAGGCAGTAGTGCAGCCTAGAGAGAACCAGAGCTCTAGAGACAGTGAACTTCTGGAGGAAGGAGAGGAAAGGAAGAATACCTCTGAGGAGGTGCAGCTGGTAGTGTGACTTCTTAGAGATGTCAGAGATGTCAGGAGAGAAGGAGAGTGGGGAGTCGAAGATGACCCAGAGGTTTTTAGCCTCACAGCTGGGAGCAGAAAGAGGGCCAAGAGAGGCTGGCCAGAGAGCGACAGTAAAGGAGGGAGCAGGTGTGCCGATGAGGAGAATCTCCGTCTTACTGGCATTAAGGCAGATGTCGTTGGCGACGCACCACTCCTGGATAGCGGACAGTCAGTCAGAGATGAGAAAGGGAGAAGACGTGGCAGAAGGGAGCCTGAAATGAGTGTCATCCACACAGCACTGAAAGTTCGGGCAGAGAGCAGCAATGCGGTGGCCAAGAAGTGCCAGGTATTAATTGAACAGCCAGGGAGAGAGGTTAGACCCCTGGGGAACACCACAGGTAGAGATAGAGGAGAGCAAGGATCCTAGTTGGACCTGGGAGTGTCGATCGGAGAGGAGAGAGGTCATCCAAGCCAGGGCCTGATCAGTGATACACAGGTTATCACGGAGACAGTTGAGCAGGATGGCATGGTTGACCATGTCAAAGGCAGAAGAGAGATCCAGTCATGCCTGCAAGGGCACAAACACAGAGTCCCTAGTAGAACCCAAGCGCTTTTCTCCAGATTTACTTGTTGGGAATTCTTGTGTTTTGTGTACCTACCTCTGGACTGCAGCAACCACAATCTGTTGGTGGCAACTGTTGGTCTGCGCTCCTTGGAATCGCCCCCTGTGAAGGCAATTTTAGTGGCATTGACCTGGTCAGCAGTCCTGGGTAGGATGATGTGGTCTCCAACCTGAAACAGGACATGCAAAAAACAGGGTTGCACTATCCCAAGCAGTTCACTCAGTGTGTTGGTATGTGCCTGTGGCTATGAAGTGTAGCACAGACACTACCTTGAGTAAGAGGGGGGTATGGCTGTACGGATATGGATCAGGCTGACCAAGTCGTCCTGGATCAGGTTCGCTATGGAAGTGATGTGTCCTTGTCTAGCCTGTTCAGGGTGTGGATCTGGCTTTGGCTGAAAGGTGTGGCCCTTATGCATGGAATTGGTGGTTGCTTCAGCTTCCTGCAGCATATTTCATTCCCTTCACAGGGCGTGATTCCAAGGAGTGCAGACCATCAGTTGCCACCAACAGATTGTGGTTGCTGCAGTCCAGAGGTAGGTGCACAAAACACAAGAATTCCCAACAAGTAAATCTGGAGAAAAGCGCTTGGGTTCTACTAGGGACTCTGTTTTTGTTAAAAACTCCTTCTCCGTTTAGCACAGGCTTGAAAAGTCTGCGTGCGGAATTTCATTTGGAGTTCCCTGGTCTTGGTTAACTAATAAGCCCAATTTATGCGGTTCTGGCAGGTTCTCAATGTTCTCAAAAGCAAAGAAAGTAGTTATCTTTGCATACAACGCTGTCACAGTTCCTGCGATTGGTGTCCTGGGCCCTTATGCATCCTCGGGGCCCTGATCTCCCACAGCAATCTGCCAAGCTCCTGTCTCTCCACAGCACTTGCATCTGCACACGAGGTTCACACTCCTGCGGCCCCAGTCCGTGTAGCACTCAACATGCCTAGCACTTCATTGGTGGCTCACCCATGAGCTCGGACTCCCCAGCACTTAAATCCCTTTTCCCTCTTCCTTGCTGCACTTGCACATTCTGAATACTCACAGGGCATAGTAGGTTTGTTCTTTCTACCTCCCCCCTGCTCTTAAATACTGTGTTTTTTTTATTGTATTTCCCACCCTTGCTCCCTCCCTGCCCTGGGGGCGCTTTGAAACAGTATTTTCTTACTGTATAAACACCTAACAGTCAAAAAATAAATAAATACGTCACTGTCACAGTGACAGTTAATGAGGCAAGTCCCTTAGCACGGGTAAGACAAGCCTGTTTGGCTGCCATGGCGTTACTCAGCAATTTTGGAGTCGATACTGTAAGGGGTGTGGAAAACTTGGTCTCCCCCCCCCATTCCCGGGGAATTTTTTTTACAAGTGGCCAGAGAAGGGCCACCACTGTTGAATCCCGACGCAGGGGGTGGACGAGCGAGGGAGGATCACCTGGGTGGAGGGTCCTTTGGGATTGGGGAGGGATTCCCTGAGGGCGAGACATGGTGCACCCTTTTTTCCAATGGCCCCCTAACCGACATTCCCTGCTAATACATGACCGCAGACTTTTCCCTTTGACAAAACTCCCCGCTCTGCTAGAACACAGCGAAAACCAACTGAGTCACTTTTTAATTTCTATCCATGTCCAATTAAGAAGGACAAGCAAGGTCAGGCACTGAATTCAGAACAAGCACACCTGAGAACTGTTAGCATACCACAGGTGTATAAAAGGAGTGAGCCAAAGAAACAGAATGAGTGAGCTGGGGCCTGAGCTACAGGAGTCTGAGTACGAGAGCACAGGCGAACTGGGATGCCCAGAGAACCCGAGGCCTGCTGAGAGCGAACTGAGGCCGATATGTTGGGAGCCTATGGTGTTAAAGGGCTAACTAAAGCGTGGCAAGGGAGCCGGATCTTCAAGGAGCCAGGAGGGGGTTGAGTGCAACACTGTTCTCCAGAGTGAAGTCTGTGATGGGTGTTCGTTTTCTTGGGCCAGCTAGGCCGTCTGGGCCTGAGGAGTACTGGGTGTTGTCAAAAGGCTCTGATAACCCAATACACCAACCTGTTGTGAACTAAAAAAAAGTCTTGTGAATTAATGAGAAGTAGCAGACTTCCTGAGGAGAGGTGACACAGAGGAATTGTTGCCTAAATTAACTTTGAACTTGTGCGACCAGAACTGTTTTAACTTTGGAAAAGGAACTTCATGCAGTGCTTTTGAAAGCCAAGGGGCGCATGCTAAATCCCAAGTGGCTCAAGACCTGGGGAAGGGAGCTTTGGACCAGCTCCACTACTATCCTGACCTTTACTTTGAAGCACCCTTTTTATTTAGTCCAATCCGATGCACATTATTGTATTAAAGAGTGTGAGGGCAAGCATAGGTTTAACACAGACACTTTTTTGTTTTGACTAACTTGACTGACTTTGGACTTATATTTTAGTTGATGGTCGAGAATACTCCCATTATAGACGTAGGGCTAGTAAGCAGTCTCCAAACCCCTTTCTTTACAAAATAAATGTTTTCATAAACTTGAATCTTTGTGTCTGTGTCTCTCTCATGATACCTTGCCTGTCTCACAGAGGTCAGAAATGAAAACCAGGCACAACGTTTCTTTTTTAAAACAATTTTAATAAATGTTTCCAAACAAAATAACATACAGACTTTATTAATAGCTTCTGATGATACGTCACATTGTTGTCTGTTCAACCACCCCACACCCTTCCTCCCTCCCCTCTGCCTATTACACTTGCAATGTCTACCAAGGTATATAGCTGCTTGCTTGAACTTCTCTCCATATCTCTATTCCCCCCTTTGTGTGTTGGTGCGGGTGTCTGAGTCTGAGTGTCTTCCTGTGCAGAGGGCATCAATTCCTTTATCATATGTTTCCAGGCCGTTAAGTCCCTGTCCTGCTTTTCCTGACCCTGACGGGGACGCCTCTTGCCACACCGTTGTTTCTGCCAGTGACCATTTCAGGAGGTCCCTCAACCACAGACGTATGACTGGGCCGCTGTGTGCTTTCCACCCCATTGCAATCCTATGCTTCGCCAAGATGTACGCTAGATCTCTCAATTTGCTGACGTGTCTTGCCTGCTTTGGTCTCTGAAACATACCCAGCAGGCACGCCCCTGGGGAAACCGAGTCGGACGATAGGCCAATCCTGGTTAAGGTCTGGGCCACTTCATCCCAAAATCAGCGTATTTCCTCGCAGGCCCAGAACATATGTACCAGATCTGCATTGATCAGGCCACATTTCGGACAAGTTTGTTCTGTTGCCTTACTAAATTTTTCGATTTCCTTCGGAGTTAAATATGCTCTGTGTGTGACATATAATTGGATCAACTATTTTCGCATTTCTGGATACTTATGATACCTCATGGTTCCACTCCAGGCTGCGTCCGACAGTGGCTCTTGCAAGTCTGTTTCCCAGCCCTGCCTAATCTGTATCGAAACCAGACACAAAGTTGTCATGTTTTTGGTTAAAGACTTGTATTTAAAGGAAAATGGGTTTGGAAAATGCCTCGCTGGCCCTATTCTAAAGAGGAGTTTCCCTACCTAAAGACCACAAACTGTCTGTGTAAGGGTGTCAGAAACTAAAAAGCTGTCCTTGTTTCCAAAACGTCCTATCCTGACTCTCACAGTATAAACAAAATAACAAAGTGAGAAAGGAAATGTCTTCAACCTGATATTGGCAAAAAGAGTTAATGAATGAAAATTAAAATGGCGCCAGCAAAAATGTTCTCCAAGGTGAAAAGAACTTTGATCCAGAAGGTGGTTTCCTTCCCCTGGATTCTTAAATGGGATGGCAATGTCTCTTTACTGACAGTTAGTTTGTGTCTTTCCTTGATTAACAATACTCCTGTTGGGCAACAAGTTCTGTAACCGACTTTCTTTAACACAAGTTTCTAATTTGTCTAACAAACACTGCCCTTCTTTAGCATTTCTTGTAGCTTTGCAAATCGCCTGGTATACTCACCTGCCAGGACTCCACTTGTGTTTCAATTGCCTGGTATCCTTCCCATGCCAGGACTTACAATGTGTTTTCAAGTGGCTAGTATCCTTTTCTTGCCAGAACCTCTTATGGGATCTAGTGATTATTGCAGCGTGGCAAGTTTCGAATCCGAAAATATTAAATTCGAAAACTGCATGTTGCAATAATCACATAGATCGCCCTTGCCAGCATTCCCGCTACCCACCACCCCTAAACCCCTCAGTGCCTCTACTGTCTCCATCCGGACCACAGCGAAGCATATTGTGAAATCTGCCTTGGGTTCTCCAAGCGAACCATCAAGGACAGTCACAGTAGGTTGGCGGGATGGCTTAAAGCCAAGGCCTCTACCCTGTGCGGCAAGCAGGCGCATGCCTTACCCAGGACCGGCCGGTCCGAAGAGCTGGCTTCTAAGTCCTTTGAGGGTGCTCGATCCGCGGGGGCCCAAGACAAGGCCAAGTACCGCAAGTCTGTTTCCATCTGGGTTTCCACTCAAGTGGGTCCCACGATACGCAGCGCACGTTCATCTTCACCATCTGCCTTCATCGCCCGTCATCGCTCCAGCTCCTCCTCGAAGAGGAAATCGGTTAACCCAGGGAAGCTGCGGGAAAAGCCGGAGAAGACCAAGGCGCAGGGAAAGGTGTCCGACCTGCCCCTGAAGGCCCAGGTGGTCCAGACTAAGTCATCCTTCAGGATCGAGCTGGTGGCGGCCACCCTCTCGAAGGCAAAACATGCTGACCTGGTCCACGAGTGGGAAAAGATCTCAACCGACCGATGGGTGCTGGACGCTCCCACCCACGGACACTCTCTAGAGTTCCAGCAGAAGTGTCCGCGGATACCACTGGTGGCCCGGCAGGAGGAGCAAATCCCTACACTCCTGCGGGAAGTACGGGCCGTATTAAAAAAGGGGGCCATAGAGCTGGTTCCAATGTGACTGCGGGCTCTGCAGTCTACTGCAGATACTTCTTGGTGAAGAAGACTGGGGGCTGAAGGCCCATTCTAGACCTGCGGCTCCTTAACAAATACCTCAAGTCCCAAAAATTCATGATGGTCATGTTGCAGCACGTGCTCGGCCAACTGGAGGAAGGGGACTTCTTGTCGTCGCTGGATCTGGAGGATGCATACTTCCACATCCCCATTCACGAGAAGCATCGGAAGGTCCTGTGCTTCGTAGTACAGGGAAGGCACTACCAGTTCAAGGCCCTTCCCTTTAGACTGTATTCGGCACCCAGGGTGTTCACAAAAGTGCATGGCACCAGTGGCGGCCCATCTGCACCTACAAGGGATACATGTGTACACGTACCTTGATGACTGACTCATCCGCGCCAAGTGCAGGGAAGTAGCAGTTCAACACATGGAGAGGACCGTCCAGCTGCTGACAGATCTGGGGTTCTCCGTCAACTATCCAAAGTCCTGCTTGATTCTATCGCAGAACGTGCTATTTCTGGGGGCCAGGCTCAACTTGGTCTCCTGCCTGACCACCCCCTTGGAAGAGAGGATAGTGGCCATGCTGGGCAAGGTGCAATGGCTGTTGACACTGAAGACTGCCACGGTGCGGACCATCAAGTCAGATGGGGCATGCTTGTATTCAGTGTTCTCCAAATAAAACTATAACAATTCTCTTTGGGTATCGACCTCCTGGCCCAGCACAGGCTTTCCTGGAGAAATTAGAATTATTTCTGGCAGACACAGGGAATAAGCATGACGAGCTGTTATGTTTGGGGGACTTCAATGTATGGGCTGAGGAGGTGACATCTGGGGATGGGAGAGAATTAAAGAAGACCCTGGAAGCCCATGCTTTGGAACTTCTAGCATCATCCCCCTCACATTGCCAGGACCATTGTCTTGATGTCCTGCTATATCGAGGGAAGATAATTTGTTATGTTGGGACAATCGCATTATCATGGACAGACCACTATGCCATAGTATTTGAACTGAGAATACATAAGAAAACTCTGGAAGTGCACATGGAAAATTGGATGGGGCAGTTCCGCAAGCTGAAAGATTTTTTGAAAATATCAGGGGAAACTCTGAAACATGCTTTGGCACAGATTGAAGAGGCTCTTCCATGTGAGGAGTTCTTCAATAAAGGCATGTAAATCATGGCTATGATATGTAATGTATAGGCCCCTCTCCAACAAAACAAGGCCATGTAACCCCTGGTTTTCGCCAGATTTGGCCAAGAAAAGGGTACAGGTGAGATCTTTAGAGAAAAAAATGGAGAAGACATCGTACAGAGGGCATTTTAGAACAGGTCAAGAGCACCTGAAGAGAATATGGGAAAGCCATTTTTGATGCCAAAGCTAAATTTATAACGGGGACAATTGACAAAGTCATGAACAGGCCACGGGAATTGTACGCTGCTATTTCCCAGTTAGCAAATCCTGGGTGTGCGTCAGCAGTACCTGAATCATCACAAGCACAGGTGGATGTTTTAATAATTACTTTATAAATAAAATAGTGCTAATACAAGGAAAGATTATGGAAATTAAACCATTACATCCCCAAGAGGATCTGGAAGTAACAGAGGAGATTAGCCCAGAATGCATATCTCATGATGAAGACACTGGGGCGGATCAGAAGCTATTTATGTTTATGAAAGTATCTGAGGAAAGGGTCTGCACCTTGCTCTCTGCATTGAAGGCTACTAATGATGTACTCTGTTATTCCATCTTCAGTAGCTAAACTAATAGCTCCAGATATTACCCCATTTATCACAAAATTTGTTAACAAATCTCTTACATCAGGGGTAGTACCAATGATTCAGAAGAAATCTGTGGTCACGCCACTGCTAAAAAAAACTAATTTAGACCCTAAGAATTTCCAGAATTACAGGCCAATGGCAGGATTGTCATGGCCATCGAAAATTCTGGAAAACATTGTGACAGCTCAGCTGCAGGAACATCTGTATCAGGAGAATCTGCAATCCGGATTCCGACCAGGTTTTGGGACGGAGATGGCATTGCTGACGTTCTGGGACGATCTATTGGAGACGGCGGATCAGGGGGGTGTGTCCCTGTTGGTCATGTTGGACCTGTCCGCCGTCTTTGATACGGTTGTCCATGGGACCCTGCTGAAACATCTGAGAGAAGTGGGTGGAGTAGGGAAACAAGCTGTTCAATGGTTTGAATCTTTTCTCTCTAGAAGAGAACAAAGAGTAGGATTTGGAGATTTCTTGTTAGACTCAGGATTACAAAGCTGTGGAGTCCCGCAGGGATCGTCCCTTGTCACAGGTTTCCCCCTTTCTCACCTGCTTTCGCTGCTTAATGGAATCCAGGGGAGTTTTCTTCCATACGGATCGGGTCTTGTACAAGCCTGCTCTGCCGTCTTCGGCTTCCAGTGTTCGTTCAGCTTTAACGTCCGTGAAAAAATGAGGAAACTCCAGGAAGACCAGGAAAGGAGAAGTGCACTCGGAGGCGGGTGCACAGAATCCGGTAAGAAGGCTAAGTAGGAGGAGGGAGGATAGAAGGGAAAGCGAAGGGTCCAGGAATCAGGAAACTACAGAGTTCCGCAAGGTGAACTTCGGAGCACACGTCTAGCCACAGCAACAGAAGCGCTGAGATGCGCTGGGCCGCGGGGGCATGGTCATTTTATAGATCATGCTGCCTCAGACGTAAAGACTGATAGGCAGCGTTCTGTGTGTATGGCCATGTTGGAAGTAGTACAGAGTGTAAGCTCTGACGCGTCAAGGACCAGGAGGTCCAGAAGGGGCATGTCCGATGGTTCATGACATCCCTCTCCTCACTGCTTTTTAATTTATATGTTAAACTACTCATGGACATTCTGAGGGAGCACGGCATACAGTTTCACTCATACGCAGGTGTTCTTGAGGATACAGAATCTAGAGTAGACGTACGAAATAGTTGACCGGTGCCTACAAGAAATACAGGCTTGGATGTGTGCGATCCAGCTACTGCTGAATGCCAGCAAAACAGAAGTGACTCTATTCGCTTCAAAGCACAATCTGCAGAGGGAGCATTTACACTCCCTATGTTTCCTGGAGACACAGCTGAATTTCTCCAAGAAAATAAAAAATGTAGGCTCTGTCTGGGAGGATAACATGGGAAGTGGAGCTCAGGTTAGTGCGAAGGTACAAGCAGCTTTACACTCACTACGCCTATTGAAACATATCCTACCATTCATTGCAAATGAGGACAGAGCGGTAGTCATTGGCACTCTGGTCAACTCGAAGTTAGACTATGGAAATGTATTGCTGTCGGGTATACCAGCCTATCAGTTGCGAAGACTGCAGGCGGCCCAAAATGCAGCAGTTAGGCTGGCGTATAGGTAAAAAATCAGCTCCAACCTCTAACTGAAGAAGAGCCGTACATTGGCTGGCAGTAAAGGAGATAATTGAGTTTAAGGTACTCTGATTGGTTTATAGGTGTGTTAACAAGACAGGAACAAGATATCTATCAGATAAAATCAGGAGACATGTTCCTACCTGTCAAGTTCAGGTGTTCCCTTCACCCCTTCCGAGTCACTCCAATCCCCTTCCTCCTCACCTGTGAGTTCTGAGTGTAAGGATCCTCCGAACCGCTTCTTCCACAGCTCTTCTTTCTTCTTTCCTTTTTTTTTGTGGAAGGGATATGCTACGAAGGGAAGCCACCCTGACCTCAAAATAGAAGGTCTGGGGGGGCCCCTCCTCCGGTTCAGACCAGAGGGGAAAAAGCCGTAGGCATAAAAAACCCCTGGGTGATGATCAGTGATGGTCTTCCACTTGAAATAGCAGAAGGTACGTTCTTCGATGGGATGCCGGCAGGAAAGTAGCATACGATAAGAGTGGAATGGAGTGGAATGGAGAGCCTAGAGAGGAAACCGGGGGCAAGCCTCAGAGACAGACCGCGAAACACTGCAGCAAGAGGGGGAAAGCTGGAGGAAAAATGAAGGGAAAAAGAAATAAGCTCCCTGTGAAAACCTGGCGAGAGCCTGCAAGTCCCAGGAGGGAGGACACAAGAAAGACAGGAGGAAGGGCGCCAGCGGAAGAGAAGAGGAGCCGGCGCCGAGAAACAGCTCAAGGCAGCACACAAAGGGAGAAAACTTACGAGCGCTCCAACCCGAAAGCCTGATGCGAGTAGGTTGCAACGCGCAGACTTCCGGGTTGGAGCAGCTAAAAAGCGGTCCCTCCCGGCGGCCGGCCGAAAGACTAGACCGCAACTGCGCGTTGCATGGGGACGTGGTGGAACGGCTAATGGCCGCTCCAACGCCATCGGCTCCATGCACGCCAGTCGCGGCGGTGTGTGACACTACCCGACAATTGTGCTCAGCAGATCAAACTCTGCTTCATATACACCACACCAGGTATATGAGCAAAGGGGACCGCAGATTCGGCGTCTACGGTCCAAGAGAAAAGAAATAAACTACCCAGAGAAATCTGTGAGATTATAACCTTTCCGGCATTCCGGAAGGCCGTGAAGCCCTATCTGTTTTGTTAGAACTCTCCTAGTCCTTAACTGGTGTATTTCCATCTCATATGATTACGTGGATTAAGACATGGGGCTCATTACGAGAATGGAGGTAGCCATGCCGCTTTTAGCGGTATGGCTACCGCCATACCGGGTCCGGGTTCCTGGAATGGGGAAATACCGGGCCATTCCGACCTTGGAGGGCCCAGTATTCCCCCATTCCAGGAACCCGGACCCAGTACATCCCGATTCCCATTTGAGCCCCCATAGGGCTCAATGGGAATAGGGAGTATGCTAACCACGGGCCCGTTAATGACGGGCCTGTTGTAAACATCCTGGTCTGCTAGTGGGTCCCACTAAGGACACCTGGTTTTACCAGACGTCCTTAGCGGGACTCACAAGCAGACCTTGTAATGAGGCGGTAGAGGGTTAACAGCGCCGGCAGCTCTACCAGCGCCGTTAACCTGATCCGACTCTGCAGGTTGCGGATAGGACCCCTTCAGGAATTCCTGGACGCTTGGTGGATCCAGGTGTCTGGAAGCTTTTCAGACAAGATTGTTCTCGACGAGGAGTTCCATCGAGCGTTAAGGTGATGGGGCGTGTGCTCCAGCATTGCCGGAGCACGTATTTCCAGAGCCCCCATACCAAGAGACAGTCACCACAGACGCGTCCCTGGAGGGCTGGGGACCCCACACCGGACGTCTCCACGCCAGAGGCCTGTGGCTACCATAGGAGAGGGCTCTCCACATCAAAGTCCTGGAGCTGCGGGCAGTGTTCTGGGTCCTCAAGTCTTTCCTTCTGTCACTCAAGGGCAAGGTGGTGAGGGTCTTCACGCACAATACCACCATGATGTTGTACATCAGGAAGCAAGGAGGTACCAGATACCCGGCGCTCTCCAGAGAGGCGCAGGACTTGTGGCACTGGGCCGTCAGCCAAGAGATGTTCCTCATTCCTTTTCACCTGGCTGGAGTCAAGAACACCATCACCGACTCCCTCAGCAGGGAGCTCCGCTCTTGCCACGAGTGGGAACTTCAACATGATCAAGTGAACAGCCTCTTCCTCAAATGAGGCAGACCCCAGATCGATCTGTTTGCGACAGCGATGAATTTCAAATGCCAGAGATTCACCAGAAGGTTCCACCAGCCGAGGAGCATGGGGGACGCATTTTCCTTTCTGTGGGAAGGCCTGTTCTGCCAGCATTCCCCTTCCCCGTTGCCTCTCCTGCTGCGAGTCATCAATCAACTCAAACGGTGGCGATGCAAGATGATCCTCATCGCCCCTGTGTGGCCGAGTCAGATTTGGTAGCCGGACCTTCTCAGCCTGTCAGTGTTACCCCAGGTCAAGCTGCCGGTGGTTAGGATCTGCTTGCCAGAGAAGCAAGCGCAGTTCTACATCACGACACAGGATCGCTGAACCTGAAGGCCTGGCTCCTGCAGCCTTAGGGTTTGGAGTGTATGAGCTGCCGGCAGACAGCAGGGAGGTCATACTGCCACTTTATGGGCTATTAAATCTGAAGATGGCTGCCAGAGGAGGGGCTTAGGGAGAAGGGCAGTCATTGGCTGGGGGCAGTATTATCCAGAGCTCAGTGATTGGTTTATCGGAGAAAGACAGTTTGTAAGTGAAAGTGAAACTGTTTTTTCTTTTTGATTCCCGGCCTGATGACGGGGAATATTCATGAGCATGTGAATCCATGCCAGAACCATTCTGGAGAACAATAGTTCCAGGTAAGTGACTTGTTCCTTCTGATTCTGTTTGTATCAGAGGTACTCATTGCTACCAATGTACTCTCAGATCATGCAGCAGTTGAGTGTACACTTTCAGTTGATAGGTTGTTCCCCGTTAGCAGGCCCCCATGAAAGCTGCACAACCCGGCCCTCTCAGATTTGGTGTTGAAAGGACTCCATAACTAAGGCAATAACTGATTTCTTTAGGGAAAATAGCACTGATACCGTTCCGACTGCCAAGGTATGCGACCCTATGAAGGCAGTGATTAGATGGGAACTGATTGCTCACATGACTGCTTGCACTTATAGGAATAGAACCCTAAGGTAGGCACTTTAGGGGGAGATGCGCGCTTCAGAAATGGTTCATAAGCATTTAAATTCTGTCATGGCCAGGAAGGGCCTACGGGTAGCGCAAAATAAACTAGAAGCACACTTGGCAGGACATACGGCCAAACCGATTATTCGTGCTAAGCAATCTTATTATGCCATGGGTAATATGGTGAATACATTTCTGGTTCATAAATTGAAGGTCATACATACAACGAATACTATAGCAGTGCTGGTAGACTCGGACATAAATATTCAGTACAGGGAATCGGCGAAAAGGAAGGTTTCTGAATGATATTTACTCACAGAATCTGCAGCAGGCCCGCCCCCCCCCCCCCCCAGCTCTGCGACTTACGCCAGACTACCAAATCAGGCTCTCGTCTACTGGTCAGGAGACCTTAGACACTCCCGTAACCACGGAAGAGGTGGCAATAGCAATAGTTTCTCTTAAACACAGGACCCCTAGTCCGGATAGTTTCTCAGCATCGTTTATACGATTTTTCAACCACAACTACTCAAACCTTTGACTAACTTATTCAACTTGTTCCCGGAATTTAGGGAGGGTTACTCCTTCAATGGAGTCAACTACAATTTTAATACTTAAGCTGGGGAATCCCACACATGATTGTCACCCGTACAGGCCAATTTCTTTGAACCTGGATGCCAAGTTGTACTCTAAGCACTGGCGTAACAGGGGCCCCCGCAGCCCCCGCGGGGCGGGGGGCCTGCGGTGTGGGGGGCCCCACCAGCACATGGCTGGGAGGGGGCCCCAGTAAAAAAAAAAAAAAAATGAAAATTTTTTTTCTAAAAAAAAAAAGTTTCTTTTGAAATTCACTCTGCATTCATAAAGAACATTTCTGTAACAGAAATAATTTCTTTATGAAGGCAGAGTGACTGCAAAAAGAAACTTTCTTTTTGAAGTCTGAGGGCCCCGTACCCCATGACATGGAAGACCCTAGGCTGGAGGCCTCCATGTCATGGGGTGGGGGGGGCCTATGCCTTCAAAAAGAAATTGCTTGTTTTTGAAGCCACTCAGCCATCATAAAGAAATTATTTTGATTATGGTTCGGTCCTTAACTGAAATAATTTCTTAATGAAGTTATAGTGACTTAAAAAAGAAACAATGGGGCTCATTCTGACCATGCCGGTCCGGAAACAACGGTGCTGGTAAGCTTACAGGCACTGTTGTTTCCGGACCGGCATATTACGGGTCTGCCTGGTGGGGCTGCCGTGCCCGACAGGTCTGACCCTGCCAGGCACAGCAGCCACGGTATGCAGATCTGTCACGGAAGCACCGGCGCCGTTAACAATGGTGCAGGTGCTTCTGTGTCCCCATTCCCGTGGAGTCTGGGGTTTAACGAAATTACCGGCACCTGATTTCCCAGCCGCCGAACTTGAAATAGCACGGTGGCACTGGGAAGTCAGGCCATAGTAATTTTTTATGGGTCCAGCGGCAACCCGCCGGTAGCACCGGCACGGATACCGCTGGACCCGTAATGAGCCCCAATTTCTTTTTGAAGTAATAGGGCCCCCCCTCAACTCCATGAGGTGTGCGTGTATGAGTCTATGGTGAAAGGGTGCACACTCAAATGAATAGCTGGCTGCCTGTGTGTGTATGGTGAAAGGGTGCACACTTAAATGTATGGGTGGCTGTGTAGGTGTGCCTGCATGGTGAAAGGGTGCACACTTAATGTATGGGTGGCTGTGTAGGTGTGCCTGCATGGTGAAAGGGTGCACACTTAATGTATATGTGGCTACCTGTGTGAGTGTATGGTGAAAGGGTGCACACTTAAATGTGGGGATGACTGGGTGTGTATAAGGTGAATGGTGTGTGTGCTTGTGTACAGGGGCACAACAAAACCTTCATTTCGGGGGGGCTAACCCTTCAAATGTTGGGAGAGGCGCTAACTTCACATGCGGTGGGGAGGGGGAAACTTATTTGTGTGGGCACATCCAAATTATTTACGCATTTTAATGAGACTATTCTAGTGCAGATTCAATGTTACAAGCAGTTAACTCTCTCCTATAAGTCTCCTGTTCCCTCTCTACCCTTCCAATCACTCCCCTGGCATGCAAGTACTAAACCTACATCACGATTTCAATTGCCTAAACAATGTGGCATTTGAATGCAGGTACTAACAGTGCAATGCTTTACGTTGGTAATTGCTGGGTTCTTGTTAACAGCAAAACCCAGGTGCCGTTTAAAATCTGTGTCCTGTTCGGTCTGGCAACTGCTCTAAAGGTTAGCCAAGTTGAGTCAATATAGCCCAAAATGTCGGGGGGGGTAGTGCTGAAGCCCAGTCAACTCAATGGTGTTGCGCTACTACTTGTGTTTAATGCCTTGCTTACTCCTAGCCCTATTCTTCCTCGTCCCAGTACTTATATATGAGGTAGTACGTGTGTTTGAGGCACTCTTCCTCATACACAAGTACTGGGAAGAGGTAGAGGTACATGGAGGTAATGCCTGATCTAGCTACCTGTAATCTTCATCACTCCTAGTCCCACTGTTCCTCATCCCAGTACTTACCTATGAGACAAGGAGCCTCATACGTAAACTCTGGGACAAGGAAGAGGGACGCAGAGGTAATTCTGGGCCAAGGAGCTGACTGCGGAGGTTGGGGTAGTGGGTGGGAGGGAGAGTGGATGTGTGGGGGGGCAGGATTGTGTGATAAATCATAATGGTTGTCCATGTCCAGGCTAAGCAGGCATGATATGTGGAATTAGTGGCTAGAGAGGCATTTTGATGCAGCCAGTCTAGTCATTGCTCAGTTTGGTATGACTTTCTTTTAACTGGACATTTCTGATAAAGTAGTCCTGCTAACTTTAATTACCTGGCTAGATTGGCATTTGGGTGCTGCCAGTCTAGCCATTTCTTACTGCGGCATTGTATATTTTTCTGGGCATCTGTGATAAAATGATATGATGTGATTCAAGTAATTTATAACGCGCCTGTACACAAGTGTACACAAGGGAGGGATGATGGAGGGAGGACAAGACAAACGATCTCACTAGGCCTTGTGTCATTGCGAGAACGAGAAGTGGAAGGGAAAAGGGAGCAGGGAAGTGCAAGTGAGAGGGGAGGGGAAAACAGGGCAGCAATGCTCTCAGTAAGTGCAGCCAGGGCAGAGCAGCTATCGGTTGTGCAAGGAGAACAATGGACTGCAGGGTTACAGTTACAGCCCCTAAGTGCATGGTAGGCCCGGAGGCAGTGCAAGGGTGACCAATCAAGAAAGAGCCTGGACTCAGAGAGACTCTAAGGGTAGCCAAGCAGCCAGTCAGTACAGCAGACAGGTAGGTCAGGTAGGTCAGCAGGGGGGGAGAGAGAGCAAAAGCAGCAGAGAAGAGGAAAGCTTTTAGCTGCTTCCGAAACTTCAGGTTGTCCGCCTCAAGTTTGAGAGGGGCAGGGAGGCCATTCCAGTTGGAGGCACCAGCAGAGGAGAGAGGTCTACCCCCACTCTCTGCCTGGAGAAGTGTCTAAGCCTTAGAGAGTTGGAGGTAGCTGAGTGAAGGGTTAGAGAAAGAAGGTATTTTGGAAGAGAGCATTGGATTTAGTGTGGGCACTGGCCCCAGAAAGCCTTGTGGGCAATGCAAAGGTTCTTGAACTTGATCCTTGCAGCCAGTGAAGAGATTTCAGGGCTGGAGAAATACAATCCCAGGGCTTGAGGCCAAGGCTAAGTCTTGCAGTCCTGTTCTGGATTATTTGCAGATGACGGAGACTAGAGGAAGACAGATTGAGAAAGTGGCTGTTGGAGTAGTCCAGCCTAGAGACAGTGAGCTTCTGGTGGAGAGTGAGAAAGGAAAGAGTCCCTTTGAGGAGGAGCAGCTTGTAGTGGGACTTCTTGGTTATGTCCGAGATGTTAGGAGAGAAAGAGAGTGTGGCGTTGAAGATGACAGCAAGGTTTTTTGCCTCACAGGAAGGCAAAGGAAGAGGGCCCAAGGTGGTGTGCTATAGTGAGAGAGGAAACGCAGTGGCAAGGGTCCCTATGAGAAGGATCTCTGTCTTACTGGCATTAAGGCAGAGATCGTTGGAGGTGCACCAATCCTGAATCGTGGATAGACAGTCAGGAATGAGCAAGAGAGGAGAGGAGGATGAGGGGAGCCTGAAGGAAAGCTGAGTCATCCGCACAACAATGAAAGTTAGAGGAGAAGGTAGAGATCAGGGAGGCCAAAGTGGCCAAGTAGAGGTTGAAAAACCAGCGTGAGAGGATAGAGCCCTGGGGAATGCCACAGGTAGAGAGAGGTGGCGGAGAGAATGGGACCACGATCGACCTGGGAGCGGAGTGGCGGTCCAAGTGGAAGTAGGTCAGTCACTCTAGGGTTTGATCTGGATGCCCAGGTTCTCACAGAGTCGATTGATCAGGATGGCGATGTTGACCCTGTCGAAAGCAGAGGAAAGATGAAGGATGAGAATAGAAGGAATGCTGGAATCAGGAATCAAGGTTAGAGAGCAGCACGGGTGTTAAGGAGAGCAGTTTCCATGCCACTGGCAGCTCTGAAGCCAGACTGATGGTCATGGAGACAACCAACAGATTCAGTGTGGAGAGTAAGCTGGGAGATGGCAAGCTTTTCCAAGAGTTTGCTCAGGAAAGGTGGAGATTGAGCGATAGTTTTCCGGGCAGGTAGGATCAGCAGACTGCTTCTTGAGGAGTGGGTGCACAAGGGAGTGCTCAAGGGGAGAGGGGAACATTGCAGTGGCGAAAGAGTGATTACAGAAATCGGCTAAGGCTGGAGCGAGGGTGTCAATATGGGCTTTGATGGTTCTGGAGGAGCAGCGGAGCACCTGTTTGGACAACACTTTCATAGATCGGACTTGTCTAGAAACCTCGTCAGGTGTTGTCAGAGAGAAAGAGGAAAAAGGAGGAGGAGAGAAGAGATGGCCAAAATGGGCCGAGAGAGGAAGAGGACATAGAGGACAGGATGTCCTGAGATTTAGCAGAGAAATGAGAGGCCAGAGCTGTACAGAGGGCATGGGAGGGAACAGAAGAGGTATAGACCACAACAGGATTGACCAGTTCCTTGCAGATTTTAAAGAGTTTGGCCATGTTGTTCGAGGCCATGGAGACACATGCTTTATTGTGTGCTCTCTTCTTGATGAGTGTTATTGCTTTGACTGGCATTTTGCTGAAAACAGTCTAGGTATGTCTAAATGTGGCCTTGCATTCTGTACTATAATGTTATTACGTGTTTACACTGGTCTACATTGTGCAGCCAGATGGAAGCATTAATGTTCCTGTGCACTGTTGGTGACTTGCATGTATTGGATTGTGTTACCCTACAAAACAATTGCAAACACTCTTTATCTCAGAAAGTGTGCTGTATATTGCATTAAAACACATATTTATATCTTTTTCCCAGTGCAGTGTGCGGCATACCCCTTCAGCAGCACGTTCATGCGTATTGTGCAAGCGTGACAGTCTAGGCCGGCCCAGAGTGTGGCGCAACCCGTGATTTGTTGCCGAGTTGAGGGGCTCCCTCAGCATGGCTCGCAGGGGGGCCCCCACATTTTGTGTTACGCCACTGATTCTACGGTGTTGGCCTCGAGGTTGGGGACGGTTCTACCCCAACTGATAAATCCGGATCAGGCTGGGTTTATTCCAAAGCGAAGCACACAAGACAACATCAGATGAGTCTTGGATATCCTTGACCTAGCCAGGAGGGGATAGTCTTGCCCTGGGAGTACTCACACTGGATGCTACTAAAGCATTTGACAGCGCACTGGCCCTACCTTTGTGAGGTTCTGCTTGCTTTTGGATTTGGCCCGTTAGCTTACTACCATTGACCTTTTACTCAAATAAGGGTTAATTGCCCCTGTCCCTATCGCTCATGGAACTAAGCAGGGTTGTCCACTGTCTCCTTTGATTTTTGCTCTTGTAATGAAGCCATTTGCGCAAAGGATCAGAGACAACTCGGCGATCACAGGGACTGAGGTAGCTTGGGTGCAACACAAAATGCCTCTTTATGCCGATGATGTCCTGCTCATGTTAACTAATATATCAACCTCCCTTGAGGCTGTCATGTCTGAATTAAGATGATTTGAACTGGCTTCTCTGTCAATGAATAGAAATCCTTGCCATAAGTGTGCAATTGCCCAAGCAAGTCATTGCCGCTGCGAGATCCACCTGTCGAATTCCGTGGACATCTGACACTGTTGAGTACCTGAGGGTGAGGATTCCTGTTTCCCCGCAGGATGTATATTGGGTCAACTTCCCAGGGTTGCTTAAGGATCTTGCTGAAGATCTTAAATGTTGGAGTAAGCAGGAAATATCACTGATGGGACAAATTGCTGCAGTAAAAATGAATCTTTTACCCAGATTCTTGTATCTTTGTCAAGCCTTGCTAGTTAAGATACCCAACCTTGAAGTACGTATGCTGAAGCGTAGCGTCCTACAATTTATCTGGGTGGGCAAAAAGCCTAGAGTTCCAAAAGCTGAGGTTTTAAGCGATGCCCGGAGGGGAGCAATGGCGGCTCTTGGACCTTCTCAGGTATTATGTGGCTGCTCGGGTTACGCACATTTTGGCTTGGAGGTCCCCTCCCAGATGGGTATCTCTTGAGCAAGCCAACTCCTCCTGCCGGTTATCTTTCTTACCCTTTATCGACAATACTAAACTCCCCGATCTGACACACACTTGAGCTCGACAAAGATCTTGCTGTATTACTGGCACGTGGCTTTTATGAAGAAGTGGGTGAATCGGGTTTCAGACCGTGCTCTCCAGTCTTTGGTAATGCAGAATTCTCCCCAGGAATCTTAGGGAATAGTTTTTCAAATTGGCATAATGGGGGTCTGCATAGCTTGCATCAGCTGTACCAGGAGGGCTCTCCTCTCTCGTGTCTGAATGTAAGGCTCAATTCTCACTAACCGAAGGCGAACGATTTAGATATGGTCATATTCGGCACTGGATTTCACAACTGTGAGGAGCCAGGTGACCCGCGAAGGTGAGAGTATTGGAATGTACCCAACAGTATGGTATAGATGGGGGTAGAATCTCGTGCTTTTATAAACTTTTGGGAGGCAACTTGCTAACCGTCAGATCCTCCTACATTGCCATTTGGAAAGTGTATGTGGGACCTCCTGTCGAGGATTTATGGGAAGAGATCTGGGCTAGAATCCACGCCTCCTCTAGATGTGTAACCAATCGAGAATGTATGTATAATCTTTGCTACAGATGGTACCGGCCTCTGCTAACTTTACATAAAATGATTGCTGCTTTGAATTCGGCTTGCTGGAGGGGGTGCGGCCTCGGGAAGCTACTTTCATATGTCGTGGTACTGTCATGTGATCCACACTTTTTGGGTTGCTGTACTGTCTCACATTAAGGAGAGAACTGCAGTGGTCTTTCCCCTGACTCCACTAGTTGGCCTATCACGTCGCTCAGTGGAAGATGTGTACCCTAAATCGGGTTGCAGAGCACAATTGGCGACACACCAATTTTTAGCAACTAAAATATCAATAGCACGATCGTGGAAGGCTCCTATGGGGCCAGTATTGGCACAATGGTGGATGGAGGTATGGGACATCTCTGTTGACGAAAATATTACAGCACGTGTAAAACAATGCGCTGGCTTGGTATCTAGATTTCTGTCTCCCATTTGTTGACTGTTACCAGAATTTTCCCTCCCTAACTTTTAAACCGTCTCTACTTTCAAACTATTCCCTGATGTGATGTCCTTGGTGTGGTACTTTGTTATTTTAACAGGGTTATGCATTTTTGCATTAGCGCCTCTGTGGTGGGATGGCTTGTTGGACCCGGGAATGTTGTGCATTATGCATTCAGCCATATTTTACTGTCTATGTATGTCTTGTTTGAATAAAAGGTTTGGGAAAAAAGTTATAGAATTTTTATTTTATACTTAACAGATACTTCATTGTTCTGATATTGTGAAATGTGTAGGCTAATGGAGCTGCAACAAGAATGCTGTGTGACTTGACTAGTTTATATTTGTGTATGATTTTGTATTATCTGGGGAGATGGTTTATATTTATGGCCTGTACTGTTTGTCTAATTGTGCATAGGAGACTTTTAAATATTCATGTTCGTGTGCAAGGTTTGTTGGAAACCAAAGCACAAATGGAAAAATAAATAAAAAAGAATGCTAATCCATGCACTGAGAGAAATTGTTAACCCTGAGGTGCAGGCCCGTTTCTTGGCCCGGTCGAGGTGGGCAGCTGCCCGGGGCACAACCGCCAGGGGAGTTCGCAATTACCCCGCTACCCTGGAGCCTCTGGAGGGGATAAAATTCCCCAGTTTGTGGGGCGGCACATTGCCGTGGGGAAGGTTCTGTGGGTCAGGTACTGGCGCTGCCCCTTCCGACTGTAATGTCACAAGCACTACGTAACATTACAGAAGTCAGAGGCTTCCTCTGACCACTTTTGCGCCACTTGGGGTGGGGGCATAAGCACAACAATTAAAAACACTTCAGGTCCCCCTGCAGCTAAAACCAGCCCCTCCCATCACAATGCAGGCAGGAAACTGCTAATGGTGGGCCATTAGTCACTGAATGGTTTCGTGCTGACATTGTGTTGGGAGGGGAGGTAGTGTGGGGCGTAGGGCGTGCACTGTAGGCAGCTTTGCCTCTCCCAAAATAATAGTTTAAAGCGGCGCTATTTCTTTCATGCTGCTTCTTTTCCAAACTTGATATCAATTCCACTTTAAACCACTTCCATGGCACTGGTGATGAGTTACTACATTATGCTGATAATAGTTTTGATCAGTGTTGCTGAGTAAATATTCTTTAAGCCATGACCTGGTTCATTTATTTATTTATGCAATGTTTGTCGGGTACATGGACACAGATTATTTATTTATGCAATGTTTGTCGGATACCGGTATCCGACAAACATTGCATAAATAAATAGGTACCCGACAAACATTGCATGAATAAATAGGTACCCGACAAACATTGCATGAATAAATAAATAATCCGGTTCCATGTCTCCTTATAACAAGTCAACAGTCAGACTTTACTGTATCAAAGCATACACTTGATTCCCATTGAAAGAATTTTAAAGTGATTGTTTATTGTGTTCGGGTGTCTCCTTGTCATTGCCCTTTTGGCTTAGGTTGCCTCCAAACCCCCTTCAGCATCTTGTGTTCTTTGTTGGTTGCATATACTGCAACCTGTGCCATATTCATGTTCTCTTGGTGTGCCCAGTCCTCATTATCTGCAGCCTAAGTGGGACTAGAGCATACAATTGTCTTGGTCACCAATGAGAATGTGGCCCACTGTTGCAAATGGCAATTCATTCCTTGTGTAACGGACTGTTTGACTTTGGGTAGGAGTCCCTTAATGGTGTAGTTTGGGAGTGGGGTGGGGTGGGGTGCGGTGGGGCTGGCGCGCGGGGTGCGGTGGGGCTGGCACAGGGTGCGGTGGGGCTGGTGCACGGGTTGCGGTGGGGCTGGCGCACGGGATGCGATGTGGGGGGGTGTATTCCTAGTGTTTCGCTCTGGGCACCAAATGGATTAGAAACTGCCCTGCTGAAGTGCGTTATAATGGTTTTCAAACAGGCAACATAACTGTGGAAACCATGATGACCATTCTCCGTGATAAAGAGAGTGGAATTAACATGCAAGGAGGATTCATGACAAGTGGGAATATGGCATTAATCCTGCCACAAGACTGCAGCCTACCTTGTGTTTACTTATTTACAGGCACGCCTGATGCAGACAGGTGTGAAACCATTGTTCGCTAAACACTCCTTTTGCTTGGTATAATATTTCTTTACATTAATGTTTTGGCTATAGAACAGTGATAAAAGACACACGTTATGAAATAGTTAAGTTGACATTCATCACACAATGTTGTCCATGCACGAAGCCCCCTAAAGAGACCACCTTGAGTTAAGCATTTCCATAAAACATTCAGGTGCTTCGTTTCAGCAATATGGTGATTAGCCCTCTCTTAATATGACATTCTTCCGTGTTGATGTGTCTACGTACATGGGGGAGTAAACAATGTTACGTTGCTGTCACGAAACAGAAAAGTCAAAATGTTTTTCATTTATGTGATTTTTATTATTTTTTGATCCCAGCAATTAAACCACTGTACAGGGCTTTTGTAATCCTCGGTAGCCTTTCAAATACTGTGCTTTCGTTATGTGTCGGTGCAGAAGGGTCCCTCCTTTGTTCCTGCTCAGTCCCGTGTGTGCCTCGAGCTCCTGTATTCCCCCCACAGCCCCACAGTGTAGAGATTGGTTCTACTCCATGCGACTTAATTTCTTCAAACCCCCTCTTTCGCAGTCTCCCCTTCCTCTCTCCACGGCCGCTCAGTGTTGCCAGGTCAGAAGGAAAAAATAAGTTGAATGTTCCTTCAAAACAAGCCCAAAACAAGCTGACTCCCAACCAAATAAGCTGCAAAAACAAGTGCATCTCTAAAATAAGGTGGAAAGGTCTCAGAAGTTGAAAAATAACTATAATGCAAAGAATACATGCAGAGAGCTCAAACATATGTTAACAAAAAGCATTTATTAAAATTGTTATTTTCAAACAATTGGTGTCTATTTTCATTTTTTGTATGTGTGCGACTTATAAAAGCAACATTATTGGCTTTTTGGATCCTTGGCTGCTCTGGTCCTTGATTTGTTGCTCACCTCTGGTCCTTGGCTCCATTGCAGGTACCTGCCAAGTAGCCCCATGTACTTCATGACACTGAGCCAGTCCAGGCATTTCCTATTAAATGCTAGGACTGGTATTTTACTTCTTCCCATTATATGTATGGACCTAGAAAGACCAGTATGCAAAGTGAAAATCCAGGACTAGCTCATGGTGATAAGTGTGACATGCCCCCCCTCCCACTGTCGTCCTTCTGGTATTGGTAAACCTGGTTGATTGCTCTCCTCTGGTCCTTGGTTCATATAGTCCATCACCCCTCTGGTCATTGGCTCCCTTATGACTTGCTCCTCTAGTAAATCACTAGCCCACCCATTGACTGTTCATTGCCATGCTAATCCTCAACCCTGTTCTTGCCCCTCCCCACCCAAAAAACCTTGTCATGGGAACTCTTTGAGCTCTCTTTAATCAAGCCTTAACATTAAACTTTGCACTCAATGCTGACTTAATTTGAGCTGTAAATGCTACTGGTGTAATAGAAATGTCTTAACCTGGTCTGCCTTCAGCCAATCAAGTGAAAAGCACTGTGTGTGTCCTTCAGTGAAGTCATGTTAACAGTTTTTGGCTTTTGCAAACGTATCAGGCATTTGCCAGGCACTGCTATTAGATGCCCTGGTACTTGCACCATTTTGCACCTGATGCCGTTCATACAACTAAAGACAGCAGTGCCTAGCAAGGGCTTTTCCCATGCCTACACAAAACCCTAAACTATTGTCATTGTCTATGCTTGTTTCCATCATGACTAAACTACATGTTGCTATAAATACCATGTGCTTACCTCTTGGCTAGGTAATGCGTCTTCAAAGGGTCTCATGTTGAAAGAGCCCATCAATGTAAAAGAAAGGAGTACTTGCAGGTCGTTAAGGGGCTGCAGACAGCCCCGTCCAGGAGGCTGCATGGGGCTTCACATCAGGAAGGCAATCAGCCCGAGCCTCACAGCGTGTGCATAACTGCTTAGGCAGGACGGCATGTTCGCCTTTCATATTCATTTTTCTTTTTTGTAAATGGGGCCAAGTCAGCCAGACTGGCAAACAAGTGGAACAATAAGCACACAATTAAGGAAAAACGTGGACAAAAACCGCGACAAGCAACCTGCTAATATTATAAGCGACTTTGGGCAAAAACAAGCCCAAAGTCACTTATAATAAGCGGACATGGCAACACTGCGGCTGCTACAAAAGAAGAACATATGAGCAGTGTTGCCAGGTCGGAAAGAAAAAATAAGCTGAATGCCCTTCCAAAAGAAGCCCAAAACAAGCTGCCTCCCATCAAAAGAAGCTGAAAAAACAAGCACACACCTAAAATGCTGTAGAAAGGTCTCAAAAGTAAGAAACTTAACACAAAAGCATAAACATACATAGAGAGAATACAGCAATAGTGTTAAGTTGTGTTAAATAGAAACAGCACAGGTTACACAATATAATGTACACCACCAGAAGGCAGGTGTCCAAACTGAACATCCCTAGTACCCTAGCTCACCACAGATGCACAAACTCAATCCTCCACACTCCTCAAACACCAGTCCGGCCTGCACTACAATCAAACAATTTACGTTAACGCAAATTGAAACACTTGTGTATAGGCGCGTTACAAATGCCGTATCATATCATATTAAATTGTCTACTGCTCCAGACAGCTCACTAAATGAATACAGAGAGTCCCGTCTTCTCATATCTGCAGTCATAAAACAGTGCTACAAAGCAACCTTGCCTGCTCCTAAATTAGCCCCATACCACTCCTCCTGTAGATCCTGAAATTCCAAGAAACCGTGACAGTGATAGACTGCATGCTATACAAGACATAGCATAACAGGGCATAGCAAAGATTCACCCATTTCCTGCTGTGGCAGTACTCTGGAAGGCTCATTTGTGACTGGCACAAAAAGGGGGGGAAATTAATGTTAGCTTTGCTCAGGCCAGTGCTGTTTACTAGAAGGGTTTATTTGCCCAGGATCACACAGTTTAAACAGTGAAGCTGGAATGTTAACCCACTGTACAGTTTGGGCAATACAACACATATATTTCATGCTGCACCTTGTAAAAAATCATTACATTTTGTATTTCAAGGCCCAAATTAGAATTGCCATACAGAGCAGAGCCCTAAACGTTTCCATTACCATTTGCGGGAAAGCCATCCAGTCCTGTTTTTGATTGGAATTCTGGGACTTGTAGTTTTCCTAAATTAAATGTGGGGGAAAACGGTCAAATAGCAGAATCCTGGACTGGATGGCTCCCTCACGCATGGGATGGTAACTGAGCGCTCTGATAATTATATTTGCAATCTACCAAAGCAACCATGTAATATATCAATTCCGAGAAATAAAATGCTCAGTCAAAAGATTTTTGGTTCAGCTTTATTTTTTGCTGAATTAATGGAAAACGGGAAGTATGACAATGCGAAGTAATGCATGTCGGAACTACATTTTCTTTTTCCACTACTGTGTTGAAATGGTTGTCAGAAACTTCTTGCTGGCTATTGTGAAAAATGCAGAACAATCCTTTTTCATGGCTTCCTTTCATAAGAGGCTTTCTGTTCTGCACATTTTCGGGCATTTGGCATTGATGGGGCACTGAGGTAAGGATCCGTGAGTGGCCTTTCAGATGCGAATGCCCCATCAGTGCCAAATGTCTAAGCATGTGTTAAAGGAGAGAGAAGCCCTCGAGGAAGACAAAGGTGTAATTGCAGGCCATTAAGGACACTACGCGGCTCCAGGGGGGTTATTACTGAACCCGCTTCACATTCCCGTGCAGGACAAGATGTGGAGCTGCGACGTGTAATGGGTTTGGCTGCCTTGCAAACAAGCCCAATTACACGCGCACATCTGCTCAAACAAGCGGACAGAAACCGCGACAAGCGACCTTCCAATATTATAAGCGACTTTAGGCAAAAAGAATCCCAAAGTCGCTTATAATAAGCGCACCTGTCAACACTGCATATGAGAACTGCTTAAATGATAGACACGGGCACTTTAGGACAGGGGTGGAGCTACGCAGATCACTGGCCAATCCCAGGAACAGAGATGTTGGAGGGCGGGCTGTAGGCGGGCTATGACATTAGCTTTTCTTTTCGTGCTGCATGTATGGCTGGAGCCATCAAGTGGGCGTGACTCCGAAGATTGCCGAACACTGCCTCCCACAATCTACCATGGGAGGCAGGATAGCATACAACACCGGATTGGATGAAAGGGTTTTTCCCAACAGTCTCCGATCCGTACGTTCAGCTCACTGATAGACAGGGCAGGAAAGCTGATCCAAGTATTGCTAAGAATCGGGTGGGGGGAAACGGATCGGATCAAAGGGTTTTATCCCAACAGTCTCAGGACCGTGCGTCCACCTCCAAAGGAAAAAGATTGTTTACATTGTGTGTGCGGTCGATACTTTGCCAGTACCGGCCACAATGAGTCTTTTTTTTTAGATAAACTATTCCTGTCGGTTCCACTGGAAACTGTCTATAAAATATTAGTAGATTACAGAAATAATGCTTGGTGCTCTGCTTGTAGTGTCCATGAAATGAGCAGTAAGTGCACCAACAGTTTTAATAGCAATTTCCAAATGTCAATGGCGAGCTCGCACTCAAATAGCAGTTTTTCTTTTCATTGATGCACGCTTCGCGCTCAGCTTACTAGATAAAGATGTTTGTTGGGAGGTGGTTATATGTCGGTGATTTCCACAGTGGATTTATCGAAAATGTCCCGCATTGAATGAAGAGCTGCTTGATGGGTGGAACGCAGCTTTAAACCCGGTCCTTCAGGATTACTTCAGGGTTGCCAGGCTGCCACTCTTGGAGACTTAATTACTTGAAGGAAGTCCAGTTAGCGAATTGTCTGACTAGTTTCCAACGCGGACGCAGCCACTGAGCCCCGCAGAGCCCAAAGACCAAAAGACTCTGCGTCTGACTCTGCGGACGCTCTGCGGTATAATGCAATCTTTATAGGTAACCAAAGAGAGAGGACTGGTTACTGGAGACTCTCTCTGGCCCCTCTCTGCTCCACTGCTCCGCTCTGCTGCTATGCTGCTAGGGAATCAAGTCAGACAAAAGACTCTCAGGCCGATTCATGGAATAATTAGCGCGGCGCAAGTGGCCAAAAACATGCGATTCGCAGTGGAATAGCGAAAATCGCAGTGCAAGTGCGAAAATCGCACGAAAAGCAGTGCACATCGATTCATGGAAGGGCGTGCGTGAGAAAACCATCGGATGTGCACTAAAAAAGTGTGTGGCGCACGTTGGCGCACAGGCCATCTAACGGCGTGCGCCAGGTCACAGCGAAAATCGCACAGGCCACAGCGAAAATCGCAAATAGCGCGGCGCACACAACAAAAGTAGGCGTAACACGGGGCGTAACACTCGGAATGGGGAACAACTTGCCAAAATGTGGGCGTCACGGGGGAAGTACAGGGTGCAAGTGCGCGGAACGCCCACACGCTCGCCTACAACACGTATTCATGGAATCGAATAGGGCAAAAAAGCGCACAGTCAAACCAGCGCACAGGCACAAACACGACCGCCACAAGAAAGCAGGCGGTAGCGTCTCTGGCCTGTAATAAATGTGCGCCAAAAGGTGTGCCAACAAATAGCACCTATATACAGCTATGATGAATGTCCTATACTGTGGCCCTCCAGGACAAATGACGTGCAAAGGGGTACCCACAAACACGGACACCCGCTGACTGAAAAATAACCTGTGCGTGTATTGCGGGGTGCGTGGGAACTTTTACACGCGATTTGGCCGGGTACGTGCGCGGGAATTCCCACACGCGATTTGGCTGGGTACGTGGATCTCAGGGGTGCGCGGGAAGTCCCACACGCGATTTGGCAGGGTATGTGGATTTCAGGGGTGCGCGGGAAGTTGCACACGCGATTTGGCCGGGTACGTGCGTGGGAATTTCCACACGCGATTTGGCTGGGTACGTGGATCTCAGGGGTGCGCGGGAAGTCTCACACGCGATTTGGAAGGGTACGTGGATTTCAGGGGTGCGCGGGAAGTTCCACACGCGATTTGGCCGGGTACGTGCGCGGGAATTTCCACACGCGACTTGGCTGGGTACGTGGATCTCAGGGGTGCGCGGGAAGTCCCACACGCGATTTGGCCGGGTACGTGCGCGGGAATTTCCACACGCGATTTGGCTGGGTACGTGGATCTCAGGGGGGGCGCGGGAAGTCCCACACGCGATTTGGCCGGGTACGTGCGCGGGAATTTCCACACGCGATTTGGCTGGGTACGTGTATTTCAGGGGTACGCGGGAAATTCTACACGCGATTTGGCTGTGTGCTCCCAGGTATTCCCTGTACACCCTCCACGGCCCCTGCAGGCAGCCGACACCACAGGCGACTACCCTGCACACCTGCTCATGTCACTCAGCACCCCCACCCCCCAGCAGTGTGGGGCACCCTCCACCAGGCCCCCACTCATGTCCCCTATCACCCCCACCCCCCAGCATCCAGGGGCACCCTCCACCAGGCCCCCACTCATGGCCCCCTGCACCTCCACCCCCCAGCAGTGCAGGGCACCCTCCACCAGGCCCCCACTCATGTCCAACTCATGTCTCCCACCACCCCCACCCCTCAGCAGTGCAGGGGCACCCTCCACCAGGCCCCCACTCATGTCCCCCTGTACCCCCACCCCCCAGCCACCATGGGCATCCCCCACCAGGCCCCCACTCATGTCCCCCTGCACCCCCACCCACCAGCATCCAGGGGCAGCCTCCACCAGGCCCCCACTCATGTCTCCCACCACCCCCACCCCCCCAGCAGTGTGGGGCACCCTCCACCAGGCCCCCACTCATGTCCCCTATCACCCCCACCCCCAAGCCACCATGGCCAGCCCCCACCAGGCCCCCACTCATGTCTCCCACCCACCCCCACCCCCCAGCCACCATGGGCAGCCCCCACCAGGCTCCCACCCATGTCCCCTATCACCCCCACCCCCCAGCAGTGCAGGGGCAGCCTCCACCAGGCCCCCACTCATGTCTCCCACCACCCCCACCCCCCAGCCACCATGGGCAGCCTCCACCAGGCCCCCACTCATGTCCCCTATCACCCCCACCCCCCAGCCACCATGGGCAGCCCCCACCAGGCCCCCACTCATGTCTCCCACCCCCAGCCACCATGGGCAGCCTCCACCAGGCCCCCACTCATGTCTCCCCCCCCCAGCCACCATGGGCAGCCCCCACCAGGCTCCCACCGATGTCCCCTATCACCCCCACCCCCCAGCAGTGCAGGGTCAGCCTCCACCAGGCCCCACTCATGTCTCCCACCACCCCCATCCCCCAGCCACCATGGGCAGCCTCCACCAGGCCCCCACTCATGTCCCCTATCACCCCCACCCCCCAGCCACCATGGGCAGCCCCCACCAGGCCCCCACTCATGTCTCCCACCCACCCCCACCCCCCAGCCACCATGGGCAGCCTCCACCAGGCCCCCACTCATGTCTCCCACCCCCCACCCCCCCAGCAGTGTGGGGCACCCTCCGCCAGGCCCCCACCCATGTCTCCCACCACCCTCACCCCCCAGCCACCATGGGCATGCCCCCACCAGGCCCCCACTCATGTCTCCCACCCACCCCCATCCCCCACCCACCATGGGCAGCCTCCACCAGGCCCCCACTCATGTCTCCCACCCCCCCCCACCCCCCCAGCAGTGTGGGGCACCCTCCACCAGGCCCCCACCCATGTCTCCCACCACCCCCACCCCCCAGTCACCATGGGCAGCCCCCACCAGGCCCCCACTCATGTCTCTCACCCACCCCCAGCCCCCAGCCACCATGGGCAGCCTCCACCAGGCCCCCACTCATGTCTCCCACCCCCCCACCCCCCCAGCAGTGTGGGGCACCCTCCGCCAGGCCCCCACCCATGTCTCCCACCACCCTCACCCCCCAGCCACCATGGGCAGCCCCCACCAGGCCCCCACTCATGTCTCCCACCGACCCCCACCCCCCAGCCACCATGGGCAGCCTCCACCAGGCCCCCATTCATGTCTCCCACCACCCCCACCCCCCCAGCAGTGTGGGGCACCCTCCACCAGGCCCCCACCCATGTCTCCCACCACCCCCACCCCCCAGTCACCATGGGCAGCCCCCACCAGGCCCCCACTCATGTCTCTCGCAGACCCCCACCCCCCAGCCACCATGGGCATCCCCCACCAGGCCCCCACTCATGTCCCCCTGCACCCCCACCCCCCAGCATCCAGGGGCAGCCTCCACCAGGCCCCCACTCATGTCTCCCACCACCCCCACCCCCCCAGCAGTGTGGGGCATCCTCCACCAGGCCCCACTCATGTCCCCTATCACCCCCACCCCCCAGCCACCATGGCCAGCCCCCACCAGGCCCCCACTCATGTCTCCCACCCACCCCCCCCAGCCACCATGGGCAGCCCCCACCAGGCTCCCACCCATGTCCCTTATCTCCCCCACCCCCCCAGCAGTGCAGGGGCAGCCTCCACCAGGCCCCCACTCATGTCTCCCACCACCCCCACCCCCCAGCCACCATGGGCAGCCTCCACCAGGCCCCCACTCATGTCCCCTATCACCCCCACCCCTCAGCCACCATGGGCAGCCCCCACCAGGCCCCCACTCATGTCGTCCACCCACCCCCACCCCCCAGCCACACTGGGCAGCCTCCACCAGGCCCCCACTCATGTCTCCCACCACCCCCACCCCCCTAGCAGAGTGGGGCACCCTCCACCAGGCCCCCACCCATGTCTCCCACCACCCCCACCCCCCAGCCACCATGGGCAGCCCCCACCAGGCCCCCACTCATGTCCCCCTGCACCCCCACCACCCAGCATCCAGGGGCACCCTCCGCCAGGCCCCCACTCATGTCCAACTCATGTCTCCCACCACCCCCACCCCTCAGCAGTGCAGGGGCACCCTCCACCAGGCCCCCACTCATGTCCCCCTGCACCCCCACCCCCAGCATCCAGGGGCACCCTCCACCAGGCCCCCACTCATGTCTCCCACCACCCCCACCCCCCAGCAGTGCAGGGCACCCTCCACCAGGCCCCCACTCATGTCCCCCTGCACCCAGGTCCTCACAATCCCCAATCATGTGCGTTATGGTCAGCCTCCACAGCCAAAAGGCCCTACCAATTAACCCATTCACCCACATGGAAATGGAAATTACATGTTACACCCCCAATGTTCATAAAGCAAATGAACCCATGTCTGTCACACACAATGGTTGCAATTGAATGGGAAAACACCCAACATGACATGCATGAAACCAATGAAGTATGAAAACAAAATTGTATTAAAAAAAATTGAATGCAAATGAAATGAAACAAACTACAATGGCAATGAAAAAAAGATAAGCTGCATGTTCGTCCAAGAAAATCAAAACTACAAATCCAAATCCAAAAAAATGTTGTCCAAAGTCACATTAAAAATAAAATCAATCCGAGAGAGAAAAATAAATGCAAAGACCATTGCTCCATGGTGAATAAATAAAAAAAATAAAAAATAAAACAATCCAATGAAGAACTATGTACAAAACATCCAAGGGTCCATGAGCCCAACTGAACAAAGGAAACCTACAAAAAACCCTAACTAAAATGGAACTATATACAAAAAGTGGAGCAGTGTCCGTCGACTCCAAATCATAAGAAGAAACATAGGAAACCTAAAACTAAAGAACTATATACAAAGGCGGCGGGCAAGTCCAGCGGCTCACTCCGTGGTGTTCCGGGCCAGGGCATCATCAAACTCCTCGTCTATGTCCCAGAGGCGTTCCTGTTCCATGGCCCGAGGGTCCGCAGGGACGACGCCATCTGCTCCTCCAACCCCCTGCGGATTGCCTCGAGGCACTCGGCCCGCCTCAGGGCCCTCCGCATGGAGTTCTCCGCCCTGACCATTGTGAGCCACGCCTCTTCCGCCCGCCGCCGCTCCGCACCTATCTGCTGGCCCAACCGCAGCCACACGGAAGACACTTCCTGTCCTGGCCGATGCCTGCCCCTCCGATGTTGATGGCCCCGAGCCATGATGCCTCCCACGTTGACTCTGCTGCTGCCTCCGACGCAACTGTCTCTGCCAGCACGACGGCATCCAGGCTGATGGAATCCACCGACGCCGTCGTGCACGTGCCCTGCCTGATGATGCCGGCACATCCTCCATCTGCTGGGGTACAGTTGCTGTGGTGTCCACCCCTGCTGGACCTCCGACTCCCGACGGTGGCAGGGATGGGATCCCCACCAAGTTGGGTGCATTGGTCAGGGCAGGTC
Source organism: Ambystoma mexicanum (assembly GCF_040938575.1). NCBI lineage: Eukaryota > Metazoa > Chordata > Amphibia > Caudata > Ambystomatidae > Ambystoma > Ambystoma mexicanum. The sequence goes on along the minus strand of NC_090937.1, from coordinate 764,446,351 downwards.
CACAGGGGGCCCTGGTGGCATCTGGGCCGGAAGACGGCAAGGAGAACGACCGGTTTATAGCCTCCACAGAGGAGGAGAGGGCCGCCAGATTGGCCGACACATGCAGGAAACCCCCGAACATGGAAGATCCCAATTGGGCCACGTCGGCACGGTGCTCTTCGTGATGACGTGCGTGCTCCTCCCGGGAAGCACGCACGTCATCACGAATTGCACCCATGCGCAACGCGACCCCAATCAGGACCTTCTCCATACAGCCACGGGTCCCCTCGTCCACAGGTGGAGGGGAGTCAGGTGACATGGACATCCCCTCTACCTGCGGACGGGCCTGGGACGGGGCATCCCTGCTGGTGCATGGTGGTGCACTCACAGGGTCAGGGACAGCGACATGCACAGGCCCCTCCACAGTGACCTGTGCTGCCTCCTGCCCCTGCCCCTGGACTGCACCACTTGCACCAGCAGGGATGCCCCCACCAGGCCCCATGTGTGCCTCAGTGGCGGCCTCCTCCTCCTCTGTGGAAACCACCAACCCGGATGGCTCCTCACCGTCTTCCGCCGTAGCAGGCCCCTGTGGGGGCTCACCCACCCCTTCCGCTGCAGCCGTGGGGGCATCCCCGCCGCCTTGCTCCACAGCGCCGTCTCCGCCCTCTTCTTCACTAGCCGCTGCGTAGAGGGAGACATAGAACACAAGCATCAGGGTACTGTACAATGGTCCCCTAGACAGGAAGCAATAGCAGATGAGTACCACTGTCAAAGTACACTTCCATCATGTCCCTCCACAACACATGGGTCAGTCCAGGCAAAACACACACAGTAACAGGCATGGTGCATGCCATGGACATTTCCATACATGTCCAATGGACTCTTGAAACATACAATGATATGGAACTCACATGCATCATGGGTCATGCCTATCACATGCACACACTTCACCTCAGTCACATCCATCTGGCCTTATACACCCCAAACACAGCGGATACAAGGATAACTAGGCTGCATCAGTGAATCTGTGCATTGTCACACACATGTGGCATGCATCCATGGCATTCACAAGTCACAGACACGCAGGTCAGGCACACAGACATGGCTACCATATATGTACCTGGCATCAGCACCCATCCCTCACCCCCACCCATGTCCAGGAACATAGACTGGCATGCTCTCATGTGTAAAATCTCCATAGGGCTCCCCATGTCGCATTTAAACACATGCAACAACCATGTGGTTCACACATCAATGGTCGCACATCCCTGCACACATACATGCATACATGGCCTATGTCACACATACAGGCAAGTATCAGACAACCAGCACACCGCAACATGCCCTGTCTCACCCAGCAATGCTTGGCCACTTACCGCTCAACTCCAGACGGGTCTCCCTCTCAAGGATCTGGCCGTGGAGCGCTGGGCGTACGCGTTCCAGGACCCTCATCTGGATGGAACTCATGCGGCCCCGGCCCCCCTCCACGAGGCGCCGGGCCTTCACGAGGGTCCTGGACCTCAAGTCCTCCCAGCGCTTCTTGATCTTCTGGACGTCGCGGGTTGCCACCCCCTCCGCGTTGATGGCAACCACACAGTCAGCCCAGATCGTCTCCCGTCCTTCCTTGCTGGCGCGGGACGATCCAAAGAGGGCATCATACTGCCCCAGGACATGCTCCACCAGGACACCAACTTCGGTGGCAGTGAAGCTGGTGCCCCTCTGCCCCTCTGGCCTGGGGTTGCCACTGGTGCCAGATGTTGAAGTGCCCGACATGGCAACCCCAGAGGCAGGAGTGGGTGGGCAACTGGGTCCTGGGGCTGGGCTGTGGAGCGATGTTATCCCAGTCGGGGGTCTTCTGCTCCAGCAGGGGTGGACACAGCAACTGGACCCCTGCAGATGGCTGATGTGCAGGCACCAAATGGCAGGGCACGGTGGCAGCAGGCAGGCAGGCAGGCAGGCAGGCAGGCAGGCAGCAGCAGATGGCACGTGGGAGGCTGCTCGGGGTACTGGGGGCAGTAATTCGGCCTCTGGGCAGGAGCGTGGTCTTCCGTGTGTTTTTGCGTGGCCAGCTTGATACGGAGTGATTTGGCACGTGAAAATCCTGCACGTCAGCGTGAAATTCGAGGAAAGGCCCTTAGCGCGTAAGCACGTCAGCACGCATACGCGATTCTATTGGACCAAAGGACCTCAGCGCGTAAGCGCATCTGTGACGTGACCCGCATGGGTGTTTCCCTCATAGCACGTGATGCTGGAGCACACGTGGAAAGACTGCACGTCAGAGTGTCATCGCGTGTAATTGGACAAAAGTGCGCGTACACGCGATTGGCATGTGTACGTGCATTTCAGGGGTGCGCGGGCACTTACACACGCGAGTACATCAGCGCACGTGTATTCCGGGGTGCGCGGAAATTTCCACACGCTATTGGCCTGGGTACTGGATTTCAGGTGTGCGCGGGAAGTTTCACACGCTCGCCTACAACACGGGCAAAGAAACACGTACGCCAGTAGGAAGCAGGCATACGTCGACCAGCGACGCATAAATTTGCGCGCAAAAAACTAACAAGCTCAGACACCAGGATGAATATACCGTTCCTAGCAGCAGTGGCCGTGGGCTACCAAAGGAGGAGGAGGAGGATAGTCAGGGCCAGAATTTTCACACCCAGAACAAGCCTTTTCGGGATGCCTGATGACCAGGTGTATGGGAGGTACAGGTTTCCACCACACATAATACTGAACCTGGTGAGTGAGTGGGAGGATGACCTCACATCACCCACCCTGTGCTCCCAAGCACTCAGCCCCCTGGAGAAGGTCCTCAATGTACTGCACTTCTTTGCCACTGGATCATTTCAGCGGACAAGTGCCATAGTGGGTGGGGTGTCACAGGCCACGCAGTCACGCTGCCTACACCAGGTCTTGAACATCATCACTGCACGCCCATCAGTCCGCAGGCACATATACCTGCCCAGAACACCTGCAGAAAGGCATGCTGCCGCCCTGGATTTTTACGGTGTGGCACGATTCCCCAAAGTGCTAGGTGCCATCGACTGCACCCATGTGGCTCTACGTCCCCCCAGGGCATCTGAGCACATCTATAGGAACCGCAAGCACTGGCATTCCATCAACGTGCAGGTAGTATGTAATGCCAAGGGAATCATCACCTCAGTATATGCCAACTATCCCGGGTCCACCCACGACAGCTTCATTTACCGAATGTCCACCCTAAGCCGGGACCTAGAAGCTGGGCGGCATGGCGATACATGGCTGCTTGGTGAGTATGAATGCCACTGCACATGCATGCATGTCAGATACTGAGCAAGGTCACAACCCCACCAATGATACCCATCACCACCTCCACAGGGGACAGTGCCTATCCTCTCAGCCCCCACATGATGACGCCAATTCGGAACCCCACCACGCCACCCGAGGTAAGATATAACACAGCCCACATTGCAACCCGGGGCATAGTGGAGCGCACATTCGGAGTGCTTAAGTCACGCTTTCGCTCCCTTGACCATTCTGGCGGGCAGCTGTTATACGCTCCCCCAGTAGTGTGCAGGATCATAGTGGCAGCATGTGTCCTGCACAACGTTGCAACACGCCGGGGCCTGGCCGTGGACATGGTGGTGCCCCCACAACCCCAACCACATGCATGCCCGCTGCGCATGGGAGGGAAAAGGGCATGGGGGGAGGCAGCCCGTACACAGCTAGTGGCTAATTACTTCACATAGAAATCACACCCCTGTGGAGTGCATACTGCCCTGGCACATACCATCTTACAATCAATGATGACTCAACCTGACACTGATCCTGAATGTCTGGAGAATCAACCGTCAAAACCATATCAGCCTGAGATTGTTCACCTGGAAGTGTTACAATGTGTGCATCCCTACCTACACAGACACCACCAATGCAGTTTCGTGAAAAAACACATTCATGCAGCTAAAATGAATACCCACTTGCAAAATGCAACATGAGGACAGTGCCATGTCACCCAACCCATCCCCAGCACCGCCACACGACACACCGTGCCATGTCATGCTATGTGCAGGTAAACAAAGTAATCCCCACAACATGACACAAGTGTCACAAAGTACAGTGTCCCTAATTGAAACTCGCTACACCTGAAATGCTCACAGTAATGCAGGTCCAACAACACACTTGAGCAGGTATTTAGCAATAACACTTATCAGCTACTGACCCTCAAAACTACCATTAACATGACATTACGAATGTAAGGAATCAGTAGTCTCACCACCTGGAAATGCCTGCACTCCCACCACTTCCAACTGTACAGAGTTGCTGCCATGTAGAGTTGTCGGTGCACTGCTGCCAACATGGACCCCATCTCCAAAGTAGAGGGCCTTGTGTAGACATGAGGAAAGGACCTGCAAATTAGGAGGTAGACATGGATGATGAGTTACACATCAATGCAACATGCAGTGTACAACACAACAACAATATGCACTAGGAATGTATACACAGTATTGACTAGACTACCCACACATGTAGTGGGAGTCCAATGTCACCATGTACGTCAATGTCACTTGGGCACACCCTTTGCAAGCCCATGGAAACGGGAAACAGGAGGGGTGTGTGTGACAAAAACCCAAGCATCTGAACCAAATACATGACAAGCCTGCATGTGCCCAGCCACAATGCAGCGTATGCCCACGGGAGCCACACAAGGCAACACACTGTCCCAAAAAAAAAAAAAAAAAATCAAAAAAAAAAAAAAATGGCCATTAATGGGCCGGGGGGGGGGGGTGTTGGGGAGGCCACCCAGGAGGTCTGAGGACAGGGTGCACTCCAAAACCCACCTGTGTGGATCTTGCGGAAAAAAAACACCTCCATGGGCTCATGGCCCACACGGCTACCCTATTGTGGGAGTATCACTGCTGTCGCTATTATCACCCTGTGCAGCTGCATCCGGAGGTGGTGGCACTATGGGAGGCAGCCCACGCAAGGCCCTAGTCTGTTCCTCCATGGCTGCAAGCATGCGGGTGTGGTAGGTCTCGTTCTGGAGGATGAGTGTGCGGAGGTCCCCATGCAACAACTCACGCAATGCCCGGACCTCCGCCCTAGTTGCCTGCATCTCAGCTGAGAGCGTACGGGTGAGACGCTCCAGCTGCTGTTCTGTCCTTCGGTTTGTTGAAGCCTCAAGCTCAACAAGAGTCGTCCTGAGGTGAAGGAGTTCCAGCCTAAGGGCTTCCCTGTGGCCCTGGGACTCTATGGAGATGGCTTCCTGCAGAGTCGCCAGTGCCGCCCGCCTGTCCCTGTTGGACGCCAACATGTCCTCCCTGTGTGACTGGCAGATGGAGTCGGTTGCCTGCTGTAGTCGCTCCATCAGCCTTTCGGGGGGGACAATGGAAGTGGCCACCCTATCCATGGCCTGAGCCATCATCTCTGATGATGCTGCCTGTTGGGTTGCCATACCGTAAATGGATTGCTCCCATGAGGTATTGCCAGGTGGCGTACGGCCACCACGTCGGCGGGCACCACACCTGTCTGGGGCAAGGCGAACTGCGCCTTGCTGTGCCGGCACTGCCTGAGGCTGCAGGACTGCATTCCCCCTCTGATCTGCTGGCCCAGGAACAGGATCAGATGTCGCGGAGTGTGACCCTGCATCCGTAACCACCAAAGGCGTAGCTGCCAACACTGACATCCCCATTGAGGGTTCTGACCCTGGTGCAGGTGGGTGGGACAGAACAGAATCCCTCCCAGGAACACTCACCTGCGACGTCACGTAGGTCTCATCATCCGAATCAACACCTGAGTACAGCTCGGGGGAGGTGCAGCCAGAGACACCCCTTGAGAGCACGACCTGCAGCAGTTGTGGGTTCTCACCCACCACCACACCACGTCCCTCACTGGTGGTCGGTCGGCCCTCAGACCCCTCCTGGGTCTGCACCATCTCCACAACCCCAGCAGTATCAGGTGCGTCTTCCCCTGCAAAGACATAAAAGCAAACAAATGGAAACGGGCATTAGCACCATGGCACACAATGAGGGCTGAGAAGCAACAGAACCAGTACTTGATTGACACATGTCCCACATGACTAAAACCCTCCCATGCATGCACCCTCACTGCGTATGAAGGGTAGGCAAATGGCACACACTGATGACACCAAGATGGAAGATGAACACATTTTCTGCATGCTGCCTGGCAGTGGCATCACACATTGGCCTGTGATTGCCAGGTGAAATACACATGCCATCACACAGATGGCATGTACCATTGCTATTGAGTGAAGATGGAGAGGAGGGCAGCACTTATTCATTCAGTCCAGTTCCCTCATGTAATAGCTTTTCTAATTCAAACAGGTCAGATTTTTCACCTGGAGCTGCCAGTCCAAAATGGTCCGATTGCACAGGGACATGTCTAAACAAATGATATCCAGGTAACAAAGTCACTCCACTTTACCATAGCCATGTCAGACATGTGACTAGAGGACTGAGAAATGCCTAGTAAAAGTGGTGGAATGCAAACAATCTGCCTGAATGAACAGAGAAAAATAAGCAACAATGTTGTGGCAAGGTGACACTTCAAGGGCAACTGGCGTGCTGTTGGGCTAGATGTCTACTGTTGGCAGATGGGATACTGCTGTGGCCAAATGCTGCTGCGCAGAATGTATTGCATGAAGCACATGGGTGACCCAAACGACTCAGGCGCACACACCCTCACCTGGCACACAAACAGAAGCCCTCACACACACACCATGCACATGGATGACACACACATGCATGTGCACTCACCGGACAATGCCTCATAATCAGGCAGATCTCCCACGCCTTGGATCTGTTCCTCCGTGACGTAGGTCCCAGCGACTGACTCATGTGGAGTGAGTTCCATGTCTTCTACTGGAGACCCACCTCCAGTCACTAGAGTTGCGGCATGACTTGAGGCCAGCTTATTCTTTGCCCTGCGCTTTAGGTCATTCCAGCGCTTATAGCAATCATTGGCTGTGCGCCTCACGATTCCAAGGGCACTTACGATGTCTGCAACGGTCTGCCAGTGTGCCTGGCATTGTGCAGGTGTGGTCTTGGATCCTGCAACAATGACCATTTCGTTATCATGTGCAGACACATACTCGACAAGTGCATTCAGTTCGGCATCCGTGAAGCTGGGCTTCCTCGACGGGCCGGACTGTGTAGCCGTGTCTGGGGCATCAGCCTGTGCCGGATGAGCACTCTTCCTCTTCCGCTTGGAAGGTGGTGGTGATCCTGAGTGTCCTACGCCGCTCTGGACACTAGGGGCAGGAGCCCTGGTGGACTCTGTATCAGGAGTGTGGGATTGCACACTCAGCATGGGAGTTGGTGCAGGCATTGGCTCAAGTGTAATGGTGTCAGGGGGAATGTCAGCAGGATGGACTAGGACCGACACTGTCCTGGCTGGGTGTGTGAGAGCTGGGGTGGATGGAGCCGCAGCTGCCCCTGCAGCCTCTCCACCCTGCCTACTTGGGGCAGCAGATGACCTTGCTGCCCCTGATCCACGTGGCCTGATGACATCAACGTGCACCAGCGCACGTGTCATAGGCCTGCTGACCTGGAAGTCAGCCATGGAGTCAGCCAGGTCTGGTGCCACAATGGGCTGGTCCAACAAGGGCTGAGCATGGATGGTGTCAGCCACATCAGCCTCAACCAGGGGGGGTGGAGGGGGATTATGGGTGCCCTTGACTGGTCCTCCACACATGGGGGGACAGGGTCACCCTGCAAGTAACGACCACGTCCCCTACCGGATCCACCACGGCCACCACTTGTGGCTCGTCCACCTTTGCCACCCTTACGGATTCCTCGCCTCCCAACCATGGCACTGATGTTAATGTGCGTATGGGAGTGGCTGTAAACTATTGTCCTGGGCAATCGGGGGTCAAAGGGGTTGGGTACCAGATGGTAATTGTACCCTAGTGCTCTAGCAAGGCTGAATGTGACCCCTGGGGTAAGATGACGGGTCACGCAACGCACAGGAAGCCAGAAAAAGGGAGATGACGTGCACGCAACCCCTCCTAGACCACTTGTGCGGAAAAAAAAACCTGCACTACGCTGTGGCACCCAGTAACACAAGAATGAACGTATGCATGTCACACGCAGCCTATATTGACCTCTGAAGGGGTAGGCTACACACGGGGCAAGCACAGATGTTAGATACGTGCGTGACTCACCGTCTGCCAGGAAAAAGAGCGTGAAAAAGAAGCGCGTGTGCGCGTTGGCAACACCCCCGCCAAAAGAAGAATTGTACTCTGTCTGAGGAGACAGGACAACAGTAGAAGGGAACGCTGTTTGAGGGAACAGGCCCAGGAAAACCAGAAAAAGAGAAGAAAGAGAAAAAGCTGTCAGAGGTAACAGGGAGTACGAACTTGAAACGTCGTGAAGTAAATCGCGTGTGAAACGACAAGAAGTACGGATTTCACCCACTCGCTCTCCACGAAAAGCACGTACAAGGAAATGGTGTTCTACACGTACCTTTTATGCAGGCCCGCACGTCCAGCGTCACTTCCGCGTGTACGCGCTAAGGCCATTTCCACCAATTACACGCTTTGTCACTTCCGCGTGTACGCGCTAGGGCCATTTCCACCAATTACACGCTTTGTCACTTCCGCGTGTACGCGCTAGGGGCATTTCCACCAATTACACGCTTTGTCACTTCCGCATGTACGCGCTAACGCGCTAAGGCCATTTCCACCAATTACACGCTTTGACACTCGGACGTGTCTTTAATTGTTTTTACACGCAACATTACAAACGTGTGCCATATTCAACGTGTACGTGACTTCATAGACGCGCATACGCTGGTGGCCTTTGGGCCAATGAATGTACAGACGTGTGCTGACGCGCTTACGCGCTAAGGGCCTTTCCTCGAATTACACGCAGACGTGCTGGATTTTCACGTGTAAAATCACTCCGTATCAAGCTGGCCACGCGTTCACACACGGAAGACCACGCTCCTGCCCAGAAGGCCGAATTACTGCCCCCCAGAGCCCTGAGCACGCTCCCACCTGCCATCTGCTGCTGCCTGACTGCCTGCTGCCCACGTGCCCTGGCATTTGCTGCCTGCACATCAGCCAGGGGTGCTGTTGCTGTGACCACCCCTGCTGGAACCGAAGACTCCCGACTGCTTTTCCATCGCCCCACAGCCCAGCCCCAGGACCCAGTTGCCCACCCACTCCTGCCTCTGGGGTTGCCATGTCGGGCACTGCAACATCTGGCACCAGTGGCAACCCCCGGCCAAGGAGGCAGAGGGGCACCAGCTTCACTGCCACCGAAGTTGGTGTCCTGGTGGAGCATGTCCTGGCGCAGTATGATGCCCTCTTCGGAAGGTTGCGCGCTGACAAGGAAGGACGGACTCGGATCTGGATGGACATCGTGACTGCCATCAACGCGGAGGAGGTGGCAGTCCGCGACTACGAACGTGTCAGGAAGCGCTGGGAGGACTTCAGGTCCAGGACCCTCAACAAGGCCCGGCGCCTCCTGAAGGCAGCGGATGCTAAGGGGCGCCGGGGCCACTTGTCGGAAGATCAGATGAGGGTCCTAGAACGCATATCCCCAGCGCTCCACGTCCAGGTCCTTGAGAGGCAGACCCGTCTGGAGTCGAGCGGTAAGTGTACATGCATACTGATTGTAAACTGTGCGTGTGGTGTGCCAGGAGTGTGCAGGTTGAACATGTATTTGTATGTGGGCAAGTAGGGGGGGTGTACAGGGCCGTGAGGGTGACACATGCGAGGGGTCTCATGTGTGACACATGGATGTGTTTGTGTGTGTGGGCTTGCATGGCACAGGATGTGGAGGAATGATTGTCAGGTGTGACATGGATGTCGATCGGAACACTGCGACAGTTGGCGGAGGTGTACACATGCATGCAAGTTTGGTGGTGTGTGTGCATGTGTAGTGTACTCCCTATGTTGCATATGATGTGTGGATGACCTTTGGCTGCTCATGCTGTTGTATGTGAATGGATGGTGCTGGCTGTTGCAATATGGCTGTGGTATGGCTCATGTGTGCAAGTTGAAATTACATGTGTGTTGGGGATTGTGATGCCATGTCTGAGGTTTACCAATGCCACTCATGTATGACTGTCATGTGTGTATGAGTCCATTGGACAGTGCCCTGATGCCTGTGTTTTCTTTCTCCCTGTCTGCAGCGTCAACTGATGAAGAGGGCGGAGAAGGTGCTGTGGAGCACAGCGGCAGGGGTCGCACCACCAGCCGGAGACGCAAGGCCCGGATCCCCTCCCAGGTTCTGATCTCGTCGGGGAGTGAGGAGTCTGGTGCCGTGTCCCAGGCCGCAGCTGCCGAGGGGAGGTCCAAGAGGCGGAGGTTGGAGTTGGACTCCTCGGCAGCAGAAGGGGCAGCTGGGACCCCACAGGGCCCAACGGAGGAAGATGGCACGGAGTCATCCAGGTTGGTGGGGGGTTTGGAGGAGGAGGAGGCTGTGCAAGCGACAGAGGCGGGGTCTGGAGGTGGGTATTCCACTGGTGCTAGTGGTGCAGTGCAGGATCTGGGACAAGAGGCAGCACAGGCCGCCGCGGAGGTGCCTGTGTGCAATCCTCTCCCTGCTCCCGTCACTGCATCATCTTGCACCAGCGGGGATGCCTACCTCCAGACCCGTTCTCAGGGAGGGGATTGGCTTACAACACCTGGCCTTCCTCTCCCTGCGGATGTGGCTATCCTGCACCAGGTTGAGCCTGTCCAGGGTGGGGTGGCGTTGCTTCAACGGGCCATGCGAGCTGACCTGCAGTCTTTTCATGATGAGTCTGCACGTCTTCTCGCATGGCTCGTTGACTGCGTTGACCCACTGGGACAGCTCACCAGGGCTGGATTCCTCCGTTTCCTGGACCTTGTTCCAACCCCCTCCTCCACGGAACCCCCTATGCCCCAGTCGTCCTCCATGCCATCTTCCCACCCATGTGTCACCTGGGTGCCCTGTGGAGCTGCCTTCGACCGTGCGGCCAGGCTGGTGGACAACAGATCCCTGCCACAGTCGGGAGTCGGACGTCCAGCAGGGGTGGCCACATCAACGACTGCACCCCAGCTGGAGGAGGATGTGCAGGCACCATCCGACAGGGCACATGGACAGCAGCAGCTGCAGCAGCAGGAGGCTGTAGGTGGGAGCCACGATAGCTCGGGGCCTTCAACATCGGAGGGGCAGGCATCGGCCGGAGGGCAGGAGGACCCTGGACGGGAAGTGTCTTCCGTGTGGCAGCGGTTGGGCCACGCCATAGATGCGGAGCGGCGGCGGGCGGAAGAGGCGTGGCTCACGATGGTCAGGGCGGAGAACTCCATGCGGAGGGCCCTGAGGCGGGCCGAGTGCCTCGAGGCAATCCGCAGGGAGTTGGAGGTAAACATGTCGGCGTCCCTGCGGACCCTCGGGGCCATGGAACAGGACCGCCTCCGGGACATAGACGAGGAGTTCGATGATGCCCTTGCCCGGAACACCACTAAGTGAGCCGCTGGACTGGCCCGCCGCCATTGTATATAGTTATTTAGTGATAGGTTTCCTTTATAGTTTATTTTTATTCGGAGTCGACGGACACTGCTCCACCTTTTGTATATAGTCCCATTTTAGATATGTTTTTTGGTAGGTTTCATTTCTTCTGTTGGGATGATGGACCCTGAATACTTTGTACATAGTTGGACTTTGGATTTGGAATTTGTTTTTACTATGAATATTTTTTCCCATGGAGCAATGGTTTTCTATTTCTTTTTTCCCTTCATTTCCTTTTTATGGAGTTGAACTTTGGAAGACATTTTTTTGGATTATCATTTATTGATTTTAATTTGAAAAGGGACAGCCAGCTTAATTTTGTTTTTTTTTTACTTGTGTATTTTGTTTAATTTTGTTTGCCATTACAGTTGTTATTAATACATTATTTGGATTTTTTAATTCTTCGATGTGTGGTTTCATCTCATTGTTTTCATGCATGTCATGATATGGGTTTTCAGGTTCTCTTGCAACCATTGTGTGTGTGTGTGACACATGTGTTGAGTTACATTGTTTCCATTGGAGTAGTATCATGGGCGCATGTAATACTTGGTTGTGTCTTTGGACTGTGGTGGCTGGCCATGAGGCCCATGCTTGAGGATTGTCAGGGCCTGTGGGCAGGGGGACATGAGTGGGGGCCTGGTGGAGGCTGCCCATGGTGGCTGGGGGGTGGGGGTGGGTGGGAGACATGAGTGGGGGCCTGGTGGAGGCTGCCCCTGCACTGCTGGGGGGTGGGGGTGGGTGGGAGACATGAGTGGGGGCCTGGTGGGGGCTGCCCATGGTGGCTGGGGGGTGGGGGTGATAGGGGACATGAGTGGGGCCCTGGTGGAGGCTGCCCATGGTGGCTGGGGGGTGGGGGTGGTGGGAGACATGAGTGGGGGCCTGGTGGAGGCTGCCCCTGCACTGCTGGAGGTTGGGGGTGATAGGGGACATGGGTGGGAGCCTGGTGGGGGCTGCCCATGGTGGCTGGGGGGTGGGTGACATGAGTGGGGGCCTGGTGGGGGCTGCCCATGGTGGCTGGGGGGTGGAGGTGATAGGGGACATGAGTGGGGGCCTGGTGGGGGCTGCCCATGGTGGCTGGTGGGTGGGGGTGATGGGAGACATGAGTGGGGGCCTGGTGGAGGCTGCCCATGGTGGCTGGGGGGTGGGGGTGGGTGGGAGACATGAGTGGGGGCCTGGTGGAGGCTCCCCATGGTGGCTGGGGGGTGGGGGTGGTGGGAGACATGAGTGGGGGCCTGGTGGAGGCTGCCCATGGTGGCTTGGGGGTGGGGGTGGGTGGGAGACATGAGTGGGGGCCTGGTGGGGGCTGCCCATGGTGGCTGGGGGGTGGGGGTGGTGGGAGACATGGGTGGGGGCCTGGTGGAGGGTGCCCCACACTGCTGGGGGGTGGGGGTGGTGGGAGACATGAGTGGGGGCCTGGTGGAGGCTGCCCCTGCACTGTTGGGGGGTGGGGGTGATAGGGGACATGGGTGGGAGCCTGGTGGGGGCTGCCCATGGTGGCTGGGGGGGGGGGTGGGAGACATGAGTGGGGGCCTGGAGGGGGCTGCCCATCGTGGCTGGGGGTTGGGGGTGGTGGGAGACATGAGTGGGGGCCTGGTGGAGGCTGCCCCTGCACTGCTGGGGGGTGGGGGTGATAGGGGACATGGGTGGGAGCCTGGTGGGGGCTGCCCATGGTGGCTGGAGGGGGTGGATGGGAGACATGAGTGGGGGCCTGGTGGGGGCTGCCCATGGTGGCTGGGGGGTGGGGGTGATAGGGGACATGAGTGGGGGCCTGGTGGGGGCTGCCCATGGTGGCTGGGGGTGGGGGTGATAGGGGACATGAGTGGGGGCCTGGTGGGGGCTGCCCATGGTGGCTGGTGGGTGGGGGTGGTGGGAGACATGAGTGAGGGCCTGGTGGAGGCTGCCCATGGTGGCTGGGGGGTGGGGTGGGTGGGAGACATGAGTGGGGGCCTGGTGGAGGCTGCCCATGGTGGCTGGGGGGTGGGGGTGGTGGGAGACATGAGTGGGGGACTGGTGGAGGCTGCCCATGGTGGCTGGGGGGTGGGGGTGGGTGGGAGACATGAGTGGGGGCCTGGTGGGGGCTGCCCATGGTGGCTGGGGGGTGGGGGTGGGTGGGAGACATGAGTGGGGGCCTGGTGGGGGCTGCCCATGGTGGCTGGGGGGTGGGGGTGGTGGGAGACATGGGTAGGGGCCTGGTGGAGGGTGCCCCACACTGCTGGGAGGGTGGGGGTGGTGGGAGACATGAGTGGGGGCCTGGTGGAGGCTGCCCATGGTGGCTTGGGGGGTGGGGGTGGGTGGTAGAAATGAGTGGGGGCCTGGTGGAGGCTGCCCCTGCACTGCTGGAGGGTGGGGGTGGGTGGGAGACATAAGTGGGGGCCTGGTGGGGGCTGCCCATGGTGGCTGGGGGGTGGGGGTGATAGGGGACATGAGTGGGGGCCTGGTGGAGGCTGCCCATGGTGGCTGGGGGGTGGGGGTGGTGGGAGACATGAGTGGGGGCCTGGTGGAGGCTGCCCCTGCACTGCTGGGGGGTGGGGGTGATAGGGGACATGGGTGGGAGCCTGGTGGGGGCTGCCCATGGTGGCTGGGGGGTGGGGGTGATAGGGGACATGAGTGGGGGCCTGGTGGGGGCTGCCCATGGTGGCTGGGGGGTGGGGGTGGGTGGGAGACATGAGTGGGGGCCTGGTGGAGGCTGCCCCTGCACTGCTGGGGGGTGGGGGTGATAGGGGACATGGGTGGGAGCCTGGTGGGGGCTGCCCATGGTGGCTGGGGGGGGTGGGTGGGAGACATGAGTGGGGGCCTGGTGGGGGCTGCCCATGGTGGCTGGGGGGTGGGGGTGGTGGGAGACATGAGTGGGGGACTGGTGGAGGCTGCCCATGGTGGCTGGGGGGTGGGGGTGGGTGGGAGACATGAGTGGGGGCCTGGTGGGGGCTGCCCATGGTGGCTGGGGGGTGGGGGTGGTGGGAGACATGGGTGGGGGCCTGGTGGAGGGTGCCCCACACTGCTGGGAGGGTGGGGGTGGTGGGAGACATGAGTGGGGGCCTGGTGGAGGCTGCCCATGGTGGCTGGGGGGTGGGGGTGGGTGGTAGACATGAGTGGGGGCCTGGTGGAGGCTGCCCCTGCACTGCTGGGGGGTGGGGGTGGGTGGGAGACATAAGTGGGGGCCTGGTGGAGGCTGCCCATGGTGGCTGGGGGGTGGGGGTGGTGGGAGACATGAGTGGGGGCCTGGTGGAGGCTGCCCCTGCACTGCTGGGGGGTGGGGGTGATAGGGGACATGGGTGGGAGCCTGGTGGGGGCTGCCCATGGTGGCTGGGGGGGGGTGGGTGGGAGACATGAGTGGGGGCCTGGTGGGGGCTGCCCATGGTGGCTGGGGGGTGGGGGTGATAGCGGACATGAGTGGGGGCCTGGTGGGGGCTGCCCATGGTGGCTGGTGGGTGGGGGTGGTGGGAGACATGAGTGAGGGTCTGGTGGAGGCTGCCCATGGTGGCTGGGGCGTGGGGGTGGGTGGGAGACATGAGTGGGGGCCTGGTGGAGGCTGCCCATGGTGGCTGGTGGGTGGGGGTGGTGGGAGACATGAGTGGGGGCCTGGTGGAGGCTACCCATGGTGGCTGGGGGGTGGGGGTGGGTGGGAGACATGAGTGGGGGCCTGGTGGGGGCTGCCCATGGTGGCTGGGGGGTGGGGGTGGTGGGAGACATGGGTGGGGGCCTGGTGGAGGGTGCCCCACACTGCAGGGGGGGGTGGGGGTGGTGGGAGACATGAGTGGGGGCCTGGTGGAGGCTGCCCATGGTGGCTGGGGGGTGGGGGTGGGTGGGAGACATGAGTGGGGGCCTGGTGGAGGCTGCCCATGGTGGCTGGGGGGTGGGGGTGGTGGGAGACATGAGTGGGGGCCTGGTGGAGGCTGCCCATGGTGGCTGGGGGGTGGGTGGGAGACATGAGTGGGGGCCTGGTGGGGGCTGCCCATGGTGGCTGGGGGGTGGGGGTGGTGGGAGACATGGGTGGGGGCCTGGTGGAGGGTGCCCCACACTGTTGGGGGGTGGGGGTGGTGGGAGACATGAGTGGGGGCCTGGTGGAGGCTGCCCCTGCACTGCTGGGGGGTGGGGGTGATAGGGGACATGGGTGGGAGCTTGGTGGGGGCTGCCCATGGTGGCTGGGGGGGGTGGGTGGGAGACATGAGTGGGGGCCTGGTGGGGGCTGCCCATGGTGGCTGGGGGGTGGGGGTGGTGGGAGACATGAGTGGGGGCCTGGTGGAGGCTGCCCCTGCACTGCTGGGGGGTGGGCGTGATAAGGGACATGGGTGGGAGCCTGGTGGGGGCTGCCCATGGTGGCTGGGGGGAGGGGGTGGGAGACATGAGTGGGGGCCTGGTGGGGGCTGCCCATGGTGGCTGGGGGGTGGGGGTGATAGGGGACATGAGTGGGGGCCTGGTGGGGGCTGCCCATGGTGGCTGGTGGGTGGGGGTGGTGGGAGACATGAGTGGGGGCTTGGTGGAGGCTGCCCATGGTGGCTGGGGGGTGGGGTGGGTGGGAGACATGAGTGGGGGCCTGGTGGAGGCTGCCCATGGTGGCTGGGGGTGGGGGTGGTGGGAGACATGAGTGGGGGCCTGGTGGAGGCTGCCCATGGTGGCTGGGGGGTGGGGGTGGGTGGGAGACATGAGTGGGGGCCTGGTGGGGGCTGCCCATGGTGGCTGGGGGGTGGGGTGGGTGGGAGACATGAGTGGGGGCCTGGCAGAGGCTGCCCATGGTGGCTGGGGGGGGGGGGTGGGTGGGAGACATGAGTGGGGGCCTGGTGGAGGGTGCCCCACACTGCTGGGGGGGTGGGGGTGGTGGGAGACATGAGTGGGGGCCTGGTGGAGGCTGCCCCTGCACTGCTGGGGGTGGGAGTGATAGGGGACATGGGTGGGAGCCTGGTGAGGGCTGCCCATGGTGGCTGGGGGGGTGGGTGGGAGACATGAGTGGGGGCCTGGTGGGGGCTGCCCATGGTGGCTGAGGGGTGGGGGTGATAGGGGACATGAGTGGGGGCCTGGTGGGGGCTGCCCATGGTGGCTGGTGGGTGGGGGTGGTGGGAGACATGAGTGGGGGCCTGGTGGAGGCTGCCCATGGTGGCTGGGGGGTGGGGTGGGTGGGAGACATGAGTGGGGCCTGGTGGGGGCTGCCCATGGTGGCTGGGGGTGGGGGTGGTGGGAGACATGAGTGGGGTCCTGGTGGAGGCTGCCCCTGCACTGCTGGGGGGTGGGCGTGATAGGGGACATGGGTGGGAGCCTGGTGGGGGCTGCCCATGGTGGCTGGGGGGGGTGGGAGACATGAGTGGGGGCTGCCCATGGTGGCTGGTGGGTGGGGGTGGTGGGAGACATGAGTGGGGGTTTGGTGGAGGCTGCCCATGGTGGCTGGGGGGTGGGGTGGGTGGGAGACATGAGTGGGGGCCTGGTGGAGGCTGCCCATGGTGGCTGGGGGGTGAGGGTGGTGGGAGACATGAGTGGGGGCCTGGTGGAGGCTGCCCATGGTGGCTGGGGGGTGGGGTGGGTGGGAGACATGAGTGGGGGCCTGGAAGAGGCTGCCCATGGTGGCTGAGGGGGGATGGGGGGAGACATGAGTGGGGGCCTGGTGGAGGGTGCCCCACACTGCTGGGGGGGTGGGGGTGGTGGGAGACATGAGTGGGGGCCTGGTGGAGGCTGCCCCTGCACTGCTGGGGGGTGGGGGTGATAGGGGACATGGGTGGGAGCCTGGTGGGGGCTGCCCATGGTGGCTGGGGGGGTGGGTGGGAGACATGAGTGGGGGCCTGGTGGGGGCTGCCCATGGTGGCTGGTGGGTGGGGGTGGTGGGAGACATGAGTGGGGGCCTGGTGGAGGCTGCCCATGGTGGCTGGGGGGTGGGGGTGGTGGGAGACATGAGTGGGGCCCTGGTGGAGGCTGCCCCTGCACTGCTGGGGGGTGGGGGTGATAGGGGACATGGGTGGGAGCCTGGTGGGGGCTGCCCATGGTGGCTGGGGGTGATAGGGGACATGAGTGGGGGCCTGGTGGGGGCTGCCCATGGTGGCTGGGGCGTGGGGGTGGGTGGGAGACATGAGTGGGGGCCTGGTGGAGGCTGCCCCTGCACTGCTGGGGATGGGGGTGATAGGGGACATGGGTGGGAGCCTGGTGGGGGCTGCCCATGGTGGCTGGGGGGGGTGGGAGACATGAGTGGGGGCCTGGTGGCGGCTGCCCATGGTGGCTGGTGGGTGGGGGTGATAGCGGACATGAGTGGGGGCCTGGTGGGGGCTGCCCATGGTGGCTGGTGGGTGGGGGTGGTGGGAGACATGAGTGTGGGCCTGGTGGAGGCTGCCCATGGTGGCTGGTGGATGGGGGTGGGTGGGAGACATGAGTGGGGGCCTGGTGGAGGCTGCCCATGGTGGCTGGGGGGTGGGGGTGGTGGGAGACATGAGTGGGGGCCTGGTGGAGGCTGGCCATGGTGGCTGGGGGGTGGGGGTGGGTGGGAGACATGAGTGGGGGCCTGGTGGGGGCTGCCCATGGTGGCTGGGGGCTGGGGGTGGTGGGAGACATGGGTGGGGGCCTGGTGGGGGCTGCCCATGGTGGCTGGGGGGTGGGGGTGGTGGGAGACATGAGTGGGGGCCTGGTGGAGGGTGCCCCACACTGCTGGGGGGGTGGGGGTGGTGGGAGACATGAGTGGGGGCCTGGTGGAGGCTGCCCATGGTGGCTGGGGGGTGGGGGTGGTGGGAGACATGAGTGGGGGCCTGGTGGAGGCTGCCCATGGTGGCTGGGGGGTGAGGGTGGGTGGGAGACATGAGTGGGGGCCTGGTGGGGGCGGCCCATGGTGGCTGGGGGGTGGGGGTGGTGGGAGACATGGGTGCGGAACTGGTGGAGGGTGCCCCACACTGCTGGGGGTGGGGGTGGTGGGAGACATGAGTGGGGGCCTGGTGGAGGCTGCCCCTGCACTGCTGGGGGGTGGGGGTGATAGGGGACATGGGTGGGAGCCTGGTGGGGGCTGCCCATGGTGGCTGGGGGGGGTGGGTGGGAGACATAAGTGGGAGCCTGGTGGGGGCTGCCCATGGTGGCTGGTGGGTGGGGGTGGTGGGAGACATGAGTGGGGGCCTGGTGGGGGCTGCCCATGGTGGCTGGTGGGTGGGGGTGGTGGGAGACATGAGTGGGGGCCTGGTGGAGGCTGCCCATGGTGGCTGGGGGGTGGGGGTGGTGGGAGACATGAGTGGGTCCCTGGTGGAGGCTGCCCCTGCACTGCTGGGGGGTGGGGGTGATAGGGGACATGGGTGGGAGCCTGGTGGGGGCTGCCCATGGTGGCTGGGGGTGATAGGGGACATGAGTGGGGGCCTGGTGGGGGCTGCCCATGGTGGCTGGGGCGTGGGGGTGGGTGGGAGACATGAGTGGGGGCCTGGTAGAGGCTGCCCCTGCACTGCTGGGGATGGGGGTGATAGGGGACATGGGTGGGAGCCTGGTGGGGGCTGCCCATGGTGGCTGGGGGGGGGGTGGGAGACATGAGTGGGGGCCTGGTGGGGGCTGCCCATGGTGGCTGGTGGGTGGGGGTGATAGCGGACATGAGTGGGGGCCTGGTGGGGGCTGCCCATGGTGGCTGGTGGGTGGGGGTGGTGGGAGACATGAGTGTGGGCCTGGTGGAGGCTGCCCATGGTGGCTGGTGGGGGTGGGTGGGAGACATGAGTGGGGGCCTGGTGGAGGCTGCCCATGGTGGCTGGGGGGTGGGGGTGGTGGGAGACATGAGTGGGGGCAATGTTGGAGGCTGGCCATGGTGGCTGGGGGGGGGTGGGTGGGAGACATGAGTGGGGGCCTGGTGGGGGCTGCCCATGGTGGCTGGGGGGTGGGGGTGGTGGGAGACATGGGTGGGGGCCTGGTGGGGGCTGCCCATGGTGGCTGGGGGGTGGGGGTGGTGGGAGACATGAGTGGGGGCCTGGTGGAGGGTGCCCCACACTGCTGGGGGGTGGGGGTGGTGGGAGACATGAGTGGGGGCCTGGTGGAGGCTGCCCATGGTGGCTGGGGGTGGGGGTGGTGGGAGACTTGAGTGGGGGCCTGGTGGAGGCTGCCCATGGTGGCTGGGGGGTGGGGGTGGGTGGGAGACATGAGTGGGGGCCTGGTGGGGGCGGCCCATGGTGGCTGGGGGGTGGGGGTGGTGGGAGACATGGGTGCGGGCCTGGTGGAGGGTGCCCCACACTGCTGGGGGTGGGGGTGGTGGGAGACATGAGTGGGGGCCTGGTGGAGGCTGCCCCTGCACTGCTGGGGGGTGGGGGTGATAGGGGACATGGGTGGGAGCCTGGTGGGGGCTGCCCATGGTGGCTGGGGGGGGTGGGTGGGAGACATAAGTGGGGGCCTGGTGGGGGCTGCCCATGGTGGCTGGTGGGTGGGGGTGGTGGGAGACATGAGTGGGGGCCTGGTGGGGGCTGCCCATGGTGGCTGGGGGGTGGGGGTGGTGGGAGACATGGGTGGGGCCCTGGTGGAGGGTGCCCCGCACTGCTGGGGGGGTGGGGGGTGGGAGACATGAGCAGGTGTGCAGGGTAGTCCCCTGTTTTGTGGGATGCCTGCAGGGGCCATGGAGGGTGTACAGGGAACACCTGTGAGGACCCACCCAACCTAATCGCGTGTGATTATTCCTCGCACCCCTGTAATACACGTACCCAGCCAAATCACGTGTGATAATTCCCGCGCACCCCTGTAATACACGTACCCAGCCAAATCGCGTGTGATTATTCCCGCGCATCCCCTGTAATACACGTACCCTGGCTAATCGCGTGTAAAACTTCACGAGTACCCCTGTCATACACGTACCCAGCCAAATTGCGTGTGAAAATTCCCGCGTACCCCTGTAATACACGTACCCTGGCTAATCGCGTGTTTGACTTCACGCGTACCCCTGTCATACACGTACCCAGCCAAATCGCCTGTGAAAATTCCCGCGTACCCCTGTAATACACGTACCCTGGCTAATCGCGTGTTTGACTTCACGCGTACCCCTGTCATACACGTACCCTGGCTAATCGCATGTAAAACTTCCCGCGTACCCCTGATATGTACGTTACCCGCTTTGCGTTCCTTGTTTGGCAGCCCTGTAAACTGGTCCAGGGTTAGCGCAGCCCTTTGCGATGATTTAGCGATTTTGATGGCTTTTCCTTGCGCGAGGGCGTTCTTGGGGGCGTTACTGGCGCTGCTGCAGGGTCGCTGCGATACTCTGCGCCACGGCTGGTTTGGGAGCCTAAAATCCATTAATACGCTGTGCGCGGAAATCGGTTTTGGCGCACGCGCCTGGTGCAGACAATCGCACGCGGACACTCTACGCCAGTCGCTTGCGACACTTTTCTGCGAAATTCTATGAATTACCCTGTCTGCGTTCGACTACTTACAGATTCCTTTTATTTCTCCGCCAGATATCCCAATCTTTCATCTCATATCGTCCCCTCTCCCCTATTGCCTGCTCCCTCCCCCATCCCTGTATAGTGCCTATAAATAGAGTTTGTTCTACAAATATGCACGTTTTGAAATTACCAACAAAATAAAATGAAACATAAAGGCATTTGAGACATGCGTTGTGGCCAGAGCGCACCCTGAAACAGCAGGCATTAACTAAAGATCGCCTAATGTTAACATCTGATATACACGTATAGCAGTGCTGGGGTATGTGTATGCTACATGAGTGTCACCACAGATGGGTGTTTGCCTGCGTGCGTTTGTACGTGTGCTATGTATATGCACAGATGTATGTGTGTGGTGTTGGAATTGAACTACATAGAAACTGATTGGTGGAGAGTACAGCTCATTGGAGACAGGTTAGTGTGCAGTTGTGTGTCTGTGTGGTAGTGTGAGTATTTCACTTGAACGAGGTTCCTTCAAAACCTAGCATTTTTAGGAAGCGGGTGCTGTTGAAAGTCTTCCTGCGGCCAGTGGTTTGGGTTTACAATGGGAAAATGCAATGACAAAACCAAGCATGTGGTGTTGCAATCCTCGTTTTATCTGCTCAGATAGAAGATCTTGTACTAATGCATCTCATACAGCGAAGGCTCTGCTGGAGGGTTTCCAGCATTTGTACGATTTACTGGAGACAGGTGAGAACTGCTCTGGGCTGATTCAAACCCTGCATCTGCAAGATGACCTCTTGTCTGATCTGACTTTTGATGGGGTACGTGCAGCGGTCAATCCCATGCGGTCCTCCATCTCGGCCAGGAGTAAAATCCATGTTCGAGACTGCAATACAGAAAACACCCTGAAGTCAGTGTCTTTACCTCTGCCCTTCTTTGGAGCCAAGCAGGGGATGAGAAAGTGAAGAGAGTCCACCAGCAGGATAAATATGCAGACACCCTCCGGCGGAACACGGCTATCATCCCCAGAAAGCCATCAAACCTTGGTACCATTCCTCTGCATCGCAAGGCCACCCAGTTTTGAAGGGCAAACGCAGTCCACCCCCTCCCCAGAGTAGCACACGCTCAAAGACACAGCAGTCCTGGCTGGAACAGCAGCT
This sequence comes from Ambystoma mexicanum, assembly GCF_040938575.1. NCBI lineage: Eukaryota > Metazoa > Chordata > Amphibia > Caudata > Ambystomatidae > Ambystoma > Ambystoma mexicanum. The sequence continues at coordinate 764,424,436 of NC_090937.1, read as the reverse complement.
GCAGTGGTAGAGGGGCGGGGGGTGACTGGCCCGATTTCACCATCAGGAGTGGGCCTGGATGTTTCAGACCCATGGTTCAATCAATAATCAAGATGGGGTATCGCAAAGAGTTCTCAGACTCTCTCACAGAGGCATGCCCCCAGGTCCCGCCTATTCCACCGGACAGTGGAAAAAAGTTATCACTTTGGGACGAACCAATGACTCTACAGCCGATGGGGGCCATTTAGGAGGTTCAACGCTGGAGAGGTGGAATCAGTGTTATTCAAACGTGTTTCTCAGCTCCAAAAGCTCTGGGAGTTCCAGAATGGTTATCTACCTCAAGCAGGTCAACAACTTCATGAACGATATCCCCTTTAAGATGGAAATATTGCAGAGGATTATTCCACTCACAGCAAGATGGGACTGGCTTGAGTCCATGGACAAACCCCAGCCATCATAATTTCCTGAGGTTCTTGGTTGGATCTGCACATTTTCAATTTGTAGTCCTTCATTTCAGCTACAAATTAGCTCCTTTAGTGTTTACCAAGATCCTGGCTCCCCTGGTGAGTCTTTTACACAGAATAGGGTTGAGGGCCTACCCCTAACTGGATGATCGGTTCATTCAGGGATCCTCTTGGGACCAAGCTCAGGAGTAGGTCTATCAGACGTGCAGCTTCCTCAAAATTCATGGCCTACTGACAAAAGGTAACAGAATCCCTTCTGACTCTGGCTCAGTTCACCAGTGCTGTCTTTCTTACAGACGAAGGAATAGCCTGGTTCCGGGAGGACAGGGCTTGTTCCTTGAGAGCAGCAGTGCCCGACTTATGCCTGGTCTCCAATGCATCAGCCAGAACCCGTCTACGAATCCTGGTCCTCATTGCAGCAACAGCTCTCGTCAGTCCATTGTTCCCTCTAAATATTTTTCTCTAAGTGTAAAATTGTAGGCTTTCATGTGCACATTATTTTTCATGTGCGCAACCAACGAGATAGGCCACTTTGTGAGCATGCATAGTTAGTGAGCTATCCTCTCTGAAGAGTTTAAAAGGGAATTTCCACTTCCCAACCACTGCAATTCTTTACCAATCAATGTAAAATGTGCACACACAACACTTTCCCCAAAGATTTAGGTTAAAAAAACAAATGTCATCTGAGTATAAAGAGAGCTCATCATCCAGTCCAAGACTTCGATATCTGCCACAGTACCTAGCAAAAATATTGTTGTGCAGAGAAAAATGTATAAGCTCCAAAAATGCAGTGTATGCTCAGTATAAACAATGAGTTTAGTTGTAGCTATCACCCCTTCGGGCATGCCTCCACCTGTGACCCTTGTTATCTCATCTTCACTGGATTTGGTGGACTTGCTCCCAGGATTTTGAAATGAACACCCCTATCTCAATGGGCCTCAATATACCTTGTTGCAATGGTGGTTGCTCACTGAACATGCTGAGGGGTTTCCCATTGGATACCCTTTTGTCTCTACTAGGGTCCAGATCTTGCCATGGCCCTTGGACCTCACAGGAAATAAGAATATTTTTCAATCACAGGGAGATGGAGGCCATTCTTTGAGACTGACAGAATCTGCAGGGCCAGGCAGTACATGTTCATACGAACATCTCGTCGGTCATGGCATATGCCAACCGGCAGGGAGACACAAGCTAAAGCGAGCTTACGCAGATTGCCTGGGAAATGGGCCTGTGGGGGAGGGCAATCTGTTTTTTCTCAGTATGGCTCATTTAAGAGGGTTTGGCAACTTCCTTGGGGGGTAGGCCGAGTCACTAATTTTCATCCTCGATGGAGCAAAGGTTGTCGTCTCAAACATTCAGCTTCCTCACCCAGACTTGAGGCCTTCCCAGGATAGACACGTTTGCGGACCAGAGGAACACCCTCCTGCCCCTCAGGGTGGAAGTGGCATGGGGGATGGATGGCCTCTCTCTCCAATGGGCAAGGGATTTTCTTAATGCCTTTCCCCAGGCCTACTAAATCCCAGAGTGATTCAGATGGTCAGGGCCAGCAGGGCCATGTGATCCTTGGTTTCCACATTCCTGCATCTGATGTCATTGGCGACAGCCCCTTCCTTACGTCTCAAGCGGCTTCCTCCACTGATTCCTTCCCTTGAGCGCTTATGTCAGAGCAACAACTGACAATAGGTGGTCTGGCTTTTTTTAATGGGAAGGGTGTAGATGACAGGCTCTAAAGCATGATGTCTCTCTATCTCTACATGCTTCCCATAAGAGCATGAAACATCGCTCCTACAAGCTCTGCTGGCAGTTGCTTATGTCTTGCTGTGGGAATCACAGGGGTTTTTCTGCCCTTTGACTGTTGGTCAGTTTTGACAGGATGGGTTCAGTTTGGACCTGGCCCCCTTTTCACCCCAGACCCAGTGGGGAATGAGCAAAGCCTTCAAGGAACATTGGGGGTCGGAGGGTCGAGGGGGCAGTTGTTGTCATTGCTGTGCTCCTTAAGAGTTTCTCAGTGTTTCACCCTTGGATTAAGTCCCTCTCCCTGGCATTGGATTTACTTACTGTTTGTCCCCCATAAAAACTTGTGACATAAAGTTCCTGGGCTGAAATAATTGTGTTTCTCATTGCCATTACCTCAGCAAGAAACCTCAATGAACCTTTTATGCTCACCTCCCTGTTGGGTGGTGTCTCTGGAGGCAGTCACTCTGGGGTATGACCCCTTGTTCAGGCCTGGGATGGTCTCATCCTTCCACATTTCTCAGGAGATCATCATCGTTTCTCACCCTTCAAATCTTTTGATGGCAAATGCCCCCACTGTGGCTCACCTGGCTCTCAGGGTGATTCTGCTGGGGTATCTTGCGAGAGCTGCAACCTTTAACAAATCCAACAGCCTGTTTGTGACATTTGGGGCCTCGGGCAGGGGATGGGACACCTTGTCACTTAAAATCAGTCGCTGGCTAACGGGAGCAATCCCTCCGGCGCACACTTTGGAGAATCTCCTGCGCAGGGTCATTCCACTCCTGGCACGGCTGCATCTTTGGCAGAGGTTGGGGGTGATTACATCTTGCAAATCTGTCATGCTGCCACATGGGCTCTCTTGTTAATCTTTGCCCACCATGACCGGCTACATCTAACCAGTCCAGGAGAGGAAGACTTTGCCAAAGTTGTTTTGGGTGCTGCCGAACCGTAATGTTCTCTGCTTATTAAAATCACATGGTGTGCAGTGGCTGTTTTCAGTTTTTTGTCTTGTTGAATCGGCCTACTCTTCGGTATACTTCATGTGTAAGAACTGGGGCAAGGATGAGAGTGTGGAGGTAATGCTCTGATTACTTGCTGGTAACCCACCTTATTCTTAGTCACACTCTTCCTTGTCCAAGTACCTCGCCCCAGGACTTAGACCTTGCCCCCTCTATCTCCGGGTGTCTGGTTACTGCAAGGATGTGTGATACCAGGAAGTGATGGGTAGTTATCCTCCTTTATAAGAGGAGGGTTAAATGCAAAACTAGATATTGCTTGGAAAATCTGTGTGGGGAAGGTAGGGTCTTCATGTGTAAGGACATGGACGAGGAAGAGTAATGAAGATCACTGGCAAGTAATTGGGGCAGAATGGAAACTGTGAAGTGCGGGCTGGCCTCATATGAGAAGCAACTGCTTAATTCACGAGCAGCTCATGAGCAACTCACCTGGACGTATACCGCACCAACAGAGCCGGAGTTAGAACAACTCAATGCAAAAATGTTGAATCCAAAGAAAATAGGCATTTTCAGTGAGGCTTTATGGTCTAAGGTACAAAAGGAAAGCCTATTTATACAATTGCAGAGGTATGTTTTAGAAATAAGTAAAAAGTGCACTGGCAACCGTCTGATGCTCCTCCAACCAACTCCAGTATAGCATTCACTCTCTTCCACACCTCACAACGTCCCATTGCAGACACACACATACACAAATGCACGCACGAACGCACCCACACATACACACACGCAGACAGAGAAAGATAGAGTGTAAGAGGCACAGAGAGAATGAGAGGGAGAGAGAAAGAGAGAGGTAGAAAGAGAGTGCGGGAGACATACAGAACTCACTCACAAACATGCCTGCGGGCATAGGTAACCAAAATCAGTTTACTTTGTGAATCATCGCCTGTTATATAAAAGGCCAACAAGGCAGCGCACCCAGCTCACCCGCAGCTCAAGATTCAAAGATGTGAAGATTACCTGCACGTGTTCTTCACTGATGAAACCTGCACGCCACCTGCGAGCTTTAACAGAAAACACCACAGGCAAAACAGCCAACACAGCGTGCATGGGTGGCATTTCACAGTGAGACTGCCAACCAATAGACATCTTTGAAGGTATTATGGAAACTGTGTCAATTCTTTAGACACTATTGATACTGTGTCCATTTGCTAGTGCGGCCCAGTCCTCATACCACACACATAGGCACAGTAATCAGTAATCAGTCACATGACACACATATGTGGTTGCGTTGGAGAATTATCTGTGGCAAACTGCTCTGATTATGGTCAAAAGGAGCTACAGATGCCATTTTAAGAAGAGAAGGTGAACATGACTCTTCTGTTACGGGCCAATAACACGAATTGATTCCATGACAGAGTTCCTCCTTCTGCCATTGAAGAAATGAAGTAATAATGATCAGATGTTGTCAGATGCCTAGTAGGGGTTTCGCCAGAAGATGGGCGCCACCGAAGAATGTCTGGATGCCGCCTTGTCAGTAGAATAATATGCAAGATAAGGCGCTGATTAGGTGGGTCTGTCCACAGCCTGTGATCAGGTGGACAGATCCAGGTTGTGGGAGATTTAAAACAACCTGGGCCTTAATAAGGGGGCGCTGAGCATCAGTATGCAACAACACTTTAATTTGGAAAGTGCAGCCGGAAACGGCTCGAGCAGTGAAACATCTGGATCTGGCTCCTTCCGTCCCCCCTGGACGGGTGAGACAGGGAGGTGTCCTTGCCCCACTGTTATTTTTGTGTATATTTCAATGAGCTGGAAATCATCTGATAGAGCCGACAGTGGGGACGCTGAGACACATCCCAAGGCCATTATACGCAGACTATGCCGCTCGGTTATCACCCCGCCACAATGCTTTAAGGAACTGACTTACTAGCTAAACTGGGCATCAGTGCTGCACAGTGTAACCGCAGGATCCTTCACTTATACAGGCAGCTAGAAGGATGTCACCTTTCCATGGCTCTCCAGGAGTAAAAAGACCAAAACAAGAGGAATATTACCAACAGGAAGTGGGATATGGGGATATCTAACCTGTAAGGAATTGGAGGTTTTGGAGACCAAATTCCTAAAAGAGGTGCTGATAGTGCCAAACTCTACAGCTAATGATGTGGTGTACCTTGAAACAAGAATGATGAAAGGAGGGATTGCGGAGCAATTCTTGCCACCAAAACTATGGACAGCAATTGGGTCTAATACCTCCTTTCCCCTTTGCCCCTAAAATCATGGGCGACATGGCTGCCTGCAAGGTAGGGCCACAGATACCAGGAATTAAAACATTTCCAAAACACTAGTCCCCATAGGCTGTGCACATCTATTTTTGGAGAGACATTTTCACGACAGATAAAAGTCTGAGCCTGAAGCTGGGGACATTTAAAAATGAAAATAATTTTAAATCGTAGGTGCCTACTTCTCATATAAGTATGATGTAGGGTGAGAACTACATAGAGGACAACACCAGCACTAACGGGAGAAAGATAACGGCGCCCGGTTTTGGCCAAATAGAAACTAGACTTTTAAAAGCCACCTGGGCAAAAAAACGGTGCCTCCTGCCCTTGCAATCGCAAAACGCTAGGTACAGAAATGGACAAGGTCTTTCTTTGCCCCCATTGTTAGAATGCGAGGCAGAAGAGTTTGATTCTAGCACTGAAGAAATTGAATTTTGTGCATCGAGGTGTGGCGTTGTTTTTCTTTTGGCAACCAGAGATCTAGGACTGACTTGGGCACGGGGCCTGTTTTTTAAAGGGGATAATTAATATGAAAACGTGTTAAAAGGTTAAAGGATGAAATTGAATTGAATCGAATTTTTAATAGAATGATTTTAACCGAGTTATTGTGCAAATACATACAGCGTTATATCATTTTTTGAAATATTTGAGTAAATGTGTGAAGTTGTAAGGTTTCTTTTTTTTACCAAATAAACTGATTTTTATTTCATGAATCTATGGCATTTATTATCATCAACATTCAATAAAAAGCCATGGCAACTCTACAAGCATCCTATAGGGTGACCCGGAATATGCCCCTTAGGGAAAGAATGGACACAATTCAAAGGATATTAGAAATGGGTGAACACAGGCACCCTCGAGGTTGCTTGGTAATAATGTTTCTGCAATGCATGAATGTGTTCTGACACTGCCCCAGTAGTCTGCCAGCGCACCAGCCCCGACACAGTTTTAAAGAGACTCCACTCTCAGTGAAGAGGGGCGGAGGTGTGGGACTGGCTCAATAGACCAATGTGACAAATGACACCGAGCTTACTGGGTTTACTATGGTGTTATGTTATATGCTGCAACAATGCAACTGTGAAAGCAAGGAAATGCATATTCCAGAGTTCCTTCATTCAATACACAACGGTACAATGATGTACATGAATGTGGCTTCTTGCACATTCTTATTCTTATTATTTAATTCCTAGTCCGTGCCACATGTCCATAGGCCTCAGGGTGCACATAAAACAAAAAAACTGCTCGACAACATCAGTACTGCTCAACCCGGATTCAGGTTAAAAACTCGTGCTTTTGTGAATTTTTTGTTGGTGGGCCAGGAGTAAGGCACCCGCAGGGAGAGGGGAAGAGCGTTCCATTCCTTGGGTGCTTGTACATCGAAACTCGACCCACCAAATTTCACCAGCTTGACACGTGGTTGCAACAGTTTATGGTTATCACTGGAGCGCAGGCTTCGAATAGGCTGAGCAACTGCCAGGCGGTCCATCAGTTAGTTATGCACTGAAGCTGTCTGACACATATATGTCAGCGAGAGCAGTTTCTGAGTGATCCTGAGCTCCAAATGGAGCCAATACTGGGCCCCTCTTGAAGATATGATATGATATGATATATGATAGATTATTTATAACGCGCTTAATACCCAGAGGTTTCTACGCGCGGACCCGGGGATCAAACCTGTGTTGCTTCGTGATGACTTGCTTCCAAGGCAAGCACGTTGCCGCTGAGCTATCCTCCTGAGACAAGATGTCACGTGATCACGTTTAGATAAACCATAGACTGCCCTAACAGCTCCTTTTTGAGCAGTCTGGAGAGAGTGTAGATTAGCTCGAGATGTTCCCATCAATAGACTGTTACAGTAATCAAGTCTTGTGGTAACAAGGGCCGATGCAAGACAGGATCGGCTACCTCTTATGAAACCTTCTCGTGCCGGCGTCCTGGGCTAGAATGAAGACAAGCAACAAACTGAACTTGAAACGGAAAGTGGTGGGATCATGTTTATCTATTGTCCGTAAATTTAAAATAAAAATAGGAGACACTGGCAAGCTAGTTACATGCATGGCAGGGAAAGGCAGTCACAAAAAGCAAACTGCACATTTCCTCAAATAAATAGGCGAGCTCCCACATCAGTCATGAAACGATGCCAGGGAGGTGTCCTCTACAGCAAATACATGACAGAGGGTATATTTACTTTAGCAGAACAAACAGAGTACTCGAGACATCGGGCACAAACAAAATCATCCATAGCAACATATGGGTACACAAAGAAAAGTGAGACATGGGATTGAATATACAAATACCAGACATGCAATGGGATCAACAGACACTTCATGCCAATGTATATGGTTCACTATATTTATTATATTAATACAAAGAAATTAGTACTGCTACTGGGAAAGGTTCATCTTGATTGTTTGTCATTGAGTAAATCATGACCAATTTCTGAAATCAGGGAACCTTCACTGGTTTTACTAATAGAATGTATCTTGAAAGAAATTTTAACCCAAAATAACAAGTCCAGAAAGAAAACCCACATACACACGAGGGGTTGTGAAAATAGATAACTTGTATTGAACACAAACACTTACGATTTTGTGCAAAACATTTAACATTGATTACAAACAAAACCAAACCATATTGTTTTCAAATAAGACAATAATACAACTTGAACATAGTGTTGTAAAGAAAAATTCTAAAATTAGACATAGAGCAGAAAAATCGATACTGATCAATAACTTGTACTCTTCATGAGTGTTTGCGCTGAAACACATTCCTGAGTTATTCCAGTAGTCTTAGAGCTATCAATCTGGGTAAATTCAGTCTAATTCCCAATGGTTAGATGTCTATGCTGGAAAGTTCTATTGGGACAAAGTGATCCCAACTGGTTATGTGCCAGAAGATTCCAATTGGTTGTATGCCAACTGGTTATATGCCAAAGGCAATCCCTCGGTCATTAAAGTCATGAATAACCTAGTGGATGCTTGTACCTAACACCATTGAGGCACTGATTTGCTGTTTGGCTATTTGTCTCTTCCAATACATACACATAGTGGAAGAGAGTGGTTGATGGGCATTATCCAAACAAGGCTGGATGTCTTACAATTGATAGAAGTAAATAGTTTATCTACTTATCCTATCTCCTTTTTTGATAGGTGGCACACCAGCCCTTCATAGGTTTAGATGTGGATAGGAGTAAGGGATAGTTAGAACTTCATTGTATCCTTTCTGTCTTCCTCCACAGCCTTGGTTCTTGATAACCAACTTTGCCCTCAACCACAGTGTTTTTTATGAAAACAGTTTATTCTTTCACCTGTATATGGGCCAGGCATCAGCCTCTTCATATCACTTTGTGTCCTAGGTCCCAGTACATGGGCCAGGCACCTGACTCTTCATATCACTTTGTGTCCTAGGTCACCGGTACATGGGCCAGGCACCAGACTCTTCATATCACTTTGTGTCCTAGGTCACCTGTACATGGGTAAGGCATCAAACTCTTTGTATCCCTTTGATCCCTTAGGTTATCAGGCTTAAACCCTCTGCAAGCTGTGTGGACTGTGCCTGTGTGCTGCTCCTTCACCAACGTAGGACCTTTCCAATGGTCTTAAGTTTTATCCACCCCCTACTCTTTCTTCCCTTCTTCTGGGGCACCTGCTCCTCCTTATCACACTTCCCTTCCTCTTTCCCCGTGTTCACCTCCTTTGGACCTGCCTGTTTGTCCTCTTTTCTCCCTCCTTGATGATCCATAAGGCTCTGGACAGTTCATCTACCCCTTCTCCATCACTCTCTCGCCCTCTTTGTCTTGAATCTCCCTCTTTAATCTTAACTCTCTCACCTCCTCCCTCCTTCATGCTCCTTTTCTCCCCCTTCACCTCTGGCCTTTAGTCTCCTTCTTCCTCCTTCATCCATCTTTTCCCCTTCTTCACCCTTCCTCTTCACTCTCCCCTTACAGCCTTCCTGCCACTCTAAAATTTGAGGAGAACCATCTCCGGTTCCGGAAGCACCTCAAGACCTTCCTCTTTTCTTTTGCCTTTGCTCCCCTTCTCCCCTGCTGATTTGTTCTCTCTTGGCACTGTGCACCTGACCACACTCTGTCCTCCGGGCCCAGGTCCCTGCTCACCTTGCCACCCTCCCGCACTGCCTCCGGGCCACCCCTTGCACTGGGGTCTGTATCTGTACCCATACAGCCCCCCCCCTTTTTCTTCCTGCACTTATCAGACCTACCCTGTCTGCTGCCTTAAACCTAGCACTTGCAAATTGCTGGCTGCACTAAAACTGTTTGTTGCCTTTATTATTTATTTATTGTTATTTATCTGTTTCTCCTCTGCTTTGCACTTAGCACTTCTCCCCCTTCCATGCACTTTTCCCCTCCCCCTCTCCCATGCACTTGCGCGTTCTCAATGTCACTGGGCCTAGTAAGATCGCCGCTGTTTTGTTCTCCCCTGTTCCCCTCCCTTGCCTTGTCGCACTCTGAAACACTTGTGTACGAGCGCGATAGAAATACAATATCATATCATATCATACTACACACTCCTTTCTTCCTCCTGCTCCACTGTTAGATCTCTGCCACCTCTTCGAGTAGACTCCCTTCTCTTTCATTTCCCCCACTGTTAAGTCACTGTCAACCTCCTCCTGCACACTCCATTCTCCCTCCTCCTGCTCTGATCCTTTGTGCAACTGCTCACTTTCATCTGCTGAGCTCTTCATCCTCTTAACTCCCCCATCTCATTGTGACTCTTGCCCCTTTATCCTCATCGGGAATGGGTAGTGGGTTGCCTAACTGCTCAAGATTCTCAATCTGTGTATAACGTGAGAGTGTGCATTGGCATTGGGCTTTTTGCAAAGGAACTAGCAGAAAATATGTGCATTATTTATATAAAACACGTTATAAAGCACAAAATCATTAAAATCGGCAGAAATGTGTACTCTGCAATCTATATATATAAAATGCTTAGGCATGTCTCCATACTAGCTCATGCAATTTATCAGTGTTAGGTTGCCCTCTGCTGTCCAAATAGCAAAGTGCACTTCTTTGTGCACTTCCAATTCAACAACAGCTATCATTTTAAGAAACAGAATGAGCACGGTTCTACACGGTCACCTTCACCTTCCTCTATCGCAGACATTCGGAAAAATGTCAAGTTACTTCTTTCCACCATCACTTCTCTTCATACAGAGCCCAGCGGTTCCAGTGTCAATGAACGGTTAATTGCTTTCTCAGCATTTCAGTCTCTAAAGAGCGAAACACTGTAGGATGAATGCCTCCTCACAAGCTAAAACTGAAAGTAGGTGCTGTAATTATGCTACTACACAATTTTATGCCATCACAGGGACTCCGCAATGGAACAAGATTGACAATTACACATCTACAAACACACATCATAGAGGCCTGTGTAATCAATGGAACTTAGATACTGTTCTTATACCTTGCACACCTCTCATTCCATCTGATACAAATATGCCTTTTAAATTAAAAAGAAGACAGTTACCTATACATTTAACCTTTTCAATTACCATTAATAAGTCACAGGGACCTACGCACCCTTCCTGGAAGCGATCAGTGGTAATTACGATAATTAGGGAGGGGGACAGAAGTGACCCTATGAATTACCAACCGATATTGACATTTAAGATATGCTAGAACGGCGTATATGTTACGCCGAGAATGGCTAGTTGATTGAAAATGGGGTAGGGAAAACTACACATAAACATAAACACACATGCTTAACTATTTAAGCATGATTTATTCTGCATACTGATGGTGTGAACGCTGAAAACATGCTCAATGGTCATGTGAAACAAGGAATGTGAGGAAAGTACTTCTGACTCAGTAGTGAGCTACCCTACCACCTCCCCCACGCATCTGCCATGCTAGCACCCCACTGTAACATCCCACTACCTCTCATTTGCATGTGTGTACATTTTTGCTCAACACCGTACGTCAGCTTATCATAGAGTTACTTGCAATACCAGCAACACATTTTCAGGACATATTCAACATATGACGCGGCTCTCTGATTACTAACCCAAACTTTGAAAGCCAAGTTCAATACTCCATGTATTCAAATCTCCATGTGAGGTTCCCCCAACATTGAAGGTTTGTAAGTAGATATAGTTAAAAGCAAGACTGGTTTGAATTTCCTATAAGTGACCAACTGGTACCTCATAGGACAAAAGAAATCCCATGAAGATATGCTCATGTATTGGACTGAAACATGTAGGGCACGTTCAGCACACTCTTTACTAAGCTAAGCCACAGGCATAGTACTAGTGTAATCTTTATGATAGTTGTATATACGTTTTTGTTAAGATTTAAATTTTATTTTTTAGATATGGTAAGGTTTTATATGGTTGTAAGTTGATTTGTGTGTATATGCATTTTAAGATATTTAGTGAGTGAGGTAATATGTTTTAGGGTCACTATATATTTGTAATACCTAAAATAACAAAGGAAAAATTACAATTGGTATGTCTGATCATCATGCCTGATCAACATGTAATAGAAACATAATGGTCTATTTTTTTGACATAGACTACCACGTCACTAGGGTTTCATGCTTTATTTTTCTCCCACCCATTTTTTTAAAAAAAACCTTACTGTGGCACTATAACTCACACATGCATGAGCTAATTTTGTCAAATGAACTACACAATTAAAATGTGAGATTAATTGGCAGACAGAGCATGTCGCTGCTCTGCTAGCTGTGGTTACTTTATGTGGGAGGGCCATCTTGAATGAGTTTAAAACAAAACAAACCCTGTTCACTGAGATATGGTCCTTGTTGAGTGTGTCCCAAGTCAAGCAGCTCAACATGCAGCAACAGCCTTCAATACATTTCGTTTTTTGTGTTGCAAAAGGAGAAACCTGTGCCACAAACTCTCATATTTTCTCGCAGCCACATAAAACACTCATATATTTTACAAAGCTTTAAAAACAGACTCAACCATTATTTTTCTCTTCATTGTTTCTTCCTCGCATGAAAACAATACCCTGGCATCTTTCAGCCCATCTCTAATCCTCAGGGCAAGGGTGCTCTGCATAGGTGTTTTTTGTGAATATTGGGCCATATACTAATTTCTTCCTATTGTTCATGCAAATGCAGTGTGGCAAATTACTACCTGGCTGTATATACTTTCAATTGCTATGTACACTGATCCCATCTGCACGAAACAGACACTTATCTGCACTTATGTTGGCTTGGTAGTAAATCGTGTTGTGGGGAACAGCTCATAATTGTAACTCAGGTGTTCACCTTCGCAGCCTCATTTAGACCCAAAAGTGGCGTCCTTCCTTACCCTTTGTGGAGGCAACCAGGGGGTGCAGATGGCATAGCAGTCTAGAGTGTCGTCTCCCTCAACCACAGCGACAACAGCTTGAAAAGGGACCCCTAGATGTCTAACCGAGGCTGATCAACGTACCCCAACATATGCATGAAGGTCCCATGAAGGGTTTGACGCAGAGGCATAGACAGGGTAGGGCCTGAGCAGGCAAGGCCCACCCAAAATCTATAAATGCCCACTCAGCAGCGCTGTGTGGGCATTTACAGGTGTCAATGTCACTGCAGTGGGAACCAACTACATTAGGTTCAGGCCCCAATTTTTAGACAATCCTGGCTACGCCTCTGGGTTTGAGGAGCAAAGCCTGCACCAGAGGTTCCTAGTGTGTAGATCCAGTGCCTAGGGTACAGTGGACGTGTCATGCCCCAGCTACACTAAGTTTAAGGTGGCTGACCCAAGCGGTAGACTTGAGGGTGAGGCGACCATCACCAAGGTACCGATTAGAAGGCTCCATACCTCACATCATTGATTTTGACTGGGGGTTCATGGGGCCCGACCACTTTCAATGGGGAAATAGAGGGCACCCTCATGATCGAGTACCCTGCCAGTGCATCTGATTCAGGGGTTGGTAATACCGAACACGGGGAGCTGGCGAGTGAAGTGACCTACGGACCCAAGCACCTCACCTGCTAGCTAAGCTCGGCAGGCATTCAGGTCGTAACAGAGAGCATTCCGCGGTGGCACATCCTGGTCCCTGGGTGGGCAGAGAAGCCTGGCACCATGCCTTAAACACACGCTGAGTCTGGTAAGGCCCACACAGCTCACCCTGCAGAAGTCCATTGCCATTAGAGTAAATGATTGCGGGAACCCCTTGGCATCTCAGAGTAACCAACAAAGCATCTCATTCAATAGGAACATTTGGCGCACACAGACCCTGTGGAGGACTCTGGCCCGAGATTTCAGGCCGTGCCTGGTTTTCACACATCTAAGCTGGTAACTTGGAGTCACCTATTATGAGGGCCCGCTGAAGACAGTGAAGCGGCTGATGAATCTAGCAACCAGGATTGATCTGTGCCGTACCTTGACTCCAGAGTGGGGTGTAGGACACAGACTGGCTTTTTAGTAGCTGGGCCAGTTGAGCTTGGCCCGGGTGAGAGGATTGTGACAGAGGTCACCACGTAGTCCAGGACAAAGGCTCTGAGAATGGAACAAGGGGATCCAGAACATCCATACCAAGGAATGGAGTATACGTGGATGGTGTTGTCTGCACCATCCCCCTGGAGCATGTCTGGTGGAGCGGGTTCTGCACCCATCTACTTTGGGCTTACTGTGTGCTTTCTGTTGGGCCCCCTACAAGGTGGAAATGAGTCACTGCAACCCTCCCCAAGCAACAAATGGTGTGATGCTTAAGGCATCTACTAAAGTGGATATTCAGCTTCTGCTGTATAAAATTCAATCCATGTGGAGTGACGTTCAAACTTCATTGGCGGAGGTAAGAGAGAGAATGGAAAAACTAGAAGACAAACTGGAGGCTGTTGAAAACAACCAACTCTCTGCTGAAAATATCAAAATGAAGATGGATGCGAGACTGCAGGACCTAGAGTCCTAGAAAGCGGATCTGGCCCTGAAGGTTGATGACCTAGGGAGAGAAGGTGTAACAAACGTATTATTGGCCTGAAAGAACCGCAGGGGAAAACAATAACATCCCTGGAACCATCAGTCAAAAGTCTCATAACATCCCTGTTTGAGAGCTCCAAACTTCCTGACATCAACTTTGGCAGAATTCATAGAGGAGGCAGTCCCCCACGAGGCCCGAGATCAGTTTTTGCCAAGCATCATTATTTTAGGCAAAGAGTGGTGATCTTAACCAAAGCAAGGGAAAACGGGACTATCGACTACGGAGGGTCCAAGATACGCATATATATCAAGACTTATCGACCCTGACGCTATCTAAACACAAGGATTGCCATCAATTAACATAATGACTTTGTAACCACGGGAGTCGTTGTAGATTGGGATTCCCATCCTCCCTTATCTTTGAATACCAGAAAGAGGATTTTCGTATAAAGTCAGTGGAAGAGGCTGAAGGCACATTGGATCATTGGAAGAAAGAAAGTCGAGAGCTGAGAGTGTCCAGGGAGATGGTTTTACCACATTCAGCGGTGAGAGAGACCTCGCTCCAGCCAAAAAGAGGAAGGTGCAACGGGTCCAGGAAATACTGTAAATTGGACACTCTGTAAGGGTTGGGTCTTACTGATACGAACAGACTGCAGGTCTGAAGTTTAAGGAGCTTAATGCACTTTGTGGGTTAAATATGTTGGGGTTTGACTCAGGGTATTCACAGAGATGGCGCTTAGCTTCAGGTGCGATTAGTTTAGAAGTATATCACTTAGAGGGACCCTCATCACTGTTTTAATTTTGAAAGTGTTGGGTTGTGGATTGAGGGGGCCCAGTTTCGTGGCACTAGTTTCATAGGGGTGCCTCCAATAGGGGAGGGAGGAGAATGTTTAGAAAAATTGGAAGAGGGGGGAAAAGAGGAGGGGGAATTAGTTTAAAGGGGAAGGGGTCAACATATCTCAATCGAACATGATCCACATGTCTAGAGACAACCGTGAGAGCAACAGTTGGTCTAAGGATACACTAGCTGTTAAGGGCCTTCCATACAATCAGAGAAAACGTGTTGAGACATATGAAGGTGATTGGTCTAGAGGGCATTAATGAGGGGTGACAGAACATTGCAGATAAGGACCCTAAACGCGAGAGACTTGAACTCGCCACACAAAAGATCCATGTTGGGAAGGGAATTCAGACAATCTCTGATGGATATCTTATTTATCCAGGAAACAACATTAAAAAAGGAAGAGGAATTCCAGATCAGGGAAAATGGGATAAGTACGGCGTTATGGGCAATGTGTATGGGAAAAAAAGTAGGAGTGGGCATGTTGATTAGGAATTCACTGGGAATGCAAATTCAACAAATTAAAAGGGGTATGGACAGATGTTTCCTGGCAGTAAAGAGTACGCTAAACAACTTTGGGGTGACCTTTTGCTCACTATATGCACCAAGTCAAATGCAGGGCCAGTTTTGTGACGAGGTACTCGAGATATTGGAGGAGTGGAAAGTAGGCCTGTTAATCTGTGGGGGTGATGTCAATTTGTTAGTCGATCTATTAACAGATTGGTACTGACTAAGAGAGGGGGCAACAAGGCAAGTGGCTGGACATAGCAATGACCATGCAGGACCTGTTCATCATTATTATATGCCGGACACATTTCGGATAAAGGACCCCGACCAAACGTCATATAGATTCTATTCTCTGCCACACAAGACATATACACAAATTGATTATATTTTGTTGCAGTGAGAGAGAGCACACAATATAGTGGGAGCAGACATCCGGGTGATGGCATGTTCTGACCATGACATGGGCACGACCTCTAAAGACCTGGCCATCTGTCAGCCACAGATAGTCGATGGACCTGCAACGACACCCTGTTCAGAGACTCACTTTTTTGAGAAACAAAGTGAGGGCATTTTTTTAAAGCAATGACACGGGGGAGGTTCCTCTGTACACTGTCTAGGATGCAGCCAAGGCCACTCTCCGAGGCCTACTAATTTTCAAATGCTCTGCGAAAAAAGGGTCAGCGCTTCATGGGAAAATGAGCTTATACAGGCCATACGGGGTCAGGAGGTCACCACTTGTAGGCTTAACAGAAGGTAGTGGCCAGCCTGCGACAGAAGCTTAAAGACCTTTGGCAAGGTACAGCTATGTTCCAACTCAGTTGTCTGAAACAGACGTTCTTTGAAAAGGGGTGGAAAGTCCACACATTATTGGCAGTCAGGCTCAGAGCACAGACAGCGGGCAGAGCAGTAAGTTAGTTGAGAGGTTGTCTTGGTGAAATCATGAAATGCCCAAAGGATATATCCCAAAGGTTTGGCCACTTACAGGCTGGCTTATACTCCAGTGAAGGGAACACCAACGACCAAGAGATATCTGCGTATCTCAATGACATCTAGGTTGTCTAGTGAGGATCTAGTTCAAATGGATGCCCGGATTGAACCCCTGGAGGTGCTACAAGCAATTTCCAAGTTAAAACCGGGCTCAACGCCAGGCCCGGATGGGTACACATCAGCATTTTATAAAAGGCATGGAGATGTATTGGCCATGTTTCTGAGTAAACCTTTTAATGATATCTTAGATGGGTGTCTGGCCCCAGACTTTTTCACATAGGCTAGGATTGTTGTGATCCCAAAGGAGGGGAGGGACATGTTGGACTGTGATTCTTACTGTCCTCATATCATTTTTGACCGTAGAGGCCAACATCTATAACAGTGTCTTAGCAGAGAGATTGTGAAGCCTAATGCCCTTCCTGGTGCATCTGGACCAGGTGGGTTTTGTAAGAGGCAGGTAAGGGTCAGACAACATCCAGAAGACTCTGGCTCTAATGGGCACCATAAACCCCACGAAACCTGGACACAGAAAAGGCCTTCAATAGAGTATAATGGCCATTTCTTAAAGCGGTCCTCTGTAGATCAGGGCTGGAATCCAATTGTTTAGAGGAGTTGCAGCCATGTACAGAAATCCAAGTGCATAGGTGACGGTAAATGGAATCTCATCCGGGAGGTTTAATCTATGCAGGGGTACCAAACAGGGCTGTCCCCTTTCCCCCTTAATTGTTGCACTGACCTTAGAACCATTGGCCAAACTCATCCCGAAGGAGGGGTCAATTCAGGGCCTCACAAGACACGGAAGAGAATACAAACTGGCTTTCTGTGTAAACTTGATGTAGGTAGCTTACCCGGGCTCCTCCCTCCCCAAGCTGATAGAGGTTGTGGAGACATACGCACCCTGCTAAAATGAAAAATCTATTTCACTAAATCTGAAGTCCTTCCCTTGACAGACTGTATGCCCAAAGTGACCCAACACATTGCCAGTAACGGATTCCGAATATAATCTAGAGACTTGATATATTTGGGAGTCAACTTAACGAGAGACCTGACTGCCCCATATGAAGCAAACTATCCTCCGTTGTGGGACCAGATAAAAAAGGATTGAACGAATTGGGCTGGATTGGTGCAGTCGTGGGCCGGTTGCCTGACCACTCTGAATATTAATATTTACAGAGGCTTCTATTCTTGTTCCAAGCATTGCCGGTGGAAATTCCCACAATGATCTCTGATGACGCAAAAAATAACTTTTATACGATTTCTTTGGGAAAACAAGATACCTTGTATAGCCTTCAATGCCTTGACATTCTCGAAGGATAAGGGTAGAGCTGGCCTCCCAGACCTGAAGGAGTACTACTGAGTAGCAAATCTGCAGATACTCGTAGACCACCTGGGAGGCAATAAAGACAAACCATTGGTTGACCAAGAAAATGACTTGATGTCACTATTGGGGAATGGCTGTGGGTGCCCTATAGGTAGATACCTTTTAGAGGTAGGACACACTCAGTATTGGCCACCCTATGAGTACTGTGGAGCAAATCCAGGATGTCAAAGGGTATAACAACCTGGCCATTCCCCCCCTCGACTGCCTGTCGGCACCCCCGATTAGAGACAGAATGCATGAGCCACTCTAGTTCCAGCCTCATTATCAGAGGGGACTGGTTCGAGACGGGCAACTCTGGAGGGAAGGGGCATTTCTCCAATTAAAGGGGGTCCAAACAGACCACTCCAGGGAAGGATGGCTGAATTGGCAATTAACACCTTTCAAACAGCCTCTTAGTACGCATGGTGAGGGCCACGCGTAGGATTGCCAGGTTGTGCTTCAGAGTACAGGAATAAGATTTTAAAGGTAGAGTATGTACCTGGTGTTATGAATAGGGTAGCTAATTTTATTTTAAGGGTGCCTTTGGAAGCAACAGATGATTTGTAAGTTGTGCAGGAGGAAGAGAGACTTATGGTAGCGTTCCTTGAGGAGGTTTTTGGGGATGAATATTTGGTGATTAAGAAAAGGAGTGGAATGATGGTTTGGCGGAGGATCCTGTGCTTGGTAGGGAAATGCTGTGAATGAAACAGGGTTGACCGTACAAAAAAGACTTATTTGAATGCGTACTGGGAAATTAGGGACCCGTTGACGTTGGAAGATGATGTGTTGTTCAGGGGAGAGGTATTGGTTGTACCTACGTGTTTTAGAGAGAAGCTTATCAACAAAGCGCATTAAGGGCATTCTGGCGTGACATGCATCAAGAGGAAGTTGAGGAAGAGGTATTGGTGGCCAGCAATTGATGTGATGGTGGAGAGGGTGATTAGGGAGTGTGATGCATGTTGCAACTGTGACAAGGCGTTGAAGACTCACAGACAGGAATTATTGTCGCCGCAGTTGCCTGAGGGGGTGTGGTTGCAGGTGGCCATTGACATTCTTGGTCCGTATGAAATGTTTGGTGAGAACCATAGGTTTTTCATTGTTCTGGTACATCATTTTTCGAGTTGGCCGGAGGTGAAGTGGGTCAAACTAATCTCTAGCGGTGAGATAATCAAGTTTCTGGAACAGTTGTTCAGGAGGGTTTCCCTGCGGAAATGCGGACTGATAATGGTACCCAATTTAAAGGTGCATAGATGGAACAGTATGCTAGGAAGAGGGGTTCTAAAACCCGCACCACAATGTCACTTTGCATGATGGGACCAGTGGAAATGGTCACATAGCATAAAATCCTGTGATGATGTCAGGGTCAAAGTCATGTGATGTCACATCTGGTGATGTCGATGGGTATGTGATGAAACTTCCATTATCCCTTGGCATTTTAGTGAACTAATGTACCTGAATGTATTTCACCTACATTTGGCACTACCCCCAGGCACCATCCAATAATGAAACATGGGGTCCAATCATAATACACAAGACCTCTAGTTCACACCGTCAAGCTGAGTCACCTATGTCATTGTTATATCGGACTTTGCCTACTTCTTCTATATTATGCACTGTAACTACTACATCTATCTACAGCAACTAGCGCCAAGATACCTCTGGGTTCGGCGTGCTTTACAAATGGAAATAAATAAATAAAATAATCCTGACTTCCTCACAAATTAATTAACAAAGTGAGTTGCAGGTACAGGTGAACTTGTTCATTGGCCGATTCCGTTTGTATTCGGGTCCATTATATTACAAAATGTATATCAACCGTACTATTATTTATTTATATTGCAATACATACCCAAAGGCCTCAGAGCGCACACAAAATGATCACAAACAACAAAAAGTAGAGATGATTAAAAGAGGCAAGAAAGAGCAAACTGCAGAAGTTAATCAATTCCTCTATTGAACATGTCAGACCCTTCTTAAATTGAGACAGGCAGGAGCTAGTCTCCAAGGAAGCCGGAAGCGCATTCTGCAGTGATGGAGCCCATACATCAAAGCAGGCTCCTCCATATTTTTTCAGGGTGAATCAGGTTGAACAAACAAGTTATCTTTATTGGATCGAAGGGCTCTTCTATGCGGGGCATTCTTAATGCGATCTGAGAGATAGCATGGGGCATTTCCAGAGAGTAAGGACCTTATGCTGATTCCACTGGTGTAACTGGGGCCCCCGCATTCCCTGCGATGCGGGGTGCCCCATGGACCCCACAAGCCTCACACTGTCACCACCAACAAAAAATGAAAAAGGCGCAAGCTTGCAAATGTCCTACAGGCGCCTTTTTCATTTTTTGCTAGGCAGCGCAGAGGGCAAGACTTTCTTTCCCTTGTCTGGACACTCTCTCTGTGGGTGGTTGCTAAGCAGCCAAGAGCTCAGCAATCCCGAGAAGCAGAGAACTTCTTGCTATTTTAGCCCCGCCTGGCGCCCAGGCCCTGACTGGGGTCAGACCAGATGCAGCAGTGCTGAATGAAATTTAGCTAGAGGCGGCAACCAAGGTAAAATTAACAAGTGTTTGAATGTGTCCGTTTTTGTGAGATATGATTTGGGACCAGATTAAGGCACTCAGAAGCCATTGCTCATTCCCACAGCAAGAGAGTTAGGCAGTGGTGGAAATGGAAAAAATGTAAAGGGGAACGCCACAAGGGTCAGGGTGGGGGGCAGAGTTTGGAGGAGAGGGCAGAGTTGGCGTTCGAGCTCTGCCCAAAGTAAATGTTCAAAATCATAGTTTAGAAATGCGTCCACTTCTTTCATGCTGCTTCTTTCCAAACTGTACATCAATTCCACTTTAAATCACTTCCATGGCAGTGGTGCACCCAAAACACTGTTGGAAATGACGTGATTTTTAGTACATTAAGGGATCCACAGACACGCTTTACAGTAGAAGGTTACCAGGGTAGCTCAGCACGACGAGAGACCGTTGCTGAGATGTTATGTATTAAAAACTGGGAGTGTAGTAGGGTACTAGAGTTTTGGAAGGATGTTCTGGATCGAGTTGATTTGGGGGTAGATGGTTTATTCCCTCGAACTTTTAAAATGGTTATATTGTTTCAGTTGATGGTAGAAGTGGAGACATATGTGACTCTGGGTTGCATTGGTAGAGCTCTGTTGATGGCTATTAAGCATATTATGAAAGTGTGGAAATGTAGGAAGAAACCTCATTATGATATTTGGTTATGGGATATGCGGACACTTTCGTGGTATGAAAAGACACAAGCTTTGAAGCGTGATCGGGAGGTTGAATATACTGAGATGTGCGGTTTGTTCAATAGTTTGTTTGGTTAAAGTTTAGAACTTGTTTTATGGATATGTAAATAATATTGGGGGTGGGGGGTGGGAGGGCGTTTGTCTTGTCTATTGTTCTGTTTTTATTGTATTTGTATTGAAGATGAGATGTGGGGGTGGTTTTCTTGTAGAGATTTGATAAGATGCTTCTAAATGAAATGTGCTATGTATTACCTGATTCTGTAGACTTTATGTGAATTCACTCTTACATGTATGTTTAATGTTTATGTTTTTGTGTAAAAATAATAAATAAAGTTGGAGAAAAAAAACTGGTTGTTAATCATGTGACTTTTTGCAATTCCTTAAAAAAAACAAGGGCTATGAAATGTGCTTGGCCAGGTCCTGGGTTGGGATGGTCGCTTGATTATATTTAGGGTGGAAGTGCAGGTTTTTCTGCCCTTGTAGTGAAAATCAAAACTTGGCACCCATGAACACACAGTTTAATTTCCTAATGACTTTGTTTAGCACAACGGAAGCATTTATTTGTGATTAAGCAGTTTGTCAAGCATATAACATCTTTATAAATACAACCTGTAATAAAACACAAAGGCAGGGGCACACGAATTACAGAGTATCTGTGTGGAAGTCCGACAAAAAAAGAAACTAATTTCAAAGAAAACTAGTGAATGCAAGTTCAAGCAGCATTTTGGAGTTTGGAAATGACTTTTTCTTTTTTCTATGAAAGTGTAAGATGCGTATTTGTAAAACAATAGTGCTCCCAGCACGTAGAAAGGCTGCTTTTAACAGTGATGGCCCCCACCCCAGTGACTGTGATGGCCGATTGATTCCCGTGGTGTCCCTTTCAGGCCACAATAAAGAAAACTGAGAAATGAGTGTCCGCAAACACGCGAGTGACGGCAGGGGCAAGGATGACAGCGCAGATTCGAGCACTGAGTCCCCAGCTTCTCTCGGCAGAGCTGGGGGCTCAGTAAAGCCTTGTCAGGGCTGAGACAGGCCGGGTCTAGATCTATCCTGACATCTGATGCCGGATCTCGGAGACAGCAAGAGCCGGCCCATTGGCCAGCGCTGGAGTTAGGGTGTGACTGACACTGCCAGAGAGGCATGTTACATTAAACCCTACATGGGTTCACACTGAACCAACACAGTGCAGGTTTTAAAAAGGCATCAATAAGAGGACATTCGTTTTGGCTGTTGGGAAAGCTCTGAGGTTGCCTCTCCTTCCAGCCTCTGCTCTGAAAGCAAGTGCTTTTACCAGCGCATCTGCAGGGAAATCCTGTACATGGCTTGCAACTGTAGCTTCATGTGGGCCCTTCCTCCCCGTGTTAAATGAAGCCATTTTCACTTTAAATTGGGATGAAAGGCAAGATGCCAAACAATAGTGCTTTGTTTCTTGCACTTACGCTGTGGTCATCACAGTAAAATGGCAGCAATTATCACACCAGCTGATTTCCCAAAGGTTTTGTGTTCCAGATCCATTGTAGGCAGATTTAGATTTGGTGTGATCTGGCAATGGGATCCTGCTGTCCTTAGGATGCTGCTGGCATCCCATGACGATTCCTCAGCTTTCCGTTAGCAGAGTTCTCTTCAACATCCGGGGGTCTGGTGTTTGGGTTGCGCTCCATTCAATGGCTCCTGCCGTGCATCTGATCCACCGTGCCTCCTACAGTGTAACCTGCCTGCAATTCCTGTCAGGAATTATTGGCACCCATTGCTACTGACAATGTCCTTGTCTATATTGTATATTAAAAAAAGATGCTGCTACCAGCGGTGATCATTGGGCTGGATTTTTCCGGATCTGAGATCCAACAAAATATGTCTCCCAGGATCACCATGTCCACCCCTCAGGAGATCTATTGTTTTTAATTTGCTTTTGTTGCCAAAGCTGGGATTGGAAGAGACACATACCCACTAGACCACTTAAACTTCTGGTTAGAATACACGTGAATATCTTGTTAGGCTTGCACTCTGCAGAACAGAACATATTTACACA
This sequence comes from Ambystoma mexicanum, assembly GCF_040938575.1. NCBI lineage: Eukaryota > Metazoa > Chordata > Amphibia > Caudata > Ambystomatidae > Ambystoma > Ambystoma mexicanum. Next base: position 764,401,158 of record NC_090937.1, on the reverse strand, counting down.
AGCTTTGTAGATTTGAAAGGTGTGCATCTTTTATACTTTGCTTGCACTGTCATAGGAAACACACCTCCTCTCCTGGGTTATTTCACAGTTGTTAATAATCTCCTGAAATGGAAATGCTTATTTATGGAGGGACTTAGAAAAATATCCTGTGAACTCCAGCAACACCCCACACACCCTGCCCGCTGGTGGGATTTCCAGAGTTAATAATTTCCATTTCCAGCACTGGCCAGCGCCATAATCTACAAGTATCTGCATACATTGCAGTCACACTGAGCAAGTGCAATCATGCTCGACAATGTCTGAAATCACATTTGGGCCTTCACATACTGCTTGTCCCACTGGTTAGTAACTCAAAGAGAGCCCAGCACAGAATATATTAAGCCTTCATTCAGTTACTCTTTACTGTGCAATTTTTAAGCTCTATGCAGTGACTCCAGGTCCTTGACGTCCTACCTTACCAGACTTCTTGACACTTGGCCATATTTTTCTGTGCCCTTGCTCCTGCCCTAGACCTCTACTAATACTAGCAGACTACTTGTCTTCTTCTCCTGATGACTTTGGTTCTGCCCTGGTCAATGCCTGGTGTTTGTCAGTCCTTCAGGCACTACATAATTACGTGCCTTATATATAATCGCCCACAAGCACTGCCAGGCATCTTCTCTTCATCTTCCAACAGATGCTCTCTGTGCATCCTACAGTAAGAGTCTATGCAGATTCTGATATTATTCATTTGCATTTCCGTTTGTGTTTTTATTTCTTTATTGCCCATGTCGTGCGTTTTGACCAGCAATAGTTATAAAAAGAAACAGTTGACCACTGGCATAGTGGGGACCCCCGCACCACTTGTGGGATGGAGGACCCACCACTCCACGTCAAGGTGGGCCCTGTCCAGCCCTCACCCTGACTTTCAGTCAGAGGGCTGAGCTGGGGCCAGCTGAATATGGCACGAAGGAGATGCACTGCCTCTGGCTCCCTCGCTGCGCATGTCAGGCAGGAAGCAGAGTCCCCCATTCCTGTCTGTGTGCCACTTGGAAGGATGAAGGAGCATCAATTGCACAGTATGTGTATGTGAGTGCCTGTTGTGATGTGCATTTAATGTTATGTATGTATGTATGTATGTTTATGTGTGCGTGCATGTGAATGGTGCTTGTATGATTGGGTGGTGAGTGCGCCTGTCGTGTGATGGAGAATGAAGTGTGTGTGGATTAACATCCGGGGTGCTCATGTGGAGAATGCAGTGTGAGTGAATGTCAATGTGAGAGATGTATTGGTGAGTGGTGGGTGAATGGGTATGAATGTGATTGTGCGTGAATGTTCCTGGTGGGTGCTCGGGTGAACATTGCAGTGTGAGTGAAAGTGAAAGGTGTATTGATGAGTGATAGGTCAGTGAATGGGTATGAATGGGACTGAATGCTCTCGGTGGGCGGATACCCGTGCCCATGTGGAGAATACAGTGCAGGTAACTATTAGAGAAAGTGTATGGGTGAGTGGATGGGTATGAATGCAACTGTGAATGTTCTGGGTCAGTGGGTGCATGTGTGGAGAATGCTGTGTGTGTCATGAATCTCTGATACCGCCCCCTCTGGATGGCTTGATCACTCCGGTGCCATATCCCGGCAACCATCCTGACCCCCCAACATGGCGGACACCATGTGGGAACAGCACTCCACTTCCTTGATAAGCGCCACACCCTGCGGCTCGGCGCGTCTCAACGCTCCGTTTGATCCGTGCTCAGCGCATCGCTAGTGTTTGTTTCTGGACCCTTCCTGTTTCCGGTCAGCCCTGCCTTCCCGGCTTTGCTTACCTTGCAGGACCTATTCCCCGCTCCTTGTCAGTCTTACCCTTGTGCTCTCGGCCTTGCGCCGCCCCCCACTACCTTCTCACTCATGTTTGCGGTTCTCCTGCGAACCGCCTCCTGGATCCTTCCCGGACTTGTTGCTTCTTCCCTGGTGAACTTAGTTCTCTTTGGTCTCTGGAACCCTCCCTGGAATACTTACCACCTTCCTGGATTGAACGCCTTGACCCTGGGCAGGAGCCTCGAGTGCTGCCCGCATGGCATTAACCAGCAGGGTGGCATCAGGGGAGACGTGCCCATATCTCCATGAGACCTGCTCTTCCAGAAAGAAGAGAAACCTGTGACCACTGAAAAAAAGACATCCAAGTTCAAACAGGTGAGCCAAGAATCTGACATTGTGAGTGGATGTGAGAGAAGGTGTATGGGTGGATGAATGGATAAGAGAGAGAGAGAGAGAGAGAGAGAGACAGAGAGAGAGAGAGAGAGAGAGAGAGAGACAGAGAGAGAGAGAGAGAGAGAGAGAGAGAGAGAGAGAGAGAATGTTCTGGGTGGGTGCCTTTGTGTAGAATGCCGTATGAGTGACTGTGAAAGAGTTTTGATGAGTAATAGGTGAGTGAATGGGTATGAATATGATTATGGATGTGTGCAAGTCACTGGGGGGCCAGAGGAGCATGGGAGCAATGTTGACATTTCCTTAAGTTACATGGCTTATTTTAGTGGCATGTTTGGGTGTAGCCAACTTAATGTGTGTTATTATGTGGCTAGGCTGACATTTTGGTGCAGCCAGTCCTGGCTTGACATTTTGTACCTGGCATCTATGATAAAACAGGCAAGCATGATATGTGTTCTTGCATGGGTAGACTGGCATTTTGGTCCTGCCAGCCTGGCTATTTATTACTGTGGCATTACATTTGTTTACTGAGCATCTATGAAAAAGCAGGCATGGGCATACTTGTATCTCCACACTGGCCTACATTGGTCCCAGTTTGGACATGTTTTCTTATTGTTGTATGGCATTTTTAATGGTAATGTCAAAAGGAGTATGTTCTTAGCAGGAGGTACTGGCATATATTGGTGCAGCCAGCCTGGAAATGTTTGAGCACAGAGAGCATGAAAATATTTTTCATAGTTGCATATATCAGTGGCCGAAGTATGTGAAAAGAATTAGTGGATTAATGTTCGTTGCTGCCTGCAACAGCTCTCCACAAACCCCTATGCCATGCCCCCTCCCACATTCAATACAAACCCCCAAATGAACACGTCTGCTGTTTAAGGGAACGTTCAGTTTTAACTTTTACCCCACACTTTTTTTTAAAACATAACCATTCCGAAGGGTTTTATTTTTAAAATATGAAAGTGTAGGAATGTTAAAAGTTAACTTAAAAATTAAAGGAGCACTGCCCCCAACCTCTCCCCCCCACTTTGACCACTGGCATATATTGTGGGTAAAGCATGAAAATGCATTGGGAAATGTCCCTGTACACTGTTGGTGCCTTGCATCTATTGGATTTTTTCATGAGTTACCCAACAAAACAATTACAAACTGTTTGGCTTTTTACCCACTTTTTTCACAATTTTCTTTCTGTATAATGCACCATATGAACCCATTATTCAAATGTTTTTTTACAGGGATAGGGCCCCCCTGAACCTCCTTTCATTGATTTGGTCTCCCTCAATACACTTGGTCGCTCTTGCATACTTGTGACAAAAAAAAATCCCAAGTCGCCACAGGTGGCTAGTACATGTGGGTGCTAGAGGCCAGTCGCTGCCCCTTTGTTTTTACACTGGGTGAAATATTTAAGCTTTGATCAAAAAAACATACATTTTTCACCTAGCGGAGTGTGCATATGCCCTTGTAGCAGCATGAACATCATGGTCATTGCATGCGAATCGTGGTCCAGGTCGGACCAGTGTGTGGCACTTCCTATGCTCTGTTGCATGGCTCGCAGGGGGGGGATTGTGTGTTATGCCACTGGCTGAATCTCATGCTACACTGGAAGCCAATATAATTTTCTTCGGGCTTCACTTACATGTTCATGATTTCCAAGGCCACAAACTGCGTGTACAGCCCCGTTTTGAATAATTTAAAGTTTCTTAGAATGTGTCAATGATGTGTCTATCAGAAGAATATTACAGTAGTCTAATTTTCCATTCATAATGTCAGAAGCTACTAGTGCCCTATTCTTTTCTGACAGGCAGGGGCGGATCTGCCAAAGCGGTCTGGTCGTATAAGAGCAAGAGGATCGTACAGATGCAAGTGTATCCTCAGAAGGAAAGGGCAGCGGGGGATGAAGATGCTGGCGTGAGAGAGCCAAGAGGGCAGGAGAGGTGGGGTGTGCAATAGGGCACTCTTCTAAGAACCGTTTTCATTCGGCTAGGGAACACAAGTGCATGCATCCACAACATGGGGAAATGAGGCAGATCAGGTTCATGGCTGACGCCGTCTCACGCCAAACGATAGGTTTGCTATACACCACATTTGGAGGGTCTGTGGTCTCCTGCCATGTGAGCAGGAGAGAAGTAAATAAAGAAAAGGAAATCACAGTGTGGGGGACCCCAGCTCTCATCCCTACAGATGTCTCACACAGGCGCAACAGGTGAGGTAACTTACATAGTAAGGTAAGGCTGGATGGCGCAAGATGTTTTGGTTATCAAATGTGTGCAACAGCGGCTACAGCATAGAGCGACCTGTTATTGGCAGTACAGTTTAATCTAAAAAGCACAGTTAATGGTGCTAACATAATACATCAGACACACAAGATAAGGTAAATGAAAGTCAAGTCTAGATCTTCTTTTGAAGAGGGAGCGTATCTTCGACTCACTCACTCGAAGTCAATGCAGTCCCAATATATATGTCTTACGTAGAACGCTATGGGCCTCAACCTAAGTTTGCCGATCCGGGAACAATGGTCCTGGTAAGCTTACCAGCACCGTTGTTTCCAGACCGGCAAACTACGGGTTTGCCTGCCGGAGCCACTGTGCACGACAGGTCTGACCCTGTCGGTTAGAGTGGCCATGGCAGGCAAAGCTGTCACGGAAGCCCCGGCACCGTTAATAACGGTGCCGGGGCTTCCGTGGTCCCCATGGGACTCTATAGGAATGGGGACATAAAATTTGCCGGCGCCTGACTTTCCGGGTTGTCGGGGTTGTAATCCCCCGTTGGCACTGAGAAGTCAGGCACTGGCAAATATTTACAGTTCCGGACACAACCCACTGGAAGCACCGGAACAGTTACCGCCGTACCCGTAATGAGCCCCTATGACTCAAAGAGGGAAAATGGATGATGGAGACATCCTCGTTAGAGAGGTGAGGGGTTCTATGGGTTAACTGAAAAGAGCACTAGGAAGGGCAATGATGATAATGTATTTCTTACATAGCACTACACGCCCTTAGGTGTCAGAGCGCTGAAATAACAGAAGACTTTATTTATTTAATTGGTTTTTTATAACGCGCCAAATACCGTTCAATCCAAGACTCTAACCTCTATTGCTCGGCATGGTCTTGCTTCCAACACCAGCGTGTTGCCCTGTACTATCCTCCGTTCACTCCTCTGTTATTATCCTACAGAGTGGTACTCAATTTATCGACCTTGGAAGGATGAGCTTACGCTGCCGGGATTTGAACCTGCCACAGAAGGCTGTGCACAGATATCAGGGTCGAGCGCTTAGCTATCTTGCTTGCTGATAGGTAGGCATGGCGAGTTTACAGACACCGTGTTGCTTCTTTGATCTGGTGATTTTGAGTTTGCATTCAATACAGAACACACAGCTCATGCACTGAACCAAGAAGCAAACATTTCCTGTTTTCATATATGTTTGCATACACGTACACATGTTTTATCAATCAACAATAATCAATTGAACTGTCTTGTTTATTCACAAAAAGGTTTACTTTGGGCTACTTCCGTGTTCTGATATTGTTCAGAAAGTTATGTTGTGTGGGTATCTTAAAGTGCTGCTCATTCAGTGATGTGGTCTTAACGGACTAAGTGCCGTTCTGTAGTGCATTGCTGCGCCTGAGTTCTGGTAGACCGTAGTGTACAGTCTGAATATAGCATGCAATACATGCATGATTACAGAGTATTTACAGCGTTGTGAGTCAGCCCTAAGATTGAGCAGCACTTTAAGCAATGGCATATATGAAGAAGCCATCTGTGGGGCTGCGGTGTACTGTGTGAGGCTAAATCTGGAGCTAGTCATGGTTCCATGAGTGATCACTATGGTGCATAATGCCAGTGAGAAGTTAGATGACGCAAAAGCAAAAAGAAGTGGGCAGGTTGGAGTGTGGTTGGTCGCAGGACAATTTTGTGAACACTGAAGGCTCTGCCTTTCTTTGCATGTAACAGTAAAATAACTACAGATGGCCTTGCAGGCATTTTGTAGACTTCCCTTGTCCCGACTTGTCGTGGGATGCCGCAGTGGGGTGGTGCTTCGACGGAAGGCTGGGTCTCATGATGGATTTTGAGGATTTGGGCGAGGGCACAGAGAAAGGTTTGGATTGCCAGTAGGAGATGTGGAGTGTTGGCGGGTGTGGCGACCTCCTGACAAACTTTGCACCATAATCCCAGGAGAGTCTGTTTACCGTGATTGTTCTCGGACCGACGTGGAAGGCGGAGCCTCACCTTCAAAAACTCCTGCTCCCGCGTATGCAGAGCGTATGTGGAGTGCTGGCGAGTGTTAGCGCTGTGGAAGCGCTGATAGAGGAGGGCAGTCTGTGCCCCCGTGGATAATATCCCCATTCCTCCACTGCCCACAGAAATGCTTCTTGCGAGAAAGTAGGCGGACCGTAGTACTCCGGGCTCGCCTTTCACCGCCTGTCACCGCCATTGTCCATTATTCAGGGAGGCGGTGTGTGAGGTGGAGAGTGAGTCCCTTGAGCGGGTGACGGGAAGGTAAGCTGCTCTACAATCCCTTGAAATTTGAATTTTGAATCTTTCGAATCAAACTGATTTAAACCGTGTGGCCTGACTGCCTGTACGTCACCGTCTGCCCGGGGCCTTGTGGAAACTCATTAGACAGGGGTTAGAGCTTCCACTTGGTAGTCTCACGCAGCCGAGCAAGAAGGTTCCACCTCCTTAGTGTGAACAGAAATTAAGGGTATTCGATCTATAACAATTTTGGGTGGATCAGACCTGCCCCGCACACGAACTGGCGATGGATCCAACAAAGCAAACGGGTGCTCAGACACGTTTACAATCAAAAATGGGAAGTGCTGGATTGGAAACTTCACTGACAAACTCTGTAAGGGAAACGACGAATTGAACCCAAGAGCAAGACTGGGAAGGGAGCCCAAGGGCTTTCACAGAAACAGAAGTGCTGAGAGTTGACAATCAGCCTGTAAATGTTAATATGGATAACAGCTTAAGTAAGGAAAAAAATACCAACTCAGACACTATTAGTGGAAAGGAACTACTCGGCCTTTCGAACTCTGAACTTGCAGCAAAACTAGCGGGAGACCTGTCTGCACTATCAGAAAAAATAATTAGCCAAAGACGAAAAAGTCTGTCATTCATTAAAGACAAACTGGAAGCCCTAGAATATAACCCACAGGCGATTAACAAACCTACTGCCATGGAAGAACTGGAGGCTCCTGGGATGGAATGTCCATTAGCGGCCCCCATAGTTGTAAGGGGCCCGCCAGGGTTATTACTGGGGCAAATGTTAGAGAAATCCTCTAGATACGTGGAGAATGAACAACCCCCCGGGACACCGTCTGTGTTTGATTTAAGCAACGACGAGGATTGTTTCGATAACAGTAATGAATCTAGAAATGTCTCTTCAGCGGAGACTCAAGCCCAGACTCTTCTGATATGCACTTAGGAAGGAATAAGGGCAAGGAGGAGGGCTTGTTAGACGCGGAATGTGCACATTTGCAAAATACAGTAATGGCAGCTTTAACAATCTCTTTAGCGCCATTCTGTAAATTATACGAGGCTATTTGTTCAACAATGCAGGAACAAGTCAACCTAATACAATCCTGGCAGCCGAAATGGAACAACATGGAGTTTCTAACGAAAAAACTGGAAGAACGGCTCGATGTAGAAGCAGAAAATTCCAATCAATGGCAAAGAAGACTCTGTGATTTAGCAAGGAGTGAATCGAACGATAAAATGCTATTGATGTCGGCCCTGGTAGAAGATGGAAAGTGGATGAGAGCCCACTGGATAAAACTGCATGGAGACTAAGCATACCCCTGTAATTAACTTGGAAGAACGGGCACATGAGGCTCCTAAGGCAATGATTGACCTGATGGATAAACCAGCAGAATGCCCAAAAAAAGCCTTTTCAATCTTTAAAGATCCTCTAACAGGAGCTGTGAATAAAGAGGGCACCAGGGGAAGGAAAAGTGAAATCCTGTTGAAGAAAAAGCCAAAAAACATGAAAGCTATACCAAAGAAAGAAATGGTTGGCTCGAGGACATTCCTATGGAATTTACAGAATCCTCCTCAGTTTCCTCCGATAGTGGGCTCAAAAAAAGCCAGAAAAGCGCTGAATTTGAACCCAGATCACTTTGCATGCCGGATAAGAATGCTGTTGTAAGTGAGAATACTAAAGATAATAGTAATGATATATCATTTCAATCGGAGGGTGGTCTCAGTGATCTGGTGGAATTAATAGAAGAAGAAGAAGATGCTCAATGGAACAATCTAAGTGCCGCTGACCGGCAGGAGATTGATAAACAAGAAGACCTGATCCGTTCAAAACGAAAATAATTAAGTAATGTGCATCATTCTCCTGATTCCGAGAAACCAGCCTTATCCTTCCAAACAATGGAAGAAAATAGAAAAAAGGAGGACCGAATAAGAAGTTGTGAGTCTGAAGGAAGGAATCAAAGACACGGTGGAAAGATCCCCTCTAATGAAAATGACCCACCCTTATGCTAGGACTAAGACGGTTAGAGAGAGACCGAATGGCAATAAAAACATTGAAGAGGGTAAGAGGAGAAATTCTAATCAAGAAAATAGGTCTAAATCAAATTATCGCCCAAAATATGAGAGATACAAAATTACAACCACCCAAGAGTATCGAAAAGATAACTTAAAGCTAATACTGGCTTGGAGATCTAACGACAGGAAGTCATTTCTAAATAGATGCAATGTGATGAAGCTTATATAACATGTGCCAGCTTTATGTTACATAGCATCAGATGATATAAGAGTGATTGAATTTGTTTCAGGAGATCGGGTGATAGAGTAATTTTGAAACTAGAGTCCTCACCTGTTAAAGGAGCTCTATTGAAACAAAACGAAAGATCACTCGCTCTGGCGTATGACTTAAAGTAATATGTGCAAATTCCAGCAACGGAAAAGAAAGATGAGAGAAAGACATTCCCAGAGGGCAAACATTCTAAGATTTATCCAACGGTTCCCCCGCATCCAAAAAAAAGGGAAAATGCAGATCCAACGCCAAGGTCAATCGAGTTGGCCCATTTCCAAAAAAGAAATATCACAATTGGGAAACTTCACGATTAGGAATGAAGATTGCTCAAAATACGATCAGCAAAACCCGAATAAAAAGAGGAAATCGGCTCCCGAGCCCCAGGATTGGTCTTGGAATGCGGAAAGTCTGGTAAAAAGGAATGAATAGAGTGTGGACCATGTATTAGGAGAGAAGCTAAAAGTGGGAAGTTGGACGACCCGGGGTTTTGAATTCCTCTTCACTGATAAGGATCTTTTACTTGGGAGATATAACATCATATTCCTCCAGGAGACGTGGCTGAGAACGAAACCTGTATGCAATGGTTATGAAGTGTATTGGAACCAAGCTCTGAAGGGGGTGCGTGGGAGACCCTACTCCAGCCTACTAAGTCTGATAAAGGTGGATGGTGGTGTTAAAGTGAACTCTCACTCCACTCCCAACTCCTATACCCAGATACTGGAAGTGGAAAGATCTCAGAAACAGGGACCAGCTACACTCTTACTGATTAATGTATATAGAGGAATGAAAGGCCCTGCGATTGAGAGTTGGTTAAAGACGATTGTGGAGAGAATGGATTTATTCCTGATAGAGGGTGGTAATTGTGAAATCCTAATATGTGGAGATTTCAATTTCCGCTTCCTGTCGAAAGAGGGTATTCCCATCTGCCATGAAAAGTTACAGGGGATAGCTATGAAAAGAATGAATGAAATTGCTTCACATGATATGGAACTGGTGAATGGCTCATATGTGGGTGACCGACCGGGGAGAAACACCTGGAGAAATGGGACACAGGCTGCTTGCCTGGATTTCTGTTTCGTCTCCTCAGCTTTAGGGTAGTGGATATCAAGATTTGAGGTGATCCCCCTTCGCCAGAGTGACCATGATTTATTATCTATCACTATTCAGATTCCTAAGGTTTGGGCCAAGCCAACTTTCATGCCTTCTATTGAAATCAATGAAGGCCTGAATAGATTAAAAATCCCCTCGGTCGTTACCCCACTTTTGGCAGAATGGTTAGACCAAGAAATTGCCCAAGATGGGAATTTGGTAGAATATGCATGGATCCTGACAGGAGTCATTAAAATAAACTGGTCCCAAAGGAAAGCCTGACCTAGCTCCTGTACACACTTATGACATGGAATTAGTAAAACGGCGCCGACTTCATCGATCAGAGATGAGGAAACTAAAACTGGGCAATCCCCCCCAACTGAAATCACTCCTTAAAAAATGTAGCCAAACGAATAAAAACTGGATAAAGAGTCATAAACGGATACATAAGCAAAAGTATGTGCAAACAATGTTGCACATAATTTGTATTAACAACTCCAGTAACCTGTGGGAGTTAATTAACAACATAGGTGGTAGTAAAAGACACCATCTATTTGGGGGAGTGTCTGAAGAATGCTGCATAAATCATTATAATGATCTGTTTATGGCTCTAGCTACTACACCTCCAAAATCTGAGAGTGGGAGGGTACATGGCTGGTGATTTGAATTTGACAAAGAAGACTTGGTAGCCATGATTAAGAAGCTCAGTACATCTAGAGCTGCAGGTCCTGATGGGGTTTTTAATAGTGAGATGAAAAGCAACCCGGAAGCATGGGCAAGCTTTTCTTTCTCACTATTTACTCACATAATGTTAAATCGTAAGATACCTAAATCCTGGCGAGAAGGATGGGTGGTCCCCATATTTAAGAAGGGCAATAGGACAGATCCAAAGAACTATCGTCCTATCGCCCTTCTGGACTCCCTAGGAAAGCTTTTTGCCTCGTTAATACTTCGGGATCTCAACAAGTGTGCCCTCACCAAGGGAATTTTAGACCCTAGACAGGCAGGCTTTCTAAAGGGGGTGGGGACCCAGTTAAATCTCTTTGTCCTGAATCTACTTAAAATGGAGAGACTTATCAACTAATACTACAATCTTTATGGCCTTCCTAGACCTACATCAAGCATTTGATGGAGTAGATCGAAACCGCCTGTGGGAAAAACTGAAAGCATGGGACTGTCCAGCCGACATCATAGAGGCAATTCAAGCACTATACTCTGGAACTTCTATTCGGGTCAGACTGGACCCAATGGTCAATTATCCAGGAAAATCAGGACCTTTCGGGGGTCTGAAACAGGGATGTGCGCTTGCTCCTATTCTATTCTGTATATATTTATCAGATCTGGGCATCTCACAAAATACCATCCGGGCTCTTCCACCGAAAATGAATGGAAGTGAGCTAGCATGGCTACTATATGCAGATGATATTGCCTTTTTAGAGCTAACAGAAATTGGTCTGCAAAGGAGAATAGTAGCATTTAATGACTACCTAAACATCAATGGTATGAAAATGAATGTAGGGAAATCCCAGATAATGATTATGTCAGCAGCCAGGAAAAGGAAGAATACAGTGTTCTCCTGGAAGGTCGGTAACATGTGCATGGAGGTGGTTGATATAATTACACACTTGGGTGTGAAAATTAACAGAAATACCACTGAAAGCACCCATGTATCTTGGCTGAAATCTAACCTTCAAGCCCTTACGAATCAAGGAATTGCCATCCACAGACGCTATGGGGTCTTTTCTATACTACCAATCTTAAGGTTCTACTGACAAAAGGTCATACAAGTTCTCACATATGGGGCCGGACTTTACCGAAGTTAAACAAATAAATATGGCCACAAATGGAAGGTCACTTCTGGCGAAAAACTTTAAGGTTACCTACCTGCTTATCGACAGCAGAAATTCGCCATGAATTGAGATTATCATCAATGGTATCCATTGTTCTGTGGAAGGAAATCTCTTTTTTCAGGAAATGCATCATGTTAGCTCTTACTCCATATTAAGAAAGGGATCCTAAGGAAAAATTGTTATCAGGCTGGTATGTGGCCATGATGGAGTTACTACAACTCTTGGAGGCAGACCTGGCCTTGTTAAAGGAGAACCCGTTGAAGGTGAAATCCCTTCTGGAAAGAGCTGACTGGATTAAAACCATTGAAGCAAGCCCCGTTCTGCCAAATACCTTTAAATGGTGGATAGAGAGAAAAAGTTTAAATGAACCCCCAGCATACCTATGCAAGTTTCCATCTTCATTCTACAGAGACCTACTTCTTCGCTGTAGAATGAATATTATGCCAACAAGAGAAATTCAATTTAAGCGCTGTCAAAAGGGGATCGGAAATAATAACTGTCGATTCTGCAACAAAAATGTGGTGGTAGAGTTTCTCTATCATATAGCTATGGTTTGCGAAAACCTCAATCTGGAACGAGTAGCCTATATGGGAGTGTACAGGAGGGGAACTCTAAGCTTGGAAGAATAGTGGGACTGGATCTTGATTGGCCATCAAAAAGGTCCAACCCTGGCAATGCTGAAATGTATAAATGCAATTATAGGCCAAAAAAAAGAAGACAGTGAAATAGGTCTATAATCTTGCTACTCGCTTTATATGTGGTTTAGCATATGAGAAGGGAAGGGTAAGAGTGTGACAATAGTGGCTGGAAGTTGAGAATGATTGAAGGTAGACTCCTGGATTCTTTCTTTTTTTTTTTAAAGGAAAAACTGTTAAAGGTTTCGTTTATACCAGAAATTGTATATTTTTTTTAAACCAATAAAAAATCTAATAAAAAAATAAAAAATTGCCAGTGGGAGATTGGTCAACAAAGGTTCCTAGGGGGTTTTTGCTAGGAAATGGCCCAAAGGTTTAGCTCCTTTCATTAAGTGCTGCTTCTCCTCTGCTTGAATGGGGCACTGTGCACACAGTTCAGATTTGAAGGGCCTTATACAGTGTATGGGAGGATAGGTCCAAGAGACCCCCCTCCCCTGCAGCCACCCCCTTGTTGAGTCCATGGCTCGTCGGGGGTTCCCCCTGCCACCAGGGCCCAGGTGGCGGGTGGGCCACTGGCTGACACATTGACCAAACGTGCTGTATTAAGCTAGGCCCTGGAAACCATTTTTGTGAAACCAGAATGACATGAGCCCCTGTGCGCCGCAGCGCGGCCCCCACCCTTGGAGAGTTCTCACTTGTCCCTGCGGCCGCAGCTCCCTGGCAGATCCGCTGAGAACCCGTTCCCACGAACAGACGGACATGAGCTAGTGTTAGAAACAAACACTGTAACATTCACCTTCCGCAGTGTATCACTGTCCTCAGTATGACCCGGCCAGCAGGGCCGGGGTGGAAAAGAACTGTAAAATGGTCCCCCGACAAAAAGTAGAGAACCCAAATACTAATATGCAGACTGCCTGTGATGAAACTCTTCTCTCCATGACCTTTTTGATAAAATATGCAAACTCCATGAAGATGGCAGAATGTGTGTTCATGTGGCATTCTGGTTGAAATCCCCATATCCCCGTAGCTATACACAAATGGTAGAAGTGTCCCGGGTTTTATGTTATATGTTTCCTTGAGAAGACTGTACTCCAAGGCCCTATGCCATAACTGAACTAATGCTGCTAGAGTGCAACGGAAAACAAGTGCAACCGCGTTGGGAGCCCATGTAAATTGTGTACGAAAACGCATAGAATGTATTCGAATGTTCAAGCTCACCATGTGTCAGTGGCCAATTGTTCCTGCGTGCTCCACCAACCTTAATGCTACCTCGCTTATCGTGCATGCATAGAGTGTAACAAAATGTCGTGGCTGTTAAATGCTTAACATATAAGTAACAATAGCAACATTGGTATAGGTAACACATTTGAAATGACCATGTAAAGGCAATAGCAATGTAGACATGTAATCTGTGAAGAAAAAGCTCAATGAGTATTGTACAGGATATGAATTATTATGTCTTTTTGTATAACCTGCAAACACACGAGGAAAATACCATTGTGGGCATATCCAAGGCCACTTCCACTCCCTCCCCAGCGAAGCCTGCCAGATGAAAGACAGAGGTCTGGGCTGCTCTGCCTCACCTCCCCCAATTCGGCTGGAGCGGCTTCAAGCATCCACGTTCCCCCACAGCTCCCATGGCCGCAACCAGCCACCTGAATTATTTACAACCCAGCAGTAAACCCCGGCCATAAACACAGGCCAAAAGGTGCCCTTTCTTAGGCTCCACGACCCACCAGCTCACCCCAGGTTAATGGCCCCTGTAAAATTAGGACACCCAATATTATATCAACACTGTAGGAACCCATTCATAATGACTTCTAACGAGACACAAAAACTTGGACAGCTCACCCCTTGCCCTGAGACCCAACCTCGTGACCTATGATACCCGGCCAACAGGATGATGGTAACCATGTATTGATATATCACCAAAAGCCCCCACTCTAGGTGCATTCCTCCTGTGTTGCATTAACCTGTAGAATAACCTATTGCAGGATTTACAGGGGAAGATAATATTGCGGTATTGAATGAATGCGGTGTGCGTGGCCTTAGGGCAGCAAGCCATGGAAGACGTTCATCAATGACACTGGCCACGCCTGGCACAACAGCACCGCCCGGATGTGCCCAGCTGACCTGCCCGGCCCATGTTGGCAACCAGCGATGTCCACCAACCACGGCGAACCACATCACAGTTGCACCTATAGTTAGTCATCACCACCCAATCCCATGAACATGTGCTCCCTATAGTGTGTAGGTTCTTGTGACGTATTTGTAAATATATACACCTGTCTTTGCTAATGTCAGACAGAGCGCTCTCGGAGTTTGCAGAGTCCTTTGCATTCCCTATTTTCGACTTAGATAAACTCCCATTACGCTCACCCGCACTTTGTCTTAGCCTTATTCCCATCTTGGGAGCGCCCATTATTGTCTCTCATTGCGGGGAGGATCGTGCTATCAGGGGACGCTCGCCTTCAGTGGTGACCCTGATGTGATTATTTTTTCCTTAAATATATCCCTACCGTCCCCTTTGGCATGAAAATCTCTGGTCGAAAAGGGATACGTATGGTGCGCCGGCTCCGGTAGGCTGTCCGCCAACGGCGACCGGTACGCTTAGAAGTGCGCACTCAACAGAAAGAGGGTACGGGATCCCGGTTGAAAAATCCCCTTTGAGTACCGCTCGCCGGAGCCGGGGCCGACCGTTGAGCGTACGGCAACACTGCCTGGACGGACCCAGTTCGGAGACTCTCGGTTCAAGACGGGCACGTGAGTATTAAGTGCGAGCGACCATAAAGGGAGCAGGGGAGGAAAACAGGACAGGGAACGAGGTTATTTAAAAAGGGACACTTTGGGAATACTAAGAACCACTCTAGGCTTTCTTTACTTTTTCTTTGCATATGGCCATTAGGATCAAGAGGTGAAAAGAGATCAAGAGACGGGAACCTAGCTCCGCAAGGGGGTAGAAGGCGGCGCCGCATAGTGCTATCTTGAAGAGTACTGGGAATATATCAAGAAGTAATAAGATAAAGGTGTCTGGTAAAAGGGAGACACGGTGAATACATTAGTAACTGCTATTTTTTCTATTCTTCTCTCTGGGTTTATGGGGAAAAAACAGGGTTAGTACCAAAAAAAAAAGAAGAAGATAACCGAAGTAAAAAGACGAGTTTATATCAAACTACAAAGACAAATTCATATCAGATTAAGAAAGGAAGGGACAACTAGCAAGGGAGGAAAGGGATTAAAAATTGAGCTGTGAATAGAGTGTTGCCTATTGGTGTGCATGCATCACATGTGTCAGAACATATTTTGTCAAGATGAATGTGTAAAAGTGGTAAGGAGTGCATAATTATGGTATGGTCATGGTAAGTGTGACCAGAAGAAATGTTACGGGGAAGAGTCTGATGCAGTAAAATGACTATTTTTTGAATAAATGTGCTGGGGATATTGGTAGTGTACAAAAGGTGGTTTGCTTTTGTATGTGCCCCCTAAATTATACGGAATAGAGGCTGTGCACGCCCATTCTCATATTGCCCAGGTGGCGGAAACACACACAGGTCCCTACACGCAGAGATACACACATATATAGAGATATCTAGTGATATATATATATATATATATATAGAGCAACCACAAACCATGGGGGCAGAAAGACCATTGTCCCATATTTGTAAGAATCTACCTGGGTATGCTGAACGTATTAAGAAATATCACGATCAATGGATTACAGAACTAAAGGGGGAAGGGTTACCCCAAATATGGCCAGAAGGAGTATCATTTGACAAGAGTGTCCTGGACATGGTAGCTACATGCATTTGTTTAAAATATAAGGGGAAGCAGTTACATAATAGGAGGGAAATATTAGATCTATGGAGATTGTTTGAAGAAGTACCCTCTTCCAAAAAAAGAGAGCTAGGTACTGATTTGCCATCTACCACTGACAATCCATTGCTGATACCGAGAGACGACAAGGTGTTGCAAGAAGGGGAACCACCAGTAGAGGTACTAAATTGTACCCAATATTAAATAAACCAGTGCCCGCAGAAGGAGGGCCAACGGCACCCCCACCGTATGAGAGCCATAGAGAGCGCGACCAGGTAAGTACACCCATAGTAAACATAGAGAAACTAACCGAAGACCTAGAGTCTAGGCTCTCTGTAGCAAAAGACGAGCTCTCGAGGATAAAAGCATATGTGAGCAGACTGGGGCTAACGCCGCTCGGTCAGAGCTGACATCAAGAGCACAGAGTCATGATAAAACAATTGAGGAAGGGTGGAAGAAGGGGGGGATACTGTTCAGAATACAAGAAGAACCAACTCGAATAATTGAACTGGAGGAGAGGGAGGAGCATACTGATGTTGAGATTATGGCCACAGGAGATAGAGAGGAACTATTGTGCGATATAGAAGAGGACTTAGAGGAAAGTGAAAGATTAAGCATGGCGATGGGAGGAGGAAATGAGGGGTTGGATGGTGCATGTTCGGGAAGAACAATGGAAGAAGAATGGACAGGACGACTAAGAAATAGGTTGGGGAAAAGGGCACCACTAGGAAAGAACGGAATGAAGGTGAGTACAGATAAGGCAACAAAGGGGAAGTTACAACTCCCACTAATACACAGGGGAGGGGGGTCTCTTGGACCTATCCTCCCATACACTGTATAAGGCCCTTCAAAACTGAACTGTGTGCACAGCGCCCCATTCAAGCAGAG
The DNA here is from genome assembly GCF_040938575.1 of Ambystoma mexicanum. Taxonomy (NCBI): domain Eukaryota; kingdom Metazoa; phylum Chordata; class Amphibia; order Caudata; family Ambystomatidae; genus Ambystoma; species Ambystoma mexicanum. The sequence goes on along the minus strand of NC_090937.1, from coordinate 764,383,928 downwards.
GAGAAGCAGCACTTAATGAAAGGAGCTAAACCTTTGGGCCATTAACTCTGCTGGTTCCCGTAAAATATAGCACTAATTCTATCTTGCTACAGCTGCGTTTCTGGGAAGCAAGATGCTAGAATGAATAAAACACTCTTAGCTATAAAACAAAATATATCTTGGTTACACTGAAGGAGTCTTACGTCTTGTGTTAAGCACATGGCTAGGTGATGCCACTGGTCTTTTGAGCACAGCTACAATGTGCAATGAACAATGCTAAGAATTTGGAGCGGAACTTGACTTCCACCTGGCGGGGCCCTCCTGGTTCAGCTTCTCGACCCTGCTTAAGCTGGAGCACTCCTTTACCAGCACCACTGGATCTGGTAAAGGATATGGGTGGAGGTAGCTTAGAATACAGGCACTCCCAAGATGGCTGCCGTTATGCACAATTCACGCAAGCAATCGGTGGCACCCAGCACAAGCCATGGTCTCTTGCTGCTTCGACCCACCAGCCCATGGTCCTTCCCATCCACATTAGCTCAGGGTGGGACCACATCGGATTCCCTAGATGTTTAAAGGGCATCACTGCACATGATCTCCAGGGTGCTCCTGTGCAGGATGTCCTAGGTAGTCTAGGAATGCCAATGCCAGAACTGGGAGCACTATGGCACATTTTGATGACACTACCAGCACTGTCCCATGTGGAACTCCTATTGGTGCCTTTACACAAACGAAGGCGCAGGGAAGCACAACATTGAAACTGAAAAACATCTATCAGAAATTTGAAGGACCGTCTGCTCAGCAGGCGCCTATATGTAATTGGCGGAGATAAACCACAGACCATACTGCACAGCACGTGTTGCTTACAGTAAAGTACTTGCCAAGTCACCAGAATGTGCAAGTGCATCAGAAGAATTGTTTAGAAGTAGGTGGGATACACAAAAGGATTGATACATGGATGTAATTAGACTGAATTAACTGGCCACTGTCTGTTCTTTGATAACCCCCTCCCCATCTTGGGAATGATGCTTCTGTATTACCAGTTAAAAGAGAGCTCAATTTAAGATTGGCACATGCGCGCAGCCTTGCTTACCATGATTTTGGCTGAGTGTTGCACCGTGGATAGTGGCAGATATATATGTCATGTCCTGATGAGATGTACCGAGATAGAGAAAATAAATAACCTGAAACAGCGTTTCAGGAATGTTGTTTGGTTGGGACAGAGAGAAATGGTGGGAATCCAAATGTTCCTTTGGAGTACTCTGCACTGGCCATGGTCCTAAATGCTGGATGGTCGCACATCACCTCCTTCGACCTTCAAATAGACACAAAGCAAGGCAGCCAGGAAAGAGGCCCACCACCCATGTAATCTGTTGGGCCTGAAAGTTCATCCAGTCTTAGTGAACTTATTGAGTTAAGCTCTTGGTGCAGAGACCTGTGTTGCGCGTGCAGGATAAAGGTTTGCGCCCTGGCAGGGTTGACCTAGCCTCTCATCATTCTGAGACTGATAAATTGACGGGCACACTGTGGTGCAGGCCCTTGACAGCATCCTTCAACCATACGGGTCTCCATCAAGCAGCAGTGAGATCCGACCACGAGCAAGATTGTCACTGCTTTCTGTGTTCCATGATAGAGGATACTCGGCAGAACAGTGTGTTTTTCCAGCTTGTAGCCAGTTCTCTGTCTAAAAAGAACGGCCTCTTTTTGTGGAGGGGTTAAATGTACTAAATTCAAGAAACGAAGGAGAGCTAGTTGTACAGACTCACTTTAATTTAAAGGTATGGGGAAGAGGTTTATGATGAAAAATGATGCAATTATGAACTGTACCCTCTGGGTCCACTGGCAGCCAATGCCAAGGCGTTTTTAGTTACCAATACCTTTCCTCAACTCTGGGCTCCCTCGACCACCTGCAATTCAAGTAGCAGTGTCAGGGAAAGAGCCAGCCTCAACATTTTGGGTAGTCGGAGAACAAAGCTTGTCGTGAGTGAGGGTATTAAACCATTGGGCTGTTGAACCAGAGCCCTTCCTCTGAGCACAGGAGGTTGAATAGCTATCAGGCCTTCCTTTGGCCCATTCGATGCATCTTTCATTGCAATTCAGAGGGTATTTAGTTCCACAAAGCGATGCTAATCATTGGAGGTGTGAGGTGTGGGCCATCTAAAAGCCGAGCCCAACAGTTGAGCCTGTGTCTTCATTGTAAAGGGTATATTGATATCACCTGGGCAGGCGTTTGTTGATGATTTAGCTCATATGATACCAGTTAGCCGATTTTGTGTTAACCCTGTGGGTTAAGAGGATTACCTACCTGTTTTCCTTGGCCAAGCTTAGAGCCTTCAGGTAAAGGGGGCCAACATAGATCAGACATGTGACTTCCCGACTAGTAACTATGGCAACGCCTCTTGGACATCTCCATCTACGTTCACAATTGGACCTCGCTTCCGGATCATCACACTATCTCCTGGTAAATCATTCACTTACAGCTAAATGAATACTTGGAACAGCAAATCTGTAACTTGACGTCGCCTCAAGTCGATGGATCAGGATTCAAAAAAGCAAATGAAGATATAAAGATGGGCCCACACATGGGGTAAGATGCCAGTGCCTGGTCATTCGAGGCTGGTCTTAGCATATGACTACAGCATCTGGACAGGCCACGTTGCATATGGCATATGATGACTATGCCTAGGGCTTCCTGTTTTCAATGCAAATTCCGATGCTGCTTTTGCATTGATGTTTTAAATGTTATTGTGTGTGTATCCGTGTTTATCTCTTTTTCCTGCATGACACATTGGTGACAATAGTATTTTCCATGTTTAAATGCAATTTTATTCTATTGCTGTTATCTATAACATTTATTTTGAAACCAAAATAACAGAGTACACACAGTTCTACCATTACTTGATTTGTATTTATTTTATTTATTTATTGTGCATTTGTAAGGCGCTTATACATCAAGTAAATTGTGCATGAAAGCACCAGCAGGACAACGGGGAGAGAACATGGGAGTGAAAGGCGAATATAATAACAATGAAGAGAAGAAAGAAGCGGTCCTACTAGGCCTTGTGAGCATTCAGAACGTGCAAATGCAGAGAGAGAGAAGGGGCGAGGGAGGTGGGTAAGTGCTGGGGGTTCCACGCAGGGAAGTGCTAGGGAGCATGTTTTCACACAGCTAAGTGCCTGGCAGAGATCACTTGGTAGGATTGGTCAACTGCCAGTACAATAAGTGCAGGCCTGTGAGACAGGCCAGTGGGCGCCAAAAGACAAGTGCTGGGAGATGGCGGAGGCTGAAAGCAATTGGGGGGGAGGCAGGAGCCAAAAAGACACATAATGTCCATGGTCACCAATCTCAGCGACTGTGGGTTTAGCAAGAGAGAGAGAGGGGCCAAAGAGGAGATGAAATGGAAAGTCTTGAGGAGCTTTTGGAATTTTAGTAGATCAGGCTCAAGACAGAGAGTAAGGGGGAGGCTGTTCCAGTGGAGGGGGCCAGCCGAGGAAAGAGACCGCCCACCAGCTCGCTATTTAGAGAAGTGCTCGACATGCACAGAGTTGGGGCCAGAGGAGCATAAAGATCTGGAGGGAGAGTATTTGGCGTGAGCTAGTTGTTCCCGGCCGCAGAAAGCCTTATGGATGATCCAGAGGGATTTGCATTTGATCCTTGTGGCAACCTGGAGCCAGTGAAGAGATTTTAGGGCTAGAGAGATGCAGTCCCTGGGCTTGAGGCCAAGGATAAGTCTTGCAGCCCTATTCTGGATAAGCTGGAGGGGACGTAGAGAGAAAGAGGGTAGATTAAGGAGTAGTCCAGCCTAGAGAGTACCAAAGCTCTAGAGACATTGAGCTTCTGGGGGAAGTGAGGAAAGGAAAGATTTGAGTTGAAAGTGGGCTTTCTTGGCAAGGTCCTGGATGTGAGGTAGGAAGGAGAGAGAGGAGTCAAAGATGACTCCTAGGTTTATGGCTTCAGATGAAGGAGAAGGGGGTGACCCCATAGAGGGTGTCCAGAGTGAAGGGAAGAAATAGGGAGCAGGATTTGTGCTGGCGCTGAGGCAGAGATCATTGGAGGCACACCAGGACTGGATGGCAGATAGGCCGTCCGGAAGGATGGACAAAGTAAGGAGAGGATCAGAGGGAAGTTGGAAGAAGAGTCTGACATAGCAATGTCTTGGAGGGACGGAGCAGCGTGGGGCCACGGAGCCTGCAGCAGCACACAAAGGAAGGAACACCAGAAGAAGACAGCAGAGACCCGGCACTAGCGATAGTGGGGAAACCGCTGTCAGGACGGAATAGTGTCCTATGTGGTGGCGTGTAAATAAGAATGTATCCCACCCTAAAAGAAAGAAATCTGAAACAGAATTTTGGTCATCACTCGGTGGTTACTCTGCGAGTAACACTTGTTTTACCTCAATCATCCAAATCAGTTATTTATAGAAGTCTTGGGATAATTGAGGATATTGGAGAGGGAAGACATTTTTAAACATGTGCTCTTTAATTCACATTAATAAAGTGCTTTTTGATAAAGTACGTTCTAATTCAATATTGACATCTTTCCAAAATGCAAAAATATACACATTGTGATAAACAAACTTAATCATGGTACATCATGACAGAAAGCATTGATCAACATAAAAACACGAGATAAAGTTTCTAAATATAACATTGAAAGTAAATTTAAAATAGGAAAACTTAAATTCAGTTCCCTAGTCTGACACCCAATTGGGGGTGTCCTAAGACGATCCTTGTGTCTCTCCCCAACAGTTATTCTGTTTTGGTGAAAAGGCAGGAATTAGTAAGGATTAATGAATGCACTGAGGCTCAAATGAAGCCTGTATCTGGGTCTTTGGGGTTAAAGAATTCTTTGCCTCCGTGGGGCTCGGTCTCCAACCAAGCTCTTCATGTTTCGGTGATCATAAGGCACTTTTTAGTCCGCCTTCATCAGGCAAAAACCGAACATTATAATTCTCCATCTCAATATTGGTCAGGATGTGTCTGACACTCTATAATCGAAATCAAGCCTCAAGTTTCTCAGCTGTGGCTTTACCTGCCGATACTGTAATCCCAGGTCTTGGGTCGTGTCCAGTCCTGAGCACAGGGCAATCCCTAGACTCAAGTGTGGTGGCTACTGTGTTTCTTAATTGCAATAGATCAAGTACATTTTCGGGTGGAACCCTTCCTATAAGTTCCCCTTGATGTATTATCGTGCTACCTGTTGGTACAAAACAAAATGGTGGAGACCTCGATTTAGTGAGGATAGGTTGTATGGTGCACGTGCTCATGGAGGGTAGGGCGCCATATTCAAATTAAGAGGGGCCCCAATTATTACCTCAGTATTGATCCGGGATTCTTGTTTCACGGAGAAGTGCAGAGAATGCTTGTAGGTGTGCCAGGAGGTGGGGAGGTCGTTTGAAGCCTCTATATACTCAGCAACGCTCAGTTTCAACTGAAAAACACAATGTAGAACTGTGTGCTAACTGAAACATGTGGTGGTCATATCACTGAATGTGAAGATAGGAATTATGGTGCGATATAGCTACCTGAAAATAGCTGGCATGTGAGATGGGAGCTCTAGCGTTGGTGTGATGAATCCAAATGGTTCCACTACAGTCTCTGTCCCTATAATAGATAAGGGGATGATTACCGTCTGTATTGAGGCTGAGTAGTGTTAATTGTACTTGGGGCTACTGTGCGGATAAGTTGTTTCTTATCCGAGAAGTCGCGTGTCTGGGGCTAAATGGTGATCAGTGCTCACTGATAGCAGCGGGTGCCTGGAGCCGTGTGAAAAATCACTGGCGGTGTGCTCATTGTCTGACACTTTGTTGTTAGGGCATAGCGTATGCAGGGTACGCTGGGCTGTGTCCTGCAATTTTTGTGCTTACCTTCATTGATAATGGCCAGTGGACTTCTAAAAGGATGGGACCTTCTCATAGCGTGGATGAATGCTGCGGGGCTCTGTTCCAGCGCAAATGCGTCTGGATGCTGCGGGTGCCGCGTCTCTGCAAGCCGTCTGCGCGCTGGTTGTCAGGGAGGTGCCGGCTTCGTTCTGCTTCTTGATAGGTCCTTGTGACTCCGGAAGTCGCGACGCGGAGCCGGCTACGTGTATTCTTGTGGTCGATAGTCAATGGGATGCGGCTGATAGCCTGTACGGAAAAGGTCCTCGATCCAGAACGCGGATCTAAGTCGGTTGTCCAGAAGAGAGGCACGTCTATTAAACGGCAACCCTAAAAGGTACCTGGTGTATCTAAATTGTATACTAGGAAGTAATACTGTTAGTCTAATAGGGTATATACGGCCTGCTGTGTATCGTGCAGGACCCGGGTCCGCACGGGCCATGACTCCAAAGAGTTGAAAAACATAAAAAGGCAGCCAGCCCTCATCTAGCCATTAATGCGGGGCGAGGGGTGCCATTTTTTTGGGGGGTTGCCCTCGTGATCATAAACCCTGCTGTGGTCCAGACCTCCTGGGTGCCAGTGTAAGTGCCTGTTCATCGTGCCTTTGAAATAGCACTTCAAGTTGCTCTCCTAGCATGGTGATGATGCCCAACAATTTGTCAGGAGAGGGTGGTTATGTGATGTGTGCTCTGTTGGGTGGGGCAAAAAGTTGGTGTGCTGGGCCCTATTGCCCATGCTGTCTGCATGTGGATCACCTAATGTAGACTCATTGTACCACTGGTTGAACAATTTCATTCAGTCCTTGGTGGTAAGAGTCTAATCGGTGAATCCATCTGGATTCCTTGTGTAACAAGCTGTGTGCTAGATCTGCTCCACCCTTCACTTTCTCTAAACCCACCACATAATATCATTGGGGGAGTATTTAGCTTCAACAAGGTGTGACACCAGAGGGCTGTCAGTGTTTACAACGGATCATGGATCTATGTTCAGAGATCCTTAGATGTACCGATCTCAGTGTCTGTCCCACGTATCTTAAGCTGCACAGACATTCAATGCAATGTGGTGGTGTGACAACGGAAAAGCTGTGGTGACCTTGGGGCCCGATAAACAAAGCTGAAACTGGAGAGGAGAGGAGGAACAATATATCCCATCGGCAGCCTTATGTCGAGCACACCGACACCACGAGATGGCGAGAGTGAGCCTGCAGTGGAGATGAGAAAGAGGAGACAGAGAGTAAAGGAAAGCAACCCGTAGCGACGCCAAGCCCTGAAAATCCACCCACAAGACTTGAAGGTACTAGGGTGGAACACAGAAGGAGGAGGCAGCTGGGACCACATTAATTATGATTGGAGATTATTGAGAAAGCATGAATGTGTATATGGGGAAAGAGCGAGAAATTGACCAAGTACAATTGTGAAAGAAAAGTGGAAGCCATTGAAGAGACCTGGAAAACCGCTCTGACTTAAGTTCAAGTATCAATCTAAAAAATCAAAGACATAGAAAGGAGAAACCAATAGGGAGGTCCCAGGACTGGTGGTGTCATATTATTGTTAAGGGTATACCAAACCCCAACCGAAAGAGCGCCAAGTATACAGAGTCTTAAGGACTAATATACAGAGGAAGGAATGCAAAAGACTACATCCAGAAATACAGAAAGAAAGACATTGATAGGTTTTGCACGCTCTGGGATAGCCAACCGACCTATCAATATATAGCACAAACTACAGAAGATCATGAAAGAGACACTGAGAACCAGGATCAATAATCTCTACTAACTTTGCTCCAGTTAGTGGAATCAGACTGCTTGCGAGTGGAAAAGCCTGAAATAAAGCTTCAAGACATACAGTTAAAGGGAAAGGGAAGGTGCCAGAAGATATAGATTTTGGCAATCCTTATCAGTTTTGCTGGTAGGGTCAGGTAGAAGTAGGTTTTGGTCCGAGGAAATTTTTCTTTGGACTTTTGACGACAGAAGAGCATTATTAGTTAGCAGTGGTGGCTGTTGAATTTTCCAGCGTGGCGCACATTTTTCTTATAAATGTGCAAGAGCGACCAAGTGCATCTAGGGAGCTCTAGACAAGCAAGGAGGATCCGGGTGAGGCGTTCTACCCCCAAGATTGTCATTTTTTTGAAATGGGTTAAAACAGAATATTTTTATCGCACAATTTTTGTTATCATTTTTGGTAAAAGCCATACAATTGTCTATCAGTTTGTAGAATAACACATGGAAAATTTGTATAGATGTCAGGTCACCAATATCACAGAGGAGCAGTTTCAGGATGCCTTTGCCCGCAATATCTGCCAGTAGCCTTCTGATGTAAGACTATTGTAGCTACATCAGAAAGCATGTTCAGAAACTTTAGATGTGGTTACAGACTGGGATTAGCACTTGACATTGGTGTCTACTGTTATAATATTTTTAGATTGCTCTTTCTAGAAGTTTATCTTTAAGGCGATTTGCTTTGTCGGTTTAAATCATGGGTGCACAACATACAGCCCGCGGGCCAGTTGCGGCCCGCCATGCCCTTTTGACCGGCCCGCGAGGCACATAGACTTTCCTAATGGAGGGCGGCCCGTGGCCGCCCTCCATTAGGAAAGTCTTTGTTGTCTTCTGGGCCGGTGAAAACACTGGCCCTCATTGGCTCAGCACACACACGCATCACGTCGCTCCTACGAGCCACGTAATGCGTGTGTGCTGCACCAATGGAGGGCCAGCACTACGGCTGGCGTGGCCCATAAGGCTTGATGCCGGAAGGCATTTCAGCCTTGGACCATGCCAGCCTTAGTGCGATTCCAGCGACTTCCAGTTTACCTGCCTGCCTGCCTTCCAGCACGTCTCCGGTAAGTGGTCTGTTTGTGTTTGTGTGTCAGGTTTGTTTTGCTTTATGTTTGTGTGTATGAATGTTTGTGTTTGAATGTCAAGTGGCCGGTCAAGTGGCACAGCGAGTAGAGCGCCCGCTTTGACACCCGTGCAGAGCCTGTTAACGCAGGTTCGAATCCCGGCGGGGCCAAACTCAGCCTTTCATCCTTCCGAGGTCGATAAATGAGCACCACACACCTAATAAGCAGCGCTCAGATACCTGAGGGTTTGTAGCGCTATATAAAAGCCTAATTATTATTATTATTATTATTAATGTATTTTGTGTATATGTTGAGATGCGGGGGTGAGGGGGTGTGTCGGATGTGTATGAATGTTTGTGTTTGAATGTATTTTGAGTGTATGTTGAGATGCGGGGGTGGGGGGGTGTGTCGGATGTGTATGAATGTTTGTGTTTGAATGTATTTTGAGTATGTTGAGATGCGGGGGTGGGAGGGTGTGTCGGATGTGTATGAATGTTTGTATTTGAATGTATTTTGAGTGTATGTTGAGATGCGGGGGTGGGGGGGTGTGCCGGATGTGTATGAATGTTTGTGTTTGAATGTATTTTGTGTGTATGTTGAGATGTGGGGGGTGTGAATGTTTGTATTTGAATGTATTTTGTGTGTATGTTGAGATGCGGGGGTCGGGGGGTGTCGGATGTGTATGAATGTTTTGATTTGAATGTTTTTTGTGTGCTGAGTTGGGGGGTGGGGGTTCGGGTCTGTATGGGTGCTTGTTTGAGAGTTTGCTGATTTGGGGGGGTGGGGGGTTCGGGTCTGTATGGGTGCATGTTTGTGTGTGTGTGCTGAGTTGGGGGAATGGGGGGTTCGGGTCTGTATGGGTGCATGCTTGAGTGTGCGTGTGCTGAGTTGGGGGTGGGGGTTTGGAGTTGGGGGGGTGGGGGGTTCGGGTCTGTATGGGTGCATGTTTGTGTGTGTGCTGAGTTGGGGGGTGGGGGTTCCGGTCTGTATGGGTGCATGTTTCTGTGTGTGCTGAGTTGGGGGTGGGGGTTCGGGTCTGTATGGGTGCATGTTTGTGTGTGTGCTGAGTTGGAGGGGTGGGGGGTTCGGGTCTGTATGGGTGCATGCTTGAGTGTGTGTGTGTGTGCTGAGTTGGGGGTGGGGGGTGGGTGTCTGTATGGGTGCATGTTTGTGTGTGTGCTGAGTTGGGGGGTGGGGGTTTGGGTCTATATGGGTGCTTGTTTGAGAGTTTGCTGATTTGGGGGGTGGGGGTTTGGGTCTGTATGGGTGCATGTTTGTGTGTGTGCTGAGTTGGGGGGGTGGGGGGTTCGGGTCTGTATGGGTGCATGCTTGTGTGTGTGTGTGTGTGTGCTGAGTTGGGGGTGGGGGGTTCAGGTCTGTATGGGTGCATGCTTGAGTGTGTTTGGGGCATAGTGTTTGGTTGGGGGTGAGAGGGCCATGGGGCATAGTGTTTAGTTAGGGGTTAGGGGGGTGAGGGGGCCATGGGGCATAGTGTTTGGTTGGGGGTGAGGGGGCCATGGGGCATAGTGTTTGGTTGGGGGTGTGGGGGTCATGGGCCATAGTGTTTGCTTGGGGGATGAGGGACAGGGGGCATAGTGTTTGCTTGGGGGGTGAGGGACAGGGGGCATAGTGTTTGGTTGGGGGTGGGGGCCATGGGGCATAGTGTTTGGTTGGGGTGGGAGCCATGGGGCATAGTGTTTGGGTGGGGGTGAGGGGCCCATGGGGCATAGTGTTTGGTTGGGGGTGAGGGGGCCATGGGGCATAGTGTTTGGTTGGGGGTGAGGGGGCCACGGGGCATAGTGTTTGGTTGGGGTTGGGGGCCACGGGGCATAGTGTTTGGGGGTGAGGGGGCCATGGGGCATAGTGTTTGGTTGGCGGTGAGGGACAGGGGGCATAGTGTTTGGTTGGGGGTGAGGGGGCCATGGAGCATAGTGTTTGGTTGGGAGTGAGGGGGCCACGGGGCATAGTGTTTGTTTGGGGTTGGTAGCCATGGGGCATAGTGTTTGGGTGGGGTGGGAGCCATGGGGCATAGTGTTTGGTTGGGGGTGAGGGGGCCATGGGGCATAGTGTTTGTTTGGGGTTGGGAGCCATGGGGCATAGTGTTTGGTTGGCGGTGAGGGACAGGGGGCATAGTGTTTGGTTGGGGGTGGGGGTCATGGGGCATAGTGTTTGGTTGGCGGTGAGAGACAGGGGGCATAGTGTTTGCTTGGGGGAGGAGGGACAGGGGTCATAGTGTTTGGTTGGAGGTGGGAGCCATGGGGCATAGTGTTTGGGTGGGGGTTAGGGGGGTGAGGGGGCCATGGGGCATAGTGTTTGGTTTGGGGTGAGGGGGCCATGGGGCATAGTGTTTGGTTGGCGGTGAGGGACAGGGGGCATAGTGTTTGGTTGGGGGTGAGGGGGCCATGGGGCATAGTGTTTGGTTGGGGGTGAGGGGGCCATGGGGCATAGTGTTTGGTTGGGGGTGAGGGGGCCATGGGGCATAGTGTTTGGTTGGGGGTGAGGGGGCCATGCGGCATAGTGTTTGGTTGGGGTGAGGGACAGGGGGCATAGTGTGTGCTTGGGGGGTGAGGGACAGGGGGCATAGTGTTTGGTTGGGGGTGAAGGGGCCATGGGGCATAGTGTTTGGTTGGGGGTGAGGGGGCCATGGGGCATAGTGTTTGGTTGGGGATGGGAGCCATGGGGCATAGTGTTTGGTTGGGGATGGGAGCCATGGGGCATAGTGTTTGGTTGGGGATGGGAGCCATGGGGCATAGTGTTGCACTCCAAGAGTGAACTCAATAATAAAGCTAAAACAGGCACAGTTAGGAGATGTACATCCTTTGCTTTTTTGAGGAAACCTGACTCAACGAAGGCCATACTCCTCTTGGGTAACCCAAACAGCAAACTATAGCAGTCCAAAATAACGGAATGTCCAATCAAGGGTCAATAAAATATATATAATTTAATTAAACAGACAATATACAATAACTAAATCGAAATAAATGATAGCAATGGAAAATGTGTAGTACAAAATGTAAGTTTGAAATGCAATAAAAATCGTTACCCCTCAAAAACATATCTTTTTCCATGTGTTTAATACAAATTGGGGGTTGAAAAAACCTCCTGACATGTCCCGCCTACCGCCCCGCCCACTTTTACTTTTCGGCCCACTATAGCCCTCATGTAAGGTACTTTCGGCCCTCTGTCAAAATCAGTTGTGAACCCCTGGTTTAAATGCATAGAGGAGGAGAAAACTGTGCTAGATTATTAAATGTATTTAGTTGCGCAGAGTGACATCCACAAAATGTAGTGAAGGTGCCACAGATTTCAAACTTTAGGCATTTTAAGGACACAAAACATTGCCAGAATTAAGTGAAGCGGCTCGGCATAATATAATGAGGACCACAAGCATTCAGCTTTTGTACTGAATAAAGTATTTTAGGAGCACCAAGGAACGAGGCCACTCCAATTACATTCAGAGATTCTCCGGTCACAATTGGTAAAATGTGCATTCGAAATAAAGTGCCAGACCCTCCCATGGTCAGCACTTCACCAATTTAACAATAGCGCTGACCATATTTTCAGAAAAATGAATGACACCTAGTCCATGCAGTGGGGACGTAAATTTACTCAAGGTGTTTTGTTTCATTCCCCTCGCAAACGCCGACCGTGGCTGCACCTCCACGCACATTATCATTCATTCACATATTCAATCACATACATTAATATGCAGACCCTCCAACTGAACTCATAAAATAACACATGCGCACAGGGCTGATGCACGCTTTATAAATGTTAATAAATAAAATAAATAAATAAAAACAGTCCTTCACATCACATGCATGACTTCACACAAGCATACTTAGATTTCAGCAAAGGTCTCAAGCTTTACAGGCCCTGCGTGATGTGGGGGTCGGCATCTTAGTGAACAACATCGTGGCGTTTTTGGATCACCTAAACATTACTCTAGTTTCCGAGGTGAAGGTTTGGGACATCACCAATATTAATGTTGGGGCGGCTACCATGATGTTGCACATTGTGCTTCCAGGAATGGTGGACCGGAAGAAAGGCGCTGTCATGAACGTGTACTCTGCCACGTGCATCAGACCCCCACCACAGGTGGCTGAATAAGCTGCTTCAAAGGTATCGAGTAATTTTAGGTCAAAATCTTCCAGTAAACTCCCAGCTATCTGAATGTAAATGTTAGTCTTAGTGTTCAAATATCATACATTATTGGAATTTGAGTGGCATTCTTAAAAGTTTCAGATAACAACATGTTGAAAGGGCACTGAACTGCCTGCTTGGTGCTATTTACAAGAAGCAAATTGAACAGTTAGGTTGTGAAAGAGTTTCAATTGCAAGCTCAATATCGCTCATTTTGGATGCTAGGGGTTAATAGGGGTTTTCACCTGGCAGAGCAGAATCCAACACTTCTAGCAGTGATCTGTGCGTACCCTACAGGCCACAAGTCGTGTGGTGGATTCATGAATAACTACTGTACACGATTGTACTGACTTTTCCATCCTCATAAGGATGAAAGGATGAGTTTTCCCTACCCGAATTCAAAAGGATTATAACGCACGTGGGATATTTACATCAGAACATTGTGCAACACACTTATCTATCAAACACGATGGCTCGTTGATAGATCATTGGAACAAAAAGTGATTCAATGCATATTTGTATCGGCACCTAATTGCGTATATCATCGTTGCAAAAGTCTCAGTTGAAATTAGTTTTCTAAGCAGAGCTACCCAGCTCTCACTTTTTGCAGAATATGCGCCTCAAAATAATTGTAAGGACTAGCAGGCAGAGTGCATCTGCTCAAACTGGAGACTTGTTTAAACACAGATGGGGGTTACTTGCTGAGCCATCTAATCCTTTGATCTGAGCATGTATTATAAAATGGCAAACACACGAGGAAGAGGCCAGGCATATACATCATTTACATAAAACAAACTCTGCAAACTCAGTTGCTTCAGTGTTATTTATTATGTCTCATTTTATTGAATATGGAAAAGGAAATGGAAAGATGGAGATTCTTGTAGGAGGCGCCAAGCTCCCCAGTGGGTTGGAGTAGCATTCAATGAAGTGTGCGCTGTTTCTACGCCTGTAACAAGACTAGGCAATGTTCGCTACATCTAAAATCAATGAAGATAGACTTCTCGGAATGCTGCTTTTGTGAATGGTGTGCTGCTCCATGGACGTCATTTTGCATCCATGGAAACTGTTGGTGTCAAGCGACCTGACTGAGTTATTTCTTTTACTCCATTTTAGCAGCATTGCTTGAAATAGGAGCAATACACAATCTCTACATTCTATGGCATTACAAGAAGGCTTCCTATTTACTATGCATATTGTTTTCTTTGCTACGGGCACTAAGAAGAAAACTGAAACATAAATATAAACGCACTACAAGTCGCACATACATGCAAAGATTTAAACACCTGCTTTCTTCGGTGTGTTGCTTCTACCGCCTGCTCTCATGCCACACTTTGACCCGGAATGCCTGCCCCACAGCCATGGTCATGAAGCCTCAGCAAGTCACTGGGGGTCATTCCGAGCATGGAGGTAAGGTAAAAACCATGCCGGTAATGATTTACCGGCATGGTTTTCCGCTCCATGCTATTCTGAACACTCAGACCGTTAATTACGGCACCGTAAACTACAATGCCGTAATGTTCGGTCTTGGGTCACGCGCGCGCCCCACCATGTCGAAATTAACGGCATGGCGTGAACCAGAGCTGATCACAAGTAAGGAGCACACGTAAATTACGGCCTCCTCAAGGCCGTAAAGTACCTTACCGGCATGGAGTACATACAGGCATCTCAGAGAAGGAGTAAACAACCCTGAACAGTGGGTCCCAGAGCCACAGGTGCATACATGCAAAACAGATGGAGCCCAGGAGTCTGCCACAGCAGAAAAGGAACACACCCACACACCCCCCCTCCCACACCAAGATGACACCAATAGAACAAGCAAGGCCACAACCACACAAACCCCTGCAACAACACCACGCCCCCCCACTGAGTAGACACAGGGGTAGAAGGAGGGGGAGACAGGCCCTGCATGCAGCACCACTGCAGCCTCCGTTACCACCCCAGCAGCCCCCATGCACATGCATCATGTCCGGCCACTCAAGGAGAAGTCCTACCAGATAGACACCCCTGACCACCTAGGCTGTGACACCATCACCACCATATTGCGCCACAGACACAAGAAAGCGGGCACCATACAAATGTACAGTGACAACCGGGCACAAGTGACGGTGTTGCCTGTGCCCCACACCCATGCCACAGGCACCTACCAGCACACAGTGGCATGTCACAACCGTCCATTAGGCGGCCACATATACAAGTGCCGTTACACCTCCCCAAGCACACAAGAGCCTACCAATCCCCAACATGGACCACCCATGAGATTCACAACAGTAAAGCTGGGCCTAATGCAAATGGAGGCATGCCAAATGACAATGGTGCCCCTGACAGCACCCACAGGTCGTATATGGACCAGAATGGCATGCAGGTGGCGGACAGCAACTGCAAACAATACCACTCCCCCTACGTGCAGATGGAATCCAATACTACCAAGAACCGCACACATGGGTGGGCCCGACACCAAACAACTACACATGACTCAAAGGCCCAGCAGTTCACCACGCTACCGCACCACATGGTCCAACATGCAGGATGACCTGCCTGGCTGGCGGTTGAGTCGTCTGACTGTGTCATGCAAGTGCACTGGTGCCATGGGGTGGGTGCCTGCATGAACCAACTGTGTTGAAACGATGAAGCCACCGTACAGTGTTCACCTTGACAACAAACCTGCCACAGAACCAGTGCAGTTCCCACTTTGCTAGAATAAGGCACTCACATCACACTACATCTCCACCAACTGACAAGGGCTAATCACACTACACCAGCACCACTCATTGGCGGACACCACAACCGTAAGCGCATATCGGAGGACACACTGCACATGCACAATGTGGCATCCCCCAGCCTGGCACCACATTGGAGACCCATCCCTGGGAGTGGAATTCACGGAGGGCAGCAGGGGTACGATATCACGTCACCAGCATGGCACACCCATAGGAGTGTTGGGAATCACCATAGAATGGATCAGGATAGGATGATGACCATGATCCACAGACTACAGCCATCACACCCAAATAAGAATGTACACAGTACACAGCACCACATTGATCCGACATCAGGACAGCAGCATGCAACAAAGGAACATGTACCCCAAGATGTCCACACCATCGTTCATGGGCCATCATGTAGACGCAACACCCCACTGCATTACATTGCATCGGACACATATTTGTGTCCATGATCGTGCGCAATACATCCATGGACATGTGCAGATGGCCATCATTGAAACCCTGCCATGACAGCCAAGTACTGTTCTCCACCATGACAGTCCACATACTCACCTCATTTGGCTACACATGCAGCTGTTGTTGGCTGTCCCTTGACAACAAGCCACATGACCCCTGTCATTAACCCCATGAACAGGCCCATGGGGCAACCAAACAATGGCCATACCCGTGCATGTGTGTAGATGAAGCAGTCACCTGGCTTGCGTGAAGCACATATGTGCCGGTGAAGCAGGACTGGTGGTTGACCCATCCACTGATATCTGGTGTCGAATGAGCCCATGTCATATGTGCAGATGGACCAAAAGTGCATCCCTACATGAGCGGCTATCACCCCTGACATGGTACTGCTACAACCACAGGACCCTGTGGTAAAGGCGGAGGGTGAAGTGGCAACAAAGGTTCATTGAGGCAGTGCACTTGAGGGACATGTAATGCTCTGTACTTACAGTGGACAGGTTCTCCAGGACACAAGTCAGTAGAGGGTGTCATGACATAGGCACACAGGGCACTGGACTCGTGTATACTTGTACACCATGCACTGGCAGTAGTCAATGAAGAAATGTGCAATGATGAATGTCCACAATGGTTGAAGTTTGCGACACCAATTGTGTATTGTGAGAAAAACAAAATAGTGCATACATCAGCGGCAGCCCCTCCCCCTTCCCCCCTCCCCCCAACTCCAGAACAAACCATCACCCCCCTCCCACCTCCCCCCAACTACAGAACAAACCATCACCCCTCTCCCTCCTCCCCCCAACTCCAGAACAAACCATCACCCCCCTCCCCCCCCAACTCCAGGACAATCCATCACCCGCTCCCCCCTCCCCCCAACTCCAGAGCAGTCGTCCCATGTAGGATGTGAACCCTACATGTGGCAGGAATGCCTAATGTTTCTTGCCCCCCTTGTCTGGGAGAGGCATATCCCGCTGACGCATGGAACGCCGAGTGCGTCTCTCCGGCTGCCTTGCGTGGCCTCACTGGTTGTGGCCGTGTCCTCCTGATGTGGCACGGAATTTGAATGGCCTGCCTCAAGGGCATTCGCTATGCGGCCAAAGACATGACATAGCCGGGTCGTGCTGTCTGTCAAAGAGTCACACAATTTGGTGGTGCAGTCGGTGAGGGACTGCCGCATTTGACTGAGTTCTTCATGCAATTCTGCCCTTGCCTGGCGGTTGTCCTCAATGTAGTTTTGTATGAGGTCCGTCAACTGATGCACTCGCTGCCCGCCAAAAGATAGGAAACCATCGGAAGATCCACTTGGTCCAGCATGCTCTGCAGGGGGAGGCATGGGTGGACTGGGGAGATCGGCTTCATACCCCTGTGGGTCGAGTTCCGGACTGTGCACAGGTGAAGGGGCATCCCCAGAGTCACTGCATGAGGCCAGTGTTACGATGCATGGCTCCGGGCTGTGCACTGTGTCTTGGCCGTCCTCCAACAAGGCCCCCCAGATGGGTGACGGGCTGTGCTCACACTCATCAGGCGCGGTAGCAGCAGCCTCCCCTGAGACGCTCGACTGTGCCGAGCTAGGGGTTGGCATAGTTGCTGCCGCCGATGCTGTGTGGGATGGTGGTCCGGCAGCTTCCAGTGGCCTTTCTGTAGGCAGGGGGGTGGTTGTTTTTGGTGTTGGCTTTGGCCTGACCCTGCCACTACCCGTGGAGGTGCTTGGCCGGCTTGATTGGGGCTCTGTGCTGTCATGGTCAGTGCCCGTGGGGGTAGAAGAGAGGGACAACATTAGTGAATGTGCAATGTCCTATTTGCATACATGGCTACATGGACATTTCGGTCATTTTAGGTTTGTTCTGTTTTGGGGGTAGCTATGGCAGTGACACATGTGCATGGTAATGACATATACGCATATTTGGGAGTGACTCATTGTGCCCTGGTTATGTACATTTTAGCTAGTACAATGCCTAACACGCTGGACAGTGTACATGATGGGCTGTGCAAGTCTATGCACTATGGTTGAGGTGCGTTATGTACTCGCACTTGGACCATCGTTAGGCGGCACTTGCCTCAGCATTTGTTGGATGGGGGATGCGTTGGATGGGGGGAGGGCAACACAAGAGTGTGCCTTCGATGGCCCCTGGGTCAGTTTTCATCATGCAATGTACATTGCCAGTGTACACTGTGGCCACTCACTTCCTTCTGCAGAAGTCGTTCCCCCGCACTCCATGGTCCCCACGCCTTCAATGGATTCAGTGCCAATGAGAGCCGCACAGGTCTCCTCCCACGGCTCAAGTTGGACTGCGGTACTTGGTCCACCTCCCGTCTGCAGGGCCTGGCTGTGGTTGCTGGAGAGGAGGCCCCGCACCCGCAAGTCTTCCCACTGCTTGCGGCAGTCCCTGGGGGTGCGGGGGGTGTTGCCTACAGCGCTCACCCTCTGTGTAAGTTCAGCCCAGATGTTCTTCTTGCGGAGGGTGGACTCCCTCCGCATGTCGCTGCTGAAGACAACATCGGCATGCTCTGCCAGGAAGTCGACCATGGCCTGGAGTTCCTCGGGGCCGAATCTCTGCTTGCGAATGCGATCCTCCGCCCTTTTGGGTGCTTTGGGCATGTTGTGAGGTGCCTGGTCCTGTTCCCGACTTTAGTTCCCTCACGAGGGTGCTGGCGGCTGAGGATGGCAATGGATTGTGTTTTTAAAGATGGCCGCCGCTCTCCTTCCCGTTCCTGTGCGATGTCATAATTTCCGGTTCCCTTTTTTTATTGCGGTGACCGTAATTTACGGTCTCCGTAAATTACGGTCACCGTTATGCACTGGGGCTACAGTTTACAGGGCGGTGTTGTTGTTTACGTGTCGCAGCATGCCGGTAGGGGTTTTTCGGGGCGTTTTGCGGCAAGCCGCTCGGTACTTTTCCAGCATGGCGCAAAGCGCGTGTCCGCGAGCTCGGAATGGGCCAAAATTTGCGGTCTTGCACCAGCCCGTACTTTACGCCATGCCGGAAAGTACCGATACTTACCGGCATGGCTCGGAATGTGGCCCACTGACCAGAGTGTGCAGTCAATCAGACGGTCCTGGAACTTTTACGTATGTAAAGAGTGCTGGCGGGGCCAGACACCTGACGCCCTGCTTGCCTCTTAATAGAAGAGTCTACTACAACAGCGCAGATACCATAACGCTGCATGTTTCAAAACAAATATAAAATGCGTGCAGTGGGACGCACCCCTGCCAAGCATTACTCTCCATGACAATGGCTGCCAGCCACCACATGGTGGCACTGTGCCTAACTGTTGCAGGCAGATGTTTTTAACAAAGCTGAGAGATGTAGGTTTTCACTTTTCACGGAAAAGAAGATAAATGTTTTGCTGTAAACAGACGGGGCTGCGCGCCTGCGCCCTACCATGCCAGCCAACACTGTTAGTTTGGTTAGGTAGGGAACATTCCCGAAGCAATAGGGCAAGTTAGGCATTTTTCGTATTATTTAAATAAACAAGTTAAAAATGTCCATGGGTCTGACTCCTCCTGCCCCGCCACACAGCGTTGACATTGGGTAGTGTAAAGTAGACATAATAGGTTTATAGGAGAAGGGAGCCGGGGTGTGGGAATGCAAGGTAAAGCAAATGCTAAGAAGAAAGTGATCAGGAAGAGAGTGTAGGAGGGAAAGGACAGCATGGGAGGGATGGATGGACAGAGTGAAAGAGAGAGAAAATGCTGGGGTTATCAGAGGAAGAGAAGGGATTCTGATTAAGCATTAGAACAGATAGGAGGGGGCCTTACCTGTAGGGTAATGCCCCCGGGCGATAGTTAGAAGCCCAATCAAAGCGAGGGCTTTAGCATAGCCCCGGTGGCATCACCCAACCGGTAATGCCCCCCTTCTCAGGTTCTAATGCTATTAGTACCTCACCATATCGTACCAGGGTACTAATAGCAATTTCTCCCGAGTTGAGAAATGGTGGTGCAATCGTTTCCCGACTCGAGAAACAAAAATGCTAAATAAATGGTTGCCAGGGATCGGGTGGAAGGGACTATGTGTAGTCCCTTCTACCTTTCTATGGCAGCCATTAAAACAAATGGGGAAAAAAGTAAACAAACAAAATGGCGGCCATGGAACAAGGAGAAGGAACTACACCTAGTCCCTTCTGCCTTTCCATGGTGGCCCGACGGGAGAAATAAAAGCACTGCCTCGTTTACTTGCACTTTTCATCCGGTACAACAGCAGGCTTTTAGAGGTTTTTTATAAAAAAGGGAAATCACAAGACACTATTTACAATATAAACCTAATCAGCTGCGTAACTAATAAACAATTCAAAAATATAAAAGGAGTCCTTTTAAAAATGTATACAAATTTCTTTAAAAATAAGGTCTTTAAAAATATATACAAAACGTTTCTTTGCAGTGCACTGTAAAAACGATTTATAGAAACCTTACTTGGGAAACAGCCTGACGAGGGCTGTATTAAGGTCCTTGATGCTGCAGTTCTCAATGTTCTCTCTTCTTTCTGATGTCTCTGGTAGGCAGGATGTCCACAGGCAGACTGCAGCAGCATGGGTGTGGGCCCCAAAGTCTTTTTTTGTCTTGGCTACGTATGTCAGCTTCCTCCCAGCAATCACCAGCAATAATGTGGGGGAGTCCCTTTAATATTACAGCAGTGTGGGCCCCACAGAGCTCACTCCACCTGAGCCACGTCTGCCACCAGTGGCAGGGGGAGGTCTTTTATCCTTTTGTTAGGTGGCGAGGGAGGTGGCTGTGGAGTTGGGTGCTCCCTGCTGGGCTAGCTACGGTGATTACAGTGACCGTGGACCCTCAGCTGTGACAGGAAGGGTGCCATGGGGGCAGAGGTCATCTCAGGCGCTTCCCTCTCTGTCAGGGTTGATTACAGTTATCGCACGGAGCTCCGCTCGTACTGAGCAACAGTTTTTCCCTCTTTTTAGAGTAAAGGATCCCTGCGTGGCCATGCGTTGGGAGTCTTTATTCTAATGTTTTTTATTTTTGTTTGACAGGATCCCTGTGTGGCTTCTCGTGTCGGGGATCCTTTTTCTTTTGTTTATTTTTTAGTTGTCCCCCACAGATGGGTTACAAAGAGATGGAGGAATCCAGGATGGGTTATAGAGTATAGCAATGCCCCTGCCAGAATCAGTTGGGGAAGTGGAGTGAGAAAACCCATGGGTGCAGTATAGGAGGGCATGAATTGCATTAACAACAGCCAGTGTTTGTATGCATGGTATGCTTTGAGCTCTATATTGCTCGTGTCTTCCTTGCATTCAACTTATGAAAAGATTGGCTTTATGTGTAACAGCTGAGCGGCTACAAGATAGCTCCTCCCTTAGACCACGTAAGTATCCTCAGCAGCGTTTTGTGTCCTGTTTCTCCACGGGAGCAGAGAGCGGTGGTCATCAGCTCCATGTGACCCTGAAGCTCTGCAGAATCGATGGGACTGGTGAAAATACTAGGGCCATTTTGAGGGATTTTAGCTGGCAGAGGCACAAACATATGTGATGTTCCATTTTAAACAAAGCATGAAGGGATTCGGAATCTCAGGTCGTGCACCCAACTACCTCATAGCATTCAAATCCCAAATCGTGATAGAAAAATGTGCTCCCTTCAGGTCTCTTGATCCCCTTCCTTCTTGCTCATATCAGGATAATAAAAACGTCATATTTCAAGGGCAACATAAGCGTTTCACAAAAAGGGCCTTGTGTTTGTACACTGGTACATGACACATTTAAACAATAGAAGCCACTAGGAAGTATCTGACCTGTAGTGTATATGTAGGACCCAGATCAGTAGTTTTATGAAGAAAGTTCACAAGCCTCAGCATTATAACAGGTTTCATATTAAAACCCTCACGGAATGCACAGGTGGTCAAGCTTGAATATGTGACCCAGATTAGAATCAACATGAAAGGTACATAGAACCTAGCCTAGATAGTGGATATGGATTAAAAGCCTTCAGTAAGGTGAACACATCCGACCCAAGGCAGGCATTAGAAGAGGGCCATGGTATTCAAGTGTGACATTTGTGAGCAAAGAAGCAAATGCCTTTCTGGCGAGCAAAGTATATCAATGGTCACTATTATTTAAGCTATGAGCCCTCAGCCGGGGGGCATTACCGCCTCAGGTAATGCCCCGGGACCCATAGTCAGAGACCCAAACAAAGCGAGGGCCTTACCAAAGGCACCAGGGCATTACCTGAGGCGGTAATGCTCCCCCGGTGAGGTGCTGGTACCTTGACCTGTTGGACAGGAGTACTAAAAGCAACTGTTTTCAATTGCGAGACGCTCTGGCATTTCACAACTGAAAAAAGAAAAAACGATGGCCGCCAAAGAAGGGGAAACGAAGTCCCTTCTCCCTTTTCATGGTGGCCATTAAAAAAATAGGGGAAAAAGGCAACAGAGAAAATGGGCTCCATGGGAAGGAGAAAAGGGACTACATGTTGTCCCTTCTCCATTTCCATGGCGGTGCCCTTCTCCATTTCCAATGCGGTGTTTCACAGATCATGAGCGGATGCGCCGGGGGCAGAAGTGTATCTGGCGTATTCGCTCCCAATCAGGAACAGAATGAATATGGTAAGTTGGGTGGGGGCAAGGATGGGAAATATGTGGTAATGGGAGAGGGAGAGTGAGGGGGGAGCCACATACCTCATTCCCCGGCAGGGGGAGATGGCGGCCTCCAGCTCTGAGGAGGATCAGGGTGGCGGGATTACAGTCTGGTAACGCCCCCGTTCCTAGCCTCCCCATTGGCTGGGAGGCTGCCACCCCACCAGGTACTTATATGCCTGAATTAACTCTATACCCAGTTAAACCATGAGTGAGCCTTTTTTTAATTGATGTCTAAGAACTAGATGACTTTTAGCGGCTGACAATTTTGACAGGTTGGACACCACAAGGTTATTTGAGCTGCCCAGGATCACACAATTGGGTTAAGAGGTAAAGTTGGAATTTGATTGGCACACCATCTGAAATTATACCACTTGACCGCATTGTTTTTCAGTTGTAGAATTACAAGGTGCAATTATTTATATAATAATTGACTTTCATGAACTAAAATAATGCCCAGCCTTGTAAACCTGACTTGAAAAGTACACTGTCACACAATAACCCAACATGACAAAACTTTCCAGAAGTATGTTATGCATAAGAAGAGAATTAGTGTTACATGTTCTACATCATCAAGCAAAGTAGAAAAAGAACCAAAGTACTTAGTGATGTGTACCTAAAAGGTCTCGTGTGAGTTTAACTACTATATTTTAAACCTTGAAATACACCCAACATACACATTTGGGGATTGTTTTCCTTGATGTTCAGAAGAATATTCAAATTGCACCCCAAAAACACACTTTTGTTAGTCAAGTATGCAGACTTGAAAAAAGCCTGTGATATTTGGTTGGCTGTTTTCTGTCCACAACCTCTTCCACTCAAATTGCATTCAAAAGAAAGCAAAGGCAATGGGTTAAACAAGGCTACCAGAATGTGAGAAGGCAAACCTTTACACAGAAGAGAGCACACTACTAGACAGTGAGATGAGATGATTTGCCTGCAATCACTGAACCGCAAGGTGGAAAAGCCAAGTAATGAGCCTCCACAGACTGCTAATTACTTCTAATGACTAACACTTTATGTTATTCATTGGAGGTAGCTGCCCAATGTGTACATCCCATTCACCTTTAGACCTGCACCATACAGATGTAGTTGTGGTCTCCACACCGCCAGAAGGAAGCATGACACACACAAAAAGCACCAGAAAAAGGCACAGAGTCAACAGTGTGACATGCTTCCCCCTGGCGGAAGGCTGAGTGGTGGACCCGCAGGGCGGGATGGGGGGAGGTGAGCGTGGTGAGAGGTCGGAACAAGATGGGTGGGTGTGGAAGTGGTGAGAGCAAGCCAATGATTGGGAACAGGGATGCAAGGATGACCCTCATGAAAGTGGAGGGGGGAGAAGCAGAGAGTGGTCTTCGGGTGGCGTCCCTCTGAAAATGTGCTCTTTTGGGAGAGATCTAAGCACCTAGATCCTAATGATGCAACATTCGTTTTTATAACTTGTGCTTTCTTTTTCAGGTCCACTTAATTAACTAAGCACATGTAACAGCGGTGCTTGTAACTGCAGGGATGGCCCTGAAGGCGTCAGAGCAGAGGGCTAGTAGTACGAGATACACAAGTGGGTTTGCCCTGACGTCTGAAGTTATGGGGTTGTTAAGACGGATTTCTGAACTCTGTCCGGGAGGGGCAGAGGTTCGGAAGGCCAGCCCAATTGCTTGGAACAGGGTAACCTCTGGACAAGCCAGACCAATCAGGGTAGTGATCGCGGCGGTCAAGACTAGGTCTCAAGAGGGGTGAGGGTGACTGAAAGCCTGCAATGAGCACACATAGCAAGGACACTTACAGATTACTCCAAACAGGTGTTATATTAAAAATATAGACACATTTATTCCAAGGCCTTTGCAACAATGACCGTAGTGAGAAATTACAATAAAACTCAAGTAAACCAACACATACCAAACCAATACAATATATATACAAATAGAAACGAGTCTAACGCGTTAGACGCACGAAATGTGTAGACCACATAGATGGGGAGGAAAACAGGCAGTGCGAATAATAATAAGACCCAGTCCGTCTTCAGAGGCACCTAACTAAGAGGAAGTCCAAACCATACGAAGAGTGGAGCCTTGTGCTCAAAAGTACCTGCACACGCTGGTGCCAATGGGCAAAAAGGGGAGTCTCTTCGAGGGAATCAGGCAGTTCAGTTCGGTGAACAAATGAAGATGAACAGAGCTATGCGACTCAAGCGCAGCCTCCACTGTGGGCAGAAGCAGAGCGCGAGTACGGAAAGGCGTGCTGTTTGACACAGGGAGGATAGGCTATGGGCTACTGCAGGAGGGCGACCATTTCCTAGCTATGCTACTCACCGGTCCCGATGCAGGCAGACCCAGGCTTCTCTGCGTCAGTTTCAGTATTGGCAGGTTCAGATAGGAGCAGGGGACGTCTCGTCGTCGTGTAGATTCTGTAGCAGCAGAGTTGAGTTGAGGGCGTCCCAAACGCAGTGAACCCGCACAGTTTGTTACCACAGCAGGGCAACGGAGCGGCCATGTGTATCTCAGCCAAATGTACACTACTCACTTCAGACCTGGGAATGCCAAGTGTACGAATCGTGTGAGAGTGACAAGGACTCGAAATACAACACAACCTGATGGCGGTTACAGAGCCAGACTCCTGGGTAGGCTGGTCAGTCTGCTGGATGGCCCAGAGACACTTCTGAAGGCTTACGTGCAGGAGAGGGTGAAGGTGCCGAGAATAGCTGTCCCCGCTATTCCAAAGGTCGAAGTACCAGTACAGGCGTTCTCGTTCGATCCGAGGTAGAAAGGGTTTCGCCAAGCGACAGCAGTGCAGAGGAGCAGTCCTTCAGCGGGTCACCAGCGATTCCTTGGTTCAGCCTCGTGGTTGCAGGATACTTGGCTCCTGTATTCCTTTGTTTGTGAGAACTCAGGATATCGACATGGTAGTGGTGTTTCCAGCCTCCTCTTATCCACAGTTCCCTTCGCGCCAAAACGCAGAGGACCCAATGGGAGATCTGCTCACAAAACACTCACACCATACGTGGACCTATAACGGACCACGGTGGTCCCGGGCATTCATACCACACTAGACTCTCTGGCACCCAGGATGTATATTGGGGCCAGACATCCCAGCCCACATCCTGGAGGCACACACAAGGTCTGTAGAAGCCCGCAAAAGCATCTGTGTTTCGCGGGAAAGTACATGCCCAAATAAGGAAGGCCCCGGGTCGGCTCGACCTGGGAAGGTGAAGGGGGTAAGCCGGTCAGCGGACAGGACAAAGAGCCTCGTGGTCTGGCCATTTTGGGAGCCAGGCCACCATTTTGGGCTAAGCGCGAGAAACGCGTTTAAAACACCAAAAGGAGCTCAAAAACACAAGAAATGATCGCTGCCACCAGTCACATCCGTGATTCACTTGCACCGATCATTTACAATCCAAAAAGAGTATCTAGGGCCTGTAGAAGACTAGAGACCCAAGAGAGCAGTAACTTAGCTTACAGTGCCCTCTTGTGTCATGTTGCACGAAAGCTGCAACATGATAAAGAAACTACGGAAAACAACGTTCCCCGGTACTGACTGTCTTAAGGGCATGTCAGTTTCCCCGTAAGAATGGAGCGAAAGCCCAGAGGAGTGCGGCAGAAGGCTGCACTTCTCTGGCAAAGTCTAGATCCTGGTGAAAACAACAGCAAAAAGTTTAGGGGTTGCCACATGGAAGGAAAATTACCCACAATTAAGAAATCTTTCCTAACAGGGGTCTACTTATAAAGTGTGCTAGACCTCGAGTTATTCTATCATGTCACATTCATGCATATACTCTGTGTGTAATAGTCCTCATGAAATTGAGAATGTAGACACCAATAGATTAAAAGGTACAGTTTCTTTTTAATTAAGAACCAGCCTCCTTTCACCCCCTGTGGGCAGCAGATTACATACTTATGTGCCTGTGTGCATTCATTTCACAGGACTACAGCCATTGGCTGCCTCCATGGGGAATTAAGCTCTCACTCTACGCCCAGTCCTCGTTGCTTTTAGTAGGCGCCATTCCTACCACCAGCACAAGCCTCCAGTGACTCCCCTCAAGAGCACATTGGGCAAGGTGTGCATTCACAAACTTTTTAATTCACTTCACCACCTGTGTATTAAGCAATCTCATACCAGAAATTTAAGGAGCAAACAGTACACTCTGCCATTTTTTGCAATTTCTTTACTTCCTACAGCCTGCAGCAGCTTTAGGCTGCATGCCTCAAACCAGGACCATTCTAAATCCGGTTTTACATCCGAGAACCAGCGATTCAAGGTCCCGCCCAGCAATTCTACTACCCCCCAGGTCAGTCCCGTGCTACCCTTGTTTTTAATCAACTTTGCCTGTGGTGTCCCACAAGCAAGGAATTTTTAATTGTCATGTCTTATAGCTCCCAGACTACATTCTAGGCACTAATAGAGTCCCCTCAACTCTTTTCTAGGGAGACCTATTCCAGGCCCAAGTTGAAGGCATCCTGCCGAAACGTCTAAGGACCAGCACTTCATTTAGTCCTACCCCAGTCCTCCTAATTTGACCCAATTTCATGATTCAAATATAGATGTTGACCACATGTTAGGTCACCCTTCAGCCTGGCTACAGACAACCAACCGTTATACCATCTATTGCTTTCTGCTTGGTTGAATTTTTTGAAATAGTACTATCACTTGCCACTATAGATGGTGGTCACAAAATTACTTCAAAGCACTACTTTGTTTTACCTTTGTTATGACTCTTTCCAGTTGCCAATTCAGTAATGCAAAGGTTTTGTGAATGCCTCTAACAAATATCCTTTTGATAAACTGGATCTAGCCATCAAAGTAAATAAATCCTTCAGAAATGCATGACTAATAAATGCATGTTTAGCATAATTAAAAATAAACTGTGCCATTTAATCTATTGGTGTCTACATTCTCAATTTCATGAGGACTATTACACACAGAGTATATATGCATGTATGTGACATGATAGAATAACTCGAGGTGTACCACACTTCATAAGTAGACCCCATAACTTCAGACGTCACGGCAAACCCACTCGTGTATCCCATGTACCAGCGGTGGCCAACCTGCGGCCCTCCAGATCTTTTGGTTTGTGACTCCCATGATCCTTCTGCATTGACTGTAATGAATGGGAGTTATAGGTGAAAACATTTGGAGGGCTACAAGTTGCTAATCATGGATATATACACTCCAGTTTACAAACTTCAGATCGAGAATAGGCTGAGTCAGACTTGCTGGAAGTTCCTGAGTGTCCAGTGAGAAAGTCGCCTGGAAAAGGGCGCCAAGGGGCAACATTTCCCAAAAAATGCACCCTCAGTAAAATCAAACACTTTCCCCAAATATTCTAGGATTGGAGTTAATAATATAAAATGATACCCCGGGTAGAATATTTGGAGAACATATTTTAGGGGCCAGGAAAATAAAGTCGCCTACCTGACGACTTTTTCCATTTAACATTATCACATGGAACCAGTTCCTGCTGTGATCGGGCATATGAACACAGATCTCTGCAATTGGTGTTTAACAAACAGAGCGATCGTCTGAAACATGGCACACAAATGTATTCATATATTAATATGCATTTAAACTTTGCTTACTGAACATGATCAATATACTCCTGACAGAAGGATGAAAACACTGCTTGAGTTGTGCTACAGTGAACAGCACAAACTGTATGTGAACACAGAGCACATTACAAGATGAATTCATCAGATCGGAAAGTACATGTGGACAACAGCCAGCCAGCAGGCTCTAAGCCTCTTAGAATATGTTGATGTCTTATTTATGTTTTGTAAATAAGAGCACTGAATCCCTTGTATCAGGTAGCCATTTGGGGACACTGACAAGCTGGGGGCCTGGGACAGGTTCCCCTTTTTTCTTACCATGAAGGGTTCTATGCCCCTTCATTGCTGGATTATTTTTCGAAAAAACTCATTGAACAATGTTTTTAGGGGGATCCTCCAAATCCACATCTCCTGAAGTTTAAAGTCTATTACCAACCCTCCAGTCCCTTATGTACCCTTAACCCCCTCCTTATATTTTTTTTAATAAGATTTTTCAACAAAATAAAATTAGGCAAAAAATCATCAGAAAGTAATCCAGCGATGAATGACCGTTGTACCCCATGAAGACAACTCTGGAAGTAAGGAGAACTGTGTCACCCGCATTTCACATGTTGGTTGGTGCATCATGTCCCCAGTGCAGGCAATGCATAAGAAAATTGACAGATCCATGTCTTTACATCTGTGCATTTATATCTTTATGCATTTGCACTGGAGTACAGCCATGCCCTTGAGCTTTTCTAGTTCCCTGTGAAATTGGCAAATTGGATGTATATGCACAGATATAAATGCTCTGATGCAAATGCATACAGATGTTAATGGACAGATGTAAAGTCATGTCACTAAACTGGCAAAGTGGAGAAGTCAGTTTCGTCAATTGAGTCTAAATGTGGAGTGTTAGTGGAACATGCAATGTGCAGTGTATAGGGGCTGAAAATGACGCACGCATGGATCAAAGAGTTTGATGCTAAGGTGCTGAACTCTGAATGGGAGATGTATGACCTCGTGGAGTTCTGAGTGGGGCTAACCCTGATATGCATATGGGTTTTCTGCAATGATGCCTAAACAAAATGTTGGTCTGGAAAGTTGAGCAGATCTTGGCCAGTGCTTTTTGGTTCATTCAAAACCTTCCAGCCACCGCTTTTCAGTGTTGTATTAGTCCTCAGAGTAGAACAGCGTGGCTCAAACTTAGGTCCCAGGCTTGCCATGCCTAAAGATCCAAGCTACATCTCACTGATGACTGCCAATGATGCAACATGCATGCGGTTGCTTGTGGTCCCGTGCAGAAGGGATGTGACCCAGCAGTTTAGGCTGCACTGCCTCTTTTGGGGTATGACCACCCCTGATTTGCTATCCTTTCATGTGGTGGCAGGCTAATAAAAGGTGGTCTGGAGACTTTCTCAGAGCTTTGCCAGTAGTTTCTGATTCATTCAAAACCTTTGATCCATCACTGTTCGGGGTTGGGCTACTTAAGTTTCGTGTAAGGGTGACACGCCCCAGGGCAATCCCAAATACCAAGCACATGTGTAGATAAAACACAAGGAGACTAGCCCGTCTGAGGGTCTTCAAGCAGTCCGTCTCATTAGATGTGTTAGGACAATTGGATGAATTAGAGACGAGAGCTGCCTCCTGGTGGGGGCCCCAAAGTTTCTCAGTCCCCCCCAGGATCAAAAAGGTCTTTCGTCTACTCACCCTTACCCAACCAGATAGTGATGAACGGAACGGGGGGAGGACTGTGATCCTTATACAACAGGATGTGAGTAAAAGAGAGGACCTCCTGAATGCAGCTGCTGCAAAATAAAGAACTGTCCATTGAAGGATGAAGGCCTTTGAGGTCGTTGTTATCCCCGGGCACAACAACATCTATTTGGTGCCATGGCTGGCTCCAGTGTAATAAGAGGTGCAAGATAGGTTTTCACCGATTTGGAGGCTGCCCAGAGATTCTTGCAAAAGACTCCATGTCCTTTTAGTGTTCAGCAGCAGGGAATGCCTGTTGTTTTGAATAAGGTTTTGGGTTTTGTGGGTGATCCGTGGGCTTGCTCGCCTTGACTGCCGCACTGCAGTCATTTGTGCAGAGGGTGGGAGCCTGTTGCCAGTGATTGACTGGAATTAGTACTTATGATTTAATGCATGTTTTTGACTCCACTCTTAACTTGACCTAACTACCCTTACATTGGAGTTGTCAAAATGGTGTGAGGTTCATTTTTTTTGAGTAAAATATTACTTTACAGCGGGCGCGCAGTTCATGTTGGGGCTCTTTTGGTTTCGGTAGTGGAAAGATCATGCTCCCTTCTGTGGCTTTCTCTGACAAATAGTTTATGTTGGATTATATATTCTCCTTTTAAATGTTCAATTTCATATGTTGGAAAAAAAGATTATCTTTAGAAAAGATATTATTAAATAGGTTATTTTCAATAATAAGTTACTAACAAACAATTGCTTGGTGAGTAAAACAAATGGACAGAAACATCAAATACAATGTGAAGGAAAGATCCCGTCTCAACGATCAAACACCCCCCTGGTACCTTTCTTCCCCCTCTGATACCCCATTATCGGGGAATACCTGTAGAGAAGCGATGCACCGCTACACATTCTGGGTACATGTATTGTGAAGGTGGAGCACCCACTTTTAACGTGAACGATTACATCTCACAATCTAAGGCCGGTGTCCTTTAAACGGGAGTTGGGTAAATGCTGGAGGGCAGAACCAGCAGTGGGGCGACTACTGCAATGTTTCGATTTCCTGCTATAATGTATCATTTTTGTATTGTATCCCACTTTTTTTGATAAGTTTATTCTTTGCACACAGATCCGTATTTTTGCATGGCTTGTGACTGCACTTTGCATGTTGATTTGACTGTTTTAGCGGACATCTAATATGTTGGTCTCACCTTCTCACATGTCTGATCCCTCAGATATCTCAGAGGATAACTTCTACACTTCCCAGCCCTTATTATCCTCCACTTCTCTAATCGCTATCACATTCTCTTACTTTGAGACCTTGCTATCAGGACCGTCCTTAGCGGCGGCAGCGCCTCCTGCAGTGAAAGAAAAATGTGGTGCCCTTGGTCAATGCCAGAGGGATGAGTGGGTGCCATATTTTTTGCAAAAGCAGGGAGTTAATCACTGGAATAGGGTGCCGATGTAAAAGCATCAGCACCCTTTTCTTATGAAAACCACCGGTTCCTGTGCCGGAGCAGGGAGGTATCACCTCAATGGGTGCTGATGCGAAATCATCAGCACCCTATTGTTATTAAATGCACCCTGCTCGCGTGATGGTCAGCCCAGTGCCAGCAAATGTGCGGGACGCATTTAATTTAAAAAGGGCACCTGCCGCGCCTTCTCCCACCAAGCTAGCTCAAGGGAGCCCTTGAAAGGCTCCACTGTGCAAGCATGGCAGGGTTCTAATGGTGCCCCGGGCAGTCGCCCAGGTGGCCCTGCTAGTTTGTCTTCACATTTTCTCAGCGTTTCCACTTCCTATATTTAAGTTTGGAGTTTTAATTTCTTTGGCTTGTGCATGTTATTTTCATGTCATTTCACATATGCACTCGTTTTGGATTTGAGTTTCGGAGATTGGATTTGGGCCCTGACGTTGCCTAGAGCCGCGCGTGTTATGGTTGTTTTTTCTTCATTCACAAGCCTGTCGCTTCCGTCATAGAGGCATCATGTAACCATGGGAACCTTGATCGCATTCACTCTCAGCAGCAGCAGCAGCAGGTGGTAACACAATGCGCATCCTGTTAGCAGTTGCACATATTTGCATTACCCTGCACGCTTGATTACCGGCTTCATTAATAGCCCATTGCTCTTTAGTGGTCCTTGAGCCATGCTAGAACAAACCGGAAATGGGCAACAATAACATGAAGCTCGGTCGCCCTGTTTGGAGATACAAGTATTGACAGAGCTAGGGTGTACACATTACACTGATGTGTTCCTCGCGTAACATTTATGCAGGAGGCTAGCACCTGAAACTACTTTATCAGGTCTCGATACCTTTATCAAGGTTTCATGTCGGCCAGCGTCAGAGCGCCATGCATTTCCCCGGTGCTGTGGGTGTCTAAACTAACATGCCATAAAGACCCATTAGGAGAAAAGCAAACTCAAAGGCTGGCAATGAGAGTTTAGCCCATGGCACAATGTATTCGTTCTCACCTCACAGGTCCGCTTCCGTGGCGTAACACAACATTTTGGGGCTCCCCTGCGAGACATGCTGGTGGGCCCCCCACCGAAAAGCTCCTCAACAGAGCATAGGAAGTGCCACACACTGGTCCGGCCTGGACCACCATTCGTGTGAAATGTCCATGATGTTCATGCTGCTGCAAGGGCACGTGCGCGCTCCACTAGGTGACAGATGTTTTTTTTTTAAATCAAAGCTTAAATATTTCACCTAGTGTAAAAACACAGAGGCAGTGACTGGCCTCTGGCACCCACATGTACTAGCCACCAGTGTCGACTCGTGATTTATTTTTATTAGAGGGGCATAAATGTTTGTCACAAGTATGCAAGAGTGATCAAGTGTATTGAGGGAGCCCGAATTAGTGAAAGGAGGTTCAGGGGGTCTCCCCCCTGGAATAAATAATGGGTAAAATGGTGCATTATACAGAAAACTTTTTGCGAAAAAATTGGTAAAACGCCAGACAGTTTGTAATTGTTTTGTTGGGTAACTCATGACAAAATCCAATAAATGCAAGTCACCAAGAGTGTACAGGAACATTTCCCTATGCATTTTTATGCCTTTCCCCACAATATATGCCAGTGGTCAAAGTGGGCGGGTGCGGTGCTCCTTTACTTTTTTAAATTAAGTTTTATCATTCCTATACTTTTATTTTCAAAAGAAACCCCTCCGGAATGGTTATGTTTTAAAATAAAAGACTAGGAAACAGTTGAAACTTGTAATTCAGTGCACTGCACTGAATGTTCCCTTAAACAACAGGTGCCGTTGTTTGGGGGTTTAAATTGCGCATGGGAAGCGGCATGGCAAAAAGGTTTGTGGGGAATGGGGGCAGGGCAGCATCGAACATAGTTCCACTGCGTCTTTTCGTACACTTCGACCACTGATATATGCCAGTATGAAAAATATGTTCATGCTCTCTGTGCTCATACATTTGCAGGATAGCTGCTCCAATATATGCCAGTACCTCCTCCTGAGAACATACTCCTTTTGGCATTACCATTAAAAATGCCATACCCCAATAAGAAAACAAGTCCAAACTGTGTCCAGTGTAGGCTAATCTGGACATACACGTATGCTTATGCTTACTTTTTCATAGATGCTC
Organism: Ambystoma mexicanum; assembly: GCF_040938575.1. Taxonomy (NCBI): domain Eukaryota; kingdom Metazoa; phylum Chordata; class Amphibia; order Caudata; family Ambystomatidae; genus Ambystoma; species Ambystoma mexicanum. Next base: position 764,350,522 of record NC_090937.1, on the reverse strand, counting down.
AGTAAACAAATGTAATGCCACAGTAAGAAATAGTTAGGCTGGCAGTATTAAAATGCCATTCTAGCCATGTAATAACACATATCATGCTTGCATGCTTTATCATAGATGAGAGGTACAAAATGTCAAGCCAGGACTGGCTGCACCAAAATAGCAATAATGCCACTAAAATAAGTCATGTAACTTATGGAAATGTCAGCATTGCTCCAATGCTCCTCGGGCCCCCCAGTGACTGGCACACACCCATAATCATATTCATACTCATTCACCCTATCCCACATTCAGTCACATGCACCCAGAGCATTCATAGTGCATTCTCCAAACATGCACCCGCAATCACATTCATACCCATTGACCCAAAAGTCACTTACCCATGCGACTTCTCTCACATTCACTCACACTGCATTCTACACACATGCACCCACCCAGAACATTCATATTCATACTCCTTTACTCATCTGTCACTTACCCATACACCTTCTCCTATAGTCGCTCACACTGCATTCTCCACACAACACACACCAGTCCAGAACATCCATACACATTCATACCCATTCACTCACCTATCACTCATCCAAACTCCTTTCACAGCGACTCACACTGCTTCTACACAAAGTCACCCACCTAGAACATTCACACACACACATCACATAATCACATGCATACCCTTTCATTCACCCATACAGCTTCTCTCACATCCACTAACACTGCATTCTCCACACATGCACCCACTGACCCAGACCATTCAAAGCCATCCACTCACCCACACACCTTCTCTCATAGTTACTCACACTGCATTCTCCACATGGGCACGGGCACCCACCCACCTCATCAATACACTTTTCACTATCACTCACACTGCAGTCTACACAGGCGCCCACCCAGAACCTTCACACACACACACACACACACCCATACCTGTTCTCTCCCTTTCACTCACACTGCAATGTTCCCCCGACTACCCACCAGGAACATTCTCACAAACAATCACATTCATACCCATTCACCCACCAGTCACTCACCCATACATCTCTCACATTGACATTCACTCACACTGCATTCTCCACACGAGCACCCCGGACATTCATGCACACACACTTCATTCTCAATCACAGGACAGGTGCACTTACCACCCATTCATACATGCACCATTCCCATGCACGCACACATAAACATACATAAATACATACATACATACATACCATTGAATACAAAATCACAACAGGCACTCACATACACATACTGCGCAAGTGATGCTCCTTCATCCTTCCAGGCCTGCAGCTCAGGTGTGACAAAGAGACAGGAATCAGGGACTCTGCTTCCTGTCTGACATGCGCAGCGAGTGAGCCAGAGGTGGTGTAAATCATTCACACCAGATTCAGTTGGCCCCAGCCCAGCCGTCTGACTGAAGTCAGGGTGAGGGCTGGGCGGGGTCCCCTTCGACCTGGGGTCCCCTTCGACCTGGGGTGGTGTGTCCTCCATCCCACAAGGGCTGTAGGGTTCCCCATTATGCCAGTGGTCAACTGTCTCGTTTTGTAACTATTTCTGGTCATAACACATGATATGTGCAATAAATAAATACAAACACAAATGGAAATGCAAATGAATGACGTCAGAACCTGCATAGCCTCTTGCTGTAGGACACACAGAGGATCTGTTGGAAGAAGAAGAGAAGATGCCTGGCAGTGCTTGTGGGCCAGGATATATCAGGCAGGTAATTATGTAGTGCCTAAGGGACTGACAAACCCTAGGCATTGACCAGGGTGGAACCAAAGTCATCAGGAGAACAAGACAAGTAGTCTGCTAGTATTAGTAGAAGTCTAGGGCAGGAGCAAGGGCACGAGAAAAGATGGCGAAGTGTCAAGAAGTCTGGAAGGGTAGGACATCAAGGACCCGCAATCACTGCATAGAGCTTAAGAAATTGCTCAGTAAAGAGTAACTGAATGGCTTAATATATTCTGTGCTGGGCTCTCTTTGAGTTTCTAACCAGTGGGACAAGCGGTATTTGAAGGCCCAATGTAATTTCAGACATTGTCTTGCATGATTGCACTTGCTCAGTGTGACTGCAATGTATGCAGGTACTTGTAGATTATGGCGCTGGCCAGTGCTGGAAATGGAAATTATTAACTCTGGAAATCCCACTAGAGGGCAGGGTGTGGGGGGTGTTGCTGGAGTTCACAGGATATTGTTCTAAGTCCCTCCATAAATAAACATTGCCATTTTATGAGATTAATTATCAACACATGTGAAATAACCCAGGAGAGGAGGAGTGTTTCCTATGACGGTGTAAGCAAAGTATAAAAGATGCACACCTTTCAAATCTACAAAGCTTGTGTAAATATGTTCTGTTCTGCAGAGTGCAAGCCTAACAAGATATTCACATGTATTCTAACCAGAGGTTCAAGTGGTCTAGTGGGTATGTGTCTCTTCAAATTCCAGCTTTGGCAACAAAAGCAAATTAAAAACAATAGATCTCCTGAGGGGTGGAAATGGTGATCCACGGAGACATATTTTGTTGGATCTCAGATCCGGAATAATCCAGCCCAATGATCGGTGCTGCTGGTGGTAGCAGCATCTCTTGTATAGTATACAATATAGACAAGGACAATGTCAGTAGCAATGGGTGCCAATCATTCCTGACAGGAATTGGAGGCTGGTGACACTGTAGGAAGCACGGTGGATCAGATGTGCGGCAGGAGCCATGCAATGGAGCGCGGTGCTACCCAAACACCAGACCCCCGGATGTTGAAGAGACCTCTGCCACAGAAAGCTGAGGAATCGTCATGGGATGCCAGCAGCATCCTAAGGACAGCAGGATCCCATTGCCAGACCACACCAAATCTAAATCTGCCTACAATGGATCTGGAACACAAAACCTTTGGGAAATCAGCTGGTGTGATAATTGCTGTCATTTTACTGTGATGACCACAGCGTAAGTGCAAGAAACAAAGCACTATTGTTGGGCTTCTTGCCTTTGATCCCAATTTAAGGTGAAAATGGCTTCATTTAACAGAGGGAGAGGAAGGGCCCACATGAAGATACAGTTGCAAGCCATGTACAGGATTTCCCTGCAGAGGCGCTGGTAAAAGCACTTGCTTTCAGAGCAGAGGCTGGAAGGAGAGGCAACCTCAGAGCATTACCAACAGCCAAAAAGTGTGTCCTCTTGTTGATGCCTTTTGAAAACTTGCACTGTGTTGGTTCAGTGTGAACCCATGTAGGGGTTTGTGTAACATGCCTCCCTGGCAGTGTCAGTCACACCCTAACTCCAGCGCTGGCCAATGGGCCGGCTCTTGCTGTCTCCGAGATCCGGCATCAGATGTCTGGATAGATCTCAGACCCGGCCTGTCTCAGCCCTGACAAGGCTTTACTGAGCCCCCAGCTCCGCCGGGAGACGCTGGGGACTCAGAGCTGGAATCTGCGCTGTCATCCTTGCCCCTGCCATCACTCGCGTGCTTGCGGACACTCATTCCTCAGTTTTCTTTATTCTGGCCTGAAAGGGACACCACGGGAATCAATGGGCCATCACAGTCCCTGGGGTGGGGGCCATCACTGTTAAAAGCAGCCTTTCTACGTGCTGGGAGCACTATTGTTTTACAAATACGCATCTTACACTTTCATAGAAAAAAGAAAAATTAATTTCCAAACTCCAAAATGCTGCTTGAACTTGCATTCACTAGTTTTCTTTTAAATGTTATTTTTTTGTCGGACTACCACACAAATACCCTGTAATTATTGTTCCCCTGCCTTTGTATTTCATTACAGGTTATATTTATAAAGATGTTATATGCTTGACAAACTGCTTAATCCGAAATAAATGCTTCTGTTATGCTGACAGCAGTAATTAGGGAATTAAACAATTGTGTGTTCCTGGGTGCCAACTTTTGATTTTTACTACAAGGGCAGAAATACCTCTACTTCTGCCCTAAATATAAGGAAGCTACCATCCCAACCCAGGCCCTGGCAAAGCACATTTTATAGCACTTTTTTTATAGCACAGGAATTGCAAAAACTCATACGATTAACAACCAGTTTTTAATATATAACATCTCAAGAACAGCCTCTCAACCTGACGAGCTACCCTAGTAACCTTTGTACTGTAAAGCGTGTCTTTGGATTCCTTAATGTACTCAAAATCACTGCATTGCCAACAGTATTTTTGGTGCACTACTGCCATGGAAGAGATTTAATGTGGAATTGACGTACAGTGTGGAGTTTAGAAAGAATAAACATGAAAGAAATTGCATCATTTTTAAACTATGATTTCGAACATTTACTTTGAGCAGAGCTTGAATGCCAATACCCCCTCCACCCTCCAAACTCTGCCCCTACCCTGACCCTTGTAGGATTCCTCTTTACATTTTTTCCATTTCCACCACTGCCTAACTCTCTTGCTGTGGGAGTGAGCGCTGGCTTCCGTGTGCCTTAATCTTGTCCGAAATCCTAAAACGGACACATTCAAACACTTGTTAATTTTACCTTGGTTGCAGTCTCTAGCCGAACTTCATTCAACACTGCTGCATCTGGTCTGACTCCAGTCAGGGCCTGGGCGCCAGGCGGGGCTAAAATAGCAAGAAGTTCTCTGGTTCTCCGGATTGCTGAGCTCTTGGTTGCTTAGCAACCACCCACAGAGAGAGTGTCTCGACAAGGGAAAGAAAGTCTTGCACTCTGTACTGCCTAGCAAAAAATGAAAAAGGCGCCTGTTGGACATTTGAAAGCTCGTGCCTTTTCCCTTTTTTTGTTGGCAGTGACAGTGTGAGGCTTGTGGGGCCTATGGGGCCACCAAGTCACAGGGGCTGCGGGGGCCCTAATTACGCCAGTGGTCCACTTGGGCACATTCTGAAGCCCACCATTCAGAGGTATGAGGTCAAAGGTCATCAACTTATTAGAAGACCTCTAATTGTTATTTCTCACTGCACAGCATGCCAAACTGTTCCACATCCTACTGGTCAACATACTAACCCGGTGTCCATATCGGTTGTTATATCTTTTTGCCATCCCTGTCATTCTGTTCCTGGCATCCCAGATATGTTGCTTACACAAGATGGCAGTGGTGGCTGCGGATGAGGCACGGCTGGCTGAGCACGCACACAAGCGCTCACAGGAAAACTTCAAGATGCAGACGATTGCACACTGACCCCCATGTCGGACGCGAATAAGATGGCGGCAGCCCTCAGGGCTGGCTGGGCGATGGAGGATAGAGGTATAGTACGGCATGCTATCATGCTTTGTAAAGTGCAGAATGACCTCAACAAGTTATCAAAGCACTGATTCAGATCAAGAAACTACAAGCTGGCCCAACCTAAGGATGTAGACAAGAAAAAATATCAAAACACAGGGCTGAAACAAACTGACAGTGGGTGGAAACTAACGAGGAAAAAGATATGTCTCTAATTTCTGTTGAAAGAACGGATAACGGCTAATAAAGCAGATGTCAACTGACAAAGAGTTCTACAATCTAGTGGCCACCACTGAGAAGTAATTGCCAGCACTGAGAAGGAGTGGCCAGCACTTTTTATCTATTTGAAATTGAGGATGACTAGCAGGCCTAAAGTGGCTGATATTAAGGTTCGTGCTGGTGTATACATGCATATATTTTATGCAGAGAAATACTAGTGCAGGACAGAAGAAGATTATATATTTCCACTTACAATGTCGACGGTATTTTTGATCATTTTTGGCAAGTGTCTCATAGTGCTGATGATTTTAATAAAAGCTCTTCATCTGGATAATGCAACTCTGGCTTTACTACTTGGTCATAAAACGAAAAAAGGGGCACTTGCCCCTGGGAGTCATTGACTCAATAGGCCATCAAAAGAGAGCTTATAATAAATCGGACGAATTGGATTTACTGGCCTTCATTTTAGAAAAATAAACGATTGCAAACTGGCTACTTACAATAGACAAGTTTGTATGTCTCAAAAAACAAAAACAAATATTAAAATACTAAATTGGGGAACTAAACACACATCTGCAGGATACATACAGCATAACCTTCAAAAGTTTACTTTTTCAATTAACTATCTGCCAGACAAAGCAGATTAGTAAACTAAGGACCTGAGAAATTTGGGAGGGAAGGAGCCTGCAAAGCACACCATAGTGATGCATTCAGCTGCATGCACAGCAATCAACTTAGGGAAATGTAGTTCCAGTGGATCGCACTGAAAGTTGAGCAAATTTAGGTAGAACTCGAGACACAAATGACAAAAGCAAATACGGCTCTATGCTTGTTAATGTTTCAAATGTATAAGTCACAAAGAATTCAGCACGAGCATCTAGCACTGCTTATTACAAATAAAGTGATAAAAAAGCAGTCTCTGAATACTATAGCCCTTTCAACAATTTAAAACAAATTATGCAAATTAAAAGAGGGTGTGGCAAGGTATGGGGGTTTGGGGGACTCCCGGTTGAATGAACCAGAGCGCAGTGAATTATAATGCAGTTGGGGGCAGCCCCCAATAAATAAAAAAAAGAGTTATGTGTGCAGTAGCTCAGATGCAGAAAGACGATGCGACGATGCAGCAGAGGGCAATGTGAGAGGGTGTAGGAATGGCAGGTCCCTGAAAGGCTTATGCAGTTTCGTGAAGCCTTTAAAAAAATTGCAGACCTCTTTGTTGGGCTAATGTATGTGGTGAACAATTGTGGCGCGCAGTGAGACATGTGAATATTATTTCAATATATGTAATATGTTTTATTAAACAAGGTAAACTTTGAATGACTTTACATCCTTATATCATTTTTGCTAATGTCTTGCGTGTTGCATGACAATTCAGACGTATGCACATTGGGCCTCATTACGAATTGGGCGCAAAGGGATTACCGGCACCGGTAAGGACACCGGTGCCGGTAATCCCTTTGCGCCCTATTCCGAGTTCCCTTAGCGGGTCCCTTCCTTAACGCCTGGTCTGACCAGGTGTTAAGGACGGGACCTGTTAAGGGACTTTAGAGCTAATAACGGTACCGCAAATTGAGGTACCGTTATTAGCTACTTCCCCATTTTCATTGAGCCCAATGGGGGCTGAAATGGGAATGGGGAATGTTTTTTTCAATGGGGACTTACTGGTCCCTCCAAGGTCGGAATAGACCAGTAAGTCCCCATTGAACTAGGTCGGACTTGGTACCGGTATGGGAGGTAGTCATGGCGCAAATAGCGCCCTGATTACCTCCATACTCGGAATGAGGCCCATTATATTTTAATATTCTGTGAGGATATGATAAAATGTGTACTTATAAACCTTATAGACTTAGTTGATTTGTTGTTAAGGCTTAAGTGGATTAAATTGTTATTACCAGCAAGAATTACGTAGAGCATTTTTTGCTTTTTACATCTAACTTCAAAATGGTTAACTTAGTGGAACATTGGTTAAACCTAAGATGTGTTTATCCAGGTCTTAGCTCTCGTCAGACAAGGAATGCAAGTGTCAACCTTTTGCAAAACAGTGCAGCAAGAGCGACAGTTGATCAACCTTGTTATCACCTGTGCTCAGCATGTGTCAGGACTGATGGTATTATCTTTAACATGTGTGCTGCATGTGCCTTGGTCAGGGGCCACACCTGAACTACACTCCACTTGAAAACACATGGAGAACCTGCTCCAGGGTCCATTCACTGGGAATTGATGAGACAAGTCTGTCCAATATACTGATGCACCTGGAACCCTGAGAAAACTGGGATACCAATAAATATACAGGGTTGGCTGCCCTTGCAGCCTACTCAAATTGATAACGCAGGGCCCTGAAAACTTTGAACTACCCACCCATCAGTAACCCAACTGATCATCATGCACAGGTACTCTGTTGTTCATGGTCCCCCGACCTCTGGGACCATTCCTAAGCAGTTGACTTCACAAGTCACACCATCTTGCCTTGATTGCCTTGATAAATACCCTTTTGGTCAAAGCATGTGTTGGCTGTTCGGTCACTCAAACATTGCTTAGTTATTTCTTGCAGTGGTTGTAACAGAACCCTGTCACCAGGACAGGTCTGACCCAGATACGATAAGATTGTACATAAGAAATGTGCCATTACATTATTGAAAAATAAAGCACACAAGAGAACTCCTTGACAAACACTGCAAGTGCAAAGTTGTCTTTGGCCCAACCTTACCTAATCTATTGTAAAAACAGACCTCAGCATCAGCCAGTGACTGGGCCATTAATAGAGACAAATAGGCACAGCTCTGTGTACTCAGAACAAAGGGTCTCATTTTAAAATCCCAGGGAAATAGAGCTAAACGCAAGATACCTATGGGATTCAGCTCAGATTAGTGGACTTCATGTTTTAATAGGAACTGTGAACTGTGACCTAGCATGGCAGTGAGGCCTCACCCATTATGTGTTCCTTTCATGAAAAACCCTTTTAAAATGATTCATTTGGTTTCTCAGGATATCCGTTTCTTATGGAATATATAGGTCTCTCTAGAGGTACAAGGTCCATGCAAGAAATGATATGCGAAAAACATGTTTCAGACCAATTTGATCAGAATTCCTGACAGGAGGGCTGATCCACAGCTAAATACTTCCCCTTAAGACATTTTGCAATACATTAGGTTAAGGGAAGCAAAGAGAAAGATTCTAATGGGTGTGAGTAAGTTGGAACCTATCACAGGCTCTGTCCAATTGCCAGATCAAATGATGCTTCATGGAGAGAGTTTACTTGGTAGTTAAAGTTGATCACATAGGAAGTTGAGAGAGATTTTGGGAATGTAGCAGGGAAAGAGACCCTGTCTGACAAGAGAAGAGCTGATTGAGTTCAACCTGGATTTAGCTGATGGACATTTTCCTTCAGATTGCATTTTCCAGAGGAAGCTGACTGCAGAAGCCTTTTGCAAGACAGAAAACAATTGCCTGAGATTGATTTAGGATGTGACTGATGGGAAGAGCTTACTTGGCATCGTTGACTTGAGCTGTTCATGTCCCTACATGCCCTGGCTCTTTAAAAGACAAACCAAAAGTGTTTATATTAACCCCAGAGCATTTAGAGAATTGTCCCAAGAATAAATTAAAATCTCAGATAACAATTAAAAGTATTTTGAGAGAACCCTGTTATAAGATATGTCACTAAAGGGGCAAAGAGAATGTAATTGAAACTTTGTGGAAGTATATTTAAAATATCTTGCCCTAGAATTCAAATTGCACAGAGCATGTTTGCCTCTGCCTGTGACCAATTACTAATTATTTCCCCGAGTTATCACAGGAAAAAAGCATATCTGAGTTTGTGAGCATGGTGTACAACGTGACTCAGTGATGTTCAGGCATCTATAGACTTCTTGACATGCAACAACAATAGTTAACATAAAAGAAACATTCTGAATAGGGTTTTCTACTACTCAGAGTGGAATAGGAACAAGGTTAGTTTCTCCCTCCATTGCCAAGAAAGAATGTGCATTTAAATAACCAATGTCATTTTTCGAAATAAGCTTTCGCAGAAATTGAAGGATTCTGCTCTAAGTGGACCTTTAATGCCAATTAAAGTTAGCTTGTTGACATTACAGACTTGATAGCCAATTCATATGCAAAGTCAGTATGGAGTGGAATTTTCAGCAAGCAATAGACATACATCCCCACTGACCCACTCCCTATTCACAGGCATCTTAATGAAGTACATAAACCTGCCGTAAACATAGATTTAGTACTGGCTCACCATTTTCTCTCTATTTACTCACCCACATCTCTCACATGAGCTACCAGCTGGCAGATCCCATACTTCCAAGCAGAAATAAGCATGTCTCGATGTTCCTGATCAATCTTATTTCTCTCCCTCTAGGCTATCTGCTCTTCATGTTCCCTGCCTTACCCCGCCCTGTGCCCTTTCCTCTTTCACCTCCACAGGCCCAAGTCTGGTTACCACAGGCATGAGAATGATAGGCACTCCAGACAAGACTCTGTGCCAGGAGACCACTAAGGTGGTAAGTACAGCAATACACAACTAGTACATTACATTACTTTCAATTAGATGGGACACACTATTACTAATTCAATTGCCACCTTGAAATTAAAAAAAGCTTTTTTTTCTTTTAAAGTACAGCTTTCTCTTTTACCCAGGCAGCAATGAGGCCCAGTACCCATTTGGAATAAAGAGACGTTTGGGGTGGTTTATGACCAATATCAAATCCTCCCTGGAGACACCTAAAGTAAATGTGGCTCAAAATATTGAAGCTGATTAAGCTCCCAACAGCCCTTTGGTCTGACACTTTTTAGCCAGACTACATGGGCACAGCTGGTTTGGATTAGCAGAAATCCTGGATTTTGTTTGATTCGCAGAGGTTGGTAAAGCCCTTCTATCCTGATGTTTCCTTTTAAAATTCACAGAAGGGAAATGTGTGTTCATTTGCTTTTCCACGTACATTTCTGTAAAGTCATCCCTTTGATTTTTCCTCTCCTTGACTACAGCACAGTACGGATTACAGCATTTCCTCAGATTTGCTCAAGAGCACATACAGGGCCATAGGACAATGCAGAATCGCACAGTCTTTCGCCTCTTGATGGTCGGCAGGAGGAAGTACACCTCTCCAACCCTTGCAGGGCGACTTAACTGACAGCCCAACACAAAACAAATACAGCCTCATCACGAGTCTGGCTGTAACCCTTAAATGCGGCGATAGTGCTATTACCGCCGCATTTAAGGGTCTGCCAGATCATGGCCTTGGCGGACTACCCCCCAGCTCTAAGCTGGGGGGAAATCCACAGCTAAATTGCCGATTTTTGGCACTATTACCACCGGCGGGAAATCTGCCGTTGGTAATAGCGCACATTTTCCCCATTGGGCCCAATGGGGAATGAGGAATTCCCGAATGGGCCCAATCGGGAATGGGCACTAACCGTTCCGCCAAACCCGTGATCCAACGCTAATAGCGCCAGGGGGGGGTTAGCGATAGGGCTAATAGCGCCGGCAGTAATACCGCCGGTATTACCACCCAACTGGTGATGAGGCCCATAATCTTTACACTCCTGTGTATTGTGTAGACCATACATTATCATTCCTGTGGCAATCCCTTTCTCACACTAAACAACACTTCCCACTACCTGCCTTAAACAGAAGAACGTCTAACTACCCTCTTTCTCTGGAAGGGTTGGATGGCTGTCAGAGCCTTTTTGTCTTGGTAGCACAACGCTATCCCCAGTGCTATAACATTGGACCCACACACAAACTCATGGGGTCCTTCATGCAGTCATTCATGCATTCATTCAATCTCTTCTCTTCCAACCCCTCCGATTCATAGTCTGAGTCATGGTCAGTATGTTCCCCTAAAAGGGGAAAGGGTGGGCTTTTCTTTCAAATGGTCAATGTTCTAAATCTCTGTTATCGTTAGCCTACATTGTTAGGGACTCTAGTGCCTTTTAGTCTGCAAACCTATGGTTGTCATATGGTATTACAGTCTATTGTGGTTGCTTGCAGTAAGTACTTTGGCTAGGCCTACGAACATACCAAATCGTTGATATCAGCTGTTAGTTGTGCATTTGGCTCGGTATACTTTGTTGCTTAACTCAAGAACATTTTAATGAAAATGGAGATCCTCAAAGCTTGGGAAGCAAATACAACCTGGCTCCTCCACCAGTGACTGTCGAAGGATTGACCTAATGCAATTTGGAGATTTGAATAGTCAACATATACTAAACATATTACCACCACCAGGCCATGCCAAGGAGCAAAGGTGACATATGGCCTGAATGCATGTACTTACATCAGACCAGCACTCTGCCGCCGCCACAGGCTAGTAGCCATAATGTGCAATGGCTTTCAGGTCCCGAGTTCTCCTCTTAAACCTTTCCTTGGTAATGCCCCTAGAGTGCCGGTGCCTTATGACCCATGCATACCATTCCACCAGAGCCCTGCACAGCTCCCCGATGGATCGGTGGCAAGATCAGGCAAAGAAGGTGTGTCTTCATGCTTCAATTCCCTTGAGGTTTCCTTGACAGGCACTTGTTGCCACAGTGCCTTGGGTGCTCAATGGAGGAATGTGGTGCTCTATACATCTCACATGGCGCACATCAAATGGGGAACAGGTTGAAGCCAGTCAGTACAGTGGCCCAAAACAAAGAACACATTTCCATGATGGAATTCCAAGAGCCTACGGGCCTGATTCATGAAAGCGTTTTATAATATTTAGCGCCTCGATGCCTGTGGGCTGTAGTGTGCTCTACAAATCCAAATAAATAAATAAATAAATAAATGCCAGAGCACAGTATCCCTGTGTAAGGCAGCGTGTGCCTCGTTGCGTGCTAGGCTTCCATTTGAGAGGTGCACACTGGGAAAGGCACCGCCCCAGCCACATACTTATAACCACTTATACATTGTAGTGACGGGAACTAATGAGGACCAAATTGCAATGTGTCCTGACACATCCCATATGAGTTTATCTGGTGTCTGGGATCTTCAGAGTGGAGGCCCCCGTGAACTCAAGAAGACTATTAGGATGTGGGAGGAACCGGATGCAATTCCCGAGCAGAAGTGATGGTTAAAAATAATCAAAAGAGGGTGCGGATTAGAGGTGTTTCCTACTTCTAGCAATGTGACCCTGATACGCTGGGTTTAGTGTATGGGCGCACAGCAGGTATTTATATACTTGAAGAAGTGCCAGCGTGGGCACTATGCCCGTCTCTATTATCGGTGACGTGAGCATGCTGCACCTTCATTCTCCCACTGGTTGGAAGTTCAATTATTGCACTTATGTGATTTAATTTCTGTATTAAATGAGGGGAGCGGCTGAATGCAGCAGGAGAGTCGCTGCCCAGTTTCTTCTCGATGACTCCTCCAGGTGAAGCGGAAGGCGGCACTTCTGTTTTTGGCTTACTGCACAAAAACCCAGACTCATTTAAAAGTGGAAAAGGTCGCTTTAATGTGACAGGCCAAAGCTTACAATCAAAACGCTTAACTGGCTCCATGGCCTAACAAGCTAAAGACATATTTGAACAATCAATTAAATAACTTAAACATGTCCATTTTCCCCCAACAATTAAATAATTAAATAACCAATTTCCTCCCTAATGATCCCTTGGATCCTACCATCTCCTTGCCCCTTTTCCAGGCGTCCCGCTTTCTCCCAGGGGCCATGCCCCTCCAGGCTCAATACCTGTTCCCCCGGGGTGACCTGCTTGTGCAAACAGCGCCACCCCCTCCTTTCCCGTGTCATTCCCCCATTGTGCTTCCCTCCCCCCACATCAAAAGGGGCCATGCCCCCGGCGCCCCAACCCACTTCGACCCCTTTTAAACTCCCCTCTACACCAAACTCACCCTTCTTATGACCTGCAGCCAGCCTGACCTGCCACATCAGCAACATATATTACACACAAACTTTCACAATGCCCTGACCTGTCACACGAAAGTCCCAACCCTACCCTCTTAACAGACCCCAAAAACCATAAAAAACTCCCCATGACATCTAGAAAACCCCCCGCATAATCCCCTGAACAATGGACCCCCCCTATTCCATAACTGACATTACCCTAAAACCAAAATGAAGGGGTGGGAGGGCGGGACAATCACCAAGTCCTAACCGTCGCCTGCCTCCCGAACCTTCCCTGATCCCTTAAGTACCCCTAGGGGGGCGCTCTGCATCCCCACGGCCACTCGCTGGCCGTGTGCAGCGCCAAAAAACTCCCCGGGGGGAAACGCTTCGCGTTCCCCCCGGGGCCCCCCTTTTGGCTTACTGCACAAAAACCCAGACTCATTTGAAAGTGGAAAAGGTCGCTTTAATGTGACAGGCCAAAGTTTACAATCAAAACGCTTAACTGGCTCCATGGCCTAACAAGCTAAAGACATATTTGAACAATCAATTAAATAACTTAAACATGTCCATTTTCCCCCAACAATTAAATAATTAAATAACCCAATTCCTCCCTAATGATCCCTTGGATCCTACCGTCTCCTTGCCCCTTTTCCAGGCGTCCCGCTTTCTCCCAGGGGCCATGCCCCTCCAGGCTCAATACCTGTTCCCCCGGGGTGACCTGCTTGTGCAAACAGCGCCACCCCCTCCTTTCCCGTGTCATTCCCCCATTGTGCTTCCCTCCCCCCACATCAAAAGGGGCCATGCCCCCGGCACCAGAAAAACCCTCCCCCGAGGAGTTCTTTCTGCCCCAACCCCCCCCCCAACTTTTCTACCTCAAACTTTTTACCCATTCTCCCAGCCAAGCACCCAAGTCCGCCAGGTAGTGATTATTCCCCTACACGGACAAGTGTACCCCAACCTCTCTAAAGATAAGGAGACCCTCATATGTTATTTCCTTATGGTCCATGACCTGCACTGCCACCGAGGCACAAAATGTTACCCTTTCTCTGTTTATCCCCTTCCTGGCCCGTTCTATTGCTCCCCCCTTTTCACTCCCCTCCACACTCATCACGGCAACAACTTAGTCCATACCACCACTGCTTGAGGCCACATTTCCCGCAACCCCCCTAAGTCCCTCTTCATTTTCCTTAGCAGAGCCAACCCGTATCTCTCACCAGGTCATTCTCCCCTGCATGCATAATAACCACCTCTGGAACCCCAAGCGTTCCCTCATCCCTGCCAATATAGAAAGCAGCTGATCCCACCGCAGGCCACCCAACCCGTGCCGTCTCACCACCAATTCCTTGTAACTGCACCCCTGTTACCTTCCAAACCCCTTTTCTCCACTTCCTTCCCAGCCCACTTAACAATTGAATGGCCAACAAATCAAAACTTGCGCCAACTCCCCTTCCTTTCGCGCAGCATCTGAAAAAGAAAATACAAAATCACTGACAAGTCAAAAATATTTCAACAACAGCTGGCCCGCAAAGTCCTAACCACCTTTTCAGACCCCCATTATCAAACTCCCTGCCGTACCCCTTGTATTTCCCAGACCTCCAACGTCCCAATCTTTTCACCTTGTCTTCTGAAAAAACCCCGCCCGGTACCCTCAGATGCTGCACCCATCCTAAAGTAATGAGTCCCAAAATCCTCTTCCTTTTCTCCCACTGCCACCAACTCCTTCCGCAATACCCCTAGCACCTGGAACTGGGCATAAGACCCTGCTCCCACGACCCAGCAGAACCCAAGAGCCCCTTCCCTTCTTATCCGTCTTAGACCTTTTAATCTTGATGTCTAAACCTTCTTCTGTAATTTGAACATCTTCCCATTGCAGTCCCCCTACCCCCCCTTTTCCCCCGACCAACTCGGAAACCCTGAAAGCCCCCAAACAATACCCACGTAAAACAAGTCGCAAACAGCTCCCCTACAAGCAATAAACCATTTGTTCCACTTGTTGTGCCCAGTTTGTTCCTTTACATTCCTGCATTGTCCCCCCTGCACCCATTGTCCCCCCTGCACCGGGGGCCCACGTGCACCCCCGTCCATGCAGGCCCTTTAGTTTATTACTCCTCTCACCATTGCACCAGGGGCCAAACCTGCACCCCCGTCCATGCAGTCCCTTCCATATAACTCTTCAAGCTCCTCGCATTCATTACCACCTTTTTCCCTCCTGCACCAGGGGCCCTAATGCACCCCCGTCCATGCAGGCCCCTTTTCTTCCTTACTCCTCTCCACCGCTGCACCAGGGGCCAAACCTGCGCCCCCGTCCATGCAGTTCCTTCCACATCACCATCTTCAAGCTACTTTCGTCCATTACCACCTGTTTCCCACCTGCACCAGGGGGCCTAGTGCACCCCCGTCCATGCAGACCATTACACATAAATTCCTCTTCCGGCACCTCGCTTCTAAGCTCCACTTTTTTTTTTTTTTTTTTTTAATTTAGCTGCACCAGGGGCCCTAGTGCACCCCCGTCCATGCAGACCCATCTCCTCACTTCCACCCTGCTGCACCAGAGGCGCTCCCGCACCTCCGTCCATGCAGCCTGAAGCCTACTCACCTTGTCGTGCGGCAAGCGTGAGGGCTTCACCACCGTCGACCCTGCCCTCCAAATGACAGCTACCTCTCCCTTAACAATTTCCACCGTTACCTCCCCCCTGGGCCCTCCCCTACCTACGCATCTTCCTCCTCACCTTTCTCCTGCCCCCTTTAATTTTGCTCCCAACACCTTTCATCACACCTTGTGCCCCCCACCTCCTTTACGATAAACTGAGCCCGACCTACCAGCACACCCCAATTTACCTGGCATGCGGTCCTTCCCCCCCACTTCCTTGCCCCGCTCCTCGCCCTGACCCACTGTCCCCTGCCTGAAAACAATCTGTAACTGGATGCCGACCCGCACACCTGCTGCACTCGTGTTTAAATTTGCACATCCACCTCGTGCAGCCTTCTTTATTGAACGCCCAACATGCTGTTGAGGGCTGTCCTCCGCCTCCTCCCCCCGCCCCCTCATGGGCGGGGCGACCACGAAAGGGCCGGTAAGGCACAGGCAGCCCACTTGCTGTGTGTAATGTCGGGGAAGGCCTCGTTGGAGCCATCCATTGCAGCCAAAGATCCATGTCTATCTCCCCCCAGACCGCCTGACTATCCTCCGCCATTCTCGCTCTTAATTCCTCATCATAGCGTACCCAGGCAAAACCCCCAAAACTCGTGAAAGCTTTCCTAATTACGTCCATATATTTAAGCAGGGCCACGCAACGCTCCGGGAATTTTTCACAGTACACACTGGCATAAATAATAAACGCTGACGTCCAATTCTCAATAGTCACCGGGACCCTTGGGCGTGAAGCCAGTTCCCTCTCTTCCTCCTTAGACCCCTCCTTTGCTCTCACTTCCCTATGGAGCAATTTAAAGACATCCACAAATTCCCCTGCCTGAATCTTCTCCCTGGTCGCTGCCATCAAGTGCGCCTCCAATGGTTTTGTAATCCCCATGTATGGCCATGTTTTCTCCTTTCTTTTCATTTCACACTCCTTATCCTTTCCGGCTTGCACTTCGAGCACCAATGGCTCCACCACCTTGTCCGTTTGGACCTCCACTGAGCAAATGCTCTTTTCAACCCCCTCGGCTCCAATGGCCTGCATACCAACTTCCTTCCTTACACCTTGAAAACCAGCCCGTTCCTCCCCTGTCCACCTATTTGTAACCCCTCTCTGCCATGCAGATGACCATTCCCTTTCCCGCTCACCTCTTTCCACACCTGCCACCTGCGGCCTGGCGTCCACACCGGTTCTCCTCCTCTCCATTCTTAGAGGGCTCCTACTGCGGGGACAAAACATGTCAGCGCACTCACCCAGCCAATAGTTCCCTTGACCCCTTTCACCCCGACCCCCTGCACTTCCCTTTCCCTATCCCACCTTGAACTTCTTCTCTCCTCCCCCCTTTCCCTTTCCACCCTGTAATCTTCCAACTCCCATTGCCCCACATATTCCTCCCAACCAACTTCATCACCCCTTAAATACCATTGTGGATGTGAGCTCATGCCCGAGATGATTTGCTGATCTTCTTGCGAGCCCGGGGCGTCCGCCCCGCCACTCCTTTGACGTTTTCTCAGCGGGGTTGTGGGAACCCCTGCCTGGTCCTCTTCTCTCGGGCGAGGCGTTCCGACCTCCACCCTGGAATCCTCCTTGCTAGGGGCTGTGCTGCGCCCTCTAGGCTCTCCTTGCGTTGACCGAGGAGGGGCCGTTTTAAAACCCTCTACCTCCACCTGACCAGCGGGGGCTGCGCAGCGCCCTCCGCCCTCACTCCTCCTACCCGGGGGGGGCGTTCCACGCCCCACTTCATCCTCCTCTATTGATGGGGACCTCTCCCTCCTTCTCCCACCTGCACTCTTCCGCAGGTATTTGCCCCCTTTTCCCCTCTGTCCAGTTGCCCCACTCTGCGCCCCATCACCCCCACTGACATTACTCTCCTGACCTGCCTCATTTTGGACACTCCTGATATCCCCCACCTCCTCCTGGTCATTATTGACCCCAACCCTAACTGGATCCCCATCCAACTGTATTTCTCCCCTGTATGCCCTCCTGTCAATCTACCTCCTCAACTTCCTTCCTCTGCATTCCCATGCCTCCCCTCTCCCGGCCGCAGGGGTGCAAGCCACCACTGCCGCGAGAGCCCCATCTGCCACTGCTCTACGCTGCGGCCTGCCCCCCCCTACCTCCCCCTCTCCCAAAACCTCCACTACCGCCCCTTCAAGCTGGGCCTTAGATGCCCTGTTAATAATTTCTAGGGCCTCCCTCAGCACCCTGGCATCCACCCAGCCCTTCTTACTAGCTCCCTGTCCCACCATCGTGCCCGGATAAAATGACAGTGCACTGAATATTCCTTTTAATCTTACACCTAGCCACTAAAACCCCCGAGCCAGCCCTACCCGTGGGCAGCTACCCAGTGCAAAGGAAAGCCCCGAAAGGGGGACTGAGCTAAGCAAATAAGGTATCCCAGAATGTTAATTAACCTAAATCCACTGAATAATACCCCAAAGATACCATTGTATGTTTTATTTTTCTATTATTCTTATTATTATTTATTATTTATTTATTTATTTATTTATTTTTTAAACCCTTTAAACTACCCTTTGCCCAAACAAAACTTCTTCCATATGTTCTAACAAATGCCCTCCAACAAGAAACAAACCCAAAAACCAGGAGCCACAGCACAGCCTTGAAACACTTGTGTATAGGAGCGTTTCAAATGCCATATCGTATCCCTGCTGCTGAGAAACCCCTACCCACACCCCCTCCCTTCTCGCCTGCTGTGTGTTTTTTTTTTTTTTTTTTTTTTTTAACTGGGCCCCACCGTGCCCTTCCACCACCACAGCCTGCCCCCTGGTGGCTCACCCGCCGCACCGCAGCGCCTAGCAGCCCACTACAGGAAAGAGAGAGCGGCCCCTTTAAGAGGACCGCTCTGCCCCCTCACTGCAGCGAGCCAGCACCGCACGCGAGGACCAGGGAAGCCCGGCCCACACTGGCTCCAACAACGGCCCCCCCAGCCGACCCACTGACCACTAACCCCCACCAGCGAAGCGGGGACGGCACCGGATCCTAAAACCCCCCCCCATGAACACACTACGCCCAACGAGGGATGCGCCTCCCAGCGGCGCTCCTGCTCCCTCCCCGGCAACCCGAAACCACCTGCAAAACCGCGGCCCCAGCTGGCGCGACCCGCCCTCCCTGATGAAAAACCACCGACGGCTGCTCCGGTAAGCGGGGGGAGGGGGGTACCTTATATACAATACCCCCCAATATGCGGAGTCCGCAGACACCAACCCCTTTTCTTTTTTTTTTTTTTAAAAACAAACGCCCGCCGACACACCTCCACCCTCCCCTACTAACCTAGCCCCACCACTAAACCCCTACCTCCTCTCCTACCGCGACCCCAGGCCCAGCTACAGGGAAGGCTCGGGAGCAGGCGACAGGACAATCACCAAGTCCTAACCGTCGCCTGCCTCCCGAACCTTCCCTGATCCCTTAAGTACCCCTAGGGGGGCGCTCTGCATCCCCACGGCCACTCGCTGGCCGTGTGCAGCGCCAAAAAACTCCCCGGGGGGAAACGCTTCGCGTTCCCCCCGGACCCCCCTTTCAGGGCTGTACGCGGCGCCGCCATGCACTTGGCCTTGGCTGGCTGCTGCATGCTGCACGCTCACCAACGCTATGCAGAGACAGCTTTTGGTGGCGGCGTCCTGAGCTGTAGATGCCACTCGTGTACTTTGGCTTCTCCCTGGATATCCTGGATGCGCTGCTGAACAGCGCATGCTCCGACGGCCCATCACTTTGCACAGTCTCATCTCGAACGTCAGACGCTGTACATGGAACAGTAAAGGGTGTGTCTCTAGTCCCATCAGGCCGTGTACACTTGAAAAACGGGGACTAATCGAACAGTGGCTTTCCAAAAAGGGAAAAGTTGACCACAGCGGCCAAAACATACCTTATCAGGGCACCAGCAGAAAAAGTCAAGTGGCGCAAGGCCTAGAAGCCATATTCCCATCAGCTGATCACAGCATCATCATCCTGGCAGAAAGAACACTTTTGAATTGTGTTAGTATCAGAAAAAAGTCAGCTCAATTATGGCCTAATTTTCAAACAAACAGTTCACAAAATCTACATTGGGATCAATCCGAAAAGTGTTGCAGCTGTACCTGAGCATCCATCAGTCACTCTTTACTTCACCTTGGCACGGGACTCCAAGTCCTTTTCGACCAACCTTTTCCAGATGACCACCCTAAGTCACAATTCTCTTTATTGGTTCAATAAATACCACTGCCCAGGTCCTCCACTGGAACTCTGTCTGGCATCAGTGTTTCAAACATCTACTAATGATACCACCAACCACGGGAGATATTTGATGAATGTCACCCTTCTTGTTGAATGTATGCCAGCTACCCTTGGCAGAATCATTGTAGTGCCGGATCCGAGAACTATCAGACTGTGGCCCCATTTCATACTTGCTTTTTCCAGGTAAACTGTTGGGGTGTGCAGCTGCTCAACAACCTCTGTGGTTTATTGAATATCCGGATGCCCTCAACACAGTTTAGGCTTGCTTCCACGCCTGATGCGCCATGGAGTCATTGGCGGGCGCCATGTTGGGTGACCTAAGAAGAAAGATAAATGGCGTTGGTAGCGGTGCCCTGGATGAGTTGGCAGCCTTCTACACCTTCAACCACATAGGATCCGATCCACCTAGCACATGTCTTTTCCCACTTTCATTAAATAAATAAGCATTTTCCAGGGCCTCCCATCGTTTTTACTCTAGCACTTTCAGTGGCTGTGAAATGTTACGACTGGGTCCTTGCGCCCACATATACCCTGCGCTCTGCTCATTCCTCCCATGAGAAGCTGTTTTCAAGGCCATGGGCATTGTACATCATGCTTCCAATGAGCAGGCCTCCCCGCTCCTCAGAGGGAACATCTTCCCAAATGCAAAGTTCTACAACCTTCCCTCATCATTTCCGCTTATGACCATCATTCTGGGATTCACTGAAAAGGGGGGCTGGTGGAAGATCTTTCCCTGGCCAGGCCGCTTCTCTGTGGCTTGCACTGCCACACTCCATCGGTGCCTGATACGATACTTACACTTTCCGCAGGCCACGTAGCATCAGCGTTGTGTTTGGAGGTTCTGCTCGCAGTGCAAGAAGCCCCCTGAGGAATTTGTGCATTCTGTACGGAAAGCTAAGCTAAGACATTGTATAGTTGATTGTTTTTTTAAAAGATGTTTTACATATTTACAAAAGTGGGTACAAAAAGAGGAAGTGGGGCTTAGAACCCAGGCATCCTGGTTCATAGTTAGCAATTAAGCTATGGACCTGATGGGCTCTCATACTACAATGTTATCCTCACTGACCTTTAGTAAATGGGGAGACTGTTCCATTGAGCAGTCATGAAGTATTGGCTGTTTTCTTTAGGCGATGTGGCCTAGTAACTAAATTCTTCACCGTGGATCCAGGGAGACTGATTCTAAACGTACCACCCCATGCCTTTATAACTTTAACTGGCAAAATGAAAAAGTGGTTAGAAAAAGGCAAGGCTCAAAATGAAGGGCTACGCATTTCCATAACAACATGTATTATCTGGTAAGGACTGCCTGGGTATTCCATACTGGCATTCCTCTGTCCCCTCTTCATCCAAAGAACCTAAAAGATCATGAACGCCAGGCTTTGCGTACCCCAGGTCCTCAGATCATCTTGGGTGGGTTGTGAGTGCCATTGGCATATACAGAGAAGACTGAGGCAAATTTAAGTCGAGGAACATAGAGAGAGAGAAGGATGAAAAGGATGAAAACGAAAGCCGGTTGGGAGGCGACACAAAAGGGAACAATAATTTGTTCCACACGGAGGAAGAGAGAAAATATTTGGGGCATCTTAGACTTGCCCCCAATTGCTACATTGATGTGGGCTGTGCTGCGGCATGTGGTGGTTGCATATCAAAGTAGGATCCTTATCCACCACCAGACTATCTGTCGCACGGAGTTGTAGCACCACTTCTAAGGGGAGCATTGAAGCTCTCCTGGATTGGCGTAGGGACGACATCTCAACTCTGAGGGACAACGGGACACATACTCTGCAGCGATCAATCAGTACAGACAGTTTGAAAAAGCATATATACACTCAGCCAGGTAGAACAAAACCGAATTCACAGACAAATCTAAAATGGGTTTGTCTGCCGCTCAAGTAAAAAACATAATTGAGAAATGAGGAGAAACATTACACTTTCATCAAACGATACCACAGAGATATCCATACATGTTTCATCTGCATGCTCTGCATATATCACCAGTTAGTGAAATCTCTGCTTAAGTCTTGGTAAAAGTATGCACAAGGCAATATGAAAAGCGCACCTAATGTGTATGACTCTGTTGCTCTCAACGTGATCTACTGAGATGAATTTCCCATATGCAGCAGGTGACGTCATGAAGTGCCAAACAACTCGGAAGGTGTATGTAGTTGCAGAAACACCTATCCAGAGCGAGCCTATGTTTGGGTACCTTGCATAAGATTGATTATAATAGAGGGTTGGTCAATCGCCGAATGGGTCAGATTGAGACATGGTATGAGAACAATGTACACGAATTAAACACCATTATGTATACAAGATATATGTAATAGCACAATTCATAACCAGTTATTGTCATTATATAAAGTCGGGGGTGGTTAACAGAAGGAATGGTGCAGACATACTTAATGGCACTATATACATAGTAGGAAAACACCTACAAGTTTGTTTTAAGTGAGCCTCTAACTCCGGCAGAGCGCACCGCCCATATGACTGTGTTTGTGTCTGAGGTCAGATGGACTTTGCTAATGTTTCTGCAATGGAGGCTGGGTTCTTCCTGAGTTCCCATGCCTTTGCTGACCCTTCCAGGAAATACTCCTGGGTCGTTGTGTGTGCGCACGCAAGCACGCCAGTGAGCAGTAATGGGGGCAGTCATTACATTGCATCTCTATGGATGCCACCTGAGCTAGAAGCAATTTCACACATGTTATGTCTAACCACTAACATGTGCATGGATTTTGGATATTTATTTATTGTATTTGTGGACTTTTGTGGCAAATGCCGAAATAAAGTTTTAAAATAAAAAGATTCCACTGCTTTTTGAAGTCATAAAACAAAGGTGGAACTCTCTAGGGATTCAAGCCTCTACACAACCATCACAATCGGATGGCGGCATAGATGTTGTCAGTTTACACTCAAAGAGCGTGGAAACACAAGAAGCATGTTTTCTGCTCCGTGCCCTGCTTCATCACGGGAAACTGCACCAAAATGATACAGTTTAGAGTACACACCCAGGGAGGTTTTGCTACCCATTCATGCCATTCAGGAAAGCCATCCAAATTCGGCTGTAAGAATGTGTTGGCTTTTTGTGAGGGATTATGAGATGTGTCAATGTGGCGTCCCTTCAATGGCTAGTTGATATATTTTGAGGGTAGATTTGAATGATGGAATGGTGGTGATGGCCCTAATTCCAGGAGCCATAGGGTTCCTATTCTGCATGTCTGCTTGCTCGGCTTGGGTTGGTTGCAGTGTGTTATCTTTCCAGAGATGTATGCCAGAAGGCGATTGGATCATGAATATACAAACACTGGAAGAAGAGAGCACTGAGTGATAATATTCCGAGATGTGTGTGAATCTAGAAGAAATGGGCAATTCTGAATGGATTATTGCAAATGTAGAGCCTCTCCTCCAATGGTCTGTCCATTCATGGCTTGGCTTACCTGATTTAATGAGTAGCCCATAGTCGCAAATTCCATCCTACATAACAACGCACATTACAATAAGCATAGTTGGACAGAACACTGGCCTAAATGTTAATATTTGGATAGGAGAATGATTTAAGAAATAGATGTACACAGAAATTGGAACTTGGAAACATGCTTTGGCATGTGCCATAATTTTGAGATATCCGATAGACATATTCGTGGAAGTGTCTATATTCATTTACCTTGATAACCTTCAGAACCTTATGAATTATTGGAAATGCCATGATAGCAACAGCAGTGTGGATGCTATATTGAATTGCAGAAATGGCACAGTGTTCTCAGTGGAAGCACAAGACACACAACATTATGCATATTGAGTCTGCATCACTGATATGGTCAAATAATCCCGATACACGTATTGATGGTGGGGAGCCACTTATCCCAGCTCAGAGGCTTGTTTAAATCTTTCTCCAATGTTATGTTATGTTATCAATCGCTGAATGGGTCGGTTTGAGACATGGTATGTTATGTTAGCTTTATTTCTACAGTGCACCGACAGCAGAGGCATCTTGGCGCTCTATAAATAAAGCAATATTGCTTCATTGTTCATAGCTAAGTTTGGCACTGTTGAATTTTCCACCATGTTCTTGAAGAAAGAAAAGAATCAAAACATTTAGTAATGTTCCCTGTTCGTTCTAAATACAAAACATCAACATACTTATTACATTAATTTGATCAATCTTGAGGCATTCACGACCACCGGAAAAAGGCGAGTTTTAACAAGTGGCATACCCAAAGGGATAAACCCAAACTGGTTTAGATTTATACCCTTAGCCATGATTTGATTAGCCTGATTGCAGTAATCTGAGAATCAATGCCATATGCACTAATCAAATCATCTGAACTTCTGTGCAAGTCTTGTGACAAGCTTCTACTTTCTACATCTGTGCCTGCATCACTTCACTGATTTATCATGCTCTTGGGTCTTGGGATCGCCTCTTGTTTTTACGGCTGTCTCTGGTCACAAATAAAGGCTCGACCTCCTCATCAGTCACAATCACCTAACACTCACCCAACTCATGGGCTCTGCTGGTTAAGTAGCTGCTCGTGGGATTCTATCATAATCTTAATCCTTCCTCTCAAACCCATCGTATCTTCCAGTGTATTTATCGGTTTCTGTGTATCCTACTCCTGCTTCCCTCATCCTCTCACCTCTTCCCCCTTTAGTTTTCCCCACAGACTATGCCCTGGTTAACCCCCAAAACTGGGCACAATTCAGCAATATCCAGAAAAACGGTGTCACCATAATGCCACTACGCTGGTGATTGGCTCAGTGGTTCAGGTTATTAAGACTAGACCCACTTGAACACATGTCTATCCTCTCCTTTTGCATGGCTACTTGAAGACTCTGCATAACTCATTGTCATGTATTCACTGTGTGGCATAAGTTGTTAATATGCTTTCATACTACGCAAATCAACACTGTAGTATTTCAAAGTACCTAAGCTTGCCCTTGGTGTGATATACTCTGCCTCTGCCAGGGTTGCCCCGGCCCTAGTCTGCTGGGGGAATGAATTGAGCAAGAGGAAGATAAGAGGATTGGAAAGTTGAAAATAGATGCTATGAACACAGGGAGGGCAGTAAGGATGGAGCGGGAAAAAATGGTTTGTGAAAGCATGTCAGTCCTGTTAGATGAACTATCGTTCTGTAAACGGGAGAAGGTGGAAATGTATTTAATTATTTATTTATTCATTTATAAATGTATTACACGCACAACCCTTAGGCATCAAGGCGCTGTAGTGGATATGACTTGAAGTGTTTTGATATTTGGTCTGTGTTTCAAAAACAGGCTTGGAGAATTGTAAGTTAGTACACAATGTAGTATTGGATGCATGGGGCACGAGAGCGTGCTCTGGCAATCCTGTACATGTGGTGCCTTAGCTGCCTGTCCATCTCTATACGTTGTCCTCCAAGGTAGACTCCAGAATATTAATTCTGCGACTATCAAGCATGCGCCAAGAGTGGCATACTCAAGAATAGGTTCTGTCTAAAGGTGAGGGTTGTTGTTACCAGAAGGTGAGGAAACAGAGTGGGCAAACAAGCATGGGCGTAGGACATGGGGGGACAGGAGGGACAAATCCCCCCACAATTTTAAGTGGGGGAGATGTAATGTCATTTATCCCCCCAGAATATGTGTTTGGTGTGTGGTGCAGGGATCTGTTTTTGAAGTGGGGGGAGGGGCTGCTTACTATGTAAGGTGCCCTCTCACCCTGACCCCCAAAGCATGGGGGCAATACTCTGGGGGCAGATGGGTGATCATCTGCCCCCACGGAAGGGGGGCAAACAAAAAAAAGATAATTCTTTTTTTAACATAGTTTTGGGTGGGGTGGGTGCGGGTGGAACCACTAGCCACCAGGGATTTTTGCAAGGGGGGTGGCCCTCTCCCCCCACCTTAAGTGGAGTGGGGAACCTTATGTAGCCCTCCTTGGGGGCAGATATTTGCCCCTAGAAGGGGTGCATGAGATACCCTCCATCCATTTGGGGTGGGGGGGAGAGGCCACTGCAAATATTGGCAGAGCCACCCCTCCCAAACCTGCGGCAGTACATTTTGACCACCCCCTGGGGGCAGATGGTCACACACATGTGCCCATCTGCCCCTAGGGAAGGAAAAAACAAATATATGTATATATATTTGAAAGGGGGGTGACCCTCCTCCACCCTAAGTGGATGGGGGGGGCACCTTATGTAGCCCTCCCTGGCGGCAGATTTCTGCCCCTAGGAACGGGTACATGAGATGCCCCCAGCCATTTGGGGTGCACTGCAAATATTGGCAGAGCCACCCCGCAAGCCTGGGGCAGTACGTTTCCCCCTCCCAGGGGCAGATGGCCACACACATGTGCCCATCTGCCCCTAGGAAAGGGGCAAAACAAAAATAAAACAAATTATAACTTGTTTTGGGTGGGTGTGGGGGCCACTGAACCACCATTGATGTTTTTAGTGGAAAGTGGGTTCCCACGGGTGTCTTCTTTTCAGAAATGCATGGGTTCTCTGTTTTCCTTGGTGGCTTCGACACCCTAGGCCCAAATCTGTAGGTTGTCCACATGAGCAAAATCTGCTTTGCCGAAAGGCTTGGGGTTATCAGTGGGTTAGCCTTTTCCCTTTTCGCCGAGGTAGGTGCATCCACACATGTGAGGTACCATTTTTCGTCGGGACACCTGTGTGAACGCAGGAAGGTAGGACATCTCTTGTTGGCAGCGTGTTTCTGTGGGTGGGCAGAGGGAAATGTCCCTGAAAATTAGTGGAAAAAAGCACAATTTTCAGACATTTCACTTTGGCCACCCACTGAAACACGCCGCCAACAATACATGTCCTACCATCCTGCATTCCCACAGGTGTCCCGACGAAAATGGTACCTCACATGTGTGGGTGCACCTAACTGGGCGCAAAGGGAAAAGGCTAACCCACTGGTAACCTCAAACCTTTCGGCAGAGCAGATTTTGCTCATGTGGACAACATACAGATTTGGGCCTAGGTGTAGAAAGCCACCAAGGAAAACAGGGAACCCCATCTATTTCCAAAAAGAGGAAACCCGTGGGAATCCACAGAGGTCTGACTTGCGCAAATCGCCCCAGAATGTATTACCCACAATCCCTGGAAAAGTCTTAAATTTGGTGAAAAAACTACAATTGTCAGACATTTTCTTCTTGCCACCCACCGAAACACGCAGCCAACACCACATGTCCTACCTTCCCGCGTTCCCACAGGTGTCCCGATATAAACGGTACCTCACATGTGTGGGTGCACCTACCTGGGTGCAAAGGGAAAAGGCTAAACCACTGGTAACCCCCAAAGGGTTTGTATTACATTGCGTCCAATATGAGACAGAACAATTATGCAGTTCACTAACCTGGGCAGCGGGCGGACTCCGTATCAGCAACAAGGCAGATAGTGAAGGCTTCCCGGGAAACCCTGCTCCCTCCCAGCCGTTAGTTTCAGCTGCGGAGGAACCACAGTCCCCAGGGAAAACCCTCCGGGGAAGAAAAACCCTGTGTTGTTGTGACGGGATACTGTAGACCTTCGGGATGAATCAGCCAGCTTTCCTTCAAAAGATCCGGTGCGGACGAAGCTGGTCCTGGACGAAAGAAAGGAGAGGTGAGTTTTCTCCACTTTCGATAGTCTGCTGTTGATACGAAAAGCTATGATTAACTTACTCCGGGTATGGAGTTGAGAGATTCGAGAAGTCTGTGTAAAGTCTTCGAGAAGGGGGTGAGTCCTATGAGGAAAGAGAGAGAGTTTCCGGAAACCCGAAGCGGATGTTAGTATTTGGGCTAAGATTGGGGAAGAGGATTGAAGGGAACTATAAACCCTCAAGAACTCACTCTTTAGGCTGGAATCGGACCTTATAGGAGAGGTGGTGAGCGGACGGATGACGGAAAATGGCCTAATGGAGGAAGGGGCAGAGAGAACAGGAAGTTAGATACAGAAGACTAAAGATAGGAGGACGGGACATGAAACAGATTCCCTAGGAACGAACTTACGAAGCGCCGATCTGGAGAGTAGCGACGCATTTGCTGAACTTCCTGGTCGGATTATATGGAGTCACATGATCGTCGCGGCGTGAAGGTAAACAACGTGCAACCTCTGCAGCGTGAGCTTCACAAACAGATTCAGAGGCGTCCGCCATCTTGGGTGAGTAAGAATGCATTGTGTTGTACACACGATGCTGTCGCCAGAGCGACCATCGGTGCAAAGGTGTAACAGTATGCCCCCTCCTACGAGGCGCATAACCCGGCTTCCCAGGGTGCCGCCTGAAAAACCGTCGAACCAACGAGGGAGCATGAACCCCCGATGCCAATTCCCAAGTCCGTTCGGCAGGAGAATAGCCCTTCCAGTCCACGAGAAATTGCAACCGGCCTCTGTGATATCTGGAATCGCAAATCTCTGCCACTTCATACTCCGGTCCCGTATCTGTCATCATCGGAGGAGGACGAACTGCAGGGGTGCGTTGAAATCTATCCTTCACGGATAATTTAATCTGGGAGACGTGAAAGACCGGATGAAGACGGGCCCAAGAAGGAGGCAACGCCAGTCGGACTGCCACCGGACCGACAAATGCTTTTATTTTAAATGGTCCAAAATATTTGGGCGACAGCTTGGACGGCACCAAATGTCTCGGGAGGAACCGGGCTGATAACCAGACCGCATCCCCGACTCGAAGGGATGGCAGATCATGTCGACGGCGATTAGCTGCCCTCTTGGCTCGATCTTGGGCAGCTAGCAGAGCTATTCGAGCGAGCTGTTGACCCTTCTGAATACCATCGACTAGACTGTCTATTCCAGGACATCTGGAGGAGGACTTTGAGATGGACGGTTCAAAGGATGGATGATAACCATAAGAACAGTAAAAAGGACTGGTCTTTAGTGCCGAATGACTGGCATTATTGTAAGCATATTCAGCCAAGGGTAGGAGATCTCCCCAATCATCTTGTGCCGCAGAAACAAAACAACGCAAATATGTTTCTAATGTTTGATTTAGGCGCTCAGTCTGCCCGTTTGTTTGTGGATGATATCCTGAGCTAAGGGCTCTATTGATTCCCAATGTTTGACAGATACCCTTCCAAAATTGCGAGATATATTGGGGACCCCGATCAGACACAATAGTGTTAGGAAGACCGTGTCTAGAGAAAATTTCTGATATAAAGATCTTTGACATCAGAGCAGCCCCGGGGAGTTTTTGCAGAGGAATGAAATGGGCCATCTTCGTGAAATAGTCAATAGTCACCATAATGGTGGTGTAACCAGAGGACAACGGAAGATCGACAATAAAGTCAGTGGAAATGACTTGCTAGGGCTTGTCCGGAATCGGCATACAGGTGAGTAAACCAAAAGGTGGATACCTGGGAGTCTTAGACTGTAGACAAACCGTGCATGCTGATACATAATCTTGGATATCCTTGGTTATCCCTGGCCACCAAAAATGACGAGTAATCAGCTCAAGGGTGTTTTGATATCCTCGATGCCCGGCTGCCTTGGAGTCATGACACATGAACAGGACTTCTTTCTGAAGTGTTGGGGTCGGAATGAATACTTGATCATTAAAAAAGTAGTATCCTTTCTCCTGAGTCAGCGAATGAGTCTCTTGTAAGTTCCTGCAGATCGGATCTAGACGTGCCGTTTCCTGTCTGACAATATGTAGAAAATCAGTCACTGTTGCCAGAAATTTAGCCTTAGGAAAGAAAGGCTCTGAATGGAACTTTTTGATTGGAGGATCCTTTCTTGAAAGCGCATCTGCTCGGAGGTTTTGATCTCCTGGAAGGAAAGTAAATTCTATCCGAAACGGTAGAAAAAAATGAGCCCAGCGAGCTTGTCGACTGTTTGTGGTATGGGCTTGTTGTAATACTTTGAGGTTGTGATGGTCGGTTCGAACCTCGACCGGGTAGGCCGAGCCCAGCAACAGATGTCTCCACTCCTCAAAGGCTCGCTTGATTGCCAGCAATTCTTTCTCGAGGACTGAATAATTTATTTCCGAGGAGGAGAAGGTTTTGGAGAGATAAGCAACTGGTCCTTCTTCTCCTGACTCGTCCTTTTGCAAAAGAATTGCCCCTAGAGCATGGTGAGACGCATCAGTCTCGACAATGAATGGTCGAGACTGGTCTGGGGTGAGCAAAATGGAAGCAGACGTGAAAAGATTCTTCAGTTCAGAAAAAGCTTTCTGCGCAGGGTCATCCCAAACGAAAGTCTTCCCCTTCTTCAGAAGACTGGTAATGGGAAGCACGGTCTTGGAGAATCCTGGGATGAATTTTCTATAAAAATTAGCGAATCCCAAAAATCGTTGGATCTCTTTGACGTTTGAAGGGGAAGGCCAATCTAAAATAGCCGAGATCTTCCGAGGGTCCATCGAAATCCCCTGGGCAGACAGCACGAACCCAAGATACGTCACCTGGTTCCTGTGGAACTCACACTTTGCCAGTTTGCAGTACAGCTGGTTGGCCTTAAGTCGGTCTAATACCAAATTGACATGTCCGATGTGTTCCTCTATATTCTGTGAAAAGACTAGAATATCATCCAAATAGACGATTACATAGTGAAGGAGTACATCGGCGAATAGATGGTCCATAAAGCGCTGAAAAACAGCGGGAGCATTAGCCAACCCAAACGGCATCACCCTATATTCGTAGTGACCGAATGGGGTCCGAAAGGCAGTCTTCCACTCGTCGCCAGGGGCGATGCGAATCAAGTGATATGCCCCTCGTAAATCCAACTTGGTATAGAGAGAAGCCCCTTGAACGGCTTCCAGAATGTCTGGGATAAGCGGCATTGGATACTTATCCGGGATGGTAACCTTATTGAGCCCTCGATAGTCTATGCATGGCCGTAGTTCCTCTGTATCTCTCTTGGGAATAAAGAATAACGAAGCACCGGCTGGCGATTTGGACTCAGTTATAAGACCGTTTTGAAGATTAGTCTGAAGGTAGTCTTTGAGAGCCTTTTTTTTCCGGCTGGGATAAGATGTACATTCGGCCGAAAGGTATCGGTCGATCAGGGAACAAATCTAAATGACAGTCATCCCGACGGTGAGGAGGTAATGTAGGGAATTCTGGCTGAGAAAATATGGACTGAAATTGTTGATGACACCTCGGGATCTGACTGACCATCCCAATCGAGGAGCCTTCGGTTGGTACTACCATCATGGAAGGTGCTTGAATGCCAACAGATGATTGAGCAAGACAATGGGAAACACAATATTCGGAACCTAAGAACAAAGTTCCTGCCTTCCAGTTTATAAAAGGATTATGGGTTCGCAGCCACGGTAAGCCCAAAATAATGGGAAAATGAGCAGTTTTTATCAGGTCAAAAACTAACGTCTCCTTGTGGGCTGAAATCAGGCAAGTAAGAGGAGTAGTCTGTTCTCGAATAGGTCCAGAACTAAGGGGACAACCATCCACCCCCTGAATGGGAGTTATATACGTCTTGGCGGATCTAATGATTCCATGCTTCGCAGCCCATTGGTCATCAATAAAGTTGCCAGCTGCTCCACAATCGATCAATGCCGGAACCCCACGTAGCTCTAAGTCTGGTAATTTCAAGATCAGGGGAAGTACTAACATAGTGTGTTCCGTAATCTCCTCTTTAAGAGAAGTACCAAGTCTCTTTGGGGAACTCCTTTCAGGACCTCCTGCCGTGGTTCCCCTTACGACAGGGTCTTGGCGTTTCCCCGCATCGGATTCCTTATCCGACGAGGAGGAACGACGGGACAATCCTTCAGCATGTGAGATGAAGCCCCACAGTACATACATAGGCCCTGACTCATCCGTCTTTCTCTTTCGCCCTCTGACAAAGGGCCTCTGGCCACTCCTATTTGCATGGGTTCGTCGGGATTCTGAGATCGAGAAACCGGGGAAGGAGAACTGGAGAAGAGTTTAGAGGGTTTCCCTCTTTTCTTCTCATGGAAGCGTTCATGGAGACGGTAATCAATCTGCATCGTGAGCGCAATCATCTCGGCTAAATTGGCGGGACGAGGAACCTTTGAGACCTCATCTTT
The DNA here is from genome assembly GCF_040938575.1 of Ambystoma mexicanum. Classification (NCBI taxonomy): domain Eukaryota; kingdom Metazoa; phylum Chordata; class Amphibia; order Caudata; family Ambystomatidae; genus Ambystoma; species Ambystoma mexicanum. The sequence goes on along the minus strand of NC_090937.1, from coordinate 764,318,474 downwards.
CAGTTCCTCGGAAAGACCTCTGCGAAATAGCGTGAGGAGACCGTCATCCGGCCACCCTGTTTCAGCTGATAGCTGTTTAAATTGAGTCACGTAACTCATAAGATCCTTATTTCCCTGCTTTAAATCTAGTAGTTTCTCCTGAGTAGAGACTGAAATTTCCTGCCTACTAAACATAGACCGCAAACTGTTAGTAAAGGCTGTGTATGAGTCTAGAACGGCATTTCCTGAGGTGACTAGGGGAGTCGCCCAGGCCAATGCAGGGCCTGTCAAATGGGATATCAGATAACCTACTTTGTCCTTATCAGATGGGAAAAAACGTGCTTTAAAGGTAAACTGAACCAGGCAACTGTCCAGGAACTCCTTGAGTTTGTGCGGGTCTCCGTCATACTTATCGGTATGTAAGGCATAAGGAGGAGTTTCTGAAAACGCTCGAGCGACCTGTTGTCTTAACTGAGCATTGTCTTGTTTCAGAGATTGCATCTCCAGAGACATAGACTGCATGGCAGCCATTAATTGTTGCATTTGTTGCTCCATCGGAGTCCACCGTCTGCACAAGAGCCTATAATAGAATATTTCCTTTTTAAGGCGTCGCTAACTATTACATTGCGTCCAATATGAGACAGAACAATTATGCAGTTCACTAACCTGGGCAGCGGGCGGACTCCGTATCAGCAACAAGGCAGATAGTGAAGGCTTCCCGGGAAACCCTGCTCCCTCCCAGCCGTTAGTTTCAGCTGCGGAGGAACCACAGTCCCCAGGGAAAACCCTCCGGGGAAGAAAAACCCTGTGTTGTTGTGACGGGATACTGTAGACCTTCGGGATGAATCAGCCAGCTTTCCTTCAAAAGATCCGGTGCGGACGAAGCTGGTCCTGGACGAAAGAAAGGAGAGGTGAGTTTTCTCCACTTTCGATAGTCTGCTGTTGATACGAAAAGCTATGATTAACTTACTCCGGGTATGGAGTTGAGAGATTCGAGAAGTCTGTGTAAAGTCTTCGAGAAGGGGGTGAGTCCTATGAGGAAAGAGAGAGAGTTTCCGGAAACCCGAAGCGGATGTTAGTATTTGAGCTAAGATTGGGGAAGAGGATTGAAGGGAACTATAAACCCTCAAGAACTCACTCTTTAGGCTGGAATCGGACCTTATAGGAGAGGTGGTGAGCGGACGGATGACGGAAAATGGCCTAATGGAGGAAGGGGCAGAGAGAACAGGAAGTTAGATACAGAAGACTAAAGATAGGAGGACGGGACATGAAACAGATTTCCTAGGAACGAACTTACGAAGCGCCGATCTGGAGAGTAGCGACGCATTTGCTGAACTTCCTGGTCGGATTATATGGAGTCACATGATCGTCGCGGCGTGAAGGTAAACAACGTGCAACCTCTGCAGCGTGAGCTTCACAAACAGATTCAGAGGCGTCCGCCATCTTGGGTGAGTAAGAATGCATTGTGTTGTACACACGATGCTGTCGCCAGAGCGACCATCGGTGCAAAGGTGTAACAGTTTGGGGAGACAACCTACAGATTTGGGCTTAGGGTGTCAAAGCCACGAAGGAAAACAGGGTACCACATGCATTTCCGAACAGAAGACACCCGTGGGAATCCACAGAGGTCTTCCTTTTGGAAATACATGGGGTTCCCTGTTTTCCTTCGTGGTTTCGACACCCTAGGCCCAAATCTGTAGGTTGTCCACATGAGCAAAATTCTTGAAAATCTGCTGTGCGAAAAAGACTTGGGGTTACCAGTTTTTTAGGCTTTTCCCTTTGCACCCAGGTAGGTGCACCCACACATCTGAGGTACCATTTTCATCGGGAAACCTGTGGGAACACAGGAAGGTAGGCCATGTGTTGTTGGCTGCGTGTTTCGGTGGGTGACCAGAGTGAAATGTGCGGAAATTGTGGGTTTTTTTCTGTCATTTTCCCGATTTCCCCCAAACTATGAAATCTTTCCCTACATAGTTGTTGCCTGACCTGCGCAAATCACCCCTTCCTAAACTTGGAATATTGTCTACTTTTCAGAAATGTATGCATTTCTGGCTTCCCATTCAGTTTTCTTACCATTTTCTTCCATTACGTCCACACATGTCCTATTGGACAAAAAACACCAAAATCGCCTACCTCTCACAAAACGGCTGATTAGCATATCAAAATATGTTATTTTGGTTTCCACTCAATCTGTTCTTGAAAGCCTGGTAAATGGCAAATCCAGCACAGCAAACCATTTGTTCCTAGCTCTTACAAGGAAATCAACACCACAGGCTTCTTTGTACAACATTTTATTGGCATTTTGTGAAAAAAAAACAAATGTTCTCCTGTTTGGTCATTTTCTCTCACCTCCCTACAGCAAACTAGGATTCCTGGGTGGCATTACAACCACTTACATGTGGGAAAAAAGGGGCCATCTTTGGCCAATATATCTCATGTAACAAAGAAGTTACAAGGGATTGAATGGCAACATACCGAAATCACCAAAAAAGGTCTTGGCACTGTGGGGGAAATACCCATGGCAGTTAAGGGGTGAAGACGGTAAAGCCCCAGAGGAGATATCATTTGTAAGGTAGCTCAGTTAGTTAATGCTCCAAATGCAGATTGTGCACAGGAATATGTAACACCTGTGTTCAGCACCTGGCTTAATCTTCCGGTGGGATAATAGGCAGAGTGAATGCATTCAGCTTCCGATGCAACACAGCATTTTCCAGGTCAATTGGTTCAGAAAAAGTGATGGAAAACACTATTACTGTCACTTTTTCTAATTGGCCAGATTTTCGTTCATTTTCTGGGTGGAATTCGGGAGCCGACTGGACACACCAGGACCCCTTGTATTTCCCGCTCCACCAGACAAATGCGGCCTTAATGCCAGCATGGATTCTCATGCTGGAAATAAGGAAAGGGATTCCTCTGGGATCTGCTTGGAAATGAAAACTGGTAAAAGCGGGCAGAGTCCAGAGGAAGCCATTGTCAATTCCGCCAGCAATCGCTAATTGCGCAAAGTATTTTAAGATTTCACCTGCCTTTTACGCTAAAATCTTCCATTTTGTGGCAGAAAAGTAAAAACGTGCGCCAATGGATGTGGTCCACTCCATGCAGTTTACTTTGCGCCTTGATGCTTGGGGGTTTTGCGTGATGCTACACATGTAATAAATAAATAAATACATTTAAGCGATCCCAGATAAATGGCAATTCGTGATCAGAATGAGCGAGTATGGCATGTCGCTGATAAGAGGGTGTACTGTGCTTCTTGAGTGCGTTGACAAATGCCCTTAATTGCCATCTCGCGTTAAGCAGGTGCTTAAACTCATCAGTGTGGATTGAGCAATAATAAGTCGACAGAGGTATTTCAAATGGACAATTTCGCTCTTTGGGTGACATTGTAAAGTGGAAGAAAGTTGCCCAGCATGTGCTCTTTCTCTGCGGAGTGAATTGTGCCCGCCCTGAGGAAGAAGTGTGAAAAACCGACAAGAGCATTGTGCCCTGCTCTTTCTGTTTGTGTCTTCCCCACAGGGCGACAGATATGGGTAAGTCTCAGGTGGCAAACCTGTACCCTAGTTGATGTGGCAAAGGTTTCCCGACTTCTGAGGCGGATAACATTAGTAGCATTGAGTTACATGCCACCTGACAGTTATGTGTGATGAAGTTGCAAAGCAGAGCTGTTAGTGGGCTAAAGCAGGAGGCAATGTCTGTCCACCCTCAAAGGGTACGTACAACCAAAAGTAATAGGCCCCTCCCCCCATCATGGCTGTAGGTGCTAGGTTCCAAACCAGAATGCCCTCCAATCATCCATGCCCACGAGTAGGGTACCCCTCATGCTCCAGGAACCCTGTTGAGCAACCTCTGTGCTTTCCAGGTGATACTAAAGTTGTTTAAAGCCAGAAGTCTAAAAGGTAATCGCTTAATTGCTTAATTGCAGCTGGGAAGTAGCTCCTGGCGTGATCAAAATGTCTAAACCAAGTGTGACATCATCCCCTCCATTTATAAGCAATATGTGTGTTCTCGCGTTTCTTGATCCACTGAATTACTGTTAGAAACAAAGGCAAGAGTTGTATCTCTTGTGTAGGCATTAGGAAGACAGTTGCCAGCCTCTGGCATAATATGCCCATGTTCTTCCAATGTTGGCTAGCTGCCCTCTTATGGCCAGGTAGAACCACTGTGGCAGCAGTGACTGGCAAATGCCTTTCCCCTGCAGATAGAAAAGCGGAAATAAGATTCCAATTCAAGACACAGAACAAATAGAAGTTAAGACAGACTGCAGCTGTCATTGTTGTGTTAGGGAGAATATGTTGAGTGTTCCAGCAAGGAGGTATGTATTAAGCAAGCAGTGAGACAAGGGAGAGGCAAAGAAAGGCCAGAGGGGCTCTTTGAATATGTAACAGGGCAGAGGACCCATGCTCTGCCGTCCTAGTAACATATGAGAGAATCAAATAGATCAAGCTTTGCAGAAAATGTTAAACGAGAAAGGAAGAGAGTCCAGCTCTGCATTCAGAATAACAAAGGCAAAGAAAGGCTAGGCTCTGAAGCCAGCATGAGATGGAATAAGAGGGACCCAATTCATCATGAGAGGCTGGCCCGGCCCTCCCAGGGGCGCTAGAGGGGCAGCCCACACAGTGGGCTGCCCCTCTGGCCACCCCCCTGGGTCCACATACACCCCAACTACTAGGCATCCCCGGGTCCGACACATCCGGCCACGGACCTGGGGAGTGCTTATAAGGGGGTGGGCTTGCGATCGCTCATCCTCCTTGTTTGCTATACACCCCCCCGGAGGACAGTCAAAGCAGCAACATCACACACATGGTCCCTCTACTCCCATAACAGGGCTTACTCAGAGGTACAAACAAGATTTCCTCTTTCTTTGAAACCCCCATCCTTCCTTTCCAAGAGACACACACACGTCTCCTTGCCCCACACAAAAAAATAGCAACTTGCAGTTGGTAGAAAAGGCTGCAACTCCTTTATTTGGCAGGAGTCCACTTACAGATGATCTGCCTCTTAACGAGCTGGCGTCCTAGCTGTGGCCCACTGGAAGTAATTTTTATTTTCTCTCTCTTACCTTGTCTCTCTTACCATGAGCTCATAGTCAGATGAAAAATCCAGAAATACAACATACAAAGACATGTTCTTTGCTGCTGCATCCTTACATTTTCTTAGGTTTTCTTTTCTTCTTTTCTCTTGTTTTATACAGTGATATTTGTAATTTAATACGTACTGCTATTTTAATTCTAATTTTGTGAAAAGTCAAGTTCTTTGACTAAAACACAATAAATAAATAAATAAAGCAAAGTCCCCAAGATGTCCCCTGCACCCCCCAGATTTTATGTGTCTCCTACGCCCCTGTAAACAAGTACGGTTAAATTGAAAAATCCTAGCACTTTGATGTCAAAATGGTTATTAAGAGGTTTATTTGGTGTCATGTCATGATAGACTTTATTTTACTTCACGGAGAGACAGGGTGGTGCCTTACATGGTATCAGACTATCAAGGTGCAGCAATACGTAGCCATCGCTAATGAGAAAGTGTATCCTGAGCTCCCATATGAAGGATGTGTTCATTACACTCTGAGAAATGGGATACAATGAATGCCTTTAACATGTTCTTATAGTGATAATGTTTTTGTAGGCATGTTGTTATACTACTCTTTATTTAAAGGAAAGTCTCACTATCTTCACCGAAACATTAGCTCTCGAGTGCTTTGATCTTCATAATGACCTGAGGTGTTTATCTGATGTCAACGTCATTGTGAAGAAGAAAATAAAGCAGTGTTGGAAATGTGTAGGTGTTGGCAAGATCTGCACCTGGGATTCTTATTTTTCAGGCTGCTCAGCAGGGCTGCTATTCATTTAAGAAAAGAGAAGGGCTGCTCCTTTTCCATGTCAAGAACCAAGTCAGTCTGATTAATTAAACTGTATTTATATGCATGCAGGAGCTTGTTAGAATGTTTTTTTATGTGGATAATTACAGATAAGTACAGCATTGATTTAATCATGGCAGGATTCATTAAGTAATGAACAAAGTGTGTTATTGATCTTTTCAATGCAACTATTTTTAGTCAAGTACTTTGTTGCTGCAGCATATTAATTATTAAAATATAGTGCAGCCTGTGTGCTGAAGAAAATAATATATATAGACTACCAGAAAATGGCACAAACATGCCCAGGATCATACTCAGCTGCAATGTGTTCTTGAACACTGTACTCCAAAGTTTAAATGTCCATATACATTTATTGACAGCATTTCCAACCGCCATGAGTTGCAAAAGCAAAAAAAGGTGGTGCGTTTCGCACCCCATCTGTGTGCCTGTTCCCAAAGAGCATGCAGCAAACACCAAACCATTCAAATATGAGTACAACTCTATGGTTCCACCTATTAGTGACAACTCCCACAACACTATCGTCTGGAAATGTGCTGAGAGGCACAACTTGGCAGCCATCATTTAACATGAGTAAAATACTCAAATGTATAGATAAACATCTAAACATGTATGGCTACATAATTATAGGGGTGAGAGAAGACACCAAAAGAAAGAACCAGAGTTCAATAAAGTGCAAAATGCACAAAATTCAAAAACAACAATTGGCAAACACAATTTACCATATTAATGTTTAAGTACAAACTCTATGGTTCCACCCATTGGTGAGAGCTCTCACAAGTCTCTCAGCTGGAATTATTATCTATCGACCATCTTTAAACATGAGTTTCCTATATCCCATAGTGAGGTTGGCATATGCAGGGCCAAAGATAGCCCCCATCACAGTCCCTCTCACCTGATGGTAGAAGGAATCATCAAATAAAAAAAACATTTTGATTCAGACAAAATGAAATAATCTCTTTCAACATTTCCATGTGACCAAGATAGCTGAGAGACATCGTGTCCAAGAAACTATGCAATTATCCTTGTGATTTTCTGGTTTATGATGAAACATGAATTGTCCAGTTTAGTGTACATGTTTGGTACTTTTGCAATATGGTGACTGCATTTGTTTTTTTTTTACATAATCATGCACTTTGCACTTTATTCAAGCCTGTTCTAGGTTTGGTGTCTCCTCTCACATACATCAAAACTCAGACCGGTCTATTCAATTATTTTTAAATTTCATTTATACTTGTGAGTAATTTACTTATGTTTAAAGATGGCTGATAGATAATAATGCCGACGGAGAGAGTTGTGAGTTCTCACCAGTGAGTGGAACCATAGAGTTTGTACTTTAAAATTAATATGATGAATTGTGTTCACCAATTTTTGTTTTCTTGAATTTTGTGCATTTTGCACTTTATTGAACTCTGGTTCTTTCTTTTGGTGTCTTCTCTCATCTCTATAATTACTTTGCTTGACATTTTTAGAATGTTGTCTATACTTTTGAGTATTTTACTCACGTTAAAAGATGGCTGCCAAGTTGTGCCTCTCAGCACATTGCCGGATGATAGAGTTGTGGGAGTTGTCACTAATAGGTGGAGCTATAGAGTTGTACTGATACATGAATGGTTTGGTGTTTGCTGCATGCTCTGTGTGAACAAGCACATAGTTTGGGTGCAAGACGTGTCGCTTTTTTTGCTTTTCACCCTCGTGGTGGCTATAAATGCTGTGAATAAACTTTTTATGGACTTTTAAACTTGGGAGTCCTGTGTTCCATAACATATTGCAGCTGAGTGCAATCCCAGCATGTTTGTGGCATTTCTTGGTGTCTCCATATATTTTCAGCAGTTGGTATTCCGCTTGCGATCAGCACCCTTACTTCTTGGACTTTATTATGTGCGCACAGACTTTATGTATGCCTTTGTGGGTTGCATATATATAGATATTCACTGAAAAAACTTTCTTAAAGGGACGTTATGGTTAAGTTGCACTACTAAAAACCTATGAAATTCAATGAAAAAACTTTGTTAAAGGGAAATTATGGTTAAGTTGCACTAATAACTCTTTGATGTCCTGGGTGTTAGTCTTAGCAGTGCAAGGTAGTGGAGCGAGTTATGGTTGCTTAGCTTACCATAACGAGATTTTCTGAGGTTTTTCAGTTTTACCTATAACCATAATGTCCCTGTAACAATGGGCCTCATTCCGACCCAGGCGGTAAGTTACCGCCTGGGTCGTACCTTTACCACCATGGCGTAAACTACGTTTACGCCATGGTGGTTGGCGGACTTACCGCCCCATTCCGAGGTTGGCGGGGCGGTAAGTCCCCAATCCCCATTTACCCTTCCCCATTCCCATTTTTGCCCCATAGGGCATAATGGGCGTGGGGAAGGCGTTAATTACGCCACCGTAAATTACGGTGGCGTAATTAACATCAAGGTCCCTTAGCGCCATGGATTTTAACACCTGCTAAAAGCAGGTGTTAAAACCTCCATGGCGCTAAGGAACCTCGGAATCAGGCGGTAAGGGTCGGCGCTGTTTACGCTGCCGTAAACCCCTTACCGCCTGGGTCGGAATGAGGCCCAATGTGTTTCCATTGAATGTAATAAGCTTTTAGTGCAACTTAACCATAACGTCCCCTTAACTAAGTTTTTTCAATGAATTTCATAGGTGTTTATTAGTGCAACTTAACCATAACATCCCTTTAACAATGTTTTTTCAGTGAATTTCATGGGTTTTTACCAGTGCATGCTATTTCCCTACAACTTACTAATATCATACTTAGCCAATAAGCAATATTTATGTCCAATTTACAAAGTTTCACCTTAAAACTGCCATTTCCAACATTGTAGCATCATTTTGAACACGTCTATACACTTTTTGCAACTGTTTGAAATTATTTTGCATCAGTAGATGTCCGGGAACGTCTGACTTAATAGCAGCCCTACTGGACAGTGCCCCGTGACCATACGCTTGCACGTGCCATGGTGACGTGTTTGCGAAGGTGTCTGCACTTTGTGATGGGATCCCAGACCTTTTCGAATGCATTATCCATTACCAATCTAGTACACAGTAAATACTTGGAAGGATTTTATCAAAACTGATATTTATCTTAAAAATGGCATCAGTTATTGCCTTCCCTCCTTGCCAAGAGCCACCACCACCACCAGTTGGAGGACCTTCACAACAAAAAAAGCATAGTACTTTCAAAGACAATGAAGAGGACCAAGAAGATGAGGTAGAGGAAGTGCCTACTTCTAGCACCAAGATCGAATCATGGGTGTGCCAGTTCTCTGCTACTGTTGGGAGTGTACCAAAGGCTAAAGCTACCAAAGTGAAATGCACTGAGTATAATTTTGTACTCAGTTGCAGACTACCTGGACAGTACTCCTACGGGACCACCTCCATGCACTGCCACACCACCTCATCTTCCTCAACAAATACTGTAACCACACAGCCTGATGTCTGCGGGCTTTGGTGTGTTATAAATAAATAAATAAATAAATAAATAAATAAGGAGGGCTATGGACCATTATCCTCCACTGTAGCCCCTGAAATGGGGGATAAAGGCCATTAGCACCCCGGGTTCCCAAGGCGGGAACCCAGGGTGCTTAAACATAGATTTGTGGCATCCCGCTGCAGGAAGGAAAATCCTTTTCCAAGACAGCCAAAATGGATAGAGAAGGAGGGGCTCCGTACACAGCCCCTCTTCCCTTGCCATGGCAGCCTGCAAAACCGTATGAACATATTACCACAAGCACTTTTTTTCCGTTTCAAACCTATCCTACCTTCGAATAACTACCACATAGCCGTTTTTCATCCCTAGCGGTCATGGCCAGTAGCCGGATTGTCCGCGTCATGACCTTATGCCATGACGCAGACAATCTGGCTACTGCCCACGGCCACAGGCTTTACCTCAGTCACCAAAGGTATATGACTATTTTTTTGTAACTACATTATGACGCTTCTCAAAAAATAAAACACGGGTACATTTGCAAAACCACGCTTTAATGTCCTTGCCAATGCTCCTCACGAGTTTGCTTGAAATCCGCCCATGTTTAATTTTTTTAAACTATCAAAATGTATGTACATACAATAGTCATATAACTTAGTCCCCACTTGACAAAATCCATTCAGTCTTTACACAAACATTGAAGTTTGGGTCTATAATCTTTCTCAAAACATTTGCCCACATTCGGCAAATAGCAACAAATTTATAAGCCATCTATAAATGTTAAACCCCCCCCCCTCTAATTTTCCCTCTCTTGATAAAATCCCACCAAAGTTTAGAAAACCATTTATATCTAGATACAAAATCGTTTTGACAAATGTTGTGCAGATTTGTCAAATGACACCACATGTATATGCCTTTACAATATTTTGGGACCCCCCCTCTAATTTTGCCCCCTCTTGACAGAATCCCACAACACTTTGCAAAACCATTCAGGATTATGTCTAGAATAGAATTTCAAAATGACATGCAGTTTCATTGAGTGGCGCAAAAGTTATAAGCCATCCAAAAACTGCTTTTGCCCAACCCTGTAATGCAGAAATAGGTACAGATGTCCTAGGACATCTGAAGTCTCTGTGAACACCACAGGACTCTCCAAGGACATCTCGAGTGTTTGCGGACTTTCGGGGGGTGAAACAACCCGTTGTTTGGCTTCTTATCGCCATATCCAATCCTCATCCCCTGTACATCCCCAGAGATTGTTTGTTGAGTTTGACAAGTGCAGTGCTGCTTTTTTAAAAAAGTTTTCGCCACGCTATCCGCGGACCCCAAAAAAGTCAGCAAATCCAAGATGGCGGGTGTTTCGGGAAAACCGATGCATTCCACTTTTTCTCACCACCCAATCAGCGGCCGCATCCTGATGTCTGCAGACCACCCAAAAGTAAGCTAATTTTTCTGGCCAATCAGAGGCCAGTCCGTGGACCGAACAGGGAAGTGAGTGCGCAGAGCGGACATAGATATCACACATTTTTTGCCTTACATTTTGGTTGTTTAAAAAAAAACAACTGGATGGATTTACACCAAATTAACAAAGGCATGCTTTTCGGACCAAGCTGCCGCACCTACCGCAACTTTGGTGAAAATCCGTCCAGCGGTTTGGGCTGTAGGCGTGATGGAATTTTTTTCTAATTATGTCTATGGGAAAAAAATAAATGTTGTGACCTCCCCTATAGCTTTGCCCCCCCTTGACCAAACCTCACCAAACTTTGCAAACAAATTCAGAGTGGGCCATATACTTCTTTTTGTAAAGTTTGGTGAGGATTCATCCAGGGGGAGCAAAGTTATAAGCCACCCAAAATGTGCTCTTCCTATGGGTTTAGCAACTTAACTATAACTACATGGCCGCAACCACAGGCCATGTAATATATATATATATATATATATGATATGGCATTTATAACGTGCCTATACACAAGTGTTTCAAGGTGCAACGAGGCAAGGGAGGGGGAGATTAGAAGCAGGCCGATTTAGAAAGAGGCTGTTGCAGTAGTCTAGCCTAGAAAGAACTAGTGCTCTGGAGACAGTGAGCTTCTGGGTGAAGGAGAGGAAAGGAAGAATACCACTGAGGAGGTGCAGCTGGTAGTGTGACTTCTTAGAGACGTCAGAGATTTGAGGGAGAAGGAGAGTGTGGAGTCGAAGATGACCCCGAAGTTTTTAGCCTCACAGGTGGGAGCAGGAGGAGGGCCAAAAGAGGCCGGCCACAGAGTGACAGGAAAGGAGGGAGCAGGTGTGCCGATGAGGAGAATCTCATTCTTACTGGCATTAAGGCAGAGATCATTGGTGGCACACCACTCCTGGATAGCAGACAGAAAGTCAGAGATGAGAGAAGGAGGAGATGTGGCGGAAGGGAGCCTGAAAATGAGCTGTGTGTCATCCGCATAGCACTGACAGTTGGGGCAGAGAGCGGCAAGTGCCAGATATTGGTTGAACAGCTAGGGAGAGAGGTTAGACCCCTGGGGAATACCACAGGTAGAGATAGAGATAGAGGAGAGGAAGCACCCAAGTTGGACCTGTGAGGGTCGATCAGAGAGGAAAGAGGTCAGCCAAGCCAGGGCCTGATCGGTGATACCCAGGTTATCACGGAGACAGTTGAGCAGGATGGCATGGATGATAGTGTCAAAGGCAGAAGAGAGATCAAGTAAGATGAGGACACAGGGGGTGTTGGAATCGAGGTTGGAGAGCAGGTCTTCACGGATGTTCTGGAGAGCAGTTTATGTGCTTCTGGCAGCTCTGAAGCCAGACTAATGGTCATGGAGACACCCAACAGATTCAGTGTGAAGATTAAGCTGGGAGATGGCCAGTTTTTCCAGGAGTTTGCACAGGAAAGTAGTGATGGAGATTGGGCAATAGTTAGCTGGGCAGGAGGGGTCGGCTGGGGGGTTCTTAAGAAGAGGGTGCACAAGGGAATGATTCAGGGGAGAAGGGAAGACTCCAATGGCAAAGGAGTGGTTGCAGAAGTCAGCCAGAGCAGAAGCCAAGGTGTCAATGTGGTCCTTGTTGGTTTTGTAGGAACAGGGGTGAACCTGTTTTGACGAGACTTTCATAGATTGCTCTTGTCTAGAATCCTTGTCTGGGGAGAACAGGGGAAAGGCAGAGAAGGAGGGAGGAGAGGTGGCTGAAGAAGGGCCAAAGGAAGAGCTGGGAGTAGAGGGGTGAGGGGGAGAGGGAGAGAGAGGACAGGATGTTCTGAGTTTTAGAGATGAAATGAGAAGCCAGGGTCGTGCAGAGGGCCTGGGGCGGGACAGGAGAGGTAGAGACTGCAGCAGGATTGGCCTGCTCTTTGCAGATTTTAAAGAGTTCGGCCAAGTTGTTAGATGCCGCAGAGACGCAGACTTGGATGTGGGCTCTCTTCTTAGTGTGGACAGAGAGCCGGTAATGCCTTTGGAGCAGGCGGCAGGCCAGTTTGTCAGAGGATGTACCGGAAGCATGCCATTTCCTCTCAGCCACCCTGCACTTGCGTTTAAGGCAGTGGTCAAAGTGAGCGGGAGCGGTTGGGAGCGGTGCTCCTCTACTTTTTTAAATTAAGGTTAACTGTTCCTTTACTTTTATTTTAAAAAGGAACCGTTCCGCAATGGTTTTGTTTTAAAATAAAAGTGTAGGAAGAAGTTGAAACGTGCACTTTCAGTGCACTACACTTAACGTTCCCTTAAACAGCACATGCATGTGTTTGGGAGTTTGTATTGTGTATGGGAGGAGCGTGGTAATGGGTTTGTGGGGAGTGGGTGCAGGCCAGCAGGGAACATAGTTCCACTACTTCTTTTCACACATTTCGACCACTGGTTTAAGGGTGGCGAAGTCTGAGTCGTACCAGGAGTTGCACTTGGCTTTGGGTTTGAAGCGGATCCTGATGACAGGGGCAAAAACATTGAGAGTGTCAAGGAGGGAGGCAGGGTGATAAAGTCGCGGATAAAGCCTCAACTGACACACGCTTCATGGGTCGGATAACTGAGAAGGTAGGTGGCAGTGCTGGAGTTGGCCTGGCCTGAGGGGTGCAGAGAGTTAGCTGGGAGGAAAGGAGAGAGGAGAGGTGAGAGGTATAGAGGGGGGAAGTTCTTTAGGGATCAGAACATCCAGAGTGTGCCCTGCAGCGTGAGTCAGGCCAAAGGGGAGGATAGAGGGTGAGAGAGAGTTGCAGAGGTCGCGAAAGAGTCCAGAGGATGGACAGGAAGCATCCAAATGGATGTTAAAGTCTCCGGGAAGGAGGAGTTGAGTGGTCGAGACCAGGGGGGAAGAGGAGAGGTCCGCCCACTCAGAGAGGAAGGAGGAGATCTAACCAAGACAGTACCATTCAGGTAAACATTTATGATGACCTTAAAGGAGTCGAAGGAGGCCAGGAGGGCCTCCCACCGGGTGCCACCATAAATGGGAGAAGAGAGAGGAGAGAGCACAGAGACCATATAAAGAGTTCGTAGGTCTGGCGAGGGAACGACAGAGAGGATGTAGGTGAGAGTTTGCCTAGAGGCGGCACTGGTATAGGTGTCAGCGATAGGGAGGCCTAGGTTGGAGACCAGGATGTTCTTTTTAAAATTCATCTTACCAGATTTAGTGAGAAGAGTAGGATAGTCAATAGAGAAGCAGTTAGAAAAGATAGGAGAGACAGAGAGCACCATAGAGTAGGTGGGGAGAAGAGGAAGGGGGGAAGGAGGGTGTCATGATCTCTGCTTCCAAAAGATCAGGACTTGCCCGACTCCCTTGGAAGCAGACCCATAACCCCGGTTCCGAGTGCCAGCCAGTCCCAATTGGGACCTTTTGGACCCTGCCCTGGCGCCAGTGGCACCAGGCTCATAAAGATGCCCAGTCCCAGCGCTGGAAGCGCCGGGCTCATAATGCTTGGGTGGATTTACCTGCAGCAGACCATGCTGCTTACTTACCTGCCAGTTGAGCCCCTGATCCTCTTCTGTTTGGGACTACTTTTCCTGTTGGGTGGGGCAGGAGCCACTCCCTAGGTTCAGAACACTGGAACTCTTCTGGAAAGCAGGAACTCTTTTCTCACCTAGGCGAGGCTGTGGAAGGAGACACCTAAGCACTACAGGAGGCTATTTAAACCACACCCGATGGATGAATCTTGCTTTGCGTTATTCTGCATTCTCTGCAGCAGAACGCTCATCGTGTCTTCTGCTTCTGATCCTGGGCCTAAGGGAACAAAGGCTTACCATCCTGGAATCCAGTCTTCAGCAGCACCTGTAAAGACAAAAAAAGAACAGGTTAGCACTACGGTCTTCAGTGGCAGCGCATCTCTTACCTGGTCCATCGGCAGTCACCAACACCTCGCGCTGCATTCCGGCCTCTGAAAGACAAAGGCTTACCTACTCTTCGCATGCTCCGGAGGTCTTCACACTGCATTCCGGCATCTGAAAGACAAAAGCTTACCAGCTCTTTGCACGCTCCGGAGGCCTTCGGCGCTGCATCCCGCATCTGAAAGACAAAAGAAGGTGCGTTTAAAGACATTGGGCAACTTTATTACTCACGTGCCATTACTCCTTCCCACGCCGAATCCAGTGGGTATTCCAGCACCCTTCAGCTTCTCTAAAGCTCTGAACTTGTACCTGCAAGATAAAAGGGACAGTTAGTGCGCATCGTGAAGCAGGCTACAAGCGCTTACTTACGTGCTTCCAGGCGCTTCTATTCCTCACGCGGGTTCGATCCTCAACTCTCATCAGCCCGCCATCCGCCATCGCCGGAACCCTGCAAAACAAGAGATATCATTACAAAAGACTTTTAAGACATTTGAAGTGCCCAGAACTTACCGTTCGTGCAGTTAACGACAGACAGCAGTCCTCTGAGGTCAAGAGGCCTGCACCCTTATCCAGTGAAGAAACTGGTTACGGCACCCTGCCCCGAGGCAGATGGAGAGCTCGGCGTTCACTTACCTAAGGTGAGGGCGTTAACCTTTGGGGTTCTACAGGAGAAGAGATAGGGAGGAGGAGAGAGGCACCCAATAACCCCAGTTCATTAATCCCATATTTTCTATCTGCAGACATCTTACTCTTCGAGTCAGACATACAGTGCACAGAGGTCCAGCCCAAAGAGCCAACCGTGTGTTACACATCACCTTTGAAGACACGGCATTCACCCAGTCAAGACCGGCGCCTCTGCGGGAATCAGGTGAGCGTTACAGAGGGATGGCAGAGGGGCAGACGAGGGAGGGGAGACCACTAGGGAAGGATGAAGGGAGGGGCGCAAGCAGATGAGACAGAGATAGATGAGAAAGTAGTAGACAATTGGACAAGACGACAGGCGCACAAACAATGGCAGACGTTTTCAAGATTAATGCTTTACTAAGAAGTCAAAACCACAGAATGGCACTACTTTCACAATGTCGTTTAGATACTGGAGAAAAAAAAACACACCTAAGTCGGAGTGTCCTCTAGAAGGGGAAAAAAGGCCTTGGTTTCACAATGCAATATATGTTTAAGGTCAACGGTCAAAGTCCTATCATCAAGGTAGATTGAAGATGAACACAGTTTCCAGGTACGTGGGACCTGTGATTAAAGTGGCAGAGAATGAGGAGTGGTGCTGAGGTGGGTCCTTGGATTAGAGCCCCAAGTGCTCTGGTTTGTGAGAGAGCTATCTTGCAGGCTGATGAGCAGCGATCCAGCAACAGGTGCCAGGGGGTTGAGAGCAGGCCATTGATCCAACCTTGGGACAAGGCACCTTCTCAGCGAAAGCAGCTAGGAGCAATGTCATGAGGGCAACCTGAACACCACAGAAAAGATCAAGGATCCCTGGTTTATACAGGCCCCAGGAAACACTGAAGATGCCACAGAATACTCCTGAGTACTGCGTTAAGTACAAAAAGTGTTTTTGTGAGTCTGTATTGGCAATAGAATATGTGTGCGTCAATATGTGTGTGTGTGCACAAAAGGGTGTGGTGCGACAGAGGGATCAGGGCAAAGTGTAAGGTAAGTAGATTTGGTTTTGTGTGTGTTTGTGTGAAATAGTGAGGGTGTCTACAATTGAATGTATATGTACGTGCAGTATGTGTGAATGAATGGTGCAGGTGTATGCTAACATGTGTGCATGTGTATGTGTGTGGGGGAGGGTTCCCAAAGTTTGGCAACAATGCTGATATTGGGGTTTTAAGAAGAAAATTATGCTATACATTAGAGGCATCCGTGTCATGAAAGGATTTTAAAGTGGCAATGATGACATGTTAGGGGCACCAGCATCAAACCATGATTTAAAATAGTAATGATGACATATATAGTGGTACCAATGCCATGATCATGATTTAAAGTGACATATCTTAAGGCAAGAGCATCATGAAAGTGGTTTGAAGTGGCAACATGGAGAATGGGCCTCATTACGGGTCCGGCGGTCACCCTGCTGGTGTTACCAGCGTGTTGCCACCGGACCTGTAATAATGTACTGGCGCCTGACTTCCCGATGCCCCAGGCTATTACAAGTCTGGCAGCTGGGAAGTCAGGCACTGGTACATCTGTTAATCCCCATTCCCATAGTGTCCTATAGGACTATATGGGAGCGAAGACACAGGAGCACCGGAACTGGTAGAAACGGTGCCGGTGCTCCTGTGTCAAGTCTGTCTATTGTGGTTGCTGCTCCCGGTATGGTCAGACCTGTCAGGTACAGCGGCTCCAGCAGGTAGACTTGTAGTTTGCCGGTCTGGACACAAGGGTGTCGGCCTTGTTTCCTGACCAGCAACATAGTAATGAGGCCCATATTCAGCTGTCGCTCAACCAAAAAATAAATTCAGAAATAAGGAGAAACATTACACTTTCATCAAACACGTAAACATGGTTTAAAGTGGCAATGTTATTGTTGTTATTGTTATTGTTATTTTGCATTTATATAGCGCCTTATATACCATTGGTATGGTCTGAAGGCGCTGGTAGGTTGAACGCCCTTGGGAACCGAAGTTCATATCAGTAGAGAGAGTAGAGAGAGTCAAAAGGTGCGTGTGAGCACCAGGTATGTGTACAGCTCGTGCAGTATCAGTGTAATAGCTGCTTTCTAGCGGTAGGTGTGGTGGTTGAGAGGTCAGGAGTATGTGTTCGTTCTGGCAGGATTAATCCAGATCGGATGTGGCTGCGTTAGGCCTGAGGAGAACGCCTTGCTGGAGGGTGTGTAGCCAGCAGTGATTATTTAGAATGATGTGGAGTGAGCAGCGAATGTTGAAATGAGAACAGTTATACCGAATGGTGTCATAGTATCTCTGTGTTCTAATTGAGTGGTGATGTAAGGAGAGAGTAAGCGTGTTGGTGAGATATGAAGGGTTTCATGCACTTTCAGAGACTTCTAATTCACAGGGAGGCTATTGAGGACACTTCTAAAATCAACTTTTACGGAGAGGCTATTGGGTACATTTCTAAATTTGACTTTTCACAGAGAGGCTATTGAGCACAATTCTGAATGCAACATTTCATAGCTATTGGGTGCACTTCTGAATACAACTTTCTGAATGGAACATTTCACAGCTATTAGGTGCACTTCTGAATTCAACTTTCTAAATGTACTTCCAAATTCTACTTTTCACAGAGAGGCTATTGGGCACTCTTCTAAATTCTATTTTTCACAGAGAGGCTATTGGGCACACTTCTGAATTCAACTTTTCCCGGAGAGGCTATTGGGTACACTTCTATATTCTACATTCCACGGAGAGGCTATTGGGCACACTTCTAAATTCAACTTTTCACAGAGAGGCTATTGAGCACAATTCTAAGTGCAACATTTCACAGCTATTGGGTGCACTTCTGAATTCAACTTTCTAAATGTACTTCTAAATTCTACTTTTCACAGAGAGGCTATTGGGCACACTTCTATATTCTACTTTTCACAGAGAGGCTATTGGGCACACTTCTAAATTCAACTTTCCATCGAGAAGCTATTGGGTACATTTCTAAATGCAACTTTCTAAATGTGCTTCTAAATTCTACTTTTCACAGAGAGGCTATTGGGCACACTTCTGAATTCCACTTTTCACAGAGAGGCTATTGGGCACACTTCTATATTCTACTTTGAGATATGTTGAGGGCATCAGCGAGATGCATATGACTTAAAGCGGCAATTCAGAAATATATTGGTGGGACCAGTGTCATAAATGTGTTTTAAAGTGGCAGTGATGACATATAATGGGAGCACCAGCATCCTGAATGTTGAGTTAAATTGCCAATGGGGTGTTCTTACTTGGGGATACTGGAATATATGGGCACAGCCAGCATGGAAATGTGTTAACCAAAGGGCATTGATGGCATCATGGGCAAATTTCAATTATGTGCGAATACTGGCATATATTGGCACAACCAGCATTGACATGCTTTTTCAAAAGTGATTTGCTAACATTAGGGGCAAAGCAAGCAATGGTGTAAAATTGCATGGGGAAATTGGCATAAATTGGTAGAGTAGCATTGATGGCATAATGGACCAAGTAGACATGAGTGTGTTCTTTTGTGGGAAAACCGGCATATGTGAACACAGCCAGCATGGACATGTTTTCATACAAGGGACTTAATGGCATTATTCTCAAAGTGAACCACAATGTATAATTACATATTAATACTGGTTTAAATTAGCACAACCGGCATGGACATGTTTTGTTAAAAGGGCATTACTAGTATTATAGCAAAGCACACAACGTGGTGAAACTGACATATTGTCAATGCCAGCAACTACATGTTTTATTAGCGTGCCGTTCCTAGCACAATGGGCAAAGCATATATAGGTATGTGCAAAAGTGATACAGTGCCTTGTTTTATTAATTGGGAATAGTGGCAATTATTGGCATAGCTAGTATGGACAGGTTTTCCTAAAATGGCATTACTGGCATTATGGGCAAATCAAACAATAGTGTGTTCTTAGAAGGGGATACAGCCATCCATTGACCCAAACAGCATGGACATGTTTTCTTAAAATTGCCTTACTTTTATGAAGGGCAGAGTGAACAAAAGTGTGTGCTTACGTGGGGGTTATGGCAAATAGAGAGACAGCCAACATCTTTTCTTAAAAGGGCAACATTGGCAATATGGCCAAAGCACACCCAAGTGTGTAATTATGTGGGAATACTAGCACCTATTGGCACAATGTCAAGGGTTTGATCACTGGGGTATTGCTTACAAGGTCCTGGCTGCGATGATCCTTTCACTTTATCTTGGAGGCACCGGGTTGCGAGTCGTCCAGGATGAACCGGGTTGCGAGTCATCCAGGATGAACCGGGGTCAATGCAGGCAGGAGACCCAGCCCCCTTCCATCCCAAGCTGATGTTAACTAGGGCAGGCTCAGGGACTGGTTCCCCCACACCATGGGCTGAGCAGCTTCCCGGAACGAGTGTGGTACAAGGGCAGTGAAACCACGAGGGTCCCACTGGACCACGAAGTGCTGTTAATGGTGATAGTCTGACAGAGGAGCCACACACTGACAGATAAGGAAGGCAAAGAGAAAAAAAAGAAACAGGAACCAAGCAGGAGGAAAGGCAGACTGAAAGGAAGAAAGAGGGAGGAAGCCAACTGTGCAGGAGGAGAGAGTTACTGGATTGCAGAAGGCAAAATCAGGACCAGACTGGCTGACAAGAGGACAAGGAGAAATATCCCAGACCATGGAGAGACACTGGTGAGGTCCTGAACCATGGGAGTGATAAAACGCACAGGAATGAGGGATCGCCAGCCTTAAATAGAGCCTTAATCACCAGCAGCAGTGGTTGCCAGGCAACCGAAACGCTGGAGGTCGGGAGAGCGGTCACATGACCCAAGCCTTGAAGGCAGCGTCGTGACTTAGGCACGACGCGGCCCGGACCCCAGAAAAATCTGGCAGGACAATGGAAAACTTACGGGACACTCCTCCAGTGCCTCCCGTGGTTGTAGGTAGAGAAATGACTCCAGAAGCCGTGGCGCCCGCCCGTACCACCTGGGATACAATCGCCAAGGGTTGACAGGTACATGGTGTGCGTGGCATGGGCAGCAGTCAAAACAGGATGTAACACACAAGCGGAATGGCTGCATCTTAGAGCTTTTAGAGGCAAAGTCAAAATGAGGGGTGGAGGGAGCACTGGTGGAGGGGGAGGGGACCTTCAAATACGATATGATTGATTTTTGTCTTTTCTTGTGAAAGGTAACTAGGTGAAGCATCAATAAATGTAGTGTCTGCAGATGTCTATGCACAATTCCAGATCATAATGCAGGTGAGAGGTGTTATTGTCAATAAATCATCTATAAAGTAAGTAAGTGACTAGAGGGTTATGGGGCGGTGCCATTTTTAAGCAACATAGTGTTGAAGAAATCAAACTTGAGACTCCATTTTAGGTGAAGTTAATTCAGTAAACATACAATAGAAGAACAGCAGTGGGAACACAGAAACAACCAACACACAATACTCCCAACAATCCAGAAACTGTGATACCCCTGATCCATAAAACAATCTATATAGTCTCTGATTATATTGAAACCATTGTATTTGTCAAACAAGATCATGGCTTCATTAAGGAGGGCCTCTACCAATTACTACAATGAGTACTCTTTGTGGAGGCGGAAGATTCTTGCTTTTTCCAGGGTTACACCTTGCACCTTCAAGAGATACTAGTGCAGATGTGTGCCCAAAACTTAAATAGACTCACACCGTCTTATCAACATTCTGTTTGAACCAGGTATTGGAATATAGTTTGGCAGAATGTGCAAGATTATATAAACATGTACTGAAGCTGTAATTAAGCAAGTGTGTGAGTAAAACATTGTTCTGTGGGCCATTTTTGAAACTCCATTCTGTCAACAAGCATATATGTAATTCTAAATGGAGACTATCTAACTATACGCGGCTGGCGCTGGGAATATAAGGTCAAGCCTTCTAAAATCAACACATTACTCCTTTTTCATCTAAATTGACTTGTATTTCAACCTATATTCATTAAACCCTAATTTCATACACCTTCGTTTTTACTCCACAGTGGTATACTTTCTAGGAATACAGTTTTATTACTAAACCTTTGCTGCTTGGCCAACACATAGTTATGTCAAGTTTGCCTATATCCAATCCACCCATCAGAGTACATGCTAGTGGCATGAGTTCTATCCTGTACTCACTTGCATGACTACTGCATGTCAAATTCCCTGAAGTTCTATCTCTTGCAGATAGATGCTGTTGTTATTGTTGCAGGGATTCCAACTAGCCTAGGTCTGTGCACCTTCTCTCTACTTATTACGCCCATTGGACAGCTTGGTGTTTCATGGCAAACTCTCTGTAGTTATTGCTCTTGCAGGTGGATATGGATGTCAGAAAACACCCGAAATTCAGTACTTCACGTAAGGCAAATAGCTTTAAATCTAAACACCATATTGCATAGCTTGTGAGTACACTGATGGCATCAGAGATGTCACCAAAAGTATCAATTGAAAAATCCTATTAGTGCAGGTGGGGAAAATATGGCATAAAACATTAAAATACAGTGAAAATCTTTAGTTGAAGTGGCATTAATCTGCTGGTTTAATTCAACAAAACCCCACAAATTCGCTATTTTTTAAGCTATGCCATCTTAATTTGAACCCCCATTGTGCAGCCAATGAGCACACTGATGACATTGCAAATGAGTTCTGCAATGACATCAATGATGATGTCTTATAAGACATCATTTATGACGTCATGGATGACATCACTGGAAACTAGAACACTCTGGAAATATCACAGATGACATCAATGATGATGTCACGTGTGACATCACTTATAACATCATCAATGACATTGATGTTATGACATCAGTGAAGTAATCTGTGCTATCACCTTTGTGTTCAGAGGGGTGGAGAGGGTTAGAGCTGTGCCACTGCTAACATGGCGTGGACTCTCCAGGATGAATTCCATTGCTCTAACACTCAACTGCAAGCCTCTGTCTGATCTTCATGCGGGTGCAAGCATGCAGCATAGCCATGCTTGGATTGGACCGGGCGCTCCGCGTGTAAGCCACGACTGTTCCATTCCATTGCTCGTGTAACAGGCTCCGTTATGGGGTGACATCCGGGTGACTGTGGATCGGTATGTGTACTAGTGGCAGGTAGTTATTTCACTCTTATTGCGCGTGTGGGTATTCACCGGAACTTAGTCTGTGGCTATTAAAGGCTTTGTTTGGGCACCAGAGGGTTTGTAGTAGCTTCTCTAAAGTGTGCAAAGTTAACATCTTTTGCAAAGTATGGTAGCATTCCTTATTCAAAGCGGAGCTTGCGTTTCACCAACTTCCAAATCAGTAAAAGGTTCTTCCACTCTTACAACAACCAGCTGTGATACTGCCCAGTCACTGTTATGAAGCCGAAACAACATTGTTACCAGAGCTAAGAACTGGAGCCGGAAATTCTGACTCATCCCCTCCAACTCCAGAACTTCCACCACTGCATTAGCTCTAGACCGTGTCCGCCAGATCTTCTGAGATGTGTGCGAGGCACGTGCGGGCTTGGTGTAGGAAGTGACCTTGTGCATGCCACCTCGTTGTGGTTGTGTTTCCCCAACACAGCATATCATTGATTCTTTCCAAAGGATCCAGCCATAAGTCACAAGAGGTGCTTCCTCAGGGCAGCCGGAAGCCAATGCCTGGGGCAGTGTTAGGAGCTGCCCTACTGTCCTTTTCATCGCAACAAGTACAAGGCTCGGTGTGGCAGTCAGACACAGGTTAATCCCTTCTGACACCCTGGCAGCTCCTCCATCAAAAAAGGATGTCTAGTGCGTGCACAATCTCCCTTTTTTAAGTGCTCAAAAAGTGGAATGTTTGCCTGAAAATATGAATACAATAATCCTTGTATGCACAGTGTGCTAACCGTGGGGAAACCAAGAGCCTGAGTCATGTGCTGTGAGCCACTGGGCGAAGCACCATGAAGCACAGCTATGCTTGTGCACGCAAGGTGCAGTCCACAGCAATTTCTCCACTGTCCTTTTCTGTGTTGCGTGCAGCATGGAGTGGTGCATGCGTGCTGAAGTGATGGATCTAGGCGGCTTGCACGCTGGTTTTCCACTGGTACCGTGGGTAGGTGTGGCGTGGGCGGACAGCGCAGTGCAAACGATGTGCACCGGTGACGCCCATGTGGACACGTGCTTCCAGCCTATTACGATGGCATTTCCGTTCCACTGTTTTGCAGACAAAGTTGCCATGTAGAAAGTTACAACAAAGACAAAGGCTGGTCCACCTGATGGAACCCGGGTGACAATGAAACACGTGTTTTGCAACGTCAGGAAGGGGTCACGTTTATATACATTTCTTTTTCCGTGTATTTCGTTTTATGGGCCTGGACTGTTGTTTCCTGCTTGTAAAATGGGCTTGCCCAAGTGGGCCCCAGCCCCCCAAAAGCAGCGTATGCAGTTGGCATAAAGCACAGCGTACAGTGCCTGTGCACGTTGTACATAGGACTGGGAGGGGGCACACCTATGAAGTCTGAGGGGCGCTGCTGTTAACTTTACTGCCTAATGGGTATCAGGGAGATCTAGGCCACCTCAGGTGGTTAACTTACCTACAGTGAGGCCAGTTATTGTGACAATTTAGTGACACGTTAAAAATGTAAAATGCAGCTTTTGGATATGTTTATAGGTTGCCAACAGATTTAGTGTCAACGGGAAGTTAACGGCAAGTCACTTTAAAGGCAACGAAGGGGCAAGAGTGTTAGGTTTATGGTTAATGTTATGATTAGAGAGTGGTAAAGGAAGCCCCGCTGTACCAGGAAACATAAAAGAAGCAACCAGCCAGTTAGCCGTCCAGTGTGGACAGTGCTAGAAACGCAAAGATGTGATAATCTGAAGGAGGAAGATGGTTGACCGTGTCAAATGAGACAGTGAAGTCAAGAAGAATGAGGTTAGAGGGCAATGGTGAGCCATAGTGAGAGAGTTATACAGTGATGGTTAGGGGTGATCTCTCTGCAGTGTGTGCTGTGAGCCCAGGTTGGGGTTGAGTGGGTGTGCTTGAATGCCAATTGTCTGGGAGGTTGCTGACTTTGAAGACAGCAATTGACCTTTCTCCCTTAAATCTAGCTGGTAACCAAGTCAATGAATGGCAAGAGTAGGGGTAACCCTGGAAAGGAAAAAGCCATTACATTATAGAAGGAGGTGACCACGCCAGCTGTCCAGCTAAAAGCATATCTACTAGCGCTAGCTAAAAGCATATCTACTAGCGCTACACTGTAGATTGATAGTGCCTTACTTGTCTACAGTGTAGTTGTAGAATTATGCAGCCGCATTAAGAGGCTATTTCTTTATACAATAAAATGTAATTTACTGTGAAAGTAGTTGCTTTTTCAGTTTCTGTACAACCACTCACAATGCCCCGCAAAGTGCATATGATCAGTGTCAGGGCTCAAGTCGAGGGTACACGCGGGTGGACGAAGTCCCCCCACTTTGTTGAGCGGGCACATTGATATGCTAATGTTTGGTGATGCCACATTCAATTGGTATGTTAATGAGTCCCCCACTTTTTATTTAGGATGTGACCCCTGATCAGTGTGATCAAAATGCAGCAGGTGGGGCTACGACCAGATGGTCATTGGCAACCATTAAGCTTGTCCAGTGGTGACTTGCCAGGGTTCAAATCTGCAACAGTAGTTCCTCCGCCCGACGCCAGAGGGAGATGGCGAGCAGATGGGTGCATTTGCGTGAGGCTATGTCACATGCCAATGCAGACCTCATACTCTTTCTCCCTTATCCTCCAGATGTTGCTGGCTCCTGTACATATTTGGTATTGCAGAGCCCATGTACCCCGGGCCAATAACTCCCTGATATGGACTAGTGTCAAGCTGGTCCCCGACTGAATGGCTTTTGTAATCGCACTTGTGAAAATGGTGAAGATTTGTGGCTAATAAGAGGGTTCTAGAGGTACAGGGCTACAGAAACCCATGGGGCTGCACACCCAGGCTTGGACTGGTGTATGGGAGGATAGGTCCAGGAGACCCCCGTCCCAGACATTCCCCACCTTTGTGAGGTTCATGGCTCGTCAGGGACCCCCCTGTCACCAGGGCCCAGGTGGCGGGGTGACTACTGATCGACACACAGGACTGATCATGTTGTACTATAACAGACCATGGACACCATTTTGGAAAACATCAGGACTCCATTTTAGATACTGACAACCTGAATCCCAACGAGACAGCCTGCCTGCGAATGCTGCAGCTTGGCCCCCACTCACAGAGAGCCATGCCCTTCGCCTGGCGCCTCCGCTCCATGGCAGATCCGCTGAAGGCCCGTTCTCACGAGCAACCAGACACGAACAAGTATCAGAACAAACACTGTATCATTTACCTTCCGCAGTACATCACTGTCCCCGAAGTGACCTGACTCACAGTTCAAGTCTGGAAAATAACAGAAAACCATCCTAATAGAACAGGCCTCGACCCTGCATCTCCCCTGAGGTCTCCCCTCCCCTCCCACAAAGGCACACCAGCTGGTGTGCGAGCAGCACAGCCTCACCTCCTCATTCTGTTGGACCCGCTTCAAGTATTCACCTCCCCCATGTCCCAGACCTCCATGGTCGGCCAATTGGATTATTTACAACCCGGTCCTAAACCCCACCCCCTCAAGGGGCCAGAGGTACGCCCTCGCTGATCCAGTGGTACTCTGGTTCAAGCTAAGTTAATGGGCATTGGAGAGCAGATATCCAACCCTGTACTAACACATCATAAGGTAATTCTTCATTACATCTAACGAGACCAGAATGACAGTGCAGCTCACCCCATGCCCTCAGACCAGACCCCCAGGTTTATGACACATGGTCAACAGGTCAGATGTAACAGTGTCCTGATGTATTGGTGAAGCTTCACATTATATGTATTCCTCCTGTGTCTTATTAACCCTTAGAGTAACCTATTACAGGATTTACTGGACAACCAGAATTATCTAAACAAATGAATGTTGTGTGTGTGGCCACAAGGGCAGAATGTCAGGGCACCCTTCCATCAACGACACTGACCGCCCCTCGCCTGGCAGCCCCACCCCGATGAGCCCAGCCCAGCTGCCCTATGCTCGTCACAACTGTACCTATAGTTAGCCGACGCCACCCAATCCCCAAGATTATGTGCCCCCTATAGTGTCTAAGTTTCTATGACGAAATTTTGTAATAAATAAGACTGTCTTTGCTATTGTCAGACAGAGCGCTCTCGGAGCTTGCAGAGTCCTTTGCATGCCTTATTCGATTAGAAAAAGAACCTTTTACATTTACCCGCACTTGGTCTTGGCCTCATTCCCTCTTGGGGTGTGTCCGTTACTGCCTCTCATTGCGGGGAGGGTAATGCCTTTTGGGGACGCTTGCCTTCAGTGGTGACCGCGAAAGCGTGATTACATTTTTAAATTTCTTCATCGTCCCCTCTGACGCGAGAAATTCCAGGCGGCAGTGGAGACGCACAGTGCGCCCGCTCAAGAGAGCTGCCCACCTACGGCAACTGGTACGCTTAGACGTGCGCACAGAATAAAACAAAAGGTACGGGATAACCCCTTTGTGTACCGCTCGCCAGAGCCGGGGGGCGGCCATTGAGTGTGTGGCAGCGCCGCCTGGACGGACCCAGTCCGGAGAATCTCGATTCAAGATGGGCACGTGAGTATTAAGTGCGAGTGATTGTAAAGGGAAAAGGGGAAGGGAGTCAGAGTGCACAAGGTCATTTAAAAGGGGTACTTTCAACCATTAATGCTATTTGTATTTACTTTACTTTCTCTGCATATAGCCATTAGGATAAAAAGGTGAAATAAGAGAAGATAAGAGACGGGAAGGTGGCGCCGCGTAGCGCTATCTGAACTAGTACTGGGAATAAGTCAAAAAGTGGAGAATAAAATAAAAGTGTCTGGTAATAGGGAGACACAGTGAATACGTTAAAAACTGCTACTTTCTTTTTCTTTCTCTTTCCTCTATAGTCAGGGTACCTTAGTGTTGAGCAAAAGATAAAAGGTTCAAAAGGTGTAGGGACAATTGATGATCTAGGGAAAGAGGACCTTGCCAGGGAGAGAAGCGCAGGGCAAGGAGAAAAGGGAGGGGCAAATGGTATATGTGTATGTCAAAAGTCTGTTAAGTGTCTGTCCCATGTTGCATATGTTAAATTAACCATGTTTTAATGAATTGCAAAGAAATGATGTTGAATTGATGACATTATATAGCTCTATGGTATGGTCATCGTAAGTGTGACCCGGTAAGATCTAAAGGTAATAATATTGTAAGCAAATGTGCAAATGTTTTTGATCTGAAGGTAGAAATAGTATGAGCAAGTGTTTCTTTTGCATATGCCCAAGAATTGTCTAAGATAGAAGCCACGCACACACTTATACTACACAGCGTTAGATACAACTAGTACAAGAGGATAAAAAAAATTTTTTTTAAAAAAACTGAAAACACAATATGGGGGTGGAAACACCCCTGGCCCACATCTATAAAAATCTACCTGATTATGCTGAACGTATAAAAAAATACCACGATCAGTGGGTTACAGAACTGAAGGGAGAAGAACTACCCCAAGTATGGCCAGAAGGGGGATCGTTTGATAAGAGTGTACTATATATGGTAGCCAAATGCATATTCATGAAGTACAAAGGAAAGCAATTTCATAATAGAAGAGAAATACTAGACTTGTGGACGTTATTTGAGTAAGTGCCTCCCCTCCGAAGGAAGGAGCCGGTGTCTAACCTGCCCTCCATAGTTGATAGTCCCTTACTCATACCTAAAGTTGGAAAGGAAGAGGTAGGAACAGAGGGATCCATTGAGGTGACACGATTGTACCCCCTCCTAAACAAACCAGTGCCAGCAGAAGGTTATAGTGACCCCAAATATGTACCCCCAGCAGCACCTAGAGCTACCCCACGACCAACTGCACCACCCCCATATGAGAGCCCCTGACAGCGCTGACAGGTAAGCACACCTGCAGTAGATATAGAAAAATTGACGGAAGACCTAGACTCCAGGCTCTCTCTGGCAAGAGATGAGTTATCTAGAATAAGAAATATATGTGAGCAGAATGGAACTACTGTTGTTAGACACGAGCAAACACCCAGAGCACAGGCACTTGACAAGACATCTGAAGAGGGATGCAAGAAAGGGGAAATACAGTTCAGAATTCAGGAAGAGCCAACTCGAATAATAGAACTGGGGCCCCAGGAGATGGATGAAAATACAGGTGATGAGGGAATGTGTCATGATGCCTACCTCCAAGGTGCCAGACAAAACCCAGCTACCCCAGAGGCAGACATCATGTCTTCAAGGGAAGTCACAACAGCCTCAAGTAGGGGCTCTTTGGACTCAGTCCTGGCGCCTTTGGTGCCAGGCTCATATCGGGCCACAGTCCTGGCGCCATAGGCGCCAGGCTCATAAAAGGGGACTTTGTGCTAAAGGTGCTTAGTGTTAACTTACCTGATGCAGACCATGCTGCAACATCCAGGCCTTCTGAGGCCTGAATGGGACTACTTTATCTTTGGAACTACTTAACCACACGGGTGTGGTCAGGGGAGGAATACATACCTGAGAGGAAGGATACATACCTGGAACTACTTTGAAGGCTATTTAAGCCACGCCCAAGCAGCAACTCACGCTTCGCGTTGTTCTGCATCTAGCAGCTGGACGCTCACCGTGTTTGCTCCTGCATTCTGTCTTCTGCCACTCCTGCCAGCATCCTGGAACACCTGCAAAGAGAGAAGAGAAGAGACAAGGTTAAAGAAGAGTCCTTACCTGCTAAATCCACATTCCGGAGACATCTCGCCGACGGTCCTGAAAAGGAAGACATCCATTTAAAAGCACATTGCATCGATCGCTGCAGCGCCGCATCTCACTCACCTGTACAAGGTACCACCACGTTCTACGGCGACATCTGGACTTGCAGCCACATCACTGCGCCTAGGGAGAAAAAGACAAGAATAAAGGTGAGAGGGGAAAGAAAACAAGGAAACCTTAATTTCCATTACAAAGCTTACCTGTTGGGTTATTCCAACTTCATTTCGGTCGGTGCCGCATCCTGGCATTTCCGGACCCCGGCCCCTACGGGGAAAAAGAGACATCAGCGTTAGTGGGCGCATGAAAAGACATTACCCAACGCCCATTAAAGACTTACCTGATTTCTTCTGGATTGATCTTTTTTTCGGGTCGGTGCCGCATCAGGCATTTCCGGACCCCGGCCCCTATGGGGAAAAAAGACATCAGCGTTAGTGGGCGCTTGAAAAGACATTGCCCAAACGCCCATTAAAGAATTACCTGATTTCTTCTGGATTGAGCTTTGTTTCGGGTCGGTGCCGCATCCAGGCATTTCCGGACCCCGGCCCCTATGGGGAAAAAAGGCATCAGCGTTAGTGAGCGCATTGATACAAGGACACTGAGAGAACTCTCATCAAGCTCACCAGAGTCTCATTCTTCAGTTCCACAGCTCTTCTCGGAATAGTTTCCGCACCTGAAAAAGAGACAATGAACAATTATTATTGCGGAATCATACTCATTAACAGAATCCTTACGGTACTATACCGGGAAAACAAAACTTGAACCCTCTACAATCAAAATCCCAGTGAAGTAACTGGATACAACGCGCCCCTGCATGAGAAGCAGGATGGAGAGCTCAACCTTTCAAACCCTAAGGTGAGTCTTCACGTGGGGGTCGCAGGAGGGTTTCGTAGTGGGGTGAGAAGGGAGCGGGAGGCTTATACTTTCTCCCGCAGATTGTTAATACTCCCTTTTCACATACAGAAAGATATTCCTGAGAGCCAGACAAGCAAGATTCGAAGGTCCGGTCCAGTCCATCTTCCGGGTCCTGCGCTTCACCATAGAAGAAGCAACAACACTCCAAACCAGACCTGCGCCTCCGTGGGAGTCAGGTGAGCGTAACAGAACGCAAAGCCTACCTACAATTTCCCACCCGGGCGCTATGGAAACTTCCGAGACAGACCAGCTGGCTCAGCTTTTGGGGGAATTAAGGGCATAAGTACACTCCGCCTGCCAGGAAACTAATGCTCTCAAAAGAGAATTAATCTTATCCAAGGAAAGAACTGATGACCTGGCCAAACGATTGTTGCAGGGTCAAGCAGGACAAACTCCTTTACCTAGTTCTGGGGGTAATGCCTAGTCAATGGTTTCGAATAACCCGGTACAAATCAATCTACCTGGAAACATGCCTATGGCCCCGCCTGAACGTTTTGCGGGGGACCCCAAGAAATATGCCGTTTTTATGAACCAATGTCGCCTACACTTTCTATGCAGACCTGGGGCCTTCCCTAATGATCAAACCAAGGTAGCCTTTGTATTATCTTATCTCAGTGGCTGTGCTGCCGATTGGTCTGTTCCGTTGGTAAGTCAGGATGACCCAATTCTCCAGGATTTTCAAAGCTTCCAGGCGAGCATGGAAAGATTATTCGCTCGACACTCTCAGGGACAGGCCCTTGACAACAAACTACTATCCTTACGACAAGGTAACCAAGATCTCTTATCTTATATTGCCACCTTTAATAGGCTGGTTGTAGAAACGGGGTGGCCCGAAAATAAAAGGATCACACTATTTCATCGAGGCCTGCGCGGAAACTTAAGGATGTTCTAGCTCAAATAGTAAATCCACCTCAAGCCTGCGCAGAATACATAGACTTAGTGGTCCAACCTGACCACAGACTGCAAACTAGAAAAGCAGATCGGTCCAAGTTCGAAACTCGAGTGCTGATCAAAACTCATGCTAACCCTAAGAGTACCGACGTTTCAGAACCTATGCAGATCGTCAGTGTTAAAGGACCATTGACGCAGAAGGAACGAGAGAGAAGACAGCAAAAGCAACTATGTCTCTATTGCTGGGCTTCTGGTCACTTTCTACGAGACTGCCCGGTAAAGCCACCTAAGAAGGTGGTTGGAGCCACGGACAACAATTTAATAGAACCTGATTCGGGAAACGGTCAAGCCCGACAAGCGTAGAGGTCCGCTTGCCGAGCTTGAAAACAGACTCTTTGACCTCGCATTTTGTCTTGCCAATGGTGCTCGTGGACCCGAAACAGCCTCAGCGGTTGCATGCTATAAAAGCATACATCGACAGTGGAGCTATTGGAAACTACGTAGATCGTGAATTGGCCTCCAGGATTAATCTTCCTCTCCGTCCGAAAGTTAACAAGGATGTCATTACTACAGTAGATGGAACCGAAATAGCCTCAGGCCCGGTAACACATTCCACTACAGAAATGACACTAGTGGGACAGGATGGACATCGGGAAGCAATTGTGTTCGATGTAATCAAGGCCCCACAATTTCAAGTAACTCTAGGAATCCCTTGGTTAGAAACACATAATCCTCGAATTGACTGGCGAGCAAAGAGAATAACCTTTCCTGATTGTGAACTGACTTGTTATCCAAGAAATCCAGATATGGGTCTGGCCACAGTAACTTCCACCACGATACAACTACCGGTTGAATACCAAGAG
This sequence comes from Ambystoma mexicanum, assembly GCF_040938575.1. Classification (NCBI taxonomy): domain Eukaryota; kingdom Metazoa; phylum Chordata; class Amphibia; order Caudata; family Ambystomatidae; genus Ambystoma; species Ambystoma mexicanum. Next base: position 764,286,816 of record NC_090937.1, on the reverse strand, counting down.
TTCCAAGACGTTTTTCAAAAAGAACAGGTGAACACGTTACCTCCCCACCGGTCGTACGATTGTCAAATCGACCTGGTACCCAATGCTCAACCGCCCTGTAGTAGGATTTATGCTCTTACTGAACCTGAGAACGTTCATTTGCGTCAGTATTTAGATCAGTATCTTGCCAACGGTTTTATTCGCCCGTCAAAGTCTCCTGTTTCCTCAGCTCTGTTTTTCGTGCCGAAAAAAGAAGGCGACCTTAGAACATGTATTGACTACCGCGCCCTAAATCAAACAACGATTAAGAATCGTTATCCTCTGCCTCTGATCCCTGAACTTCTTGACCAGGTAAAAGATGCTTGTATATACACCAAGTTAGATCTCCGAGGAGCTTATCACCTGGTACGAATAAAAGAAGGCGACGAATGGAAGACTGCATTCCGCACCAAATATGGGCTCTTTGAATATCAGGTGATGCCCTTCGGATTATGCAACGCACCTGCCGCCTTTCAATACTTTATAAATGATGTTCTTCGGGAACTTATCGATGTTTGTGTCATCGTATATATCGATGACATCCTGGTATACTCCTCCTCGGAATCCGAACACAGAAAACATGTCAGAGCAGTTCTTGAGAAATTGCGCCAACACAACCTGTTTGCGAAACTCGAAAAATGCGTTTTTCATACCACAGAGGTCGAGTTTCTCAGATTCATCCTGACAAATAAAGGAGTCCGAATGGACTCGCGAAAGGTGGACGCCATCCTCAAATGGCCATCTCCTAACTCTGTTAAGGGGGTTCAGAGTCTGCTTGGCTTTGCCAATTTTTATCGAAGATTCATCCCGGAATTTTCTCGAGTGGTTCAACCCATAACAGCCATCTTATGGAAGAATAAACGTTTCGAATGGACTCCTGAGGCAGAACAGGCCTTTCAAGACCTAAAGACCAAATTCACCTCTGCCCCTGTATTGAAGCATCCGCGCCCAGATCTCCCTTACATTGTTGAAACCGACGCTTCCAGTTTGGCCATGGGTGCTGTCTTGTCTCAAAGGGATCCAGAAACTAACCAGATGCACCCTGTAGCCTTTTGGTCCAGGAAATTCACGGCTCCTGAAATCAATTACGCAATCACCGACAAATAATTACTAGCTATTAAGTCCGCCTTCAAGGCTTGGCGTCATTACCTCCTCGGCGCAAGACACACCATTATGGTGATTACAGATCACAGGAATTTGCAATATCTAAAAACGGCCAAAGTCCAATCATCCCGCCAACTCCGATGGGCTTTATTCTTTGCAGAATTTGACTTCATAATCACCTACCGCCCTGGTTGCAAGAATGGCAAAGCGGACGCTTTATCCCGGATTGGAATGGATGAAACAAATTCAAACTTAGAACCAGTACCAATTATACCCGAACAAAGAATTTTAGGCTTGACCTCTTTACAAACTATAGAGGACGTTCAAACTCGAGTTAAACAACTTTTAAATTCCACAGCCTTGCAAGAATGGACTCAAAAGGGGTCACACTTTTCCGTTAATAACGATTTACCGTACTTCCATGGGCGGTTATTTCTGCCCAACAAAGAACTGCAAGAATTGGTCATTGCTCACTATCATGATACATTAATGGAAGGACATCCTGGTATCGCAAAAACTGAGGAAAAGATCAAACGACAATTCTGGTGGCCATCCTGGAGAAAAGACATAAAATCTTTTGTGATGGCTTGCGGAGTTTGCGCTCAAAATAAAGGTCAAAAGAAGAGACCAGCCGGCCTCCTACAACCCTTGGATATTCCACCGGCCCCTTGGCACACCTTGTCAATGGACTTTATTACCGACCTGCCTCCTTGCTATGGATATAACACTATCTTGGTAATCGTGGATCTGTTCTCCAAGATGGCCCACTTTATCCCTTTAAAAGGGGTACCTTCAGCCTCCATCTTGGCCAAGGAGTTTCTGGAAAACATAGTTCGTATGCATGGTTTTCCATCCATATTAATCTCAGACCGAGGAAGCCAATTTATTTCCCATTTTTGGAGGAAATGTTGCCAACTGGCACAAATTGATGTATGCTTATCCACTAGTCACCACCCCCAGACCGATGGTCAAACCGAGAGGACTAACCAAACCCTTGAACAATATCTTCGGTGCATGTTGCATCAATCTGAAAACAGCTGGAAAGATATTCTATGGATCGCAGAGTATGCATATAACAATTCTGTACATTCTGGAACAGGACAAACCCCTTTTTACACCTTGTATGGTCATCATCCTAGAACCTCAGACCTAGACCCTCCTCAAAACCTGGAAATGCCTGCAGTTGATCATTTGCATTCTACTATAACCCGAGCCTTCAAGGAAGCTACAACTCATTTGCAACAAGCCAAGAAAGAATACAAAGAAAATGCTGATCTACATCGGAGTGAAGCACCTTCGTACCAGATTGGAGACCAGGTGTGGCTGGCAACCAAGCATTTGCCTCTCAAAGGACCGCAGACTTTTAATCCTAGATACATTGGACCCTATCCCATCAAAGCTATAATTAACCTGGTGGCCTTTAAATTCGATCTACCAGCCAACATGCAAATTCATCCCGTTTTTCATGCATCACTGTTAAAACCGGTGCAGCCTGGAACCAGACTAAGCAAACCACCTGAACCGATTCAAATCGATGGGGAATTAGAATTTGAAGTTAAGGACATATTGGATTCCAAAATGTTAAAATCAAAACTCTTCTATCTAGTTGATTGGAAGGGGTACGGACCTCAGGAAGGATCTTGGGAACCAAGTGACCATGTACACGCCCCGCGATTAGTGCAAAGATTCCACTGAAAATTCCCAAGCAAGCCGAAGCCCCCGGAAAGGATGACCTTGGGAGGGGCCTTGGGAGGGGGTACTGTCATGGTGCCTACCTCCAAGGTGCCGGACAAGACCCAGCTACCCCAGAGGCAGACATCATGTCTTCAAGGGAAGTCACAACAGCCTCAAGTAGGAGCTCTTTGGACTCAGTCCTGGCACCTTTGGCGCCAGGCTCATATCGGGCCACAGTCCTGGCACCATAGGTGCCAGGCTCATTAAAGAGGACTTTGTGTTAAAGGTGCTTAGTGTTAACTTACCTGATGCAGACCATGCTGCAACATCCAGGCCTTCTGAGGCCTGAATGGGACTACTTTATCTTTGGAACTACTTAACCACACGGGTGTGGTCAGGGGAGGAATGCATACCTGAGAGGAAGGATACATACCTGCAACTACTCTGAAGGCTATTTAAGCCACGCCCAAGCAGCAACTCACGCTTCGCGTTGTTCTGCATCTAGCAGCTGGACGCTCACCGTGTTTGCTCCTGCATTCTGTCTTCTGCCACTCCTGCCAGCATCCTGGAACACCTGCAAAGAGAGAAGAGAAGAGAAAAGGGTAAAGAAGAGTCCTTACCTGCTAAATCCGCATTCCGGAGACATCTCGCCGACGGTCCTGAAAAGCAAGACATCCATTTAAAAGCACATTGCATCGATCGCTGCAGCGCCGCATCTCACTCACCTGTACAAGGTACCACCACGTTCTACAGCGACATCTGGACTCGCAGCCACATCACCGCGCCTAGGGAGAAAAAGACAAGAATAAAGGTGAGAGGGGAAACAAAACAACGAAACCTTAATTTCCATTACAATACTTACCTGTTGGGTTATTCCAACTTCATTTCGGGTCGGTGCCGCATCCTGGCATTTCCGGACCCCGGCCCCTAAGGGGAAAAAGAGACATCAGCGTTAGTGGGCGCATGAAAAGACGTTACCCAACGCCCATTAAAGACTTACCTGATTTCTTCTGGATTGATCTTTGTTTCGGGTCGGTGCCGCATCCAGGCATTTCCGGACCCCGGCCCCTATGGGGAAAAAAGACATCAGCGTTAGTGGGCGCATGAAAAGACATTGCCCAAATGCCCATTAAAGACTTACCTGATTTCTTCTGGATTGAGCTTCGTTTCGGGTCGGTGCCCCATCCAGGCATTTCCGGACTCCGGCCCATATGGGGAAAAAAGACATCAGCATTAGTGAGCGCATTGATACAAGGACACTGAGAGAACTTTCATCAAGCTCACCAGAGTCTCATTCTTCGGTTCCACAGCTCTTCTCGGAATAGTTTCCGCACCTGAAAAAGAGACAACAAACAATTATTATTGCGGAATCATACTCATTAACAGAATCCTTACGGTACTATACCGGGAAAACAAAACTTGAACCCTCTACAATCAAAATCCCAGTAAAGTAACTGGATACAACGCGCCCCTGCATGAGAAGCAGGATGGAGAGCTCAACCTTTCAAGCCCCAAGGTGAGACTTCACGTGGGGGTCGCAGGAGGGTTTCGTAGAGGAGTGAGAAGGGAGCGGGAGGCTTATACTTTCTCCCGCAGATTGTTAATACTCCCTTTTCACATACAGAAAGATATTCCTGCGAGCCAGACAAGCCAGATTCGAAGGTCCTCAGTTTGGTATGACTTTTCTTTTTATTGCGCATTCCTGCTAAGTGTAATGACCTGGCTAGATTGGCATTTGGGTGCTGCCAGTCTAGCCATTTCTTACTGCAGCATTGTATATTTTTGGAGCATCTGTGATAAAATGATATGATATGATATAAGTCTATTATAACACGCCTGTGCACAAGTGTTTCTTGGCGCGACAGGCAATGGAGTGAAGATAGATGGTGGAAAAGACAAATGATCTTACTAGGTCGTGTGTCATTCAAATCGTGCAAGTGTGAGAATGAGAAATGCAAGGGGAAAGGGAGGGGTGAAGTGCAAGGAAGAAGGGAGGGTAAAACAGGGCTGCAAGGCTCCTAGTAAGTGCAGCCAGGACAGTGCGGCTCTGGATAGTGCAAGGATAACAAGGGACTGTAGGGTTACAGTTACAGTCCCTAAGTACGTGGTAGGCTGGAGGCAGTGCAAGGGTGACTGATCAAGAAAGAGCCTGGGCTCAGTGAGACTCGCTAAGCAACCAGTCAGTACAGCAGACAGGTAGGTCAGCAGGGGAGAGAGCGAGCGAAAGCAGAGGAGAAGAGGAAAGTTTTGAGCTGCTTCCGGAACATCAGGTGGTCCGCTAATGTTTGAGAGGGGCAGGGAGGCCATTCCAGAGGGAGGCATTTGCAGAGGAGAGAGATCTACCCCCACTCTCTGCCTAAAGAAGCATCTAGCCCTTAGAGAGTTGGAGGTAGCCGGGGGAAGGGCTATAAAAAAATGGTCTTTTGGAAGAGAGCATTGGATGTAGTTTGGGCCCGACCCCAGAAAGCCTTGTGGACAATGCAAAGGGTCTTCAACTTGATTCTTGCAACCACCGGGAGCCAGTGGAGAGATTTCAGGGCTGTGGAGATATGATCCCTGGGCTTGTGGCCAAGGATAAGTCTTGCTGTCCTGTTCTGGATTAGTTGCAGAGGGCAGAGATTAGAGGAAGGCAGCTTGAGAAAGAGGCTGTTGCAGAAGTCCAGCCTAGAGAGAAACAGGGCTCTGGAGACAGAGAGCTTCTGGGGGAAAGTGAGAAAGGGGAGAGTCCCTTTGAGGAGGAGCAGCTGATAGGTAGTGAGACTTCTTGGCGACGTCCAAGATGCGAGGAGAGAAAGAGGGAGTGGAGTTGATGATGACAAAAGGTTTTTTGCCTTGCAGGATGGTGAAGGAAGAGGGCCCAAGGTGGGCGGCCAGAGTGAGATAGGGAACGCAGGGGCAGGGGTCCCAAAGAGAAGGATCGCCATCTTAATGGCACTAAGGTAGAAATTGTTGGAGGTGCACCAATCCTGAATCATGGATAGACAGTCAGAAATGAGCAAGAGATGAAAGGAGCCTGAAGGAAAGCTGAGTGCCATCCGCTTAACACTGAAAGTTAGAGGAGAAGGTAGAGATCAGGTGGGCCAAAGGGGCCAAATAGAGGTTGAAAAACCAGGGTGAGAGGATAGGGCCCTGGGGAATGCCACAGGTAGAGAGAGAGGTGGCAGAGAGAAAGGGACCAAGTTGGACCTGGTAGGGGCAGTCCAAGAGGAAGGACGTCAGCCACTACAGGGCCTGATCCATGATGTCCAGGTTCTCCCATAGTGGATTGATCAGGATGGCGTGGTTGACTGTGCCGAAAGTAGAGGGAAGATCAAGGAGGATTAGGACAGAAGGAAGGCTGGAATCAAGGTTAGAGAGCAGATCTTCACGGGTGTTCAGGAGAGAAGTTTCTGTGCCTCTGGCAGCTCTGAAGCCAGACTGATGGTCATGGAGACAACCAACAGATACAATGTGAAGAGTAAGCTGGGAGATGGCCAGCTTTTTTCCAAGAGTTTGCCCAGGAAAGGGGTGATGGAGATTGGGCGATAGTTTGCCGGACAGGTAGGATCGGCAGACGACTTCTTGAGGATTGGGTGCACAAGGGAGTGCCTAATGGGAGAGGGGAACATTCCAGTGATGAAAGACTGATTACAGAAATCGGCCAAGGTGCAGCACGGGTGTCAATATGGTCCTTGATGGTTCTGAAGGAGCAGGGGAGCAGCTGTTTGGATGCCACTTTCATGGATCAGACTTGTCTAGAAACCTTGTCGGGTGTTGTCAGAGAGAAAGAGGAGAAAGGAGGAGGAGAGGTAGAGATGGCCAAAGGGAGGCCGAGAGAGGAAGAGGGAGAGGAAGAGGAGATAGTTGACAGGATGTCCTGAGTTTTAGCACAGACGTGCGAGGCCAGAGCCATGCAGAGGGCCTGGGAGGGAACAGGAGAGATGGAGACTGCAATAGGATTGACCAGTTCCGTGCAGATTTTAAAGAGTTTGGCCGCGTTGTTGGAGGCAGCAGAGATCCGGGCTTCAGTGTGTGCTCTCTTCTTGATGAGTGTTATTGCTTCGACTGGAATTTTCGTGCAACCAGTCTAGGTATGTCTAAATGTGGCCTGGCATGCTTTACTGTAGTGTTAGGACGTGTCTACACTGGTCTACATTGTGCAGCCAGTGGGACCTGTTTTCAATGTGCCATGACATTTTTAATAGCAAAGCATTCATGTTCCTGTGCACTGTTGGTGACTAGCGTGTATTGGATTGGTGTTACCCTACAAAACAATTGCAAACACACTGGCTTTTTAGCTGATTATTCTCAAAGTGTGCTGTATATTGCATTAAAATGCATATTTATATCTTTCTCCTAGTACAGTGTGCGGCATATCCCTTCAGCAGCACGTTCATGCGTATTGTGCAAGCATGATAATCTAGGCCTGCCCAGTGTGTAGCACGAACCGTGATGTGTTGCTGAGTTGGGGGGGGGCCTCAGAATGGCTCACAGGGGGCCCCCACATTTTGTGTTACGCCACTGATGGGAGGACCACAAGGGCAGCCAGAGCGGGGGTATGTAGAACAGCGAAGAGAACACCCTCACAATGTACAGCAGCATCCACAATACCGCGACCACATGCAATACACACAAGGTAACCCCTTCGCCACGACTGCTAACGGTGCACCTGCCCCATATGGCGGAGTGGCAGTGGTATCAGGGAATGTCTTCAGGCAAGGGGGAACATGAGACATCCAGCATAGGACAGCCCACAGGGAGCACTTGCGTGTCCAGTTCTCTCTATGACCTACAATGCAGCAGAGGAACCATTGATAGGGGCGCAGATAGGGAATAAACAGTTCATATTTATGGTGGACTCGGGAGCTGAGAAGTCATGTTTACGTGAAGGACGGTTTCCGCTATCTAATCGTAAATTGGAGATGCAGGGGTTCTCTGGGGCTGTTGTCGAAGTTCCTTACACAGAAGAGTTAGACGTCACAGTGGGGGGTAAGACAGTGAGAGCACCCCTACTATACTACAAACAGTCCCCGATTAACTTGCTCGGAAGGGACCTTCTCAGCAAGCTTAATATGACTATCTCCTTAACGGAGAGAGGGATAGTTTGCTCCACCCCAGGGATCTGTCCTCTGCGCGTTATGCTGGTAGTGCATGCATGAGCAACAGCGCCAGAAGTGCGTGTCATACCACGATATGTTCAGTCAAGGATTGAAAACATTTGCTCGAGTAGTACCCAAGCTGAAAAATCTAGAATGGCGAGTGCCAGCAGAATTCATTTTCCGACCAATAGCACACCCAGAGATTGTGCCAGGCACAGTGATGTCCCTAGATTTACATGCAGTTCAAATCTCAGCCAAGAGAATAGCCGTAATCGCAATGGATATACACGGCTGCGAATGGCGCACAGTGTTGTCCATCAATGCCGACATTGCATTACGGGATCTGTCAGATGAAGATCTTTTCTCAGACTCTGAAAGTGATGGTGAGATAATAATGGAAATAGCAATACCCTGTGACATCATGATACAAGAAAGGCAGGTGCCAGTACAGCTGATGGCAGTGGTGGGGGCACCACCTTCCTTCTTTGATGATGATATGAAATTAATGCCCAGTAATCTGTGGACTACAGGCCCCCATGATGTGGGATTATTACATGGAGTCACCCCAGTCAAAATAAAACTTAAACATGGGGCAATTTTGCCCAGGGTAAAACAGTACCCCCTGTCCTGAGAAGCAGAAGAAGGGATAAAAGAATCAATCAGTGCATTACTGGCCCAAGGAATAATAGTGCCCTCAAATTCGCCATGGAATACTTTTATCTATCCAATTAAAAAAGCAAAAGGTGGGGCATGGAGGATGATCCAAGACCTACGCCCACTCAATGACGTCATTCAAAAGGAGTTCCCTTTGGTCCCTAATCCTGCATCGATATTGTGCAGCATCCCCAAAAAACGCCTAACATTTCACAGTGGTTGATTTGAAAAATGCCTTCTTCTCCATCCCATTGGCAGAAGAGTGCAGGTATTTAACAGCCTTAACACTGGGGGGAAAGAGGTACGAACATTTTAGGTTACCCCAGGGGTACTGTGAGAGCCCCAGTATATTCAACCGCATCTTCCATGAAGATTTAGGAAACATGACAGCTGAGAGCACGATTATTCAATATGTAGATGATTTGCTCATCTGAGCACAGAATGAGGAAGAATGCAGAAAAGATTCTGTCACTCTTTTGACACTATTGGCCCACTAGGGATACAAGGTCGACAGAGGGAAACTACAGTACTGCCAAGCAGAAGTGTTGTCCTTGGGGCAGCTAATATCAAAAGATGGTAAAAAGATAATACAAGACAGAGTAGATGCCATCACAGCAGTGAGGAGACCAAGCACAGTGAAGGACATGCAAACATTTCTAGGAATGTGTAACTACTGTCGAGCATGGATATTAGATTATGCGGAATACACAAGGCCACTACTGCAGGCACTCAAAAGAGGCTCAGCGGGAGAACAGAGAAATCCAATGGTCAGCAGAAATGAGTGACTCATTTACCTCACTCAAGGAATTGATTTCAAGCGCACCAGAAATTGCGAACCCAGATTATGACCGCAAGTTTTACCAGTTCTCACACTGCAAGGGGATCCTCATGACAGCAGTGCTGACACAAAAAACATCCCTGGGACACAAGCCACTTGCTTACTACAGTGGCACACTAGACGCAGTGATGCAAGGACACTTCGCTTGCGAGCAATCTCCCGCAGCCGCAGCGTTCGCCATTGAAAAAAAGTGCAACAATAGTGATGGGATGCTCTGTGACACTATTTGTGGAACACACCCTATTCGCTATATTAGAAAGATCAAAAAGCACACTGACGACACAAAGAGCAACTGCTTATGAAATAATACTGTCCAGTGCAAACATCCACATAGTCAGATGCAAAACAGTAAACCCAGCAACATTCATTACACAGCCATGCACATTAGAAGACATGCAGGAACACGACTGTGCCATTTACACAGGAGAGGAGGGGGAAGGCCCAGTGGTAAGTGGGTGATGGAGATTGGGCGATAGTTCACTTCCCAGCCCACAATGCTAAACAACACATAGCAGCAGAAATACAAGAAGACTAGTTTGTGCCAGGCCTCCAGGAACATATATCAAAACTAGCAATGGAATGCACGACGTGTTAAATATACAATTCAGGAATGACACTGAGGACACTACGAGGAACAATACCAAAACCAGTGGGGCCCTTCAGAGAGCTGCATATTGACTATGCAGATATGGGGGAAAGGTGTAATGGGGCACGGTATATGATAGTGGTTGTCTGTCCATTCTCCAGATGGGTTGAAGCAGGGACGTGTGCACGACCTGATGCCAAATGCGCTGCAAAGTTCTTAGTGAGGGAAGTATTCCTGCGCTGGGGAATTTGCGACGTGATTCTCTCAGATAATGGCACTCATTTTTTTAACGAGCTGTTTAAGGAAGTAACAGCCTTGTTAGGAATAAAACATAAGCTATGCTCGATTTATCATCTGCAAAGTAATGGCGTGGTTGAGAAGATCAACGGCCTCCTAAAAGGCAGGGTGTCAAAATTGTGTTTTTCACTAAAAAAGAACTGGGTCCATTGCCTGCCTCTGGCCTTGTTCGAGCTGAGAAATCAGCAAAGCAGGACCACCATTTGTCACCGCATGAGATTGTGACGGGAAGACGCATGCATACAGCGCACTCTCCACTCCGCAGACATTCAGATGCACACAGAAGTGCCATGATACTAGGAGAAGAGTTTACTGATTATCTGACAAAACTCACAAGAGCAGCCCGCATGATATCAAGGCAGCTCGCACCACCTTTTACTCGAGAAGAAGGGAACGAGACAGTAACATTTGTCGAGCAAAGCCCACAAGGCAGTTAATGCCAGGGGACCTGATTTATGTCAGAAGTTTTGTACGGAGGTGGAATGCTCCAAGATTTCATGGCCCTTATGAAGTGATATTTTGCACACCGACTGCGGTGAAAGTAAAGGGCTTGAGATATTGGATACATTTAACCGACGTACGTAGAGCATATGATAGTGTCCAAGAGGAACGAGAAGAGGAAGCACAGACAACAGCAGAGAATCAACAATAAAGAGGAAAGCAAAATGTTGCACATTAAACATGGATACAGAATAAAAGATTGAAAATAAGAAAAAATGTACAATGCCAAAAAGTGTTTTGGTGATAAATGAAAGCTAACAATGAAAATACAAATAAGGTTGGATTGTAAATATAAAGCTCTCTCTCTCTCTCTCTCTCTCTCTCTCAAGAAATTAAAATCTCAACTGTTTAAGTATGCTTAATGCACTTTTGTGTTTTATCATATAGGAGTGACCATGGCAACGAACGGGCAGCCCGCAACGAATAGTATTAGGACAGTTAGAAAGTTAGAAATGTAAATAATGTATTAAAGTGGTGTAGATATTCGTATGAATGTGGCCTGTGTGTGTGCTGTTTTATTCTTCACAATGATGTTTGGTCTCGAAACTAATACGAAGAATGCAACCAAAGTGGCCAAAGAGGGTGATTACTTAATATGGGATGGATTTCAGCCTGTATTGGGCTATGGTACAATCCCACCCAAAGCGCAGCCTTCAAATAATATCCATAGCAGCTCGAGTATAAACCCAACCTCACTCCCCAATGTCTCGGAATATAATGTGTACAGTTCAAATGACCGCAACCCTTCTGTCATATCATGGCTATACGATACTACTGCCACACCGCCCTCATTAGAAGCTACTCCCACAACAGACATTACAGTACCTATAGGAGAAAAGGAAGAGAATGAAGAAATGTCAGAGAAGTTTCTGTCTCTATATGATGAATGGGAAAAGGGGGGTGCGGGGAAAGGGGGGCCAATATCACACATAGCCCGAGAAGCAAGGAGCTACCTTAGAAGCAATAGGAGGAAGAGAGAGGTGGGGAGGAGAAAATATGACGAGTACTCTGGTCTGGGTCTAGACACAATAGAAGACCCGAGACATCCACACCAGTCAAACAAATGGTATGCGGCCATGAGTACCACCGCAAAACAGACAACCAACAAGAGTTGTTATGTCTGTTCTCTGATCCCACACACCTCAGGCATACCTAAAGTTCTGTTGCCAAAAGAATTGCCTCTTGCAGATGCCCAATGTCTCCTTCATCTCACCTTGTGCAGAATTAAGAACACCTTTTAGGCACACAAAGTATCCTTTGAAATGCTGCAGAATGAGAAAACCTGCTACTCGAGAGTGAAAGGAGTGATATGCTTGAAAGAACTTTTTTTCGTGATCAAAGGGACATTGTTTTTGGACAATAAATGGAAAGATGAAGAAATATCATGCAAAGCTGAGGCACTGCGAGGGCTGACGACAGAAAATTACAGTGGATCGAAAAAACATGCACGCCAGTCTGGAAAGAGCACATCACGAAATTGACCTGGGTGACTGCCATAGAAAAACCGTTCAAACTACAAAAAGAAATATCCTATGATCTATGCCTCCATGGTGAAGGAAAGAACCCAATGGGTGTGAACAAGAACTGTAACCGGACACTCACTATACCAGACACGAAGAAGGGAACAGCAGCACTTATGGACACTTACTGGGTCTGCAGCAAACAGGCGTACTTGCACCTCCCACAGTCCTGGAGGGGAACATGTTTGTTGGCAACACTACACTCAGCGTTGATGGTGATTCCGGAGAGTCATATTGTTGGCGGAAAAGGAGTGCCAGATGCTCCCCGTGAACAAAACACCCCGCCAACAGAAGAGTCACAAATGTATGTCCTGTCTTCCGGCAATGTGCAAGAGGTGCTATCGAGGAGATGACGGTCATCCAACTACACATCCAAAGCCTCCTCAGAATTATTGGCGCAGATTCCAGACAGGTATCGACTGTTCAGCTCTGCAGAAACATTCTTTGCCTCACTCATTCCAAGCATCCAGGCGCGGGCAAATGCAAAATGGCTCCAGATCACACGTTGGGAGCTGATCCAGCTAGCTAACGACACTGAAGAATGGTTTAACGTGATCAAGGTGGAGCTAAGAGCCCTGCGGTTAATGACGATGCAGAAAAGGTATGTCCTAGACCTGTTGACTGTGATGGACGGTGGTGTTTGCCGGAAAGTCAGGAGTGCATGTTGCACATTTGTACCTTCTGAAGATGCAGATAATGGTACATTGTCACATGTCATCGCAGCAGTGCACAACTTGGGGGAACGAATGAAAAACAAAGGAGGAGCAGACGCCAGCACCTGGTTCGACAACCTCTTCTCTTTGTTACCATCATGGCTTGGATTGACGATCAAAATGCTGATGCCTATCGTGGTATTTTTACTTTTGATTTTTTGCGTGTGCCAGCTGGGTCTTCGATGTTGCGCAAATGCAGTGCCTAATGGCGCAATGATGATGGTGACAATGGGCAACACTAGAGGAGTGGCACAGGTCATGCACTAGACTCAAGTCAAGGTGAGGATCCCGGGCCAAAGTACAGATTGGTACCTCTACCATGGGGACATAGTAGATAGATTGTATTACACCACAATAAAGGAACCTCAAGAAAGGGAATAGTATACAGAGGTGTGGCTGGACTTGGCCGGGGACGGGGGATGTTTATACATGACCTGCACACCAGATGGCTATGCTAGGAGAGGGGAAAGTCTGAGAGGGGTGTGTAGATCCTGGATGCCAATAAAAGGTACACCAGCATGGGACGAGGCTGTTGCGGATGAAAAAGAGCGTCAAAGGTTGGGTGAGTTACAGTATTCGTTACTTAAGTAACGAAAGGGGTAAATGTATTGGAGGATAGGTCCAGGAGACCCCCGTCACCGACATGTCCCACACACGTGAGGTTCGTGGTTCGTCAGGGGCCCCCCTGTCACCAGGGCCAGGTGGCGGGGTGACTACTGATCGACACACAGGACGGATCATGTTGTACTGTAACAGACCATGGACACCATTTTGGAAAACATCAGGACTCCATTTTAGATACTGACAACCTGAATCCCAACGAGACAGCCTGCCTGCGAATGCTGCAGCTTGGCCCTCACTCACAGAGAGACATGCCCTTCCCCTGGCGCCTCCGCTCCATGGCAGATCCACTGTAGGCCCGTTCTCACGAGCAACCAGACACGAACAAGTATCAGAACAAACACTGTATCATTTACCTTCCGCAGTACATCACTGTCCCCGAAGTGACCTGACTCGCGGTTCAAGTCTGGAAAATAACAGAAAACCATCCTAATAGAACAGGCCTCGACCCTGCATCTAGCCCGTAACATGTAAAATATATGATGTCAGTACCCTCTTTTGTATGAACCCTTGTCGATGTCCAACCACACTCCAATGCCTGACGATTCACAAAGATTGCTATATTAAATATAAACATCCATGTTTAAGGAAGGGATAAAAATTCATAAGTATTGGTAAAGCAAGCACGGCCTCAGCTCCTACATGATGCCATGTGCCTAGAACACTTAATGAAAAGAAATTGATACAGACCGCCTAGGGCTAACTAACAAATGCTGCTAAGTACAAAGGAAGGCAAAGGAAGCATTACTGCAAGCATGTGTGTGTGCATAGAGGGACACATTTAAATGTACAAGCCAGAATTAAAATGTATTATCGTCTCTGAACGTATTGCTTCCATGCCCCTGAGTACACCATCAAACCTAATGTGTTACTCAGCTACTACCGTGTGAAATTGCTAAAATATAGTCGTCCGATATTTAGTGATGTATGAGACACTGCCAAATTATTGTAGACAAACATAAAATAATAGACGAATGTATAGACAGTAGAAATGTGTAAACGCTTTAATATTACCAACTTTATTAATCATTTCCTTGTTTTACATAGTGTGCAGCCCAAGCACAGAGAATTGCTCACACACACACACACCCAAGGCCATCTCCCCTCCCCTCCCACCAAGGCACGCCAGGACGAGCTGGTGTGCGAGCAGCACAGCCTCACCCCCCCTCATTCTGCTGGACACGCTTCAAGTATTCACCTCCCCCCATGTCCCAGACTGCCATGGTCGGCCAATTGGATTATTTACAACCCGGTCCTAAACCCAACCGCCTCAAGGGGCCAGAGGTACACCCTTGCTGATCCAGTGGTACTCTGGTTCACCCTAAGTTAATGGGCCTTGGAGAGCAGATATCCAACTCTGTACTAACACATCATAAAGTAATTCTTCATTACATCTAACGAGACCAGAATGACAGTGCAGCTCACCCCATGCCCTCAGACCAGACCCCCAGGTTTATGACACCCAGTCATCAGGTCAGAGGTAACAGTGTCCTGATGTATTGGTAAAGCTTCACATTATATGTATTTCTTCTGTATCTTATTAACCCTTAGAGTAACCTATTACAGGATTTACAGGACAACCGGAATTATCTAAACAAATGAATTTTGTGTGTGTGGCCACAAGGGCAGAATGTCAGGGCACCCGTCCATCAACGACACTGACTGCGCCTGGCCTGGCAGCCCCACCCCAATGAGCCCAGCTGACCTATCGGCCCCACGTTGGCACCACGCTGTTGTCCACCAACCACGGAGCGGCTTGTCACAACTGCACCTATAGTTAGTCGACGCCACCCAATCCCCAAGATTATGTGCCCCCTATAGTGTGTAGGTTTCTGTGACGAAATGTTGTAATAAATAAAACTGTCTTTGCTATTGTCAGACAAAGCGCTATTCGATTAGATACAGAACCTTTTACATTTACCCGCACTTGGTCTTGGCCTCATTCCCTCTTGGGGTGTGTCCATTACTGCCTCTCATTGCGGGGAGGGTAATGCCTTTTGGGGACGCTTGCCTTCACTGGCCCATAGGCAATAGGGCAATGTCGAATTGCATGCCCAAAGAGCTAGTGTGGGCCAGCTGTTTTTGGTCAATTTGCCCGTTTTTTTGTCACTTTCATTAGTTATTTCACTATGCAGCTAGTTGTTTTGAATAGTGTTACTGAACACATATGCTTTAAAATGCAAAATATTCAACATATTTGACTAAACACTGTCCCTTGGGTAGTAATCAAAAAGTCTGTCAGAAAAGGAATGAATTGCTGTTTGCAACTGTTGACCACTTTTTCTTTGGTGCCCGGGACAATTTTATGCCCCAGTCCGACACTGTGCACACCACACGGACCTACCAGGCAGAGATATTTATACCAGGTGAGATGGCCAGAGTTGTGAGGAAAATAACTGTGCTCTTTTTCCTGCACTCCCAGGCATGTTACAATTACTTTTTGTAAGCCCTCTTTGTCTGGGCTTTACCGCCCACAATATTTACTCTCCACCTCGGCAGATGGTAAAAGATCCAAGCTTGTAAGACACAGTTTACAGCCAACGAGCTGAATGCACTGGTGCTCCTCGTTTCCAAAGGCAATGCTGGCTGGCACACCAAGAATGTGGCGAAGACACCATTGAAGGACATTGCTTTTAAATTGAATGCACCTAGTGAAGAAAAATAGAGGATTTAAAGAAAATCTGGCATGATGTCAGAAATGTTTAGAACTCGAAGAGCATTCACTCTCAACTATGGGGGGTGGGGTGGGGGCTCTCTGCGACCATATATTCTCTTGTCGGCTTAAGGAAAAGTGTTGTTTGTAATGAATGCAGGAAGTGGAAGGTTTCAGAAATCACAAGTGTTGGTCTGGTTTAGCTATATGCAAATAATTGTTGGGATAATCTGTTTAATAGGGTTGCCTTTGTTGTAATAGAACCCTTTAAAAAAAAAAAGGATTGCATATTATGGAATTTAAATAGAGGTATCATTGAACGTGCATTTAAAAAAAAAGATATTTGGGATTTCATAATGCACCATACACTAAATACAGGCCTTCAGATACAAAACAGTGGCTTGTCGTCCTTATATAGGAGGAATAGGCAGCGTGGGATGGGGTACAGTAAGTAGTCTGCTTAGTTACGCTATGATATGGTAGGTTATTTATAACACACTTAATACCCAGAGGTTTCTAAGCACGGACCCGGGGATCAAACCTGTGTTGCTCCGTGTTGTCTTGCTTCCAAGGCGAGCAGATTGCCCCTGAGCTATCCTCCCGATCTCAATCCGAGAATTGAGCTGATGGTTGGGTTAAATAGTGAGGGGGAGGATTTTGCTAAGGCACCATGAGTTACAGAATTCTGGTGCCTTCAGGTTATTCATATTACAAGAAACGTGATACCCTCTCTTCCAGTTTCCTCCATTTATCTCATTTGAAGTCTTGCTCTGGATACTTTCATGCATGCAAGGCAAGCCCGCTTTTACTTCAGCCTGCAATTTGTCAGCCCTTTGTCTCAGAAAAGCTAAAAACCTTCATTGTCTTGGTTTTCTCCAAGTCTTAAATCTCTTCAGAAGGAACATCGCAGAAAGTAAAAAAGGATGTTTTAGATGAGCTGCTTCTAACTCACTGGCTAGCTGCAAAGCAGCCCTAGAGACCAAATCGCTATCTTTAAGGCAAAGAGTGGATTTCTACCCAAATCAAACTAAATTGCCACATAATATGCCCAGGGCTCTTTTCAGGAAGGTAGATTCTTTTCTTGCTCCGAGCTGCATCAACAATTCTGCCACTTTTTCAAGCGAATGCTTGACATCTTGAACAGAAGGGACGATTTCAACTTTTGGTTTATAATCAATGAGATGGATAACAAACGAGCTGTGAAACAAGCCTATCCAATCTCAGAATCAGAGTGGGTGTGTCACTTTGAATCGATGTATTCAAGTATGGACGAACACACGCCTTTGCCAGCCATCTTTTGCTCTAGTAAGGACTCCTTGACTTTTCCCTCTTTGCCCCTTTCCTGCTCTCCTTGGCTTCCTTTCCTTTTCACCCCACCATGGGCTGGATGTCAGCCGGGGCGAGGTCACAATTCTCCTCTGCATAGACCAGAACCAGTGCTTTAAGACCATTACAGAGGAGATGTGTGCAGCAAGAAGGAGAAATAACATAACTAGAATAACAATCCCCAGCAGCGGCCTGTCATGAAGGCGCCCACATCAATAGCATGTTCTAGTAGCCGGACACCTAGCGATCCAGATGCATTGGAAGGCGCTTGAAAATGGCCTTGACATGTATTGTTGCCAGTATCCTGCCTTGACCCATTTTTCAAACTACTTCTGATGCCTTAACAGATGCATAGGTCACATAGCATTGACAGTCCACACATGCTCCTTCCCGCCTCTGAACCAATGCAGATCCATTCCCTTTCCACATTCCACTTCCAACCCCCCCTACTCCTCCCCACGAGGTTTTCCTGACCCTGTCCCCTTAAAATGAGGAAACAGGACAAATTCTTAGCGTGAGTAGCTAAAATTGCCATAGCATGCTTTATTTAGCAGGTGTTAATTTACAGGTGCGCTGTGTGATGCCACCACCTCAGGACTCTACAAAGAGCCTGGTGTCCCAACTGCTCCCCACTAGGACACAATTGTTCTGTGTGTGAGGATTCAACACATCTAACCTCCTAACCGTCTCTCTCTACCCGTCAACATTTTCCATCAAATGTTCTACCTTTTGTTCTCTTAACATTGTCTACAATTTTCTTTCTAATCGCAGTTTCTATTTTCTTTCTATCCAATGATCTAACATTTCTTTCACATCCCTTTGTAGATGTTATCACTCTCCCATTTTCTACCATTTGTTTCCGTAAAATTTTGGGTATTATTATTGTTCTGAGTTTTAGTTTACGTTAGCCCCTATGCCCCGACCCGATTTATCTCTGTGCTATAACCAAATGCTTTTCTTTCCCCTTGTTATTTGTCCTTCCATCCACCTTTGCGTCCGCCCTTGCCAATTTTGTTCTGAATCTAAGAATGCCTGACCCTCTCCCCCCATGCTTCAAGACTCTTGGTTAATTCTCTTCTTCCTCAGACGTTCTTCCCATTTCTTTCGTTAGTAACTTTTCCAGGGCTTCCCAGAAATCTAGTACCTCTGGGTGCCGATGTCCACGCTGGTGGCTGTGTTGTACCCTTGTGGTTCCTGTCACTACTTTTCTAAAGGGATGTGACATTTAACTCTGCTGGTGGTAACTGGAGGGACAGCCCTGAGACCTTCAGAGCTATGGGCTAAGGAAACTAGGTACAAAGAGGGGGTCCGCTCTGACGTCTGAGATTCTGGAGTCTACTTATTGACTGCAGTAGGCCTAGATGTATTCTATCATGTTCTATACATGCAAAAACATTTTCGATGTAGTAGTGCTCCTAGAATTTTAGAAATTCAGACAGAAATAGATGACAATAATACAGCTTTTGTTTTATTTTGCTGTTAAATGCATTTCATAGTCATGCATTTGTAGTTTTTTTGGAGGTTTTTTTGAAAAGTAAAAAGATGCAGTGTATTAAGGGTAGTTAATTTTTACTCTTAACCAATCCTTAATGTAACTGAGTTAGCAACTGAATTGCAAATATACAAAATTCAAACAAAATAGTGCTTTGATAACAATGTGTAACCACCACCTATAGTGACAAGTGATAGTACAGGTACTCAATACAAGACAACCAGACTGAAAACAAAAAATGGTATAACAATTGGTTGTATGTAGCCAGGCTGGAGGGTGACCTAACACATCAATAAAACAAAAGCTGTATTATTGACATCTATTTCTGTCTGAATTTCTAAAATTCTAGGAGCACTACTACATCGAAAATGTTTTTGCATGTATAGAACATGATAGAATAAATGTAGGCCTACTGCAGTCAATAAGTAGACTCCAGAATCTCAGACGTCAGAGAAGACCCCCTCTTTGTACCTATTTAACTCTGCTGGGCCAACCTGCAGAAGCCAGACGATGCAAAAGAAACAACATGAGTGACATATTCACATAACCTTATTGGCCTGGGCGGGTGGGATAATGCAGGAACAAAGCCCACCTGGAGCAATCTGAGATTGCTTCTCCCTATATACGGGGGGTTCCTTCCAGTACCAACCCGATCTCCCAGCGCGTCACTTCCCTTCCCTATATGCACCCCCCAAGCATCTTCTCAAATGGTGTGTTGGAAGCCGCGGTGGGCGTTGCTGCTAGGGACAGCCCCTGCCTAATGGCTTCCAGGGTCAGTGTGGTAACCTGGCAGAGCAAGCTTCTCCATTGAAACAGCCCTGAAACAAAGGTTTTGGGGGTGAGACAGCATCCACCAAGTCCATTTAACTAGTGTCAGACTGCCCCCACCCCCATCAATGCCTGATCTTCAAACAGCACGTCACCGAGCACTGACTACAGACCACCTTGCCTCCTCAGCCAGGTCCAGGTCTTCCCACTTCACTTGTGTTGTACGATTGTACCCCTACTGTACGCTAGGCTGTCTCCAATCTAGATTTGTGCCAAAGGCCTAGCCCGGATGGTCTAACAAGTGGGGCCTGAAGCTAATGTAGTTGGGCCCCCCGCAGCGACATTAACATCTGTAAATGCCCCCACATTGCTTCTCAGTGGGCATTTACATATTTAAACAAATAAAAGCTGGTCCTCCTCTACTGGCATCCTTCTGCTGCAATGTCACCGCAGCCCAAACCCAGAGGCTTATAAGCCTCCCGGCCCACCCCTTTGCATTGTTGGCTCTCGCTGGCATTTCTGCCCGTTTGGCGGGCTTCGACCCCCCCCCCCCCGAATTTCCGGGCTTCCAACCCTCCTCTCCCTTTCCCAGGGGGGAAGGAAGAGAGCACACTGCCCTGTTATTTGGGTGCCTCCTCCATTTTCTTTTTTGTCGTCACCTCCATAGCCAAGATTGTCTAACAAGTGGGGCCTGAAGCTAATGTAGTTGCTCCCCCTCCCCCGCAGTGACATTAACATCTGTAAATGCCCAC
Organism: Ambystoma mexicanum; assembly: GCF_040938575.1. Taxonomy (NCBI): domain Eukaryota; kingdom Metazoa; phylum Chordata; class Amphibia; order Caudata; family Ambystomatidae; genus Ambystoma; species Ambystoma mexicanum. The sequence goes on along the minus strand of NC_090937.1, from coordinate 764,266,221 downwards.
ACATCGCTTCTCAGTGGACATTTACAGATTTTGGGTGGGCCTTGCCCGCCCAGGCCCTACCCTGTCTATGCCTCTGGATAAGTCCCGTACGTAGCATAACAGCGGGCCACAAGCCCAGATGTGCGAAGGACTGCAGTCCACCCAAATGTGAGGAGGCACCCTTGACTCATTGGCTGTATCATCAAACTCGGCCCACCAGAGAAAGACTCACAGCTCTCCCTGAACCCTCCAATATGTCACATGTGGGGTAAACGGTGGGGGGTTGAGTCTCGCTCCAGTGACAGCGTCTAGCTACTAAGCAGGAGGCTGGGAAATAGAATGGGAAGTTATCCTTTGCAGATAAGGCCTAGCACTTCAGTCGGGTTCCATTGATTGGGTAAACTCCAAGGAGAGCACATCAGAGGGAAGTACTGGGTCAGGCAAACATCTGATATTACAGATATCTCCTTCCGCGCTGTGTCAACAGCCGTGCGATAGCCGCTGTTTACTGCCCCCTGTGCGCCGAAGGAGCCCCGGGCAGAGAATTGTGTGCTAAATGTCACCGTCGCCAAGGGGAGGAGGAAAGCGAAAGCTTTGTGCGCTCCTGTGTAGATACAAAGGCCGATGACTCATTTGTACCACACGCACATCAAGGGCGAAACCATGACAGCGCGCCCGCTTCAAACTACGCAGCCTGGCATTCTGACGTGCGCACGAGACGAGGCGGGAAGATGCATGCGTGCCCAGCAGAGTCCCTGTCTAGTGAAAGCTTTAGTAAGAGGCCCATAAACCTATCCAAGCTTATGGGTTTGCGGCGCCAGGGCTTAGGATCCTTTGTGTTAGAATTTCAGACTTATTACTGAAAGCCCGTGAGCTGGAATCCAGCTGGATCACCTCAAATGCGCCATGCACAGCCATGTCGCACTGACCACCAACCCGAGCAAAATGGCATTTTTGCACTGGCTAGTCATTGAGAATGTCGCGGTTTATGCAATTAGTGCACACTGCAGCAGACCGTGTACATATTGAGCATTGTAGTGGTTTAAAATTTCCCGGCACAAATGCAAAACTACTCGACAGTAGCACAAATGATGCGAACATCTGCTAATGTCAGTGCAGCCAGGACAACCATGTGAACATTTACACTAAATTAATTTTCAAACGGTCGAGTTGCATTCCTCCACAACTGCTGTACACAAAAATATTGGTTGGAACACAAGTGTTGTGCGCCCGCCTCCGGTCACCGGGGCGGGCTTCAGCAGGTGTCGGGAGCACCTGACAGGGTCACCAGTGCTGCGACCACGCAGCAGACAAAGGAGCAGGGGGCATCCTGCTCGCCCCAGATCACCGGAGCAGACAACGTGGCTGGGGGCACCCAGCTCACTGCAGGCCCAACTCTGGGGGCACCCAGGCCTGGGTTGCACCATCAGCCATGGTCACATGGCTATATCATGAAGAAGGACGGCGTTGCCCAGCAGGGGCGCCAACCTCGTGCAGGGCCCCGTCCCTGGGCCTACTGCACGCGGTATTGCACCAGCAGGGTGCACACAAGAACGACAACGGAGTCAGGTTAACATCGACTGACGAGCCGGAAATAGCTTGTTCAATTTATTACCTTGGTCACATGGCTAATACCATGTGACCCTGCATAGATACTTGGGCAATACCATGTGCTCCAGGAGGGGTGACATGCAACACCAAGCGTCCATGCGCCTGATTGGCAACGCATTTTTCAATGTGAAATTCCCATTGCAAAACGCTTTGTGAATCAGGCCCATAGGGGTCCCAAAAAGAGGAGAAAATGCGCTTGTTCTGTTTAGGATTAAATAGACCAGAAAACACCCCGATGGGCCCACATAATTAGCCTGATTGTAATTTGAACTTTAGCAAGGATATTCTGAGTTTGTTGAATTGTGTTGTGTGAACCATCTGTGCCAAACCCAAAGGAGCTCATGTTGCTCAATTGAGTAATTTGACGGCTGTGACCTGGTAGCTTGCACTAGGTCCCTGGTGCCAAATTGTCATCATTTGCACTCCTCTGTGCAAACTGAGTAAGTGCTGCCGGCCATGTAAGCATGTCCAGCACCGTTAACAATGTACCGCTATTGGGTCCACCTGCTTTATGCTGCTGCACAAAGCAAGCGGACCCCATGGGACCTCCAGCATTCGGCGAAAATGCTGGAGGATTTTAAAGGCGGAGCGAAAGAAAGGCGTTGGAAAGGCAAGTGGCATTCTACCCCTCCTCTCTGCCATACAAATGCCGGAAAATGAGACGCATCGTGAATGAATGACGTAAAAGCGGTAGGCTTTTACGTCATTCATTTACGTTACTTGCTCATCGAAAATGAGCTTCTAAGGGGCTAATTTTCAATTAGCTGTAATGTACGAAAAATACGTTAAAGTCTTGTGTAAGGCTTTCACGTATTTTTCTTACGTCGCAGCTCATTTTCAATGATTTGTATGGCGGAGAGGAGGTGTGGAAGAGAAGTTGAATTTCGGACGCCTTCCTTCCTCTTCACCATAGATATCCAGCAGCATTTGCGCGAATGTTCTGGATCCCTATGGGTCCACCGGCTTTATGCGCTAGCAAAAAGAAGGCAGACCCAATAGGGATCCATTGTAAATGCGGTGTACATGGCAGGCAGCATTTACTCAATTTGCACGGCAGAGTGTAAAAATGCACATGCTCGCATGCTGCCTTTTACCCTGCACCTGTGGACTCCGTCGGGCAAATGACACAAATTTGGCAGCGCAGACCCACCGACGTGTATATTTACACGTAAAGGGACCGGACGTCGATTTATGCGGTCCAATAAAATGAGCCCCAAATTGTTGTTAGTGCAAGTACAAACAAATGCGTGACATTTTTTGCACATGAGCAAAATCCAGGGAAAAGTCAGAAGCGCACGTTTGGTAGAAGGACAACGGCATTGCTCTTTGTAGACGGGCGTGAAGCCGGTGGTGTTGGCGTTTTGGCCTCAGTACCATCAGCCCATTTCTGTAAAATGCAATGCCAGCATAGTGCCACAGCAAACGAGGTTCTCTCCTAGTGCCAACTTCTTGATTGATAAATGGCAAAAACAAACCGATTACCAATTCAGTTTGATCTCAATCGTACTAAAAGCGTGGCATAGTTAGACATAGGACTTTGGTTAACTCCATGTAAATACACTGGGGCCTGCGTTATGTTGCAGCTTGCATAAGTAGATCTGTGGTGCATGCAATCCATTGTCAGAGTCAGTGCTGTTAAATTGAGAAAAAGTAAGGATTGAAGAGAATCTGCTCATGTTGGATCCCAGAAAGAGAAATGACTCCAAATCATGCAGTTTTGGCACAGAAACTGGGAGTATTTCAGACTGGTGTTGAAGCAGTGGTATTTTAAACATTAATGTAAACACCACTGGCACCTCGGAGAATATTAATAGACTCAATGGGAATATACAATTTAGCTCCCAAAATCCGCGCTCAGATTAATTCTTGTGTTGTGCCATTTAGAATGTGTATTTGCCACGCGGCAGGACATGTTAGAAAGTAACCGAAACGGTTTGATGGCTGCAGCATGACATTGTTCAACTGAGACGACATCCTGTCTGAAGGTAAAAACACAGGGTGTGTGTGAGAGAGCACAGCCGTGCGATGTAAGCGCGGGTGTGTAAGATGTATGTGTGCACATGTGTGGGTTGCTTGTGTGCATGCAAAGGTGTGTGGGGGAGTATGCGGCTGCGTCTGTGCTCGCACAAGCGTGCCAGAACGCAGGTATTTGAGGGCATGTGACGTTGTGGCAGCTTCACGTGTCATGTCTTTTCTTCAGTTTAATGCTGCCGGTATGTCTTTGCATCAGTGTAAATGCTAACTTCTTTTTAGTGATAAATTAAGCAACGCTTCACCGTCACAGATACACGGGCCAGCATTGGCTGTCTGGGTGTGGATGGAGCACACGCACACATCTGCTCAGGTAAGCCATCTGGAGGCCTTACACAATGTTATCTCTTCTTGGCTGTGCCAACAAGTTTTCAGTTCTCTTCTCTCAGCCCTGGGAAAAGCAAGACAGGACACAAGTTGCCAAAGGAAGTGAAACAATGACCTTCGATTATTTCTCGCCCCACCATCACTGTCCCTCTTCTCACCCTCCCCACCACAGGTTTTCTGTCTGCCCGTGCCAACAGTAGCCGGGAGATATTCACAGGCACAGCGATAATGGCAGCGCTGTCTCCTCCCTCCCCCTGCCCTTTCCACTCCGCAACATTTCAAAGGCCACCGAGACTCCTTTCAAAAGGACACTTTCTTTAGGTTCTCTACCGCAGTGTACACGGGTCAAGGCTGGGGTTAACGGCTTCATCTTGTGTGGGTACCGGGTTTGTGTGGTGGGGGAGGAGTGTTTTTGAACAAGTGAAACGGTTTGGGGGCCAGTATTGGCACATTCACCATGCCGGCTCCGGGGCTCGTCCTCCATTTCGCGCCTTCTCTCGCAGCCCTGGACCACGTCTGCGCGCCTTTTGTGCGCTGCTGACAGGGGCACTGACCCTCCTAAAATGGAGGACCACGCAGAGGAGGCCCACCGCAGTGGAGACAGGGGCACAGGAAAGAGCTGAGAGAAACAGATCTGAAGCAATGCCATTAGCAAGATGTCGGTGAACATTGTGTATAGGCGCGTTACAAAAACCCCAAAAATAAATAAAACAAATCCCATTGCTCATGAGGGCCACATTTTCTCCACAATTCCATGTAATAATGTGACGAGGTCTTATTAAGCAATCTTCTGTCAATCATTCTGGCATCATTGTTACGCATGGCTCTCTATAAGGAAGGTGGCCGGCGTGTGTTAATCCCAGAATGTAAGACTCTGTCTTGGCTTCACACGCGGACATTGTTTTACGCCAGAGGCCAGGCACTTTACTTCCGATTCCCCAGTTACTACCAGACAATATTGCTAGGAAACATGATGTGAGAGATGATCCGCTGGAATATGCAGTAGACAAGATGCATCCCCCATTAAAAATCAGCAAAGCGTGCAGCACGTGTTCGGGCCATAACTCATACATTTTGACCTACATGTATTAGGTTTTTCTAAGAAACAGACCTCTAAGTACAACATTATACACGCGCCATTCACTACTCCCTCCACTGCAAAATTCCCATCATCAGCCATACTTTCCAAAATTTTATAAAAATATACATTATAATTCATAATTGTTAATTTATGCTGCGCTTAATACCAGGAGTGGCGTCTAAGCACAGGATCGGGGTCTGAACCTGTGTTGTCCCGTGCTGTCTTGCTTCCAAGACAAACCCAAGACAAACGTGTTCCCCCTGAGCTATCCTTCCTCTTCATAATTCCTTACATAATTCCAAAACTGCACATTAATCATCAAAACTCAAACTCTTAGCCTTACCTCATGGTGTCATGTGGCATCATACATCCTTTCCAAGAAAGCCCCTCCAATCGAGTGATACATTTCTTTCCTGGTATTTTAGTTTGTTTTCCTCAGACTGATCTACTCTGTGGCCCATTTGATTAAGTCCTTAGCCACGCATCGCCTCCAGGTGCCGGTCTAGTCCAAAGTAGTGTAAGGAACGTCACGGTGAGCCACAACTCCTGCGGCATAAACCTGTGGGCGACCTGCACCTTTTTTCTTGGCAAGGATTAAACGCAGGAAGCATTCTTTGGGTAATTGTATTCTCACTCACATACTAAGGGCAGGTATTTTGTGACTTAGGAACAAAAGGCCGTTTTTGAAGGGCACGCCACCCTTATCGGGGTGAACTTGTAATCATATTCACCTGGAACTAGACTTTATCTGACGATTGATCTCCATGAAAATCTGGCCTATAGAGTTTAGTTTGCATCGAAAATGCAGAACAAACAGCAAACAAACAGTAAAGACCTATATACACGTGTGGCCAACAGTCTGTATAACCGAATACAGCTGCTGTCAAAATGGCACAGCTGACTCACCAAATTGACATCACCTGTCTATTCAGACAGAAAACAGGATACCTTAGGGTTAAAATGGTGTTCCCCCACTAAACCGACATCTACGTCAGAAGGGAAAACCTTCAGACACTCAATTATTTGAAATTGCCTGGAGGCTCTTTCTGTGGATTGCCTCCTTTCAGCTGCCAAACGCAAGACAAAAACACAAATAACATTCCACGCTCAATAGGTCCATTCCTGGCAACAACAAAAACACTTGACATTTTTCCCTATCCTATGGGTTGGCAAATTTTGCCGCTTTGCATGTTTTGGACTATTATTTCCATGACCCTAGCCAGCAGAGTCAAGGTTGAGGGATCAAGACAGCCATAGTTCAGAACACCTAGAGTGCCAAAGATTGCAGACTCCTGCCCTCCCACAATAATGTCAGAAATCCCACATGGAAAAGGGATGCATTGAGACAGATAACTGCAACCGCCCGACTCATCATAAGTCTTCCCAACAATGGCAGCACTGTTATGGTGTGATGATTTCACTCGATGAAATCGACCTCCATTTCTCACCTTTAGGATTCTTTTATGGAGTAATGTCCCTGATATAACACCCGCCACCATGGCAACCCAGGACCACAACCTGGGACAAGAAACAGACTGTTTTAATCTGAATATTCTGTTTTATTTAAATTAACAAATCGTAGAAATAAAAGGTGGTTCCCCTAACTTGATATGCTGGGGAAGTCAGCTACAATGAATATAAGCAGCATGTCTACAGAAAGAAAATGCAACCTGCCTACTATTATCTTTCCAACATTTACATTCTCAATACACACAAACATCCGTACCTCTAAAAGAAAATCTGCACAACTATTTAAAGAATACAATCCTCTCCAACATAAACAAATAGTCATTGGCATTGCATTAAGAAAATACAAAATCATTCTTAGAATACACTTTACAACAATACAGTACACTTAGTTTCCTCTAAAACCATCAACAAGTTTTGGCATCAGATACAAATATTGATTTACATATAATGGATTCATTGTTGGATACTTTTGGTTTCTAGCTTGGACAGAGATAATGTTGGACACTTTTGGTTTCTAGCTTGGACATAGATAATGTTGGACACTTTTGGTTTCTAGCTTGGACAGAGATAATGTTGGACACTTTTGGTTTCTAGCTTGGACAGAGATAATGTTGGACACTTTTGGTTTCTAGCTTGGACATAGATAATGTTGGACACTTTTGGTTTCTAGCTTGGACAGAGATAATGTTAGACACTTTTGGTTTCTAGCTTGGACAGAGATAATGTTGGACACTTTTGGTTTCTAGCTTGGACATAGATAATGTTGGACACTTTTGGTTTCTAGCTTGGACAGAGATAATGTTGGACACTTTTGGTTTCTAGCTTGGACATAGATAATGTTGGACACTTTTGGTTTCTAGCTTGGACATAGATAATGTTGGATACTTCTGTTTTCCAGCTTGGACATGGATACATGAACGTTTGGTAGCATTCATTTGGATACTTTGTCTACAGCCCTGGCGATTAGGGTATATGCTGTTATTCTGGAGAATGGAGTTTAGAGACCACCCTTAACCTGTGAAGTCCCCCAACCCCCAATCAAGGAGCCGTACAACACTTTGCGTATGTTTGTTTTAGCGTTGGCCTTATTGAAGACTCATTTAGAACCACATAAATCTCTCCACCTCCACCCCCTGCCCACAGTGAGCCAAGAACCTGGCCGGGGTATAGAAAGAATATATATTTATTTGAATTATAAGCTCAATTAATAATACGTTGGTTTAGTTCCAGCCGACACCATCTCTGTGGCAGAAAACACAGCTTCAATTACAAAACACACTTTTCTGTAGGATGTGACTTTTAAATGCACTTGGGACAGATATCTACATGGACTGGGGTTACTATACTCACTTTATTTATTGGGGTGCCTATACAACACATGGTGTTTCACAGCACCACAAGACAAAAAATGGGGGGGGGGCAGGGATGAAGAATAACAAAAAATGTTTCTACTAGGCCTTGTGCCATTCGGATTGTGCAAGTGCAGTAACAAGAAGTGCAGAGGAGGGGGGGACTCTGGTTTGAGCAGAAACTGTTAATGCTAAGATGGGAAGGGAAGAGTGAAGAGCATGCAAGTGCTGGGTGGGAAGATGGAGGGGGAACAGGGCCACTGGTCTAGAGGAGTGCTATGGGGAGGCCATGTGGACAGGAGCCAGGGGAAGGCAGGCAGTGCATGGAAGGAGGGTCCACAAGTTAAGTGTGAGGACGAGGCTGGATTGGGCTCAGTAGATGTGCAGACCCTGCCAGGCTAGTACAAGGGGAGGGAGCCCGGCAGGGCAAGTAAAGGTTTGGGGATGTCAGGGGAGTGCTAGGGTAGACTGGCGATGATGGCCTGGTGTCCTGTATGACTCAGAAGGAACCAGGCAGCCAGTAAAAATGCGGCAGCAGGGGGCATTAGCAGGAGAGGGGGAGAAGGAAGGAGGAAGAGAAAAGAAGAGTCTTGAGAAGCTTCCACAACTTAAGGAGATCCAGGTCAAGCCTAAGAAGGGCAGGGAAGGCATTTCTGAGGGAGGCTTCTGCGGTAGAGAGAGATCTACTTACTCACGCCCCCTGCTTGGAAAACAGTCTGATCTGCAGAACATTGGAGCTAGAAGACTGAAGTGCTCTAGCAGGGAGGTATTTAGGGAGAGAGAGTTCGAGCTAGCGGGGTCCCAGGCAACAGAATGCCTTGTGGGTGATGCAGAGGGTCTTATGGATGCACGTTTGGATTGGCATTTAAAGGCTCTGGACAAAACAGCTCCAGGCAACTCTTGCGGGTAATTTCTCTCTTTCATTTAGCCCCACTGCTCCCAAATCCCTCTGGTTCTGTCTTGGGGGGAAGGACCTCTGCATTCAGCTCTCCCTGAAAAGGCCTTTGTATGGAGTATTAGCATCAGGTACTTCTAGGTGGAACCCAATAAGCTTTTCTCCTATCAGACAGGCTCCCTTCCTCTGTTTCCTTCCCAGAAAACTCTTCCAAAATCAGAAGTGTTTAACTTTAAATATCCAATGAACTCCAGCCATGCAGCATCATTTGATGTTGACATTTCCAATTGGTTGGACCCTGGGGTAGGTTCCCATCACCTAAACCCACAAGTATCCTCCCTTGTTCTTTGATTGGCCATGTCATCAGGGGATATATTTAGCTACGAGATAGCCCTCCCCATTAGCAATTTGTATCCACTTGGACTGAAATATGTTTTTTGCTTATAATTTCATGTATGGCCCTAAGCCATTACTAAGGCACATATACTCATAATCACAATAAAAATTTTAATTCAGAGAAATCCCTCGGGTTTCTGTAGTTGCAGGCATTACACTTATTACAATATGTGAATATATGAATAATTCATACATATGAATATATTCTTCTCTTTCATGGGAGGATAGCTCAGGGGCAAAGCGTTTGTCTTGGAAGCAAGACAATGAATTGCAACACATGTTAAAATCCCGGTTTTACGCTTAGAAACTGGCCTCTGGTATTAAGCGTGTTATAAAAGAGCAATTATAATTATAATGATATGTATGTGATAGGGCCGCTTTGATGAATTCAAATCTAGTCTTGTTTTTGAATGAAGTGAAGGGTTCAAAAGTTAGACCTGAGAGCCGATAACATATTTAGTTATTTTTTCACTATAAATGTATTTAGTTTCTAAGGCTGTACCTTACATGTTCTGTTGGAGTTTTCAAATTAACAGAAATATGTGCTGAACAGACATCCTGGGAAGAAAGTATTCATTTTCATATGGTGCTTTTCATAGAGAAGACACATAATGGAAAAAAAAACATATTGCTCGACTTAGCTCAAAGTTCAGGGTTTTATGTGTACATCTGTGCCTCTTAAGGGGTTTTTACTGAATGGACGTGCATCCTGAACTCGGGGACTCGGAAAAGGGTGTTTTTTTCAAATTGTAAATCATGTTGGTTTACGTGACTTCATAAATACTTGCTTTCGGCATAAAACCTACAGGTGCACTGATTAGAGTTAATTCTAATGATAGCTCACAATTTACTCTATTTTCTTGGTATTTTAAAGCAATGGCTGTTGTTATGAGTGCACACACTTGTGCTTATTCATCCCTGTTAATGGCTTGTTCACTGATAAATGGTTAGGTCTGTTTTATAGAAAGCTGACCTCTCCATTCATTATCCTTAAAGCTGAGCAATGGATAAACATAACCCAAGTTTAACCAGAGTTCTGCTAACGGGACCATTTCAAAATGCCATGTAAAAGCAAAATACTGCTTTGTGCAATTCTTACTGCTAATGGCAATTCAACAAAGTCTAGGTCTATCAACAAATTCAACTCAATATATATAATTTACAATATGTTTCTATCTTCCATCTTTCCGCAAAATGTTAAAATATAATTTATGCAAGTTTGCATGTGTTTTCATGCAACACAGCTACACAAACAGAAACTTTGTTTTCTTCAGACTAATCAACACAAAATACTATATTTGACATTAAGTTATATATTATGAATATGTAAGGCATTCAAAATGCACCTTGTTTAAATAGACAAATTACACTAATTCAAACAATTGTACCAGACCTAAGCAAAAGAGGAGGACCTAAACTAATTTGATGACTTGTTCTACTGCCTCATTACCTAGAAGATGCAAAATGCATGAAGCCACCTTTTATAGCACCTCTCCTCAAAAGCTCTGGAGAACATAGTGAATTTCACAGTTATTCACACTGATCTAAACAACTCCTTTAAAACTCTCTTTTTTCTCCTCTTCTCCTTGATTATGCCAACTATCTGAGTATGAACTTTAACTGTAAACACCCAAGAACAAATCTGCCAAAAATGCATCTAGAGGAACATCAAATGAAACAGAATCTCAAAATTGGGGGAGTAAGTAGGAGAGATAACCACTGCTTCACACAGATCTAGAAAAATGAAATCAAACAACTTTGAGTACTCCATTGACCCCAACTCTCACTCCCAAACAGGGTAATACAAATGAAGACCCCAATAAAAATTACATTTACTAGTCCCCACAAGTTAGATTCTAATCATCAAATCACCAGGAAACTATATAGTTGCTTCTAACCCAATGTTCAAGCTATAACAAGAGACAATGGGCCTCATTACGGGTCGGGCAGTCCAGAAATAACAGTGGTGGTAAACCCACTGCCACTGTTAATTCCGGACCGCCCGATCTCGAGTCCTGCAGGCGGGAGTTGGGTTCCCCCCACGTCTGACCTGGCAGGTTTAACACCGCCCGCCTGCAGGTGGACGTGGAAACACCAGCACCATCACAAGATGGTGCCGGTGTTTCCACTTCCCCATTCCCATTGAGTCCTATAGGACTCAATGGGAATGGAGATTTACCGAATTCCGCCTCTGGAATTCCCGGGAAACCAGGGTCGTAATGCCCTGGTAATTCCGTGAGTCACAGAGGCGGAATGGTAATACGAGTCCAGCGGTAACCGAGCCAGAAAAAACGGCTGGTTGCCGCCGGACTCGTAATGAGGCCCAATGATCACTGCTGACTCGTGAGATGCCATCTATTCCTTTAAGTACATCTGACTCCTCACATGATATGACTTTCATCCATAAAAGCCCATCACATCTCCACATTTCTTCAACTGTAGCCTCAAATCCTAAATCAATCTTTACCCTCAACCTGAGATTCAGAACAAGCATGCCACTTTAATAGTAAGTCATCCACATGACACGACACTAAGCTCAAACAAAACATCTCTTTTTTGCAATCTAAAGTTGATTTGAATGATCAACTACTAGGTGTAGACAATCAATTTGTTGTCCAATATAGCTCAAATTATCCCCATCACATAAAGGTTGTACACTCTTTCACTGGAGGCTCATAACCAACAGAATTCGTACCCCTCAATCATCCCTTAGCAGCATACAACAACAAAAGAAGAATCTCACAAAGTCTATGAAGATCTACTTTCTACCCAGATAAATCTTACACATGCCCTAAATCCTATTTTTGATCTAGACCACTGGTGCACAACATACGGTACCGCGGGCCAAGATGTAACCAAATGAGTAGTAAATGCATACAGGCAGAAATGCAAGGTAGATGAGTCACATAGAAGCTTGCTGCAGTAGAAAATATAATACAGGCAAAGCGGCCATGTTGAAAAGATGGAGGTCGGCTCTGAATAAAAGTAAGCGAGAAGCTTGAAGGAGAGAGACCAGGGTTACAGAACTGAAAGACGCTGGAAATACACATTTTGCATGAACAAAGGATAGCTGTTGGCCACTGATCAAGGATGCCACAGCAAGAAGCAATTGCAGGGTACAAAGGGAGTCAACGAGGATAAGCAATGTGCACAGGACATATTTCTCTTACATTAAGTAAATGTGCGAACATTTGCGAATGACAAGTATTGAACAATAAAAGATGCAGAAAGCATATGTGAGATGGAGCAACCAAGTCTCCAGAAGCTGAAAAGAGTCATCACGCCCAGGATAATTGAATAAAATAGCACCACATAGAAAGGCAAGATGGACAAAATCATGGTCTCTTCACACGTGGTGCAAAACAGAAAACAAGGGCTATTCATAAGCTCCAGACGAAGATAATAATGTACCTTAACTCCCATTAAAGTTCCAGAGAATGGAACATCCAGCAAGTTCAAGTACAAAGAAGAAGCCTTGGCTGAAGGCTTGGCTGATGAGAGATGGTAGACTAATTGGGCAAGTCGGCAGTTTTCTGACATTGTTCTCTGCACCTGGGTTTTGTTTTGCTTACGTGCTACTAATCACAAGAAGTGGTCCATGACGACCATCCAGTATTTGTTCTCTCTGAATGCTCCAAAAAAATCAATTGCAAGGTGGGTCCAGGGTCGGTCCGGCAATTCAGACATACAAAGTGTTTCCGGAGCATTTGCTCTCGAGGACCTTTGGGAATAGATGACATGTGCTGATAGTGCATTCCATCATTTTGTCTAATCCTGGGAACCACACAGTGTCCCTTATTTGCCGCTTGGCAGCCACAACACCTCTATGCCCTTCATGCGCTAAGTCAACGATGGATTTACACAAACTCTTCAAGCCCATCTGCTGATATCGAGAGTTCTTCATGTACACGCTTGAATGCAGTGAGCTCTGTTGTGTCTCCTGTGAGGTCTCTTGTTTCTCTGTTACTCACTTCTCTCTACCTTCTATACCTTATTATGTCTCTTGTGACGTCTTGGATTCCATGTTGACTTTGCCACATTCAACGGTATATACTACCCCACATCACTGGAGACGTTTGTTTGGACCCTTTAACAGCTATAACTGTTTACAGCGTTTTTCTGTTTTTCTTTTTAGTGCTCAAATAGCCGTTATATGGCTTTATTTACAGTGGCCCTGCCCCTTTTTGCAGGAAGTGGATAAAATCAGCTGTTCGCGTGCACCAGGCGAAGTACCTGAAGTACCTCTTTGCATCTTCACCGCAGAGATGCGGCGGCACAGCGCGGACGTGCTTCAGGTGCTGACGCCTCGCGATCAGATCGTGTGATGCAATTGTGCTCGTCTGAACATAATTTGTTGAAGCCCCGCGCAGGTCTTTATCCATCTCGAGTGGGAGACATGTCGGCACCGAATGGGTGCTCGCGTGTAGCCTCTCCGCTGTCTTCCACGCTGGTTGCGTGCGCTAATAACAAAGCCTTGCATTCTACTGATAAGGTTTTGAAGGACGCAGACATTCGCGCGTTCTACAAGGACATCACAGGAAGATCTCGTGGATTTACTAATCCATCGACACCAACGCAATCTGCAAAGTCGATGGCGAGCATTTCCAACTCGTCAACTGCAATCACAGTGGAGGCAAATGCGCCCATGGACATAAAATGCGAACATTTATATGAGGCTGAAAGGTGTAAATTGCCAGCTTCTTCTGTTTCTGTGGTGAATAATATGAGTGATTCTAATGTGTCTAATGATGCTAAAATGCCAGCTAACATCCCGTCTGTAAGCGATAGCGCTATGTTACAAGCACTTCCTCCTACTGCAAAATTAAATAACACATAGAAATTGGGTGGGAAAAGCTTACAGGATGTACCGGTAATTGACCTTGAGGATGAGGGGTCTGGGTTCTCTGGGCACACGTTACCCGACAATTTGTCGGCATCACCAGTTTTGTTTGAAACACCGGAACCTAATTATACAAGTTCCCCCATAAGTGTATCCTTTATGTGCCCCACTCCAAGAAGACCTACATTTCCTCCAAGTAAAAGGAGTATGGCACAATGAGGTTCTCAAAATGAGCGAATGTTGGAAGCCACTTTGCAAGCCATGAATTTTGCCATACAGACATTAGGGAAATTATTTGAGACACTCGACATTAAACTAATGAAGCAAGCTGTTCTGTTGGAACACATACATAATCGGCAAAACACCACTGGGAAGGCTATTAGTGCTGAATTACACAGGCCAAGTATACCCAAACACAAAAAGACAGCGATGTCGTCAGTAGCTGCTCAAACCTCCACAATAATACAAAAACTAGACTCTGTTATTCCTCTTATTGAAGGGATCATTTTCGAGACTCCCTCAACTGGAAACCCTTTGCCTGTCAGCGACCCTGAGAGCGATTCTGAAGTCAATCTGGCGGCTCCCATAATTACAGCGACAAAAAAAAAGGTTTACACCATCTTTAAACCCCTAATGAGAAAACAAATAAAAATATAGCCAATGCTAAGTTATCTAAAAACCAGAGTGCTCCCAAAATGGCACCAAACTCATGTTCTAAACAATTTTTTAAGGCACTCACACTGCCTAAGAAAAGCATGATTGTGGCATCACAAGCTATAAGGAAAAAATATGAACAACAGATGCATGTCAAAGCTATTCAGTCTAATACTGTATCTAAGACTGCAGACTATACACCTTTGAACGCATTGATGAAGGAAGTGAACCTGCATAGTGCTTCACTCCAACAGAAAGTAAGCAGGGGGGTGTCATTGGAGCCTTCTAAAAGACCCATAGCCAATTTGACAGAAATGAGAAACGAAGAGGCCACTCAGGCATACAGACAGGAAATCAGAACAGCAGTTGATGCATACATGTCTGATCACTGCGTGCCAATCCCATCAACGCCTGGTAATGAATCTTCATTAAGATCCTTCGCACCTAGTAGAGCGGGTGAGCAGAATGTAAGGTCTGAGTTAGCTAAAAACATCTCAAAAT
Organism: Ambystoma mexicanum; assembly: GCF_040938575.1. Taxonomy (NCBI): domain Eukaryota; kingdom Metazoa; phylum Chordata; class Amphibia; order Caudata; family Ambystomatidae; genus Ambystoma; species Ambystoma mexicanum. The sequence continues at coordinate 764,251,087 of NC_090937.1, read as the reverse complement.
GTGTGGACCCTCTGCTAGCTAGAGAGGATGGTATATAATTGAACATGCCTTTAGCACAACCGCCTGTGACATCCATTGCCATGTTAGCAGGTGATGTCCTAGACTCGAGAGATAGTCGGCATCAGAAATCACCAATGCGAGTACAACACCCACAGGGGTGTGATATGACATTGTAAATTATGGGTTTAATAGAGATTGCCCTAAAACAAATTCAGGCGAAAACAAAGAATGAACCACTGAGAGATAACCACAGTAATAACCAGACCTCTTCGCACTCTACGACAAAGTCGCAGGGGAAAAAAAGATTGGCTCCTTATTCACTAATTTTGGCCTGCAGATCAGCACCCTGTAAGCAATATGACCTTAACAGAAGATCTGTCATGGCCATTTTTTCTGAAGTAGTGCAGCTGGATCATATTAATTCAGCTGACATTGAGTATGTGGAGTTTATGAGTGATGAGAATCTCAACATCGTGAGATTGTGGTTGAACTCTCGGGTGGTGCAAAATCTTATTTGGTCAACTAAAGCCCATTTGTTTAATTTGGAATTTGAACTTATAGCAGAAAACAATGTAATAAGTCCAGCCTCTACTAACCACTACGCTCCTCCAGCAACACAAACAGGGGGAATACTGAAGCGGGGAGAAAAGGGGGGGATTGCAAAGATTAACACATGTCACTGTAAATGCTCCCAGGAACAACTGTAACTAGATCTTGCCCATACGCAGGAACAGGTTTCCTTGCTGAGTTGGAACACCAGAGGGTATACTCACCTTCTTAATAATGATCCAAATCAGCTCGGAATGTATGATTTAATTATTTTACAAGAGACCTGGCTAATAGATCCTCCAGTCTGCAATGGCTTTGATATTCACATCAACCCCGCTTACAGACCCTCCTCTGGTAGACCATCTTCTGGTCTACTTACAGCTATAAAAATACAAAAGGGAGTGTCGTCAGAACTATGGGTTTGCCCAAATAAACACATGCTTCTGGTAAAGGTCAGGGCTGAGGGAATAGAGTATGCTGTCCTTAATGTATATTGGAATGCTGCTGCTATAGGTGACAATGTATTTTTTGATGATGTCATAATGTTACTTGATTTGGTTGCCCTCGATAGGTCAGTCTCTCAACTGATACTCGCTGGAGACTTGAACATCAATCTCTTTAGTAATAAAACCTTATTGGGTGGAGGCAGAACATATAGATGGCATATGCCAAATCTCGTGACCTGCACATGCTTAAGGGTATGTGCAAAGAAGACACACCTCCAAGGGTAGCATGGCAGAATGGTCAAATGGAATCAGTCATTGATTATATCTTTGTGAGTGTTTCCTTGCTCCCGATGATTAAGAGTTTTGCAATTGTTGATGCTAAACAAAGTGATCACAACATCTTACCAATGAAATGGTGGCAGAAAGATCTTAGAAAAATGTATCACATTGGTCAATCTCAGGGCTGTTTAATTGTGAATTCAGGGCTTAATAGACTCTGATGGTCGGAGGATGCCTTACACCAATTTAATCAATACTTGGTAAAATCAATCCAGCAAAATCCCACTGACGAGAATAACATGGGCATGCAGTATAGTAATACAATGCAACTCTTTGAGAACCCAAGATTGAATACACAACTAAAAACTAAACATCGGCACACTTTTGGCCATGAAATTAAGGAAACCGGAAAAGCGTGCTGAATTGAGGCAAGCTTCTAGGCATCCCCTGAACATCAGAGCCCTACTTGTAAGGAAAATCAAGTTGAAGTATAACAACTGGGTGAAAAGTCATCGTGCAAATATTTATCAACACGATGGCGCAGTTATGCTGAGTACATTAGCAACTAAGAATACCGCAAAAATGTGGTCTATAATTAATTGTTCTACAGGGTCTTCACAAATTGAGGTTCAATCAAATGCGGTGTCTGAACAAACTTGGGTACAACATTTTTCCGACCTTTACTCAGTCCCACAAGGCACTAAACCATTTGATGCCTCTATTTTGAATGGCCAATTTAACCTTGAGTTTGATCATGAAGAAATACTGTCATTAATTATAACAGCATCCAATTCTAAAGCAGCTGGACCTGATGGTTTCTCAAACCATACCCTAAAACTGCACCCTGATTTGTGGGCTTCGATATTGCATTCAATTTTGTTTAGCAATTAACGCAGCCCAAGCCATCCCAAAAACATGGACGCATTCCATCACTGTTCCGATATTCAAGAAGGGTGATCGGCAAGCACCTAGTAGCTATTGTCCGATCTCCCTTCTTGATGTCCCAGGAATTTGTTTTGCCAGATTGCTTTTGAAGAAATGTAACACATGGACCATTCAGGCACAAGTAAGAGACAGTTACCAATCTGGTTTTGTCCCTGGGTTGGGTACAATTCCAAACATAATGTGCCTAAATTTGATCAAAATGCATTATGCTGTGAGAGGACAGCCACTTTACCTGGCGTTTATTGACTTTCGGCAGCGTTTGATTCTATAGATCGAGCTCTGCTCCATAAGAAACTTAAAAGGTATAACTGTCCAAATTCCCTACTAATTCTGTTGATGCTATTACATTCGAACACCACAATGCAGGTACGCCTAACGTTTGAAGGTATATTATCCGCAGCCATCGCGACGATGAGAGGATTGAAACAGGGCTGCCCGCTGGCCTCAAGTTTATTCAATTTTTTCATTTTTGATATGGGAGACATCTTTACCACCATCTGTCGTGATCCCCCAAAATTGGGTAACGACAAAGTCAGCTATCTTCTCTATGCGGACGATTTAATACTGTTTTCCCAAACACCATATGGCCTACAACAAATGCTAAATAGGCTGAACCAATACACCATAGTCAACCATTTACAAATAAATTCAACCAAATCACAAGTACTAGTTTGTCATAACACTCTCAAGCGTAAGAAAAAGAGCTACGCCTGGACAATTCAGGGCAACACACTTGTCGTGGTGGAACAATACAAATATTTGGGTTACACCTTCACCAACTCTATCACACCAAAGATTGAGACTTGGGAATTCCGAAACAAATTACAAACTCTGTCCTCTCAGACTAGGATTCTTGCTGCCAGATTTGGTAAATTTTCATTTAAGCATATAATATCCTTTTACCAAATGAAGGTAGTCCCAATACTGTTATATGGAGTCGAAGCAGGAAATCCACAAAATCATTTATATTGGGACAGCATAGAGGCCAAATATTGGAGACAAGTGCTACTACCTTACTGCACTCCACTCGCTATGATAAGTTTTGAGATGGGCTCACTATCTCTGTATTCGCAGGTTCTGTGGAAAATGTGTGCCCTAGTGCGGAAGTGTCTATTAGGCCTTAATGCAGCGAACGTATTAGGCATAGTAGCACAGTACCTGCTTTCAAATGCAACTGGCTTTCCCAGTAAGTGGTGCACACTTCTATATAATGAAATGGCTGAGGCTGGGGTAAGTATTGAGATATTGGTGTCTAATCCAGATCTACCAAAAAAGAAAATCTTTGAATGTGACTGGATTAGGAATTTAGAAGCGTGTCAGACATATAAGGACTTTGACAGCGCAGTCTTTGGGTCAAAAAGATATAGAGTCTTGGCGGAATATTTAAATAAATGCCCCTCACCTCATCTACAACGGCAATATATGAAATTCAGATTCAATTTATGGCACATTCGTGAAGTGTTACAGAGGAGAAATCTAATTGCCTCAAATGGAAAACATTGCCGATACTGTCTAGATCAACAACAAATAGAAACTCTCTAACACCTGATTCTATGACAAGACAGGAGGCTCGCATTATGCTATTTCTTTCTTTATTTACTGCCATGTCAGTACTTTAAAACTTTCAACTTTAATACTGAACATTTCTGTTTTTTTAGAAACAAAGTTTAGAAAACAAAATGCAGAAGTTTAAAGATCCCCTAGTCCATAGTCTTATTCGATCAATTTGCATCAGGGAACTACAAGCCCCATGAGTCTTAGGTCTGAGGTAGTCCTGACCTTTCCCCTCTGCCCCTATCCGAGGGCAGCCCTCTCCATAAGAACCCCTCTGACCAGGTCCTTTCCTCTTTCTTTCTGCTGCCAACAGATAAGTGACATGATTTATTGTTTCCTCTGTAGAAGAGATAGATGAACTCTATATCACCTGTATATGGATATTAATTGCTTGGATATTTGTTCTAATACACTTACTAATGCTTATTGCTCATTTTCAACGGCTCGCGCAGGAAGACGAAACGCATTTACAATGATTTTGTAGTCGCCTCAGAACGCGCGCATGTTCTTACCGTGGCGCGTATCATTAGGGCAGCGTGAGCGCAGCGAGTTTCCCACACTTCGCGGGTAAGAAGAGTGTTGTGAGCGAGCTGGGGCCGGAGTCGCGTGCATATTTAGCCCGGGTTAGACTACCGCGCCCCGCTCTCTGTCTCTCCGTATTTCGGTGCCGGCGAAAACTGCGGCCGTTAGGACCCAGGGGAGCTGGAACCTTCCACAGTTCCCAGCGTCCCCTGGGAATCCAGCTTCTGCGCGCATTGCGCATGAACAGAGAACGAAGGAAGTTGGTTTGATAGAGCTCCAGTCAGAATTTTAAAAAAAAAAAAAAAAAAAAAAGGGAAGCTGCTTTCACACACACGCTGCTAGTAATATACAGCACGTGTTAAGAAGTGTGCAGAAGCATTCCCAACTGCTGACTTCCTCACAGTTGGCTCTGCCAACACCAAGGACATGGCTACATTTGGCACCCCCACTAATACTCCTTCCTCTTCCCCAGAATGGAGCCAAGAAGAGTGGGTAGAAGACCCTTCCCAACAAGATTCTGACTTATCATTAAGTTTTAAGAAGGTACTTGGAGATTCCTTGATTCAAGCTGTCTCACAGGGGGTGCAACCTATTACAAAAAGGCTGGAGACTCTACAAATGATTATGGCTAAACAGCAGAAACAGTTTACAGCCAGGAAAAGACGGGCTAGCAGCCCTGAGGAAGGAACGTCGGCAGGACACCCCCAGAAAGGGGTTGAAAAGAAGGGGTGTAAAGTAGCCCGGAAGAGCAAGCACTCTTTGACCACCCCGGGTATCGATGAAAGGGTTAACACTGTTCCCTAATTGGAAGGCGACCCTGTCGCCAGGCTTAAAGAAGCCTTCCTGGCAAAGAAAAAAGAAAGTCAGGACAGACCCCTTGCCCCAGGGGTGTACAATCTAGGGGACGAAGACGAGGGATATTCGCCCGACGAGGAAGGGGGTCAGGAGGAAGATTACATCGATAAAGATGTGGAAGGCCCCACGGTATCGCGGTATCGACGATACAACAGACATGTTCGATCCAGAGGCCATTCGGCATCCCAAGTCATCGGATTGTGAGCCGTCACCCAGAGTGGCAGCATACATGGCCCAGCACATTAGAAAACCCCTAGAAAGGGAAGTAAGGTCACGCATGAGGTCGGAGTGCCCCAGACCAGAGCTGCCGAATAAGCTTGCAGATACTCCAGACCTAGACTCCAAGATGGTCACCTTTGTGACCAAAGCAGCTCGTGATATAAGGAAAGGAGTAGAACGTGCCTGGAGGGGGTGTCAAGACAAGCTCTTAGACATCTCAGGGCCCCTAGCCAAGATCATGGATCTGGCGGAGAAATCAAAAGATACCGGTATCCCAGTAGACGTAACAGTCTTAGGTAACTGGGCGCAACGAGCGGTATGCCTCCCAGGCAACGCCAACTGTGCCATCTCTTCAGAAAGAAGAAGAGGAGTCCTGTTAAAATAGATAACAAATTGAGTGATCTCGCCAGCTACGAGGCAGGTGAAGGCGCCAAAGGAATGTTGTTCGGCGAAACGTTCGCTAAAGAAATGTCTCAATTCGTGGGCACATATACTGCTCTAGAGAGAGCACAGAGTTCCATCAGGAAGATCTTTCCCGGGCGAGTTTTTGCCGGGACCGGACGACATAGGGGTCGCTCGTCCAGTCGCTATACCTTCCAGCGAAGACCTCAAGGTCAACGATCAAATTACTGGGAGTCTAGACAGCAGGATACCTTCTTCCCTGCCAGAACAAGATTTCCAAGAGGGCGAAGAGGAAGAGGATCGTACCGGCAACTGGGGAAGTCAGCGGGTGAGTACCGCAAGCTTGCGTGTGGGAGGGAGAACTCTCCACTACCTGAACGAATGGCAAGTCTTATCAAGCGATGCTTGGGTATTGCAAGCAGTAGTGGGGCTGCATTTAGAGTTTATAGGAACACCCGTGCAGACAGCAGAACCTCACCCCATACACATGACGCAAGCGGAAGCAGCGCTCCTGCACTGCGAGCTCACAAAGTTAGAAAGCAAAGGCGCGATAGAGCGCGAATACCAACAGGTTCCCGGTTTCCTCAGCACCATGTTCCTAGTTCACAGAGGGGACAAAATAAGGCCCGTAATAAATTTGAAAGATCTAAACGAATGGGTGGTATACAACCATTTCAAGATGGAAGGGATTCATCTGCTTCGAGATCTGTTGCGTACTGGAGATTAGCTGGCCCGCCTAGATCTCAAAGACGCATACCTTACGATTCCGATAGCAGCAGCGTTTCTGAAGTATCTATGCTTCCTATGGAACGGAGAAGTATGGCGTTTCTCCTGCCTCCCGTCCGGCCCCTCCTCCACTCCGTGGGCTTTCACCAAGCTCATGAAACCAGTGGCAGCTGCCATCAGAGAGAGAGGAATTCATATTATTATCTATCTAGACGACATCCTTGTCTTTGGCCCAGACAAATTATCATTGACAAAGAGCGTCCAGTGGGTGTTCTCACTTCTGACTTTGCTTGGTTTTTTAGTGAACCTGGAGAAATCTCAGCTGACTCCGGTCCAGAGAATAGAATTCCTAGGTTTCACAATAGATTCTGTGAAGGCATCTCTCGAGCTCCCAGGGTACAAAGTGAGAGCGATCAAGAAGGAGCTCAGAGCTGTGATAGCGAAAAGGGTTATCTCGCTTTGCAATGTAGCCAGAGTAGTAGGTCTGCTAGCAGCCTCTATTCAAGTGATTTTTCCGGGACCGCTTCATTATCGAGCTCTACAGCGGCTCAAAATAAAACATCTGCAAGGAGGCCTTCGCTAACACCAACTAGTAACTCTGGACCACAAAGCCCTCACAGAGCTCCATTGGTGGTTGCAGAATATGGAGGCTTGGAACGGTCTCGCCATTTTCGGCGACGCCCCAGATCTGGTAATAGAATCAGATGCGAGCAGATCAGGTTGGGGAGCCAGGTGCGAACACGTGCAGACAGGAGGCAAATGGTCAGAAGAAGAGTTACAGCTCCATATAAATTGCCTCGAGCTACTGGCGGACTCTTTCGCAGTTCGCGCCTTTACGAAAGAGAGAGTAAAGTGCTGCGTCCTGCTCAAGATGGACAATATCTCTGCAGTAAGGTATATAAACAAATTGGGCGAAACAAGATCCAAAATGCTGGCAGAATTAGCGAAGAGCTTCTGGCATTACTGTCTCCAGCACAGAATATCCGCATCAGCGGAGTATTTGCCAGGGACTCTGAACGAAGTGGCAGACTGGAATTCACGTTATCTTGTGGACTCCAGCGATTGAAAGCTTCACCCCCTAGTCTTCCAACAATTGCAGGAACTCTGGGGGCCCCTCCACATAGATCTGTTTGCGTCCAGACTGAACGCTCAGATGCCAGTATACTTCAGCTGGAGGATAGACCCGGATGCAGCAGGCACGGACGCCTTCCTGCAGTCATGGACAGGAGCAGTGCATTATGCCTTCCCGCCATTCATCATGATAACGAGAGTGCTAGCGAAAATTCACAGGGATCACGCAGAGCTTGTGATAGTCCTACCCTTGTGGAAGGCACATCCCTGGTTTCCAGTAGCGATGGAACTTTCTACGGATTTTCCGAGGATAGTTTCCATTCTGCCGGACCTTCTTCTCGACCCATCAGGGCAAGCTCACCCACTCATAGCAGCCGGCACACTGCAATTGATAGCCTGCAGAGTTTCAGGAAAAGATGGAAATTGCCAGGAATTTCACAGCTCGCTGCAGAGTGCATCAGAGATTCCTGGGCGCCTTCCACCCTTCGGAGCTATGGTGCGGCTTGGAACGTGTGGGCTACCTGGTGTTCGGACCACGGTGTGGATCCCGTTACAGCCCCTGTAGTAGAGGTTCTCAACTTCTTAGCTTTTAAATTTCAAGAAGGCGGCGCCTTCAGAACAGTGGGAGTCTATAGGTCCGCTATCTCAGCGGGTCACGAAAAAGTGGAAGGTAACACGGTGGGAGAACACCTAGCGGTCGTGAGATTGCTAAGAGGGATGAAGCTTAAGAAGCCACCGGAACCCAAGTACAAAGTGTTATGGGATGTGAGAGACATACTTCGTCTTTTCCTCAGATGGCCAGATAAGGAAAATGTATCCTGATCTCAGCTATCAGGAAAGCTAGCTATGCTGCTCTGCCTTACTTCCTGTAGGAGAGTTTCTGATGTCAAAGCGCTTGAAGTCGATAGGAAAATATTCTATCCAGACGGGGTATCATTTACCATTTCCAAGAGAACAAAGACAGATTCGAGAGTAATAGACTACCCATACTTCACAAGTAATAAGAAGCTTTGCGTTGCGCAGTGTATTAAAGATTATGAAAAAGCAACAGCGCATTTTAGACCGCGAGGGGTGTCACAGCTGCTTATAGCGCGCAGGAAGCCTTATCATGCTGTAGCATCTGCGACCATTGCTAGATGGGTACGAGAGATTATGCAATGGGCTGGAATTGATTTGTCACTTTTTGGGGCGCACTCTGCTAGGGGAGCGATGGCTTCCAAAGCTTTTGCGACAGGGGTGTCTCTTCAGGACATTATGAAATCAGCAGATTGGTCTTCCGAATCAACCTTTAACACATTCTATTTTAAGCCTGTTTCTGAGATTACGAATATGGTGGTAGCAAGTGTTGAACAAGCATAATGCGAGCCTCCTGTCTTGTCATAGAATAAAGATTGCCCTCGCTAATAGCTCAGGAAGTCTTCATTCTATTAAAGACAAGGAGGCGAGCATTATATCCCACCCAGAATGGCAAGATTATTGTCTGCATTGCTATATTTGCTAACTCCTTTGCTCATTCCCACCCTCACGATTTGCTCTCCATTATTTACAGGAGAAGAGCAAAAGACTGCCGGATGAAACACTACACAACAGTGGAAGAAAACCTGTTCAAGTTGGTCATGTTTGACCGCAAGAGTTCTCAGTTTCAAGGAACAATTCTCTGTTCAATGATAATGGACGGTTTGGTTTGCAAAAATGAAGTTGGTCAACTGGACAGAAATAAAGAAAGAAGAAAGGACCTGGTCAGAGGGGTTCTTATGGAGAGGGCTGCCCTCGGATAGGGGCAGAGGGGAAAGGTCAGGACTACCTCAGACCTAAGACTCATGGGGCTTGTAGTTCCCTGATGCAGATTGATCGAATAAGACTATGGACTAGAGGATCTTTAAACTTCTGCATTTTGTTTTCTAAACTTTGTTTCTAAAAAAACAGAAATGTTCAGTATTAAAGTTGAAAGTTTTAAAGTGCTAACATGGCAGTAAATAAAGAAAGAAATAGCATAATGCTTGCCTCCTTGTCTTTAATAGAATGAAGACTTCCTGAGCTATTAGCGTGGGCAATCTTTATTGTTGCATGCACATGTTTAAAGTCACTCCGTATGAAATTATTTCAAAATGTTCTGGCACTGTTTTCTGAGTTGGATGTGAGCACACTTTGGAAATTAGTTTTCACAAGTCCAAGACTGGCTGTAAAAGTAGCGATTGTGCACTTTCTGGAAGCCACCCTCCCTAAATTTGTATGTACATAAAAGAATATATTGCGAAGGAGAGAAAATATGTTCAGGAAAGAGAGATGCAATTACAGTAGATGGTACTCATCTATTTTTATAATAATGTTTTATTTCAGTTATTTTAATAGTCACCAACTGATGTAAGGTCACATGATTAATTGTTGATTCAGTGATGTCATTACTTGTGTTGTCCACTATGTTTTGTTTTTGTCAAAGGAAAAATGTAATTATAATGTAAATTCATAATTTTTGTATAATGTTACATGTTGTCTTGGTTGTGCAAAACATGTTAAAGATTTGAAAAGTTGTTTTTAACAACTAACCAAATTAAAAAATAAAAATTTTAAAAAAAGAAGTCACTGTTATGGCAGCAATCTTACTCGGATCGGGACTCATCCCTCTTTGCGAGAATATGTGCCCAAAGAACCTGAGAGGCGCTTTGTGGAACGCACACATTTTACGATTAAGCACTAGTCTTGCTTCCACCAGCTCAGGGCACACCCTGTGTAGTGCTTCATCATGCTACTCTGGGGTGGCGCCAAACACTAGAATGCTGTCACTGTAGTTGAAACAGTTTTTGATGTAATCAATGACTTTTCTTATGGATTCCTGGAATATCTCTGCCGGTGAAGAGATTCCAAAACTGAGCCTTTTGTACCCGAAAAGCCCGACATGCGTGGCTAAAGTGGTGATGCATCTTTATTGCTCGTCTATCTTTATCTGATGGTATCCCTTGTTGAGATCAAGCTTTGAGAAAATCTGTGCTCCATTCAGTGGACTGATGATGTCGTCAAGATGCATTCCAGGATGTCTCTCGCATCCAATTGCTCTGCTTGCCTGTCTCATTTCGACGCAAATACGTATTGCACAAGGTGTACCTTTTTTGGGAACTGCCACAATGTGAGACACCTAGGGGGTAGGGCTGCTGGCTGGTTCAATTATGTCTTGTTCGAGCAGGCATTGTATCTCGTTCTCTAGCTGTGCTTGAAGGTGAAAAGGTGTCCACCTTGGATGCTAAGCGATGGGAGTGACAGACTTTTCGATGTGCAGCGTTATGGGATGCCCCTTTGGACACCCCAAACCGGTGAACAGTGCTGGAAAGGTCTGTACGATGGAGTTGTCATGCCACATGGTGTATGCTACTGCTTCAATCTCCATTTTAAGAGCAGTAGGTCAGCCTAGCAAGTTGCTCCCAGGAACTTCACCCTGTAATACATGTAACTCTGTGAAGGTATGTCTTCCCTTATACCAGAGAACTTGCTGTGGTTGGGCACGTGGCCCCCGGCTCCCCATAGGAATACTCTCAGCTCTGATGGAATCAGACATGGAGGAGTCACCATTTTCATGTACTCTGAGATACACATGATGTTGAGAGTGGCACCTGTGTCGACCACGAAATTTGCCGGGTGATCCCCTATCATCATGTTGACATCACTCGCGGCTGACGTCACCGCGTTCATCATGTATGCATAGTCGTGAGGTTCTCTTTCTCCCGAGAGCGAGACCTTACGGTGATCTGGCGTACATGCCTCACAGCATCTCATTGGGTATTTGTCTCTTCTCGGCACTATGCTACGTGCAGTTTGTTCCTGCCTCATAGTAGTATAGTTAGGCCCCTGTGGTCTACTTGGTGGGGCATTGCACACAACTGCCAGATGGTTTTCCCTGCCACATATAGTGCATTTCTGCCAATTGCAGGGCACTTTACACCTGGATCTTGTGGAAAATGAAGTCTGCAGTGGTAGCACCTGCGTGTGGAAACATTATTTCTTGTGAGGCTGCCTGCAGTGTGGCGGTTCCGTCCCCATGGGGTCACCTGATATATTTGCTCTTTTGCAGGTCCTTTGTTGCTTTCCATCTGAGTTGTCTGCGTATCGGCGCGTGCTTCTGTCATGGCCATCTGTAGTATAGTGTTCAGAGCAAGCGGCTCTTGTAGCAGCTTTTTCCTGAGCAATGAAGATTGGCAGCCGCCAAAGATCCTGAGGCGTATTGCTTCTTCATTTGAAAACTTGTGGAACTCACAGTGTGCCACCAGCTTGTGAAGCCTGGTCGCAAAGGCATCCATGGTCTCACCAGGGAGTTGGCATGCAGTGTTGAATGTATGCCTTTCGTGATCAATGTTTTGTTGTGGATCAAAATAGGTGCATAATGCCTCCTTCAGACAAGCATAAGTTTGAATCTTCACTGGTGGGAAAGTGGGGATGAGATCTTCTACGTCGTCCTCCACAATATTTATAAGTAATCTTCTTGCGAATCGATCAGGTGCCTGTTCATCATGAGCCGCCAAATAATTTTCGAATCGTGGCAGGCATCTCTCCCACAGTGCTCCAAGAGATTGTTGATCCTGCATATCAAACAGCAGTGTCCTGAAAAATGCGCTCGCATCCGGCATGTTGTCTTCATGGCGTTCTCGTTGCCATTGTTCCTGCTGGGACATCTAGCAGGTGAAACGGGGTAATGTATTTCTCGTGCCTCTGCAGAGAAAGGAAAAGAAAAGAAAATGTTTATTTGTATTTTTTATCACAGTGTTACGGGAGACAATCGTGCAAAATATCCCATCCTCGTCGCCACGGTCCTGGCAGGGGGAATGCTCCTGCACGCCCATGCACTCCTGAAGGGAAAATGACTACACAGAGCCGAGTAACTGGTAACCATACTTTATTATCAGTCAAGCGGCAACTCCAGAGCTCTGATAAGCGAGCTCTGTGCATGCGCTAAATTCCCGGCCTCTGATTGGTTGCCGGTGTCAGTGACAGCAGGAGCCTGGCTCCTTTAACCGTGTGCCTGCCGGACACAACACCATCTATGTATGTGTTTCAACTTGCGCAGCAGTCATTTTCATTCAATTTGAACCCTTTCATTTGATGCCAGAATACACATTTTCCCAATAGCAGTGCATCCCCTCTGGGAGAGGAGTCACACATTTTATTAAGGTTGGGAGGAGAGTCAGATGGTCTGTGATAGCCCATGGAGTGGTACACCTGTCCTTGCCTTTGCCTGGGCAGCCGGCTGCGCCTGTTGTTCCCTGAAGAGAAGGGTACAATTGTCCCATGCTGGCTGTCATGGAGTGGTAAAAAACAAAACCACAGTCTGAGACAAGGCATGGTTCCAGGGTAACATACTGTGGCAGAGGAATCAATAGCCTAATGCTTTCCGTGCCAGCCAGCTGGACAAGGAGAAAAACAGCTCCCATCATCCTGCTTGCCTGCAGCCAGAGGCCGGGGATGAAGTGAACTCAGATTTCTGTACCTTCTCAATGATGGAGAACTAGGATTTGCTGGTCTAGTTCTTGTTATGTCAAGAGGCCCAAATATCGAAATCAACAGCCGTGCAAGCACCATTCCCAAATATTGAAAAAATCACTGCCTATTCCAAAGTAGGAAATGTAAGAGGTATCTCAAGATTTGAGGCATACACCATTCCCTTCGGGGGAACCAAAGGCTAATTGGAGCCAGGGAGGGAGGGTGGGGGCGTGAGATTATTTTATGATAATGCTAAAAAAGACTTTTGGTATTTTCTGTAAAACAAGATGTGGGCCTTATGCGGGGTCTGACAGCTCCTGTGTGTAACAGAGTGCTCAATGGCACAACAGCGCCTTGATGCCTGTTGTTTTGTGCGCGCTACAAATGTAAAAATAAATAAATAAAAAAGAGACTAAATAAAAAAAAGACCCTCTGGTAGTACTGCTGCTACTGTAGGCTTTTGCATGTAAAATATTGACACAAACTACTGGGTCGACATCAAAAACAATGACTGTGGAAAAAGAAACAGAGAAAACAACACAAATAGGTGAGCTGGGGCGAGGTCTGCAGTGATTAGGCAGGCAGAGTACCAGTTGCCATTTAAGGTTTTCCCCTTGAAGGCAAGAGAACCAAAAGTTAAAATGTTAACTACCATGTGGGGATGTCCACAGACACGCAAAACATTGTTTTTCTAAACATTTTTGGTCAAGAACTACATATGCTCACCCCTGCTAGGGGCTAAACTGGGACCGACCATAAAAGAGATCACAGAGCCAGAAGTCAACATGAGGCTTCACTTTGCACAGCACTCAGATGCTTCTTACCTAATAGTAGAGCAGGGGTGCAGGCCTCTGAAGGTCTTCAGGATTGGCCTGGCAGCAAATGCTCTCAATGACATGTCTGGATAACCAGCTGTCAAACAGAGGCGTTGCTAGTGGGGTTGGCGGGGCGATAGACTTTTGGTTGTAGGCCTGTATAGAAGCTCAGGGGCTACAACCAAAAGGCTAGCTAGCATTAGAGTTGCCCTGGATCTTTTCCAGACCTAGCAACACCCCTGCTGTCAAATGTAGACTATGGGCCTCATTACGAGTTGAGCAGTGATGGTAAAACAGGCCCTATTTCAGAACACTGCCTATTTTTCCACTACCTCTGAGCGTCAGTTTTGTAATCTAAAAAAGTGCCTGCGTTGACATGGAGGTAATACTTCTTTCAAAACAGGTGGTAACAGAATAGGAGGAATTACTGCATTCAGCAACTCCATCCCAATACAGCTCTAGAGGAAATTCGGCTTGGCGGTATTAGAATAGTTAATACCACTAAACCTGTAATAAGATGTGCCTGATTGTAAGTGGCTATATGCTTGATGAGGACATAGCTGTGGAGCCCTGCCTTCCCTTTCCTTGACAGCCATTTTAGCACAGTATTTTCAGTCACTGAAAGGGGCGCCATGCGCGTCCCATTCATTGACTGAAAATACTTTTTTTCTTAGCACCCCGGGTTACGGCTTTGGTAATCCGGGGTGCTAATGGTGTTAAGCCCCCGTTCCAAGAGCTGGAACAGGGGTAACGACACGGGCCCTCATTAATGGCCCTGACTCAGACCATTAACTTGGGCTGCCAGGCCGTTAACCCCATTCCAGCCCTTGGAACAGGGGCTTAGTGCCACAATAAGGTCCCTGTGCACAGAGGTGGCTGGGTGAGTGCTCCCCTTTTCCAGCAAATTTCCTGCCATGTTCTGCAATGGCCCCTGACTCAAAGTCTTGATCTGTTCACCCTGGGATTGCTGTTCTCCACTCAGGATGACAACACCCTCCAAGGTACTTTTGAGAAATGTAATAGGAAAAAATGGGCAGCTGGCAGTGTTCCCAAAGGAATTTAAAAAATAAAAATATTGACAGAAAAAGCACACTGTGAAAGTAATATTTTGAAAAACTTGATAAGATTTAAAAATACTTTACAGGAAGTCTGTCTAACCACTTTGCAATGTTGAATAATGCCTGCCAAGTGCATTGCAATGTGCAACTAAAAGATTAGAAACCAGCACCACTTCCAGTATGGCTCCCATTCCCTGTATAAATTGAAAGCATTTTCATAAACGATATCGATGACATCATGATGACATCATGTGCTGTGCCACCCTTACCATCTTTACCCCCTAGATCTTCTCTTACCCCCTCCTTCACCTTCAGAAAGAAGAAAGACTGTCGCACAGAGCACAGCAGCGCCCTCTACACCCTAGCAATCCAATCAGAAAAACTGTATCATCAGGGATGAACCGCTCCAATCTTCTATCATATGTGAATTATTTCTAATCAAAATGTCCACTAGTGAAATAAATACAAATTAATAAAATGCAAATGTAAATGGAGCATTGTTCAGAAAGTCCTTTGTCCTAGAGTCTTGTTTGAGTGAGAATACAGGTGTTGGTGGCCTCCCATCCACTGTTTTTTAATTTATTTTTGGATTGTAAACCATCAATCAACCCCACACCTCTAGAACACCAGAAGGGATCCGAACAGATTGGAATACAAGGGAATTATAAGACCTCCTTGTCCAATTTTAGGGAACGTGGATGGAACAACAGGCTTATCCCTGCAAGGTTGTGGATCATTGGTTAGTTGCAACACAGCGAAAATACAATTATTGTCCAATGATAAAAGGGACTGTCCAGTCAAGGTTGGATACAAATATCTACTTTATTATTACTACAACAGACAGTTCTAGCACTACAAAATACAACCCACACTGTAAAGGAACACAGAGGACAGACAGTTTCACAAAGGAAAGGGATGCACTCTGGATACTGACAGGTGGTAGTTGGTAAAGCAATCAATCTTATAGTTCAAAATGATTTGGTTCCAGTACCAAAGGGGCAAAGGGTCGTAACTGTCTCTAGGGGGCTTTGGAGAAGGACCAGGGGGCAGAACCACAATGTACCTTGTGCTGAAGAAGTTCTTGGTGCTCGACAGCGTTGCGGCAGTCCCAGGGCACTTCACAGCCCTTGAGACAGAGTTAGTGGCCGGAGACAGCTTTGGGTATCAGTTGGTAGGCAGTTTGGCAAGCGAGGCTGGACGGATGTCTGTAGGCTGTCTGGCGCAGGGGCTTGGGGCCAAGAATTGTTGTCTCTATGCTGGTTGGAAGATCAGTAATGCTAGTCGAGGCGTCTCAGATGGCTCTGGTCACTGCGGCATGACAACAGTCCGTGGTGCAGCCGGATGCGGTACCAGGACTCGACTGTCTCGAAATTGTCCTTACAAAGATGGATGCTGGATGATGCTTGTGTGGCACTCCTCCTATCTTCTTCGTAGGGCTTATGTGCTTTCAAGTCGGACAGCCCAAAGCTCAGGAGAGTGTTAGCAGGCAACGGCCTTGTCCTTTGTTCAGAGACTCTCCGCACTTTCCAAATACGAAGCTTGCTGTCAGAACGTAGCAGAGCACATTGTGTGCTGGCTGGGTACCAGTTCTGGAGTTGCTGGACAGGTCCTCTGAGTCAGGTATCTCCCTCTGTTCCCTGGGAGATGTTTAGGGGAGGGATCTTGCTTCTCTCTTGGAACTCCTGGCCTTCCTTCACTGGCGGAAGAAGTAAGACAGACTTTACCTTCAGCATGGGTCCAAATGAGTCCTTCCTTTTACACCTTGCAATTTCTTCAGATGATCTGCTAAGTGAGGGGTTCAGCCCTCTTTTAAAGCCAATGGGCCCCAGTGATTGGTGTGGGTTAAGCCTACCTTAATGCACAAATATTGGGTCCCCACCAACAATCTTCTGTTATGCATAAGGTCAGGACCAGAGAGCTCTGCAACAGGACAGATATGGGGGTGACAACACATACTGAAGTCCCACCCATCTTCCTGTCTGTTGTAGATCAAAGTGTCTCTGTGGTTAACTGAGCCCTCTGTGACTCTTGATTAAAGCACAGGTTTTCCCTTGAAGTATGTTCTGGGAGCAGACTTCCTGTCTCCCCAAAACCACATATTTCTCCCCTCTGAAAGGGGGTCAGTTTTGCAGGGATTTGCCTATGGTAAATAGTGGAACCAGACATGCATTTCATCGCCTTTCATACAGAGGGGTGGGAACTAGCATCAAGTTGACACATTCCACACCAAAGGGGTGTTGGCCCCGCATTCCTGTTGTCTCTCTGGCAACCAAGCCCACTTGGAAAGCTTGCCAATTATCCCTCATTAGTATGCACTGCCACCCGCCAGAGAACAAAGGAATGCAGATCCATGGAGCCGTTGATATTTTAATTAGGCTGCTCATGGCTGAAGGAAGGTGTGCCTTCCCCCTTCTTGGAATGTTTTGATGTACCCAGGGCGGTCACATTTCATGTGAAAATGACAAGGGGAAGACGGCGCCTGTAAGCTGTGTCTATGCAGAGTACAGATGACTATGTGTTTGGTGCGGGATGCAGTTTAAATGGATGCAGAATGGCCGCACTCATTTCTCTGAGGTTGTTCTCTCATCATTCCTTTTCATATCTCAAAAAATTTAAAAAAGCCCTTGCAAGCGCACTCTCCCTGTGTGGATGGTGGAATTCCTCACACACTGCAATTTATGCACTGGACCACATACCTTCCTAGCTCTACTGGTACAAATACTTAAGTGTTGGATTTCAAAGCCTACAGTAATGTTGTCTTTTAGAGTTCATTTTCGAGCTACAAAAAATGCAGCAACCTATCCTTTTAGTAGTATGTTAATCCAAACGAATATCATTGCAGCTTTATTTTCCACAACATGAATGGAAACTAAAAGTTCCAAATTGCAAAATAAATAAGCCTGAAAAATATAGTGTTTAACCGCACTGTACTTTCAGCACTTTAAGACACACACTGAAAGAAGTGTTTGATACCGTCACTTGGGTGCAGAGATTCTTTCTCTCAAATTTCCAGCTGGTTGCTATGTATAGTGTTAAGTTACTTTAACTGATTTGAAAACTGACACAGATGTGTTAGGCATCTCGACTTGTGTGGGGTCTTTCAGTTGGGAATACACCACCACGTAGAAGAGAGGCTCAGCTGATAACAAAATACATGTGTTTGTGTAGTTATTGAGGTGCTGGTGACACAGCTTCAGAAGGTAGGTAATGAGGATTGCCTGTTCATCTGGGCCATGCTGATTCTAAATTTGGCTCCGGAGCCTTTGAATAAAAGAAATGCACTGGACTAGTGGTACGGTGCACATATGCAAGCTCGCTGTGGTTCCCCTCTTTGGGTATGCCAAAAAGATATCAAAGTCTTTTTATTCCGAAAGTTTTCACTTCTCACTTCTTTCCACTAATTAACTTCTGAATATTGAACCAACATTGTTGATTTGGTTGTCAAATATTTACACTGATAAAAAGTGGCATTTCTCGTGTAAATATTTTCAGTTGCTGCGTCTAACTCTCTGTAATTGTGACTTTGTGTTTGTCCTCTTTACCGCAGCTATAGGGCAAACATTAATTGGCCCTTCCTCAAAAACAATCATGGCTTGCTACCTTCACTCATTTCCATCACAGGGTGGCATACTTTGGATCCGTTCCAGTGTGGTCTCTCCTTCATGACTTTATGGCATTTGGCTTGATCGATCTGAAAGCTCAAGGGTTATAGAGAAGAAATATCTTCCAATCCAGATCTATTTCTGGATTGTGTAGGCCAGCTTTTTAAAAATAATACTACATTTCTCAGAATACGCTGCACACAGTTTTGCCTTCATCCTTGAAAGCCAAGGACCGGTCGAGGAACCATCGACCTATGGCTGGCAGGTGTTAGCATCAAACAACACCAGATGCATTCGATTATTAGTTGTGTGCGTGTTTTTTTTATAAAGTGCAAAAAAGGAACAAGTGCATCTAGGCGCTGTATAGTATACAAATATAATCATAAAAATACATTATCATACAAAATATATGAAACAAATAGAACATAGAACAGACATAATAACATATACAAATATATAAAAAACCATACAATAACAATCCAACTGACAATATGGCAGCTAAATCGTTTGAGTCTAAATCAGGATAAATATTAAAATACAGAAATCCATAACCACACAGGCAATTCTTTAATGTTCCCATGTCACTTTCAGAAGAAATTCAAAGATACAATAGAGTATTGTCTGCATACTGATGCATGGACACAGTACATTTCTTAGCTAGATGACCCAATGCTTCTATGTATAAATTAAAAAGCCTAGGCAATATAATGGAGCGTTGTTCAAAGAGGGCTAAAACAGTATGAGAGCATTCTTGACCCAGAACTGTCAACTGTTTTCTTGAATATGAAAAAGAACAGGGCCAAGCCAGGACAACATCTTCAACGTCCATTTGGTTAGACAGAATTTTCAAAAGAACATCATGGTCAATGGTGCCAAAAGGTGCTGACAAATCAAGTAACATCAACAAGCAAGCACCACCAATATCCAACATTTTGTACACATCATCGAGAATCTGTAATGAAAGTGTCTCAGTACTACAGCCTGAACGGAAACCTGATTGAAAAGATGGCAGTACATTTTGTTTCAAAATCTAGTTATTCAGTTACTGACACACAACTCTTTCCAGAAATCTCTCAAGGAAACATAGGGAAGTTACTAGTTGATAGTTTGACAGACACTCAATATCAAGATTTCTTTCTTTAGAAGAGGAGAGACATGCCCTGTTTTAAGGTAATCAGGAAAACAACCTGTCTCAAGCAATAGCAGAACAAGTTGAAAGAAAAATGGAAGAAATATTGTGATATGCTCTTTAACTATAGATGGAGGACAGGGATCATCAGCGAAATATGTAGGTTATGTGCTTGCCATCAACAGTGTAAGCTTTTTTTTGAGATATGGTTTGCAGAAAACCGTAGACAAAACAATATCGTACAGAAATGAATAAGTAGTCCTAACAGAGAAACGCATAAATCATAACATCAAGTCAATTGATTTCAAACTATTAATTGAATATTCAGAATTAAAACATTCAAGATTATTTTACAAAGCACCACACTCTAGAAGAAATAAAGTGCAGACAGTCCATTACCAAGTGGCAGAGAGTTTCCTGAGAGTGTATTCTTGTGCAAAAGTGGCAACTCATTAAAGTGCCTAGTGCAAGGTTAGATTCCCAATGCTTAGTCCGTTCTCTCATGGCCAACTGGTTCAGTCTAAAATGCATATAAAGAGCCCATACCTTGTTGCACAGGAAGCGGGTTAAATACAGTGGTAGACATTCTCTTTTTTGTGCAAATTTAGCATAGTCTGTGTAGGAAGAGTAGGTGTTAATAGATCAACAGTCACCATCCAGTCATGGCTAAAACGTTTCAATTTAGCACCCCCCCGGTCGATCAATTACTTTCTCTTCCGAAGATCCTGTCTCCTTTAAATGTTCTTACATCTTCTTTTTATATGAATGAAGCAAGACAGTCCATGCATCCTTTAATATTTCGCTCAAATTGGAGTAGAGTGAGTTGTCCGGAGGCTGAATACACTTAGCATAGTTCAATAATTATCGCCATGAAAACCGAAACTGTAGAGAAATTAAGCTCTGCTTGTGACGAATAATCAAATTAGGAATGGATAGAGAAAAGACGCACTTTCCACAATTTCCCCTGCATCACATTCAAAATGCTACGTAAATCAATAAGAGACATATCACTCTGCAACAGCACTGGCTCCATCTTCACTGAATAGAATCGGAGAATCTGTAAAATAGAAAATTTGCTGACTCTGGAGAAAAGACATTTCATGTGAGAAGTAAGTGGACGAAGTTTGTCTTTTAAATTGCTTTCCACATAACAATGGAAGCAGTATTGAACAAATTGTACCACAAGTACCTTAAATTCGAGACCTGATCTAGTCTCTCCGAACCTAGTACCCAACACATGGATTTTGGCTTAGAAGAACTCGAAAAAATAATAGTCTTTGATTTAGCTCCATTAGTCCGTAGGTTATTGGAGTAAGCATACATATAAAACAAGAGCAATTTGTGTTGCAGGCTGTGGAAATCAGGACAGTAGCCGATGTGGAGTTATTTTGTAGACCTTTATTACACACTGGTTAAATGTAATGTCTTAACCACGGTAGTTGGACTGCAGGTTGTCCCCACAGTTACTTCACTGTGAGTAAAAGGCACCAGGAGTTCCTCTTCCCTTGAAGTGTCTCCTATTCTCACGGACCCGGATAGGCTCACCAGTTGCTCTCACTCTCCTCTCCTTCTCCCTGCAAAAAGCAACAAAACTGCCATTAGGCCAGTCCCCTTTATACCCGGTGCTTGGAGGTAAAAAGGGCCAATCAGGGACAACTTCCCCCCCCTTTCCGATTGGTGGGGGCTCTAGGCACCCACCCTCTATGAGTAGAGCTGCCCCCTCCCCTCCTCCTCCTTTCCCTTGGCTGCCTGATTCCGGCTCCCCCTCCCTGTTGTCAGCCACTCCCTGGCTGCTATCCCACCTGGGTCGTGTCTGACACACGCCCTCTCCATAGGCCCCGCCCCCCCAACATGGTGTCTCCCTTGAGGTATGTTCCCCGCAGGCCCGTCCTGCTCGAGGCCCCATGCTGCTGCTAGGGGTCTGCCCTGCTCGAGGTAAGGAGGGGGTTCTGGTTTGTCCCCCCTGCCTGGTTCCTGACCATGTGTCTGGCGCTCCTCCGACGCCGAGCGGTCGGCACGAGCCGGGTTCTCTATTTCCCAAGCCCCGCCCCCGCTCGCCACCGGAGGCCGCCGATGTGTGCCGTGTTTGCGGGTCGGTCAGCCGCAGCGCTAGTGGCCCGGGTCCTCGTGGGCACACGGGGCGCTGCGGCTGCAACGCCGGCACCGTCGCGGGACGCCGACAAGGCTCTCCCTTTGACAGGGACGCCTCCCCGGCGCCCGCCCTCAGCGCCGCACACGCCCGCGGTACAGCGGGCTCCTCTGGCCGGGCGTCCCACTCTCCGGCGGCCACCCTCACATCCTCACACAGGCCTATTGCCGTCCTAGCAAAAAAAGAAATCATCGGCAAAGGCCAACCAATGCAACCTGAGGTGGCCTAGCCTAGCTGGAGATATATTAGGTGCCTGCCAGAGAGCATCAATGTCACTTACATATAAATGAAAAAGAGTGGGTGCTAAGCTACATCCTTGTTTTAGGCCAACAGCTGATGGAATAGTTTTAGATACTGAGCCCTCTCGGGTGAGGCGCACTTTTATGGTGGTATTCTTATGTAATAATGTCAAAAGCTTCACCAATTCCGGAGGAATGTTAAAGTTGTAAAATCTTGTCCGCAGCGTAGATCGAATGACGTAATCAACTGCATTTGTCATGTCAAGGGACACCATATAAACTGGTCCATTGACTTGTGTTTAATGACGTGGAGTAAATGAGTCAGAACGGTAGCATTTAAAGCAGTCCCCATGATCTTTCTAAAACCCACTTGAGATTTAGAGAGTGTCGAAGATTGAAAAATGACAGAATTTAGATCTCTTAATAGCAAATGTGCAATGGAATCTATTAAGGTAATGGGTCTGTATTTAGAGGGATTAAGGGGATTGTCTTTTTTAAAAATAGGAATAATATTAGATTGTGACCACGTCGAAGGGATTAAGTGGGTCTCAAAAATAGCGGGGTTTAAGCAATGATGACCACAAAGAAGGGGCATTCTTCAAAACAAAAGGAGGAATGCCATCCGGGACCGAGGCCCAAGATTGTTTAAGTTTGTTAAGGGCCCAAAGAATGTCATCCTCCAACCAGGGACACTTCCCAAAAATCACTGGACCCTCCGCAGGATCGTACATACCTCCGAAACCCTCCGGGAGTAGATACTTATTCTCATAAAATTCAACCCATGGGAGTTCAGAGACAGGAGAGTCCAACGAGACACCCGAGTTCCCCATCTTATAATTTATCATGGCCCAAAATGGCCCTCCTTTTCCCTTGCAAAGCTGGCTCAACATAAGTTGGTTATCCTTTATGAAAAGGTTCATTTTAAGGGATTTAATCAAGTTCTTATGTGATTGACAGATATTCTTCATACAATTTAAGTACTCTGTCCCTTGCAACCCCTGCATCTTCAGAACGGCAAGTCCCTTGTGCATGGACCTCTTTGAGGCCAAAATTCTAGGGTCAAATTTATGAGATAGCCCCTTTGTTCGTCTGAAAAAAACAAATCCCTAACCATCACCTTGCCCCCCCCGGCAAGCATTCTCCATTCTCAGACAATCTTTGACAATCCCCTAGGGGGTTATGGATCACTGTCCCCCCCCCACCCCTCTTGCTGCATTCGTATCTCAGGCCCTATGTGCACTGTGTTACTCTTAGATTACTTCTAACAACAGAATAACATAAGACACAACACAAAGATAACACATGAATAGATTCAATTATAACAACGAAATACATTTTTTTATGATCACACAGAATGCAAAGCATAACAATGCAGGCAATCCTAATGCTCTATATACTCTCGAATTTGCACCTTTTATGCTTCTGGTGCAAAGCTACCATGCAATAACTATAAGCCTTTCAGGTCTCTAATACAAGCCTGTAATATCTAATGCAGTCTAAATGCAAGCGTCAGCATCCATCTCCTTCATACAGGACCAAATCCACACCAAATCCACACCATCTTCACACTCTCACTCTAAACAATCCCTGTCTGATTTCCCCTTTACCCAAAGCTCTGTGTGTGTGTGTGTGTCTGTTCTAATCAATCAGTTTAGTGTAGGCCAAAACCATACTTCCCATTTTGCATGTGTTTCTAGCTCTGTCTTTGCCATCAGTCAGTCAGTGGCAGGCCTCTCAAGATCTGGTAACTGCCAACTGCCAAGCTCTCGATCTCATCAGAGCCAACGGATTCTGCTGCACCAAGACACCTCTCTCTCTCTCATCTCGTCTTGCACCATCTCCAGCCAACTCTCTGCAACTCTCCCGAACTCCCCTTCAGCAACCAACTCCTACCAGAAAACACCAGAAACTCCAACGGGCTCTCCTCTCCCCCTTTGGTTATACTCTCCAATGACGCACAGATCTCTATGGTTACTTGCATTCTATAAGCTTAAGAATGTCTCTCCCTTCGTGTCAGCATTTAACAATGCCTGCTAGTCTGCTTGCATGCTCCTGTCTCGTGCATGTGCTTTCACGGCATGTCCTGTGTCAAAGAGTGTCAAAGTGACATTCGAACATCGTATCTTCTTTCATGGCCATCTGTGTCTGCAGGGCAAAATACCATCTATTTCCCCATTTCTCCATGCACCTCCACTGTTGGCTTTGTCTGTATTACGAAATACTCTCTTTGTCCAGTCTCTCTCTCATGCAAAAGGCACCTTCTTCCATCTCCCCACAGTGCTCATGGAGCAGCCCCCACCCTTGTGTTGTCTCCGCGGCTCAGAGCTCAAGCTGATAAGGCTCCCTTCTCAGACAAGGGTTCATGTTATCTCTGTCTGCCAAGCAAATGTTTAAAATTTCCTTCTTTCATTGTTAATTCAAAACAATCTTCCCACAGAGTGGCGCTTCTGTGTCTCCATGAGAAATGGCTCATAGGCCTAGTGTTAAATGCTTCCTAGCGTTTACCACAAATCCAAGCACTATAATGCAAACTCATTCTAAGTGCATACTCAACATACATACATACATACATACATACATACATACATACATGACAGTCTCTTCATGTCTCTACAAAGCATACATGTGTACTAAATGGCTCTTCATGTCATTTCAAATATGACTGTGTGTCATTACCAGGCCTAATTCGTTCTCTTCTGCTCTAGTGCAAACAATAAGTTTCTCCCTCAGCCTAAGCGCTACTTCTAATGCAAACATAAATACATAGCCAATCATTCTCTGTGATGTTGCAAATATACTGTGTCTCTAAAGCACAATCATTGCACTTCAAATATGATGCAAGTGTCATTCTATTGCAAATGGCAAATTGTCTAGCATGTTTCTCTCCTAATGGCAAGCACTATATGCAAGCATGTCAATCTATAAGCAAATCTTTCTGTCATAACATAACTAAGCAAACCCTTCATATAACAGGGCCTATTCTCTCTTCAAATGCATAACATGTCAATCTATAAGCAAATTGCAAATGCATATAAAGGTGGCAGTCTAATAATGTGGATAATGTCTACTTCAGCAATATACTACTCAAAAATGACCTAAAGGGGATAATACTAAACAATAGTTCTCTGCCAGAGGGTCTTATGATTCTTCTAATGATAACAATCCAGGCTCCTCATTTTCACCAATTCCACGCCTTAGTGTCAAAGTAGAGTGCTTAGCAGTAATGGTTTTCAGGCATGCCAAGATGATACTATATAGATCTTCATCTCTAACACAGGCAGGGCAGTTAGAATTTACTAGCAAACCTGAGTTAATGACTGCCTCAGTCAGTAGTTGAGTGAACCTGAGGCCCAATCTATTATGCCATCTCAGGGTTAAACCACCCCTGTCCAAAGACAGACAGGGGAGGGCAGGCTCCAGCTCAAAAGCGCAGAAAGGTAAACAAAAAGTGAAGGAAAGGATAAGGTGGTCCCCTAGGCCAGATTCATGGAGACTCATAGGTCCACTTTTTGCCCTTAAGTCTCCCGAGATAAAGATGTAATCAATCTTTGAAGTAGAATGTCCCCTATGCCAAGTGTATGAGGGAGAATCTTGATGCACCTCCCCGTCCACCCATCAGAGTTCCCAATCGGTGAGAAAATGGTCCCACGCCATGCCCCTAATAAGAATGATGTGAGATGATTGAGGAATGGAGTTGGAAACATTTCACTCAGCCTGCTCCGTGAAGTTTGAGTTTAAATTGCCGACAAGAAATATGGAATGGTGTTGGCCCCTTGCCAACCAATCCCCCAAAAGGTCTGATAGGGTGGACTGAATAGCATCCACCATCACCCAGACAGGATTCCAATACATGTTAAACAAAATAATTCTAGAATGCAGAAGCTTTGTAGGAAGTTTAGCAGCCAACAGCCCCTCCGAAGAATGTACTAATTCTAGAATTACATCTAAATGGGAATCACTCGCAATAACCAGGGTACCACTCGGTCAACCCATGTCAGCTTGGGTGTGGACACTAGAATAAGTGCGATAGCTTTCCAGTTTGAAGTGCGTAGTTCACATCATTTCTTGAAGTATCAAAACATTAAATCCTCCTACAAACAATGACTCCCTTAAAAATCGATTCAAATTAACCCGTCCACAAACATTCCATGTAATAACATTCAGACCAGAGAGGCTAGGGTTGCGTGATACCCTGTCTGAGTCGGACAAAGGTTTTTAAAGCTGACTCGACCCATGACCAGTCCTGTCCAGCCTGCATGAAGTTAGAAATTTGGGCTACCGTTGAAGCGCCCGTAGGAGCTGGAATTTTAATGGACTGTGTGACCACTGCCGTCACCTTCACCTCTTGTAGCTCAAAAGCCAGAAATAGCTTAGCCTCCTCCAGGGACATAATAGGAATTAGATCATATCCCAAAGTATGTAAGTTGACCCTCTGCTCCCATACCATATTAGCAATTATCACCAAATGGAAGAAACAAACCATGCAGTGGTTATTTACTAGGGACAATGTGATCAAGTCTATGGGCCTCATTATAAGTTTGGCGGTAGCCTTGCCGGTAAGTACCTGTGTGGGCTGAAGAGCCTAGGGATCCTGATTGTACGACTTGTGATGGGTGGACCGTGTGGTCTGATAACTGCGCCTAGACCATGGGCCCTAAACTGTGAGAAACAAAGACATTCTGAAACAAGCCAAGGAGAAGCACTATAATCCAACTGGTTATGCAATCCAGATGGATGGTCAGGTTGACCTAGAGTTGTGTTGAACCTTTGAAAAGACTGAAGCAAATACAAGTGACTTAAGGAACGGCAAGTGTTGTCTTGAGAACGAAGCCTCAAGACCCTATTCTTTTGAACTGTGTTGCTTGGAACTTGGGGAAGGCAATCTTGAGACTTTTATGGAACTTACTTGAACTTGGGGAAGGGGAGCTGAAAAGCAAGCTAAGAGCTGGAAGAAGCTCTGAACTGTGCTTTAATCAACATTTCTTTTTTTATTGACATACCTACACATTGGTTAGTTTTAGTTATGAGGGCAAGAAAAGGGTTTGGGCACAGATGGACTTTTAAGTTGAACTCTTTGACTCAGACTTTCCTTAGTTTTATTCAGGTAGGGACATCCCACCGTAGCATATGGCAAGCTAGGCTTTCTACCATCCTGACATTTGATTTAATAAAGTATTTTATTTTGAACTTTGAATCTGTTGTCTCTGTCTTGCTTCATGATGCCTTCAGACGGTATTTATTTCTACCAGTGTGTTTCTTGTATACAGCTCTTTCTAATGTCAGTTTCTGCCAGCCAAGTTGGTTGTATCCAGGAAGTGTATGCTCTTCTTGCAGTATTCCATGGTAAAAGTAATGCATCAGTAGAAACCATTAGTGATTCATGCAAATGTTTAAGAGAGCATTCACCTTCTGCCCAAATTGAGAATATGGCATCAATGTAGTGCAGGTATGTTAGTGGTTTCGGGGATTGTTGTTGTAAGAACTCCTGTTTGAGAAGCGGATGAAAAGGTTCCCATTCTGAGGTGTCATTTATTTCCCATGGCCGACACAGTCTTTTGTAGGAAGTGACTTCCATTGAGGCAGAAATTGTTGTGTGTGAGTATGAATCTCATGAGATCCGTGATGGCTGTGGTTGTGGTGTTTCTCTTGTTGTTCCGTTTTTGCAGGAATTGTTGGCATGCTGTAATTCTATCTTCATGTGGAATGTTGGAGTGAAGTGCAATGCCATCCAGTGTGGCCAGGAGTGCATCCTGTGGTACATAGTCTATCTCTTGAATCTTTCTGAGGAAGTATGTTGTGTCTTGTACAAAGCTTTCTGTGTTCATCACCAGAGGCTTTAGGATGGATGCAATATATCCCAGCACCCGGCACTTACCCTACTGAATGGGATTATTAAGGACCTACAACCAATTTTCAACAGGGATGATGAACTGAGAAACATTGTCAAAGAAGCTCCCCTAATTGCATACAAGCAACCAAGAAACATAGAACAGTCTTTGATCAGGAATTCATTTCCACTACATCAAGAATAAGGAAGACCTGGAATATACCCTTGCAACATCAGAACATCAGGAGATGAAAAACATACGAACAGATCTGCACCAGTTCTGCCATAACAATCCCCCAGAGCCAAACAATACAGATAGAAGGGACATACAACTGCAGATCATCCAATGTTGTATACCTTATCCAGTGAAAATAATGCATTCAAGGGAGTTACATGGGTGAGACCTGCAAAGGGCTGCATGAAAGGATGAACTTGCATATATAAACCACCTCAAACCACAAAACAGAAACACCAGTCGGTCGACACTTCACACAGGATGGGCATATATTGCATGATGGATCAGTGAGGGTTTTAAAAGGTGGCCTCTAAAATACCAGACACAGAAGGACTTGGCAGCTCAAGTCCCTGAAGATGCTTAACCTGACAGACAGCGTTATGAACATCGATATTGGATTTATGACACACTATGGCCATCTTTGAGCCCAGGTCCAGCATTGCAATCACATCAACAAAGTCAGCGCATTATACTTGGCACAATCATACATGTCAATCTATTTTGGACTATATATTTGAATCCAACTCTTTATGGGGCATTTGCACTAGTTGAAATATTGTAGACAAGAAAGAGAGCGATCATTGTTTACTGAGTCTGACCTCTGAGATCTTAATGGTGCATACTGTTAGTGAAGAAATACAATTCTCCATAGCGATAAACAGAAATCTGGGGTGGGTCTTGAAGCCCTGTCTAGCCAGGCCTAAATTAATCATCTGATGTCTAATAATGACAAGGAAGCATAAAGGTTTCCGAACCCTGTTTATTCTGGTGAATATTGTCAGTTGAGTGGATTCCTCATTGACAGACCCAATGATCAGGGATATCAGAGGAAAAAATATAATCATTGCTTTGATCAAGTGATACAAGCAAAGAAAAAAGAACCTAGAGCTAAAATCAGGCAATTATACTATGTTGAAATCGAGTCATACATTAAAAAGTTGAAATATGTAAAACAAGCCTAAAAAAAGCGGTTCAAATCTCACAACTATCTCTTATTAGAGCGAGATTCAGAGCATATGCTGAGATCCCCATCTAGTAATATTGAACTAACATTTTGGTCCTTGATCAATAATTTGACAACTGCCCAAATATTTCTCCAAGCCAAGCCGATTGCTGAATCAAATTGGGTTGTCATTTTAATAGTATTTATGGCAATCTGGACATGAACAGTCATGAACTAAATCGTAGTTAGGATGAATTCTGTTTTTTAGAGTTTGACAGAGATGACATCCTTACAATCAGTCTTTCAGAGAAGTAAACGGTCTACGGCCACCAGCCCGGACAATTTTTCAAATGACAAATTTAAGACCAATCCGTGCCTATCGGTTTCTGTTTTAGAAGATCTATTTTGAAATATTATATTCTCACAATGCATTTCTCCCTCTTAGAAGGTATCCAACATCATCCCAATCTTCAAAAAGGGAGATAAGCTTACCCAGCTAATTTTAGGCATATCTCCCTTTTAGATGTATCCAGTAACATTTTCTCTGCTTTGATTTTACAAAACTTAGGAAAATGGACAAAGGTGTGGTATCTGCAGAGTTACTGGATATACACCCATCTGAATTTAGAAAAATAGTAGGAACATCATTAAGCAGTTTTATTTTGTATTCATTTTACTGACAAGTTCATTTAGTAAAGCAATCAAATTATATTGCTTTTTTAGGCCTTACGATGGCGTCTGACAGGGTTAACCATAATAAATTATGATCAAAACTAGATAAGAAGGGATGCCTTGACTTGTACCCTATAGGCCTTCAGAGATAATTGTTTTCTTTAAGGTCTTGGATTTAGAAATGAATGTTTCAAAAACAAGAATAATGATTATGAAACCAACACATAAAAAACAAAAGCAATGTAAGGGGCAATTGTATGAAACAAGAATTCATTGTGTAGATCAATTTAAATGGATTCCTGTGTTTTAATCGCGGCAATTGTTGCTGCAGTTGTTTTCACTGTGATGTTATCACCCCAGCACTTTTGGCAATTTCCTTTTGAATGGGGGGATCCTCCTCCAACCCCCAACTTCTTCCCACCCCACCATATCACTCACCACCCCCAAAACTCTTACACAAACACAGTACACATATATTTGTAACAAAATAAAACAATCTCCAAAACGGCCAGGGTGAAACACCACAGTAAAAACAGCTGCGGCACAAATTGCTGCAATCAAATCATGCTAACCATTTTAAATATATGGGTGTAATGATTTAATCTAAAAAAGACACGTTGAATGATCATAAAAACTCTTAACCAAATATGATTGCTTTTGCTGCGCAGTTGAAGAAAATTGATTATAATTATGATTTTGGTAGATTCTCTATGATGCCTCTTTTAAAAATGTATAAATCTAAGGTTGTGCCACGCTTAATCTTTGGTGCGGAGTCTAAATCATTGAACATGAATTGGAAAACATTAGAAAGTTTATTATGGTGACAAAGTTTACATTTATCAAAGGTTTTTCCAATAGCAGATATTTGACAGAAATTAGGCCTCATTTCACTCCAGTAATTAGTAGACTAGAAACAATTTAAATTATTTCATATGATTTTGACGCCGCCATGCTCATTATTTGTGGGATTGCCGCCATGCTCATTATTTGTGGAATTGCTTCGTGTATTAGAAAAGAGATCATGTGTTGTACTTAACAAATGGAGTTCTTTCTGTTTAAACAAACTGGCATCTCTGAAAGCTGAAAAGCATGACTTAATTTATAATTCTACTAAGATAAAAAATAAACTCTGGACCCTTGACTGGATTAACACGATAGGATATCTCATGTCGTATCCTCTTTTTCAATCATTGTCAGAAGTAAAAGTGTATTTCTCTATATTTATTATGCCATCCTAATAGAAAACGTAATCGTTTTTTGAAATAAAAATTTAATTTGATATTAACTAATGAAGTCAAGGGTTCCAGGCTTCATATCCAGACTCTTGAGAATCTGTCGATTTTGCCAACTCAGTGTAGAAACATCAAAACATTGGTACATTGAATGTCAGACTTTGTCAGCTAAAATAGATGAATATTGTAATAATTTTGTCCATAACAAAATTAGATCATTGACTAAGAAATGTTGGGAAAGAATTTAAAAAGGAAATCAAATATCTCTATCTATTACGGTTCTAAATTTTGTAAAACTAATTTTGAATGTATCTAATTGCTGATTTGACATGAATTGTTGTTGATGTTTGATTTTCAGTTCTAAACATGGTTAATTTTTAGATTAACTCTTTCTATATGTACTGTTTTTTATTATAGTTTTTTGTGAAAGATTTAATGTTTCAACCAAACGACAAATAAAAAGGTTTACTTTTTTAAAATAAATAAAGGGCTTTTCACTGCGATTAGAGCTTGAATGTTGATTATTTGCATGACAAAACGTCTTTATCGGAATATTCACTGCTCCGTACA
Source organism: Ambystoma mexicanum (assembly GCF_040938575.1). NCBI lineage: Eukaryota > Metazoa > Chordata > Amphibia > Caudata > Ambystomatidae > Ambystoma > Ambystoma mexicanum. Next base: position 764,219,582 of record NC_090937.1, on the reverse strand, counting down.
AATTATTTGAATCCTGAATCAGACCTTATTAAGATTAGTGATGTGCAGAATTGAGGAGGTTTATAATAATGCTGCCTGTTTAATGTATTGCCTTCTTTGGTGGTGTTGGGTCCTAGACTGAATGTTCCCTGGTAGAAGCATAAGTGTAGATTATGTCTTTTGTCTATAGTGACTACACATTATCTTTTATTGCAGTGTGATTGTTTATAAAAAATTATACATAAAGATATTATCAAGAATATGGGCCTCATTACGATCTCGGCAGTAGCCATGCTGCTATTGGCGGCATGACTGCCGCCAAAATCGCGTCCGGTTCCGGGTTCCCAGAATGAGGAATTACCGGGCCATTCCGAGTTCGGAGGCCCGGTAATTCCTCCATCTAGGAACCCGGGCCCGGATCTTCCCCATTCCCATTTCAGCCCCCATAGGGATGAATGGGAATGGGAGCGGGAGCAAACAACGGGCCGATTACGAGCAGCCCGTTGTTTGCTCCCTCCTCCCCTCGCGGGACCCGCTCTGCACGTCTGGTAGAACCAGACGTGCAGAGCGGGTCCCGCGAGGGGACCTCGTAATCAGGCGGTATGGGGTTGACGGCACCGGCACCTTTACCAGCGCCGTTAACCCCGTACCGCCTGGGTTATAATGAGGCCCTATATGTTTAACATGCTATTGCTTCATGCGGAAGAGCATGGGTATCTAGGGAATCTGTCTCCTTTTTATGTACTGTTTGTAAATTATGGGATGACATTTTGAAAAGGATCACAAAACTAGATCAATAACTTGCTATGATAATGTAGATGCTGATTTTCTATGTATAATGTTACATTATTAATTGTTATTGTTATTTATGTGTGATAATCTAATTTAAATTGTGTGTAATAGGTGATGTACCAAAACTAATAAAAAAAGTAAATTAAGAAAAAAAAGACAAGATAATTAAAACTGTTTGAGCAACTTGAAAGGGGGAGAGGTGGTCAATAAACAATAAGAGAGGAAAAGGAAAGATGTCTAGAAAAATTGTATTCAAAGAAAGAAAATAGGGGAAGGCTGGGAGGAGAGGAAAGAGTCTAGGAAGAGTGATAGAGAATAGATTCCCCAGTACCTTTATTTACCACAGAGGTGGGGTGTGTAGGAAAAATAAGTGTAAGAAGAGGAGAGAGATGCAGGGTTAGATATATTAGACTTAGCAATCAGGTCTCAGTAAGGGAGAGAAATTGTAGGATTAATCTAATAAAAATATTGAGAGTCAAGTGGGACTGATTACAAACAGATTGCATGTTCTAGAGTCCAAGGGACTCAAGGGAAGGCGGAGAAGAGGAATCTGCGGCTAAATGAGTTTGGATTGATTGCAAGAGCAAGTGGAAAAGAAATTACAAGATTCTGGAGGAATTATACGCTGGAATCCTTCCCTTATCAGCAGGGATCTTTTGGATTTGTGTCTCATTTTTCTTTTCAGGTGTGTTTACACACTGTCTTTCCTCATTCTGTTCTTTTTTTGTTTTCTGCACTATTTTTCAGTTTTATTTACCTCCTGACCTGCAATTTGGTCTTGGGCTATCCAGTCTGAAGCTGCTACTCCTGAGTTGTTAATTATGCCACCAATTACCAACTTATCTTCAGTTGTTTGAATGACCTTGTGTACAACTGATATTTTGCAATCTTACTGCGTTACCCTGTCATGTGGTTGCACGTTGCTCTTATTCATTTCAGGTTCTACATCACTCTCGCAGTATTGCTCTGTGCTATCATGGGTAATCTTACTCCTACATGTTTGTCAATGAGACATACTGGTAGTGATGTTGTATCATCCCTTTCTGGTTCCTGTTGTTAAAGGATTCTTTTTCTGATATGAATTCCTTCACTTGGTTGCATTCTAGATCAAAATTGACCTTTGTCTCTGTTTCTCTATTTTTACATTATTCATGTATTGTTCAGGGGTACTCCCCTTTTGGTCATGATGCTCAATAATGGCAACTCTAAATACATCAATAGGGATAATTCTGGATTGATTTGTCTGCAGATTTGTTTGGTCTTGATCAAGGGTTCTTTTAGCTACTCACTTACTTGAGTTCTTGGTGGTGTTTAAAGCATAGTCACTTAGTGATGCAGTAGGTGCATTATTTGGTATGGTGCTGATTAACCTCCCAATTTGTTCGGCCAGCATCCTCACTAGGTTATATACATTTTGGTATGTCTGATCTTTTCTAGGTTCATATCTCTGAAATCTGGGTCTGTACTGGTTAAAATTGCTAAATGGATCTCTGTTATAATTTCCCCAATTCTTCGTAGAGAAGCGTTGATCATTAAGGTTCTCCCCAAACTCACGGTTTCCTCTGGGAGGAGATATTGTTACTAGTCTTGGTTCAAACTGATTCTGGACTAATGCTCCAGCATATGGCTGCAAGCCTATATTGTGCTCAGCGTTGTAATTTCTTGAATCTTCACCTCTTTATGGGATATTTTTATCTGGCAGCCTCTTTAAGTATCTCATGTCAGGGTAAGTTATGATCTTCAAAAAAGCCTCATTCATGGTTTCACTCTATAATAATACAGAGCATTGATTTATTGCACACCACAGCCACTTGTTCCTTTGCTCTTTAATGGCAACACTACGTGAAAACCACGTCCCTCTTCTAATCTCAGTCTATATGGATACGGACACCTTCCTGGATGCTTCTAATCTACATTCACTATCTGTGTTTTGCATGCATTGTTTTCACCTTGTTTCCACTTGGTCTCCTCTATCCATGCTTCAGCTGTGATGCAGCTAATCCGAGTCCTCTCTAATCTATATCCACTATCTGTGCTTTGCATGCATAGTACTCGCCTTGCTTCCAATTGGTATCCTGTATCCATGCTTGAGCTGTGATGCAGCTAATCTGAGTCCTCTCTAATCTACATCCACTATCTGTGCTTTGCATGTGTAGTTTTCTCGTTGCTTCTAATTGGTCTCCTGTATCCATGCTTGAGCTGTGAAGCAGCTAATCTAAATCCTAATCTGGATTATGTGCACCTTTTTCATACAACCTGTATCCTGCATTTATACCATGACCAGTGTACCCTCCATGTGGCTGCTATTGATGAAAAGTTTTTTGTACCTATGCTAGAACACAAGTACCCTTGTTGTAGACTACACATGTTGCCAAATGCTACTGTTTAGCAGTTCGATTACAGAAAGAATTAACAGGGTAAAGGCAATGAAAGGGAGTACCCCAGATTATTTGGGGTGAAGCAGCATATCACGCTATAGGTTGTGATTGTGATGAGGGGGCGTGACAAGATGTTCTGGATCCCTTAATTAATTTGGTTCGGTGGACGGGGGGCCCAGAGAGGTCTGTCCTCTGGGCCTCAAAAGTGCTTAAAATGGCCCTGTGCCCAACAATGGCATTGTGCTGCACTCTGGCTCGGGACATACTGGGACAAGGGTTGGACTGGGCCATACTGTTGTCTTGAGCACCAATGAATAAGTGGGCCACAGTTGCAAATGCCAATTAATTCCTTTTGTGGCAGACTGTTTGAATAGTACCCAGGGGGAGTTGTTTGAAGAAATATGATGTAAGTTGTGCATTTTAAAGAATAGGTTTTCAGCAACACTGGTCACAATTACCAGCCACATTGTGAAGTAACTCATCAAACTGGCCCACATTGGCCAAAAAGTGGCCCACTTTGACCAAATAAACGGGCCCACACCAGCATTTTGCGTTTTTGGCATTGCCCTATATGCCATTCCAAGACTGACCAGGGCTCTCGTTATCACTGCTGGAGTAAATTGTGATTACTTATTCATTTATAGTTGTTTATTTGTAATGCGCCGAACGCCCACGGGCATCGGGGCGCGGGCCATAAACAGAAAAAGACAAACATCAATGTACAAGACAAGCAGTCAAGGGATTAGATGATTAAAGAGAGGGGTTAGTTGAAAAGCAACGTTTTCAAGGTTTTCCTGAATATTCTTAGCTCTGTTTCCACTGTCTTAGTGGTGGGAAGATAGTTTTCAGACTTTTGCTATTTTTACCGGGAAGGATCTTCCCATACCATTTGCACGTTTGTAATTCCGGCAAATTATCAGTTTTGTATTTGCTGAGCGTAGTGCTCTATTTGGACAGTACTGAAGTATCAGTGATTTGAGATAGCAGACCAAATTTAGCAGCAAAACCAAAGCTCCTATTTTGAAGTTGATCCGTTCCTGAATCGGAAATCAGTCTAAATACTTTCTGTGGTGGGAGATGTGTTCTAGTCTAGATAATTTTCAAACAATGCACACAGCGTTGTTTTGCAATACTTGACACTTTCTCAGATTGCACGCTGTTGCTCCAATCAGTAGCGAATTGCAGTAATCGAGCCTCGAAAGAATGGTGGCTCTAGCAATGATTGCGCTGTTCTCTGTGGTGATATATGGGCGAATGTTTTTGAGAAGGCTGAGGGAGTAATTACAGTTCTTAGTCAACTAATTGAGGTAGGCATCAGAATTCAGTGAGGCCTCCAGCTGAATACCCAATGTTTTCACCTTACTCTGAACAGGAATGCTGTTGATTTCTATTTGAAAACTTGTGTAATCATTGCTTCATTTCACCCGAGCAATCTTTCAGGAGCCGTCGACGCAGAGCCAATTAGATGATATCTATGCTTCAATTTGTTGGTATATGTGTGACAGAGCTGCAGAATCAGTAATGTGTTCACCAGTAATTTCTATTACTAACCAAGTGTTGTCTGCGTAATTTGTAAAGAAAATCCCCAGATTGTCTAGGAGGGAACACAGAGGCCTGATAAGTAGATTGAAAAATATGGGTGACAGACCTTCCCCCTGGGGGACCCCACACTAGATTGGAGCTGTATGTGAACAGGCCGGGCCCCACTGGATTCACGATCTGATAAGAAAGAGTGAAACGAGTCGACTGCCTCGTCTGACCAGTAACCAAGGTGACTAAGTGATTGTTGGAGAAGGTCGCGATTCACCAAATCAATGGCTGCCATCAGGTCCAAAAAAGCCAGGATCCTTAATGATCAACGCTTCCCTAAGCAGAATCGGGGAGATTATAACAGAGATAACACTTTCCCTTCCTCTGTAATTTTAAGCATATGTGACTGAAGATCCACTAAAGTCGTTTCCGTGCTATAGTTGGGCCGGGAATCTGACTATATGCAATGAAGAATACTGTTGGCTTCAATATACGTTTGGAATTGCAAGTACGCTGCTTTGTCTAGAATCTTCCGGAGAAAGTTACAGTTGGTAATTGGTCTTAGATTATAAGGATATTTGGGATCTAGGTCAGGCTTTTTAGGCAGTGAAGTAACCAAAACCTTTTTGATGGACTTTGGAACCCAACCATCCCTGAACGAGGCATTTACAAACCGTGTGAGAAATGGCACAGGGAGTAATTACAGTTCTGAGTTAACTGATTGAGGTAGGCATCAGAATTCAATGAGGCCTCCAGCTGAATACCCAATGTTTGCACCTCACTCTGAACAGGAATGCTGTTGATTTCTATTTGAAAACTTGTGTAATCATTGCTTAATTTTACCCGAGCAACCATTCAGGAGCTGTTGATGCAGAGCCAATTAGATGACATTCATGCTTCAATGTGTTGGTATATGTGTGACAGAGCTGCAGAATCAGTAATGTGTTCACCAGTCATTTCTATTACTAACCGAGTGTCGTCTGCGTAATTTGTAAAGAAAACCCCCAGATTGTCAAGGAGGGAACATAGAGGCTTGATATATAGATTGAAAAGTATGGGTGACAGACTTTTCCCCTGAAGGAACCCACATCAGATTGGAGCTGTAGGTGAACAGGCCATGCCCCACAGGATTCTGGATTCCTGATCTGATAAAAAGGAGTGAAACCGGTCAACTGCCTCGTCCGAGCAGTAACCAAGGTGACTAAGTGATTGTTGGAGAAGGTCGTGAGCCACCAAATCAAAGGCTGCCGACAGGTCCAATAAGGCCAGGATCCATAATGATCAATGCTTCCCTAAGCAGAATCGGGGAGATTATAACAGATATAACACTTTCCCTTCACCTGTAATTTTAAGCATATGTGACTGAAGATCCACTAAAGCCGTTTCCGTGCTGTAGTTGGGCCGGGAGTCTGACTGTATGCAATGAAGAATACTGTTGGCTTCAATATACGTTTGGAATTGCAGGTACGCTGCTTTGTCTAGAATCTTCAGGAGAAAGTTACAGTTGGTAATTGGTCTTAGATTAGAAGGATGTTTGGGATCCAGGTCAGGCTTTTTAGGTAGTGCAGTAACCAACACCTTTTTGATGGATGGATTTAGGAACCCTACCATCCCTGAGCGAGACATTTACAAACCGTGTGAGAAATGGAGTGAAGAGGCCCTTGTGTTCTAGAATGATTTTTGAAGGAAAAGTATTTTCTGAACAAGCTGTAGGTCTCATGGACATTAGCATTTTTTCCATTTTGGGTATAGATATTTCAGAAAGCAAGAAAGAGAATTGATTTCGAGGGTTTCTACCAGTATGCTTTTTAAAATTCCTTTTCTGATCTTGGTCTTTAGCAAACTGTACTAGAAGCCTCCCATAGGTTGGGTTGTATTCTTGATCTGATTTTTGCAACAGACTCCACTATTGCTGTAGCTCCAGTTAGACAAATGCTGTGGTCTGATCATTACTTAGAGCCCTTACAAATCTTCTATCCGGGCCCATTACCCAAATATAGTAATATTTTCTAACATGAGACGCAACTGGCAGACAGCTAATTTGGCTCACATGGTGTCTTTCATTAATAAGACATGCCAGAATACCCCAGTACTGGATCTATGTTCCTTGTCTGAAACTTTGCATGAAGCCGCTGACCTGGTAGCCCCCTTAAAGGGCTCACAGTTGAGGAAACACCCTTCTACCCCATGGTTTTCCAAAGACCTTAGACCAACCTGCTTGAAAGTAAGGCAGGCCAAACGGAAGTGCCGGTCCAACAATCACGATAAGAAGGTGGTCTACCAGCACCTTACCCATGAATACCACACAGCCATCCGGACGGCCAAAAAGGCTTTTTTTACGCATGAAGTAGAATCAAAATTAAATCAATCAAAGGACCTGTTTTCGGTCATCAAATCCTTCTCTTCTGACACTCGCTTTGTACCTAGTGCAATGCCTACTCTTTGTGAATCATTGTCTGCGTTTTTTAAAATGAAGATTGGTGACATTCGTAATTTCATTAGAACTAAAGCTTCAAGCTCTGATTCTAGCGTAGCTGATGCCACAACCTCCAGTTCTCAACTGTGGTCTCACTTCCCTGTTTTTTCTACAGGAGAAGTTTCCAGGATGTAGCTGATGCCACAACCTCCAGTTCCCAGCTGTGGTCTCACTTCCCTGTTTTTTCTACAGAAGCGTTTCCAGGATGGTAAGCCAACTAAAGTCAGCTGCCCCTTCTGACCCGGTCCCCCTTACAGTGCTTAAGGACATCATGCCTTGGGTTACTGCATCTGTCAACCTCTCCTATCAACAGGGCTCTATTCCCAAGGAACTTAAGCAGGCCACAGTCATCCCTCTTCTGAAAAAACCCACACTGGATGTAGTGATTCTGGCTAACTACCATCCTATTTACCTTCTTCCATTTCTTATGAAACAATTAGAATCACTTATTTCCCGCTCTTCTCTCCTCCTTTCTTGAAACCTCTTGTTTTTTGTATCCCTTCCAGTCAGGGTTCCGGCTGAGATGAGAAACAGAGAGTGTCTTGGTATCAGATGTTGATGATCTCGCCATGCTGGTGGATCACAGTGGAGTGGGAGCCCTGATATTTTTAGATTTTTCAGCGGCTTTTGACACTGTCGATCACTCCATCCTTTTGTCCTGCATGGCGTCCGCCCGTCTCTCTGGTCCAGTACTGGCCTGGTTCTCTTCCTTCCTGACAGATGGGGCTCAATCTCTCTCTCCCCCCGTTTGGTTCTTCTTTCCGTTCACTTTCCTGCGGTGTTCCTCAGAGAGCCGCCTTGTCCCCGATGTTATTTAACATATTTGTTCAGCCACTGATTCAGCTCATCCGCTCCCATGGCTTCCGTTGCCTCATATGCTGATGACACCCAGATCCTGGTGCACCTAGATCTGGACCAGTCTGAAGTGCCCTCTCGGTTGTGTGAGTGCCTGGCGGCCGTGGTGGATTGGATGAGCAGAAATTGGCTGAAACTTAATGGGAACAAGATGGAGGTCCTGGTGGAGGGGTCTACAACTGATTCTGCACTTTGGTCTTCATCCTTCTGGCCCACTGCTTTAGGTGATGTTCCTGCTCCTGTGACTATGGTGAACAATCTAGGAGTCTACCTTTCTGCCCCACTTTCCACGTTGGCTCAAGTGAGTGCAGTTTGTAAAAATGGTCACTTCTTACTGCAAGTGCTCTGAGGGGTGCTGCCTTACCTACCTGTCCACCTGCTTCCTCTGGTTGTTGCATCAGCTGTGATCAGCTGGATTGACTATTGCAATGCTCTGTTTCTAGCCCAACCACTTGGGCTGATACATCGATTACAGCTCCTTCAAAACGTGGCCGCCAGGGTAGCCACTTCCACCCACTAAGCATCCCACATTAGCCCAGTTCTTTGATCCATGCATTGGCTCCCAGTGGCCAGGAGGATTAATTAAAATTCGCAATGCTTGGTTCATAGAGCTTTTTACTGTTTAGGAGCTGATTACCTGCGAGAAAAATGTCATCCCTATGTCCTGGGTTGGGACCTCAGTTCTGGAAGTGCACTTTTAGTGTTTATTCTTAGATACCGATTCTCTAGGATTGGAGGCCAGGCCTTTTCAGTCATTGCAGCAAAACTGTGGAATGACTTGCCGATTACCCTCAGACATATAGAGAATAATTTCCACTTTCGTCGACATTTGAAAATCTGGGTATTGTAGGCGATAACATCTATTTATTAGTCTCTTATGTGTTATCCTTACGCCATGATGCCCTTGGGTGAACGTGTGCATTATAAGTTCAGATAACATCACATAACATGCTTAAAGTTGTTAGATATGTCACCGGGGGCAGCATTTTTTGTTTAATTTTCTCTCTGGCATCGATTATTTTTGCTTCAAAGGCCGTCTGTACTGCTATGCAGTCTAAGGTAGAGGGTGTATAGCAAATTAGGAGAGTTTGGGTTTTTTAGAGAAGTCTGAGTGTTTCAAAAAGTTTTCTGGAGCAACTATCTGCTTGTTTAATTTCAAGGTTGTAGAAGTTCTTTTTACTTTCCACAACTTTTTTTTAATAACATTGGTCTGCCTTTTTCCATGCTTCTTTATTTTCTTCCAATTGGTGTTTTACCCAGAGTAGTTCCAGTTTCCGCTTATCCCTTTTTGAGCACACAGTTCTGGGCTAAACCATTTTTGATGCCCAGGGCTGTCTCTAACTAGTCTGATTGTGATAGGAGCAGCCTTATCAAGCATCTCTGTGAGATTTCTTTCATATGAGCAGACCAAGTGATCAACGGAGTCAGTAAAGTTTCAGTCATTAGGATGTTGAGACAATGTGATAGTTCCTTAGAATCTATACTTTTGAAGATGCAACTGGTCACTAATTTAGGTGGCTTAGGACGTTTGACGTGGCCTTGTGGGAGCTGTATATGAAATTAAATGATATGGTGATTAGACCAGAGGCGCAGTCACCTATGTTTGATCTTGACTGTGAGATTTCTGGTGGTCACCCAATCAAGAATGTGATTTTTTTCTGTGGTAGGTTAATTATTCAAAACTTGAAAGCTTATGTTGTTCAATTCTCTCTCGTTCAATAGCTTCCCTGTCTGAATTTTCACCCTTCCATCGATTAACATCGCCTAGAAAGAGTGTTGCACGATTAGGGCCCTCTAAAGGGTAAAGTATTTGAATGATTTCTTCATTGAAATTGGGCATTGCTGAAATTGCTGGTAGATCAAAACCAAGTTTAAGCAGTTATTGGGATTTGGAATGAATTTGACAAGCAGGATTTCACAATCCTGACAATCAATAGGGGAGGCAAATAAACCTAGGCCAGTTTCTGTCCGTTAAAGGTTCATGTATATCACAAGCTTGATTATTCAAATATCTGGTGTTAAGGAGTGCTATTGTTAGAGTGGTACCTGCCTTGTTTTTTTTTTATTTTAATATATAATGATAACACATGTGTTCGCAAGACATTTAGAGCAACTAGTTACGAAACTTAAACATAGGATAACCATAATAACATGTGAAAAAGTTAATAAAGCATAAAACATTAAATGTACTTTATGTATAATTTTGCAAAGTTCTCGGAGCTTAGGTTATGGAAGCAATAAAAAATTAAACATGAGTAGTTATACCAGATGTGCAATGAAAATAAATTGGGGAGAATTGGAAAATGAAAGATGGGGAAACAAACTGGTAGACAAACAGCAGATGAACAAGAAACAAATGGGAGGAGAGTAAAGGGGAAGGTGGGTATATTGTTATACTTGTTCAAACTGTTATTGCAGTTATAATAATAGTATATGACAAACATATGGATGAGATTATACGCCAATATCTAATAGATAGAACATAGGTATATAGGCTCAGGTACCATGTGCAGTTACATTGAAATAGTTAAGATATCGGATGAAAAAGGACCACTTGCCATTGAATTTAGGTATAGTATTCAAGTCATTAGCCATATATAACTTCATTTTATGTATATTACAAATAGAGTTCAACCATCCTCTGGTGGAGAGAGATCGAAAATCTTTCCAATTGGCTGTAATGCATTTCAAGGCTGTTCAGATCAATAAATCATAAAGTTTGACTGAGTCTGGTGAGATATTAGTTGATATTAGTTGTTAAGGCTATACTACCCAGGAATACATTCAAAAAGGACAGCCGAATATTAACAGATAATATAAGCTTAATAATCCTCCAAATGTCATTCCAAAATCTGAAAGTATATGGACATTCAAATAACATAAGCCTATATGAAGCAGGGTTTAGACCACATGTCCAGCATTTAGCATCGAGATTTGGATTAGCTTTTGCTAGTTTGGCAGGAGTAATAAATGCTCTATGAATAAAGAAAAAGTAATGTTGCGTTATATTTGCTGAGACAGATATATTTTTGATTTTAGAAAACAATCGGAGCAGTATATGATCATCAAATATGTATCCTAAATCCTCTTCCCAATTCAAACGAATAGTACAAACATCAAATGTTGAGGTGGTGAGCATCCTGTAAAATTCTGAAGCCCTTACATCATAACTCATGGTAAGCTGTAACAGTCTAAAGGGATCTGGAGAAAGGATCTCATTTGAAAAATGATTTAATGGATCTAGACAGGAGTTAATTAATGTATTATAGTATAGGAAGTCTGCTTTGGGAATGGCAAACTTAGATACCATTTGCTGAAAGATGAGGATTGAATGACCATCAATGATGTGTTGGATGAATCTAATACCTTTTTTTTTATCCATGATTTAAATTCCCGGACTTTAAGCTATACCACTCAACGTTTCTACTAAAAAAATCTCGCCACTGGTTTTCTGATCCCCTAATTAATGATATTCCCACATGGTGTACTTTAGAAAAATGTTCAGTTTCCCCTTATAATATCACGGACCTCATCTACATATTTAAGCATACATCTATGAATGTATTAGATCCTATTAAGGCTTCTATCTCAGCCCTACAAGCCTTTCTCTTCCCTCATTTCAAAACTCCTGCCTTGGTTTTAAGAAGATTGTTACCTTTGTTAACCGATTTTGGTTGCTGGGGGCGGTGAGAAAGCAAATGGTGTGTCACCCGCTAGTCCTCGAGGACTTGTCATCCAGGTGGCCAGGACACGGCCATCGCTTTTGGATCCAGTTCCTGGGGGTAAACCAGTGCGAGAGGATCACCTAGGTGAGGGCCTTTTTTGTTGATCTACCCCATCCTATTTCGTAGGATTATCCTAAATACCAACTCCCTCCTCCTTTTTACAAAAACACTGGGCTGAAGAAGAAGGTGACTGAGAGTAACCAGACTAACTCTCTCACATCATGCTGGACATGTCCCGTTAATTGGGTCAGGCAAAGTCAGGAACTTTACACTAAGTGCATACACTTGATACCAGTTATCTCTCCTCACACGAATAAAAGGCAACACCTAAGGACACACTCTGAGCAAGGCAGAACACGAGTATGAGCAGAACTTCCGGGACGAAGACACACCTACTGGAGCAGAGCAATGGACAAAGGGATGAGAGCAATTGGCTGAAAACCCCAAGGGTTCCCTACTGGAGGTTGGTGCCACCGACAGACCGTGGAAGACACAAGGAAAAGGCCAGATCCCACAAGTAAAGATTGCATGGTGTTTCAGGGACGCCAGCGACCCTCTCGGGTGAACGGCAGAGTTGGGGAGGCGAGGCCAAGCCAGTGTTACTCACCTTGATTCGTGAATTGGAAATCGCAAAACAAGAAAGAAGTGCACACAGCCAGTGAATTGGCAAGCGACCTGAAAGACCGGTGTGTGTTAGAACAAATTAAGTAGCAACATTATATCACAAGTGAAGGCTACAAGCATGTGGATGAGACAGGAAGAAAGGCAGACCTGTGAATAAACTTTGAAGTAAAAGGCAGCTGTGAGATCAGTGATACTAAGTAACGGAGTGGTCCAGCGAAAGGAAGTAGCCCATTCGAAAGTCTCTGTGAAAGGTACATTGTTTTAAGTTATAAAGGGAACAAACAGCGAAAGTGAATTAAGTGAGAGTCAATGTGAACTTTGAGCTGAAGTGGTCCTGTTAAGTTTGTAAAGAGAACCATGTACATTTGAAAGTCTTTGACATCCAAGAGGGGTCCGATCATGATTGAGGGAGAACCAAAGTACAATAAACTTGGGGATGGAAGCCCCGGCAAGTTTGTGTTGATCTGTGACGTGGGAGGTCTGGGAGCGACAGAGGGGGACCTACGTGAACCATGTGCTGTGGGGTCTGGCCCGGCAGAGGGGGACCTTTGTCAACTTTACGTTGGAATACACTTTTGAAAGTCAAGAAAGAGGCTTTAACGTGGAAGGGCAGGCGGGCCTCAATCCACGGTTTGGAACTGCTTAGAATGTTAGAAACAGAGCGGGAGTATATCATCCTGCCTGCAAGGGCAGCCTTACTCTGTGATGTTTAACGTGAGGAGGAGAGCTGGACCTTTAGTCTGTTGAACACTGATTTTTCCTTTGCATACATTTCTCCTTTTTACACTTTTTTTTTACAAGAGACAGGGCAGGCATTAGGTTTTTGTTAGCATAGGCCATTTCGATTTGACGGACTCTACTAGGACTGTTTTTTTATCATTTGAAGGTTGAGACTACTGCCATCTTAGTTATAGGGCAAAATAGGAGTTTCTCCGACCCCAACATTTTCAATAAAGGTTTTACAAATTGTATCCATTGTGTCAGTGTCATACTTGTGATAGCATACCTTCCCTACGGGCCTAAAGTAATGGTATCCTTTGAGCTGTCTAGTGGTGCAATTGTCCCATATGTGCTTGCACTAGAGTTTTGACCACATTGGGAGGGTTCATTTTGATGCAGTATTTTGTGGTCTGTACATCCCTTGACTCAAGAGATGTTTATATCCTAGATAGGAGATGGAGGTAGTGCATTGTTAAAGACATATGGAAAGATATGACGATTAGTAGCGATATCTACCTTATGTCTCAGGGGAGCTGTCAGGGGAGCAGTAGGAGTATTCCCAAAAAGGTTAATATCCTTATTACCTGCCGAGCCCTGAGGTTTGTCCAAGGCATCCATTTTAATTTGTTTTAGATTTGCTCTGAGTGCAGCCAGTGATAATGATTCACCTGCTAAATATCCCATTATTAAAGACTATGTAGGATATATACACAGTGGCAGGATATGTAAACTCACCAGAGATTACCTGTAATGATGGCGAGCATGTAGCGCCGGGACGCCGAGAACGTCGATGACCGGCGAAGACCAGCTGGTCGCTGGAGCGCCTGACGTTTCTTTTAATGCGACAGTTGGTGTTGTGGGAAATGTGGTTGCGGATCAGACTGCATTTCCGTTGATCTAAATGAGAGTGCTTTTCTCTCTGCATCAACAATCAAAACGATAGTATGATCCCCAGTGTCTCAGTAAACAAAGTAATAAAGCGAGAACGCAGGATGCAATATAGAAATCAAAAAATTGTAAATACTTAGCAAAATAAGCAGAGCGAGTGCCTAGCAAGAAACACTAAAGCAGCCTAGTCTATACCAGGGATATCAGCCAGGGTACTGATGGCATGAGTGGTGGCAGGGAAATCATTCACCAGATAAATCATTCATTGGGTAAATCTCCTTGTGTCCATGGAGAATGGTGGTTGTGCATGGACGTCATTCCCAGGCCATGGTCCTTGCTTTTCTGCCCTGCCACCCTCCTCTTGCTGCCTTGGTAAACGACCCCTGCTTCCTCCCATATCGTCACTGCCACTGCCAGCCCCAGAAGCATGCCTGCTCTGGAGGTGTAAAGGAAAGAATGGAAGCCAGGTATTGGCTTTGATGGGGGCAGGATGTCAGGTAGGGTTTTTGATTGGTAGACTAAGCTGCTCTCTAGCATCGCCACGTCTAATTGTAAAAATGTATTTAAAGTGCACTACAGTGCAGACACTGCGCATTCATACAACATTAATGAACGATAAAGTGTGCGCTTATCTAGAGGAATGTTGAGGGAATGGGCATGGGCCGGCAATAAAAAATGAATGAAGGTGTAAGTCCACAAATGAGTGAATGCTGCGGCAGGTTTGCTGAGTCACAAAGAAAGGAGAACAGGACCGACTCCATTGTTTACTGAGTGCAGAGTGAATGTGTACACGTGTATTACGTGTTTCATTATACCTGGCTAAATGCGAGCAAAGTCTTGTGACCCATGTCATGATTTTCCTGACTGCGCACCACTTCTCTCATTGAAAATGTGTACATGTGTGCGCTCGGGAACATGTATATTTTTTACTTTTCCGCTTGCCCATTTGTAAGGGCACTTTCCAGAATATGCACCAGCATCTGTGGTCAAACTGCTTATGTTTTTGTGAATCACCTCAATGTCCATGGGAAAATCATCACATACATTATAAACACTTACAGGCCGATTCATGGAATAATTAGCGCGGCGCAAGTGGGCAAAAACGTGCGAATCGCAGTGGAATAGCGAAAATCGCAGTGCTAGTGCGAAAATCGCACGAAAAGCAGCGCACGTCGATTCATGGAAGTCCGTGCGCGAGAAAACCAGCGGATGTGCGATAAAAAAGTGAGCGGCGCACGTTGGCGCACAGGCCATCTAACAGCGTGCGCCAGGTCACAGCGAAAATCGCACAGGCCACAGCGAAATTCGCACATAGCGCGGCGCACGCAACAAAAGTAGGCGGAACACGGGCGTAACACTCGGAATGGGGAACAACTTGCCAAAACGTGGGCGTCACGGGGGAAGTACAGGGCACAAGTGCGCGGAACGCCCACACGCTCGCCTACAACACGTATTCATGGAATAGAATAGGGCAAAAAAGCGCACGCTCAAACCAGCGCACAGGCACAAACACGACCGCCACAAGAAAGCAGGCGGTAGCGTCTCTGCGGCTGTAAGAAATGTGCGCCAAAAGGTGCGCCAACAAATAGCACCTATATACTGCCATGATGAATGTCCTATACTGTGGCCCTCCAGGACAAATGACGTGCAAAGGGGTACCCACAAACACGGACACCCGCTGACAAAAAATACGTGTGCGTGTATACCGGGGTGCGTGGGAAGTCTCACACGCGATTTGGCCGGGTACGTGGATTTCAGGGGTGAGCGGGAAGTTCCACACGCGATTTCAGCAGGGTACGTGTATTTCAGGGGTGCGCGGGAAGTTCCACACGCGATTGGCCCAGTGCGAGCAGGGTACGTGTATTTCAGGGGTGCGCAGGAATTTCCACACGCGATTTCAGCAGGGTACGTGTATTTCAGGGGTGCGCGGGAAGTTCCACACGCGATTTCAGCAGGGTACGTGTATTTCCGGGGTGCGCGGGAAGTCCCACACGCGATTTCAGCAGGGTACGTGTATTTCAGGGGTGCGCGGGAAGTTCCACACGCGATTGGCCCAGTGCGAGCAGGGTACGTGTATTTCAGGGGTGCGCGGGAATTTCCACACGCGATTTCAGCAGGGTACGTGTATTTCAGGGGTGTGCGGGAAGTTCCACACGCGATTGGCCCAGTGCGAGCAGGGTACGTGTATTTCAGGGGTGCGCGGGAATTTCCACACGCGATTTCAGCAGGGTACGTGTATTTCAGGGGTGCGCGGGAAGTTCCACACGCGATTTCATCAGGGTACGTGTATTTCAGGGGTGCGCGGGAAGTTCCACACGCGATTTCATCAGGGTACGTGTATTTCAGGGGTGCGCGGGAAGTTCTACACGCGATTGGGCCAGTGCGAGCAGGGTACGTGTATTTCAGGGGTGCGCGGGAATTTCCACACGCGATTTCAGCAGGGTACGTGTATTTCAGGGGTGCGCGGGAAGTTCCACACGCGATTTCATCAGGGTACGTGTATTTCAGGGGTGCGCGGGAAGTTCCACACGCGATTTCATCAGGGTACGTGTATTTCAGGGGTGCGCGGGAAGTTCCACATGCGATTGGCCCAGTGCGAGCAGGGTACGTGTATTTCAGGGGTGCGCGGGAATTTCCACACGCGATTTCAGCAGGGTACGTGTATTTCAGGGGTGCGCGGGAAGTTCCACACGCGATTTCATCAGGGTACGTGTATTTCAGGGGTTCTGGGGAGTACCACACATGAATTGGCCGTGTGGGCCCTCCCAGGTGTACGCTCCACAACCTCCACGGACCCTGCAGGCAGCCCACACCACGGGGGACTACCCTGCACCCCTGCTCATGTCCCGCAGGCAGCCCATCCACCATGGGCATGCCCCCCAGCCAACCCACATGTCACCTTGCACTACTGATCAACAATGCATGTCTCCCACCACCCCCACCCCCTGCCACCATGGGCAGCCTCCACCAGGCCCCCACTCATGTCTCCCACCACCCCCACCCCCCAGCCACCAGGGGCACCCTCCACCAGGCCCCCACCCATGTCTCCCACCACCCCCACCCCCCAGCCACCAGGGGCACCCTCCACCAGGCCCCCACCCATGTCTCCCACCACCCCCACCCCCCAGCCACCAGGGGCACCCTCCACCAGGCCCCCACTCATGTCTCCCACCACCCCCACCCCCCAGCAGTGCAGGGGCAGCCTCCACCAGGCCCCCACTCATGTCCCCTATCACCCCCACCCCCTTCGCCACCAGGGGCACCCTCCACCAGGCCCCCACCCATGTCTCCCAACACCCCCACCCCCCAGCCACCAGGGGCACCCTCCACCAGGCCCCCACCCATGTCTCCCACCACCCCCACCCCCCAGCAGTGCAGGGGCAGCCTCCACCAGGCCCACACTCATGTCCCCTATCACCCCCACCCCCCCGCCACCAGGGGCAGCCTCCACCAGGCCCCCACCCATGTCTCCCACCACCCCCACCCCCCAGCAGTGCAGGGGCAGCCTCCACCAGGCCCCCACTCATGTCCCCTATCACCCCCACCCCCCCGCCACCAGGGGCACCCTCCACCAGGCCCCCACCCATGTCTCCCACCACCCCCACCCCCCAGCCACCAGGGGCACCCTCCACCAGGCCCCCACCCATGTCTCCCACCACCCCCACCCCCCAGCCACCAGGGGCACCCTCCACCAGGCCCCCACTCATGTCTCCCACCACCCCCACCCCCCAGCAGTGCAGGGGCAGCCTCCACCAGGCCCCCACTCATGTCCCCTATCACCCCCACCCCCCCGCCACCAGGGGCACCCTCCACCAGGCCCCCACCCATGTCTCCCACCACCCCCACCCCCCAGCCACCATGGGCACCCTCCACCAGGCCCCCACCCATGTCTCCCACCACCCCCACCCCCCAGCAGTGCAGGGGCAGCCTCCACCAGGCCCACACTCATGTCCCCTATCACCCCCACCCCCCCGCCACCAGGGGCAGCCTCCACCAGGCCCCCACCCATGTCTCCCACCACCCCCACCCCCCAGCAGTGCAGGGGCAGCCTCCACCAGGCCCCCACTCATGTCCCCTATCACCCCCACCCCCCCGCCACCAGGGGCACCCTCCACCAGGCCCCCACTCATGTCTCCCACCACCCCCACCCCCCAGCAGTGCAGGGGCAGCCCCCACCAGGCCCCCACTCATGTCTACCACCACCCCCACCCCCCAGCCACCATGGGCACCCTCCACCAGGCCCCCACCCATGTCTCCCACCACCCCCACCCCCCAGCAGTGCAGGGGCAGCCTCCACCAGGCCCCCACTCATGTCTACCATCACCCCCACCCCCCAGCATCCAGGGTCACCCTCCACCAGGCCCCCACTCATGTCTCCCACCACCCCCACCCCCTGCCACCATGGGCAGCCTCCACCAGGCCCCCACTCATGTCTCCCACCACCCCCACCCCCCAGCAGTGCAGGGGCAGCCTCCACCAGGCCCCCACTCATGTCTCCCACCACCCCCACCCCCCAGCATCCAGGGTCACCCTCCCCCAGGCCCCCACTCATGTCTCCCACCACCCCCACCCCCCTGCCACCATGGGCAGCCTCCACCAGGCCCCCACTCATGTCTCCCACCACCCCCACCCCCCAGCCACCAGGGGCACCCTCCACCAGGCCCCCACCCATGTCTCCCACCACCCCCACCCCCCAGCAGTGCAGGGGCAGCCTCCACCAGGCCCCCACTCATGTCCCCTATCACCCCCACCCCCCCGCCACCAGGGGCACCCTCCACCAGGCCCCCACCCATGTCTACCACCACCCCCACCCCCCAGCCACCATGGGCACCCTCCACCAGGCCCCCACCCATGTCTCCCACCACCCCCACCCCCCAGCAGTGCAGGGGCAGCCTCCACCAGGCCCACACTCATGTCCCCTATCACCCCCACCCCCCCGCCACCAGGGGCAGCCTCCACCAGGCCCCCACCCATGTCTCCCACCACCCCCAGCCACCAGGGGCACCCTCCACCAGGCCCCCACCCATGTCTCCCACCACCCCCACCCCCCCAGCCACCAGGGGCACCCTCCACCAGGCCCCCACCCATGTCTCCCACCACCCCCACCCCCCCGCCACCAGGGGCACCCTCCACCAGGCCCCCACTCATGTCTCCCACCACCCCCACCCACCAGCCACCAGGGGCAGCCTCCACCAGGCCCCCACCCATGTCTCCCACCACCCCCACCCCCCAGCAGTGCAGGGGCAGCCTCCACCAGGCCCCCACTCATGTCTACCACCACCCCCACCCCCCAGCAGTGCAGGGGCACCCTCCACCAGGCCCCCACTCATGTCTCCCACCACCCCCACCCCCCAGCCACCAGGGGCACCCTCCACCAGGCCCCCACCCATGTCTCCCACCACCCCCACCCCCCAGCAGTGCAGGGGCAGCCTCCACCAGACCCCCACTCATGTCCCCTATCACCCCCACCCCCCCGCCACCAGGGGCACCCTCCACCAGGCCCCCACCCATGTCTCCCACCACCCCCCAGCCACCATGGGCACCCTCCACCAGGCCCCCACCCATGTCTCCCACCACCCCCACCCCCCAGCCACCATGGGCACCCTCCACCAGGCCCCCACCCATGTCTCCCACCACCCCCACCCCCCAGCAGTGCAGGGGCAGCCTCCACCAGGCCCCCACTCATGTCCCCTATCACCCCCACCCCCCCGCCACCAGGGGCAGCCTCCACCAGGCCCCCACCAATGTCTCCCACCACCCCCACCCCCCCAGTCACCAGGGGCACCCTCCACCAGACCCCCACTCATGTCTCCCACCACCCCCACCCCCCAGCCACCATGGGCACCCTCCACCAGGCCCCCACCCATGTCTCCCACCACCCCCACCCCCCAGCAGTGCAGGGGCAGCCTCCACCAGGCCCCCACTCATGTCTCCCACCACCCCCACCCCCCTGCCACCATGGGCAGCCTCCACCAGGCCCCCACTCATGTCTCCCACCACCCCCACCCCCCAGCCACCAGGGGCACCCTCCACCAGTCCCCCACCCATGTCTCCCACCACCCCCACCCCCCAGCAGTGCAGGGGCAGCCTCCACCAGGCCCCCACTCATGTCCCCTATCACCCCCACCCCCCCGCCACCAGGGGCACCCTCCACCAGGCCCCCACCCATGTCTACCACCACCCCCACCCCCCAGCCACCATGGGCACCCTCCACCAGGCCCCCACCCATGTCTCCCACCACCCCCACCCCCCAGCAGTGCAGGGGCAGCCTCCACCAGGCCCACACTCATGTCCCCTATCACCCCCACCCCTCTGCCACCAGGGGCAGCCTCCACCAGGCCCCCACCCATGTCTCCCACCACCCCCAGCCACCAGGGGCACCCTCCACCAGGCCCCCACCCATGTCTCCCACCACCCCCACCCCCCCAGCCACCAGGGGCACCCTCCACCAGGCCCCCACCCATGTCTCCCACCACCCCCACCCCCCCGCCACCAGGGGCACCCTCCACCAGGCCCCCACTCATGTCTCCCACCACCCCCACCCACCAGCCACCAGGGGCAGCCTCCACCAGGCCCCCACTCATGTCTCCCACCACCCCCTCCCCCCAGCAGTGCAGGGGCAGCCTCCACCAGGCCCCCACTCATGTCTACCACCACCCCCACCCCCCAGCAGTGCAGGGGCACCCTCCACCAGGCCCCCACTCATGTCTCCCACCACCCCCACCCCCCAGCCACCAGGGGCACCCTCCACCAGGCCCCCACCCATGTCTCCCACCACCCCCACCCCCCAGCAGTGCAGGGGCAGCCTCCACCAGACCCCCACTCATGTCCCCTATCACCCCCACCCCCCCCGCCACCAGGGGCACCCTCCACCAGGCCCCCACCCATGTCTCCCACCACCCCCCAGCCACCATGGGCACCCTCCACCAGGCCCCCACCCATGTCTCCCACCACCCCCACCCCCCAGCCACCATGGGCACCCTCCACCAGGCCCCCACCCATGTCTCCCACCACCCCCACCCCCCAGCAGTGCAGGGGCAGCCTCCACCAGGCCCCCACTCATGTCCCCTATCACCCCCACCCCCCCGCCACCAGGGGCAGCCTCCACCAGGCCCCCACCAATGTCTCCCACCACCCCCACCCCCCCAGTCACCAGGGGCACCCTCCACCAGACCCCCACTCATGTCTCCCACCACCCCCACCCCCCAGCCACCATGGGCACCCTCCACCAGGCCCCCACCCATGTCTCCCACCACCCCCACCCCCCAGCAGTGCAGGGGCAGCCTCCACCAGGCCCCCACTCATGTCTCCCACCACCCCCACCCCCCTGCCACCATGGGCAGCCTCCACCAGGCCCCCACTCATGTCTCCCACCACCCCCACCCCCCAGCCACCAGGGGCACCCTCCACCAGGCCCCCACCCATGTCTCCCACCACCCCCACCCCCCAGCAGTGCAGGGGCAGCCTCCACCAGGCCCCCACTCATGTCCCCTATCACCCCCACCCCCCCGCCACAAGGGGCACCCTCCACCAGGCCCCCACCGATGTCTCCCACCACCCCCACCCCCCAGCAGTGCAGGGGCAGCCTCCACCAGGCCCACACTCATGTCCCCTATCACCCCCACCCCCCCGCCACCAGGGGCAGCCTCCACCAGGCCCCCACCCATGTCTCCCACCACCCCCAGCCACCAGGGGCACCCTCCACCAGGCCCCCACCCATGTCTCCCACCACCCCCACCCCCCAGCCACCAGGGGCACCCTCCACCAGGCCCCCACCCATGTCTCCCACCACCCCCACCCCCCAGCCACCAGGGGCACCCTACACCAGGCCCCCATCCATGTGTCCCACCACCCCCACCCCCCAGCAGTGCAGGGGCACCCTCCACCAGGCCCCCACTCATGTCTCCCACCACCCCCACCCCCCTGCCACCATGGGCAGCCTCCACCAGGCCCCCACTCATGTCTCCCACCACCCCCACCCCCCAGCCACCAGGGGCACCCTCCACCAGGCCCCCACCCATGTCGCCCACCACCCCCACCCCCCAGCAGTGCAGGGGCAGCCTCCACCAGGCCCCCACTCATGTCCCCTATCACCCCCACCCCCCCGCCACCAGGGGCAGCCTCCACCAGGCCCCCACCCATGTCTCCCACCAACCCCACCCCCCCAGTCACCAGGGGCACCCTCCACCAGGCCCCCACTCATGTCTCCCACCACCCCCACCCCCCAGCCACCATGGGCACCCTCCACCAGGCCCCACCCATGTCTCCCACCACCCCCACCCCCCAGCAGTGCAGGGGCAGCCTCCACCAGGCCCCCACTCATGTCCCCTATCACCCCCACCCCCCCGCCACCAGGGGCAGCCTCCACCAGGCCCCCACCCATGTCTCCCACCACCCCCACCCCCCCAGTCACCAGGGGCACCCTCCACCAGGCCCCCACTCATGTCTCCCACCACCCGCACCCCCCAGCCACCATGGGCACCCTCCACCAGGCCCCCACCCATGTCTCCCACCACCCCCACCCCCCAGCCACCAGGGGCACCCTCCACCAGGCCCCCACCCATGTCTCCCACCACCCCCACCCCCCAGCCACCAGGGGCAACCTCCACCAGGCCCCCACTCATGTCTCCCACCACCCCCACCCCCCAGCCGCCAGGGGCAGCCTCCACCAGGCCCCCACTCATGTCTCCCACCACCCCCACCCCCCAGCCACCAGGGGCAGCCTCCACCAGGCCCCCACCCATGTCTCCCACCACCCCCAGCCACCAGGGGCACCCTCCACCAGGCCCCCAACTATGTCTCCCACCACCCCCACCCCCCAGCCACCAGGGGCACCCTCCACCAGGCCCCCACCCATGTCTCCCACCACCCCCACCCCCCAGCCACCAGGGGCACCCTCTACCAGGCCCCCACTCATGTCTCCCACCACCCCCACCCCCCAGCCACCAGGGGCAGCCTCCACCAGGCCCCCACTCATGTCTCCCACCACCCCCACCCCCCAGCCACCAGGGGCAGCCTCCACCAGGCCCCCACTCATGTCTCCCACCACCCCCACCCCCCAGCAGTGCAGGGGCAGCCTCCACCAGGCCCACACTCATGTCTCCTATCACCCCCACCCCCCCGCCACCAGGGGCAGCCTCCACCAGGCCCCCACTCATGTCTACCACCACCCCCAGCCCCCAGCAGTGCAGGGGCACCCTCCACCAGGCTCCCACTCATGTCTCCCACCACCCCCACCCCCTGCCACCATGGGCAGCCTCCACTAGGCCCCCACTCATGTCTCCCACCACCCCCACCCCCCAGCCACCAGGGGCAGCCTCCACCAGGCCCCCACTCATGTCTACCACCACCCCCACCCCCCAGCCACCATGGGCAGCCCCCACCAGGTCCTCACAATCCCCAATCATGTGCGTAATGGACAGCCTCCACAGCCAAAAAGCCCTACCAAGTAACCCATTCACCCACATGGAAATGGAAATCACATGTTACACCCCCAATGTTCATTAAGCTAATGAACCCATGTCCGTCACACACAATGGTTGCAATTGAATGGGAAAACACACAACATGACATGCATGAAACCAATGAGATGATACCACACAGTGAAGTATGGAAACAAAATTGTATTGAAAAAAATAAAGAATGCTAAAGAAAGAAAACAAACTACAATGTGAATGAGAAAAAAAAAGCTGCATGTCCGTATAAAAACACAAAACTGCAAATCAGAATCCAAAAAATATTTGGCCAAAGTCAAAAGTTAAAAAATCTCCATGCAATAAAGAACTATGTAAAAAACTACCAAGGGTCCATGAGCCCAACTGAACAAAGGAAACCTACTAAAAAACCTACCTAAAAATCAACTATATACAAAAAGTGGAGCAGTGTCCGTCGACTCCAAATCATAATAATAAAGAAAGGAAACCTAAAACTAAAGAACTATATACAAAGGCGGCGGGCAAGTCCAGCGGCTCACTCCGTGGTGTCCCGGGCCAGGGCATCATCGAACACCTGTTCGATGTCCCGGAGGCGGTCCAGTTCCATGGCCCCGAGGGTCCGCAGGGACGACGCCGTGTCCTCCACAAACCCCCTGTGGATTGCCTCGAGGCACTCGGCCCGCCTCAGGGCCCTCCGCATGGAGTTCTCCGCCCTGACCATTGTGAGCCGCGCCTCTTCCGCCCGCCGCCGCTCCGCACCTAAGGCGTGGCCCAACCGCTGCCACACGGAAGACACTCTCTGTCCTGGGTCCCCCTGCCCTCCGGCCGATGCCTGCCCCTCCGATGTCGAAAGCCCCGAGCCTTCATGTCTCCCACCATGTTGCTGCTGCTCTGCCTGTGCCCGTGCACTGCCTCCTGCTGCCTGCACATTCTCCGCCGGCTGGGGTGCAGTTGTTGATGTGGCCACCCCTGCTGGACCTCCGACTCCCGACTGTGTCAGGGATGCCTCCTCCACCAGCCTGGCCGCACCGTCAGAGGCAGCTCCACAGGGCACCCAGGTGACTGATGGGTGGGAAGATGGCACAGAGGACGACTGGCGCGTAGGGGGTCCAGTTGAGGAGGGGGTCGGAGCAAGCCCCATCAGATGGAGGAATCCGGCCTGGGTGACCTGTCCCAGCAGGCTGACGTGGTCAACGAGCCATTCGAGATGACGTGCAGTCTCTCCATGAAAAGACTGCAGGTCACCTCGCATGGCCCGTTGACGCAACGCCACACCAGCCAGGACAGGCTCAACCCGGACCTGGATGGCCACGACCGCAGGCAGAGGAAGGCCAGTTGACGTCAGCTCATCCCCTGCCTGAAAACGGGTCTGGACGTAGGCATCCCTGCTGGTGCAAGATGATGCAGGGACAGGATCGGGGACAGGATTGCACACAGGCACCTCCGCGGCCGCCTGTGCTGCCTCCTGTCCCTGTTCCTGCACTGCACCACTAGCACCAGTGGGATCCCCACCTCCAGACCCCGTCTCTGGTGCTTGCACGGCCCCCTCCTCCACCAAACCCCCCACCAACCTGGATGACTCCGTGCCATCTTCCCCTGTTGGGCCCTGTGGGGTCCCAGCTGCCCCTTCTGCTGCCGAGGAGTCCAACTGCAACCTCCGCCTCTTGGACCTCCTCCCGGCAGCTGCGGCCTGGGACGCGGCATATGGACTCCTCACTCCCCGACGAGATGACAACACGGGAGGGGAGCCGGGCCTTGCGTCTCCGGCTGGCGGTCGGATCCCCGGCGCTGTGCTCCACAGCACCTTCTCCGCCCTCTTCATCAGTTGACGCTGCAGACAGGGAGAAACAAAACACAGGCATCAGGGCACTGTACAATGGACACATACACGCATGACAGTTGCACATGAGTGGCATTGGCAAACCTCAGACATGTCATCACAATCCCCAACACACATGTCATTGCAACTCACACACATGAGCCATACCACAGCCATATCGCAACTGCCACCACCATCCCTGCACATACAACAGCATCAGCAGCCAAAGGGGAGCCAGACATCACATGCAACACAGGAAGTGCACCACACATGTACACACAGCACCACACTTGCATGCATGTCTACACCTCTGCCAAGTGTTGCACTGTTCAGACGGGCATCCATGTCACATCTGACAATCAGGCTTCCACATACCGCTGTCACATGCATCCATGTTGCATCACTGTTGCACCCTTGACAAATACACACACATGTACACAGTGCTCATACATGCAGCCGAAAACAACATACATGCCTGACATCACGGACATGTCTACTTACATACACATTCATCCAAACATGTGTGCACGCACAACTGCATTTGCCATGCAAGCCCACACACACAAGCACCATCCATGTCTCACACATTACAGCCCTCGCATGTGTCAGACCCATGGCCCTGTACACCCCCACCCATACTCAACCCCATACAAACAGATGTGCAACCGGCACAATGCCGAATGATCACCACACGCACTGCTCACAATCAGGATGCATGTACACTCACCGCTCGACTCCAGACGGGTCTGCTTCTCTAGGACCTGGACGTGGAGCGCTGGGGATATGCGTTCCAGGACCCCCATCTGTTCTTCCGACAAGTGGCCCCGGCGCCCCTTGGCATCCGCTGCCTTCAAGAGGCGCCGGGCCTTGTTCAGGGTCCTGGACCTGAAGTCCTCCCAGCGCTTCCTGACATGTTGTAAGTCCCGGACGTCCACCCCCTCCGCGTTGATGGCAGTCACGATGTCAGTCCAGATCCGAGTCCGTCCTTCCTTGTCGCCGCGGGAACTTCCGAAGAGGGCATCATACTGCCCCAGGACTTGCTCCACCAGGACACCAACTTCGGTGGCACTGAAGCTGGTGCCCCTCTGCCTCTCTGGCCGGGGGTTGTCAGTGGTCACAGATGGTGTTTGCCCCGACATGACAACCCCAGAGGCAGGAGTGGGTGGGCAACTGGGTCATGGGGCTGGGCTGTGGAGCGATGGAATTCCAGTCGGGAGTCTTCGGTTCCAGCAGGGGTGGTCACAGCAACAGCACCCCTGGCTGATGTGCAGGCAGCAAATGGCAGTGCACGTGGGCAGCAGGCAGTCAGGCAGCAGCAGATGGCAGGTGGGAGCGTGCTCGGGGCTCTGGGGGACAGTAGTCCGTCCTTCTGGGCAGGAGCGTGGTCTTCCGTGTGCTTACGCGTGGCCAGCTTGGTACGGAGTGATTTGGCACGTGAAAATCCTGCACGTCAGCGTGAAAACCTAGGAAAGGCCCTTAGCGCGTAAGTGCGTCAGCACGCATACGCGAATCTATTGGACCAAAGGCCCTCAGCGCGTAAGCGCGTCTGTGACGTGACCCGCATGGGTGTTTCCCACACAGCACGTGATGACAGAGCACACGTGGAAAGACTGCACGTCAGAGTGTCATCGCGTGTAATTGGACAGCACGGCAGAGTCTCATTGCGTGTAATTGGACAGCACGTCAGGGTGTCATCGCGTGTAATTGGACAAAAGTGCGCGTACACGCGATTGGCCTATGTACGTGTATATCAGGTGTGCGCGGACACTTACACACGCAAGTACGTCAGCGCACCTGTATCCCGGTGTGCGCGGGAATTTCCACACGCTATTGGACTGGGTACTGGATTTCAGGGGTGCGCGGGTCACACGCTCGCTTACAACACGCGCAACGCATTAATTTGCGCGCTAAAAAAATAACAAGCTCAGACCCAGGATGAACATACCGTTCCTAGCAGCAGTGGGCGTGGCCTACCAAAGGAGGAGGAGGAGGAGGATAGTCAGGGCCAGAATATTCACACCCAGAACCAGCCTTTTCGGGATGCCTGATGACCAGGTGCATGGGAGGTACAGGTTTCCACCACACATCATACTGGACCTGGTGAGTGAGTGGGAGGATGACCTCACATCACCCACCCTGTGCTCCCAAGCACTCAGCCCCCTGGAGAAGGTCCTCAATGTACTGCACTTCTTAGCCACTGGATCATTTCAGCGGACAAGTGCCATTGTGGGTGGTGTATCACAGGCCACCCAGTCACGCTGCCCACACCAGGTCTTGAACATCATCACTGCACGCCCATCAGTCCGCAGGCACATATACCTGCCCAGAACCCCTGCAGAAAGGCATGCTGCCGCCCTGGATTTCTACGCTGTGGCACGATTCCCCAAAGTGCTAGGTGCCATCGACTGCACCCATGTGGCTCTACGTCCCCCCAGGGCATCTGAGCACATCTATAGGAACCGCAAGCACTGGCATTCCATCAACGTGCAGGTAGTATGTAATGCCAAGGGAAGCATCACCTCAGTATATGCCAACTATCCCGGGTCCACCCACGACAGCTTCATTTACCGAATGTCCACCCTAAGCCGGGACCTAGAAGCTGGGCGGCATGGCGATACATGGCTGCTTGGTGAGTATGAATGCCACTGCACATGCATGCATGTCAGATACTGAGCAAGGTCACAACCCCACCAATGATACCAATCACCACCTCCACAGGGGACAGTGCCTACCCTCTCAGCCCCCACATGAGGACGCCAATTCGGAACCCCACCACGCCACCCCAGGTAAGATATAACGCAGGCCACATTACAACCCGGGGCATAGTGGAGCGCACATTCGGAGTGCTGAAGTCACGCTTTTGCTCCCTTGACCGTTCTGGCGGGCAGCTGTTGTACGCTCCCCCAGTAGTGTGCAGGATCATAGTGGCAGCATGTGTCCTGCACAACGTTGCAACACGCCGGGGCCTGGCCGTGGACATGGTGGTGCCCCCCCCATCCCCAACCACATGCACAGCCGCTGCGCATGGGAGGGGAAAGGGCACGGGGGGAGGCAGCCCGTACACAGCTAGTGGCTAATTACTTCACATAGAAATCACACCCCTGTGGAGTGCACACTGCCCTGCCACATTCCATCTGACAATCAATGATGACTCAACCTGACACTGACCCTGAATGTCTGGAGAAAGAACCGTGAAAACCATATCAGCCTGAGATTGTTCACCTGGAAGTGTCACAATGTGTGCATCCCTACCCACACAGACACCACCAATGCAGTTTTGTGAAGTTGCACATTCAAGCAGCTAAAATGAATGCCCACTTGCAAAATGCAACAAGAGGACAGTGCCATGTCAGCCAACCCAACCCCAGCACCGCCACACCACACACCGTGCCATGTCATGCTATTTGCAGGTAAACAAAGTAATCCACACAACATGACACTAGTGTCACAATGTACAGTGTCCCTATTAGATACTTGCAACACCTGAAATGCCCACAGTAATGCCGGACCAACAACAAACTTGAGCACGTACTACCATTAACATGACATCACTAATGTTAAATATTAGTAGTCTCACCACCTGGAAATGCCTGCACTCCCACCACTACCAACTGTGCAGTGTTGGCGCCATGTAGAGTTGTAGGTGCACTGCTGCCAACATGGACCACATCTCCAGACTAGAGGTCCTTGTGTAGACATGAGGAAGGGATCTGCAAATTGGGAGGTAGACACAGAAGATGAGTTACACATCAATGCAACATGCAGTGTACAACACAACAGCAATATGCACTAGGAATGTATACACAGTATTGACTACAGACTGCCCACACAGCTCATGGGAGTCCAACGTCACTGTGTAATTCACTGTCACTTGGGCACACCCTTTGCAAGCCCATGGCAACGGGAAGCAGGAGGGGTGTGTGTGACTCAAACCCAAGCATCTGAACCAAATACATTACAAGCCTGCATGTGCCCAGCCACAATGCAGCGTATGCCCACAGGAACCACGGAAGCCAACAAATCGTCCCAAAAAAATAGGGAATAAAATAAATAAAAATAAAAATAAAAATAAAAAAAAATAAAAAATGGCCATTGAAGGGCCCGGGGGGGGGGGGGGTTGGGGAGGCCACCCAGGAGGTCCGAGGACAGGATGCACACCAGAACCCACCTGCGTGGATCCTGGGGAAAAAAAACACCTCCATGGGCTCATGGCCCACACGGCTACCCTATTGTGGGAGTATCACTGCTGTCGCTATTATCACCCTGTGCAGCTGCATCCGGAGGTGGTTGCACTATGGGAGGCAGCCCACGCAAGGCCCTAGTCTGCTCCTCCATGGCTGCAAGCATGCGGGTGTGGTAGGTCTGGTTCTGGAGGATGAGTGTGCGGAGGTCCCCATGCAACAACTCACGGGATGCCCGGACCTCCGCCCTCGTTGCCTGCATCTCAGCTGAGAGCGTACGGGTGAGATGCTCCAGCTGCTGTTCTGTCCTTTGGTGTGTTGAAGCCTCAAGCTCAACAAGAGTCGTCCTGAGGTGAAGGAGCTCCTGCCTCAGGGCTTCCCTGTGGCCCTGGGACTCAATGGAGATGGCCTCCTGCAGAGTGGCCAGTGCCGCCCGCCTGTCCCTGTTGGACCCCAACATGTCCTCCCTGTGTGACTGGCAGATGGAGTCAGTTGCCTGCTCTAGTCGCTCCATCAGCCTTTCAGGGGGGACAATGGAAGTGGCCACCCTATCCATGGCCTGAGCCATCATCTCGGATGATGCTGCCTGTTGGGTTGCCATACCGTAAATGGATTGCTCCCATGCGGTATTGCCAGGTGGCGTACGGCCACCACGTCGGCGGGCACCACACCTGTCTGGGGCAAGGCGAACTGCGCCTTGCTGTGCCAGCACTGCCTGAGGCTGCAGGACTGCATTCCCCCTCTGATCTGCTGGCCCAGGAACAGGATCAGATGTCGCGGAGTGTGACCCTGCATCCGTAACCACCAAAGGCGTAGCTGCCAACACTGACATCCCCATTGAGGGTTCTGACCCTGGTGCAGGTGGGTGAGACAGAACAGAATCCCTCCCTGGAACACTCACCTGCGACGGCACGTAGGTCTCATCCGAATCAACACCCGAGTACAGCTCGGGGGAGGTGCAGCCAGAGACACCCCTTGAGAGCAGGACCTGCAGCACTTGTGGGTTCTCACCCACCACCACACCACGTCCCTCACTGGTGGTTGGTCGGCCCTCGGACCCCTCCTGGGTCTGCACCATCTCCACAACCCCAGCAGTATCAGGTGCGTCTTCCCCTGCAAAGACATAAAAACAAAGAAATGGAAACAGGCATTAGCACCATGGCACACAATGAGGGCTGAGAAGCAAGAGAACCAGTACTTGTTTGACACATGTCCCACATGACTAAAACCCTCCCATGCATGCACCCTCACTGCGTATGAAGGGCAGGCAAATGGCACACACTGATGACACCAAGATGGAAGATGAACACATTTTCTGCATGCTGCCTGGCAGTGGCATCACACATTGGCCTGTGATTGGCAGGTGAAACACACATGCCATCACACAGATGCCATGTACCATTGCTATTGAGTGAAGATGGAGAGGAGGGCAGCACCTATTCATTCAGTCCAGTTCCCGCATGTAATAGCTTTTCTAATTCAAACAGGTCAGATTCTTCACCTGGAGCTGCCAGTCCGAAATGGTGCAATTGCACAGGGACATGTTTGTACAAATGATATCCAGGTAACAAAGTCACTCCACTTTACCATAGCCATGTCAGACATGTGACTAGAGGACTGCAACATGCCTAGTAATAGTGGTGGAATGTAAACAATCTGACTAAATGAACAGTGAAAAATCAAGCAACAATGTTGTGGCAAGGTGACACTTCAAGGGCAACTGGCGTGCAGTTGGGCTAGATGTCTACTGTTGGCAGAAGAGATACTGCTATGGCCAAATGCAGCTGCGCAGGATGTATTGCATGAAGCACATGGCTGACCCATACGACTCAGGCGCACACACTCTCACCTGTCACACAAACAGAAGCCCTCACACACACCATGCACATGGATAACACACACATGCATGTGCACTCACCGGACAATGCCTCGTAATCAGCCAGATCTCCCCTGCCTTGGATCTGTTCCTCCGTGACGTAGGTCCCAGCGACTGACTCATGTGGAGTGAGTTCCATGTCTACTACTGGAGACCCACCTCCAGTCACTAGAGTTGCGGCATGACTTGAGGCCAGCTTACTCTTTGCCCTGCGCTTTAGGTCATTCCAGCGCTTATAGCAATCATTGGCTGTGCGCCTCATGATTCCAAGGGCACTTACGATGTCCGCAACGGTCTGCCAGTGTGCCTGGCGTTGTGCAGGTGTGGTCTTGGATCCTGCAACAATGACCATCTCGTTGTCATGTGCGGACACATACTCGACAAGTGCATTCAGTTCGTCATCCATGAAGCTGGGCTTCCTGGATGGGCCGGACTGTGTAGCCGTGTCTGGGGCATCAGCCTGTGCCGGACGAGCACTCTTCCTCTTCCGCTTGGAAGGTGGTGGTGATCCTGAGTGTCCTGCGCCGCTCTGGACACTAGGGGCAGGAGCCCTGGTGGACTCTGTATCAGGAGTGTGGGATTGCACACTCAGCATGGGAGTTGGGGCAGGCATTGGCTCTAGTGTGATGGTGTCAGGGGGAATGTCAGCAGCATGGACTAGGACCGACACTGTCCGGGCTGGGTGTGTGAGGGCTGGGGTGGATGGAGCCACAGCTGCCCCTGCAGCCTCTCCGCCCTGCCTACTTGGTGCAGCAGATGACCTTGCTGCCCCAGATGCACGTGGCATGGTGACATCAACGTGCACCAGCGCACGTGTCATAGGCCTGCTGACCTGGAAGTCAGCCATGGAGTCAGCCAGGTCTGGTGCCACAATGGGCTGGTCCAACAAGGGCTGAGCATGGATGGTGTCAGCCACATCAGCCTCAACAGGAGGGTGGGGGATTATGGGTGCCCTTGACTGGTCCTCCACACATGGGGGGACAGGCTCACCCTGCAAGTAACGACCACGTCCCCTACCGGATCCACCACGGCCACCACTTGTGGCTCTTCCACCTTTGCCACCCTTACGGAATCCTCGCCTCCCAGCCATGGCACTGATGTTAATGTACGTATGGGAGTGGCTGTAAAATATTGTCCTGGGCAATTGGGGGTCAAAGGGGTTGGGTACCAGATGGTAATTGTACCCTAGTGCTCTTGCAAGGCTGATTGTAACCCCTGGGGAAAGATGACGGGTCACGCTACGCACAGGAGCCCCAAAAAAGGGAGATGACGTGCACGCAACCCCTCCTAGACCACGTGTGCAGAAAGAAAAACCTGCACTACGCTGTGGCACCCAGTAACACAAGAATGAACGTATGCGTGTCACACGCAGCCTAGAATGACCTCTGAAGGGGTAGGCTACACACGGGGCAAGCACAGATGTTAGATACGTGCGTGACTCACCGTCTGCCAGGTAAAAGAGCGTGAAAAAGGAGCGCGTTTGGTTGGCAACACCCCCGTCAAAAGAAGATTTGTACGCTGTCTGAGGAGACAGGACAACAGTAGAAGGGAACACTGTTTGAGGGAACAGGCCCAGGTAAACCAGTAAAAGAGAAAAAAGAGAAAAAGCTGTCAGAGGTAACCGGGAATACGAACTTGAAACGCCGTGAAGTAAATCGCGTGTGAAACGACAAGAAGTACAGAATTCACCCACTCGCTCTCCATGAAAAGCACGTACAAGGAAATGGTGTTCTACACGTACCTTTTATACAGGCCCACACGTCCAGCGTCACTTACGCGGCGTGTATGCGCTAGGGCCATTTCCACCAATTACACGCTTTGTCACTTCTGCGTGTAGGGCCATTTCCACCAATCACACGCGATTACACTCTGACGTGCAGTCTTTCCACGTGTGCTCTGTCATCACGTGCTGTGTGGGAAACACCCGTGCGGGTCACGTCACAGACGCGCTTACGCGCTGAGGGCCTTTGGTCCAATAGAATCGCGTATGCGTGCTGACGCGCTTACGCGCTAAGGGCCTTTCCTCGGTTTTCACGCTGACGTGCAGGATTTTCACATGCCAAATCACTCCGTACCAAGCTGGCCACGCGTAAGCACACGGAATACCATGCTCCTGCCCGGAGGGCTGAACTACTGCCCCCCAGAGCCCCGAGCACGCTCCCACCTGCCATCTGCTGCTGCCTGACTGCCTGCTGCCCCTGCACTGCTGGGGGGTGGGGGTGGTGGTAGACATGAGTGGGGGCCTGGTGGAGGGTGCCCCTGCACTGCTGGGGGGTGGTGGTAGACATGAGTGGGGGCCTGGTGGAGGCTGCCCCTGCACTGCTGGGGGGTGGGGGTGGTGGGAGACATGAGTGGGGGCCTGGTGGAGGGTGCCCCTGGTGGCTGGGGGGTGGGGGTGGTGGGAGACATGGGTGGGGGCCTGGTGGAGGCTGCCCCTGCACTGCTGGGGGGTGGGGGTGCAGGGTGACATGAGCAGGTGTGCAGGGTAGTCCCCTGTTTTGTGGGCTGCCTGCAGGGGCCGTCGAGGGTGTACAGGGAACACCTGTGAGGACCCACCCAGCCTAATCGCGTGTGGACCTTCCCGCGCACCCCTGTAATACACGTACCAAGCCAAATCGCGTGTGATAATTCCCGCGCACCCCTGTAATACACGTACCCAGCCGAATCGCGTGTAAAACTTCCCGTGTACCCCTGTAATACACGTACCCAGCCAAATCGCGTGTGATAATTCCCGCGCACCCCTGAAATACACGCGCCCAGGCTATTCGCGTGTGGAACTTCCTGCGCACCCCTGAAATACACGCGCCCAGGCTATTCGCGTGTGGAACTTCCCGCGCACCCCTGAAATACACGCGCCCAGGCTATTCGCGTGTGGAACTTCCGCGCACCCCTGAAATACATGCGCCCAGGCTATTCGCGTGTGGAACTTCCCGCGCACCCCTGAAATACACGCGCCCAGGCTATTCGCGTGTGGAACTTCCCGCGCACCCCTGAAATACACGTAGCACGCTGGGAGACATGAGTGGGGGCCTGGTGGAGGGTGCCCCTGGATGGTGGGGGGTGGGGGTGGTGGGAGACATGAGTGGGGGCCTGGTGGAGGGTGCCCCTGGTGACTGGGGGGGTGGGGGTGGTGGGAGACATGGGTGGGGGCCTGGTGGAGGCTGCCCCTGGTGGCGGGGGGGTGGGGGTGATAGGGGACATGAGTGGGGGCCTGGTGGAGGCTGCCCCTGCACTGCTGGGGGGTGGGGGTGGTGGGAGACATGGATGGGGGCCTGGTGGAGGGTGCCCCTGGTGGCGGGGGGGTGGGGGTGATAGGGGACATGAGTGGGGGCCTGGTGGAGGCTGCCCCTGCACTGCTGGGGGCTGGGGGTGGTGGGAGACATGGGTGGGGGCCTGGTGGAGGGTGCCCATGGTGGCTGGGGGGTGGGGGTGGTGGGAGACATGAGTGGGGGCCTGGTGGGGGCTGCCCCTGGATGGTGGGGGGGTGGGGGTGATGGGAGACATGAGTGGGGGCCTGGTGGAGGGTGCCCCTGGTGGCTGGGGGGTGGGGGTGGTGGGAGACATGGGTGGGGGCCTGGTGGGGGCTGCCCCTGCACTGCTGGGGGTGGTGGGAGACATGAGTGGGGGCCTGGTGGAGGGTGCCCCTGGATGGTGGGGGGGGTGGTGGGAGACATGAGTGGGGGCCTGGTGGAGGGTGCCCCTGGTGGCTGGGGGGTGGGGGTGGTGGGAGACATGGGTGGGGGCCTGGTGGAGGCTGCCCCTGCACTGCTGGGGGGTGGGGGTGGTGGGACACATGGATGGGGGCCTGGTGGAGGGTGCCCCTGGTGGCGGGGGGTGGGGGTGATAGGGGACATGAGTGGGGGCCTGGTGGAGGCTGCCCCTGCACTGCTGGGGGGTGGGGGTGGTGGGAGACATGGGTGGGGGCCTGGTGGAGGGTGCCCATGGTGGCTGGAGGGTGGGGGTGGTGGGAGACATGAGTGGGGGCCTGGTGGGGGCTGCCCCTGCACTGCTGGGGGCTGGGGGTGGTGGGAGACATGAGTGGGGCCTGGTGGAGGGTGCCCATGGTGGCTGGGGGGTGGGGGTGGTGGGAGACATGGGTGGGGGCCTGGTGGAGGGTGCCCCTGGTGGCTGGGGGGTGAGGGTGGTGGTAGACATGAGTGGGGGCCTGGTGGAGGGTGCCCCTGGTGGCTGGGGGGTGGGGGTGGTGGGAGACATGGATGGGGGCTTGGTGGGGGCTGCCCCTGCACTGCTGGGGGGTGGGGGTGGTGGGAGACATGAGTGGGGGCCTGGTGGAGGGTGCCCCTGGATGGTGGGGGGTGGGGGTGGTGGGAGACATGAGTGGGGGCCTGGTGGAGGGTGCCCCTGGTGGCTGGGGGGTGGGGGTGGTGGGAGACATGGGTGGGGGCCTGGTGGAGGCTGCCCCTGCACTGCTGGGGGGTGGGGGTGGTGGGACACATGGATGGGGGCCTGGTGGAGGGTGCCCCTGGTGGCGGGGGGGTGGGGGTGATAGGGGACATGAGTGAGGCCTGGTGGAGGCTGCCCCTGCACTGCTGGGGGGTGGGGGTGGTGGGAGACATGGGTGGGGGCCTGGTGGAGGGTGCCCATGGTGGCTGGGGGGTGGGGGTGGTGGGAGACATGAGTGGGGGCCTGGTGGGGGCTGCTCCTGCACTGCTGGGGGGTGGGGGTGGTGGGAGACATGAGTGGGGGCCTGGTGGAGGGTGCCCCTGGTGGCTGGGCGGGTGGGGGTGGTGGGAGACATGAGTGGGGGCCTGGTGGGGGCTGCCCCTGCACTGCTGGGGGGTGGGGGTGGTGGGAGACATGAGTGGGGGCCTGGTGGAGGGTGCCCCTGGATGGTGGGGGTGGGGGTGGTGGGAGACATGAGTGGGGGCCTGGTGGAGGGTGCCCCTGGTGGCTGGGGGGTGGGGGTGGTGGGAGACATGGGTGGGGGCCTGGTGGAGGCTGCCCCTGCACTGCTGGGGGGTGGGGGTGGTGGGACACATGGATGGGGGCCTGGTGGAGGGTGCCCCTGGTGGCGGGGGGGTGGGGGTGATAGGGGACATGAGTGGGGGCCTGGTGGAGGCTGCCCCTGCACTGCTGGGGGGTGGGGGTGGTGGGAGACATGGGTGGGGGCCTGTGGAGGGTGCCCATGGTGGCTGGGGGGTGGGGGTGGTGGGAGACATGAGTGGGGGCCTGGTGGGGGCTGCCCATGCACTGCTGGGGTGTGGGGGTGGTGGGAGACATGGTTGGGGGCCTGGTGGAGGGTGCCCCTGGTGGCTGGGGGGTGGGGGTGGTGGGAGACATGGGTGGGGGCCTGGTGGAGGGTGCCCCTGGTGGCTGGGGGGTGGGGGTGGTGGGAGACATGGGTGGGGGCCTGGTGGAGGCTGCCCCTGGTGGCGGGGGGGTGGGGGTGATAGGGGACATGAGTGGGGGCCTGGTGGAGGCTGCCCCTGCACTGCTGGGGGGTGGGGGTGGTGTGAGACATGGGTGGGGGCCTGGTGGAGGGTGGCCATGGTGGCTGGGGGGTGGGGGTGGTGGGAGACATGGGTGGGGGCCTGGTGGAGGGTGCCCATGGTGGCTGGGGGGTGGGGGTGGTGGGAGACATGAGTGGGGGCCTGGTGGAGGTTGCCCCTGGTGGCTGGGGGGTGGGGGTGGTGGGAGACATGGGTGGGGGCCTGGTGGAGGGTGCCCCTGGTGGCTGGGGGGTGGGGGTGGTGGGAGACATGGGTGGGGGCCTGGTGGAGGGTGCCCCTGGTGGCTGGGGGGTGGGGGTGGTGGGAGACATGGGTGGGGGCCTGGTGGAGGCTGCCCCTGGTGGCGGGGGGGTGGGGGTGATAGGGGACATGAGTGGGGGCCTGGTGGAGGCTGCCCCTGCACTGCTGGGGGGTGGGGGTGGTGGGAGACATGGGCGGGAGCCTGGTGGAGGGTGCCCATGGTGGCTGGGGGGTGGGGGTGGTGGGAGACATGGGTGGGGGCCTGGTGGAGGGTGCCCATGGTGGCTGGGGGGTGGGGGTGGTGGGAGACATGGGTGGGGGCCTGGTGGAGGGTGCCCCTGGTGGCTGGGGGGTGGGGGTGGTGGGAGACATGGGTGGGGGCCTGGTGGAGGGTGCCCCTGGTGGCTGGGGGGTGGGGGTGGTGGGAGACATGGGTGGGGGCCTGGTGGAGGCTGCCCCTGGTGGCGGGGGGGTGGGGGTGATAGGGGACATGAGTGGGGGCCTGGTGGAGGCTGCCCCTGCACTGCTGGGGGGTGGGGGTGGTGGGAGACATGGGTGGGGGCCTGGTGGAGGGTGCCCATGGTGGCTGGGGGGTGGGGGTGGTGGGAGACATGGGTGGGGGCCTGGTGGAGGGTGCCCCTGGTGGCTGGGGGGTGGGGGTGGTGGTAGACATGAGTGGGGGCCTGGTGGAGGCTGCCCCTGCACTGCTGGGGGGTGGGGGTGCAGGGAGACATGAGCAGGTGTGCAGGGTAGTCCCCTGTTTTGTGGGCTGCCTGCATGGGCCGTCGAGGGTGTACAGGGAACACCTGTGAGGACCCACCCAGCCTAATCGCGTGTGGAACTTCCCGCGCACCCCTGAAATACACGCGCCCAGGCTATTCGCGTGTGGAACTTCCCGCGCACCCCTGAAATACACGCGCCCAGGCTATTCGCGTGTGGAACTTCCCGCGCACCCCTGAAATACACGCGCCCAGGCTATTCGCGTGTGGAACTTCCCGCGCACCACTGAAATACACGCGCCCAGGCTATTCGCGTGTGGAACTTCCCGCGCACCCCTGAAATACACGCGCCCAGGCTATTCGCGTGTGGAACTTCCCGCGCACCCCTGAAATACACGCGCCCAGGCTATTCGCGTGTGGAACTTCCCGCGCACCCCTGAAATACACGCGCCCAGGCTATTCGCGTGTGGAACTTCCCGCGCACCCCTGAAATACACGTACCCTGCTGAAATCGCGTGTAAAAGTTCCCGCGCACCCCTGTAATACACGTACCCTGGCTAATCGCGTGTATAACTTCACGCGTACCCCTGATATGCACGTTACCCGCTTTGCGTTCCTTGTTTGGCAGCCCTGTAAACTGGTCCAGGGTTAGCGCAGCCCTTTGCGATGATTTAGCGATTTTGATGGCTTTTCCTTGCGCGAGGGCGTTCTTGTGGGCGTTACTGCAGGGTCGCTGCGATACTCTGTGCCACGGCTGGTTTGGGAGCCTAAAATCCATGAATACGCTGTGCGCAGAAATCGGTTTTAGCGCACGTGCCTGGCGCAGACAATCGCACGCGGACACTCTGCGCCAGCCGCTTGCGACACTTTTCTGCGAAATTCTATGAATTACCCTGTTATTCTATAGTCGATACGAATCAGCAAACGTGTGCAAAGGCGTAAATTATCCATGTTTCAATGTTCTCGTGTATTTGTCTGCCTTTGTGAATCCTGAAGGTTATGCGTTGAAGTGCAATGACATTGGAAGGGCCATTGTGTGCAATGATTGGACAATTAAGGAAGAACTAGATAGGGCAGAAGTTTTTTAGTTATTTAACCAATCTGGGCTGGAAGAACATGTGTTCTTTTTCTGCTATGTGGTCTAGAAATGGGCCCCAGATCTTTTGGAATTTGGCTGACCGATTTTCTATTGCTGCCGTTAATTTCTCTATTCCCAAAAGTTCCCAAACCTTAACACACCAGTACGCTATGTGGGGTCCCTCCAATACCTTCCAAAATCGGGCTCGCGTAAGGCGGGCCGCCACAAGTAATTGTGTGATTAGCCGTGCTCTAAGGCCCGACTGTGGATAGGACTCATCATCTGGAGCGTCACCCAACAGCATCTCTAATGGGTCCATGGGGAGGAGGGTTCCACAAATGTCCTTGATTTTGGACCTAATCTCTAACCAAAAGGATTGAATGATCGGACAAAACCACCACAGGTGCCCCAAGTCTCCTTTTGCCCCGCAGCCATGCCAAAATACATCAGGGTAATCTACGTTCATTGCATGCAACCTCTGCGGTGAGAAGTACCATCAGTAGCGGATCTTAAGTGCGCATTCCCTGACTGTCATGCATCTAGAGGACCTATGTGCTCTGTCCCAGATTCTCTGCCAAGACTCCGAGGAGACCTCTATCCCCAGCTCCCTCTCCCATGCCAACATATAGGAGATTTTCTCATATTCTGGGACGATTTCAAGGAGGCGATAACATTTTGCCACTTTATGAGAACGTTGACCTTACCAAGGCCTCATGGCAGCCTTTTTAACTACAGGGTTGGTGATCCATTGTCTGAGCTCTATATATGTAAATCTCTCTGTCTCTGGGAGGTCAAACTTCTCCCTGCACTGGGTGAAGGTCAATGGGTTATTATCAGCATAGAGCTCTTTCAATCTCAGTGGCCCCGTTCTTGAGCAGTTTTTGTATGAACTGGGTTGAAGCCCTGGGGTGAAGGTCGGATTCTGCATGATTGGGGGAAGGGGACCCAGTCCCGGGGAGATCTCCCTTAACATGCAATGCCTGTCCCAACAACGGAGCGTGGATTGCGTGGTTGGGAGAATCGGCCTCCGGGAAGCCCGTGCCTCCCGCGGCATGAAGGGGAGATAAGAGAGGGGAGCCCCGGACACAATTGTTCAATGTCATGCAATTTGGGCTGCTCGGTAGTATTTCAAGATGGAAGGGAGCCCAAGACCCCCTAGCTGCCTGCTTCTGGTAAGAATCTTACGCTGAATTCTAGGAGTTCTTCGCTGCCAGATAAAGCGGCCTATTTCGTTCTGCAACTCTAGTAAGTTGCGCTCTGAAATTTGGACCGGAAGCGCTTGGAATGTGTAGAGGAGCTGGGGAAGCAAGGTCATTTTAACGGCACTTAAGCGCCCCAACCACGATATCTCCTAGAGGGACTCCTTAGCGTCTTTTAATAACAGAGGAATGTTAGCTCTCGCCAAGCCTGAATAAGTCGGTGTCAAATGCACCCCCAGGTATGTGATTTTGGAGTTTCCCCATCCAAGGGAGTAGGTGTTCTGTAAGGCATTTAACACCTGAGTTGTTTCGGACAAGTTCAGGCCAATTGATTTGGCCGTGTTTATTGTGAAGACCGAAATCTGAGCAAAGCGGTCAAGCAGACTCATAAGCGGAGGAACCGAGGTCTGAACCTCTTTTAAGAAACAGAGCACATCGTCCGCATAGAGCGCCACTTTGTGGGTCTGGTCTCCCACTTCGAACCCCTGAATTTCAGGGTGGAAACGTTTGTGTTGGGCTAGTGGTTCCATTGCTAGGGCAAAGACCAATGGGGATAGGGGGCACCCCTGCCTGGTTCCCCTGCCGAGGGGAATCTGCGGTGTCCAGTGGGTGTTGACTCGTATTCGGGTGGAGGGAATCTGAATATTGGACATGACTAGTTTAGAGAATTGTGGGCCAAAACCAAAACCCTTCAGGACCAATTGCAGGTAGTCCCATGACATGCTCTCGAATGCCCAATGGGCGTCTAGGGATAGCAGTGAAAGGGGACCCGGCATAGAGGGGGCTAAAGCTATTAGGTCTATTGTTCTACGAATGTTGTTGTGGGCTGCTCGGCCCTGGATAAAGCCTGTCTGATCCCTGTCTATTAGTGTAGGTAACACCTCCCCCAGCCGACATGCTATAATTTTGCTGAACAGCTTGGCATCCGTATTGAGCAAGGCTATGGGCCGGTAGGATGCACAGTCAGCCGGGTCTTTTCCGGGTTTTAGAAGTAGGGTTGTATTTGATTCCGACATAGATTGTGTGACGGAGCCCGTTTCCCAGATGACATTTAACAGCTTTGTAAGGTGCGGTATGAGTTCTTTAGCGAAAGTTTTATAGAACTTATTTGTGAACCCATCTGGGCTCAGAGCCTTGTCGATAGAGTGAGCTTTGACGGCAAATTCAACTTCCTTGGCTGATATTGGGGCTAACAAAGATTCTAGTGAGGACTGTGACAGCTGGGGGAGGTCAGCCTTAGCTATGAATTCTTTGGCGGACTTCAGGTCCCCCCTGTGCGTGGTAGCATGTTCCCTGAAAAATTCCTCCATAACACGGCATTTGCCCTCTTTGGAGTGGGTAACTTTGCCTGTTTTATCCCGCAGAAAATCTATTCTGTTTTGCTTAGTCTATTTACCTAATTTGGCTGCTAATAATTTGTTAGCCTTATTACCTTTTGTGTAAAAGAATTGCTTGGTACGCATCAAGCCGTAGGCCGCTCTCCCCATATGATGTGCCTCCAGAGCTTTCTATGCCATCCGCAGGTCTCTCAGTGACCTCTGTGAGGGTTTCTTCTTATGCGCTTCCTTTAATCTAAGGGCTTCCCCTTCTAAATAATCCAGAAGTAGTCTCCTAGCTCTCCCCCGCTGTGCTGCCTGTTCTATTACGTGGCCCCTAATCACTGCTTTACTTGCTTCCCAGATCGTTCCCCAGCCCACATCCTCCGTATCATTCTCTCTATAATATAACTCCATGGTTTCTCTAATGTTGGCACAAATTACTGGGTCATCTTATAGGAAGTCATTTAGTCTTCATGTGGGTTTCATGGGGGGAGTAGTTCGAAGAGGAGTCATGGACAGCGCAACCAGGGAGTGGTCTGCAAGAGCTTCTGGAAGTATATCCACTTCCACTACATTCTGGATGAGAGAGTCAGAGATAAAAAACACGTCCAACCTTGAGAATCCAGCATGAACTGCCGAAAAGTATGTGTAGTCCCTCTCCTCTTGATGACAGTATCTCGATACCTCGATCAAGGAATGTTCTTTCAACAGTGAGGTGAGAGCCTTGAAGTTGTTCCTATCATTTATTGTAGGCGGTAAAGTTTGTCGACCAAGGGGTTGATTACCGCAATAAAATCCCCACCTAAGATCACCTCCCCCTCAGCCTGGTTGTGATGCTGGAAATGCATCGGAGGGACAGGGCCTCCGTATCCTTGTCCTTTACTGCTTTTTATCGTGTGTTCTGTTGTGTTTTCCGCGCAGGAGTTCATGTGGGACTCCTAGCGGTGCAGCCCTTTCTTTTGGTTTGGTGAACGGACCCGTGGGATACCCTTATGGCACCCATGGATGGGGGTACAACCCTGTGCCCCTAGTGTATGTTTTTGGGCACCTATGGGTGGCCCGCAGAGCAGGGTATGGGCTGGTGGCAGCTCCATGCTGAATTTGACAGGTGCGCGGAGTATCCTCCATTTTGGGATACCCCAGCCCTGCCATTGGGATTCATTGATTCCTGATGGAAAACAAGATGGCCCTGGTGGCCTCTTGCTTCCTATTACCCATTACCTTGTTTCCCCAAAGTCCTGGGAAGCCCTGACTCTGTCCCTTCCCCCTGACTGACTGTTGGGTGGAAATGCCATATATGGTGTTGTTGTGAAGGCCTGGCCAGACTAGCTGGGGCCTTCCCGGTGATGTATGATGTGGGTACCTCCTGTGGGTAGGACCTGGGTGAATAGAGTGTACGACGAATATGCATTCTGTGTTGGTGGTGTCTAGTATCTGGTGGTTGACACAATGACTGCGACAGCCCTGCTCGAAACCGGTATGAATGCAGCTTGGAGTGTTGAATGGCTTGGTACTTATCCCAATACACATAACTTGTTGTGAGTGTCTGGAGAGAAGTGAATGGCCTGAATACCTCGTGTGCCTGATTGGCTGCCTGCCTGCCTGACTGCCCGTAGTCGTGATTGGATGCTTGAGTGTGACCCAGCGTAATGAATGGGAGATCAACAGTATATCTGGGGACCTCTCACTGCTAGGAATCGTGTTCAGAAGCTGAAGTCCACCATGACGAGTAACTGGAGTAACTGACGCTTGACCTTGAAGCCCTGCTGGACGAGAAGAATTGCTGTTGCTCTCCTTCGCAATCTGAAAGCTGCTGTGCCTCCAAGGACTGACCCAGAGAGGACCTGGTAAGGCGACCTCTTCCCGAGCTACGAGGGACCATCGTGCACAGCTGATCTTTGCCAAGGCTCCCTAGTAGACAGACCTTCGACAGGCTGCCGACCCGATACTGGGACTGCTGCGGAACCCCAAGGAGAAGCACTCGGACTGTTGTCCGCCACTGTCGCCGACTGCCATCACCGACCGGAGCCACCGTGCTCCCGTTTGCTAAGAACTTCAATTGATCATCGGACGCTCTCGTCTGCATCGTCACCCGCTTGTCTCCCGCTGCAGAAGGCCTGACCGTTGACGCGCCGAGGAGCATCCACCGGTGGGTTTCCCGCCACCTAAAGACCACAGAGACGCCGACAACTCGACGCCCTTGCTGGGCCACAGTTCTTCATCATCTCTTTGCGGTCCAGAACTATCATCACTGAGGTGCTCCGCACGCCTCTTCCTTGCAGGACGCCAACGCTCTGTCGTCGACGAGCACTGCTCGGAACGAAGCTGCCACTTCCCTGCCGTAGTTCACCCTGTTCACCGTCGGACGTTCAATGACCCGTGACTCCTGCCTTAAAGGGAGGGCACTCAAGAAGGGCCGTCAGTTCCCCGACACCGAACGCCAAGTTCCCCGACACCTCTCGACGATCCGTGGCTCCCGCCTGAAAGGCAGGCACTCAAGAAGGATCGGTCGACGCAACGTCGGAGAACTCTACTCCACCAGGTACATTGGGGGGGTAAAACCTTAATAGGAAGAAGTGAGACTATTGAACATATGGACTGGGCGTGTGCGATATATCTTTATTTACAGGGTGCCAGGTGGGGGGATCTCCACACAGAACTGTGCCTAATGGTAGGGGTCAGCATTCTGCCTATTGTTTCAACCATCTTACGTTCCTGCCTATCTCTATTGCTGGTTTCCTCGTTATTAATCTGTGTGGCATTTTAACCATACAGTTGATGCACTTTAATGAGATTCGATAACATTGGTGGTACCACTTTAGAATTGTATATATTTATCATTATTGACTTCCGAGTACAAAGTGCGTTATTGTGATCGTGTACATACCTTTGAATATTAATTATATAAAGACTGTGTTTTCAGTAATACAGTGTGTGGACATTCCTTTGTGGGGGTTCGGGACTACACTGTACTTAAGAACCAGCCTGCATCACCTCCTGAGAAGCTAGGCCTTGATTGCTCGACTACGTTACCAATAATAGAGAATCTTGGCTGGGGTCCTCTGTGCCTCTCCTCTACCATATAGAGAGCGGAAGTACAGACACCCCCTACCAGTCTTTACAATGGTCAAATAAGGCTTTTGATAGTTTCATAAAAAACTGGTCTTGGTTAGCATTGGGGGCGTAGATGGAAACCAGTGTAACTTTGCGGCCATCTAGTGTGGCATTAACCAACAGAAACCTTCCCTCCTCATCCCGTACCACTCCCAATGTCTTGAAGGAAA
The DNA here is from genome assembly GCF_040938575.1 of Ambystoma mexicanum. Lineage (NCBI taxonomy): Eukaryota > Metazoa > Chordata > Amphibia > Caudata > Ambystomatidae > Ambystoma > Ambystoma mexicanum. The sequence goes on along the minus strand of NC_090937.1, from coordinate 764,174,995 downwards.
TCCCTTTGCGCACCAAGATGGCAACCCCTCGTTTCTTCATCCCTTTGATGCAAAGAATCTAGTGGGATAGAGCTTATCATTTAGGCGGAATTCGTCAGCCGGCTGTAAATGGGTCTCTTGAAGAAATAAAAATGATGCCTCCAAAGACCTCATCCTATGGAGGAGTGCTTTACGTTTCAGGGGGGAGTTCAGGCCTTGCACATTAAGTGAGACAAACTTATAACTAGGGGTTGCCAAGATATGGTCGCTCAGGTTCTCGCTTCAAGCAGGCCCTCCACACAAATAGTAGTATACTTCTTTAGGTTAAACATTGCGATGCAACATGAGTAAGGACTGTGGTGAGTTAAAACATAACATCTCCCTACCAGCTTCAGGGTGGGGGTAAACACAGTAAAAACAAAAAGGAAATTAAGGTTAAAACAATTAAAACAATAGAAACAGGCTACTTTTGTCCAAAATTGCATTATTCCTAGTCCCCGAGGTAGTTTAAACCAAATTTGAAATATGTCGGGCGCCATCCATTCCGGCACCCAAGTCGGCTATTGAACAGAATTTTGAATGCCCTAAGTAGAACTATTCAGAAGAAATTCCCGTTCGACGCGGAGTTTCCATTCTTTCAACTGAATTTCGGTTAAAATGGGTTAATCCACTCCCGGCACCTCGCCATAGGCTGTAGGGTGTGCCCTCTTGGACTAAGTTCAGACGGAGGAAGAAGAAGAGGGGAGGCATCGAACGCTGTCCACCCCCTCAAGGGAAGTCGCTCCCTCCAAATAGCCCCGGGGGCCAGACTGAGATCCAGAAGGAGGGCGCCTCTCCTCAAAGAGGATTATGCCTCTCGTCGCGAGCAGCTCAAGTCGTTGCCACGTTCTCTCCTTCTGACAATGCTGGAGTTAACGCCTCTGCTGGGGCTTTGGTTGATTTCCCTTGGCCGGTTTCCTGGCGTGGATCCACCGTGGATTTTTGTCGCCATTGGGACCTCCCCCGCCTAGCCCTCGATGGGGGGCGTAAGGCAGAGCCATTCGCCTCCTGGGATTGTGAATTGGAGTCTTCGTCATCGGGAGTTTCCGCCATCAATTTTTTCGCTTCTTCTTCCGAAGAAATTATATAGTGCTGGTTCTGGTATTCGAACATCAGCTTGCATGGGAACCCTCATTGATAACGGATCTTCCGGGTCCACAACCATGATGTTACCTTCTGCAGTCTCCGTCTGCACGCCATAGTGTAGGGGGCTAGGTCCTGAAATAACTGTATCTTTGCGCCTTGAAATTGTATTGAATCTGAGTTCCTTGTTGCAGCCATGATGTCCTCTTTCTGGCGATAAAAATGCACCCGAGTGAGCACATCCGGGAGTAGGTTTTCCTCATCTGGGCTGAAGAGTACACCCGGTGGGTTCTGTCTAACTTTAGGTCTTCATTTGGCGGAAGGTCAAGGAGGGCCCTAAACAGCATCTCTACATATTCAGCCAAGTCTCGGTCCGGAATCTGCCGGGGAACGCCCCGAAGACGCACATTATTTCGTCTTGACCTGTTTTCCAGATCAGCCTGTTTCACCCAGATGTCCTCAAGGTGCTACTCAATGGCTTTCACTCTTCCCGCCAGGGCTTCATTGTCATGGGATTGCACACTGAACACATTCTCCAAGTCATTAGCTCTAGACTCCAATCCCTCAAGGTGAGACGTGAGGTCTGCCAGTGACTGGGCCAGGGCGTCTTTGGAGGTCTTGATTTCCTTTTTAATTTCCTGGGTGATGTCTTGTTTAAAGGTCTTAAACATTCCTAACAAGTCTTCCCTGGACACAGCCATGTTAGCGGTCAGCTTCGGGGCCAGAGCCAGGTGAATTTCGGCAGTGGTGATGTTTGTAAGGGGCGAGTCCCCTAACTGTGGTGTCAGGTAAGCCTGAATGCTATGTGTTCTCTTTTTAGCCGCTGTTTTGGACATTTCCTGGTGGGAGTGCCAGTGTCGCCTACTTGACTTCCCAGGGCAAACAGAAGCGCCCGAGGGGAGAGGCGCGCAGGGGCTCATTACGTGTGTTTTCTTGTTCATATGAGTCCTATAGAATGTGAGGGGCTGCAATGATTTTGTAGTGGACCCGTTCCCCGCCGCTGGGATCTCCCCCTCAGGCTCCCTACTTGGAGAGGAGGTTCCCTGCAGTCACTGCCCACAGCCCCCTCTATGTGCCTCGGGGCCCAGCACTCACCAAGGCTTTCTGTGTGGCCCTCTGGTCCTCCCCTCCACACGTCTTCTTTCTTTTGTTGTTAACCCCCCACGGGTGTTTAATGGGCCCTCACAGGCCCTCCCCGGGCTGCGGACCTCTGGGATGGTCCTTATCATGCCTAGCCGCAACCCACCACCCCCTGAGGCTGGCGCTGCGGCGCGACCGAGGCCGGCAAGGCAACAAGGACTCCTTCCCCCTCTGATGCTTCGGCAGTGCTGATAGGAGGTCCCCGGCCGCAAAGCCAACCGCCAACCGAATCCCAGGGCCGGCTGGGCGGCGGAGACCACCAATCTCCAGGACTGACGAGTCCCGACTCTTTTCTGGACTTGCCGGTGGGCTGCTCGCGCCTCATCCCACGGGGGAGGGGGATTCGTCCAGGCGCTTCCTCTGGCGTTCTCGCTTCGTTGAGAGAAGGAGCCTGCCCTCCACCGGGTAGGCAGCCTGGCTGGTCCCGTCCCCGGCATCGCTCTTCCTCCTTGCCGCGTGCTCCTCTGTTGCCGGCTCACTCTCCCTCAAGCCCGCCTCGTGCTCCCAGGGGGCTCTCTATCTGCAGCCCGATCTTCTGCGCTGCTCACCGTTGCCACCGAGGCTGGCCAGAAGGGTCCCAACACTAACGCGGCTCAATCGGGGGTTCCTCCTCTCCGGGGCCGCCCGAGATGGCACTCACCGCCATTTTGGCTTTCTTGTCTGCAGCTTCCACCACCTTAAAAATGCTCTATATGAGGGGTTTAAAGCCTCCAACCCCGTCAAAATCGTTGACAGCTCTTCATCTTCGTTCCGGTTGCAAAGTTGGGCAAAAATTCTGCAATTAAACGGGGGAAATTGTGTGACTTGGGCGCTCCGGAGAGGAGCTCAAGGGAAGCACGACTGCATGGCGTGTTGCCTAGCCACGCCTCCAAACAATTTCTGTTTTACAAACACAAAATACTCACTTTACCTTATCAGATTTTTTTAGGTACACTGCTCCAGCATTATGTCATAATTTGTTTTGAACAGCCACATTTGTGAGTATCCCCTGAATTTTGGAGGTTGATGCTTAATTTAAAGTTATTGTTGGTTCACTCAACAAACTGAAAATATTTTATTTGTGTTTTTCTTAGGGGCATGAGAAGTTCCCTTCATTTATAAAAACAACTATTATGGTCCCGATTGAATACTACTCTATCCAGTCCTGAGGAAAACAAGACCCCATTGGGACAAGGTTGAAACTAGAACAGGGTACCCAGTATCTGGGACCCTGTCAGAGCTCAGATTGAAGACCATACAGCATATGCTCTCTTCTAGTAGACTATTTAAAAAATTACAACATTGTTTTTGTTTGTTCTTGTCACATTGAGATGTGGGCCTTACAACAGTATAGATTACTAAGTTGTTTGAATGACCAACATTGTGAATTTCGGACACAATAAGAATAAGATTTGTGTCCAACCTTGTTCTGTATTTTTGTATCTTTGCATTTTTTTATATAACATCTTAACTTTGCTTCAGTGTATTTAATTACATGAATTAAAGTTTGTGTTGTGAGAGATTGGCCTAATTTTATATGGCTTTTTGGATAAAATGAACATGTTTTCGTTTATAAGAGTTGAGTGATTCATTCAATTCATGTCAACTTCAGATACACATTTTGTGTGAAAAGTAAGGATGTATACACAGTAGCAGGATATGTAAGCTCACCAAAAATTACCTGTTATGACGGTGAGAGTGTAGCGCACAGACGCCAAGAACGTCGATGACCGGTGAAGACGGCTGGATGCTGTAGCGCCTGATGTTTCTTTAAATGCGACGGTTGGCGGTGTGGGAAATGTGGTTCCCGATCGGAGCGCATCTCTTTTGATCTAAATGAGAGTGCTTTTCTCTCTGCATCAATAATCAAAACAACAGTATGATTCCCCAGTGTCTCAGTAAACAAAGTAATAAAGCGAGGATTCAGGATGCAATATAGAAATCAGCAAATTGGAAATACTTAGCAAACCAACATTGGGTAAATCTCCTTGTGTCCCTGGTGAACGGTGGTTGTGTATGGATGTCATTCCCAGGCCATGGCCCTTGCTTTTCTGCCCTGCCACCCTCCTCTTGCTGCCTTGGTAAACGATCCCTGCTTCCTCCCATATCGTTTTGGTGCCTACCCCCTTAAAGGGCACACACGCAGTGGAGTGATGCAACTCCCCTGCGTGTGCCTGCAATAAACGGGGCGTTTCCAAGGCCGCATCAGAGTGACCGTGGAGCCCGGACAGCAAGCATGTCTCTGAGTGTGCTCTGTCGCTGGGGGCTCACGGGGGCCAGAGGGGCAATCTGCCCACACACAAAAGTGGCGACGAGTCAGGGGATTGATCTGACCTGGACCCGGGCATAGGCAGTGAACGAACATGGAGGCATTTTCTCCAGTTTTCATGCTGTGGAGCCGGCAGAGTCCACGCGGTCAGCCACCATCTTGTCCATGCGGTGGTGAGGGTTGCAGCTCTTGCTAGGAGTGCCTTTGCATCCCCACATGGAATTTTTGGAACCCCTGTATGGGGCACATCATTGTGCTGCTTATTCTTCACTTCTGGAGTGTTTTCAACACTTTTTACGTGTTGCGTGTTGAGTGTGAGGAGAGGAGAAAGCAGAGGCCTACAGTGTGTTATTCTTGTCACCTGGGCACACGCGACTCAATTTTTGGGATATCTAGTATTTGGACCAGGAGAACTGTCCCGTTTATTCCTGGCTGTTTTGAAATTGGTTGAGGGGGCTACTATGATTACAAACCCTAGGGTGGAGTAGTGGCAGGTGGCTACAGGCCACATTTTTGGACCTTCTGGACTGGATGCCAGGCAGGCCATTTCGTGACTATGTGGTTTGGTGGAGAGCAATCATCAGAAGTAGCTGGAAGGGGAGTGTTTGGCCACCATCATCACGCTCAATATTTGGCGCAGTTTGCGTGGAGGAGGCCATCTGTAAGCTGCGGCCCCATTGCTCTGATGGGGTGCTTGTGCGCTTACCATCATGAATGATCAGGATGGCGGTGCAGGATCTCAAGCACCAGTGGCAGGACCAGCAGGCCCAGTGGGTGCGCGTCCACTGAGACAACAGGGGGCGCTCACACCAATGCCCGAGTTTGATATCTCGCGATCCCCATCAAGTCTTGGACCAAGGTGGAGGCTCTGAATAGACCTGCTCGACATGTTTATTTATTTATTTGCATTTTTAAAGCGCTCATACAGCCCGGGGGCATCGAGGTGCTGTTACAGGAATATGTCTCTTAGTTGCGTATTTATAACGCGCTCAGAGGTTTCTAGCGCGGACCCGGGGATCAAACCTGTGTTGCTTTGTGTCATCTTCTTTCCAAGGCAAGCAGGTTGCCTCTGAGCTATCCTCCCGGTCCTATATTTAAAGTGGCCACACTTCTCTACTCAGAGGGAGCAGCGGTGCATGAAGTCTTTCAGTCCCTGACACCTGCGGATGGATCGTTCATGGCGGCCAAGAATGCACTGCGCAAACATTTCATGCAGCTGGCCAATGTGGATTATGAAGGCTTTGTGATGTGCAGTGCTAGACAGAAGGACACTTTGTATGGACGGCTGTGCCGGATGTCCCTGTCGTGTGCATGGGAGAATCCCCAAACAATGATCAGGAACCAACTCATACAGGGCTGCTCTTCTGGAAAACTGCGCAGACAGGTGTTGCGGGAATCGGGACTCACGCTACCCCGCATATTGGAGCTCAGCCATTGCCAGGAGGTGTCGGAGGTGCGTGCCTCGAGAACAGCAGTGCATCCAGGGAAGACGGAGGAGATATGTGCTGTGGGCCGCGGTCAAGGCGGAAGATGGGCCCGACGTCCAAGTGGTGGTAAGTGTGACAGAGGTGCAAGAGCCCTCAATACCTGCATAAAGTGTAGGTATGATCTTCTGCACCCCGCAGAGTGCCCGGCACAGGGTAAAGCCTGTGGACGTTGTAGGGCACTTGACCCTTATGACTTTATGTGCAGGGCTCCATTGCCAGTGGTGGTACCAAGGGGCCGGTACGAACAGGGTTCTTTAGACCACAGAGCCCGCCCAATTTCTCCCAAGTAGACTAAGGGGAGGATGGTCTACCTCACGAGGATGAAGAGTAGGATGAGGAGGAGAATATCTTCTTTATCTTGAGTGTCAGTGCGCTACGTGCCACCACCAGAAGACAGCCACGGTGCCTCGTGAAAGTCAACAAGTCGACGATACCGGTGTTGGGGGACACAGGGGCGTCTATGACACCTTGGTGGTGGCGCCCACATTACAGAAGCCTGGGGCACGCATATTCACTTTTGGTGGTGAGCAGCCAATCGCATTGGCCGGCGCTTTTGTGCTAAACGTGGAACATAGATAGTCGTCCATCAAGGCACGGTTCTATGTAACAAGCGTCAGCAGCAATACCCTCCTGAGTTGAGTGGCAGCAGAAACGCTGGGCATTGTGAGCTTTGCCTATTCTGTGTATGTGGAAGACGTGCAGGGGCTGCTTGCAAAGTACAGCCAGCTCTTTGAGGGAATCAGCCGCATGGCCAGTGCACCAGCGAGGCTGCATATTGACGAGTAAATACAACCAATTGTGCTCAAGCACCGCAGAGTCCTATTTAATCTGTGGGACCTCGTCCACAAAGAGCTAGACAGTTTGATGGCAGTAGACATCATTGAGAAGGTGGATGGACCGACCCCGTGGGTGTCTCCAACTCCAACGCAAGGAAGCCAAAGCAACCTGATTAGGTGAGAATTTGTGTGGACATGAGGCTCCTGAACAAGATCATCAAGCGTGAAAGACACATCACCCCCATGATCGATGACATCATTGCGGAATTGTAAGGGGCACATTTCGTTTGTTGCCAGGCGGCTGCCCCAGCACAGAGTGAGCCCCTGATTGAGACGATGTCCCGAGGAACGAGACCCTGGAAAAACGTTCATGCTTACTTTGGGTCCACGGGCCGGGACACTCATTTCCTTGTGATGGTGGATGAGTGGTTGCGGTACCCTGAGGTCGAGTTCATCAACTCTGTCTCTTTTGACAAGGTGGCTGTGGCCCTAGAGAAGATCTTTGCCACTCACGGCCTGCCTCAGATCTGGTGTTCAGACAATGGACCGCCATTCCAAGGGGACAGCATCACCCAGCTGATGGTGGACTACGGGATACAACATCAGAAAATTACATCAGTCTAGCCCTGTGCGAATGGTGAAGCTGAAAGGGTCATGAGGACTCTGAACAAGGTGTTTCGCATCGCTCACGGCCAAGGAAACTGCCTGCAATGGGTGCTGTATCAGTTCCTGACGAAATATAGGTCCACCTCTCATGCATCCACTGGAGTGGCACCAGCAGAGGCAATGTTTCAGCGGTGTCCGAGGGGTCTAATACCTGAGGTGCAGGAGCGGGAACCGGCTGTCATTGATGATGCTCAGGTGGAGTGTGAAAGGAGACTCAGGATGGAGGGAGAGAACATCAGGAGAGAGCTTCAGCCCCAGGAGATGATTCCTGGGGATGAAGTTCTTGTGAAGAACCGGCATCCTCAAGGCAAGCTTTACCTAATTTATGAGCCTGGTCCGATGGACGTGGTGGCGATGCATGGCTCGATGGTGACTGCATCGGATGGGACTGCCACTGTTACCCATAATCCAGCTTCTTCTAGAAGGTGGGGGAGACCAGGCCGTAGGCAATCCTGAGAAGAGACTGTGGTGAGGTACTGGATGAGGGCAGTGGCCTGGCCCATCTGCAGCATCCCCTAGGTCGAGGGGACACAGGTGAGGAGGGCCCGATCCAGGAGGCGGGTAGGAGGTATCCCCAGAGGGTCAGGAGGGGGAAGCCTGTCCATCTCAATGACTATGTTTTGGACCCCTGAACTGGTGGGCCCAGCCCACGGGCTGAATAGTGACTTATGGGACTGGGAGGGAAGTGATTAAAGGGGTATTTTATTTTGGGTGCAGTGTAATGTTTGAAGTGTTTGTAGTTACCTTCTTTTGTTGTTTGTTATGAAAAAGGAGGAGTGTGGTGCCTGCCCCTTTAAGGGCACGGACGCGGCGGTGTGACGTAACTCTGCCACGCGTGCCTGGAATAAACGGGGCGTTTCCACAGCTGCATCGGAGCGACCATGGAGCCCGAACAGCAAACATGTCTCCGAGTGTGCTCTGTGGCGGAGGGGGTCACAGGGCCAAAGGGGCAATCTGGCCACAAACAACAATCTTCACTGCCGCTGCCCAGCCCCAGAAACATGCATTCTTTGGAGCCGTAAAAGGAAGAAAGGAAGCCAGGTATTGGCTTGGATAGAGGTTGGGTTGCGGGGGGGAAGGGGGGAGGTGGAGCGGCAAGATGTCAGGGCAGGTTGTCAGGTGCGGGTTTTGATTGGTAAGCTAGGCTGCTCTCTAGCTTCACCACGTCTAATTGTAAGAATGTATTTAAAGTGAAAAGTGAAATGCACGAGTGTACTGTGCCCTAGAGTGCAGACACTGCACATTCATACAACATAAATGGACGATGAAACGTGCGCTTATCTAGAGGAGTGTTGAGGGAGTGGGCATGGGCCGACAATAAAAAATGAATGAAGGTGTAAGTCCACAAATGAGTGAATGCTGCGGCAGGTTTGCTGAGTCACAAAGGAAGGAGAACAGGAATGACTCCATTGTTTACCGAGTGCAGAGTGAATGTGTACACGTGTATTACATGTTTCATTATGCCTGGCTAAATGCGAGCAAAGTCTTGTGGCCCATGTCATGATTTTCCTGACTGCGCACCACTTCTCTCATTGAAAATGTGTACATGTGTGCGCTCGGGAACACGTATATTTTTCACTTTTGCACTTGGCCATTTGTAAGGGCACTGTCCAGAATATGCACCAATATCTGTGCCCAAACTGCTTTTGTTTTTGTCAATCACCTCACTGTCCATGGGAAAATCATCACATACATTATAAACAATTATTCTATAGTCGATACGAATCAGCAAACGTGTGCAACGGCGTAAATTTAGCATCTTTCAATGTTCTCGTGTATTTTTCTGCCCTCGTGAATCCTAAAGGTTATGCGGTGAAGTGCAGTGACTTTGGAAGGGCCAGTGCGTGCAATGATTGGACATTCTGCGCTCTATATGAACACGTATGCCCTGCAGGTTGCCCAGCACATACTGTTGGGGCATACCAGCAGCCAATTCCCCACAACCGACCCAGGTAGATTGTTATAGTATTCACGAGCCCAAGCATACTGATTTTCATTTTTATTAACAAAGACGGTTTATCATAGCCATATAGACTCACAGCTCGGGTCTTATGCCCCCCTCACACCTTATTATAGACCATCGCTGTGCTCATGCCTTGAATTTGATGTTTGGAACCATATATATAAAAGTTAACATAGCATGCATTGACATGTTTAATCAGTGGCTCAAGCTGGGCTCGGAAGCTCGAGGAATACCACTTTGAAGTGAGGCAAGCCCTAGCCAGTGCCCCCAATCAAGAAAAGGCTTGACTATCATGTACAAACAAGGTTTAAAGACCTGGGGCTCAGGGGTGTGGCGGGGGAGGAAGCAGGCAGTGATATATATACCAAAGAAACTCATTCACCTTGCCTAATCCTGGGTGCAGGCAGTGGGGTGAGGATTGGATCCCACACGGATGGCATTTCAATGTCAACAGGCTAAATGCAGCGAGCGAATTGATCTTTGCAAACACCCATCCCAGTAACGTCAGTGGTTACCTTGGCAACCTGATCCAGCAGTACCTCCTAGTACCCAGCTCATGACTCAAGGATGGGAGCCAGAGAGGCGCAGATGCTTCTAAGCAAACTGGAACATGCAGTCTGTTTTTTGTAATAAATAAATTGAAAAAAAGGTATGGTTTATGAAATAGCCGACCAATGCCAGCAACAGCTAGGGTCGGTAGAGGCAGGTTCAGGGAAACAGTGCCGATTGTGCTCCTGGTGCCCGAGTACAAAAACCTAAAAAAGACAACCATTAGGCTAAAAGCAAAGCCAAAGAGGGGTGCCCTGTTGGAATTGGATTATTTAGTAGTGACGCCAAAGAGTAACCAATGTTTAGTGATTTATATTGATACACGAAATAGTAAAACAATAATCAAACAACAATCAAAGTAATCGTAAAAAACAGAAGATATAGAAACAGGACTGAGGGGCAGAAATGCATGTTCATAGACGGTTTACCAAAACGAGGCTGTCATGGTTAGGATGAGATCCAATGTGTCAGGATTATTGCCGTTCGCTGACTGCGTCTGGACTTACAGTATTGCTACTCGCAAAGCTTCAAATGGGTCGACGTTGTGAAAAATGCCATGAACTCAGCCCAATGACCCATGTAAAACGCGCACAATACATCTGTAGGGCCTGATTCGCAGAGCGTTTTCCTATGGGTTTGCGCCATTACAACGCGCTTCTGTGAATCAGGCCCGTGGCTGTGTGCATCGGTTTAAAGGACTACGACAGATTTCTCAGCTGAGTCTCGTTTGCTTTTATTTGTTTTCGGTTTTGGAGGTGCGCGCGCCAACAAAACAGTGAAATTATGCTGTAATTTGGCTCAGATAGATTGGGGCTCATTTTGGTGTGGATCCGAGGCTGCACTTTCCAACCAGGCACGGGCGGCCGCACCCTGACCATTTTTGGGGGGCTAGAGCAAAGTGTTAAAAGGCGGTTCGTGAGTGGGGCCATGATTGATCACACCATAACCGAATGCCCTTCCAAGGGCCTTCCCGTCCACTATCAATCGTGGCTTTGTTTTGGGAACTCTGGTCTTGGAAAGGAATTGACTCTCTGCTCACAACTGGCATTAAACTATTGAGATACAAAAGTGAAGAACATGGGTAGCTGGTGAATGAAACATAGTATCTTCTTGAGGTGTTCACAGGTCACTGCATTGCAAGCGAACCTGCATCAGCATCTCACTGAAGGAGTTGCCTGCAGGCTGCAGTAGGTGCATTAACCCATTGGACTGTCGACCCTCCTTCCTCTGGGACCAGGAGACTGAATATCTATCGCATCCCCCCTTCGCCCCTCACATGCATCTTTCACCCCAATTCAGAGGATATTTAGTTTCATTGGGAGATGTGAGCCACTTAAAGTCGATCAGAGCAGAACAGTTAAGTCTTTGGCTTTACAATGGGGATTATACTGATATGGGCAGCACTGGCATCACAGGGGCCCCGGCAGCCCCCATGCTGCTGCACCATGAGGCAGACACCTGAAGCTTCTGAAAGAAAATAAATTCTTTGAAAAGCCAGAGTCAGAGTCAGAGCGTGACTTCAGAAATAAATGACTTTTTCCAGAAAGAAACAAATGTTCCGGATGCTCTGCAGAATGGGTAACCGGAACATTTCTTTCTGATGGAGGTGCTCCGGCTCCTCTGTGGATCTCAGGAAGCAGGGGTTCTGCCTTCTGCCTGCCTTCATCGCAGAGCTCAGGGAGCAGGATTCCTGCCTGGAGAGGAGTCCCTCATCGCCCGCAAACAGCAGGTAAGCGTGCTTGCGAGGGAGGGTGTTGCAAGGGTATGATGGATGTTGGTATGCATGTATACTTGCATGCATGTAAGGGTGAGTTATGCAATGTATGTGATTGAGTGAGTGTATGCTGTATGGTGTATGTGTGCACACATGTGACTGAACAAGTGTTTGGTGTATGGGTGCTGGTGTGAATGGAGTAAATGAGAGATTGTGTGTTGTGTGAATGGGTGTCCTTGTGTGAGTTTTACCTGGGATGCCTGTTGAGGAGCTGATTATAGTGGGTGGAAGGGTGGGTGGAAGGGTAAGGGGTAGGAAGTGAGGGGAGAGATTTGGTAGTGGAAGGAGGCTGCATATTGTGGCATCCATCCATGATAAAGCAAGCTGAAAGCATGAGAAGTTATTACTTAGCTTGACTGGCATTTGGGTGCAGCTAGTCTGGCCATTTCTTACTGTGGCATGACATTTTTAATGGACAGCCATCCATGATAAAGCAAGCATGATATGTTATTACATGATTAGTATTAATACATGGGTAAACTGGCATTTTTATGCAGCAAGTTTGTGGCATGGCATTTTGAATGGCAAATACAACAGAAGTATCTCCTTAGTCGGGGATGCTGCCATATATTGGCAAAGCCAGCCTGGACATATTTTCTTATAGTGTCATTACTGGCATTATGTGCAAAGCTAACATGAGTATGTACAATTATGGGAATACTAGCATGTACATAGGTACTAAGTGGACATGTAGGAGCATAGTCAGCATAAACACGTTTTAATTCTGGCATATATTGTGGGTAAAGGCATCATGGAAATGCTCCTGTGTGCTGTTGGTGAAATGCATCTATTGGATTTTTGGATTAAAACCAATTGCAAATTGTCTGGCCTTTTAACCAATTTTTCGTAGGAAGTGTGTTAGGAAATGCACCATTTTAACCCATCATTCAAAGATATTTCTCTGGGTCAGAGGGTCCCACCCCGAACCACTTTTATTTGGTTCTGACTCCCTCGCTACAATAGCATGTTCTGGCATATTTGTGGGAAATGTCTACACCCCTGGGTGAATGGGTATGTGTCCATGCAAGGCTGCGGCCTTGGCAAGGGGTATTGGATCATGGATATTGTCTTACATTTGTTACTGTTTTTTATTTTGCAAAGCCAACTTGATGAATGTTATTAAACGGAGGAGGAGTTAGGGGTTTATAGCACAATGGGGCAGACAGACTGGATATATATCTTTCTTTGGCATGGCATTTTTTACTCACAGAAGGGGCAAGGCCAACATGATGTGTGTACTTACATGGGGAGGGTGGGGACACTTGTGCAGTCAGCAAGTGAATGTTTTCTTACTGTATAATTGCAGGTTTGACTGGTGTTAGAGACAAACTCATCATGATGAATGTTCTTACATATTGTTTGGAGGAATACGTACAGCCAAACAGGGGAGTGGTTTTACTGTAGAATTGCATGTTTTACTAACACTGAGGGCAAAATCAATATTCGCATTCTTACATGGTGGTCCGGGGCGGGTTGGGGATGCATTGGGCAAGCAATTTCTGCAAAAAACTTGTTTTCTTCTTGTAGCAGAATCGCTTTATTGGCATTAAGGGGTAAGTCAGCAAGATAATGTTCCTATAATGAACAGGGTTTCTTTTGGTATCAGTACTGTGCATATTATTACTGGCCAAGCACAGAATTGGCTAGTACATTTGGGTGTCAGGACTCAGCACCCAGGCGCAGCCCCCTGTTTTCTACTGTAGGTGAAAGATTTATGGTTTGATTAAAACACATACTTCCATCTTTCGCCTAACGCAGTGAGCGGCATTTCCCTGCAGCACAATGACCATCATGCACATTGCACATGCCTGGTGGTCTAGGCATGCCCCGAGCGTGGGCAGCTCATGCTTTGTTGCCAAGATTGGTGGGGGGCCCTAGGCATGGCTCACGGGGGCCCCCACATTTTGTGTTATGCCACTGATGGGCAGGGCAGGCTTCTGTCCTCTGCCACTATACGCTTATTGTTGCTGCCTGTTAATGATTTTTTGACATAAACACTGCTCCTTTATCCCACACAATGCACTATAAATACACTTAACAAACATGGAAAATCACACAACCTGAGAATAGTAAAAGGGAGGAAAAAAGACACGAGGCGAGAGAGGTGCTAGGAGACTTTTGCTAATTATGTCGCTTGGTATTAATCAGGGACAGGCTGATTCAGTCACAGAGATTATTGAAGCATTTAACAGGTCTAACCCAGAATAAAAGTAGGCAGGGTAGACAGGCACTTCAGAACGAGAGACCAAGAGCTGGTGCAAGAGAAGAGAAGACGAAAAGGGGCAAGGAGAGCAGCTTTCTTGGCAGTGTGGCATAGGCCAGAAACCCACAGCTCATCACCTAATAATCCAATAGGGAAAAAGGCAGCAAAGGCAGAAACAGGGTTTATTTCATATACACGTGCAGAAATGGGTCAGAAAATCATCACCGACGCCCTTGAGCAGAGGAACCTCGGGATTTTTGTATAGTTTTACAAAATTGACTCATACAGAAAGGTCAGTAGGATACTTTTAATCATTTATATTAGCAATGTAAACATAACGTTAACATAACGTAACAGAACATCTTGGGGGCAAGGCTTAGGAACACCATCTTAGCTCAATATACCACTAATCATCCCACCAACGTGACAGGAATCACCTCCTTTTCAGGAGTTTTCTATTGCACCTCAGGGCACCATAACTGCAGGCTCAGAAGTCACATGATCACTATTCCACTAAACCTGCCTCCATGATCTAATATGGGGAATGTTGGTAGGTGCACTTGGGCAATGGTGGTGGCTTACTTCAGCCTTGCATGGCCTTATGGACGTTCATTTGTTTTGTCTACAAATTGGCTCTCTATCCGTCCGGTATGAAAGCCAATTTGTAGGCAAACAATGATGAGTAAATGAGTAGAGGCACATGGATGGTGCCTTTACGTCACTGCCACAATGATGGTTGCCGCTCTACATCACCCAAGGCTCATGAACGCCCAAGGTCATACCAGTAAAATGCCACTGGTTTTCGCAAAGGACATTGTGACATGTTGTCAGTTACCTGAAGAGGGCTGTAACCCAAGTCCTTTAAAGGGCCAGAAGACGTTGCAGGGAAAATGAACTGATTGCCACCCAGTAAGGGGCGATAGCCAAGAGCCTGGCAGAAGCCAGAGACCCACAGGAAAAAGGAACAAATCTGCTGTGTGAAGCAGCTCACCTGTGTAACCCGATTGGACCAGAGCAGGGAGCTGTAGCATGGATCTCTCCGGATATTTTAGACCACAATTCCAATGATCCACTACATTTACTATGCTTAATTTTCCTTTAATTTCTAAGCTTCGCTACATCTGATAGATATGTAAAAGGAATGACAGATAGATAAAGTGATTTGACCAAGATCGCACAATTTTAGTTGAGTGCAGAAGATGAGATTAGAACCTAGATCTTCTCGTTCTAAAGTTGGCAATTTATCCATACTACACTACTTTTCCTCTCCTTTTATTTCCTGACTTCTTCTCCCTTTCCACTCTATTACCTCCCTGCCTCTATTCTCCTTGTCACCCTCTCCTCCCATGTACCTTTAGGCAGTTAGATAGCATCGAAAGAAAATGGACATGTGGCTGTGGGTGATGAATTGAAGGTGGTGCTATTTCTTACCATATTAGGATGGGGAGGGGCTTCTATGGGATTGACGGGTGAATAGATGTAGGTGGGATTATGGGAATGGACATTTGTGGTGTGAAGGAGTGTGGTGGAGTGTTGCAACGTCTGGTTTGGTTGTATAGTCTGTGAAAATGTTCATTTGGGACTGTTGGGGGATAGGGATGTGCCCGTGTAGATAGGTGTGTGTGTGTGTGTGTGTGTGATGTTTTCACCCACTCATCCAAGCCCTACAACAGAACTGTGCATTACTGGCAGCGGAAACATCATAATGGCCGCCGGAAAGCATGCTGCTCACCGGAGATCATCCAAAAATGCACAGTAAAAATCTGAAAATTAGGCTGCCACCCACTATTGCCATGTCAGTGAACACAGGAGATCACTGCCTAAAACCACCATTGGGATACCCACACAGTAGCCTGAAAGCACTTGGAAATAGCAAAACTGATTGCCAAAAGCAACCCAGAGCTGTTTGGGAATTCATTTTCTTGATCGTCAAAATTGCTAAAATCATGGCTCACAAAACCACCAAAAGGATACAACTTCTTGTTGGGTGTTCTACATTAATCCACTGCAAGAATCCACATCAGTACAATGTCAGCAAGAATCATATGTTATTAGGACAAAATCCCATGTTAAAGACATTTGATTTAAAGACAGCTGTCAAAAATGGGTGCAATACCGGTGCTCGCCACTGACAGGTGCTGGCGATTCCTAATCCTGACAGGAGAGCTGTCTTGCAGAAGCTAAATAAGCCAAAGCAGAGAGGTCTATCAAAATGCCATATAGAGTGCCACACATTGATTTAATGTGGAAAAAGACTTGATTAAAGATATGTTGCTTATTTTCAGTTTATAATGTTATATATTTTTTCACAAGGAACTCCAGTGAAATTGACTAGAAGGCAATCTGATTTAGCTAAGACTTCAAATGGCTTGCTTTTCTATGAGAACCCTTCACACCTACTCTTCTCAGGCCTCTACACCAGAAGGCAGGAAATCGCATGGTCCTGTTAATCAGATGGAGAGTGGCACCCTGGACTGATGCTCTGCTGGCAGAAAAAACAAGACAATAGACTTTTTCAATTGAATTGAATATGCTGATTTTGGGTGTAACTGTCAACACTGCTCTGGGAAAAACAAGACATGTGACCTCTGAGTCAAGCTAGATTCTAGGGGTGGAGACAAACCACTCGGTGAATTCAATTGACAGCAAATGTATGTTTTATAAAATTGCTTATAACAAATTATGCCAAGCGGACAAAAATGTCAAACCTTGAGATTCTTAAAATGAAAAATGCACTCACAGTTCAAGACTAAGTTGGACGCCGTGGGATATTCTGAGGCCAAGCCCCATAATTATTAATATTGTGGATGCAGTGTTTATGCTAGAAACGTAAGAACTTCCAATAATATTCTCAGAGAGGGTGTGTACCTCTGTGTAAGATTTGGTGCAAAACCAATATTGCGAAACCCACTAAAATCGCGAATAAGTTGTCATTTCTGAACCCAAGCTCTTAGAAAGATCAGGGTTAAACAGAAATCTGTCTTAATTAATATGTGATATATACATGTATTCTCAACAACTTGTGTATCTGGGAAACATGTTTGACTATGAAAAATTGTTTTTCTAAGTAAATGCAAAGGGGAGGGACTTCAGCCAAGCCATAAACATAGCATCACTCTGACTCATTCTGACTCACTACTCCTTTCTCCAGTCAGAGGACAGTAAATCCTTTAACCTATCAGGATCCTCAGAGGGTTTGACATAGGAAGTCAGCCTCCACACCCCCTTTGGAAACACATAAAAAGAACCACTGAGACCCAGATAGGGACACTCATTTTTCCACTACTCATCGATTCCTGCGAAACGCTCTGCCAGAAGACTCCAGATAGATCCAGAGACCAATCTCTAGACCCAGCTCTAGATCCTTAAGCAGGGGCCTAACCCAAAAGCTGAACTCTTCTCAGCAGGCCTCAGAATCCAGCAACCTAACTAAACTATTCAACAGCCTGGCAAGCTGTTTTGCTTCTGGCTTGAACCCTTTGCCAGAACCAGATCCAGACCCAGAAAGCAGAGCTGTATCCAGAACCCATCAGACCCAGACCAGACCGCTGTGCAGTGCCGATAGCAGACCAGAGAGCGTGCTGTGAGCAGAATCTAGAGGGCCTGAGACCGTCCGGTGGCAAGTGAAGTCCAAACCTGACCAGATCGTAGACGAGGCCCATTTCCCTTCCAGTCCAAAACTAGGGGTGAGTATCCAGCCTAGAACTGTACAGAACCAATCTCTTAGTTTAAAATAATCTTATTTAAACCATTTCAACCTGACAAGAATTGCATAGAAATCGTGTGTCCATTCTGTGATTTCAAATCTGTAAAAGCACCATCTGTCATTCTGAAAATCTACCTCCACAAAAACATCTGTATCTTCTGAACCGCACGTCCTAGAGATTTAACTGTCATTTTAAAGCTAAGATCCTCAGCTTTCAACAAACCTAAAACGACATTCCACTTCCTTATAGTCTTTCCGTAATCGTTATATACACAGGCGGAAAAAGTGGCACGAATTGAAAAATTAGCTCCATTTCACCACCTGTCAAAATTGCTGTCTTTTGCTTGCAACTGCTGAATTTCGTTTTCAATCTGATAATCATTCATGAATCATTGCTAGTGTTGACCTGTACCAATCTAAAGTAACTATCACCTACCCTAAATCTCCTTTAGTGAATTAAAAAGCATTTAGCATATTTTTCCATCCATTGCAATCACTTTCAAAAGCGTTTTGACCTGTGTTTTAAAATCATACCTGTTTCTCTAAGCTTGCTGGGGGAACTGCAATTGAACTGTATAGTGATTGTATTCTTGAAACCTGTGTGCTCTCCTTTCCATCTCTTCATATTGCATAAGGGGGGAGGGGGGGAGTGAGTTTTCACAAGGGAAAAAGTGATCATATTATCTCTTGTTGAAACCATTTCGAGTTTATTTCAGTGTTGCCTTCTTTCCCATCTTGCATTTCCTTGAAACCATACAAAGTATTCTCTGCTACCTTATTCTTTCTATACCAACTCCTAAGTGATTAAATAATTGTGCTATTGTAATATTATCCATTGTTGATCACTATTATATTCATAAGTGTGCTATCAAATATTAATTTATTCATAAAAGTGTGATATATATATATATATATATATTGTTTTATTCCTCAAATAAATCTTTTAATTTGCAAAACAAACTTACTTCTTGGTTCAGTGAGGTCAGGGGGATTCAAAGAGAGGGGCGTTATATAAGGGTTTATCATCCAGATTCAAAGAATTTGACATAAAAATATATTAATAAGGGCATCCACTGGGCATCCCAGACTAGGTATTGACTTAATTGGATTGCTGGATTGAAGTCACTTACAGAGTGGAGGCTCGTAGCCGGGGATTCTGGATTAGACCTACCACTTATACAGCTTAATACAGGTGCTAACTGATAGGATACATAAATCCTGTTGGATCACCACGCTGTGTTACGCTGTAAAAGCACCCCTCAAAAGGGAACACTCTCAGGAAACAGTCTGTTTTGCAAAATAAAAAAAAAAACAAAATTCTGTAAGTCTCGAAGGAAATCAATTTCCAGAATGACGACACTGGTAGACATGAAGATAGCGAGAGAGCACCTCTTACATAAGCTATTTGTGAGAGGTGAGTGGGCTGAACAGGACCAGAATGTCTGGTTGTAGGCAATCACACAACAGATCACTGCAACTGGGTTAGATACCTGGAGAGATCAGGGCCCCTTACACGTGGCCCTGAGTGAACTATACATGGCCCCTAAGGCCAAAGATGAGCATGACAAGATTGTCAGGATAGCGGCATATTTATATTTATATATGGGAGCCATACAGGACAAATGTGCTGAAGGCCAGGATCTGGCAAATAGGCAACTGATGGCATTAGAGAAGGCCCAATCTGACCTGGACTCTTCGAGCAGAGGCTGCACAGGAGTCAGGAGTCAGAAAATGATAGTAGACAGTATGTCATTAAAATAAAAGAGGATATGGGTATCCTGCAACAGGAAAAGGCAGACCAGGATACCAGATTTCTGACAATGCAGAAGGAGTACCAAGAAGGTTTGGACTCCCTACTGCAGAGCCAGAAAAAGCTGGAGCAACAACTGGACTTCAACAGGGCATGCGCAGAGCAGGTAGTCACCCTGCAAAGCCACCTAGATAGGGAGAAGGCAGACCTGGATACCCAGGCAGAGTTTGATGAAGAGCGCCAGAAAGCTGGTGCCCTTCAAAGGCAGAGGGACAACCTGGCGGCACAGATGCAGGCTCTTACTCAGAAAAGGAATACCTTAGGCCAGGAAGTCTGCCACTTAAAAAAGAAAATGGAAGAAAATCATCTGGCCCTCCAGGGACTGGGTGACCTCCAAAAAGAGCACCAGAACTTGTTAGAGCAAACCAGGAGGGTGGAAGATGCTCTGGCAAGAAAAGAGCAGGCCGGTAGGGATGGGACTCAGGAGGTAACCCTCCTGCAGCAAAGACTGGCCCAGTACTCCAAGACTAACCAGAAAGCACAGAGAGAGAATGAGGCTTGCTGCCAGCACAATGATAGGCTCCAGCAACAGGTAGCCATGCAGGAGAGACTGATAGAGTCTAGTAAGGCCTTGATTGAGGAACTGAAAGCACAGGCTCTTGCAGGGCAACAGGGAGCAGGGGCTGATAGAGATGAGGTTTGCTCGGAAAGGGAAACACCTGAGCATAACCTCAGGAACCCTAGTACCAGAGGCCTCCATCTCTCCCAGTCCCTGGACTCTGCCACCCCCAGGTCCCCTGGCGCACATGAGCCCAGGGCCACGGGGATGGCAGATTACTATCCAGTCAGAAATATGGGGCTCATAGGCCAGTACCCACCAGGAATGGATGGGCGAGCATCCGGGTATGGGCACCCAAGTACAGCGTAATTTAGTGGGGAACCCCGGGAGAGTAGGCCCTCTAAGGGCATTCTGAAAACCTCTGCCCAGTTAGGTCAGTGGGGGGGGGGGGTACCCATCAAATCTGGGCAGCAAGGAGGAATCTGAAGACTCCCCTGAGCATCACAGGGCACAGGAGACCAGATCCCCACATTCTGCCAGCCATTCCCAGGCTCGCAGAATCGGGGAAAACCTGGAAGATCAGACGGGCACCTCCGGCGGCAGTGCTTCTGAGTCAGAGGATGGATGGACCAGGGTTACCCGAACCAAGAAGGCCAATAAGGCAACAATGGCCTTGCGTAAGGACCCCTTAAAACGGATCAAAGCAATAAGGAGCGTCATCACTCCTTATCATAAGAACTCCAAGCATTCTATTTGGGAACACTTGGAGCTCTTTCAGCAAATGATGGAGACTTTCCATTTGAAAGACAGCAGTAGCTGCATTCAGTATGTAAAATGGACATTCTCCCCAGAATACTCCAGTTTCTTTGCGGGGCTGGAGGACCAAAATCATTCCAGATGGTCCACATATACGGCGGCCATCTTGAAATGTTTTTCTGTTCACCGGAATCCCCAAGAGGCTCGCAAGGCAGCCTACAATTTGCAATGTGGTGGAGGATCAGGCCCCACAAGAATTTGTGCAGGAGTTGAAGCGTGCCTTTGCGCAGACTACCAAAAGGGAGCGCAGTGATAGCAAAGAATTTGTTAACACTTCTTTCCATGCCTTACCCAAATACATCATGACCCAGCTAGTGAGAGATTTTCATGAGAAAAGGTCACTAGACTGGGTCATTGAACAGGCCACCCGAATCTATGAGGTGCAGAAGCCTGTAGAAAATAAAAGTAATGCTCAGAAAAACCACAAACCAACCAGCACCCCTGCTGCTGCCAAGGTGGAAGAGGTAAAGGTTGCCCCCATTTTGGATTTGGAGATGGGGGGGCCTAAAAACCTGCCTGCACAGAATAATTCCAAGCCCAGAAGGCCCTCGGGCCAGTCACAGACAGGGAGCCAAGGAGGTAGTCCCACACTCCCCTGACTATGTAATTCCCCGCTATGAGGGAAACCGACCCATCCTGGGTTATGTGTGGACTCCTCCAGCCCAAGGGGTGGGGGGTCCAGCCAAGCACCTAACCCAGGGAACTTCCCTCCTAACTTTCCCCAGGAGGGCAGAAATTCACCAAATCCTGGGCAGAACTTTTTCCCTAGGTATCCACCCAACTTCCAACCCCAAATCATCCATCCTTCTTTCCCCACTTCCCTGAGCCCAGACCACCTAATCCGGGAGAGGGGAGGCCAAGGGTGGAGGGGTACCCAAATCTTCCCAACCCAGGGTACTACCAGAAAAGGGATAGCTACCCTTCCTGGGATCAGCCCAGGGGAGAAAACAGAACCCTGTATCAGCCTGAGCGGGTTTCACAGTTAGAGCGCCAGGTCCAAAATATGGCACAGGATCTGGGTCGCATGCTGAGGGTGCAACAGAACCCTCAGATGTGCATGCGGGCACAGAATTCCCCAAACTCTGGACCTGGTGCTCCAGAACAATGACGGGGCAGCACCCTGATAACCCACCGGTTCCCAGGGAGGAGGCACAACTGGAAGGGGGTTGTAAAGCCTCGGAGGAAGCTTCCTTCCCCACTTGTGAACAGCCCCTGGAAACCCAGGAACCGGAAACCAAATCTCCTACCCCTGAAAGTCTGCCACCCAAGGAGCAGAGAGGAGGTAGGAGAAACAAAGGACCCAAACAGACCCACTTTGAGGAGGAGGTACAGATCTTCCATTTTGAGGGAGAGGGATCCTCAGAGGATCCTGGGAAAAGGATCTTCTCCTTCAGAGATGGGGGAACTCCTCCCAAAGAAAAATGGGTCCCAAGGGATTCACATCCAGACTGGGTAGATGTGGGGATGAGCTAGCGCCGCCCATCATCTCATCACAGAACCAACAGCATCCCCTGGTTCAAACCCATTCTGGTGACTGCCTCCAAAAAGGGTGTGGGGGGGTGGCCCAGGACCGGAACCAGGGGAACCCAAAACTTTTCCTCCAGTTGCCAACTTTTTCTTTCAGATTCGAAAGACTCTCCACAGAATTCTGCCCAAATCTCTTCTCTTTCAATGTCCAAAACCAGAAAATTAGCCCACCAGTTGTCCAAAAAGTGTGCATCATCTGTGCCCCCTTGAGGAGAAGGAGGGAAGATACTATGCCCCGGTACAAGTACAGCAGCAGGGTACAATTTTGGCACTGGTGGACACTGGATCCCAAGCTACCCTTCTGTCCAGAAAGGCCTTTGATGAACTGAATTCGGGGAGGGGGGAGAATTACCAAATTCCTCTCACCTCTCTTCCTGGACAACTTCAGAACTTTGACGGGAAGGAAATTCCCGTCGAGGGGACTGCGGATTTGGACATTAAAATTGGGCGAAACAAGGTGAAACACCCAGTCATAGTAGTGACTCCAGAGGGCACCCCTTGTTTACTAGGGAATGACCTCCTGAGAAGGTTGTCGCCCCTAATAGATTGCGTAAACAAGGTCCTCTGGACCCAGACTAGCTGACCAATAAAATTAAAACAGAGTGTCAACCATGTTAGTTTAAATGACACATGCCACATGGTTGAACACAATTCTGACCAAGTAGAATTTCACTTCCAGTACAACCAAATTCCAGATGTGACAGTAATAACAGTAGGACAACAGACTGGTGATGGGGGTCCTCTCTATTTCTGAAAATCAACCTTCCTTCCAGTTTAAGGTGATATTCCACACTGGAAGGAAACACTCTGAAATTCTTTACCAATCCACAATCCGACATTCCCACTCCAATAGTCCAGAAAGAGGTGAAATCAGCTCAGAGCCTGGCTGATATTCAGCAAATTGGAGAGCAGTTGTTCATCCCTGTTCAGTTAAATGACGGGAATGACTCTGTTCTCACCCGAGTGTGTGTGAACAATGGTAAGAGCTTCATCAGCGAAGCCATGTTCCGCCAACTCCCAAAGGATCCAGCCATTCCCACATTCAAACTGATAGACACATAGGAAATGGATCTGGAAACACCCAATTCCAAACATCTGCCAAGCAGGTGTATGCTCAAAATCTCCATTGGCAACAACAGCATAGTCCATAATTGTTGGGTCGTGCGAGACGTTACTGCCGCCTTTTACTTAGGCAGTGACATTCTCAATCGCTTTGCCATTAGTTTGGACCTAATGAACTTCAAAGCTTGGTTCTGATTAGCGGATAATCCCATGGGCTTTGATGACCAAGAGAAAGCATTTAGGTCAGCTCAATTGCTACCTTATGCATTTGAAATCCAGATTGGAGAGGAAGTCACCATCCGAGAATGGACCCGACAATTCTCCCTGGAAGTGAAAGTTAAAAGAGGACAAAAATTGAAAAACCCTGATGCTTATATTCATCTAAATGCTTCTCTCCAACAGCAAGGGTTGGGGGTAAACCCAACACCATTAGTCAATATAGAACATATCACCATTCCAATAGAGGTGGATAACAGTGACTTAAAAAGTATCACTCTAGCCGCAGGCACCATTATTGGAATGGCGGTTGATGACCGACATTTTTCCATGGATTTAGGAAATGAACTGTTAGGACCAATCCCCAAGGACTGTTTTGACAGTGACAGTGATGACCATACAACACCAGACAGGATTGTTACCCGGCATGGGGGGAACCTCCTGGTGTACACTTCCTGCCCTTATGGTAAGGAAGATGTGACTTGTGACTTCAGAGGGGATGAGGTGATTTTCCAGGTCCATGAGGGCTGTCTTTCCCACCTGAAGCCACCAGTCCAAATCAGCACTCTGACCAGGGACTTCTCCACCCAGCTGGAGGATGCTGCTGAGATAGCAAAACCAGAAGTCTTTCCAGGCTTCAGGCAGATGGTTGAAGAGAGAGTCAACCTAGCTGATGCCTGTGTGACTCTGGAGCAGAAGCAAAAGTTGAAACAAGTTTTCTTGGATTTTCAAGATCTCTTTGCGGTGGACTCACATGACTGTGGTCGCACCGACATCCACACAACAACAATCCCCACGGACCCTGGCATGACTCTAGTGTTTGTGAAGCAATATAGCTTGCCTCTCTTATTCATGGAGTCCCTTACTGAAATAATTAAGAACCTTGAGTCCCGGGGGATAATCCATCCAGTCCACAGCACCTTCAATAATCCGGTGCTTGTAATATTAAAGCCAAACAGCCAGTGGAGACTCTGCGCCGACCTTAGGGAACTGAACAAACGGATCCATACTTCCCGATGGCCTCTTCCCTACATTGACCAAGGGCTGGCCCATATCCAGCGGTCACAGGTCTTCACTGCAGTAGACCTGACCAATGGATACTGGACCGTGCCTGTCAGTAGAGAGGACCAATACAAGCTGGCTTTTACCTTTGGGGGCCAGCAGTACACATGGACCCGGGCTCCCTTCGGATACCTCAACTCCGGCAATGAATTCAACATCTTCCTACACAAGGCCATGCCCGACCTGAGTGCGAGGGGTAACCTGGCTTATGTAGATGATGTCCTCATCAAAAGTTCATCTGTGGAGGAACACATAGCGGAGATCCGTTATGTTCTGACACAGTTGAGGGCCGCCAGAGCAAAACTTTCCTTTCAGAAAGCACAGTGGTGTAGAACCTGTGTTAATTTCTTGGGGCATGAGATTACTCCTCAGGGTCTCTGTCCCCGGGAAAAGAAAGTGGAAGCACTTCAGAAACTGAAAGACCCCACAACTCTGCGGGAACTAAGGAGCCTCCTTGGACTGACTAGTTACAGCAGAAAGTTCATTGAGGGCTACGCAGAGATCACTAGACCCCTGATTCATCTTTTGAAGGGGGGGTCAAGTGGGAATGGGGAACAATCTGAGGCAGTAAGACAACTCAAAAGACGCCTCTCACAAGTGCCCTGCCTAGCTTACCCTGTCAGAAACCAGGAGTTTTTCTTGGAGACAGGGTTCTCTAATACATGCTTGACTGAAGTATTATATCAAAAGCATGACAAGGTCAATAAAGTAATCTCCTATGCGATTAAAGCTTTATCTTCTGCGGAGGAAAAATTCAATGATTGTGAGAAGGCACTCCTGGAAACGGTGTGGGCATTGAAGAATTACCACCCGTTTATCCAGGGGGAACACATCATAGTGGAGACTCCGCACCAGCCTCTGCAATATCTCCAAAGTGACAGAATCCGGCCCAGAAATGTGAGTAATTCCCGAATTACTTCCTGGATCCTGTCAATGCAAGGCTTTCCTGTGGAGGTCAGATATGGCCAAAACAAGAAGAGTCCACTCGCGCAAGGTCTGGCTGACTTGCATGATTGTGCCAGAGAAAACTGTCTCGAGGACGAAAGTCTAAAAATCAAGGACAACATGGAGGCATACCTCAATTCCCCCCACAAAGTCTTTGAAGAGGACAAGTGTGAGGGAATGCCCACTGTCTATGTGGATGGATGCTCTTACCATGTTGACAACAATGGGGAAAAAGAACTTGTGGCCGGAGTAGAGAATGCATGGGTGAATGAGTCCCCAGAACCCTCAGCTGGGTACAAGATTGGTCCCCGAAGTAGTCAGGTGGCAGAGTTGATGGCTGTGCATCAAGCCATCCTCACTGCTATCCAACATCAAATCCATGAACTGGTCATAATCACAGATTCGGATTATGTACGTAACGGGTTCGTGGAGCACCTGGTTGATTGGAAAACCAGAGGCATGCTATGTGCTAACAACAAACCCTTGAAACATGGGAAGTTAATCCAAAATATTGATGATCTGGTCACCTCGAATCGGATGACCATCTACTGGAAAAAGATCAAGGGTCATTCTAAAGTAGAGGGACCAGACAAACCTGGAAATGACTTAGCGGATCAGCTGGCCAAAACCAGGGCCATCCAAGGGGATCTAATAGAAATTGAGTCCCTGTTGGGGAAAATCCAGGTCACTGCTATCATTAGGTCCCAGACAAATGCTCACAATGATCTTTCAACTGCACAATGGAGTAAGGAGACCCCAGATGCGAATTTCATTACGGCTCAGAAGGGGGATCCAATAATTGGTAAGTTTTACCAACACATTGAGGACCCTGAGAACTTTCCCCTGACGCATACCATTACATTGGGAAAGAGGATCTCAGAGTGTTGATGAAATGTCCAAAAAATGTTCTGAATCCAAGACGGTTTGTTGGTAACGAAATCCCAAGCTGGTCATGATCAGTGGGTGGTTCGTACCTCATTCCGAAGCCTGATGTTAAGTCACGCCCATGATGCGGCCACAGCCGGTCATCGAGGGTTTCAGACAACACTTGAAATCTGAAGAGAGGTTGCATACTGGCCACATATGGGGCAGGACCTCGACCAATACTTGAAGGGGTGTCTTGTGTGTGCACAATTTCAGACAACATCCCTCACACACCGTGCGCCTCTCCAAAAGAAGGGGATGACACTGCCAAAGTCAGATTTGCAAGTCGACTACATAGGGCCCGTGATTCGCTCCTCTAGGGGGAATAAGTACATGTTGACGGTGACATGCTTATTTACTAAATGGGTGGAATGTCTCCCGGCCCCAAACTGCAAGGCAGAAACAGCAGCGGCCTTGATGATCAATCACATCTTTTTCGCGTTTTGGGCTACCCCAAAGGATTGAGTCAGACAGAGGTAGCCATTTTACCAGCGAAGTAATGACAAAGATGTGGGAGATACTGGGGGTTAAAAGGAAGCTACACATTGCTTACCGGCCAGCCTCTTCGGGTGCAGTAGAACGTTACAACAAAACCATTGTGAGCATTTTAAAAAAGTTTGTGGCAGATTCTGGGCCAAGTTGGGATATCCGATAACCTCTTGTCCTAATGGCCATCAGATCTACCCCTTCATCTGCAACTAAAATGTCAACATTTGAGTTGATGACTGGACGCAGGATGGTGCTTCCCCAGCATCTGTTATACAGGACCCAAGATCAGACATTGATCAATGCCTCCACAACTCATGAGTATGTTGAGAATTTAAGGAAACACCTTCAACATGCTTTTGCCTATGCTAAGCGAAATCTAGAAAGATGAGCTGATAGCATGAAGACCCACTATGACTTGAAGACTACTAGGAAAGAATACAATGTAGGAGACCGGATGTATCTATACAATTTCCAAAAGAACCAGGCCAAACAGCGGAAGTTTCTGCCTACCTGGAAGGGACCTTTTGAAATTGTAGACAAGATCTCACCAGTCACCTACAAGATCCAAATCCCCAAAGGCAGTTTGGCGGAGGAGGAAGACAAGTGGGTCCATATTAATCAGCTAAAGTGTTGCCATCCCAGGTACAATCTGCAGCAACTGGAGCAGTCCTCTGGAACCCCAGTGGGGGCCACTCCAGAACAATAACATTTCCAACTCTAAAATATCCCACACATAGTCCATAAAATACAATGATAAGAATGTAAATGTCTCCTGATTTATAAAATGTATATGCCCACCCCAGAGAGAGATAAACCATGGAGACTGACTAAGGAGGACGACCCGGGGACCGGGTGCAGAAGATCTGAGGGGCCCGGGGTATCACTCAATACTCCCATCAGGACTGGCGAGGAGAACCGATCGATCCACCCCTGATGGAGGAAAATATGCAGAACTTGCCATCTATGGAATCCGGAGAGATGATGCGGACATCGCAGTCTTGCGAAGTTCCATCGATGAAAGATCAGAATGGCCATCGCAAGAGGGGGGCTTGTGGGATGTTTTAACCCACTCATCCAAGCCCTACAACAGAACTGTGCATTACTGGCAGCGGAAACATCATAATGGCCGCCGGAAAGCATGCTGCTCGCCAGAGATCATCCAAAAATGCGCAGTAAAAATCTGAAAATTAGGCTGCCACCTACTTTTGCCATGTGAGTGAACACAGGAGATCACTGCCTAAAACCACCATTGGGATACCCACACAGTGGCCTGAAACCACTTGGAAATAGCAATACTGATTGCCAAAGCAACCCAGAGCTGTTTGGGAATTCATTTTCTTGATTGTCAAAATTGCTAAAATCATGGCTCACAAAACCACCAAAAGGATACAACTTCTTGTTGGGTGTTCTACATTAACCCACTGCAAGAATCCACATCAGTACAATGTCAGCAAGAATCATATGTTATTAGGACAAAATCCCATGTTAAAGACATTTGATTTAAAGACAGCTGTCAAAAATGGGTGCAATACCGGTGCTCGCCACTGACAGGTGCTGGCGATTCCTAATCCTGACAGGAGAGGTGTCTTGCAGAAGCTAAATAAGCCTAAGCAGAGAAGTCTATCAAAATGCCATATAAAGTGCCACACATTGATTTAATGTGGAAAAAGACTTGATTAAAGATATGTTGCTTATTTTCAGTTTATAATGTTATATATTTTTTTCACAAGGAACTCTATTGAAATTGCCTAGAAGGCAATCTGATTTAGCTAAGATTTCAAAAGGCTTACTTTTCTATGAGAACCCTTCACACCTACTCTTCTCAGGCCTCTACACCAGAAGGCAGGAATCGCATGGTCCTGTTAATCAGATGGAGAGTGGCACCCTGGACTGATGCTCTGCTGGCAGGAAAAACAAGACAATAGACTTTTTCAATTGAATAGAATATGCTGATTTTGGGTGTAACTGTCAACACTGCTCTGGGAAAAACAAGACATGTGACCTCTGAGTCAAGCCAGATTCTAGGGGCGGAGACAAACCACTGGGTGAATTCAATTGACAGCAAATGTATGTTTTATAAAATTGCTTATAACAAATTATGCCAAGCGGACAAAAATGTCAAACCTTGAGATTCTTAAAATGAAAAATGCACTCACAGTTCAAGACTAAGTTGGACGCCGTGGGATGTTCTGAGGCCAAGCCCCATAATTATTAATATTGTGGATGGTGTGTTTATGCTAGAAACCTAACAACTTCCAGTAATATGCTCAGAGAGGGTGTCTACCTCTGTGTAAGATTTGGTGCAAAACCAATATTGCGAAACCCACTAAAATCACGAATAAGTTGTCATTTCTGAACCCAAGCTCTTAGAAAGATCAGGGTTAAACAGAGACCTGTCTTAATTAATATGTGATATGCACATGTATTCTCAACAACTTGTGTATCTGGGAAACATGTTTGACTATGAAAAATTGTTTTTCTAAGTAAATGCAAAGGGGAGGGACTTCAGCCAAGCCATAAACATAGCATCACTCTGACTCATTCTGACTCACTACTCCTTTCTCCAGTCAGAGGACAGTAAATCCTTTAACCTATCAGGATCCTCAGAGGGTTTGACATAGGAAGTCAGCCTCCACACCCCCTTTGGAAACACATAAAAAGAACCACTGAGACCCAGATAGGGACACTCATTTTTCCACTACTCATCGATTCCTGCGAAACGCTCTGCCAGAAGACTCCAGATAGATCCAGAGACCAGACTCTAGACCCAGCTCTAGATCCTTAAGCAGGGGCCTAACCCAAAAGCTGAACTCTTCTCAGCAGGCCTCAGAATCCAGCAACCTAACTAAACTATTCAACAGCCGGGCAAGCTGTTTTGCTTCTGGCTTGAACCCTTTGCCAGAACCAGATCCAGACCCAGAAAGCAGAGCTGTATCCAGAACCCATCAGACCCAGACCAGACCGCTGTGCAGTGCCGATAGCAGACCAGAGAGCGTGCTGTGAGCAGAATCTAGAGGGCCTGAGACCGTCCGGTGGCAAGTGAAGTCCAAACCTGACCAGATCGTAGACGAGGCCCATTTCCCTTCCAGTCCAAAACTAGGAGTGAGTATCCAGCCTAGAACTGTACAGAACCAATCTCTTAGTTTAAAATAATCTTATTTAAACCATTTAAACCTGACAAGAATTGCATAGAAATCGTGTGTCCATTCTGTGATTTCAAATCTGTAAAAGCACCATCTGTCATTCTGAAAATCTACCTCCACAAAAACATCTGTATCTTCTGAACCGCACGTCCTAGAGATTTAACTGTCATTTTAAAGCTAAGATCCTCAGCTTTCAACAAACCTAAAACGACATTCCACTTCCTTATAGTCTTTCCGTAATCGTTATATACACAGGCGGAAAAAGTGGCACGAATTGAAAAATTAGCTCCATTTCACCACCTGTCGAAATTGCTGTCTTTTGCTTGCAACTGCTGAATTTCGTTTTCAATCTGATAATCATTCATGAATCATTGCTAGTGTTGACCTGTACCAATCTAAAGTAACTATCACCTACCCTAAATCTCCTTTAGTGAATTAAAAAGCATTTAGCATATTTTTCCATCCATTGCAATCACTTTCAAAAGCGTTTTGACCTGTGTTTTAAAATCATACCTGTTTCTCTAAGCTTGCTGGGGGAACTGCAATTGAACTGTATAGTGATTGTATTCTTGAAACCTGTGTGCTCTCCTTTCCATCTCTTCATATTGCATAAGGGGGGAGGGGGGGAGTGAGTTTTCACAAGGGAAAAAGTGATCATATTATCTCTTGTTGAAACCATTTCGAGTTTATTTCAGTGTTGCCTTCTTTCCCATCTTGCATTTCCTTGAAACCATACAAAGTATTCTCTGCTACCTTATTCTTTCTATACCAACTCCTAAGTGATTAAATAATTGTGCTATTGTAATATTATCCATTGTTGATCACTATTATATTCATAAGTGTGCTATCAAATATTAATTTATTCATAAAAGTGTGATATATATATATATATATATTGTTTTATTCCTCAAATAAATCTTTTAATTTGCAAAACAAACTTACTTCTTGGTTCAGTGAGGTCAGGGGGATTCAAAGAGAGGGGCTTTATATAAGGGTTTATCATCCAGATTCAAAGAATTTGACATAAAAATATATTAATAAGGGCATCCACTGGGCATCCCAGACTAGGTATTGACTTAATTGGATTGCTGGATTGAAGTCACTTACAGAGTGGAGGCTCGTAGCCGGGGATTCTGGATTAGACCTACCACTTATACAGCTTAATACAGGTGCTAACTGATAGGATACATAAATCCTGTTGGATCACCACGCTGTGTTACGCTGTAAAAGCACCCCTCAAAAGGGAACACTCTCAGGAAACAGTCTGTTTTGCAAAATAAAAAAAAAAACAAAATTCTGTAAGTCTCGAAGGAAATCAATTTCCAGAATGACGACACTGGTAGACATGAAGATAGCGAGAGAGCACCTCTTACATAAGCTATTTGTGAGAGGTGAGTGGGCTGAACAGGACCAGAATGTCTGGTTGTAGGCAATCACACAACAGATCACTGCAACTGGGTTAGATACCTGGAGAGATCAGGGCCCCTTACACGTGGCCCTGAGTGAACTATACATGGCCCCTAAGGCCAAAGATGAGCATGACAAGATTGTCAGGATAGCGGCATATTTATATTTATATATGGGAGCCATACAGGACAAATGTGCTGAAGGCCAGGATCTGGCAAATAGGCAACTGATGGCATTAGAGAAGGCCCAATCTGACCTGGACTCTTCGAGCAGAGGCTGCACAGGAGTCAGGAGTCAGAAAATGATAGTAGACAGTATGTCATTAAAATAAAAGAGGATATGGGTATCCTGCAACAGGAAAAGGCAGACCAGGATACCAGATTTCTGACAATGCAGAAGGAGTACCAAGAAGGTTTGGACTCCCTACTGCAGAGCCAGAAAAAGCTGGAGCAACAACTGGACTTCAACAGGGCATGCGCAGAGCAGGTAGTCACCCTGCAAAGCCACCTAGATAGGGAGAAGGCAGACCTGGATACCCAGGCAGAGTTTGATGAAGAGCGCCAGAAAGCTGGTGCCCTTCAAAGGCAGAGGGACAACCTGGCGGCACAGATGCAGGCTCTTACTCAGAAAAGGGATACCTTAGGCCAGGAAGTCTGCCACTTAAAAAAGAAAATGGAAGAAAATCACCTGGCCCTCCAGGGACTGGGTGACCTCCAAAAAGAGCACCAGAACTTGTTAGAGCAAACCAGGAGGGTGGAAGATGCTCTGGCAAGAAAAGAGCAGGCCGGTAGGGATGGGACTCAGGAGGTAACCCTCCTGCAGCAAAGACTGGCCCAGTACTCCAAGACTAACCAGAAAGCACAGAGAGAGAATGAGGCTTGCTGCCAGCACAGACTGATAGAGTCTAGTAAGGCCTTGATTGAGGAACTGAAAGCACAGGCTCTTGCAGGGCAACAGGGAGCAGGGGCTGATAGAGATGAGGTTCGCTCGGAAAGGGAAACACCTGAGCATAACCTCAGGAACCCTAGTACCAGAGGCCTCCATCTCTCCCAGTCCCTGGACTCTGCCACCCCCAGGTCCCCTGGCGCACATGAGCCCAGGGCCACGGGGATGGCAGATTACTATCCAGTCAGAAATATGGGGCTCATAGGCCAGTACCCACCAGGAATGGATGGGCGAGCATCCGGGTATGGGCACCCAAGTACAGCGTAATTTAGTGGGGAACCCCGGGAGAGTAGGCCCTCTAAGGGCATTCTGAAAACCTCCGCCCAGTTAGGTCAGTGGGGGGGGGTACCCATCAAATCTGGGCAGCAAGGAGGAATCTGAAGACTCCCCTGAGCATCACAGGGCACAGGAGACCAGATCCCCACATTCTGCCAGCCATTCCCAGGCTCGCAGAATCGGGGAAAACCTGGAAGATCAGACGGGCACCTCCGGCGGCAGTGCTTCTGAGTCAGAGGATGGATGGACCAGGGTTACCCGAACCAAGAAGGCCAATAAGGCAACAATGGCCTTGCGTAAGGACCCCTTGAAACGGATCAAAGCAATAAGGAGCGTCATCACTCCTTATCATAAGAACTCCAAGCATTCTATTTGGGAACACTTGGAGCTCTTTCAGCAAATGATGGAGACTTTCCATTTGAAAGACAGCAGTAGCTGCATTCAGTATGTAAAATGGACATTCTCCCCAGAATACTCCAGTTTCTTTGCGGGGCTGGAGGACCAAAATCATTCCAGATGGTCCACATATACGGCAGCCATCTTGGAATGTTTTTCTGTTCACCGGAATCCCCAAGAGGCTCGCAAGGCAGCCTACAATTTGCAATGTGGTGGAGGATCAGGCCCCACAAGAATTTGTGCAGGAGTTGAAGCGTGCCTTTGCGCAGACTACCAAAAGGGAGCGCAGTGATAGCAAAGAATTTGTTAACACTTCTTTCCATGCCTTACCCAAATACATCATGACCCAGCTAGTGAGAGATTTTCATGAGAAAAGGTCACTAGACTGGGTCATTGAACAGGCCACCCAAATCTATGAGGTGCAGAAGCCTGTAGAAAATAAAAGTAATGCTCAGAAAAACCACAAACCAACCAGCACCCCTGCTGCTGCCAAGGTGGAAGAGGTAAAGGTTGCCCCCATTTTGGATTTGGAGATGGGGGGGCCTAAAAACCTGCCTGCACAGAATAATTCCAAGCCCAGAAGGCCCTCGGGCCAGTCACAGACAGGGAGCCAAGGAGGTAGTCCCACACTCCCCTGACTATGTAATTCCCCGCTATGAGGGAAACCGACCCATCCTGGGTTATGTGTGGACTCCTCCAGCCCAAGGGGGGGGGTACAGCCAAGCACCTAACCCAGGGAACTTCCCTCCTAACTTTCCCCAGGAGGGCAGAAATTCACCAAATCCTGGGCAGAACTTTTTCCCTAGGTATCCACCCAACTTCCAACCCCAAATCATCCATCCTTCTTTCCCCACTTCCCTGAGCCCAGACCACCTAATCCGGGAGAGGGGAGGCCAAGGGTGGAGGGGTACCCAAATCTTCCCAACCCAGGGTACTACCAGAAAAGGGATAGCTACCCTTCCTGGGATCAGCCCAGGGGAGAAAACAGAACCCTGTATCAGCCTGAGCGGGTTTCACAGTTAGAGCGCCAGGTCCAAAATATGGCACAGGATCTGGGTCGCATGCTGAGGGTGCAACAGAACCCTCAGATGTGCATGCGGGCACAGAATTCCCCAAACTCTGGACCTGGTGCTCCAGAACAATGACGGGGCAGCACCCTGATAACCCACCGGTTCCCAGGGAGGAGGCACAACTGGAAGGGGGTTGTAAAGCCTCGGAGGAAGCTTCCTTCCCCACTTGTGAACAGCCCCTGGAAACCCAGGAACCGGAAACCAAATCTCCTACCCCTGAAAGTCTGCCACCCAAGGAGCAGAGAGGAGGTAGGAGAAACAAAGGACCCAAACAGACCCACTTTGAGGAGGAGGTACAGATCTTCCATTTTGAGGGAGAGGGATCCTCAGAGGATCCTGGGAAAAGGATCTTCTCCTTCTGAGATGGGGGAACTCCTCCCAAAGAAAAATGGGTCCCAAGGGATTCACATCCAGACTGGGTAGATGTGGGGATGAGCTAGCGCCGCCCATCATCTCATCACAGAACCAACAGCATCCCCTGGTTCAAACCCATTCTGGTGACTGCCTCCAAAAAGGGTGTGGGGGGGTGGCCCAGGACCGGAACCAGGGGAACCCAAAACTTTTCCTCCAGTTGCCAACTTTTTCTTTCAGATTCGAAAGACTCTCCACAGAATTCTGCCCAAATCTCTTCTCTTTCAATGTCCAAAACCAGAAAATTAGCCCACCAGTTGTCCAAAAATGTGCATCATCTGTGCCCCCTTGAGGAGAAGGAGGGAAGATACTATGCCCCGGTACAAGTACAGCAGCAGGGTACAATTTTAGCACTGGTGGACACTGGATCCCAAGCTACCCTTCTGTCCAGAAAGGCCTTTGATGAACTGAATTCGGGGAGGGGGGAGAATTACCAAATTCCTCTCACCTCTCTTCCTGGACAACTTCAGAACTTTGACGGGAAGGAAATTCCCGTCGAGGGGACTGCGGATTTGGACATTAAAATTGGGCGAAACAAGGTGAAACACCCAGTCATAGTAGTGACTCCAGAGGGCACCCCTTGTTTACTAGGGAATGACCTCCTGAGAAGGTTGTCGCCCCTAATAGATTGCGTAAACAAGGTCCTCTGGACCCAGACTAGCTGACCAATAAAATTAAAACAGAGTGTCAACCATGTTAGTTTAAATGACACATGCCACATGGTTGAACACAATTCTGACCAAGTAGAATTTCACTTCCAGTACAACCAAATTCCAGATGTGACAGTAATAACAGTAGGACAACAGACTGGTGATGGGGGTCCTCTCTATTTCTGAAAATCAACCTTCCTTCCAGTTTAAGGTGATATTCCACACTGGAAGGAAACACTCTGAAATTCTTTACCAATCCACAATCCGACATTCCCACTCCAATAGTCCAGAAAGAGGTGAAATCAGCTCAGAGCCTGGCTGATATTCAGCAAATTGGAGAGCAGTTGTTCATCCCTGTTCAGTTAAATGACGGGAATGACTCTGTTCTCACCCGAGTGTGTGTGAACAATGGTAAGAGCTTCATCAGCGAAGCCATGTTCCGCCAACTCCCAAAGGATCCAGCCATTCCCACATTCAAACTGATAGACACATAGGAAATGGATCTGGAAACACCCAATTCCAAACATCTGCCAAGCAGGTGTATGCTCAAAATCTCCATTGGCAACAACAGCATAGTCCATAATTGTTGGGTCGTGCGAGACGTTACTGCCGCCTTTTACTTAGGCAATCGCTTTGCCATTAGTTTGGACCTAATGAACTTCAAAGCTTGGTTCTGATTAGCGGATAATCCCATGGGCTTTGATGACCAAGAGAAAGCATTTAGGTCAGCTCAATTGCTACCTTATGCAGTTGAAATCCAGATTGGAGAGGAAGTCACCATCCCAGAAAGGACCCGACAATTCTCCCTGGAAGTGAAAGTTAAAAGAGGACAAAAATTGAAAAACCCTGATGCTTATATTCATCTAAATGCTTCTCTCCAACAGCAAGGGTTGGGGGTAAACCCAACACCATTAGTCAATATAGAACATATCACCATTCCAATAGAGGTGGATAACAGTGACTTAAAAAGTATCACTCTAGCCGCAGGCACCATTATTGGAATGGCGGTTGATGACCGACATTTTTCCATGGATTTAGGAAATGAACTGTTAGGACCAATCCCCAAGGACTGTTTTGACAGTGACAGTGATGACCATACAACACCAGACAGGATTGTTACCCGGCATGGGGGGAACCTCCTGGTGTACACTTCCTGCCCTTATGGTAAGGAAGATGTGACTTGTGACTTCAGAGGGGATGAGGTGATTTTCCAGGTCCATGAGGGCTGTCTTTCCCACATGAAGCCACCAGTCCAAATCAGCACTCTGACCAGGGACTTCTCCACCCAGCTGGAGGATGCCGCTGAGATAGCAAAACCAGAAGTCTTTCCAGGCTTCAGGCAGATGGTTGAAGAGAGAGTCAACCTAGCTGATGCCTGTGTGACTCTGGAGCAGAAGCAAAAGTTGAAACAAGTTTTCTTGGATTTTCAAGATCTCTTTGCGGTGGACTCACATGACTGTGGTCGCACCGACATCCACACAACAACAATCCCCACGGACCCTGGCATGACTCTAGTGTTTGTGAAGCAATATAGCTTGCCTCTCTTATTCATGGAGTCCCTTACTGAAATAATTAAGAACCTTGAGTCCCGGGGGATAATCCATCCAGTCGACAGCACCTTCAATAATCCGGTGCTTGTAATATTAAAGCCAAACAGCCAGTGGAGACTCTGCGCCGACCTTAGGGAACTGAACAAACGGGTCCATACTTCCCGATGGCCTCTTCCCTACATTGACCAAGGGCTGGCCCAGATCCAGCGGTCACAGGTCTTCACTGCAGTAGACCTGACCAATGGATACTGGACCGTGCCTGTCAGTAGAGAGGACCAATACAAGCTGGCTTTTACCTTTGGGGGCCAGCAGTACACATGGACCCGGGCTCCCTTCGGATACCTCAACTCCGGCAATGAATTCAACATCTTCCTACACAAGGCCATGCCCGACCTGAGTGCGAGGGGTAACCTGGCTTATGTAGATGATGTCCTCATCAAAAGTTCATCTGTGGAGGAACACATAGCGGAGATCCGTTATGTTCTGACACAGTTGAGGGCCGCCAGAGCAAAACTTTCCTTTCAGAAAGCACAGTGGTGTAGAACCCGTGTTAATTTCTTGGGGCATGAGATTACTCCTCAGGGTCTCTGTCCCCGGGAAAAGAAAGTGGAAGCACTTCAGAAACTGAAAGACCCCACAACTCTGCGGGAACTAAGGAGCCTCCTTGGACTGACTAGTTACAGCAGAAAGTTCATTGAGGGCTACGCAGAGATCACGAGACCCCTGATTCATCTTTTGAAGGGGGGGTCAAGTGGGAATGGGGAACAATCTGAGGCAGTAAGACAACTCAAAAGAAGCCTCTCACAAGTGCCCTGCCTAGCTTACCCTGTCAGAAACCAGGAGTTTTTCTTGGAGACAGGGTTCTCTAATACATGCTTGACTGAAGTATTATATCAAAAGCATGACAAGGTCAATAAAGTAATCTCCTATGCGAGTAAAGCTTTATCTTCTGCGGAGGAAAAATTCAATGATTGTGAGAAGGCACTCCTGGAAACGGTGTGGGCATTGAAGAATTACCACCCGTTTATCCAGGGGGAACACATCATAGTGGAGACTCCGCACCAGCCTCTGCAATATCTCCAAAGTGACAGAATCCGGCCCAGAAATGTGAGTAATTCCCAAATTACTTCCTGGATCCTGTCAATGCAAGGCTTTCCTGTGGAGGTCAGATATGGCCAAAACAAGAAGAGTCCACTCGCGCAAGGTCTGGCTGACTTGCATGATTGTGCCAGAGAAAACTGTCTCGAGGACGAAAGTCTAAAAATCAAGGACAACATGGAGGCATACCTCAATTCCCCCCACAAAGTCTTTGAAGAGGACAAGTGTGAGGGAATGCCCACTGTCTATGTGGATGGATGCTCTTACCATGTTGACAACAATGGGGAAAAAGAACTTGTGGCCGGAGTAGGGAATGCATGGGTGAATGAGTCCCCAGAACCCTCAGCTGGGTACAAGATTGGTCCCCGAAGTAGTCAGGTGGCAGAGTTGATGGCTGTGCATCAAGCCATCCTCACTGCTGTCCAACATCAAATCCATGAACTGGTCATAATCACAGATTCGGATTATGTACGTAACGGGTTCGTGGAGCACCTGGTTGATTGGAAAACCAGAGGCATGCTATGTGCTAACAACAAACCCTTGAAACATGGGAAGTTAATCCAAAATATTGATGATCTGGTCACCTCGAATCGGATGACCATCTACTGGAAAAAGATCAAGGGTCATTCTAAAGTAGAGGGACCAGACAAACCTGGAAATGACTTAGCGGATCAGCTGGCCAAAACCAGGGCCATCCAAGGGGATCTAATAGAAATTGAGTCCCTGTTGGGGAAAATCCAGGTCAC
This sequence comes from Ambystoma mexicanum, assembly GCF_040938575.1. Classification (NCBI taxonomy): domain Eukaryota; kingdom Metazoa; phylum Chordata; class Amphibia; order Caudata; family Ambystomatidae; genus Ambystoma; species Ambystoma mexicanum. Next base: position 764,136,340 of record NC_090937.1, on the reverse strand, counting down.
TGCTATCATTAGGTCCCAGACAAATGCTCACAATGATCTTTCAACTGCACAATGGAGTAAGGAGACCCCAGATGCGAATTTCATTACGGCTCAGAAGGGGGATCCAATAATTGGTAAGTTTTACCAACACATTGAGGACCCTGAGAACTTTCCCCTGACGGATACCGATTACATTGGGAAAGAGGATCTCAAAGTGTTGATGAAATGTCCAAAAAATGTTCTGAATCCAAGACGGTTTGTTGGTAACGAAATCCCAAGCTGGTCATGATCAGTGGGTGGTTCGTACCTCATTCCGAAGCCTGATGTTAAGTCACGCCCATGATGCGGCCACAGCCGGTCATCGGGGGTTTCAGACAACACTTGAAATCTGAAGAGAGGTTGCATACTGGCCACATATGGGGCAGGACCTCGACCAATACTTGAAGGGGTGTCTTGTGTGTGCACAATTTCAGACAACATCCCTCACACACCGTGCGCCTCTCCAAAAGAAGGGGATGACACTGCCATGGTCAGATTTGCAAGTCGACTACATAGGGCCCGTGATTCGCTCCTCTAGGGGGAATAAGTACATGTTGACGGTGACATGCTTATTTACTAAATGGGTGGAATGTCTCCCGGCCCCAAACTGCAAGGCAGAAACAGCAGCGGCCTTGATGATCAATCACATCTTTTTCGCGTTTTGGGCTACCCCAAAGGATTGAGTCAGACAGAGGTAGCCATTTTACCAGCGAAGTAATGACAAAGATGTGGGAGATACTGGGGGTTAAAAGGAAGCTACACATTGCTTACCGGCCAGCCTCTTCGGGTGCAGTAGAACGTTACAACAAAACCATTGTGAGCATCTTAAAAAAGTTTGTGGCAGATTCTGGGCCAAGTTGGGATATCCGATAACCTCTTGTCCTAATGGCCATCAGATCTACCCCTTCATCTGCAACTAAAATGTCAACATTTGAGTTGATGACTGGACGCAGGATGGTGCTTCCCCAGCATCTGTTATACAGGACCCAAGATCAGACATTGATCAATGCCTCCACAACTCATGAGTATGTTGAGAATTTAAGGAAACACCTTCAACATGCTTTTGCCTATGCTAAGCGAAATCTAGAAAGATGAGCTGATAGCATGAAGACCCACTATGACTTGAAGACTACTAGGAAAGAATACAATGTAGGAGACCGGATGTATCTATACAATTTCCAAAAGAACCAGGCCAAACAGCGGAAGTTTCTGCCTACCTGGAAGGGACCTTTTGAAATTGTAGACAAGATCTCACCAGTCACCTACAAGATCCAAATCCCCAAAGGCAGTTTGGCGGAGGAGGAAGACAAGTGGGTCCATATTAATCAGCTAAAGTGTTGCCATCCCAGGTACAATCTGCAGCAACTGGAGCAGTCCTCTGGAACCCCAGTGGGGGCCACTCCAGAACAATAACATTTCCAACTCTAAAATATCCCACACATAGTCCATAAAATACAATGATAAGAATGTAAATGTCTCCTGATTTATAAAATGTATATGCCCACCCCAGAGAGAGATAAACCATGGAGACTGACTAAGGAGGACGACCCGGGGACCGGGTACAGACGATCTGATGGGCCCGGGGTATCACTCAATACTCCCATCAGGACTGGCGAGGAGAACCGATCGATCCACCCCTGATGGAGGAAAATATGCAGAACTTGCCATCTATGGAATCCGGAGAGATGATGCGGACATCCCAGTCTTGCGAAGTTCCATCGATGAAAGATCAGAATGGCCATCGCAAGATGGGGGCTTGTGGGATGTTTTAACCCACTCATCCAAGCCCTACAACAGAACTGTGCATTACTGGCAGCGGAAACATCATAATGGCCGCCGGAAAGCATGCTGCTCGCCAGAGATCATCCAAAAATGCGCAGTAAAAATCTGAAAATTAGGCTGCCACCTACTTTTGCCATGTGAGTGAACACAGGAGATCACTGCCTAAAACCACCATTGGGATACCCACACAGTAGCCTGAAACCACTTGGAAATAGCAATACTGATTGCCAAAGCAACCCAGAGCTGTTTGGGAATTCATTTTCTTGATTGTCAAAATTGCTAAAATCATGGCTCACAAAACCACCAAAAGGATACAACTTCTTGTTGGGTGTTCTACATTAACCCACTGCAAGAATCCACATCAGTACAATGTCAGCAAGAATCATATGTTATTAGGACAAAATCCCATGTTAAAGACATTTGATTTAAAGACAGCTGTCAAAAATGGGTGCAATACCGGTGCTCGCCACTGACAGGTGCTGGCGATTCCTAATCCTGACAGGAGAGGTGTCTTGCAGAAGCTAAATAAGCCTAAGCAGAGAAGTCTATCAAAATGCCATATAGAGTGCCACACATTGATTTAATGTGGAAAAAGACTTGATTAAAGATATGTTGCTTATTTTCAGTTTATAATGTTATATATTTTTTTCACAAGGAACTCTATTGAAATTGCCTAGAAGGCAATCTGATTTAGCTAAGATTTCAAAAGGCTTACTTTTCTATGAGAACCCTTCACACCTACTCTTCTCAGGCCTCTACACCAGAAGGCAGGAATCGCATGGTCCTGTTAATCAGATGGAGAGTGGCACCCTGGACTGATGCTCTGCTGGCAGGAAAAACAAGACAATAGACTTTTTCAATTGAATAGAATATGCTGATTTTGGGTGTAACTGTCAACACTGCTCTGGGAAAAACAAGACATGTGACCTCTGAGTCAAGCCAGATTCTAGGGGCGGAGACAAACCACTGGGTGAATTCAATTGACAGCAAATGTATGTTTTATAAAATTGCTTATAACAAATTATGCCAAGCGGACAAAAATGTCAAACCTTGAGATTCTTAAAATGAAAAATGCACTCACAGTTCAAGACTAAGTTGGACGCCGTGGGATGTTCTGAGGCCAAGCCCCATAATTATTAATATTGTGGATGGTGTGTTTATGCTAGAAACCTAACAACTTCCAGTAATATGCTCAGAGAGGGTGTCTACCTCTGTGTAAGATTTGGTGCAAAACCAATATTGCGAAACCCACTAAAATCACGAATAAGTTGTCATTTCTGAACCCAAGCTCTTAGAAAGATCAGGGTTAAACAGAGACCTGTCTTAATTAATATGTGATATGCACATGTATTCTCAACAACTTGTGTATCTGGGAAACATGTTTGACTATGAAAAATTGTTTTTCTAAGTAAATGCAAAGGGGAGGGACGTCAGCCAAGCCATAAACATAGCATCACTCTGATTCATTCTGACTCACTACTCTTTCTCCAGTCAGAGGACAGTAAATCCTTTAACCTATCAGGATCCTCAGAGGGTTGGGCATAGGAAGTCAGCCTCCACACCCCCTTTGGAAACACGTAAAAAGAACCACTGAGACCCAGATAGGGACACCCATTTTTCCACTACTCATCGATTCTTGTGAAGCGCTCTGCCAGAAGACTCCAGATTCCAGATAGATCCAGAGACCAGACTCTAGAACCCAGCTCTAGAACCTTAAGCAGGAGCCTAACCCAAAAGCTGAACTCTTCTCAGCAGGCCTCAGAATCCAGCAACCTAACTAAACTATTCAACAGCCGGGCTAGCAGTTTTGTTTCTGGCTTGAACCCTGTGCCAGAACCAGATCCAGACCCAGAAAGCAGAGCTGTATCCAGAACCCATCAGACCCAGACCAGACCGTTGTGCAGTGCCGATAGTAGACCAGAGAGCGTGCTGTGAGCAGAACCTATTCAATTCCTTATAGTTTTTCCATAATCGCGATATACGCACGTGGAAAAAGTGCCGCAAATTGAAAAATTAGCTACATTTCACCACCTGTCAAAATTGCTGTCTTTTGCTTGCAACTGCTGAATTTCGTTTTCAATCTGATAATCATTCATGAATCATTGCTAGTGCTGACCTGTACCAATTTAAAGTAACTATCACCTACCCTGAATCTCCTTTAGTGAATTAAAAGCATTTAGCATATTTTTCCATCGATTGCAATCACTTTCAAAAGCGTTTTGACCTGTGTTTTAAAATCATACCTGTTTCTCTAAGCTTGCTGATGGAACTGGAATTGAACTGTATAGTGATTGTATTCTTGAAACCTGTGTGCTCTCCTTTCCATCTCTTCATATTGCATAAGGGGGGGAGTGAGTTGTCACAAGGCAAAAAGTGATCATATAATCTCTTGTTCAAACCGTATCGAGTATATTTCTGTGTTGCATTCTTTTCCATCTTGCATTTCCTTGAAACCATACAAAGTATTCTCTGCTACCTTATTCTTTCTATACCAACTCCTAAGTGATTAAAGAGAGTGTGCTATTGTAATATTATCCATTGTTGATCACTATTATATTCATAAATGTGCTATCAAATATTAATTTATTCATAAAGGTGTGATATATATATTGTTTTATTCCTCAAATAAATCTTTTAATTTGCAAAACAAACTTACTTCTTGGCTCAGTGAGGTCAGGGGGATTCAGAAAGAGGGGCATTATATAAGGGTTTATCATCCAGATTCAAAGAATTTGACATAAAAATATATTAATAAGGGCTTCCATTGGGCATCCCAGACTAGGCATTGACTTAGTTGGATTGCTGGATTGAAGTCACTTACGTGTGTGTGTGTATGTGTGTGTGTGTGAGAGAGGCAGAGAGAGAGAGAGAGAGAGAGAGAGAGAGCGAGAGAGAGAGAGAGAGAGAGAGAGAGAGAGACTTGGCATGCACTCAGCCATCCTTGCCATGAGACCCTGCTTTCTATTTTCAAAAAATCTGCAAGATTTTAAGTTTTGGGGAGAGGAAACTGTATTATTCAAAATAGCCCTTGGACCCCAAAGGTGTAACAGATGTGGCAGCCATTGCACCCTCTGTGACAGGGTCAGGGTCATGAGCATGTCATGGGGGACAGGGACTCCTCCCATTCTGGGGCAGGAGGTTTCCCAGGATGGAAGCCAGAGCTCGGACCGGAACCATGGAATGGAATTAAAAACCACAAAGGCTTGGACTGGGATTTTTCTTTCACACAGACATGAGACAGGCAATAACTGTCCTACCATCCCCAGGCTGGATCAGAGTAGTGAGGGGAGAGGCACTGGGAGACAGAAGATAGTCAGGAGAGGAACAAAAATGTGCACCAAACCGAACAGGAAAACAAAACTCACCAGCACATGAACAAAGCCACATGAAAGAAGAACAGTCTGAGCACCGGGCAGCTTCCCTTCAAACAGAGACTGAAAATTCGGCAGGACTCGAAGGGGTTCTTAAAGCATTTCATCTGTGTAATCTGGTTCCTGGTGAAAAACAGCTTTAGATTGTCCAACACAGTCAGGTGGGCACTGGAACTCAGGGGGTGGGAGTCAGTACTAGGAAGAGAGTAATCTTAAAGGGGAAGGAATGAAGTGCAGAGTGACGGTTGCAGGTGTGAGGTCAAGTGATGTGGTGATGGACCAAGATACCAGCAGAGGTCAGAAGTTGGAGCGGAGTACTGAAGAGCGTGTGCAAAAATTGGAGCAAAGCTCAGGTAAGATATTGATTGTGCGAGAGATTGTTACAGTTGTATGTAGTATAGTGTGAGGAGCAGGGATGTGAAAGATTAATGATGATAGCGAGAGGTGGAGAGAAAGTGAAGGGGGGATTTGAGAGAGTGTGAGGTTGGTAGAGAAGGGTGAGCAGAGCACCATATCCCTGGAACGTGTGCAGGGACAATACCATTGGTGGGTGAGCTGAGCATAATATTCATGGGGGTGAACAGGCGCCATATCCCTGAAGGGTGAGCAGGGCACTATATCTCTAGAGGGTGAGCAGAGCACCATATCCCTGGCAGGGTGAGCAGAGCACCATATCTCTGGAGGGTGAGCAGGGCACCATATCCCTGGCAGGGTGATCAGGGCACCATATCTCTGGAGGGTGAGCAGGGCACCATACCACTGAGTCGGCAAAGGGGGTGAGAAGAGGGAATAAGAGCAGGCTTTATCAGAGTAGTACGGAGGGGAGAGAATCGCAACGTGAGGAGGGGTGAGAGTAGAAGAGCAAGGAGAGGTGAGAGGAAAGAGTGAGGGGGAGAGAGAGAGTGGGAGTGTGGGCACAACAGGGGCAGAGGAAGGAGAGGACGAAAATCAGTGAGTGTGAGAAAACGCATAGAAGAGAGAGGTGTGAGTGAGACTAGAGGGTAAGGCAGAAAGTATTGAGATCAGGGAAAGGAGGATGTTTGTGCCTGAGAGAATGGTCGAGGTGTCTGTTCCCAGCACAAGAATACATACATAACTTTGTGTTGAGAAACCTGGGGAGTGTTATGTCAGAGCACCCCTAGAAGAACCCCGGGAGGAGCCAGATAGATAAGGCTTTTGCCTTTAGGGCCTCACCAAAAGCCAGCATTAGACAGTAGGGGTTACTAATCACTAGCTGGGCAGTCTGGGGGTTGGGGCCGCCTAGGTTAGGGTGGTGGAAAGTCCAACGGAGACGAGAGAGGGAAGCCCATCAGCACAGCGTGACCCGAATAAAAACAGTGATTTTTGATACTTTGAAAATTAAAGCCCTTGACGCACCTTTTGGAGTTTGGGCATTATTACAGGTATCCACAATGCCTCCTAGTCAAATCCTGAGGAAGTCTGAATGAATATATATGGTTCAATGTTACAACACTTTAATGTTAAAATAGGTGTTGTCAAAAATAAAATGAGCACCAATCTCATAGTGCTATATGTACTTAGTGATTCAATCATAAGATCCTTTTATCACAGACATGTTGGTCAATTATGGTCTCAAAATGCTCTTTGATATTATTGTTCTTATTATTTGATATTATGCAAAGCAGCCAAGAACCCCCATTGGTGCTATGCATCTTCTTTCTGTTTCAAGAAACGTATTTTGAAATAATATATTAGGAGTATCCCATATTGTCCATCTTGGAATGAGAACCTTCATTCAAAAAAGAATGTATATGATTATTGCAAGTTTGATAATGTGCTTTGGTCAGTAAGGTATGTGTAACATGTTTATTATGACAAAAACATGTAGTGGAAGGGATCATTAGATATCAACATAAGTGCCTGTTTACAATGTTATCCCAATTAAATCATTTATTTTTTACCAGCTTCTTTTGCTGAAAATAGACACCATTTTGTCTCTGTAAATAACGTCATTCTTGGAAAAAGTTGGGCTAAGATTTAACCCAACAATATGTTTCGTCTATGAGCACCAAGGCAATGGTTAATTTTACTTGCAAGTCACTGATTGGTTGGTAGTGCTGCTGAACCTATGCATTGTAAGTAAGTATACATATTTATTTAGTGCAAACATGTACCAGAAAGCCCATTTGTTTAGGCAATACATAACATACATAAGACAAGAACACAGAAAATAAACACTAGACCCACCAAACAATAAAACATAACAGCCATGAAAATCATATATAAGAAATATATATGAACCAAACTCTTCAGAATGATGCTGTGCACATTATCGGGATAATTCCAAGAAGAGCAAACATCTCTGTCGATAGGAGGGATCTCCATTGCTTGCCAATACAGGACCGTATAAACTTCAAAGTTGGCACCATGATTATTCGGAGCAGCTCCTCCGTACTTAAAATCATTGACTCCCGTTACATTCCCATTAGAGCATTGCGCTCGTCCAACTCAGCGCTTGTGCCTTGTCCTGGCTTCAAGCACTCAAATGGCCTGGGAAGAACCTGGTAAAAGTGGCCAACATCTGGAACACACTTGCCTCTAGCGCTTAGGATGGAAAGAAATACAAAGTCCTGCCAAAAAGGATTTAAAACATTATTATTTAAGTAGTGACTGATTAATCCTGGCCGCTCAATGATTTTGATTGTCCTGTCTTTTTTGTTCATATGGGCGTGTCAATGTTGCGCCCCCATGCCTGCAGGCTTTCGGCACAATACAAATAAATAATAAATACATAAATAAATAAATAAATAATACAAAAATACTGTTCAAGATGAGCAAAAAGTGAACCATGCTGTTTCAAGTTCAACAGCGATAATCACAATTATGGGGCTCTCCAACAAAAAAAGTATTCTTTTAGTCTGGCATTAAAGGTCCGAACCCAAATATACTGAAGGCAGCTCCCTTCACTGTAATGGACCTACTGTATATTCAGTCTTTTTAAGGTCTGCTATTAGTTTTCCTGCTGAGCTGGAACACAATAACTGGCTTGGGCAGTGGTCAAGCAAGAAAAGTAGTCTGAATGTGACTCCAAGCATGATTTTCCAGTTCTGGGATAAATGTTGGAGGTGGATTTTGTCTTACATAACTAACCAACCTAGAGATGTAAGGGGCTAGGAAACATGATCCTGTTTACTTAGAAGAAAGATGGTACAAATGCCATGTTTCGGGCTATGTGAAACAGGCATGGTATCAAGAGAGAAACAGACTCAAAGATGTTAGTTTCAAAATCTTTATTTACTAAGGTTCCTAGGTTGAATTAATACCTAACTGGCCCTAACTCAAAAGGGATGATTCCCTTAACTGATGTTTCTAAGGGCTGTAGATGTCTGAAATTCCAAAACAATAACCTGTCTTGTCTAAACCTATGCTTGCCCTCACTCTTCACAAACATGTGTTAGAAATTCTTTTAAAAGGAAAAATAGTGGTACACCAGAAAATAGGAAACCAAGGTTGGTTTCAGGTGGTCTTCTCACCAGGTGTAGCTTGGTCAATGTCACAAAAATGATTTCAATCAAAAAGGACTGTTCGTAAAACCTTCTCCACAGGGCCCTTGCAATATTCTCAAATACTTTCAATGTCTTTGGTTCCTTGGGATTGCCTTCCCCAAACTTCAACTTGTCTGAGTTCAAACACAACAAAAGAAATATAACACTGCACCTCTTTCACCTTCTCGGGGTTCCCTTCCCCAAGCTTCAATTCCTTCAGTTTCAGTATCAAAATTGTTAGGCCTCTCACGGTTCCCTTCCCCAAGCTTCTGCCTCTCTGTTTCACAAAATAAAAGTTCACCTCTGTTAAGCCTATTACGGTTCCGTAACCCAAGCTTAAGCCCCTTCTGTCTTTTAACAAAAAAACAAACAGACAAACACAGATATTCTGGTCAGGATGTACATTTTGTTTCTTACACAATTGTTCTTGGGCCTATCAGGGTTCCCTTCCCCAAGCTTAGTCCCCCTTCTTCTTTTAACAAAGTTATCCTAGTAACTCACATGGGTTATAGTTCTCACATGGGGTAGTATCCGAGACTTTCAAGAACGCTGGACTCCTTGCTCCTCTTAAGCACGACCACTCTGACCTTTAAGCCCTCTCCCTATTCCTTGCTTTTCCTTTTTTTTAACATTTCACCTTCAAGTGCTTCCTGCACCCCTTCTTGCTGTCCTTTGGTTCCTTTGCTTTTTTGTGCACACATGGAACGACCCGTTTCTTTCCTACCTTTCACTTTCAGGTGCTTCCTGCACCCCGTGTTGCTTTCTTTTGTTGCCTTTATTTCACTGAGCACACTTGCACCCTTTTCTTCACTGTGCACACTTGCACCTCTTTCCTTTGTTTCCCTTTATTTCACTGCACACACTTGCACCCTTTTCTTCACCATGCTCACTTGCACCTTCCTTTGGTTTCTTGTCTTTATATCGTGCCTCTCACACGCTTTCCTTTCTTTAGTGTGCACACTTGCACCTGTCCGCTTGTTTCTTGTGCCTCCTGAACACTTCTCATGCCTTTACTGTGCTTTCCTTTCCTTTTCACATGCCTTTATTCTACTTTACTTTTCTTCAGCACCGATAGTGCCTTTTCCTTCTTTCTGTTTTCCCTATTTCCATTATTTCGCACACTTTCTCTCTCTTTGCATTCTGTGCCACTTTGCAAACTGTGCCCTTTTCCCACTCTGCTCCAGTGAAACGCACGCTCCCGAGTTTCTCTCTCTGACTTTCATGATACTCACTGGGCAGCGTCCTGTTGACAGGCGGTCTCCCTTTGGATACTTGGAGGTTGAGGTCATGATCTCACCCCCTGTCCCTCAGACACCTTTGGGACTGGCACAGGTTGCAAGAGAACGAGCACTTCACCGACTGTTGCCAGCGGGATGCAGGCTGCCTCACTCCAGCTTCTTGAAGGCACGGCTCCCTAGCCACACTACAGCCCCAAACACCGGACCAGCGTCTCGGCACGCTGCTCTCCTCTAGGCTTCAGCTGCTGCTGCTCTCTGCTCCGTGGATTCTCTGGCCCAGACAGCATCCCTAGCTCGCTCTATGATTCTGGCAGAACCTAGATTGGGACTGAGAAGGGAACCATTGCTGGTCTCAGCCACGCAGCCTCCCTTCTGCTCTCCCAACTGCTTCTCCCTCTGCTCTCTCAGCAGTCTGCTTTTATACACCTGTATTGTATCAATGGGCTGCAGGTGTGTGGTCAGGGCTGGGGTTGCCTGACCTACAATACTCCAATTAAGAGGACATGCCTGTCCTTCAGCCCTGAGTAAGTGAGTGCTTAAAGGTGCAGTATCCCCTTTCCTTCCCTGCTCTTTCTTTCTAATAATCTGTAGGGGAGAGTCAAGTAGAGTCCGGTGTGCACAGTTGTAGTGAAGTGCCTGACCTTTCCTGGCTCTATTAATGGGACAGCTGAATGGTGGCATGTAGTAGGCCTCTTTTTGCATCTCCATGTTGTTCCTATGTAATCCTCATTGATCTTAGTTGCATCTTCCTCGTCTCAGTGCTTGTTGGAAATGGGGAGGGGGAAACGGGATGAGACTGAAAATACCCCATAAAGGCTGAGGGAGAGTATGATGATGAATAACTAGGAAGGGGAATACTGCGTCTCTGTACCAAAAGATGTTACATGTGGGAAAATGAGGGAAGATATTTTACCACCACCTAAAGAGGTCATGGGAGCGGTAAGGGTAGATTGGTCATCAGTGAGAGGGGTGATACTGTGTCTTCCTCGTGGATACCTCACTCCCAATCCCCAAGGACGCTCCACCCAGGTGATCATCCCTCGCTTGTCCACCCCCAGGTTCTGTATCCAACAACAATGGTCATCCCCTGGCCACCTGAGCAGAGGATCCAGGTGGAGAAGGAGTGGGAATACCCTCGGGTTTCTCACAGCTAGTTGAAGCTTTCCTAGGGATTTCTTACCTAGGGATTTCTAACAAATCCCTAAGTAGATCGACATGCAATACTGTGGTCTACACATGACAACTGCCTGGACTAGAAATATCTGATGCTTCACATCTAGCAAGGGGCATAGTCTTCTGATTTGGAAAAGTGATAAGGAGCACTTCACCACTGCATCCATACGGGAAGAGAACGACAACTGGCTGTGAAAAATTAAATTGTTTTTAGAATATGCACGAACACTACTACTTAACAAAATAGAAAATAACAAACACAATTGCAGCCTAGTCCTCTGGTCCCATACAATGGGCGTCATTACGAGATGGGCGGTAGCCATGGTGCTATTAGCACCATGGCTGCCTCCCATACCGTCACTGAGTCCGGTCTTGTTCAATGGGGATTTACCGGTCCATTCTGACCATGGAGGGACCGGTAAATCCCCATTGAACAAACCATTCCCCATTCCCATTTGAGCACCCATAGGGCTCAAATGGGAATGGGGAGGGCGCTAATAACGGGCTCGAGACTAGCAAGCCCGTTATTAGCGCCCTGGTCCCCTAGCGGGATCCGTAAAGGACGTCTGGTCCGACCACACGTCCCTTACGGTTCCCGCTAAGGGACCTCAGAATTGGGCGGTAGGGGATTACCGGCACCGGTCTCCTTATCGGTGCTGGTAATCCCTTACCGCCCAACTCATAATGACCCCCACTGTCTTTCAGGACTCTAGCACCCCCTGCAAAGGCCATCTCTGAGGGCCTCACCTCCCCCATCTGAACAATGCACCCTCAGTGCAATAGCAGCATTCTGTGAAGATGGCCTTGCAAGTCCCAAATTACACAGAGGTTCTGGAGCCAGATCAAACCAGACTAAATAATGGAAATAGAAAAAGTGCAAGGCAAAACCCAGCTTTATTATCATCAAAATAAAGCAGGGACAGCATACAAGCATTCATGTCTTGGCGCTCTCAACATGCTCATCAAAATCAACAGTTTATATATTCAATATTCATGATAACTGACATCATACTGTAAGCTTAGTTACCAAAACCTACAGGGTGCAGGATTGTTTAATAGTGGTGACTACATATACATTCTATAGGGGTTACATTTCTGATTGGGTAACGCTTGTCTGATGGATTCTCCTGAGACCACCTCTCAACTGATAAAGGTAAAAAGACATAGGCCCTAATACACAGAACTTTTTCCAGTGGGGTTTTCCCGTTATAAAACACTTCATTGAATTAGGCCCATAATCTCTACAATGAGCTATTGACTGGCATAACACGTAATGGGCAGACTAGCATTGGGGGTTTTGAAAGGTTGGCTTTCTACTGACCAACCAGTCGACAACGGACAGGTTGTGAAGACATGACCCAGACAGGAGTAGGGGGTGAGAAGTCCACGGACTGCTTTCTTTTCAATTAAAGAAAATACTTCTCATTTCTAGGCCATGAGCCAAAGTGATCTCTTTGTATTGGCCTTGTGTGGCATCTCGTGTCTAGGGATAAGTCTAAGGAGTACGTCAGGTGTCTTATCTGCATTCATTGCTAATGAATAAACAGTGTTCTTCAATTATGGGTCCCCTGTGATGGGACTGTGTTTGGAATTCTTTCACCCTGCATTTTATTAGGATTTTAGCTAATATCAATGTGAGTGTTATGGTTTCCTTCACCACTGATGATACTCTTGAGTTATTCTTCATGGTTTGTTTTGGCTTATAATTGTCCTGGACCTGGTTTACAAAGGCTGGTTGTACTCTTAATTAATCTGAGAATATATGGCTTGCATCTTGGGTATCATTATTTCATGCTTTCACTCTGCTGTTCCTATCATCCCTTATTCATGGTAACCAGGGCTTGGTTTGCTAGCTACTGTCTGAGCTCTGCACAGATCTGTATTTCATTATTTCAGCATTTTGAGTTCTCATGAAGCTTGAGGCCTTTTGTTTACTCAGAAACGTGTTGTGGCTTCCATTTTGCAAAATATGGCTGCCCATTACTGTTGGCTTTCTATTTTAGTGAGCTATATTTGCGTGTCGTTTATGTTGCACTCAGCTTATAATTGCTTATATTAGTATTCTTCATATCTTATGAATGCAATGTTAATATTTTTCATTTTTAAATGCATGTGTTACCTAGTGTTCACGTTCTTCATGTTGAGTGCACATTTGCTTTGTGTTTAATGTATTGTAATACCGCTGGTTTGGTTTACTCGTGCCATCTTCTGGTTAGATTGTGTTCATATCCTGCTGTACCTGACTGGGATAAGGGTGGTAAGGTTGTCTTAGTGAGTAACGTTTCTCACCTTTGCAATATCGAACTGGGGGAGGCGAAGAAACTATGGATGATGTATTAATCTGCCTCTCAACATTGCCCCCCTCTGGTCGAGTCCTTGAACACACTCTTTCTTCTGGTCCCCCCTACATAGGGCTCTTTCAGTATCAATATCTTGGTCACCCCCCTAAAGCAGCATGTATGTCTAACATGTTCGTCTACACTCCAAGTCATATAGCAGCATTCCCTAATGGAATTACAATATACCCAGTACTCAGTGTAACTGTGAGGGTCCTGAGGACAGATACATTTTGGTCCTGGAAGGATGATAGGGCTTCCAATTGCTTGGGCACAGGGGAGGTCATCTGTTTGGTTATACTCATGTATGTGAGTGTCCAGGTTTATTACTATTTACATTCCTATTGCCTTTTTGGCAGTCTTTTTGCATTGGCATATTGCAATTCACTGAACCCAAATAGTACTAGTACTAAATTGGCCATCAGTAACTTGAATGCATTAGCCACCCAGAAGGGGATCCATGAGAACAGGCAATTAAACCAGTCATCTTCAGCAATATCCTCTACCTCCTCCGCCATTCTTTTGTATTTCTGTTAAGGTGGCTATGATGTCTGCGATGGTTCCATTCTCCTCATCATGGGCGCATATGTTTGTGAAGCAAGAAGGCACAATCTTTGCCTGCACGCCCCCTCTATTGCAGTTATCAGATCGAGAACGTACCTGTTCTGGAGGGTCATGAGTCGTATTTCCCTCAGCTCTTCTCTTATGGCATTGAATACTTTTGCTGTTGTGTTTATTGTCTGCAACAGCTCTTAGCAGGTTATTTGCAGCCCTTTTGCATTTGTGTTGGCCTGCAACCCAGCACTAAAGAGAGATCCAAAGAACATCTGAGTTCTTCCTAACAACTTATGTTCATCTGGTATAGCGTCATATGCATCTTCCATTTTCATTGATTTATAGTTGCTTCTTTTCATGTATGTAAGTGTGAGGGACCTCTTATGAAAGTTGTGTTTGTTTTTCATTTGGGGAAATCGCTAATATGCACTTCACTCTGTGGTACTACCAAGGCTGGTGTACCTTTTACCACCATGGAGCTCAACCACAGGCCCAATAGTGGTCCATTAATACGGGGGTGCCCATTTTCATGCCTGGTACAGCGAAAAATGCGTTTGCATCCTTAGTTTTCTCCTACTTTCACTGGGCCAGTATTCCTGAAACATAAAGCATGTGCAGAAGTCAAGGAATGGTGCGAAATGACCAATTCACAAGAGGAGGGATGGCGAATCCATCTGCGTTCTCGCAGCAGGGTGGAAATGGATTTGTGCAGAATCACACGGTGCAGCAGCAAGCGCCAATAGTACAGCAAAGCTTGCAACCACAGCAGAAGTTGACACATTTTTCACAGGGACAGTCTCAACAGTCTCCGATGCAACTGTCACAAACAACAGGTACGGGGCACGTACTGAATTCTGGAATAGGAGATGGCACTGGTGATGGAGGTAATCCATTCACTCATTGTGGGACAGGATTATATATGGACTAGGACAGCTCACTGGGATACCTGATGTGTTCTATCTTATCAGTGACACCGAACCCTCACAAGGAACCAAGGGTAGATGTTTTTATAGGGGTTAAGAAATATTCTTTCTTAGTTGACAGAGGTGCGACGCGCTCGTGTATACATGAAGGCAAGTTTTCTTTGTCCGGCGACGCCATAAATTCTCAGGGTTTTACA
This sequence comes from Ambystoma mexicanum, assembly GCF_040938575.1. Lineage (NCBI taxonomy): Eukaryota > Metazoa > Chordata > Amphibia > Caudata > Ambystomatidae > Ambystoma > Ambystoma mexicanum. The sequence goes on along the minus strand of NC_090937.1, from coordinate 764,121,241 downwards.
GGAGCAACAAGTTGTGTTCCTTTTACAAAAGAACTTCCAGTTTCCATAGGAGAATCTGACATGAAAGTGCCACTGCTATATTCAAGAGAGACTCCTGTAAATATATTGGAACGAGATTTGATGACAAAGTTAAACATGATGATCTCGTTCACGGAGAAGGGCATAGTATGTTCAACACAGGAATGCATTATTTGAACGTATGCGAAATAATTAGAGCATACGCAGGATGAATGGCTATGAGAGCTATTCCATTGGAACCAGAGATATTCGCATATGGAGTGTGCATATTAATGTCATGGCTACCAGGCCTTGCAGACAGGACAGTGAGAACCCCAGATGAGTTTCTATTCAGACCAAGAATACCTTTGCATGAGGAAAAGGGACGAGTGTTTCCCTTAACAATACAAGCAGCCATAGTGCGAGGAAAGATGGCTTTGCTTGATGGTTGTGAAGATGAAGGCAGACAATGGTGCACAGTAATCGTCATTGGGGAAGGGTACAGATTGACTGATGTCACAGATGACAATCTATTTGAAAAGCAAATAGGTGAAGATCAGATGACATTTGAAGTAAATCTCATTTATTGGGTGAAAATGATTAAAAGAGAGGTGCCCCAGAGAATGATGCTGGCACAAAAACGTTCTGAATATTTTGATGATGACATGGCAAAGGTGCCTGTCTCAGTATGGACTACAGGCCCTTATGACATAGGCTTACTGAAAGGAGTCAGAAAAGTGAAGATTAAATTGAAACCAGGAACAATTTTACCCAGATCACGACAGTATCCCATGTCTAGGGAGGCAGATGAAGGGATTTTTAAGACAATTTCTGCCATGATGGATCAGGGCATCTTAGTGACTTCAGAGTCGTCATGCAATACTTAGATTTACCCTGTGAAAAAAGGGAAGGGGGTCTTGGCATTTAATACAAGATCTGCGCCCGATAAACCAGATGGTCGAGCCCGAGTTCCCTTTAGTCCCGAACCCGTCCACGATCCTATATAATATACCTGTTGAAGCACGGTATTTCACAGTGATTGACTTGAAAAATGCATTTTTCTCAATCCCTGCACAAGACTCAGAAGATTTGACGTCATTTTCGTTCATCTGAAAAGTACAAGCTGCCTCAAGGATATTGTGAGTCTCCTTCAATTTTCAACAGGGTACTGCAGGTGGACCTAAGCAATATTGCATTAGAAAGTGTTTACTTGCAATATGTGGATGACATTCTAATTGGCAGCACAACAGAGGAAAAGTGCAGACGTGATTCCATTCAGCTATTGACTATACTTGCTGAGAAAGGAAATAAAGTTGACAAAGAAAAGTTACAATATTGTCAACAAGAAGTGCTGTACATAGGCCAGCTGATCTCACAGGAAGGAAAAAGGGTTACCCCTGAAAGACCTGAAGCCATTTCAAAAACAGCTAAGCCACACACAATAAAACAAATGCAGAGTTTTCTAGGGTTATGCAATTACGTCAGGGCATGGGACTTTGATTACAGTTAATATACTAAACCCGTATTACAAGCCTTAAAGAAAGCACAGGCAGCAAAGGAAAAAAGTGTGTGGGCTAAGACCATGGAGGAAGGGTTTGATTAACTAAAAAAGGCTATTTGCACAGCACCAGTCTTAGGGTTCCCAATTATGCAGATGAATTCTACCTGTTCTCACACACGAATGGCAGTGTATGAAAGCAGTCCTTACACAGAAAACCAAGTTGGGGTACAAGCTCCTGGCATACTGCAGTGGGTATTTGGAACCAGTAATGAGAGGTCCCTTCCCGTGCAAACAAAGTTTGGCTGCCGCAGCCTTCACCACAGAAAGAGTTACAACCTTTGTGATGGGGTGCCCAGTGACATTATTCGTCGAGCACGCATTATTTGACATTTTAGAGAAAACGAAAGGCACATTGACATTTCAGAAAGCTTCTGCTTATGAAGTGGTCATATCAAATCCAGCAATTAAAATATTTTGATGCAAAATAGTGAACCCAGCTATGTTTAAAGCAGAGCCGGTCACTGAAGGAGAGCCAATACAAGATTGCGCGAACTATAAAGAATTTTATGAAGAGATTTCCAGAGTGAAATAAAATGCATTGGCTGAAGGAGAAATCGTCTTAATTGACAGTTCTTCGAGGATCGATCAAAATGACGGGCAAAGATATACAGGTGCCGCTGTGGTGAAGCACAAAGCAAATGGGGAATTTCAAGTACTTATTAGTGCACGGTTACCCTCACATTATTCAGCACAGGCTGCAGAATTATTGGCATTGATACTCGCACTTGAGAATCACAGAGGCCAGGAAGTAACGGTGTATAGTGACTCCGGCTATATGACGTTGACAGTGCATGCAGATTTAGCGCACTGGAAAAGGAGGGGCTACCTCCGAGTGACTTAACTGAGTATGCAGGGTTGGAGGTGGAGGAGATGAAACCAGCTTTCAGCCTTTCCACTTCTCGCTGAGACAAGCTTCCCCAGCTTAGTCCTTGCAGGCACTCCCTCTGCTGGTGACTTTCTCTACGATCTATCCGACAAGGGAATCTTGGGGCTGTCGGTATGGCCCAACCTAACCACAGGCCAGTCTAATCTTTTGCATCACCTCAGGTGTGGTCAGGGAGGAAGCTGGCGCTGTAAAGAGACATCTGCCTGCTGCCTCTTCAGCTGCCCTCAGTCTCTGCCACCATATTTTCATAAAAATAAACAATATAAAATATAAATATTGGGCTTTCCTGAGATGGCTTGGTCATTTTGCAAGGAGCCCCTTTTGACAAAAACAGCATATTTTCACTTCCGCAAAGCCTCAGCTACTGCAAAGCACAAGGGGTTAGATGTAGAGGTTTCCGGTGCAGGGGGAAGCCGGCTCTACGCCTCATTTAAATTATTGTTTTTAAACTACTGGATGGATTTGGGCTTTGCACACGATTAAATATTGCACATTTTCCCTTAAAGAAAAACCAATGCAAAAAGTCAAAAACACACCTTTTTTCAGAGCATTAAACATTTTGGACTGTTGGACTTATTTTGATGCTGGGTTATTTTCATGCTGATTCGTCAAACAGGATGAAAGTTATTAGCCATAGGGCCTCATTACAACCCTGGCGTTAAGGGGTTAACGGCGCCGTAAAAGGCTGCGGCGCCGTTAAACCCTTCATGCCAGATTCACACTTTAACGCCTGCTTTTTGCAGGCGTTAAAGTCCAACCCGCTAATTTACGGTGCCGTAATTAGCGCCTTCCCCATTCCCATTGAGCCCTATGGGCCAAAAATGGGAATGGGGAAGGGGCCATGGTGAATGGGGATTTACCGCCCCGCCAACCTTGGAATGGGGCGGTAAATCCGCCATCCACCATGGCGGAATCCGGCATGGACCATGGTGCTAATAGCCCCCTCGAGACTTGTAGCAACTTTGCGATCGCACGCGCTTATTCTGAACAGCAGGGATTTACCCTTTTGATATATGGAAGCTCATTTTTCACATTATGTGACAGGGGCATCTTACATGACTATAAGCCCTGATTTGAAAAAGGTCCTTGGAGGACCGAAACATGTGTCATCAACTATAAGGGCAATTATCTGAGAAATAAAACTAATTTGCAAAAATCAGGCGCAGTCTCTTTCCAGGTTACTTCATACCTTACACCATGGTGCTAATAGCACCATGGTCCAACTCCAGGGTTGTAATGAGGCCCATAGACTTTTGGAAAAGTCAACAGATCAAGGGTTTATCTAGACTTAAAGTCGCGAACCACCAGCCTATACAATATTCATATGCATACTTCTCAAATGGTCCACATGAAGAATGCCTGTGGAAAAAGATGATCCAGAAATACAGGCTGGCGTGGAGCAGGAGGATGCTGTGTTCCAAACATCTGTTTGTTGTTCCTGGGTGACATCCCTGGCCATCCTGTAGTCACAGTCCACTATCACCCGTTAAGTCCCTCCACTGAGTCTTTTTCCGGTAAGTGAACAGGTAACAGGTAACAGGTATAGCTATCGTACAAAAAACTTTGGAATTTAGTGAATGAATGTTGGTCAAAGGGATTTTATGGTTGCAGCAGAAATCAACAAAACCACAGAAACTCACCAGACATGTTAACTAACTAAAGCAAATAGAACTCGTCCATCACTATGGAATGCTCACAACACCACACAAGAAATCACAGATGACATCACAACTAAGGTTATGGGTGAAAGGATTGAATACAAAGGATCAAAATGTAATACATTCGAGTCAAAAGGACTCCCCCAAACCCCTGTTCTTAGGCCAAAAACCATTAATTTTACCTATACCATAACCCAACAAAAAATACATTAAAAAAGGCATTCAGTTTTTTTTTCCGTTCTTTTGACTCAAATGTATTGCATTCGATCCTTTTGTTTTCAAATGAATAACTGGACACCCAGAACTAATATATGACAACACTGATGACAGTCTGAAACCCCAGACAAACTCACCACAGCTCACAATACCCAGTGAAAATCTCAATGCCTAGCTGATAAACCTTCCGGCACATTCCAAGGCACACACAACACTAATAATAGAGCATACGAACTGACGGTTAACTTAAGCTGCACCACAAACCTACCGCCTCCTGTCCAAACAAAACAACAAGCATTGGCTTTTTGGGTAGGTATGGTATGGTATAGGCTTTATCCAGGCATAGTCATTGTGGTATGCATGTAATGTCAGTGACTGGAAAACACCTACACAGGATCCAAAATCGTTGGCTTTCCAACGATTGCCTTAACAGGAATTCAGTGCAAGGAAAAGATGCAAGGACAAACATGTTGCTTATAAATCAATTGGTAGAAGGCACACTTGGAAAGACATTTTTATTGCACCGGAAGCAGGTTTACAGCTGTAATTAAGACATTCGAGTGGATGACTGCTTAGAAATAATATTGCTGTTCACTTTATGCTATGTTATGTTATGTTATTTGGCATTTATATAGCACTCTATATATCATTGGTATGACCTCTAAACTGGTAGGTTTAACGACCTAGGGAACCGTAGTCCATGTCAGTCGAGACAGTAAGGTGTCATAAGGTGCTTGTGTACACCAATTATGTGTGCAGCTGGAGCGATTGCCTGATGGCAGCTGCTTCCTAGCATTAGGTGAGGTGGTATTTGATATCAGTTGAATGTGTGCAGTCTGGAGGATGGTCACCAGGACTGGGGTCTGGCTGCATTAGGCCTGTGTCGGATGCTTATCTATGCAGCTAAGCCAATTTCGAGGGGTATAGCTGCATTTTATCAGAGTGTTGAGGTGTTCATAAAGTATTGTTCGTATGTGAGCAGCTATGCCGAAATTGATGGAGGGGTGTAGCTGTGCTCTAATTGTGTGTGGTGTAGAGTAGAGATTGAGCGTGGAGATATGAGAGGTGAGTATCTGGGAGGAGGATTTGATCAAACAAGCTCTCTGTTCTGGATTTTAGGTCCGGGTTTGCGATTGCTGCAAATGTATTCGTAACTTAATAGCTGCATTCAGTGGCGTTATTGCTCGGGGTCACTCTGAACATTTGTTATCAGGTTGTAAGGTCACAGCAGTCTTAGACAAGCATAGTTGGCATTACGGAAAGAGCCAGGTGTTTAGAACTTTGCGGCAGGCCATGTTGTCATGGGTGTGTCAAATATGAGGGGTGGTGACTTCCATAGAGTTGGGGCCAAGGTTGAAAAAGTGGATCCTCCGACCATGGTAGAATTAGAGGTTGGAATCACCAGGAAGAGGGCAGTGCATGATCTTAGGGTGCGTGATGGGAGGTAGGGTTTTATCTTCTCTTGAAGGTACTTTGGACCGGTCTTGTACACTGCTCGGTTGGTAATGAAGGTGGCTCTTTGTCTGACTGGGAGCCAGTGGAGGGTTCGAAGAGCGGGAGAGATGTGGTCTCTGTGTCCCAGAGCGAGGCGGAGCTTTGCAGCAGCGTTTTGGGCTCTTTGTAGTTTGTTGAGTTGGTATGCCAGTGCTTTCAGGTAAAGGGAGTTGGCATAGTCCAGTCTCGACATGACAATAGACATAACAGTGAGTCCGTTGGGAAAGGAGAGGTAAAGGAAAAATGTGTCTTAGAGGTTTGCAGTGATAGTGACAGCATTTTGAAACATTATTGATCTGACGGGAGAGGGTTAGGCCTGAGTCCATAGTGCAGCCTAGGTTTTTGACTATATTGGAGGGGGGGTGGAGGGTCGACGGCCATTGGATGGGTTGTGGGAGAAAGAGGGTATTGCCACACACCATAATTTCGGTTTAATCAGGGTTCAGAAGGAGGTGGTTACATGACATCCATCGGTCAATATCACAGGGACAAGCTTCAAGGTCAGGACGAGGGTTGGTGCTTGTCTTGAGGATTCTTAGGATAATTTGGGTGTCATCAGCGTAGTTGTAACAGGAGAGGTTGCGTGCATGAATGATTCCTGGTAGAGTGGTGAGATGGATCATGAAGAGGAGAGCAGAGAGACATGCACCTTGGGGCACTGCAGTGTTCACAGGGAAGCAGTCGAGACAAAAGGGGGGAGGGAGACGGTTTGTTTCCTGTTGCTGAGTGAAGAGGCAATCCATTCAAGAGCCAAGCCATTGATTCCTAGGGAGTGGAGGCAGTCAAGGAGGATTAAATGGCTAACTGTGTCAAAGGTTGCAGAGAGATCAAGGAGTGTCAGCGCTGCGCAACCCTCAGAGTGTGCCGTCATCTTGAGATCATCCCAGATTGAGATCAGAGTGGTTTCTGTTCCATGTCGAGGTCTGAAGCCTGATTGTGCGGGGTCAAGGAGATTGTTGGATTCTACAAAGTATTTGAGCTGGGATTATGCAGTCCAGTCAATGAGTTTCGCTAGGAATCTGGTGTTGGAGATCGGTCTGTAATTCTTGGGTTCAAGTAGGTCAAGGGGTGCCTTTTTTAGGAGAGGTTTGACATGAGCTGTTTTAAAGGCTTCTGAGAACACACCAGAGGTGAGTGAGTGATTTAGTATGGCTCTTGCTTTTTCTCCTGCACAAGTAGAGGAGAATATTTCTTTAGGACAGAGGCGGGGCAGGGGTCGAGGGGTAATCCGGAGGGTCTGCTGGCTGTTAGTAGGTCAAGGAATTCATCTCTGGAGATGGGTTTGAAAGAGTTGAAGCTTGGTGGGGTGGGCGTCGGGGCAATGGGATCAGGAGGGGTCGATGAAGGGTAGGGTTTCAGCGAGGACAATTTGGAGTTAAGGGTTGCTGTTTTGTCAAGTGCGGTGTTGTAGAAATGTAGCGAGAGGGAGTGGCAGAGTGATTGTGTAGGAGTGGATTGAGTGGAGGTGCAAGTAGGTTTCACTTATTCTGAGATTATCTTGTGGAGTTCCTTGCTGCTGCTGTCACAGGTCAGTATCTGTTTATTGTAATAGGCTTTTTTGGCCTTTCGGATCTTGGATTTGTAGTTACGGTGGTAGGGGATGAATGTGGATCTGCTGAGATCTGTTTTATATGCTCGCCATTTGCGAGGGAGTTATTTAGATTTTTGAGTGTCCTAGGAGGGGCATGAATCATTTGGGGGATGGTCCTTTGCGTGAGGTTGCAGGGTGCGTAGGTGTGAGCGAATTAATGATTCTTCAAGCCAGGAGTCTAAAGATTCGATGGTTATTGGGTCTACCACAAGACAACATTGCAAGGGGATGGAGTAGCAGGACTTCAGCTAAGTCGGGAAGAACTTTGACTTTGTTCCAGCATTTGTGAGCTGAGGAGGGGCAAGGGGCGCTGTAGGAGGGGGGGCTGGTGTGAGGATTGAGAAAGGGATGGCAAAGTGGTCTGTCCAGATAAGTGGCTTGAGACTAGACATGGAGACCAGGTCATCGGAGCTGAAATTCGAGTCAAGGGTATGTCTGCCTAAGTGAGTTGGACGAGTGGTATGATGGGAGAGGTTGAGAGCATCGAGACTGTCGACCAGCGGATGGGTCATAGGGTTGTTGGGCATATCAAACCAGATATTGAAATCTCCCAGGAGTGTAAGGGATGGGTGCTTTACCTGCATGGTAGCTATATAGTCGCAGAGATTGTCGGCGAAATGTCTGTCGTATCCAGGGGGTCTGTAGATGAGTAGGAAGCTGTGGATAAATGTCGAATATAGCGAGAGTTTTACCAGAAGGGATTCACAGGAAGCGTTGCATGTTTGGGGTTAGACGGGCGGACGGAGAAATGGGGTTTGTAAAGGATTGCCACTGCGCCACCTCTGGAGGGTCTTTGTGGGCGATTAGCAAGTAGCAGGGGGGGGAGTCCTGATACGCGAGTGGCACAGAAACGTTGGAGAACCAGGTTTCCATGTATAGGAATTAGGTCGGGTTGTCAGAGGATAGGAGGTCAAAGATGCTGTGTCTGTTTCGTGCTACGGAACAGGCATTAAAAAAGATGTACGTGACTTCGTGAGGGGAGGTGTATTTCATGGAGCTCATCACAGGGGGTTTTCGGTGGACATGGGTGCCATATGAGGTGGGGACTGTGGGAGGTTCATTCTGGGTGGTTGTGACTGGTAGAGGGTGTTTAGAGGGGGGACAGGATGCCTGAGCACTTTGAGTGTTGTGTAAAAAGGTTACGTCGGGGGTGGAAGGAAAGAGTAGGCGGGCTGTGGTAGGTATGTGAGAGATGAGGAGGTTATTGGGGGAATGGAAGGGAGGTGAGTGGAGCATATGAGGTGGGGGTTTGCTTCTGGTTCGAGTCTGGAGGATGGTGGGGGTTTAGGAGTGCCGGATGAGTAGTCAAGAGCAAGGGGGTGGAGAGTGGGAAAGGGGGGAGGAAAGGCCTGGAGGTTGGTCTGATGGAGAAGGGGCAAGGTGTGGAGGGTCAAGGGAAAGGACCAGTCACTCTTTCAACGTTTTGTGGGTTTTGGTGCCATAGGAGTCTGAGAGAGTGTAGGGAGATCAGGGGGCAGGAGGACGAAGCAACAGTTCTAGAAAGGGCAAGATGAGCTACTTCCAGAGAAGGGATATGAAGGGGGGTCTAGTGGCTGGGGTAGAGTAGGGGCTTTGGGGGAGGAAGAGAGCAGCATGGGAGGTAGGGTGAGAGGGCTGGGAGTTCCTCAGTGGGCACAACGGTGGTGTGGTAGTGGGCTGGGGAGTAGGGATAGGCTGGTATGGGAGGTAGAATGAGAGGGTGGGGAGTTCGGCTGTGGGCAGATGAATGGCGTGCTAGTGGAGTGGGACTTGTGATGTTTGGAGTGCCAGAGAGCTCCTCTAGCTTGTGAGTTTGATATTGACCGGGGTGTAGGGATGCGGGGTGAGGGGTTGTTATCAATGGATGCTACAGGGAAGATGGGTGGTGGTGTGATTGCGTGGGTTGAGAGGCGCTTGTGAAGTTTGAGCACCAGAGAGCTCTTCTGGCTTGTGAGTTTGATATTGCGCGGGGTGTGTGGATGAGGGGAGAGTGGTTGTTCTCAATAGATGCTATATGGAGAGTGGAGGTTGAAGTGTTCTGAAGGGCTGGGGAATGGGGGATGAGCATTTGAAGGGATGGTGTTTGGCGCTTGCGGGTGGGGAGATGGTGGGGGGTGTGCAGGCAGGATCCGGGAGGAGTGGTGTTTGGGGTGGGGTTCATGGGTTGCAGCCTTATATGGGGTGTAGGGGTGGTTCGTGAAGTTGGGTGCAAGAACCCGGTTATGCGCAGGGGGGAAGAGTTATGGGGACAGGGTATGGTGCTGAAAGGCCAGGAGTGAGGAGGGGTCAGCGAGGGGGTTGTGCGTTGTTGATGTGGGATCTCCATCCTGGGGGAGGTCAGGTTCAGGGGCAGTACCTAGAATTTGAAGTACCTGTGACAGTACAATTAATGACCCTGGATGTGATACCAGCATCTAAATTTTGGACACAAGGACAGAGGAAAGGGCCAAAAAGAGGCAACAGAAACTGCAGTAATTCTAGATGTAATAGCAGTGCTTATATTTGGGACACCTGGATACAGGGGGAATGACACAACACAGGGAGAACTCTAGATGTAACAATGGCGCCTAGACTAGGAACACTTGGATAGAGGGGAAGGGCCTAACACATGGACAACAGTAAATGCAGTAACAAATGATTTACGATAGCCCAATCTGTAACAGCAGCGCCTAGATTTGAGACACCAGGATAGTGGGAGAAAGACCTAGCACAGGGACAACCATAGATGGTGTAGCAAGTGATGTACAACAACACAGTAACAGCAGCCAGTAGAGTTTGGACACCCGGGTGAAGGTACTTTCTGGCTTTGAGTCTATGCAATACGAGCAAATTTCAAAGTGTACGATGCAGGCTAATAAATTCACAGTACTATCTCAGTGGTTACTTCTAGGTGTGAGTCAATGCAATACTAACAATTTTCTAGGTGTGTGGTGCAGGCTAATAATTCACAGTACTATCTCAGTGGGCACTTTCTAGGAGTGAGTCAATGCAATGCTAAAACAGTTTTCTAGGTGTTTGATGCAGGCTAATAATTCACAGCACTATCTTAGTGAGCACTTTCTAGTTTTGAGTCAATGCAATACTAACACATTTCTAGGGCTGTTCATAGGGTAGGTGAAGTGGCAGGGATTCGGGGTAGAGAGGTAGCACTACTCTGCACCCAGGCCACACCTACCTTGGAAGTCGCAGCTGGTTGATGGCTAGCCATTGGCTACCCTTGCTGACACCTGCAGACACAATCTGGAGCCACCTTTGTAGGAGCCACCCTTTGCCTTTGGGCCCTTAGCTGCAGGGGCTGCACGGGCAGGGGGCTACCCTGGGAAGGTCAGTTAAGAGCAAGAATTACACCAATCAGGGAAGGGGGTGGGCTGGGACTTTGGAGGGGTGAGCAATAGGGAAGTGGAGGCTACTCTACGTATTGCAAAATACTCTGGTACGAATCCCTAAAAGACACTTTGATACCATCAATGCCCTGCTCAGGGAGGTAATATGGAGGAACAAAAGTCCCTGTATAGCACTGCATACACTGACCAGGTCAGTTTGGGAGGGAGGCGTGGGATTGCCGGATATCAGGCAGTACTACTGGGCTGCCCACCTTGTGGTAGCCAATGAGTGGGTGTTTGTGGGGAGAAAGCTCCCGCATATGAGGCTGGAGCTGAACGCGATGAGGGGGACAGACCCACTGCAAGTGTTGTATGGGGATTGGGAGGGTGACAATTACCCCCGGCAGGACAAAGGTTAGTGGAGACCACAAGGGCGATGGGGCGGGAAGGGAAATTAATGACATTCCATCCTATATGGGATAACCCAGCACTGAGGGAAGGCGGGAAGTTGGGGAATCAACTGCAGTGGCCTAGAGCAGGAATAATAAGACTGGGGTATGTACTGGAACAAAATGCTATGCTATCCTTCCAGGAATTGAGAAACAAGTATGGACTGGGATACAAGGGAAATGTATACGTTATACATTCCTCCAGCATGCCTTTTCAGTGCAGTTTGGGGGGATTCTTGACTTGCTGGACCATAACCCCCCTTGAGGTCAACTTGCTCACAGAGGCATTAAAGAAGAAAGGGATCACAATTCTGTATCAGGTCATCAATAGGTTTTCTGCACTCCCGCTAGAACAATTCAAGGCTAAATAGGAAAGGGATCTAGACACACTGGAGAGCGAAAACTGGGTGGAGGCCATGGTGACAGCCAGGGAAATTAATGTGTCATCTCAAATGCAGCTGATCCAGTATAAAATCCTTCATTGGGCATACTATTCTAGAGACCTATTACACAGGATTGGCCAAGCAGAAATGTCCATGTGGGGAGTCTGAGGGAACATTTTACCACATGGTGTGGAGCTGTAGGTTGGTCTCGACCCTGTGGGTTGCAGTCTTGAACAAATTGCCACAGGTGTTGGGCAGGACAATACGGAAGGAACCCAACATGCTACTTTTACATATTAATGGGGGTGATGAAGGGAGTAAATGTGAAGCCTGGTTGATAGAAATAGGGGCTATGGTAATCAAGCAGGACCTGGCATCTATGTGGGGCTCCGGGATCATGTCAACAGTCGGAATGTGGGAGAGGAGAATAGAACATTGCTGCTGCATGGAAAAGATAATCTATCCGTCCAGAGATACGCTGAACAAGTACTCGAAGATATGGGGAAAATGGAGGACTACATGGACTGAGGGGGAGGGAGCACACCAGCGGAGGGAGGCTATGGTGCACGCTGGGATCAATAGCTACTGGGGGATTGGGGTGGGAGGAGGGAGGGGTAGTGGCTGAGGAACAGGAGATCTGCATTGTGCAAGTTTGCTCAGTTACGAATTACGGTTGTATGTTTACAAAATGCTAATAATAGAGTCTATAAAAAAACATGTAAAGGGATTATGGTGACTGCTTTTGATATAAAATATAAGTAGCTATAGCTTGTGCCAGGGGGACCCAGAACCAATAATTTTACTCACGGGGCCAGCGCTGGTCAATGGGCCGGCTCTTGCCGGGTCCGAGCTCCTGCATCAGATGTCTCCTCGGATCTCAGACCCCACCGGCCTCAGCACTGACACGACTTTAGCGAGCCCCCACGTTCACCAAGGAATGCTGGGGGCTCAGTTATCTAATCTGCTCTGTGTGCCTTTTCCCAGCTGTCATTCGTACATTTGCAGTTATTATTTGCTAGCCTGTTTTCTTCTTCTGGCCTGAAAGGACACCACGGGAATACATGGGCTAGTACTATCACTGGGGTTGGGGGCCCTCACTGTTAAGAGGAGGCTTTCTACATGCTGGGCACGCTATTGTTTTCCATGTGCCTCTTACACATTCAGAGAAAAAATATTAATTTCCAAACTCAAAAATGCTGCTTAAACTTGCATTCACTCATTTTCTTTGACATTATGTGTTTCTTTTTTTGTGAGACTACCACACAAATACCCAGTTTTATCACAGGTTATATTTATAAGGATGTTATATGCTTGTCAAACTGCTTAATCACAAATAAATGATTTTGTTGTGCTGACAGCAGTTATTAGGAAATTTAAACTGTGGGTTCATGGGTGCCAACTTTTGATTTTCACTACAGGGGCAGAAATACCCCTCCCCCCACCTCCTGAATATTAGCGAGGGACAGTCCAACCCATCTCCTGGCCAAACCCATTTCATAGCACTTGTTTTTTTAATTGCAAAAAGTCATACGATTGACAACCAGGTTTTAATATGTAACATCTCTCAACCTGCTGAGCTACCCTGGTAACCTTCTACTGTAGATCGTGCCTATGGATCCCTTAATGTACTAAAAATCACTGCATTACCAGTATTTTGGGTGCACCACTGCCATGGAAGTGATTTAAAGTGGAATTGATATACAGTGTGGAGTTTGGAACGAAGCTACATGAAAGAAATTGCACCATTTTAAAACGATTATTTTGAACATTTCCTTTGAGTTGAGTTCAACTGACAGCTCCGCCCCCTCGGGCACTCCGCCCCCTCCTCCAAACTCCACCCCGTACCTTGTAGGACCACCCTTTAAATTGTTTCCATTTCCACCACTGAAGGGGCCCTCATATAAAAAAACGTTTCAATACCACTGGCCTACACATAGAGCTGGGAGAGCCCGACAGCGCTCGGGCCGGTCTGGTCAAAGCTTGGGCTCTGGCCTGCCCAGAGCAGGTGCTGGCCATGAGCCCTGCCGACTGCCCTCCACCCTGGAACAAAAATGTGTTTTTAAAAAACACGCTCCTGCCTGACTTCCGGTCCCGCCGCAGGCCCTCATGGTTTGGTTGGGACAGGACAGAAGCGCTTCCTGGCGCGACTGTGCAGTGGCATACGGCGAATTCAAAGGTAAGTCAGCACAAATTGCTGGTTGTCAGTGCCTACCAACTCTTTCATTTATTTATTTATTTCGATTTTTGCAGGGCGCTACACGCCCGTGGGCCTCAGAGTGCAGCATGTAAGATAGCGGGGAGAAACCTAGTGTTGGGGGTCGCCTGCCATGGTCATCCGGCAGGTGCCCCTGGGTGCTATCTCTGTTAGCACCAGACAGTCCCACTATGTGTGGGGGTTGGGGCCTGCCCTGGACATCCGGCAGGGCCCCCGGTGCTATGGGGCATCAGCACCATGAAGTGGGGTCACAGCCTGCCAGGCCTCTGACCGTGCGGACATCGGCTGCCATCCTGGCATGCGGGTCCCACGGCATCAGGGCGTGCAGGCCTGTGCCTCCACGTGTAGGCCTGCGGCCTACATCGATAATGAGACACTGACTCAGTCGTTCCTCTTTGGGAGTCTGCAGCCGCTCTGTCTCACGTGCCTGCAGGAGCTCCTTTTATTAGCTTGGGCCATGACAAAGTCATGGCCCATCTTAAAGGGGCAATACACGTGGGAGGGACACATCTCCTTAAAGGGGCAGTACACATGGGAGGGTCACCCACAACACTCCTCCTTTTCCATAACAAACAAACAAACATAACTAACACATATATGCGTCCCACCTATTCCAGAACGACAAACTAGTTCTCACTTCAAGTCTTGCAAGATAAACAAATACCAAAACATAGCACTGACACAATACCTAGCTAACTGAAAATAGTTACAACCATAACACATGCTAAGCCAATCTAAAACCACTCCGCGGGTGACAGTCGTGGTGGGTGAGCTGGCGATGGAATGTGGGCATTTCTCCCAGTTTACAGGACCCTTTATTAACCTGGGGTTCAGAACTACAACTGCTGACAACACGCCAAGGTCGGCGGCTGGACCTACTCACACCCCACAGCTTTGGGGCCACCGTTTCCCTTATAGTTCTTTCCTGAGACCACTCTAGGCATGCAACTACTATGCAGGTTCACATCAGCAAGCACACAGGATTACAGAGTCCTCTTAGAGCAACTGCAGGACTGCAGGATCACAGTCCGTCTTCCATCAGCGTCTGTTCAGGAGTCACTTCCCGGGTCCAGTGATGGTGCAGTTCACAGCCGTTAAAGCCACACCTGGCGGGTACCAGGGGCCACATCGGCCTGACCCTTGATGTTCAGAGCAGAGCAGCGAGACGCCGGTCGTGGGGCATTCAGGCTGCTCCATGTGCTGTCAATGGGGCACTGTGTTGTTGATACGATACGGGTGACAGGACATCACTCACCCCCTCCGTCGGCGATGTTCTCCCGATCTGGCACATCTCTTTCCTCCAGGAGCACAAAAGGGCGCACAAGCACTCAGGATGAGCTGCAACCCATTTTGCGACGGATGCACTGATTCTTGGTGTTGGGGCCCAGGGCTGCCTGGTTAATTGATCAGACACAAGTTGTCGACTGAACTCAGGGGGGTCCGGCAGGTATCTCCCCCAAGCCCTGTTAAACCTGGTCCTTCGAAGGCATAACGTACAGGGTGTCATTAATGACAGGCGGCCAGGGTGTCCTCAGTGGCAGGCAGTCAGGGCCACTAATATGGTAGACAGGGTGGCTTGTGTTCCGACGGCGCTGTTCCGGGAGATGATCACTTCTATGCTGTCGGGCCTTCCTTCCGATCGCTGTAACGGGGTACCGGATCTTGTCCGGCTGCCAACGCTGGGCTGGATTGGCATCACTAGTGCGTGGTGAGAGCAAACCCCTCGAATCACCTAATAGCGCATCGCGCCTCTTCCCCGGTGCGGAAGGGCCTTTACCTCGTCCTGCTTTGCCAATGCTGCATCCCTTGCTGGACAGTGCCATCACAGCAGGTGCGCAATGAGACCCGGTCCCTCGGAGTGCCCAGCAGTGCAGAATGTCCCCTATCCCATGCAGCACCTCATGGATGGCGCCGTAAGTGCGGTGTACAGTGCGCAGATCGTTCCAACGTCCTGGCTTGGAGCCTTAATAAACATGAGGGTGGAAGCCCCACTGTCGAGGTGTTGTGGACCCTGTGGGTGCTGGTGCTGTCGCTCTGCTTTGTGTCTTGTGCACTCACTACGGGTTTCGCCTTGGGACCGGCTGCTGGGGCGCCTCTGGCCGGCAGATGCCATCTCCATTACCACTGGCATCCTAGAAACTCGCTGGGACTCTTTTGATTCTTGCTGCGACCATGAGGCCTGGGATCTTTCAATGGGGCCCCTTTTCGATGCCAGGAGCTCCGACGGGGAGCATGCATTCTCTTCTCTCCTGCTTCTTCCAGAGCACAGTGGCTTCTCCCCAGCAGCAGCCCGGGATCTTCATTGAGGTGCGTTGGGCAACGTGGCCCTCTCCGGGTGCTGCCTCTCGTGTGGGTCTGGCAGCAGACACAGGCACGGAGGCCGCTGTCGATTATCTTTGTATGTGTGCTCCGACCATAGAGGAGACGCATTCCACTGCCTTGGCAGCCCGGGAACATTGCAGAAGTGCAGACATCAGCGCAACCTCCTTCCCATGTTACAAATGGCTATTGTGCAGCCTCGGGTGCTATTATTACTGTGCAGGGAGGGACTCCAGCCCATGAGGCCCACCACATGCAGCATCCCAGGCCCTGATGACACCAATGCCAACGTGCATTGCACTTCAAATTTTTTATTGGAAAACTCTGGGCTCGTAGCTTCACATTGTTTCACTGCCTCCTGGCCCGGGATCTTACTGAGGCCTCTATCAGCACAGCTCCAACACAGGATTGCTTGATTGTTCTCCTCGTCAAATCACTGCGGGGGCCATGTTTACACTTTCGCTTCTCCGACCCTGTGGGGCTGCTGGGATTTGCATCTATCTGCGGCCCAGGATCTCGAAGGGGAGAGGGTTCTTTCTTCTGCCACTTGGACACCGAGCTTTACTGCTTTCTCACCTCCAGCCTGACCCGGCCTTACATGGAGCATCAGGCACTTTCCAGCACTGACATAGAGCGCCTTCATAACACTCTGCTCTGTCTTGGAGCTCTTCACCATTCACTGCCACAGGAAGGGTGGGGGGGGGCAGGATCACCGTTGGGGTTGCCTGCACTGAGTGGTTTCAGGCATCTGGGCTGTCTCAACAATGATTTTCGTTTCCCCGACATGGAGCATAGTACTCTTCACCGCCATTGGCCCGGGCCTTATACAGGGGCCTCTCCCCCTCACCAGTTCGACCTTGGACCAATTTTAATATCCACGATCGCGGGCCCAGGATCTCAAACGGCCGCTTTTGTTTATTTCTCTTGTTGCGGCGGACACCGAAGAGGTGTGCAGGTTGGTAGCCCCTCTGGCCGCAGGAGCACCCTCATTGCAGAGGGCCGCAGCCAGGGAGACCACCGACAGGGCTTCTCTGCCCCTTGCCTTTGGCTGCGCAGGGGCATCTTCACCCTGCCTTCAGTCGCAGCAGCAGCCATTTCACCTCTCTGCGGGAAAGGGGTGGGGCCAGCACAGCTTCCCCCAACGCGGCGAATGCCGCTCGTTACTTCTTTATCTCCCGGCAGGAGGTACCGCCGGGGATCGCAGCATGGTTCACCCGGGGTTGAACCTCCGCCACCTCCTCTTTTGTTCGCTCCCGATCGGAGCTGTTGCCGGTGCTCAAATTATTACAGGGCCCCGGCACGACACCTCTCTGCCGTGGCAGACGCGCCGGGTGCCGGTGTGACATGGCGGCCCCGCACAGCGGATGCCGTCAGGAATCACTGTCCGCCTCCTTCGCGGCAGCGGCCACTCGCATCTCCATCCCTGCAGCAGACACCGCAGGGGGGGCACCATGCTCCGATCCCAGCCGCAGGAGCACCCCCATTACTGAGGGCCGCGACCGGGGCGAAGCACGTCAGGGCTCCCCCGCACCTCTCCACACGGGCGCTGAGCCGCCGCTCCTCCTCCTTCATCTTGCTTGCGGCGGAACGCCGCGGGGTGTGCGCCCCACCGCAGGGCAGCCCGGGCACACACCGCCCATGCCGTGGCAGTGAGTCGCAGGCCACGCTGGACCCGCTGTGGGGTCGAACGTTCCTCTTTCCCCCCCACCACTCACTGTCAGCAGGGGGGGAAACACGTGGACTCGCCTTTGTCGCCATTGTTGGGTGTCGCCTGCCATGGTCATCCGGCAGGCGCCCCTGGGTGCTATCTCTGTTAGCACCAGACAGTCCCACTATGTGTGGGGGTTGTGGCCTGCCCTGGACATCCGGCAGGGCCCCCGGTGCTATGGGGCATCAGCACCATGAAGTGGGGTCACAGCCTGCCAGGCCTCTGACCGTGCGAAAATCGGCTGCCATCCTGGCATGTGGGTCCCACGGCATCAGGGCGTGCAGGCCTGTGCCTCCACGTGTAGGCCTGCGGCCTACATCGATAATGAGACAGACTCAGTCGTTCCTCTTTGGGAGTCTGCAGCCGCTCTGTCTCACATGCCTGCAGGAGCTCCTTTTATTAGCTTGGGCCATGACACAGTCATGGCCCATCTTAAAGGGGCAATACACGTGGGAGGGACACATCCCCTTAAAGGGGCAGTACACATGTGAGGGTCACCCACAACACCTAGGACGGTAGGACTTTGTACTCCTCTGACACTCGACCCCCTTCCCAAGCACTTCTCCACCCCCCAAAATGCCACCATCCCCTTTTCTAGCCCCATACCCTCCCCAAAACACCCACGTTGTCCCTACAACCCCAGCCTCCAGCCACCTTTTCCTGCACCCTTTCGTTCCTTTTCTTGCCCCAGCCCCGTTTATCCCCTTTTCTTGCCCCCTTTAGCCCCTTTTCTTGCCCCCTTTATCCCATTTTCTCACCCCAGTCCATTTTCTTGCCCCTTTTAGATTCTTTTTAACCCCTTTTTTTTGCTCCAAGCACATTTCTTGCCCCCCAGCGTCTGGATCGGGCCCCTCCCCCAGTTGTGTGCAGCCTTTCCCGGGCTCGGCTCGTGTTTGCCCCTAAGATCCAGGCGCGATCCACAGGCTCAGCCCTACACCTGAATTCCCAGGCTCTCCCAGGTCTACCTACACACGTGCAGGTTTTGGGGATGGGCACTGCAGGGCTCACACCGCAGGGAAAACAAAAAACTAGCAAAGGACACTCTAATCACCAACACAGACATTCATCCAGGGAAAAGTCAAGGTGGAAACAGTCTGCCCAATTATTTCAGAGGGCGGCCACTGTCCCCCTGTACGTGTTTAGGGAATTTAAAGAAATCATAGTTTGCTCCACCCATTTGAAGTGAACAGTGCCGCAGCCAGGATTCGAAGGCGGGTGGCAGAGCTTTGATACCACCCACTTAGACGCAAGACCACACAAATCTCTCATCATGAAGCTATAAAATGTCTCTTATTGACATTCTGCTGCTATACAGGTCATGTTTTCCTAACAATTATTAGACATAAAAGTTGTGCACCGCTTATACTTAGTCAGCAATGTTATAGGAAAATCAGTTCTCTTGGCAACTGCCTATTTGTGCTGTGCACTTCATCTGGGCAAACAATTTGAATGAAATGTGCATATTTCACTTTAGGATATGTTCGCCTGTGACGTCACTTCCATACTTGCCAGGAGGACCTGTTCCAATCTGTAGGTGCTTATCCAGTCCTGGTTTTTTCTTTGCATTCTGGGACTTGTAGTCCGAGTTTTATAACGAGAAAAGTGGAACTACAAGTCCCAGGATGCAAAGAAAAAACCCAGCACTGGATAAGCAACTACAGATGGGAATGGGTCATGTTGGAAAGTATGCACTTCATCCATTTTTTAAGAGTTGAGCCTGCTTTCATCAGTGGGCAGGTGAGGGAATAGTGGCAGGCCCTGTTATAAACTTAGCTCTTAGTCTCCTGCTGCATTAAGATGACTTTTTTAAATTAAGCAAAATACCGCTAATCAAAAAATAAGAATGAAAGTGCAAAGTATGAATATTCTATTTGTCTGGGCCTTTTCCATGCTGCATTTGCTAACAAAGCGTGTTCACTCCTTTTTTCATTCTTTAGGCTCGACATTGCTGTGGTATTGCTGAAGAAAAGTTGATTTCATCAAAGTAACTTGTAAGAAAACAGAATTTGTTTTCTGTCTGGACTATCTGTGCATACATGTAAAAAGGGTATTGTTGAACAAACTACATTTGATAATACTTAGCACTCGCCGCAAGCAGCAGACCACTTGAAAGTGATAAAGTGTTGCTACAGTGGCGCGAAATGGAGGGTGTCGTTGCGCCTCCATCATCGCAGAAGAGGGGTGTGCCGAGCCACTGCTCACGTGAGCACGGTGAGGCGGGCACGTCCTCTTACGTGACAACTTAATTAGACGTCCGCTCCTATGCAATGCTTGGCTGCCCTCTCAAAGGGAAGGAAAGCCAAGCGATTAGCTCAGAAGACGTCCTGCACAAAGCCGAGCGTGTCTTCTGTGCACTTGACATGCACCTGTACTCGCACCCCGTGAAACCACATGAAACCCTACTTTGTGCGGACATGCGAGTCCCTGAAAAGCGGTTCATCGCAGTTGATGGGTTGACAGCAGCAGCTCGTGGACTTCTGTATCGCCTTCGCCGTTTTGCCTGTGGAGCATCTCCCCTCCCTTTAATATTGTGACCGGGGTCCTTAGTCTCTCCAAACAAGCTCTTAACGCTTCAGATGGCGGTTAAAGGGGGCTTAGCACAATGGCCGGTGTGTCCCGCACAACTCCCCGAGGCGGATCCGGCTAATGAGAGGCTTCATGGCCCGGGCTCCAGACATCGCTCGAACACCTGCACGCGCCGTGCGGCTCCGAGAGACCTCTTTGAAGGGTCGCTTTGATCTTATCCATTGTCAGCCGCTGTTTCTAACTTTGTTCTCAGGCATTAAAACGTAGTGCCCCACTGGTTAGCCGGCAAAAGAATCAACGACCCCTTACTTCGATTATATAGTCATTGTGTAGTCTTTGACTCAGACAAACTCATTCACTAATTATGAAATGTATCCACAACTGAAACAATTGCAATTATTAAACGGATGCTGCCGTGGCCAAGTGTTATATGGAACAAAATACCCACTAGCAGAGGCCATGTGTTGTAAGGAATACAATACCCATTACCTTACGTAACAAGGATACGGAAAGTCACATTATCGTTCAATGACCTTTTAAAGGAACTCTGCCTTCAGCTCCATTCCTCTACTTGGTCACATATCTCATTGATGCCCAGGGCTTTAAGTGGGGTAAGAAATCGAGGGGGGCCCTCATTTGGGGGCGTGGCTTGTGGGAGGGGCGTGGCCTAAAAAGTACGCAAATCGTAGGGTATACACACAAATATATATAAATGTTATATATTTGTGTGGTTACCTAACTATGGTTTGTGTACTATGCAAGCCATCTTTTCTAAACATAGAGATATGTAACATATTTCTACGTTTATAAAAGATGGCTTGCAAAGTACACAAACCATAGTAAGGTACGCACACAAATATATAACATTAAAATATATTTGTGTGCATACCCTACGGTTTGCCTAGTTTTCAGGCCATCTTTTTTTTTAAAGATTTCGGGTTTATAAAAGATGGCTTTGAAAAAACACAATTCAAGCCATCTTTTATAAAGCTTTGACTACGGACAAAATTGTCCGTCGACAAAGCTTTATAAAAGATGGCTTCAAATGTGTACTTTCAAAGCCATCTTTTATAAACGTCGAGGAATCCCCAGGTTCGCCGAGGGTTAAAGAGCCTCGGCGACCTGGGGAAACAAAGGGACAGTAACTGCCTCTGGTGGCCTCTTGCGCGAGGGGTCACCAAAGGCAGTTACTATGACTGACAGAAGTGGCAGCCAGTCACAGCGTCGCTGTGGCTGGCTGCCACTTCTGTCGGCTCGCCTGACTTCATGGCAGGCGCATCTCCCGTCGCGGCTGCGGCCGCGACGGGATAATGCATTCCGCCAATGTTGCGGTTGGACGGGGGCCCCGGCAGGGCCCGGCTCAGTCCCACTTTTTGGAGACTGCCGGGGCCCGGCCCCATCAGGCCCCGGCCCACTTTAAGCACTGTTGATGCCTTTGGTGAATTACCGTTATCGGTGTGGTGTACATTATGAGTTGATGGGTGCATGCACCAACCACAGGCGGTATGCTAATTCCGACTGGCAGACTTAATGACAAAAATCAACTCAGATCGGTAAATTCTCCAATTCTTTGGGCAGAATGAACATTACTGCTGGAAAATGAATGATATAGTGACATGCCGTAAACGGAAGCTCAGCGATGGCCAGATTTAAAAAACACGATCCATCCACAATCGGCCATTTCCTGTTGCCATCCAAGCTCATAAAGCGTGCCAAACGGGTCTTCTGGCAAGGGGAAGATGCCTGAAGTGCAGGTGGCAAACCCCAAATTTAGTAAGGTGTAGCTCTAGGTCCTCATGTAGGTCGTCAGTCATGCTGAGGAGTTATTTGGAGCACAGCAGAGAACAACCTCTCTCTAGAGCAGTGGTATTCAAACTGTGGGTCGCGACCCCCTAGGGGTCCGCGGGTGCATCCCAGGGGGGCCCTGAGAGCTCAGCATGAAAAAAGATATTTTTTTTTTTTTTTTTTTTTTTTTAGATTGGAAGAAATGGGCAGGGGTGGCCCACATGGGCGGGCTGAAGCATGAAACTGTCTCAGGCAACAATGAAAAAGTGGCCCACAGTTGTAAATGGATATTCATTCCTTTAGTCACAGACTGGGCCTCATTACTACTATGGCGGACCAGTAACAACGGTGCTGGTAAGCTACCGGCACCGTTGCTACCGTTCCGCCATAGTAAGAGTTGTGCTCGTGGGTGCTTGACAGCCCCCGCCAGGTCTGACCTCAGCTCGTCGGATGCACCGGCACCGTTATTAACGGTGCCGGTGCATCCGAGCTCCCCCTTCCCATTTGAGCCATATGGGGCTCAAATGGGAATGGGGATCTACCGGCACCTTCGAAAGGGCAATTATCATGTCCGCCTAACTCGGCATGACCTAGTAATTGCCCATTCGCGGGTGCCAGACCCGGATGCAACTCCAGTGGCAGCCGTGCCGGTTTTACCGGCACAGCTACCGCCAGAGTAGTTATGAAGCCCACTGTTTCAATAGTACCCAAAGGGGTGCTTTGTGTTAAAATGTAAGTAAATTGTGATATATTCAGCAACAATGGTCAACATTACTAACTGCATAGTGGCCCCTCACCCATTATGGAGGAGCTAAGGAGCCAGCCCAGTGAAACAGTGAGCACTCCATTACTCCAGTGAGCTGCTTTATCCAGCTAATGGAGTGCTCCTGGGCTGGCTGAACTGTCAAAGGGAAACACTGTTTCCCTTTGACAGTTCAGTTTAGTTCCCCAGCCGCACATGCTCACTGAGCCATGCAAGTGCTGGGGCGTTTTGCTTCGCCAGCATTGCATAGCTCATTGGAAATGCTGGCTGGGGCACTGCATGTCTGTATGTCCGAGGGGGAGCTCCTGCGCCTCCTCGCACATACGGACAGAGCAGCTGGAGCAGCACCCACACACAGGCCAATGCAGAAGGTACGTTTATGTTCATTGTTTTTATTTAAACATGTGTATGGATGCGTTATGAGTGAGTGTATGGTGATGGATGCTCATGTGAATGATAGAGTGATTGCTGTATGAATGTGCAGCGCCTTGCATATACACATAATCATGTTCATTGTGTTAGGACCAGTGGGGCCCAGGGGACAGGGATGGTATCTTTTTACCGGACATCTATCATTCAAAACCCTCTGCCTTGTCCACAAGGCTTTCTGGGGCCTCGGTCCAAAATACCTTCAGCTATTCCTCCGCAAATACCTCCCCTCTCGAGCTCTTCACTCCTCTACCTCCAACTCCCTCAGGGTCAGTCGTTTATCAAAGAAACGAGCTGGGGGTAGATCTCCGTCTTCGGCTGGGGCCTCCCTCTGGAACAGCGCCCTGCCACTCTAAAACTTGAGGAGAACCATCTTTCTTCCTGCACTTATCAGACCTACCCTGTCTGCTGCCTTAAACGTAGCACTTGCAAATTGCTGGCTGCACTACCACTGTTTGTTGCCTTTATTATTTATTTATTGTTATTTATTTGTTTCTCCTCTGCTTCGCACTTTCCACTTCTCCGCCCTTCCATGCACTTTTCCCCTCACACTTGCGCGTTCTCAATGTCACTGGGCCTAGTAAGATCGCTGTTTTATTCTCCTCTGTTCCCCTCCCTTGCCTTGTCACGCTCTGAAACACTTGTGTACGAGCGCGATAGAAATAAAATATCAATGCCTGCCCCCTGGACTCCCAGCAACAATTGCAAACTGTTTGGCTATTTACCCATTTTTTGTTAAAAGTATGCTCTACAATGCAACATTTTAACCTATTATTTAAAAAAAAATTCACAGGGGGAAACCCCCCCGAACCTCTCCTTAATGCCCCTCCACTTAAAAAAGATTCACCAGCCGCCACTGGCCCTCAGACTGTGTTGGGAACGGGATGGGGGAACCGAGGGACTATGGTGGGAGCACAATGGGCGGGAACCATGGGATAGTGATGGGAGCAGAGTGGGGAGAGCCCTGGGTGTGTGATGGGGTGGGGAGAGACCAGCGACTGGGTAGGAGTGGGATGAGGGAGCCCAGCGACTTTGATGGGAGCAGGTGACGGCGCGCAATATATACTGTCCATTTGGCATTTCTGGGGGGTCCCGACCTGCCCAAATTTTGCTCAGGGGGGGCCCTGGCCAAAAAAGTTTGAAGACCACTGCTCTAGAGGAACAATGCTATTTGGACAGATATACAAGAGAAGTTGTGGCTATTGGGACTGTAGCCTGCGACAATCAAGATTGTAGGAACTGGCGGAATAACCTGAAGGCAAGGGTAGGAAGCTTACTCTCTATCCACCAGCGGGTGAACATTTGCATAGTGGAGCCACTCACCCTCAGAGGGAAAGGCCAGCAATGTACTCCACATGGCAGGCATTGAGGGAATTGGAGGACAGTCAACTTGAGGCTGTTGAGTAGGAATGTTACCTCTCTATTGTGAATCTATGACCTGACTCCCTAGCCTAGGCATGTGCCTGGCTGCAGATTCAGACGGCCCCAATGGCAAGGCCAAAGGCAATGTAAGTAATGCTAGGGCAACAACATCATGCATGTTCCATCAATGGTGGACCCCCCCACCCATGTCCACATGATTGTGAAAATATAAACAGACAATTGCATATGTGGACATATGAACTCAGGAAATCTGGCGATGCACCTATTAGGGTAGCCCTTGGCCATGCATTCAACTAAACCTTGTTCTGCCCACATGCATCCCTAGTACACACAGATGCCAATCAGCCCACATAGGAAACCCCATCACCAATAACTGACCTGACACATGTAAATGTCATGTGAGCAATGCATCTGCCAATGAGGGTCTAAATACATGTTGGGCCAAGCCCCCATATCTCTTACCTTAGTCCAACCTCGCAAGTCCTGTTTGTGTGACATGGCAAAATACCCCGTCCATGCCCGATTCTGACTCCACAGAGCAATCCACAAGGTGGACATCACACCAAACGCAAGATCACACAAAAGTCCTGCAAGGAGTGTGCATCTCAGAAGCCATTTGTACCACTGGTCTGTAGGATGTTTTCTATTTGGGGGCCATGTAATTCGGGGGAATTTTCCATCCACTCCCAAATCAGGCACACAAAATCTTTATTTAATACATTATTTTTATGAACATGGGACCTCAATCTAGCAATATTGATTCCCTACAACCCCCCTCCTCTTTTCGGGAAAAGAGAACACATTGCACAACAGGATTGCACAGAAGGTAGATTTGTTAACAAAATAGAAAGAAGTAAATCAATTTAAATATAAACAAAGTATACATCTATGAAATTCCAACTCCAATGGTGACTACAATGAAGAATTATCAATCTACTGGTTGCATCAAGAACATTTACAGATGCCAAGTATTGGACAATTAAAAGTGTATGAAGTTTCAATAGGATAGAGTGAGCATGCCTCTAAAGGCCAAGAGAAGCAACTGCACCCAGTATAATTTAATCAAATTGTGTAAAATACACTGTCGAAATGGACACATTTGTGGTCTCTTAACACGTGATGAAGAGCTCACAAACAAGGGCTATTCATTAGGCTTGAAACTAAGATAATGGTGTGCCTACACTCCCTTGAATGTT
The DNA here is from genome assembly GCF_040938575.1 of Ambystoma mexicanum. Lineage (NCBI taxonomy): Eukaryota > Metazoa > Chordata > Amphibia > Caudata > Ambystomatidae > Ambystoma > Ambystoma mexicanum. Next base: position 764,095,380 of record NC_090937.1, on the reverse strand, counting down.
CTGGGACAGTGCACACTGGCAAGGTCAATCTTCAAACAGAGGACACTGGCATGAGGCCTACTGATGAGAGAGGGTACAATAATTGGGAAAACAAGGGAATATCTGACGTATCTCAAAGCACCTGGGTTTCGTTTCTATGTACGTACTGCTAGCGAGCCGAATGTCCAAGAATGGATTTGGGTTGCCAACCAATCAGAAAACCCTGCCATGCACTTTTAGATGCAATGTTGCAAGCATTATCTTGCTGCCATAATCTTTGCTCTAATCAGTATTATACATATTTAGAAGTAGCTCAGGGCGTGTCCTACAGAAAAGGGACTGCCAATGTGCGACTAGTACTCATGTATTATATATGTAGACATGTTCCCCTAATCCAATCCCACCCCTTGATGGGTTTTTGTAATCAATATGTATGGACTTGTGCGACAAATCAAACTTTCTCGCACCATATTTAATTTGTGATTCCTAAAATATGGGACCATTGTAACACTAATGTAACCGCTGATGTACACTTTGATTTATTTTCTTGTTAAATTGATTGTCTCGCATTGATGTATAAGTTGAATATAATAGTGTGGTTAACGCCCTGAAGAAGGAGTAACGTTCTGAAATGCATTGGCATTAAAACAACCACACAAAAAAGCAAACAAGTCTGCTTCTTCTCTAAGATTCCTAGCGGTCTATAATTTGCAATTTAGAATCTTCTCTGAATCAACTTTTCCCAAATGTCAACCTTTTCTGAAAATATACATATACATTAAAAATTGATAAGAACTTTGATTAAAATTTGACAAGCATCAGAACTAATGAATAAGCTCTACAAGAGCCTTTACGGAGAGCGCCAGACTTAGTTGGATGAGTTCATCCAACTTTCTTTTGCACAAGGATTTTGTAATATGCCACTGTAAAGGAGTCTAGAGGATCTGGGCTTCGTACCATAATTCACAGCTTAGCAGAGTACCCAGGGCCCATCAAACCCTCCCCTGGCAGTGACAGAGGTGACAGAGGACTCAGTCATGGGACAAACCAGAACCATCTTTATTTTCTAAACGTAGAACTTTAAAGGTGGTTACAAGGATAATTATTTTCTAAACATAGAACTTTAAAGGTGGTTACAAGGATAATTATTCTGATTCGACTTGCTCAAAACATTAAGTGGGCTTCAATATTCATTATATATGAAGGAAAGGGTTTTGTTATTTGATATAACATCATAAATCAGCACTTTTGTCCTGAAGACGGCTACACCAGCACAGAAAGACTCTAGCGATAGTGCCTTATCGAATGCAGTATGCCAAAACATATGTTGACCATCTGAGAAGCTAAAGACACTCTAGCCTATATGACAGAGGCTTCTAACAACATATCTCTGCTCCTACCCAATCTGTGATGATGCAACACCAACATATATAGTTTTTTCAATGATTCTTTTCAACATAGTTGTTGCTGAATTTTAGAAAATAACCTATTCACGTACTAACCCCACTTACCTTTTGTAATTGGTTCCTTTTTTAACCGTACACCATCTGCAATTTAGTAATTTCAAGATGTTTTTTAGTAAATTGTTTGTAATAATTGTGTAATAAAATTTGTATTTTCTATATTTTTATGGATTTGGTATAGTCATTCTGAATCACTAATAACTGGAATTCAGTGTTGTGCAAGATTTAGATGGTGCACTAACCTTTAAGAAGTCGTTTTCTGAGAATGGGGTAACTGCCTTTAAAGTTTTCTTTATATATACCTCTTCCCCCTATAAAGGCTGTCCCCCAATAACATAAAATAGGGGCCACCCATTTTCTTTACTTTATTTTCCAAACAGACAGGGGTCATAGAGGAAAAGACAACATCTCCAGCAATCACAGCTCCTAAGCCTGTTTCAGGAGCTTTTATCCTGTTATGACATCACAATCCCTTCCCCAAAAACCTAAGAGCATGTTCTATTAGGTAGGTTGGGTGCTGTCACTTTTAGGTGTCCCCTATATGAGTGGTCTAACTGGTCCTTCCATGTCAAGTGGGGTTGCCTGAGACTTCCCCAAAAACGATCTATTACATTGTGCAGGGTCGCAGGATTACCATTGGTTCTTGCCCAATAACACACCACCCCAGGATTTGTGTGCACTGATTAGCTGGAGTGGGTCTCCTCAAGCTTGGGACTCTGCTCTGTTCACAGCACTCAGTGTACCTTCTCAAGGTAATGGGAAAGACTGTGTGTCCCAATTGTTGCCACTGGTATAGCTACCTAGCCTGGGAGGGGGCCTACAGGTTGCAATGTTCGTTGGGCAACACATGTAACAATTCTGTCTGTCTTCACTGGGAACTGCTTTTCTTCCTACCACGGGTAAATGGCTATTATTCGGCTTGGCTAAGTCACGTGGGTGAGGACTGCAAAACTGAGCTTTTCGGTCTGCAATTAGTGAGGATGTATTTTGTTATTTTGCAGGTGGCTCCCTGCACCGGGAGCCAGGAATGTTCCGCCCGCCCTTGTCCTTGTCCTTGGCTGCGAGCACTGGCCCTGTGCTTAGTGCTGCATAGTCTGCATTTTTTCCTTCCTTATTCTGAGGCCTGTGGCTTCATGTGAATTCACAACAGTCATTCTATGGTTTCCCTATATGTATATTATATTATTCTCCTTAGGGGTTGGTAGTATTCGGCTCTTCCAGGTTCTTTATACGTCCCTGTAGTTCCATATGGTTAGTTGCAGTGAAGCGGTTACAAGCTTATTCTGTGTGACGTTCTGCTTTCTTGCTTTTCTGCATTTGGCTAGTGAAAAAAAGGCTTCTGACAATATGTACATGTATCTGACCTCTATTCACAGAACTGTGTATGCATGTTCTTCATGTATGCATGTGTTTGTCTGTGTAACTTTGTGCAGGGGTGCTTTGTGACTAATGTTACTATGTCATGGTGTCACTAATGACGTCAGCACGGCTGGATATTTATCATTAGTCAACCTGGTCCAGTGATGGGGCACTTGTATCTGCGAAGACATCAGCTGGATAGGGTTTGAATGGTTGTCTGAGCGAATATCTGCTCACATACGTGGAATGCACTGGTCTGCCTGGGGTTGGCCAAACAGTGACTGGCATCTATGATTTCTCATCCTTTGGGCCGTCATGTGGATAGGGGAGATGCGAGGGCCATTCCAGGACCCTCTCTTCAGTCCCTCATCTCGGCAACCTGTCGACCACTTCTCCAAAACTATCCACTGTTGCTCTTGGCAGCCAAATCTTTGTTACTGCTCCCAGGTGTCCATAGAACCTTTCATGATCATCTAAACTCCATGTCATGTAACAGCAGTCTCCTTCTGGGTTGCACCACACACAATTACGCCAATATTCCTTGTAGTTGTTAGGATCTTCAAACACTACTCCAGTCGGGAACAGTGGACACACTGTTATTTGTGTCCACAGGGTATCTCGTGCTTCTATTATTTTATCTTCTTCGGAAATCATTCTACGAACACTTTCATTCCTACAGTTTTTTCTGTCATTTTTCGGCATTGTGTGATGCATATCCTGATCACACATTGTGTTGGTAGGATAAGTGCTGCTAGCAATACCTTCAGTCCATTCTCCATACCTCTAGGTATCCATGAGAATATATATGACAGCCAGCCTTCATCTTTTCCTGCACCTTTTTCTTCTTCCTCCATTTTGGCATGCATTTGTGATAATCGAGTAACTGCCTGAGTTAGTGTCCCGTTTGCTTCATTGTTGGCTGGAATGAATGTGCAGCAAGATGACTCTATCTTGGCGCAAACTCCTCCTTCCATTACTCTGAGGAGGTCCAGGACATACCTGCTTTGGAGGGCCATCAACCTTACGCTCGGAGCTCTTCTTTGATGGTGTTGAAGCTGTTAACTGTTGAGTTTATTGTTTGCATCAGCTCCCACCTCATAATCTGGAGCCATTTTGCGTTTGTGTATGTCTGCACTGCTGGAACTACTGATGCGAAGAACATCTCTGTCCTGCTGAACAACCGGTGCTCAGGTGGTATGTCGTCCAAAGAATCTTCTGATGCTGAGGATATGTAGTTCCACCTTTGCACCCTAGTCAATTCTACTGACCTCTTTTTTCATATGGAATCGTCCATTTTAGGGAAGTCTTCTGTTTTGATGTCTTTCTGCAGTGCTACTAATGCTGGTTTGTTGATGTGTGCCGGTGAACATACTCCTCCCCAGTTGGGTAGCAACTTCTCATATGCCTTGGATCCACAGGCCCAGTAATGATACATTAATACTGCTGTACCACCTTTCATGCCTGGAACCTTTTTACCGTCTGCTTGCATTCTGTGTTTTCTCCAACATTTACTGCTCCATCATTCTGGAAACATGATGCTTTCTTCAGTGGTATTATGGGCATTGGTCCAGTTTCATTCTCCACCCAGGTCAGTAACTTCACACCTGCTTCCCATTCCATTAAGCATTTGTCATTTTCTTCTTGAACTGTACGAATAGGAGCTATTAGGAGCGTATGTGCCTTGCTCCCCACTGCTCCTTCTTTCCACCCTTCTGCTGTGTATACTTGGCCATAAACAAGCATCTGTAGCCTTTCTCAGCATCCTGGTTCTCCTATCTCTACCCGCCCTTTCTTCTGACATGGTAATTCTTTAAGTTATTGTTTCCGTCTCCCTCTTCTGCGGCCATCAGTGATATATTGTATAGCTTGGTCTTTTTTCCAATAACTGTCCATCATGTCTAGTGTTTTTATGTAGCTGTCTTTATAGGGAAATGTTGCTTTGGACGTCCATCTTAAGGTTGCTGTTCTCCCTTGGAATCTTCCTCAGTGGTGAACATCACTAAGTACATAAGGCACTGCGCTCTTGCCACTGGTATTTCAGTTGCTACAAATGTTCTGGAGACCCTCATGGCATAGGGGATAAGTGAGCAGACATAGCAGCTCTCCCGAGTGGTTTGTTTACCTACTTTATTCTTGTGCTTGTACCACATGTTATTGGATACTCAAGCAGTATCAGAGAGATAGAGATTAACCCCTCCCACATCTACATCAATACTGTACCTACCTCTCCTTACTGATTTTGCAGTGCTCACCTCCCCACCGGACATGGCAGCCATACCTGCCGGAATTGGTGTTGTGTTAGTAGGGGTCACAGTGTTATTTTCTATAACAAAGGACATTCACTAAAAATAAGGGTAAATATACCAAACGAAAAGAAGAAACAAGACATCATTAACACACCTTTAATAATGGTAGAAAAATTATGATTTCCACTTCTCAGATTGCGCCCTGTATATTTATTATTAGTTATGCCCTATGGTGTACACGTGTTTTGGCCCTTGGCCTTTTTCAAAACCGGACATGAGCTAAAAAAATCATAAGGTTTATGAAAATTGATAAATGTGTGCAAGCCAGAAAGAAGGGGGTTGGAGAAGGGAAAGATTGAAAGGTTTGAAGAAAAGGAAAAGCAAAAGACAAAATGTAAAAATATTTGTTTTATACAAGACCAAGTCGGTTGAAACAAAACAATATATCAGGATTACAATTAGTATGCATCATGGATGGATTCATAACAGTCATTACTTAAAATGTTGTACTCACCCCAATGGTTTGTGATTTAGTTTCTTGCAATTGTTTGCGGTAATTTTTCAAAAATAGCTTGAATTCCGCTACCAACTTCATAACTATTGCATTGCTTATTTTGTAACCCTTATGCCAATTACAATATAGAAAGTTTTTTTTAAATGTATTCCAATTAATCCATGTGCTGCATGGTAATTCACTGAGAAACATAACCAATAGCTCTGAAACACAGAACAATTGTTGGTATTGTATTTCCCAGACTACAGCTCTTGCTCACTAATCAAAATTATTGCATTCCTTATTCTATAACCCTAATGGCAATTACATTATAGAAAGCTTTTTTAATGTATTCTAATTTGTCTTTAAGCTGCATAATATTTCACCTAGAAACATAACCTATAGCTATAAAATCCCAAACAGTTATTAGTATTGTGTTTGCCAGAGTATAGCTCTTGCTCTCACTAATCATCCAATTAGGTGTAAGGGTAAAAACTCTTGAGCTAGATCATTCCTCCTAGCTTGTCATTACACATCAATCTCACCCATGGACCAGTGACTCATAGTTAGGCTTATTAAAAAATAAGGAGTATAATTCTACAAAACGTGTCCGAGCATACTGGAAACAAATGCACCATGAACTGACAATCCCTACATGTTGCCCACCTGTTTGTTGAAAATACATAACTGAATATAAAAATGAATCAATGCTCTAATACAAAAATGAAAGGTATTAGGGCACTAGTGCCCCTGCACTCACCAAAATAAAGGAGTTAAGTCCTCCTCGCAGCTGCGATCTTCATAAGAATCACAGCCACCATTTTGGATGGAAATAAATACAATTGTGGTGGCCGTAATCCCTGCCCATTGTCGGGTCATACCAAGTTAGCTGGGGGTCGTCAATGCTCTCTCTAATGGACAAGTAACGTTTACTCAAAGCGTTTATCATGCATTACCATTAGAATTAGATACATGTTCTTGACATGGTGCTAAGATTTACAAATTTCGTACTATTTTTGAAAAACCTAAACAAGTGCGCTAAAAAAAAACCAGATATATTAAATGAGCCGAATTTCATGTGCTCTTGACTTGCGGCAAATTGTTCATCTGTCATTGTAGAAGCATGTATTTTCAAAAAAGTCGTAGAAAAATGCTGTTTAACGATTGTAATAGGAAATTGTGCTTGAGTCTAATGAAATAAGTGCCCTGTATTATCCAATTGACTATTCAGCCTCCCTTATTAGTACACAGCCTCTGTTGCTAAGTACAGAAGGCACTCATTGTATTTTCAGTCAAACTTAATTTAACATGATCACAAAAAAGAACTAATTTCATGGTCAAACTTTAGACCATGTTCTGGTGCCCTAAAATGGCAAATTAATCTGGCTTCCGTTTGTCTGAAGATTCTCTCCTTATTACCCCCTCTTTTACTCATTGTAATTTCTTTAAGACCAGTAAACCTGATTTTATGGTTGTTCTACATTTGCTGATTCCTTTGCCAGTGCACTGACAAAGGGAGTCTAGGGTCCTGGCCGTTGATGGATGAGATATGTTCCCTTATCCTTGTTTTCAGTGTTCGAATCGTACTCCCAATGTACATTTGTTCACACACACATATTATTGCATACACCACAAATGTCATCTGACAGTTAATGAAATCAGTAATCAACAGCGATATGCCCTTAGATTCGATGAATCTGTCTGTTGCGTCAAGCACATATTTGCATTTTGTGCAAATCCCACATTTGTGAAAAACACTTCTCTTAGGGTTCAACCAGATAATATTTGTTTCCATCATAGGACTTGCTAGAAAATATGGACTGAGTTTATTTTTCAATGTTTGAGCTCGCTTGAACACCAACCTTGGCTTATCTCCCAGATCTTTGTACAATAATGACAAATGCCAATGTTTCTTAACGATTTTTCGACTCTGTAAATGATTTTGGCAGTATTTTATTAAGAATTTGATTCCCGTGAATTGGATGTCTTAGTCCTTCTTATTTCTTTGAATCACGGTATCTTCTCGATTAATTAATTTTGCTTTATTTAATGGTGTCTGTATATGTGTCCTCGCATAACCTCTCTCATAGAATCTGTTTGTTAACAGGTCACATTAACTTTCAAACATACTCTGATCTTCACAGTTCCTTCTGGCCCTAATGAATTTGCCCACAGGTATATTCCAGACCACTACTTCATGATGACAGCTTGTCGCATACAAGGTTGAGTTAACCTCAGTGTGTTTCCTAAATGTGTGAGTTTGCAATTCATTGCCGGAAACGTAATCTTGAGATCCAGAAAGCTAATCTCCTTTGAATCATGTGTTCCAGTAAACTAAATGCCAAAGTCATTGTTGTTAATTTCATTGATAAATTCATCCAGCTGCTGGGCATTTCTCTTCCAGATCATCAAAATATTGCCCATGTATCTCGCTCATAACAGTACCTAATTTGAATACTTTGGAGTGTGTAGATTACTGTGTCCTCAAAGAGCCCCATAAAGAGAATAGCCAATGCTGGCGCATATTCTGTGCCCATTGCCACACCCTGAACCTGTTGGTAATAGATATCGTTGAATATGAATTTGTTGTGAAGCAGTGTAGCATCCAGCATCTCCATTAACATGTTCCTGTGATGTTAGTGTGAAGCAGAACTATCTCTAAATACATAATGAACGGTTATAAGTGCCAATTCGTGCCTAATCGAGATATACAATGCTTGAATGTCAAGTCTGGCCAGCAGATATTCGTTGTCCCATTGGTATCCCTTAATAATGTTAAGCACACTGGTTTTATCCTTCAAATGGTTCGTTAATGTAGGGTCGTAACATGGTATCAATATATTGCGATAGTAGTTCCGTTGCCCACCCTATCCCACTTAGAATGTTTCTGGTCTCCGGTATTTTGTCAAAGGCTTTGTGAATTTTGAGCAAAAAGTACATGGTAGGAAGAGTAGGTTCCTTAATGGTAAGAAATGCCTTTTCTGCATCAGTTACAAGTCCTTTCCTGTGCCACTATGTCGTGGAGTCATTAATTCATTAATGAGGTCAGCTTGGCCTGATATTTCTCATTTAGTCAACCTAGTCCAGTGATGGGGCACCTGTATCTGTGAAGACATCAGCTGGATAGGGTTTGAACGGTTGTCTGAGTGAATATCTGCTCACATACGTGGAATTCACCAGTCCGCCTGGGGGTTGGCCAAACAGTGACTGGCATCTATCATTTCTTGTCCTTTTGGCAGTCATGCGGGTAGGGGACACGAGGACCATTCCAGGGACCCTCTCATCACCACATAGAAAGATGTCCGAGATGACGCATCTAGCATTATATAAACTACGTATAATCAAGAAGACATTGTGATCCTGTATGAATCAATTTGATGAATGTTGATTAATCCTACTTTCCTTCATTGAGATAAAAGCAATATTTTACCATCTTCTTTGAATCTGTCCAGTTATTTAGACTGAGACATTTTATTGGTAATTCCTTCTAGCACTAAAACACTATAAGGTGCTAGAGCGCAAATGTGAGGCGGACAACTCTTTGATGATTGTTCAAAACTTGCCATTTATTAAAGTATAAATCAAACGCCTCGCTATCCTTACTCTGCTGAGGATTTCCCGACCTAACAAAACTAAAGCGGAAACACTAACACAGGATGTCTGGCCCTCACACTAAACATCACATACAAAAAAGTAAATATATATTTCAATTCACATATACAATGATATTCATAGTTTCTTGATAACCTTTTCAATAATCTGGGTGAATTCCATTCCCCAGGATTCAAGGTTAATTCAACCAATCTTCATCAAAAGAAAAATAAGGAAATCCACCTTGGTAGCAAAGTCTTAATTCAGTTCTTGAAGTTCTAATGTCAATTGTGAGGCAGGCATAGTATCATGAGAGGCACAGACTCAAAAGTAACAGTTTGAAAACCTTTATTATAAAACCTTGTATGGTTGGTGTAATGCCTAACTGGCCCCAACTCTAATGGAACTGTTCCCTCATTGGATGCTTCTAAGGGCAGCCAATGTTGGTGTATCCAAAACCATAGTCTGTCTGTGTCAAGACCTATGCTTGCCCTCACTCTTAAAACAAATGTGATGTTAGGTCTTCTTAAAGGAAAATGGTGGTTCAAAAAGAAATTCAAACCAAGGCTGACTTCAGGTAGCCTTACCGTCAGGTTTAGTTTTGACAGTTTAAAAATAGTTAAACGCAAAAGGGATGTCCTTGGAATCTTCCAGGTAGGGCTTTTCCAACAGACAATACCGTTTACAATGTCTCTGGGTCTCTCGGGGTTCCCTTCCCCAAGCTCTGACCTCTTTGGTTCCCAAAGCAAAGAGTCACAGTTCCTTTTAGGCCTCTCAGGGTTCCCTTCCCAAAGCCTAGGCCTCTCTCTTTTCAACAATGTCTCTTCCATTTTCCTTTGGACTGCTCAGGGATCCTCTCCCCAGCCTCAGGCCTCTCTGGTTCAAAAAGATTCACACTTTCTTGCTTTATAATTCCTTTATAAAAAAGGTTTGCTTCCCCCAAGCTTAGGCCCTTTCCGGTCTTAAATAAAGATTCACAGTTCCTTTCAGGCCTCTCAGGGATCCCTTCCCTAAGGATAGGTCCCTCTTGTATCAAAATGTTCACTTAAAAGTTCACAGACACAAACACCAAAAGGTCTCCTTGTCATGAAGCACCTCTCATAGCACAGTTCCTTTTGGTGAGGCTGCAACAGCCTTTCCTTCACTTTGGAGGATTTCATTCCCACTTCACTCTCAATGTAGCTCCCCCTTTTTCCACCTTCTATCAGGTGGCGCTGTAAACCTCCTTTGGCCAACACCGAGGCAGTATCAGAGACTTTCGAGAACACAGGGCTTGTGCTCATCCCCATACATGGCCACTGTGATACGTGGCCCACCTCCTTACACTCTTTATATTCCTGCAGGAAGCTTTGCCCTCCGTGCTTATTGCACACTTTCCTTTTTCACCTTTTATCTTTCTATGACTCTTGCGCACTTTTCTGGCACCTTCTGCCTTTTGGTGACTCTTGCACACTTTTCTGCTTTGCTGTGCCTCTTGCACACTTTCTTTACCTTGCCGTGCCTCTTGCAATCTTTCTGTTCCTTGTCGTGCCTCTTGCACACTTCCTCTCTGTTTGCTTTGAGCTGCCTGCACCTTTCTCTTCACTTGCCCCCTCTTTTCTTTCTGTTCTTCACAACTCACTATTTCAGCTTTTTCTGCTTTCGTGCTGCTCGTGCACCATTTTACTCTTGCTTTCTCTAGCTTTCCAATTATCGTGCCGCTTACACCTTCCGCTGCTACTGCTACCACCCGCATGCTACTGAGTTTCTCTCTCTCTCTCTCTCTCTCCTTCTCTCTCATGAAACTCAGAGTAGCACAGCGCTGGTGGGCAGTTTCCTCAGGATGTTTGTGTCGAGGTCAGGGTCTCACCCCCTTCCCCCGGATGCCCCTGGGACCTGCAAACATCCCAGGGGAATGAGCACTGGCCTGGATACAGCCAACACGTCACAGCTTTCCCCAAATCCAGCTCCATGGAGTCACAACTCCCTTGCCACGCTGCAACCCCACTGACACACCAGGTCAGTGTCCTAGTGTCCAGTTCTCCACCGGATCCTCCGGGCCCCTCCAGCTGCAGCCTCCTGTTCCCAGGCTTCCACGATCCATCCAGCAACCCCAACCAGCTTTGCTTTTCCTGACAAAACTGTCTTGGGACTAAGAAGGGATCCCCTGCTGGACTCAACCACACAGCCTCCCTTCTGCTCTCCCAACTGCTTCTCTTTGCACTGCTGAATACCCCAACTTTTATACATGGAGGCCTATTAAGGGGTTTCAGTTGTGAGTCCTTGGCCTCCCTTGCATGACTCATTTGGTCAATTAACAGGACATGCCTGACCCTTAGTATCCCTTTTTTCTCCTGGTCAGTCCTGGAGTGGTATGTAACAGAGAGCAGGTGTGCCTAACTGCTATCAAGGGCCCGACTCTGCCTGACCTCAATAAAGGGGCAGTCTAGTGGTGTAGTGTAGTAGGCCTCTTCCTTCATCTTCCTCCTCCAAGTACTTTTTCCATAGGTAATCTTTCTAACTCTCGGTCGCCTCTTCCTCATGCCAATATATGGTGGAAATAGGGAGGGGAAATGGGATAGGAATGGTAGTATCCCACAAAGGCTGGGGGAGAGTAGGGTGATGGATAACTGGGAAGGGGGGATACTGTATCTTAACCCTCAGGCATCCCACTTTCACCACCCAAGGACCCCCTACTCAGGTGATCGTCCCTCACTTGTCTGCCCCCAGCGTCGGGATCCAAGCGCAATGGCCACTCCCTGGCCACCTGAGCAAAGGATCTAGAGGGAGAAAATGCGAGGCCGCCTTCAGGTTTCTAACACAATATAGAGTTTTGTTAACCAAAGTTCCAACAACAACACAGTTCTTCTTCGTGACAAGGTTTTCCACTTCCTCAAAATAGCATCAGAGTTATTCCTGGCCACAATGCTTTCCCACCACTCTTAGTTATCCAAGAAGACTTGACATGGTACCAAAATAAATACAACTTCTAGTATATTAGTAAAACACCAGTCTTGATTAACAGTAATTATGCTTCTGTTCAGAGTAGGATTCACAAGAAGTCTATTTGTCAGGATGACTTCACAGTACTGCTGCTTCTACTTCAACAACTTCACTCCTCCTAAAGTTATCATGAGGACATTCACCTTTGCCTCATAGCATTCTACTTCGCTTGCACCACCAAAGTCTTGCATCTACTGACACTCAGGCATACCATCAGAGCTTCGGTACTTTGTGTACTAGCACAGCTGCAGTATTTTGTGATTCAAGACAGATTATGACAAGATTCACTTTAAGGTACTTCAACCTCTTCAAGTAGGCAAGGCACTCTTCCTCCGAATATTTCTTCAAAATGGGCAGCCTCCTTGCCTCTCTTGTCTGTCTGCCACAATAATAACCTAAGTTTGCCTTTCTGACCCACTTCTCTCTTTCTCTCAGTCTTTGCAATATAGGTTGTGTCAACTTCAAATAATCTTTATAGGCCGCAAGCTTCCCTTCCCCAACTTTATCTTCATCTCTCTGCCCACTATTTGCCAAAGTAATTACCCAGGAGCCTTGGTGCCACTCTCTTGGCTTCAAGTAATGCTTGCACACTTGTATTTTAGGTAAGGTTGAATTTATATTGGGCTCACAGTAGTGGTTGGTTTGCTTTCTGGCTTTGAAAAAGTTGCTTTCAGTCTTAAATAGGGGAAGACTTTTGGCTTGGGAAATTCTTGTTCTCTCTTTAGCTGCAGATACAATGTTTAACCTTTTAACTTCTGTTATGAGTAATGATTATTCACTTGAACACAAATGTAGGGTTCACCCTTTCTTCACTAAGCATACTTAGGCACACACAACCACTTCTTAACAAGTTCTGAAGAGTTAAGGGTTCAAGAATGGCCTTCGTAACATTCGTTCTGCTTAAATGGTAGACAAGCGACCACTTCTTAATAGGTTCACAAGCTTTTAAGGGTTTAACAATGGTCTTCGTAAAGTTTGCTTAAAAGTTCAACAAATAACTTCAGCTCGCTTTAAACTATTCACAGGTGACTAGTAAACTGAATACTGTTGCCGGCATTGCTCTTTCCATTATACCTTTGGGATTAAGGAGCGTGTTTATCCATAAATACTTTGAATAGTATTTCTGTTGGTAAGGCTTGCTCAGGTTTTATAGTACTTGTGTCCAGAGCCACAGATCTTATATGTGATTCAGGGACATTATAATGACAGTAAGCCATTACCTGTTTTGGTAACCTTGAAAGGCCTTCTCTTTCAAAGGACAAATACTACGTTTTTTCCCACTGGATCCCCTCACTACCTCGGGCCTTGTCTCCTCTCAGGTGATCCTCCCGCAGTACACCACCCCCAAGGTCAGGATCAAGAAGCCTCTGCCTTTCCCTGGCCACCAGGGAGGAGACTTTAGGCAGGCTTTCAGTGAGGGATCTGTAGGATACTTCACAGTTGGCTCTGAGAATAACAAAGGTAATCCCAATTTAGCGAGAGTGGCCCATGACACCTGACAATGACCTACAGCCACAGCCAATGGCATGCATAGAGGATAAGGAGTGGCATGTGGTGGAAGGCCCAAAGATTGAAGTGACGAAGATGATCCTACAGACGGACAAGAGGGAGGATCAAGGCAAATGTGAGAAGCTCCTGGTGGACCTGCAAGGGGAGGATGAACAAATGATGCAATATATGAATGTGGAGAAAGAGCAAGACAATGGGTATCGGCGCCTGACGGAGATGACCTGGTGACCCATGATCAAAGAGGACTGGTAGGAGCACGTGGACAATTGTGTGACTTGTTGGGAGAAGAAACAGGAACTAAAGAAGGAGCTGTTCAAGCAGATGGATGTGAAAGGTACACAGTCGGATGACTGGCTGCCATTTGTCCTCAATGGCCTACGAGTGAGAGAGGGTCAGCAACAGGTATTCACCATATGAGGTGCCATGTGGGACAAATATGCCAAGCACTGATACGTTGTTGCTGCCACTGACTGCAGGTGCGCCCGAGGACTGGGCTGACTATATACTGTAAACTCAGACACAATTTGTGATTGACAGCGCACACAAACATAAAAGACACATTATGGAGGGGGTGCTAGTTTTTTGAGTGACTGGGATGATCAGAGATAGAAAGGGGGGCATGTAATTAGGACTGTGTTTGTTGTTTTAGATGCACCCTAGATTATGGCCAATGGTGATAGTGGACAGTGTTTAATGCAATGCAGGGAGGAATAGCTTTACATGTGAAAGGACACAAATCAGTTGCCTTGTTTTGATAATGTTTTTATGTTGCTTCCTTAATGAGTATGTATGTAACAGAATAGTTTTATTGCAGTGTGCTTTATGTAGAAGTAGTGAAAGGCTTTGTACAGAGATTGTATTGGATCATAGAAAAAAAGAGAAGCGAGGGAAAACAATGGGCATTTTACCAACTCTGATGCTGCCTTTTCCTTTGGTTTTTCTCTGAGGTCCCTCTGATTCGATGGATGAGACTGGGCTACAGTTGAACACCCGTGCCAAGCAAGGTTGCAGGAATTCGTGTTATGCCTCAGGCAGCCCAGGCCGGTACATGACTCATCACTGGTACCTGTGACCTTAAAATAGAATACTGGCCACGAGATTAGTAAGAACCACCGTGAAAAGAAAGAAAGAAAAAAGAAGTTGAAGAAACGATAAGGAGAGTACCTAGAGACCCCCCACCGGTCCACAAGTACGCTGCACTGCAAGGCAAAGGAAAATGAAGCAGAATGCAGGGCAAAGGGGCCTGTTTTACCAGGAGCCCAAAGTCTGTGCTTCTAGGGAAATGAAAGCAGCATATCAAGTGTTTGAGGGAACTCTACAGACTGTTGTAGAGGGCCACCGCTGCACGGTTAGCCCTGATGTGAGGATTAAAGTGCTGAAAGGGCTTGCCGCGTTTGTCACCAATCAACTGTAACTGTGAATTAATAAGAAGCGCCACTGCTGTACAGCACTGCAAGCAGCATGACGTGAGAGGGATCTGTTTGTTTTACGGAGAAATGAGAACTGACAGGAGCCAGGTAGCGTTATTCGTGGAGAAAGACGTCCACCACCAGTCGCTCTCAACGGTCCCCATCTCGTGACACTGCTCCAGTCCATGATTCCAGGACGGTACATGGTAGCCGCAATGGCACAAGGCGCAAGATACAACAGCGCTCCTTCCTAATATTTCAAACCACGAGCGCTCGATTTTCTAAAGTGATAGTGAATAGTTTCAGATTTGGAAACAGTTGCAGGTGACATGTAGATTCCATAACTAAGAAATGAAAATACTACAGTAATACTGCAGCTAACATCTAATACCTAAACTGAACTAAAACAGGCATGCTTTTGAGCAACAACACCACACCAGCCTCTTAATCTTTCTCAGAATATCCTATCGGCAATTTACTGTCTCTACAATAAACTACCACTACCACGTTCTTCTGCCCCTCCCCCACCCGGCTTATTTTCTTTTCCTCTTTTTTATCTAAACCTCAGTGGAATTTTGGATGCTCACCACCTTTCGTTCATTCGCTGGGCAATGGCAAACGTGCTGATGGCCCTACACAGTGTGGAGTTAGGAGTACCTTGACCTCCATTACAGCTATTCTGTTCAAGTGCTTCAGACCTTAAATCTGTGCGTTCTTGTGTTCCTGAATACATGACTTCATGGTTCGGAACACTGTCATCCCCAATACGGACTGGCGAGATTAACAACGGTCGACTACTGAGGTGCCCATGATTGTATGGGGTTGGCCCTACACTAGTGTGAACCATAAGCTCTACATTCCACATTTTGTTGGCTGTGCTACCTACCACTCCACCCAGTACCAGTGTCACTCCTATGGGAGCCTCACACTTAGAAATATCTTTGGGTAGCAAGGTCAGCAATTTAATCTTAACCCAATCTCCCACATGGAATATGGCTGGGTGCATAACGTGTATAGGCTTCGATTGTGTTACCATGCTACGTTGTTCCAAAAATAAATTGTTGTCACTTGTTTAATGTCAGGCCTCACTGTCATGACTTTTGCTTCTTTTTGAGTGTTTTGGTCCTCACAAGAGTTTGAAAGGTGACACTATAGTGGATGAGCGTGGAGTGGTTCTGAGTGTAAATATCATATGTTGTATGGCTTTGCTTGGCTCAATGTCATTGTATGGTGGAAGTGAGCACTTGGGTGAACCTTTCCACCACGGCATTGGTTTCTGGTGCCTGCATGGTGTTCCCACTTTTCAGTGTAGCCTGCCTGTTATTTCCGCCAGAGGGGGAGGTGGGGCTGTTGCGATCACTACTTACTGAATCAGAGACTCACAAGACTTCAGAGAATGGAATCAGTCGTCCTTTACCGCAAACCCTGTGAACCAGGGTCTCCTGAAACAGGGCAACCTTTTTCACTAAACACCCTTTGGGATGTTCGTAACTACCTTATACCTGATATCTTTACAGAGGAAAATTTTGATAAGAGAAAACAGTGCTAATGGGACGAACCTGATAAGCATGAAGGTTGAGCCTGTATCCTATTCTTGAGAGGTATTGCTCTATGAGTATCCCTCCTAATTACAGAGACCGGAATCCCATATTTTATGAAAGTAGAAAAAACAAATCCAGAATAGTGAGGACAAAATAAAAAAGAGGAAGCTTAGTAAGGACCTTCCCGGACGGCACGAGGACAGCTGTAGAGTAGGCACCGGAATGCAGCAAAGCATCTTTTCCAAGCTGCTCCTTGTAGTTATTTTGAACTGTCCACCTTAAGTCAAGAAAAGAGTAACTAAAGGCAAAATCCAAAGCCAGGGAATCCTGAACAATCCAATAAGCGGTCTGAGGTCAGTAAAAGGAGGAGGGCATCAGCTAGCAAACCAGGTTAGTTTGCTGTGTAGTTGTTGTAGAGATAGTTTTTCTCGATTAGTCACCAAAGCCAAGGGAGACCGAAACAATCCAGTAAGCGATCAGAGGTCAAATACAAGAATAATGGCATCCGCACAACAAACCGGGCTGAATTGCAGAAGACTGAAGAGAGTATGGAATAGTCCGGTTTCAGTCACGCTTGCCGAGGCAGGAACCAAGTGAATAATCCACTGAAGGGATCAGGTGTTTCACCCCATGAGAGTGTGGAACAGGTAGATGGTAATTTACGGATAGGAATCCGCTTTCCGCAGCTTTACAAAGTTCCAAAAGGAGATGCTAAGAAACGAGCAAGAACAAAGTTGCGTGGCAACTTTAATAAGAAGCGCTGGCTCACCAGAAGGGGATTTCCTTTATGGAATGCAGGAATCCTGTCATCATTACGGCGGTAGCTCATGTTGGGGTAACCATAGATTACGATTTAAAACACAATGTCCCGAGCAACCCTCACCCTCCAAATATCAATTAGACTTAACTCCTCTGAATGGAAGGCAGTGGCAGAGAGTGGGTACACAATAGGACATTCGGATTTGGGGTTTGAATCACAGAGACAATATGAAAGAAAGAAAGGCCTTGAACTAGGCCTCAGGGAACATCAGGGCACCCCTGGGACAACAAGGGGGTCTGTCAAGGATCTTTTCTGAATCCACCGAAGGGTCCCAAACAGCTTCTTTGACTCCTGGTTCCTGTCTCTATTGCAAGATTTAGGCCTCTCTGCTGGGATGTTTCTCGCTGGATTTTGGCAGCAGGTTGGCTCTTGGAATTAGTGGAAGACCTCCAGTTCTGATGCAAACTGGTTTATTTATAGGGCAAATTACATCACTAACTTGTAATGATTCTCACGTAAGGGATTGGCTGGTTATCACTACCCACCTCTCACCTGTGTGCTGATAGGACAAAGGGATGTGGGAGTGATTTGGGACAGCCGTGGGAGGAGCGAGCTTCATCATCCCACTTTGACAGATGGGCTTAGCATGCTTTAGGACACAGACATTTCTCAAAATGGCAAGTACCCTAAATGTCCAAATCTTTACATGTATGAATATATGAATATATATATATATATATATGTGATGAAAAAGAGGAGAGGGGCGCACTCCAGTTCCCTGCACAGTAAACCTTCTCAGCTACAGGTGTTCTCCTCCGACCGGTTTCTGTGCCAATACACGTCATCAGGGAGGCTGTCTTAACTTGCAGCTCACAGCAAGTGCAGGTGTTAACACTTAGTGATGATTCTGCTGCAAGGACTTCTGGTAGCTGTAGTCATCAGGTTTGCAAGGAACAAACTCACACCCAATCCCATAAATGGGGAAAGGGGGGGAGTAGCCTACAGTGAGGCACTCCAAAGTTGGGCATATGTTACCCAGGTGCAGCACCCTATATATATTTAAACTTTGTTATTATTGAAATTTGAATACATCAAAAACATCAACAGCGGGATTATGACAGTGGCATAGATCAAAACTCCCCCCCCCTCCAAAGTCACTTCCTGTACTACTTTTCTCCCGTCCGCCTTTCCCCCACCCATTGAACAGTGTCTTCTTCTCTAGGGAGGCTTCATCACAAATGTGATAATGTCCAAATGGGGTGGACTCTACAGTAGTTGAAGCTGGTCACTTTCGCAATGTGCTGGTCTATCTAGTACAGTCCCTTTACCTACATATTTTACATTGTGTTCCTTTACTTGATATCCAAATATCTAGTCATAAATTCACCCCATAACTCGTGTGGTGCCGCCTTCCCATGGAGCACTGCGGTTATCCTCTCCATTGTACATATGTTTATAGCGACATTGATCCACTCGTTCTTTCCTGGTGTCTTGGTACCTTTCCATTGCATAACAAGGCAGGCCTGCGCTGCAAGCAAGAGGGACGCTGCCACCTCAGTCAGCCTTCTGAATTCCCCATCAATTTCCTCCATTCCAAATAGTATCAGAAATACTGTATTAGTATGGTGGATCCCATCTATATCTTTAACCCAGCCCAACACCTCATCCCAAAACACCCTAATACGGGGACATCCCCACCACAAGTGCCAATTATCGGCCCTCTCCCCACACAAAAGCCAACACATGGGGCTAGCCGACTGGAACATCTTTGAGAGCCTGACCGGGTCATATTGTCATCTATGAAGAAGCTTAATGGCGTGTAATTTGTACTGACTAGAAATTGAGGTCTGCAATGCCCCCTCACATATTCTCCCCAAAGCTCAGGGTCTACTTCCATCCCCACATTCCTTTCCCACCTTGGCCTCATATTCTCAGTTGACCCCTTCCCAGCATTCACCAGTGCTCTGCACACTGCAGAGATCAAGCCCTTTGTTTTCCTCCTTTTGTATAGGAGCTCCTCAAAGGGGGTGAGGTCTCTCTGAACCCTCTGCCTCCATTTTTCGCCCCTAAGGACTCCCTTTAGCTGAATGTTGGAAAAGACAGAGAGGGCACCTATGTCCAATACCCCTTCCATGTCTGTGATTGTAATAAAGGTGCCCGCTTTTCAGAGTTGGCCCACCCTCTCAAAGCCCACCTCAAACCATGCTTGGAATCTTTTGGGATTTGGGATCGCCCCCCGGACTCCGGGTGCCCAGATATGACTCAAAGGAGATGGCCATGTGGCGATTCCTTGCGTGTCTTCCCTCTCCCACCAAACCTCTCATATGGTACACAGAATTGGATGGTCCCTGGCCCTGCGCAGAAGCTTGCTTCTCGGGACCCACAGCCACTCTGCCCACATAGCGGGGGATACATTATTATCTAGATCAACCCACTGGAGTTCCATCTGCCTTCTTAGATGGGGAATGAGGACTCTCAGCTTTACCGCTTCATAATACTTCTTCAGATTCGGAAGACCCACCCCTTCCCCTGGCTTTTGGCAATGTGAGGACGTCATATGCTGCTCTCGCTTTCTTCCCCTGCCACAAAAACTTTAGCATCGCCCCCTTTATCTCTCGAAAGAAAGACTTCGGGAAGCAAATCGGGAGCATTTGGAATGCATATAAGAACCTAGGCAGGCAAACCATCTTCAGGGCGTTTAGTCGCCCCAGTCAGGATATGGTCAGTTTTCCCCATCTTTCAAGGTCGGCCAGAAAACCGGAAATGAGGGGGGTTGGGAGTTAGCTTCAAACAAGTAACCCACTTCCCTTGTAAGATTAATTCCCAGGTATCGCAGAGTGTCCCATCTAACCGTCCCAGTGGGGCAAATCGATTACCATCTCCTTGCCCAACTTCCTTCACTGGAAATAGGATCGACTTGGCCCTATTAATCTTGAAGCCGGATAGTTCACCATACTGCTCAATCAAGTGGATCGCCCTAAATACAGAGGCCAGGGGGTTCCTTATGTGCAACAGCAAGTCATTTGCATATAGGGTCACCTTGGACTCTACCCCTCATGCCGTAAGACCTTCCACTTGGGGGTCTCTTCTAATTCTCTATGCCAGGGGTTCTAGGGAGAGGGCGAATAAAATCGGCGAGAGGGGGCAGCCCTGCCTCGTGCTCCAACTTAAATTGAACCAACGGGATTGATCTGTGTTAACCGCCACTGATGCCCTGGGGGAGGTGTTCACTGCCATTACCACCCTCATAAACCTGGAGCCCAACCCCACCTTGCCAGAACTGCCTCTAGAAAGCCACAATCCCCCCTGTTGAACGCTTTCTCGGCATCCACTGAGAGAAGGGCCGGATCTCCCCCCCCATGTCCCGTGACTCATGAATCAAATGCAGGGTTTTTCGCATCATGTCCGCTCCCTGTCGCCCCACTATAAAGCCTACTTGATCCGAGTGTATCAAATTGGGCATATATGTTTCCAGTCTCACCGCCAGTACCCTTGTGTAGATTTTGGCATTGATGTTCAAAAACAAGATGGAGCGGTAAGAGCCACACCTTCTGGGGTCTCTACCTTCCGTATGAATCACTGTAATTAACGGCCGGGAGAATGATTCAGGGGCTTCCCCCATCTCAATAACATCATTAAAGAGTTCCATCATAGAGGGGGGAGATATATGACTTACAGAAGCCTGCCGTGTATCCGTCTTCCCCTGGGACCTTGCCCAGTGGCAACCGCAACACCGACCTCTTGATTTCCTCTGCCATAATTGGAGCATCCAATGCTTCAGCCTCCTCTCGAGAAAGTCTCGGCATCTGCGTTTCGGCTAAATATGACAATATTTCTGTCCCCGTCGGCTTGGCCTCTGATTTGTATAGGGTCTCATAAAATGTTGCAAATGCTTCTGGGATCCCTTCCGTCCCCGGGTCCCGTTCCCCTTCCCGCTCGTCTATGGTCACCACCCACCTTTCCAATCGCTGTCCATGTAATCTGGCGGCCAGTAATGCATCCGCCTTGTCTCCCTTCTCATACAATTTATGTTTCAGGAACTGTAATTTCCTAACTAGGAAACTTCTTC
Organism: Ambystoma mexicanum; assembly: GCF_040938575.1. Classification (NCBI taxonomy): domain Eukaryota; kingdom Metazoa; phylum Chordata; class Amphibia; order Caudata; family Ambystomatidae; genus Ambystoma; species Ambystoma mexicanum. The sequence continues at coordinate 764,073,979 of NC_090937.1, read as the reverse complement.
GAGGAGTCTAAGCTAATCCCTTTTCTGTCTGGCCTCCAGGACCCTGATCACCTTCTCTTCGGCGGAATCCCTTGCCAACCTGTCAAGGTGAGCAATCTCCTCCCCTTGCCCGTTCTCGGTTAAGGTCCGCTCCCTCTATTTCCTAGCTCCCTCCCTAATCAGGATCCCTCTCCATGTCACCTCCTTGGGACCTCTACTGTGTTAATATATTTTAAAGTATTCCCCAATTTCTTCAGACATTTCTGCTCAAAACACGGGGTCCTTCCACAGTGACTCATTGCATCTCCACTTTGACCCTTTGTGCAATAGGCCCAACCAGTCTAGATCCACTGTTACCGTGTGATGGTCTGACCATGCGACCAGGGAGATCTACGAGCCCAGCGCCACATCCCATAGCCCTCCCGAGACATACAAGTAATCGATTATGGTGAAAGCACTGTGGGGGGCCAAATAAAAGGTGTACCCTTTCTCATTCAGGTGTTGGCCCCGCCATGAGTCCCTGAGCCCATAGATCGCCAGCATCTCCATGTCCTCAGCGCATCCCCTCCCAGGTGGGTCCTATGCTCTGGGACCTCCCACTTGCCTGTTCAGCTTAATATCAGCCCATAAATTGAAATCACCACCCAACATTATATGGCCGGAAGCCTCAAGCATCATTTTCAGGAGTGTTCTCAACAGGAACCGTGGATGGCCCTTGCTGGGGCAGTACATTGTCACCAGTGTAAAAAACACATTCTGTACAGTGCCCACAACCATTAGGGCCCTACCTTCTACATCTGCCCACTCTTTGCTCACCTCCATTTTCAGCCCCTTCCTGATGAGAATACCCACCTCCACCTTCCTCAAGGGACCAGAGCCCTAGTATTCCTGTCCCAATCCCCCACCCGGTACCCTCCATTCCTCCCCTTTGGCATATTTGGTCTCCAGAAGGAACATCACGTCGAGGCCCACTCTATGAAACTCTCTGGCCACTAATGACCTTTTCGTGGCTGATTCATTCCCTTAACATTAAATGTGCGCACCCTGAGAAGTCCACCCCCCTCGGGGCCTGAATTTACAACTATTCTCTCATTTCTGCACCCGTATCACTACCTCCATCCCCAGGCAGCCAAGTCCAGAACATCCGCTTAAACTCAGTTTAAAGAAGACCCTATTCCTAACCCATTCCCCCCTCCCACTCAACCCCCCTCCCCATTTTAGAGGCGTCCAACACCACCCAGTTAACATAACCCAGCTGAACTCGGACTACCAGCTGGGGCCATTCACTTCCTGGTCCCTCATTTGCACAATCTCAAAATAATTAAGCCCCCCACCCCCAAAATAGATCATGTCACTGCGGACTCCCATCTTCCCCTGCAAGCCCCATACATTCCGTCTAGTACACGATTAGGGCACACACCCCCTGGAACTCTCAAAGGGCCCCCTATATTTAAATGAAACCTCTTTACAACCACTTCCTTCACATTACAGTGTACTCGGTGTGTTTCAAGTGTCCACCACCAGCGATGCGTTCATCCTCCTGTACTTTCTGGAGCCCGCTATGCGCCTCCGTTTCGGCCCTTGAATGCGCCACTGCCTGTCGTCATTTGCTCTTTCGCCCTGGTTCTACTCACTTCCGGGTTCGCAAAAGACGAATGGATGGGAGGACAGATATTGTTGAAACTCGATGGAAAAGAAAGTGATGAGGTGAGACCGATGATGTCAGACCGAGAAAGAAGTCAGATGAGGCACAGAGAAGGCAGAAGGAGAAGGAAAAGGAGTTAAGGGACGAAAGAATAAGAAGGAAAGATAGGCTGAGGCGAGAATAGCTATATCGCGAGGAGCAAGAAAAGCAGCTTGATCGCAAACAGAAAGCAGCTTATGACCAGTACAGACAGAATCAGCAAAGGTTGGAAGAAGAGCAAAGAGTACATAAAAAAAGGATAAAGAGATGAAAAGATGAGGAAGTTCGAAGGGCAGATGAACGTAGAAATGAAAGGAGAAGGGAAGAAGATAAAGTCAGAGAAGAGGCGAGGAAGCGCAAAGAATTCAATGATGATATTGAACGTAAGCGTAGACAGAGGGCACGCGATCTCGAATATCTGGAGCTGGAAGTTAAAAAACCCAATCTTGTTGTAGAATGGGAAGACATTGAAGAATTCTTTCCTGCGTACGACTCAGTACCAGGCACGATTGGAGCGGATATTGAAGATGACTGACACCAGAAGCATCGGGGAAACAATCGATAAACTATATGATGAAATGGGGCTCGAGCAACTATCCCAAAGGGAAAGGGAAGACGAACGCTTGGAAAGCACTCAGCTGTATGACACAGAGGATGTCACCCGAAGTAGTGGGAGCAGGAGAGTGTCCTTGGGCAGACTAGAAATCAGGAAACACGAGGATGACACCAGGAGTTGCGTGAATTGGGAACAATTAGCCTCCGACTCCGGAGAGGAAACGGAGTGCGAGACGAATGAGGAAGGGAGACGGCGCGAAAAGCGGCTCCCAAGGGACAAAGGGATATGATGGTCAGACGCTAACAAGTCCGCACCAAGGGCATCAGAGTCTGCCAAGCAGTCTGACCAGCCTGAAAGAACACCCCATGGTCAGAGGGGGGTGTCAACACCTGCCTAAGTAGACAGGTTGAGGACATTGCCAAGCAGACGGTGATGTGAGAATACTACCGCAGTGATAGACAAGAGAGCTATGGGGAAAGAGAAAGAAGGCTGCGCATTCCAATTCCTGCTACTAGAAAAGGGGGGAGCAAGACCGCAATATATTCCATGGCCACACATGGATCGAGAGAACCTGAAAAACAAGCTTCCAACGCTGACATCGGGAGCTGGGAAGTGGATACATGAGTTACAAAAGATGACAGGGGGCGTCACGTTAGCTATAGGGGACATTAAAGGTCTCCTGATCGCCATAATCGGTGAGAGAGCAGACGATGTGTGGAGACGGGCTGGGTACCCTGGTGTACCCATAATTAACACTGCGTATGACGGAGCACCATTTAACAATTGCAGAGCAGCAGTATGGAAAGAGCTAGGAGTGCTTTACCCAGACACTTCCGATATGGGAGCTATAATGACTCGGAAAATGAAGTCAGAAGATCCGCTGATTTATATCCAGAATTTCCAAGACGCGTGGGTGCTCGAAACGCATGAATCTTGGACGAAATCTATACCAGTGTTTTACCACATATTGTGCCAAGGGTTACCAGAACCGGTACAAAAACAGCTCAAGAAATTGGTAGGGGTAGAGGCTAAACCCTGGGCAGAAATACAGTTAACTATCGCACATTACTGTAGACTGTTGTAAGAAAAGAATCGGAAAAAGGAGGCAACACGAAAAGGTGAAGAAGCAAAGCTGGTGGAAAAGAAATTATCCAAATATGCTCTTGAAGGAGCCATGCTACCTAACCCAGCTGAACAGAACACACAGCAGGTAGCTAATCCACAACAGAATGCCCAGGGTAATGTAGGATTTCACCCGAGGGGAAGGGGATTTAGAGGAAGAGGATGGTAGAGCAATCGGGGAGGTTTCCAAAGTAACCAAGGAGGTTTTCAAAATGTGCCAATGGGCAATCCAGATATGTCAAATGGACAAATAGTCTGACCACTGCCGGTATGTTGGCTGTGCGGAATGACAGGCCACTTGGTGCCCTCGTGCAGAAGCCAAGGGGCATGGCAAAATAGCCAGGGAATGTGAGCAGGCACGACAATTCCACCTGCAACCTCGCAACAGGGCGGTGCACAGAATCACACCGTGCAGCAGCAAGCACCAGGCATGCAACAAGGTGCGCAACAGGGGGTTCAATCCCCAAACATGGGGAATTTGCCACAAGGGCAATTTCAACAGGCACCACTGCAAATGTCTCAGGGCACAAACTCTGGAAGGGGAGGCAACCCAGGAAATGGAGAGAATCCACAAATGTACAGTGGACCGAACTTATATATGAACTAGGACAGCACACTGGGAACACTGATGTGCTCTATGTCATGATGCCTACCCCCAGGCATCCGGACCAAGCCCATCAGCCCGGGAGCAGGCATCTAGACATTTAATAAAACCTCAGCAGCCCCGGCCTAAGGCGCCAGGCTCATAGTCATTACTTACCTCAGACAGACCATGCTGCAAATTACTCCAATCCAACATGAAGCCTGAAAGGGACTATTTTTCTACAGGGACTATTTTTTACTCGGGTGTGGTTCTAGGGACTTCTTACCTGGGACTACTTTTGAGGCTATTTAAACCACACCCGACCAGCAACACACGCTTTGCGTTATTCTGCATCCAGCAGCGTAACACTCACCGTGCCTGCAGCCTGAATCCAGTCTTCTGCCACGCCCGCCTCGAATCCGGAGCTCCTAAAACAAAGAGGAAAGAAGTTCGAGAATCGGGTATTGGTTAAACCCAATGTTACCCTCAAAGGAACAGATGTATCAGAACTGATGCAGATCGGGGCGGTCAAGGGACCCTTAACTCAAAAGGAAAGAGAAAGAAGACGGCAGATGCAATTGTGTCTGTACTGTGGGGCCACAGGACATTTTCTACGGGATTGCCCTATAAAAACATCTAAAAAAGTAGTCGGAGTTGCTGATAAAAATCAAACAGAGCCTGATTCGGGAAATGACCACGCCCGACAAGCATAGCGGTCCGCTTGCCGAGCTTGAAGAAGGATACTCAGACCTCGCACTTCATCATACCAATGGTCCTTATAGATGCAAGGCAGCCATCACATATGCACGCAGTGAGGGCATACATTGATAGCGGGGCCATAGGAAACTATGTGGACCACGAGTTGGCTTCTAGGATGAATCTATCTCTCTGCAAAAAGACCACTTTTCGGATGTCATCACCACAGTCGATGGAACTGAAATTGCCTTTGGGCCTGTAACTCATTCCACCGCAGAGATGACACTATTGGGTCAGGATGGGCATCGAGAGACTATTGTGTTTGATTTAATCAAAGCCCCGGAGTTCCAAATAATACTGGGGATACCTTGGTTGGAAACACATAATCCTTGTATTGATTGGCGAGAGAAGAGAATAACCCTCCCGGATTGTGCACATACGTGTTATCCCAAAAAAACCTTGAACCATGGCCTGGCCACAGTCGCTACTCCAGTCGTGCAGTTGCCTCAGGAATATCAAAAATTACAGGATGTTTTCCAAAAGGAACAGGCAAACACCCTACCACCTCACAGATCATACGATTATCAAATCGATCTCATACCCGGTGCACAACCTCCATGTAGTAGGATCTACGCCCTTACAGAACCCGAAAACCTTCACCTACGACAATACTTGGACCAATACCTTGCTAATGGCTTCATTCGTCCATCCAAGTCCCCTGCATCTTCAGCTTTGTTCTTCGTGCCTAAAAAGGAAGGTGACCTCAGAACGTGCATAGACTACCGCGCATTAAATCAGATCACGGTTAAGAACCGATACTCATTGCCTCTGATCCCCGAATTACTAGACCAAGTAAAGGACGCTTGCATCTACACTAAATTAGATCTCCGAGGGGCATATCATCTGGTACGTGTAAACAAAGGTGACGAATGGAAGACTGCTTTTCGCACTAAGTACGGGTTATTCGAATACCAGGTGATGCCCTTCGGGTTGTGCAATGCACCAGCAGCCTTCCAGTATTTTATGAACGATGTCCTTCGTGAACTCATTGACATCTGTGTTGTTGTATACATAGACGATATTCTAGTGTACTCCTCTTCAGAATCAGACCATGTGAAGCACGTTCGTGCAGTCCTTGAGAAGCTACGCCAGCACAGGTTATATGCAAAATTGGAAAAATGCGTTTTTCATGCTACGGAAGTTGAATTCCTTGGATTTATCCTGACTCCAAAAGGAGTCCGAATGGCCTCTCGAAAGGTGGACGCAATCCTCAAGTGGCCATCACCCAGTTTAGTTAAAGGGGTACAAAGCATGCTCGGATTTGCTAATTTCTACCGCAGATTCATTCCGGATTTCTCACATGTTGTACACCCTATCACACTAAATTAGAGAGGGAGTCCCATCTTTACCACCTGGGTGGAAGCTCTACCTTATAATGGGTAGTGAAAACTCTAAATAAACGGAAGATAGAAAGCTCTATTCAACAATTATTCAAACATTTATAAAACACTGTATAAAAAATACAAATTGAAAAATGTGACAAACACTGCCTTTTGAAATTGGCTTCGATCCTAATTGATCGTGGATCAATATAGCTAGAGAGGCTCAGATTAATATCTCTTGAACATCTTCATCAATTGGTTGACCTGTGACTGTTATCAATGGAGAAAACATATAAACCATTGTCATTTGCTCAACATGTTTCAGTCCTCTAAATTATTAAAGGGACCTTCGTCAGGAGTAGTGTCACTAATAGTTCTATAAAAACAATTACAAGATCTACTGGTAATGTAGATAGCTGTATAACTACTACAGCTACTTGTAAAACAGTGTGGCTGTAGATCTCTTCATACAGTAACCGTTGTAGCTGGTTTGTTCTGTGGAGAGAATTGAAGAAGTAGCCTTGAATATAGCAAGAAATTTCTTCTCTTGGGTAGATAATCCCTCTATATGTAGAGATAAATCACCTGTAGCGGGTGGTCGGAGTCTCTAGTCTCCTTCATCTAGCTCTCTGGAGTAAAGAGAGATCGCGGGCTTCAGAACATCAACCTCGCTTATTATAGTTCGAATACTCAGAACTTGTGTATCGTTCTGTTAATAGGGAGTAAATTGCGAAACTGCAATCAAAGACAAGCCTTTTGTTATATCACGTCCAGTCTCTCTCGGGTCTTGAATGACGTAATCTTCAGGTCGGAGTATGAAGTGGTAACCGCACCCTTTCACAGCACTTTTGCGAAAAAACAAACGCTTCTTGTGGACCGAAGAAGCTGAAAAGGCCTTCCAAGAGCTGAAAGTGAAATTCACGTCTGCACCTGTCTTAAAGCATCCACACCCCAAACTTCCATACATAGTTGAAACTGATGCATCCAGTTTAGCCGTGGGAGCTGTCCTGTCCCAGAAGGATCCTGAAACCGGTCAACTTCACCCAGTAGCATTTTGGTCCAGAAAATTCTCGGCACCCGAGTTAAACTATGCGGTTACCGATAAAGAATTATTAGCCATCAAATCCGCCTTCAAGGCTTGGCGGCATTATCTTCTCGGTGCCAGGCATACCATTACAGTAATCACTGATCACCGGAACTTGCAGTATTTAAAAACAGCCAAGGCCCAATCGTTGCGTCAACTTCGATGGGCATTGTTCTTTGCCGAGTTCGATTTCGTGATCACTTATCGACCAGGTTGTAAAAATGGCAAGGCAGATGCCTTATCCCGAATAGGGATGCGAGAAGCATATGCGAACCCGGAACCGGTGCCTATAATTTCAGAACAAAGAATTCTTGGCATAACCACTCTACAGACACTAGAGGATATTCAAGTAAAGATCCAACAACTCTTCGATCCAACAGCCCTGCAGGACTGGGTGAAGAAAGGCCCGAACTACTCAGTCATCAATGACCTACCTTATTATCAAGAGCAACTATTTCTACCACACAAGGAACTACAAGAACTAGTCATCTCCAATTATCATGACACCCTGATGGAAGGACACCCAGGTATCGCAAAACTGAAGATAAAATTAAGAGACAATTCTGGTGGCCCACCTGGCGAAAAGACGTAAAGTCATTTGTAATGTCTTGTGGCATTTGCGCCCAAAACAAAAGTCAGAAGAAAAAACCAGCTGGCCTCTTACAACCTTTGGATATTCCACCTACACCATGGCACACCTTATCTGGTTAGACTTTATTACAGATCTACCTCCATGCAATGGATTTAACACCATTTTAGTTATTGTGGATCTTTTTTCCAAGATGGCCCACTTTATTCCTCTAAAGGGATTACCTTCTGCTTCAATTCTGGCCAAGGAGTTCCTCGAAAACATTGTTTGAATACACGGATTTCCTTCCGTATTGGTCTCTGACCGAGGTAGTCAATTAATTTCACATTTTTGGAAGAAATGTTGTCAACTGGCACAAATCGACGTGAGGTTATCAACCAGTCACCATCCCCAGACCGATGGTCAGACGGAGAGGACCAACCAGACCCTTGAACAGTACTTACGCTGCATGCTACACCAGACCGAAAGTAATTGGAAAGATATTTTATGGATTTCCGAGTATGCATACAATAACTCTGTACATTCAGGAACCGGACAAAGCCCCTTTTATACCATATATGGACATCACCCTCAAACCTCAGAACTAGATTCGCCTCAGCATTTAGAAATGCCTGCAGTTAGTCATTTGCATTCTACTATTAAACAAGCCTTTAAAGAGGCAACAGAACATTTGAAACAAGCAAAAGAGAAATATAAGAAAAATGCTGATCAACATAGAAGTGAAACTCCACAATACCACATTGGGGATCAAGTTTGGCTGGCTACAAAACACATACCTCTGAAGGGAACTCAGACTTTTAACCCTAGATATTTGGGACCTTACACTATTAATGCCATTATCAACCCGGTAGCCGTCAAATTGGAATTACCCTCTAATATGGGCATTCATCCTGTCTTTCATGTTTCACTTTTAAAACCAGTTCAACCAGGAACAAGATTAACCAAACCACCCGACCCCATCTTGATAGATGGAGAACCTGAATTCAAGGTAAAAAATATCCTGGACTCCAAGATAGTTAAATCAAAACTTTTTTATTTAATCGATTGGAAGGGCTACGGACCACAAGAAAGGTCATGGGAACCTAGTGACCACATCCATGCACCTCGGTTGGTGAAAAGATTCCATTGGAACTTCCCAGACAAACCAGGGCCCAGGGGAAGAACAACTTTAGGAAGGGCCTTGGGGGGGGGAGTGCTGTCATGATGCCTACCCCCAGGCATCCGGACAAAGCCCATCAGCCCCGGGAGCAGGCATCTAGACATTTAATAAAAACCTCAGCAGCCCCGGCTAGGGGCTATCTGGGTTCAGTCCTGGCGCCTTGGGCGCCAGGCTCATAGTCATTACTTAACTCAGGCGGACCATGCTGCAAATGACTCCAATCCAACATGAAGCCTGAAAGTGACTATTTTTTTACAGGGACTATTTTTTACTCAGGTGTGGTTCTTGGGACTTCTTACCTGGGACTACTTTTGAGGCTATTTAAACCACACCCGACCAGCAACACACGCTTCGTGTTATTCTGCATCCAGCAGCGTAACACTCACCGTGCCTGCAGCCTGCATCCAGTCTTCTGCCACGCCCGCCTCGAATCCGGAGCTCCTAAAACAAAGAGGAAAGAAAGGGACAAGGTTAGAAAACAAATGTATTTCTATTCCACACCTGATTCTGGATCCATCTTGTCTCCTGACTTGTAAAGAACATCATTTCTGCACGCGCTGCACCTCCAGCTGCAGCGCCGCGCCATACTCACCAGTCTTCACAGCATCCTTCGGGTCGGCGCTGCCTCCATCATTTCTTCCCCGAACTTCGGCACCTAGGAGACAAAAGAAAACCACAAGGTGAGCCGAGGGAACCAACAAATATAATTCTTACCACCATAGACTTACCTGATTTACCACTGGAGGCATCCTTTTGTGACTCTCCATATTTTCACGTGCCGCATCTGTAAAGAGAGACAAAACAACAAGTTTTCCTCGTGCAACATTTACCCGACAGCGCTGGGTAATACAGACTCTTACCTGAGCGCCACCAGCTGCCACAAGAGCATCTTTTCACGAGCCAGCTGCAAGACAAGAACGGGAGGGGGGAACAAGAGTGAACATCGGACATATTGAATTCTATGAACTTAATACTTACTGGTCCTCACCAGGAACCTCAGAGTCAATACTCTCCGGAACTCTCCCGAGCCTTCAAACCAGTGAAATAACTGGAATCGACGCGCCCCTGCAAATCCACGCAGGATGGAGAGCTCATCTTTCAAGAATATAAGGTGAGATTGCTGTGAGGGCATTTCGGAGGTGATTAGTTGGGGAGGACTGTGGGGGTGCCATCACTTGAATCCACAAGTGGCTAAATCCATCTCTCCACTTGCAGGAGAATATTTCTACAGGTTAAGCAGACAAGATTAGGAGGGCAGATCCAGTCAGTCATCGCTGCACTACGCATCACGTGGGTGGAAACCGCAGCTGTCCGGGTCCGACCGACGCCCCTGTGGGAGCCAGGTGAGCGTAACACTCTATCCTATCAGTGACACCAGACCCTAATAGGGAACCAAGGGTGAATGTCGTCATAGGGGTAAAGAATATTCCTTCTTAGTTGACACGGGTGCAACACGCTCATGCATATGAGAAGGCAAGTTTTCCTTGTCCGGCGAGGCCATAGATACTCAGAGTTTTACAGGAGCTCACAGTCTCGAGTTCCCTTTACAGACGCACTCCCAGTCTCTGTAGGAGAGTGTCAGATGAATGTACCTTTATTATAATCACGTCAGAGCCCAGTAAACATTTTGGGTCGGGACTTAATGACAAAATTGAACATGACGATCTCGTTCACGGAGGACGGTATAGCATGCTCCACTACAGGAATGCATTATTCAATCTTGTGCGACATGATCAGGGCATACTCAGGACACATAGCTATGAGAGCTATACCATTAGAGTCAGAAGTCTTCGCATATGGAATACGTGTCCTTATGGCAGGTTTGCCAGGGCTCGCAGATAGAAATATGAGAACCCCTGATCAATTCCTATCCAGACCCAGGATACCGATTCATGAAGAGGAGGGACAAGTATTTCCCTTGATGATACATGCCGCAGCAGTGCGAGGGAAAGTAGCATTGGTCAAAGGCTGCGATGATGAAGGCAGACAATGGTGCACGATTATCGCCATTGAAGAAGGGTATCGAGTGACTGACGTCACTGATGATGATCTGTTTGAAGAACAACCAGACTCAGAAGAGATGAGGGTGGAAGTGAGTCTCATATTTTGGGTAAAAATGATCAAAAGAGAAGTGCCTCAGAGAATGATGTTGGCACTGATACGTCCAGAATACTTTGATGACAACATGGCCCAGGTGCCTGTCTCAGTATGGACTACAGGATCTTATGACGTAGGCCTCCTGAAGGTGGTGGAAGTGAAGGAGAAGTGGAAATTAAACTGAAACCAGGAACAATTTTACCGAGGGCGCGACAATATCCCATGTCCAGAGAAGCGGATGAAGGGATCGCAAAGACAATTTCCTCCATGATGGACTGGGGCATCTTCGTGAAATCAGAGTCACCCTGTAATACAGTGATTTATCCCATCAAGAAATTAAAGGGAGGGGCTTGGCGTTTAATCCAAGATTTAAGAGCATTAAACGATATTGGTGAAGCCGAGTTCCCTCTAGTCCCTAATCCATCTACACTCCTATGTAACATACCCATCGAGGCAAAATATTTCACGGTGATAGACTTGAAAAATGCCTTTTTCTCGATCCCGTTGCACCGTGACTCTCAAGATCGGACGTCATTTACATTCAGACAAATGCGTCTGAAAAGCACGAGGTTGCCACAGTGAGTCCCCATCCATTTTCAACAGAGTCCTACAGATGGACCTAAGCAATATTGCACTAGATAGTGTTGTCTTGCAGTATGTGGATGACATTCTAATCTGCAGCACCACAGAGGAGCAGGGCAGGCAGGACTCTATCCAGCTATTGACTATACTGGCTGAGAAAGGATATAAGGTTGACAGGGAAAAGCTACAGTATTGTCAACAGGAAGTTCTGTACATTGGCCAACTCATCTCGCATGAGGGCAAGAAAGTGACCCCAGAAAGGGTTGAAGCATCTTAAACACGGGTAAGCCACTCACGATAAAGCAAATGCAGAGCTTTTTGGGCCTGTGCAATTATGTTAGAGCATGGGTTTTCGATTACAGCACATATACCAAACCCTTGCTCCAGGCTCTAAAGAAGGCCCAGGTGACAAGGGAAAAGATTGAATGGACTGAGGCAATGGAAAAAGGATTTGCAGAACTCAAGAGAGCGATTTGTATGGCTCCAGTTCTTGGGATTCCTAATTATGCAGAGGAATTCTACCTGTTCTCACACACAGATGGCAGCGTTATGACGGCAGTGCTCGCTCAAAGAACCTTGTTGGGGTACAAGCCCCTGGCACATTACAGTGGGAACCTGGACCCAGTAATGAGAGGCCACTTCCCATGCGAACAAAGTCTAGCTGCCGCAGCGTTCGCCATAGAGAAGGCGACAACCATTGTGATGGGATGTTCTATGACGTTATACGTCGAGCACTCACTATTCGCTATTTTAGAGAAACCTAAAGGCACATTGACGACTCAGAGATCTTCTGCATATGAAGTGATCATATCTAATCCATCAATCAAGGTAGTTTGATGTAAAACAGTGAATCCAGCTACATTCATAGCAGAGCCAGTCACTGAAGGAGAGCCGATACATGACTGTGCAAACTACGAAGAATTCTATGATGAAATCCCCAGGGTGAAGGAAAATGCCCTGGCGCAAGGAGAGATCGTTTTTATTGACGGTTCTTCAAGAATTGACCAAGAAGATGGACAAAGATATACAGGCTTTGCCGTAATGAAGCACATAGCAAACAGAGAATTTCAAGTACTCGTCAGTGCGCGAATACATCTCATTATTCAGCACAGGCTGCAGAATTATTGGCGTTGATACTCGCCATTGAGAATCACGCAGACCAGGAAGTGACGGTGTACAGTGACTCCGCCTATGTGACGTCAACAGTGCACGCAGGCTTAGCGTGCTGGAAAAGGAGGGTCTACCTCCGAGCGAAAGGCATGCCAGTGCAGCATGCAGCCTTATTGGACAGGCTGATTAAGGCACTACAGCTCCCAGTGGGCATAGCAGGCGTGGAATCCGCCGCCCACATGAAAGGGACGGATTTCGTGTCACGTGGAACCCACGCAGCAGACACAGAAGCCAAGCGAATGGCATCCAAAAGTGAGACGATGGTGGAAGTGGCATGTACATATGAGAGAATGATGGTGGCACGAACCACACCTGAAGCTTATAGCGATATGGGGCAGACACAACTAATGGAGCGTCAAGGGGAGGCCCCCCCAGGATGAAAAGAACCTATGGAAACATCGAGGGTGTTCCTTAAAGCCCTCTGATGGATTGTGGTGGCAAGACAGCACTGGTAAACCAGTAATGCCTGTAGCCCTACTAAAAATAGCATTGGAGCAATTGCATTACCCCATACACATGTCAAAAGAAAATTTAGCAGGAACGCTCGCAGAAGACTGGTTCATACCGAATTTAGCTGAGCATGTTGCATTCTTTATGGTGAACTGCATAGACTGCCAGCAATTCACCGCTGGGCACACATTAAAAGTAGTGAGAGGAGTCATCCCCCGGCCAAATGGGCCTTTTCAGCACTTACATATCGACTATGTCGACATGATTCAAGTGTGTAACGGGTACAGGTACTTAATTGTAGTGGTGTGTCCATTCTCTAGGTGGATAGAGGCAGGTCCTTGTACACACCCAGACTCAACCTATGCAGCCAAATTCCTGGTGAGGGAAGTGTTCCCTAGATGGGGGGGGTGTGTGAGGTGATGAGATCAGACAATGGGGCTCACTTTGTAAATGCAGTTTTTGAACAGATTAGCTTGTTGCTTGGTATAAAGCACAAGTTCTCGTCGGCGTATTATCTGGAAGGTAATGGTATTTGTGAGAGGCTCAACGGCTTGTTAAAGGAAAGGATAGCCAAATTGAAGCTTACTCTAAAGAGGGGATGGTTGCACTGCCTTCCACTGGCATTGTATGCTCTATGGAACCAACCAGGCTCCGACCATCATTTTACGCCGCACAAGATAGTCACAGGAAGGAGAATGAATACTTCCCTAACCCCTCGAGAAAGAGCTAGATGTGATGCCCAGCCAACCCGAGAGGTCCTAGGATCCGAGTTACAAAAATATCTGAACTGCATGGCATCTAGTCTTACTGTAATTTCAGACCAACTGCAGCGACGACAAAAAGGATGCAGCGCGGCACAAAACACAGCTGAAGACACTGAAACAGACGCTGTTCAAGGTCTACGTGTACCACTCATCTTTCCTGGAGATGTGGCGTTAGTTAAAAAACCACACGAGGAAAAGGTGGGACGAGCCAATATTCAATGACCCATTCATCGTGGAGGACTGCACTCCGTCAGTTGTGAAACTACAAGGCAGGAGAGCATGGATTTTTCTCAATGACATTAAACCCTATATCGGAGAAAGCCCTCTAGTTGGGGCACTTACATTCTCCACCTTGTTTTGCTTGCGTGATGTGGAACTTAAAAGGTCCGGTCTGTTTCTTTCTTGACTTTTATTTTTGGCCACTACAAGTAGATCAGTTTTGTAACCTCTTTTCAAAATAAATTCTTTGGCTAATTTCAAATGCTTTTGCATTTCCTCTTTTTCTGTACAATTTCTTTTAATCCTCAAAAATTCCCCATACGGGATATTATTTTTGATGTGGGGTGGATGGTAGCTTCCTGCATGCAAGATGCTGTTCCCTGCTGTTGGTTTCGTATATAAAGTTGTATAGATTTTGTTGTTAAATATGTACAATTCTAAATCCAAATACAAAGTGGGGAAACACGTGTCGAGGATAAAAACATGTGAAAATCACTTTTTCTAATTCTGTGAAGATAACAGATATTTTCGAAATAACTAAAATCAAATAAATATTCATTCTGGAGCGCCTGTCAAACAGTGTTTGAAATTTTTTTTTCAAGACAAAAAGAACCCTTTTGCAAGTTGTGGCTTAAATTGGACATTTCCTCTGAGCAAAAAGGATAAGGACATAAAGCGGACATTCTGTGCATCCTAGTTGCAGGGTGAAGAAGAAAATTGTGCATGTAAGCCACAACACATTTGTTGACACGAACTTGTAAACCAAGCCACAATTAAGCATTGTTGAGAAACAAGACTCTAACAGACAGCGATCAAGGACTTTTTACTTTAAGAACAAATTACAGCACCCTGAATCATCCAATAGCAAGACTTTGTTTTGCAGCACTTATTGGTGTCTCCCAGCAGAAATATCACAAGGGATGTGCTAACCTACTGTCAGTTAGTATTGGAATCATATCCATCACTAGTAGGGAGGGTCACCAGTGTCTCAGACTTTATCCAAGACCCTGCCAACAAGAAGGCAATCTGGCAGCTACTCACCGTCATCGCGGAAACCTTCACTGTACTGCCTGAGTACAGCGAGAAGGACACAAATGCTTCCACCACAGGCAATTATAGATGAACTCGTCAATACGCTTTTCTTTCGCATCATAGAGGAGTGCCCACGTATTGTCGGGAGAACCACAGACACTCTCGCATTCATTCGAGATCCAGCAAACTCTGAACATTTGAACCAGCTGTGGACTAAACTAAGTTACTTAGTCGCAATCCACGCAGCAGGAAAGTGCAAGGACTGTTCACGTCAAGGGAAGGGCCGGTGATCCAGAAACCAGCAACGCAGGACAAATGTCCCTGTCACCCGAGGACAGCCGACTGGCACACAACGTCCTCTTTTGCCTAGTCACTGACTTTCCAGAAATGGTGGGGAGACCTATCAAGGTTGACGTCATCACCTTCATCAGAGATCCAGCTAATGTCGCACATATGGGAACGCTCCTCCATGGGATCATGCTCCAAGTAGAGCTATCCAACTTTCAGAGAGATTATATGAGGAGATTCCAGTGAAACTTTCCGCTGAGGGACAGATCGAAGAGACAGAGTCAAAACACTCCATCTTTCCACCGAAGGGACAGATCGAGGAAGCAGAGACAAGAACTTCACCTTTTATTTTTTTTAAATTTTGATTGTTTGCCATTTCTCCTTACGTCTCCACATTGACCAGACTCCAGCATGTCCTCTGAACTGAAGCTGATTCGGGGGATGGACTTGGAATTCGTCTACTTTGAGCATGCACAGTAAAAGTGACTCACCAAAGCATTAGTCTAATCTATTTTTCCAGGACACTGCTTCCTGTATCAAGAGACAATCGTCACCCACAAGAGGGGGGACACTTGTGAAGCACCAGACTCTTTATGATACAAACTATTTGAGAACAATAGTGAAGTGGGGGGGGAATAAAACATTGACATTTCTGTTATGAGCAGGATGGGGGCCCAGAACAGTAACCTGGTCCTCCCACAAGCAGAGGGGCACCCCCACTTCTCTGGAAGGAAATGCTGCCGTATAATTTACCGTACTATAATGTATCTATGCATTGTGTTTATCATTATTTTGCTATCTTTAACAATCAGAACTGCATTTTTCATTGGTGCGCGAAGTGTTCCAATTTCAGTGCACCCACCTGATGATGTGCGCAAAAGGCCCACAAAGGCACCCAGACCCTATATAGTTTTCCAGTCCTGAGGAAATCAGATGGTAAGACAAACAAACTGAAAATGAATGTAATTAGCAGTGATACATACACACTTGTGGTAGCGAATGAAGAGAAAAGCTGGAGACAGGGTCAGCACGGAATGAATGAAAACATAGCGCTGACAACTACACGCACCCACACACTGAATGCACGCAAACCAGGGCGAGTGTCAATGGCCGCAGAACCTCAAGCGAAGGAAACAGAGAGCACAAGACTGCCTACCGAACAACCTGTCCCAGCAAATGAGGAAAGAGACCGAAAAGAATCAAGTGAAAAGCCAACTAAAGAAGGCATAGCAAAATTCCTCAAGAAGACAGAAGTGGCTACGACAGAATTCACTGCAAGGACACAAATGTTGATAGATCATTTATTTCCCTTTATAGCCAGAGCGAAGAAACGGCAGGAGGAACCGAAAAATAAAACCGCAGAGACTGTATTGACAAGCACAAAAGGTCCAACACAGGGAACAAGTACCGGGCCCACGATGCAGCCATACACTGGGCCGATGACAGACGGGTGGTTGATAAAGGGACTTATAGAGGGCAGGAGAAGAATGCAAGAGGAGAAGAAGAGAATTATAAAACCTCCACCTACCACATCGATGCAGATAAAGAAACCTACTCCTCCGACCAGCATGCCCGAGAGACCCCCAGAAAGGAAAAGTCACACAGATGCGTTTAGAGATGTAGTTATAGCTAACTACAGGAAGACACTAAGAATCAAGAGAAGCCCACATGAAGATAACAATGAACTGAATGACTACCTGGACAACACAGCACATCTAGGAAACAACATTTGGTACCAACGCATGAAAGAAGTCGGACGAAGCCAGTCAGAAGGAGAATGCTTCGTTTGTGCACTCCTACCATACAGCATGGGAAAATCCAAGATCTTCATGGCTGTAGAGATTGATGTCCCAACAGCACACTGTCTGTCGCACGTAGCAATGTGCAACACCAGAGGAGAGTTTATGGGGAGGGATGCCTCGTTGATATGGGCAACTGAAACGGATTACCCCAATGAAGATGGCTACGTCCAGGACATTAAGACGAGAAATAGAGCTCATACTAGGAATCACGTGATCAGGTATGAAAAACCTGAAGTCAAAGGAACAGAAATAAGATGGGAAATAAACCCGAGACTGAACGTCCAGGGAAAGACTCCAGAAGAAGCTCAAATTTGGAAAAACAGAGGCCAAATGCAGATTTGGGGGACAGTGGTTTTCGCCAAATGGATGGGAAGAAGGAGTGGTGATCTGCCGAGCTTGGATGGTCCTTGGAGCCTGCAAGGAAGTAATAGAAAACTCAAAAGCTGTGCAAACCTTTATGGCCAAAACTCACAGAATTACTAACATGGGTCGAAGACAGAGGAGGACCCTTGCAGATAGTGCCACTGGAAAGCCCAAAATTGTGCTTCAGGAACAATGGCACGAGGAAGATGGGAGAGAATCAGAACTGCGGACGAATCTTTAAAGCTCCAGGAATTACTCATGGAACCGCAGTAATTATGGATCACTACTGGGCGTGTGGATCCAAAGCATACATAAGACTGCCAAAAAACTAGGGAGGCATATGCACAATAGTGAATGTCCATGTTCCTGCACTGGTGATCCCGAAAAGTGACCTGAATATTGACAGTTTCCCAAAAGCAGATGCCCACCTGAGGAAAAGGAGATCAGTGGAGCTGATATCCAGAATGAAGAGAGAAAATTATTTTTCTGCCAAATCAGAAGAAGCATTCCATGCAATCCCCTATGAGCACAGGCTTTTCAGCCTCACCTCATCTGTGTTCACAATGGTCTTCATGTCAAGAATCCAAGTAGGAGTAAATACCAAATGGTTGCAGATAACCAGATGGGAGTTATTGCAGACCATCAATACCACCATAAAAGGATTCAATGCAATTAAGGAAGAACTAAGAGCAATCTGATTGATGACTCTCCAGAACAGATATGTACTTGACATGATCACAGCGATGGATGGAGGTGTTTGTGCAAAAATCGGAGAATCATGTTGCACATTTATTCCTTTGCATGATGAAGAAAATGGAACTTTAACAGAGACCATAAGTATGCTGACAAATCTACAGAACCAGATGATCAATGAAACTGACGAAGTTCATGACGACAGCTGGTTTGGAACACTATTGTCATGGGTCCCACAATGGATGGCAGACATATTCAAGTTTCTGGGAGCCCCGCTACTGATGATACTACTAGGATTTTGTGTTATCAAGATAATCATCTCACAGTGCCAGAAAACTGCGAATAAAGCCATAGGGATGAAGATCATGATCGATGTCAAACCAGGATGGAAGCCCAGAGACCTGACTGATGAAGAAATAAGAGACTTTGTGAAGGCCAGCGAATATGCGCCAGAAGGAACAAAGTTTTTGTATCCCAGAAAACGAAGAAAGTATGAAGGAAAATGGATCTATGGCAGCCCGAATGGACAGTGCCAGCTAATGACCTGGAGCAAAGATGAACATGTAAAAACAGCAGGAAGTTTGAAAGGAGTGATACAAATATGGACTCCAAAGACACACTCCTTCGCACCATCGTGTACAAACCCAGAAGACGATGAACAAGATACAGAAGAACCAAGTAAGATGAATCCAAAGAAGGAAGCAGAAGTGGTAGATGAACCGACCAGAGAGGGGAGTGTAGAGGAGGTCCCAGATATGGCCTGCATGCCAGCCACCCATTTTGAAATACCAGGAACACACTCACCGAGATATGGGACGTATGAGGAACAAATAAACCAATAGAGAGCCACCCTAGGGCTCTGTCCAGTGTCCATCACAAGAGCAATACCTGTTGAAGTGCCGATAACCAGACAACCATGGACAGCACGGTACCCATTGAGACAACCCTAACAGCAGCTGGCACGAAATGAAGACTACTTACAAACTGTCCCTGAAGAGACCCAAAGGGCCTTAATGAAAGATGAATGGTGACGACACAAGAGCCCGGACAGGCGTACAGATGAACATAAACGACAATCGAAAGATAACACACAAGGAGGAAATGTAAAGAATAATGATGTAATGGACTTGGAAGAAGAAACGATGTTGACATATAAAGAAACGTTACCATGAAGTAAGATGAAAATATGCAACTAACGACTGTAAATAGGCTTGGAACGCAAGAAGCTAAGAAAAGAGTACGGCTTGCTATGCTTAGTAGAAGAATAGAGTGGCAAGCGCCAACTATATATATCTACCTCAATGAAGCATATTATACAAGTGTGACTCCATTTTACAAAAGCAGAATTAAGCCCAGGATGGTCAGGGTCAAATAGGCCTAGATTCATACTCCTGCTAAGCTAGAAGAAACAGTAGAATCGAAACTTAGCAAGATGCAGCCCATTCCTGGGAATTCGAGGCCAACCCCAGGAAGGGAGGAGAGCGGCAACTTCGAAGAAACAAAACTTTAGAGCATAGCAGCCTGCCCTGTGAAGGTCGAGATAAAGAGGGCCAGGCAGGTGGCGAGGCCAAAAGGAGAATCAAATACCCGAATAGAGGGAAAATGAAGCAGATTCACGGTGTACTAACACGTGACCAACCAAGCGCGAAGAGATACCAACGTCTGATGTCACCCGAACCAGAGGATGCCATAACTTTTCCTGATAAGAAGCTACAGTTTCGAGGCCAACCCCGGCCAACTAATTGACACATAGCCCTAAAGTACTGATTGATGGAAGGGAGGCAGGGTGAATCGTGGGGCACGCTGCATCTGGGTGAACATTCTGCATGCTGCTAATTAAAGTGGAGATTTATGCCTAGGGGTTTAACCGACCCAATCACAATGGACCAAATAATCTCAGGTCCTATAGCTAGTAGAACCAATGAGACATTGTACTTATAGTGACATCTTGCACGAGTGATGTAGAGGGATGGGCATAGACGCCCACCCGATAAGAGTTATCCAATCCTCACACTCTGTTACCATATACAGATATAGCACCTATACTTAAGTTTTCTCTGTAACCAATAGAATTGCATGACAAACTTTTGAGTGTTACACGTCAATGATGACGATAATGTACTATGACTATTGCTGTCTGAATGAAGAATTTGGGAGTTGCAGCAAGACGGACTTCGCACCACTGTTGATTTCCATTGTTTCCCCGTTTTTTTGTACTTGTCATTAAACGGACTCCCCTTTGCCAAACCATTGAGTTGTCCTTATTTCATTGGTGTTGGAGTAAGAGAATCCCGCACCCCATCCACCTCAAGGTGCAGCTATCTCGTCTTAAATTACTTGAGGGCGAGCTCTGATCCTACGGGCCCGTCAGAGGTCGCTCCGCCCTCCTGTACACTACTCGATCTCTCTTGTGCCTTTGACACGGTCAACCATACCATCCTGCTCAACCGTCTCCGTGATAACCTGGGTATCGCTGATCAGCCACTGGCCTGGCTGACCTCTTTCCTCTCTGATCGACCCTCCCAGGTTCAACTTGGGTCCTTCCCATCATCGATCTTCCTCTCTACCTGTGGTGTTCCCCAGGGGTCTAACCTCTCGCCCTGGCTTTTCAACCAATACCTGGCAACTCTCGCCCACTGCATTGCCATTTTCTGCTCAAACTTCCAGTGCTATGCTAACGATACTCAACTCATTTTCAGGCTTCCCTCGGCCACCTCCTCTCCCTCTCTCATCTATGATTGCCTAACTGCCATTCAAGATTGGTTTGCCGCTAATGATCTCTGTCTGAACGCCAGCAAGACGGAGATCCTTCTTATCTGCACACCTTCACCATCCTTTCCCCTCACTCTCTGGCCGGCCTCCCTTGGCCCGCCTCCTACCCCCACCTGCGAGGCTAAGAACCTCGGGGTCATTTTTGACTCCACACTTTCCTTCTCCGCCCACATCTCTGAGGTCTCTAAAAAGTCAAATTACCTACTGCACCTCCTCGGAGGTACTCTGTCTTTCCTCTCCTTCCCCCAGAAGCTCACTGTCTCCCAAGCTCTGGTTCTCTCTAGGCTAGACTATTGTAACAGCCTCTTTCTAAATCTACCTGCCTCTACTCTCCACCCTCTGCAACTATTCCAGAACAGGACTGCGAGACTTGTCCTTGGCCTCAAGCCCTGGGATCGTATCTTCCAGCTCTGAAATCTCTCCACCGGCTCCCAGTGGACGCTAGGATTAAATTCAAAACCCTCTGCATCGTCCACAAGGGTTCTGGGGCCTGGGTCCAAAATGCCTTCAGCTATCCCTGCACAAATACCTCCCCACTCGAGCTCTTCGCTCATCTACTTCTAACTCCCTCAGGGTCAGTCGTTTTTCAAAGAAACAAGCTGGGGGTAGATCTCTGTCTTCGGCTGGGGCTTCCCTCTGGAACAGCCTCCCTGCCACTCTAAAACTGGAGTGGAACAGGAGAACCATCTCCGGTTCCGGAAGCTCCTCAAGACCTTCCTCTTTGCTTCCGCTTTCACTCTCCCTCTCCCTGCTGAACTGCTCTCATGGCACCGTGCACCTGGCCACCCTCTGTCCCCTGGGCCCAGGTACCTGTTCACCTTGCCACCCTCATGCACTGCCTCCTGACCACCCCTTGCACTGGTGGACTGTATCTGTACCCATACAGTTCCCCACACCCCCCATTTTCTTCTTTTTTTCTGCACTTATCAGACTTACACAGTCTGCTGCCTTAAACACGGCACTTTCTGACTGCACTACCACTGTTTATTGCCTCTACTATCTATTTTATTTATTATTATTTATATGTTCTTCTCTGCTCCGCACTTCCCACTCTCCCCCTTCCTTGCCTTTCCCTTTCCCATGCACTTGCACGTTCTCAATGTCACTGGGCCTAGTAAGATCGTTTTGTTCTCCCCTGTTCCCCTCCCTTGCCTGGTCCCACTCTGAAACACTTGTGTACGAGCGCGATATAAATAAATGATCATATCATATCATTTCGCTTAGCATATTGTCAATTTGGATGAGGGAAAAACGAAAATGACATTCTTGAATTTATTTCACATGAAATACTCTGTTTCACTTTAGCTGCTTGGCGCACCATTCTAGTACCCCATAGAAGATACGGAGCACTGCTGTTTCTTTATATGTCAGTGCAGCTCTCCATGGATTGTCAGCCACATGTCTTCCTTTTCTTTCCTGAAATGCATTGTGCATATCTTCGCACCTTTGATTTTAAAGCACACTTTCTTTCCTTTTGATGTTAGGTTGCATAGGCCTTTTGTGAAACATTATTTCTGTGCTGGCCTTATATTTCGGTGAGCATTCACAAATGCCTCTGGCCTTATATTTCTGGCCTTCAGGGGCTACATTTCACCCGACAAATTCCACACTGGGTCTCTTCCCTGCTTCTTAAACTGTGGCTCTGCCTGGGGTCTTCCACACGGCCTGCCCCATTTTGGCCTGCCTCCCCCTTCAACAGTACCCTGCATGAGGGCTGAAGTGAGGAGATTTTACCGTCATCAACACAGGTATTCATTTCTTGCAATGTTTCCGAATTTTACATCTGGTATATTTTATCTACTTCTTCTTGATCCAGTTTATAAAGCTTAGTTTGGCCATACCATTTCTCTTTTTTTGGGTTTATTCCAGCAACAGCTTACAGTTAGTGTTCCGAGTTAGGTTGGATTGTTTTAGAGGCCTTGTGTATGTCTCTCTGGATGATTACATGTGTTGTGGCCTTATGTCCTAGTTCAGGTGCCCCGATTTAGGCAGGTTTGAGTGGCCTAGTGCATAGGGTTTTTATGTGCTGCTATGGCACGGGTGAGCCTGTCTGTGTTGTGGCCCAAAGAAGGATTGGGCAGATGTGTCTGTGAAGTTGTGTCTAGAAGTCAGGCAGTATTTCTCATTTTTAGCTTGGTGATCATTGGGCTACTTAAAGGTTTCTAGGGAAGTGGAGGGCCATGTTATAGCATTGAACTTGATATATGTCCATGTTTATGATCACGTTAACTCTACTACATTCTTTTCATGTGTATGTCATGCTGATGAATAGCTATGCTAGCACTGCTTTTTAAGCACTTTGGGTTGCCAGGATTACACTAGGTGGAGTTTTGCATTAGAGTTGTTAGGGCACCTGGTGCATTTATGTTTGTCTCAGGTGTTGGATTGTGCAGTTGGTGTAGATGCACTGTGATAATAGTCAACATTTTATGCAATTTTGTATGAGTGAGTAAGGCGCAGTGACTGGAGTGTGAGGCTGCTCGAATATTTGAGTTCTTGCCTCTGCGTTGCTGCTGTTGTGCTGCAGGTACAGAGGTGTTTTTGTGTTCCTCTGGGTTGCATAGCATGGCTTATTCTTGGGTGTGGCAGGCCTCGGCAAAATAAGGCATGTTCACATGTAGTAAGGTCATGGGGTGTTGACATATTTGCTCCTTGTTGTAGAGTGTGGGAATGGTATGCTCGACATAGGTATTGTCCCAGGTGAGAGGGTCAGTCACTGAGGTGTTTGTTCTCCAGTTCCACAGGTGGTACAAGGGTGACTGGGAGGCTGCACTCATTTCCCATTTTCCTATCGTGTGCTGGGTGCTTGGTTTTGTTGTCTCATGTTTGAATGTGTGTTGTACGCGTGGAGGCCACCTCAACATTGACCTTAAGCATGGATCTTCCGTCTCCCCTATCCACCTGATTTGTGACGTGACCATTCTTTGACTGAGAAGGCATGGTTGCAGACTCTTGGGATGCGCGTGGATGTCCTGCTGGGTGTGTAACTGGTTGCAGGAACTTTGCGTGAGAAATAGGTATTGTGTCCAGCCTTTTGTCCTGCTGGTTGAAGGTAGAATGTTAATGAATGCTCAGAGAATATTGAAAGAGTGCTTGAAAGAATGTTCCCTGGGAGTGTCATTAGTGGCTGAGCTGAGTGAGGTGGCCAGTGGCATAAGCCTGTAAGTCACAAATGACAGGAGTCACAGTGTCCATCCTTGAAACGTATGAATAAAGCCGATGTCAAGCTCTCACTGAAGGATCTGTCATGTTACAAACAATATATACCTTAGCTGCTAGTGCCACTATAAACATGGATTTAGACATTAGAACTATAGATGTAACAATTGCACTTGAGTGCCATCCCGTGGTACTTATAGACTGCTGACATTATAAAGAGATTTACATTCGAGGCAGGAGAGTACTGAAAGTCCTCCATTTCAAAGGGGATGTTTTATTCTGATACAGTCTCCACTTCCAATGGTGGGGAAGGATGGGCATTAATCTGATACTCACCCCTTCAACAGGAGAGGCTATTCTGATACTGTCGCTCATCCAGGGAGACTTATTACAGTATTTGAATACAGTGACTCAGTGGCATAACACCATTGAGCTGATCTACCTCTAGCCCCCTCCACCCCCGAAATTGTGGACAATGTTGACTCGACCTGGTTGACATCCGACAGAGCGGGACACAGGCATTAAACGGCGCCTGGGCTTCACTGTTGATGCAAGGCCCTGCAATTAATAGCATAACGCATTTCACTATCAGCACCTGCATTCATATGCATAAGCAATTGTGATGTGGGGTTAGCACCTGCATGCCAGAGGAGTGATTGGATAGATAGAGGGGACAGGAGACCACTCATTCTCACAGTGTAAAGAAGTTAGATGCCCCCACACAAGTAGGTTTGCACCTCCCCCACTTTCTCTGAAGTTAGTGCCCACCCCAACATTTGAAGGGTTAGCCCCTCCACCCCCTAAATCTTAACCTAGATGCATCCCTGGAAGAGGCTGATGTGCATACTTTCTGTTGGAAGAGAGGTAACAAGGGAAGCCTTTCCTGAAATGGGTGGCATTAAAGTTTTATTGTAGTTGTGCAGAATCAGAAAAATGTACTTGCTCAAATGCTTTGAAACTTTTAAGCTGCTACTTTCAAGACTTCCATCGCTCCTCTGCCTCAACAAAATCAAATGGTCACATCAGCCCCCTCCCAACAGATGCGAGCCAACTTATAACCACATTATGTGTACTTTGGCATCCAAAGGTAGGGGGCTCATGTGCACACTTTCTTTTTCTTTGGCATATGTGTTATGTGGCTAGAATAGCATTTTGGTACAGTCAGTCTAGTGACTTACAACTGTGGCATAACCATATACATTTCTTTTACTTTTTGTTTTTTAATGGGCATCCATAATAATGTAGGCATGGCATCTGCTATTACATGGCTACACTGGCATTTTGGTGCAGCCAGTCTAGTCATTTATCACTCTGTAATGACCTTACATGTACAAGTGTTATGGTGTACAATTTACTTTATCTCAAGAATATTTTTCAAACGTTGCTGTCCATGGCATACACAAATTATCAAAGTAAGTAAATGTGTATGTGGTCTTTACAACCATTAACATTTTCATTCTTACCTGCATATTGTGCTTTAAAATGTACCATTTGATGCTTGCTTCTTTCTCTTCGTCGTATTATCGAAGCTTCTCTCCCATCCGATGCATCACCCCCTCCCATGTCTATTCCTCATGCCTTCATCTTCCACTTTGCTCCAGTTGCCAATGTTGATGTCCTTCTTTTACTAGCCAAAGCCCACCCTACTGCTTCTTCTACTGACCCAATTCCTTCTGCACTAATCCCCAAGGTCTATCTTCTTCTTGTACTGTATCTCGTCTCCTTCTTTAACATCTGTCTTTCTACTTCCATTTTTTCTGCATCTTTTAAACACGCATCTATTATTCCTATCTTAAAGGAATACTGCACTCAAAAATCTTATTGTCCCAACAGATTGGCAATAATGAAAAACATGCATTTAAACATAATTTAAATGAAAGTTCCCATGTAAACCTTTGAGCAAACGAGGCTCAAAGCATTTACATGGGAGCATCCATTTTGCCATTTCAGGCAGCCTCCTCAGCTCATGTTAAGCTCTGCCCTGGCGACACTAAACAAGCAGCAAAAGCCCCCTACTGGGAGCTTTTGCTTACTGCAGCCAGAGCAGAGCTGTACATGAGCTTGGGAGGCTGTCTTCACTTTCATTTTACATTGTCGGTGCTCCCCAAGCCCAGGGAAGCACAGAACACGTAAAATGAAAGGCAAAATGCAAAGGCGCAGCAATAATTGGAAACCGCAGCAATAATTGGAAACCACAGCAATCACAAATACAACAACATTGTATTTCTGACTGCGGGGGCTTTCACTTTGAGTCTCCTGGGCTCCCACTGGTCAGGGGAGTCCAGGAGACTCGAAGCGAAAGCCGCCGCAGTCAGAAATACAACTTTGTTGTATTTCTAAATTCTGCGGTTTTCTTTCTATGTGTCCCGGGCTCCCAGAAACATAGAAAGAAAATTGCAGCATTTTTAAATACAACAACGTTGTATTTAGGTTTGCTGTGGCTTCAGCTTTGAGTCTCCTGGGCTCCCCCGAGCCAGAGCCCGGGGGAGCCCTGAAGACTCATAGCTGAAGCGGTCGCAGTCAGAAATACAACTTTGTTGTATTTCTAAATGCTGCGGTTTTCTTTCGACGTTTCTCGGTCTCCGGGAGACGTAGAAAGAAAACCGCAGCATTTTCAAATACAACAAGGTTGTATTTAGGTTTGCTGTGGCTTCAGCTTTGAGTCTCCTGGGCTCCCAGGAGACTCAAAGCTGAAGCCACAGCAAATATAAATACAACGTTATGAATGCTGCGGTTTTCTTTGTAAGTTAGAAAGAAAACCGCAGCATTTATTTTGCAGTGCTTTAAAAAAAGAATTAAATTTAAAGCACTTACAAGCAGCAGGTTGTGTTAATCTCTGCTCTCTGGCAATAATGAAGCAAGAGCCAACTGCTGGTAGCTTTTGTGTATTACAGCTGGCTGGCTTTTGCTTCATTAGTGCCGCAAGGGCAGAAATTAACACGAACACAGGAGGCTCATCCATTTCACTAAATGGATGCCTCCTAGTGCTTGAAATTTTTGAGTTGAGCCTCATTTGCTCAAAACTTTACATAGGAACTTTGTTTAAACATATTTTTGTATATATTTTTTTGATTATGGGCCATCTTTGTAGCCAATAAAATTACAGAGTGAACTATCCCTTTAATGAAACCCACTGCCGATCATCTGACTGTTTCTAACTTTCTCCCTATTTCTTTTCGATCATACCTTTCTAAATTCTTTCAACTTCTTGTTTACTCGTAGATTTCTTCATTTGTTGCTGACTCCTCTTCTTCCTCAATTTCAGTCCAGCTTTTATCCCTTTCACTCTACAGAAACTGTTTTGGTCTCTGTGCTACACCCTCTTCTCTCAGCCCGCTATTCTAAGCACTCCTATTTTGTCATTCTTCTTGACCTATCCGCTGCTTTCGACACTGTGGATCACTCTTTACTTTTGGCGTCACTCTCTTCATTCAGTCTCACAGGTCCTGTTCTGTCTTGGTTGGACTCAAATTTGTTGAACCGAACCTTTTCCGTCTCCTCGGCAGGCAAGTCCTCCACATCTTTCTCGCTCACCCATGGGGTACCTCAATGGTCAGTTCTAGGCCCCTTTCTCTTTTCCCTGTACACATCACATCTCGCAGCCATTATCTCCTCTTTTGGTCTCATCACGTCTACGCTGATGACACAACTGTTCCTATCCCTTTCTTCCTTTTGTCCAAACATCATCACACCCTTTCAGCTTGCCTTGTCACTATTAAATCCTGGATGTCCTCCCACTTTCTTACTCTCAACGCAGGGAAGACTGAGGGACTGTTTTTCCCTGCGAACACTCTTCCTCCTCATCTTCCACCTACCGTCATATCTTTTCCCCTTCCAAGCTCCCAATTTCAACTACAGCCTGCAATCTTGGTCTCCACTTTGATTCAAATCTCTCATTTTCCAATCACATTTCTCTAACCTCTCATTCCTGCCGATTTTATCTCCAGAAAATCATTAAGGACCGCCGGTTTCTCACTTTCCAAGCATACAAACGTTTAAATTCCTCTCTAGACTTTTACTAATTCTTCTATTGTTCTAACACTCTGCTTAGGCTTCCTAATTTTCATCTTGTTCCTTCAAGATCAGTCTTTAATTCTTCTATTCGTCTATTGTGTCTTCTCGCCTATCAGGATTCTATTTCTTCTTCTCTTGCAGCATTTGGTTGGCAGCCCTTTCACTATCAAATGAAAACTTTTTGTCTTGTCTTCAAATCTCTTTACGGTCTTGCCCCCAGCTATCTTGCTGCACTTATATCCTTCTACATTCCCTCTCGCTCTCTTCGGTCTTCCTCTCACTTTAGACTTCTGGTTCCTCGACCCCCATGTGCTCAGTCGCATTTTCGATCTTTTGAACTTCTTGCTTGCCTCCACTGGAATGCCCTCCCACTTTCTCTTCATTCCATCACTGTCTACTCTCCCTTCTGTGGTTCTCTAAATTTGCACTTACTTCAACACCCTTCAGCGAGCGCCTTCTGGACCCAATTGTTTATTCACTTTAATTGTACTGTGGTTCATTTTTATTTTCAGCGCTTTGGCTTAGAGCGTTCACAAAAGACAAATAGAATACAAATACAAAATACTTGGTCACCACACGAGATGACCCTTGGGGGTAAGAACAGATGGGGTGGAGCCTTCAAGTGCCCCCCCCCCCCAAATTTTTTAAACACCCCTCCCATCCCCATTTAGCTCCCCTGAAATGTGGATTTTGTTGCACCCCTGCAGTCACTTCCCTCACTGACTAGACTGGTCTAAAAGCTACAATGGAAGGGATGAAACTGTAAAAAATAAAACAAAATAAAAAGTGTCAGCTGGAGGATATAAAAAAGGGTGGAGATTAAGTTCTTGCCATGGGCGACAAGAGATATTTTGCAGGGGAACACTCATTCTGAAATAAAAGCAGAGCGGGCTGAGGGACGATTTAATGCAGGGGAGGTTAGATTTCCTGTCACCAACCCAAAGGTTTTAAACGCACTACACAAAGGTTTCCAAACGCACTACACAAAGGTTTCCAGGTGCACTCCACAAGCGGACGTTCTCCTCACCAAATAGCTCCACTGGTGGCGGAGGAGATAGACTACACCACAAATGCAGCCCTTTGCCATCATCTGTTTTTGTCGTTTCTTTAACTGTCCAGTCTTTCTTCACTCCCAGCACTTTTCTTCCTTTTATTTTTTATTTGTACCTGCTGCATTTTTCCTTTTAGTGTTTTAGATTTCTCTCTCGTTTGCATGCTAATGCGCTCTCGTCTGAGTTACTAACACTCAGGGCCTAATTCATGGAACTTTTTGCGTAGCCACTTTGCACTGCAAAAATACACACTGCTCTGTGAATCAGGGTGTTTGTTGGCAGTGCAGAGACGCATTGCACTGTGCTAAAAGTTCCATGCATCAGGCCCTCAGTCTCCACCACCCACCAATCCACAGCAGTAGCAGGCCAATAATGTATGGCTCAAGGGGGACAGAGTTAATGGAAGAATTGCCAACACTTCAAGCTTTGAGGCAGAGGTTCTAATTTCTGGAGGTGCTGACATTTTGTTCGTTTTCTTTGGCAATTCCTGTGCCACACCCACCTCTCAACCCCAGGGAAAAATCTGAATGTGCCCAGGTACAGGGGTGGGAATGCCTATTCTAAATAAAAATCTGTTTGTCTTTCTTTTGTGTAGCGCGTCAATGCCTGTATGGGGGTAATTGTTTGTGCTACGCATGAATACACACATTTATTAAAGAGCGTGCACCCGAGACCAAATTTGATCAAGCAGAAATGGATTTCAGATGCTGGGAAGGAGTGTATAGCCTGCAGCAAGTGCCAGTCATGGGTAAGGGTACATCAAAGCCAGCACATTCACTTCAATTTCCAAGATGTTCCGACCAGTGTGACCTCTTATATTTGCAGCAGTTGTTGAGATTATCAAGTACTCCAAAGCAATAATCTCTGCTCCTTTAACAGCAGGTTTGTACCCAAGACTCCACATTCCAGCATATCCTGCGTCATCTCTGATAAAGAGGTAACCATCTAGGTCCTAGTAGCCAGGGGGAAGCATGGATCACCCTGCGGAAAATTGCTTGTGTAAACCAGACCTACACTCTCTTTCCAAGTGTCATAGTGAGAATGCACTCCAAAAACCTAGGCCTCAAAAGTATTTGTGAAACATCAGAAGTAGAACATGTGGGGGGAAAATCCACCTTGCTTATTTGCCTAGGATGGGGCCTGCAACCTTTGGCTTTCCAGATGCTTTCGACTACAAGTCCCATCAGCCCGAGCCAACATAGTCAATGGTAAAGGGTCATGGGAATCTTAGTCCAAAACATCTGAAGAGCCAAAGGTTGCAGACACCTGGTCATGTCTACCAAAATACAGGCATCAACCTCAAGCATCTCCTCTGCACGACGTTCAGCAAAGCCAGGATAGGTATTATGTAGCGAAGGGGCCAACCATGTAGTCCACACTGCGTTGAACGTCTGGAAGAGGCTTAGGTACTACTGTAGCTAACTGTTGAAGTGTTCGAGGACATTTACAAAACGGTAAGAAGCCAACTCTATCCAGAGAATAAGTTAAACCATGGCTCTCACGCTCAACCGTACTCGGATTCGCCATCCTCCAGCTTTGATACAACATGCGAAGTAGGCGGAGCATCAGACTGTTTACATCTCTAGTGGAACCATTGGTTCTTCCCAGTACCTGATAAAGGAGGAGGGAAGCAGTCACTGGCGACTTCTTGTGACTGCTCTGTACAGAGGGACATCTGTTTCAATACTGCTAAGTCAAATTAAAAGATGGAGGTTATTGATCTCATCTGAGCCAATCGGAATGTTCAGAATGTAGTCAATGACTAAATGGTATGAACTCAATTCTAAGCATTTTGACTTCAGGGGCAGACTGGGGAACAGCAGAAAGATTCTCTACATTCAAGAAACCACAATTCAATTTCCCAGCAAAATTTCTTTGAAAATGACAATTTAACAAAAGTGAAAGACAACACATGGATCGCTTTGCCTTTCATATAGCAAAACCAATCACTTTTCCATTACACCTAATGCATGCTCAACTGATCCGGTTCAACCCACTTTACAATTAAAATGCTTGCCCTATGAAAATGCATTTATTTATTTATTTTGACATTTATATATCACACCAAACCATCAGGCGTCGGGGCGCTACAGGCAGACCAGACTGCCCAAAGTCAGATTTGATCATTGCAGGCAGGTTAAATGCCTATGCAATGATAGGTGCCAATCGTTTAAAGATCTATGCAGCGCAGGCTGCAGAAAGTCAAAACCAATAGTTACGGGCAGGTAAAATACATGTGCAGTGCAGGCTGCAGAAAGTGGAATCCGATAGCTGGATATAGGTTGAATATATACGTAGTGTACGCTGCAGGGTGTTAAATGCAATGGTTGCCAATGGGTACACAGCAGGAGCAACAATGGCTGCACTAGTGCCTCCTGCGGGGAGAAAGGTACATGATATAACTTGCCATTTATCGCGATGAGGTGTAGTGGGTGGCGTGAGGTACTGGATCCAGATAAGTGTGGGACATACCAGACGCTTGCGTGGTAGCTATGCCCTAACAGGCGAGAAGGTACTGACTGGGCGGTCTATGGTTGGTTAGTGAAAAGAGGTTGGGTGAAAGGCGTGAGGAAAGACACCAGAGGGTATAAAGGTACATGGTAGGGAGCCACCTGAGGTTAATTTACCTTACACTGCCTTTTGTTGTCGGATCCAGCAGTTGTGTGAGGGGATCTCCAGGAGGTAAATCATGGACGGAGCCAACGATAAGTAGGGACTCTCTGCATGGAATTGTAGCAAGATGTGCCGTACGCGTGCGGACAGACCCAGACAGGGGGAGAAGCCTTACATTTGTTAAATATACATAATAAATCCACATAACTAACACATTTCATGTAAATACTTACTAAAAAAACTACAATATTATCACCAGCATGTGCCAATAGTCTCACAGACGCGGAAGTGGGTCATTGTTGCTTGACAAAATCAGATTTCCCTCAACGCACGGTCGTCTGCTTTGCCTCAGGTCATCCATTGAGGCAAACAGGATACTGGCCCCTCCCTGATTTTATACAGCTAAATGATCCTCTTCGGACTCAACTAAGCCAAAAGGCAGCAATACCTTGACCTTATGCAGGGTTTAAACGTCAAAGAGAAGCCAACAGCAGTGCCCCTCTGCCTACCCACACCCGACGTAGGAAGCGAAGAAATGATCACCAGGGAATTCTCGTTTCTAAATACCGTCCAAGAAACAAAGGTCTATCTACGCTTTTTTTCCCTGCTATTCGGACCCCAGCGGCCACGTTAAGTGCATCTGTTTCTACGTTGTTTGTACACGTGTTGCAGTGATTGGCAGATGACAAAACACAGGCTGTTGTTGACAGGGCCTCCGTGTGTTGAATTGATTGGATTCATGTCTGTCATGTTCATCGAACACTCCCAACACATGAAGTTCCTTTGAGGATTGAGCCAGTAACTTTGAATTTAAAAAGCACATGCTTAGCAAGTGTGTCGTCGGAATTAATCTCTTTACCAGGAGCCTCGCGCTTTGCCCCCCAGCAGTCTCTGCAAAGTACAGAAGGGGCGAATCCGGTTACCACGCCAACAGACCCAGAATAGGTTTTCCCAGACAGTGAACAGGATGTAAACCAATGACGCCCCTTCGATGGAAGGAGTAGGCGTTACCAGTATTGGAGATTGGCTTGCCAACACAAGAAGGTGGAATGAATCGGCCAGGCGATTGGATTTCCACCGCACCTTTAATGCCGATATACAATGACCCAATCATGAAATCACAAACGGTGATAAATGCAAAAAATAACATAATAATCCAATCATTGTTTTTCAGCAACTATCCCAGAAACCCAAACTGGGCGTCATCAAGCAACTCGCAGTCGCCACCTCTTCAGCGACAGAAACGTGATGATTTAAATAAGACTTCAGTGCAAGGAACAGATGCAATCTGACATAATAGATTACTTGCAAATCAAATGGCTGAGTGAAAACTTGGCTACTTGTGTGTATGAACAGTGGTGGAAATGGAAAAAATGTGGTGAGGGATCCCACAAGTGCCGGGTGGGGGAGGAGTTGGTTGGGGGAGGAGGGGCAGAGGGGGCGTGGTGTAGAGGGGGCGGAGTTGGTAGTGGACATCGGATCAGACAAAAAATTTAAAAAAGAAAGAAAGAAAAAGCGCCCACCACAGCAACATTGCCTTTTACCACCGACCAGGGCTTTAATTGGGCAGGCTCCGAAATTTCTTTTTGAGGCGGAGCCCATTAATCTCCCCTGCCAGCCCCGGCCACTACACGAAAAGGATTTTTTTCTGAAGCCTGAAGCTCTCGCTCGTGTGCGAAAGCTTCAGGCTCCAGAAAAAAATGCCTTTCGGCCATAATGGTGGCGCCGCACCTGCGAGGCATCCCTTTGAGCAGGAGATACCCGTGGGCCGGCGCCACCATTATGGAGAAAATTTGAGGCCGCTGGAAGCTGAGGCCGTTTTCCTGAAGACTGAAACTCGTGGGAGTTTCAGTCTTCAGGAAAACGGCCTCAGCTTCCAGTGGCCTCACCCTTTCAGTCTTAATGGTGACGCTGCCCCTACCCAGCTGGCAAGGGGCAGCGCCACCATTAAGGCTGAATAGGCGAGGCCCTGTCCCCTGCCAGGCAAGCCTATAGAAAATAAATGCAGAGATCAACACCCTCTCCCCTATGGGGAGAGGGTGTTGATAACTAGAAAGGGGTGCCAGTGGCCCATTGAGCCGGGGCTCCTCGGGGGAGCGTGGCCTAATGGGCCAGCAGGACCCCTGCAGTTAGGCCACGTCCCCTTGATGAGCCCTGGCTCATTTTGTAGTGGCAAAAAAAGAAAGAAAAAAAAAAACGCCCGCGACAGCAGCATTGCCGTTTACCCGGCTTTGGTGTAATGCACAATGCTCGCTATATGTACAACTGATTCTTTTCAGTTGCACATGTAGCAAGCATTGTGCATTACACATCAGTGCCAAAGCCGGCGGTAAACAGCAATGCTGCCGTCGCTGGCGTTTTTTTTTCTTTTTTTTTTTTTACAGCGTGGTTCATGGGCTTGGGTGGCTGACTCTGGCCGGATCCCGAGATCCAGCTACACATCTGGTGCCGGACCTCGGATCCGCCGAGAGCCGGCCCAATGACCAGCACTGTGTATGAACTCATCTACAGCAGCTGTGTGCCCCTCCTCGCATTCCGTGCCCCTCCTAGCGGCACTACGCTGTGTTATTTCTGGTTTATAGTTGGCACTAAAGCACCACCGAATAGGCAAAACTAAAAAAGAAAAAAATTAACTCCCAACCCCTAAACGGCAGTGGGTCCCTTTTAGTCACATCCTATTGTTTTCAGGCAATGTTCAGTGAGATTAAATTATATGCCAAGGATCACACACTTTGGTAAAGCAGTGTATCTGCGATTCTGTCACACAAACTTCCAGTTTGTTATTCATTTTGTTAAGAGCGTTTGAATATCTGTATTAAATCAGACTTTCTTTTTTGTGTATTAAACTAGCAGCTACAGCTGTAAACTAAGCTTTAGAAGGGGAGTTTTATTATTGCTCGCTTTCATTGCCTAATAAGAAATTCGCTAGCTAAGGAGCTCTGTGCGTTTCAGTCAACAACGTCCCATCACAACTCCAATTACTTCAACATTTACATATTCATATTAGAATAGGCACTGCTAATAACTAAGAAACATCTTTAAAAAGTAATTTCTCAAGCTTTCCCAATCAATCCCTGCTCCATCAAAGGACACCAATGGTAACCGGGTAAGTCCACCTAGTGAAACAGTGTTTCACGCCTCGTGTGCTGAGACCACAGCAGATGCAGGTTTGTTTCTACTTTTGTTCTGCAGGGAGGGCCCTGAAGGAGACTATATGGTCTCAGTGGGTGGGGAGAGGATGAGGAAGAGGACGCTGTTTCCCTAGCAAAGGCTGCAGAAGCTTAATCCTTTAAGTTGCAATAACCTGAAATGAAACACTTTCATTTTCACCTTGCAGCATAGCGGAGTACCGGTACTCCCTTTCAGGCGTTGAGAAGTGCAGGTGCTCAAATGCTAAAAATTAAGAAGTGCAGAGGTACTGAGGGTACTGCGGTAGGACTAGTACATTTAAAGCACTGCTTAAGGGGTTAGGGGCCGATTAAGTCCTGTGCCCCCCACTGCCTGTTACCTGAAGCACCACCACTGGCAAGCACCCAACATCACAAACCGAGCGACCTTTACTGTTTTCCAATTGCACAACAACAAATAAAGCCGACTGCTTTTATATCGCTCTGAGTCCCAATATCTCCCCATCTGGTGGTCGCTCCAACAATATCGCTCTGAGTCCCAGTATCTCGCTCTGAGTCCCAATATCTCCCCATCTACAAGATGGTCGCCCCTTCTCCAACGGTATCGCTCTGAGTCCCAATATCTCCCCATCTACGAGGTGGTCGCCCCTTCTCCGACGGTATCGCTCTGAGTCCCAATATCTCCCCATCTACGAGGTGGTCGCCCCTTCTCCAACGGTATCGCTCTGAGTCCCAATATCTCCCCATCTACGAGGTGGTCGCCCCTTCTCCAACGGTATCACTCTGAGTCCCAATATCTCCCCATCTACGAGGTGGTCGCCTCTGTGCAGTCTTACACAATAGGGCAGAAGCTCGATTCGTTGCCATAGACACCGGGTTGGACTGCCAAAGGCTCAGCTCCAGTTAAACCGGGACAGAAAATAGATCCGAGCACCAAAAGGAAAGTTGCCCACCTGCACGTGGCAGTTGGGTAGTGCCCAGAAAAGAACTTGTTTGGAAAAAAAAACCGAATTGTGGTAAACTGTGCGCTTTTTAAAGCACACGGGTCTAGGAACATGGCTTAAAATTAAATTCCAGTGAAATAAGTCAACAGAACGACCCACATTAATCAAACCGGCCAAAACTAGTCCATTGTGATGACCCTTGCACCATTACATTGCTGGTCCAATGACGAGAAGGTGCAATGGGAGACCAATGGGTGTGCTTGGATGCAAGTATTTATTACGCTTCCTAAATAAGGGGACCGTTTCCACAGCAACTCATCTGTGCTCTGAGCAGCAGCAAGCACGTTTTCTCAAACGTAATACACTGGCAGGAAGCCCAGAATTACTGGTGGAAAAACGTTATGACAGGGAAGACACCCTCTTAGTAAAGCAAGGCCAGCAGTCCAACCAGCGACGAACTTACGCCCAACAACACACAAGGCCAAGGTTTGAAACCTTGTTATGGTCCGATTTCAACAGAAATTCAGCTAAATGCTTTAAGCAGTAGAATACTTTGTAGGGCAGAACCTAAGAGTTCCGGCGCATGCGCAGTTTTGGATTTACCTTAACACTGCACCAACAGTCTTGAAATGGGAGCAGAAGAGCAGGCAAGGTCTATGGGCGACCTCTACAATAGACAAAATGAACCAACAAACAGGAACCAGCCCTGCAATACCCACATCTCCTCTCACCTCTGTCCACAAACACCCATGCATAAAGAAGGGGTCATGGACTAATCTTGGCTAGTGCATCTAGGGCCCAATGTCTCCAGTGCGACACGCGGGGATCGGTCATTGACGGAAGCAACAAGGCAACTAACTCACTACATGGTGTGTGACTGGTGACGGTTATTTGCCCACCACTTCAAAATCCCTCCGCACAGCTGCTCTCTTAGAAATGGCAATGGTTGAAGGACCAGTGGGCTAGTGGCAGGGAGATCAGCAGAAATGAATGTAGCATCACAGAGCAGACAGTATGAAGGACAGACATGCATATGTTTGGCTGGCCCGGCTCATGCATATCAATGAGCCAGCGCGGATGAGCGCAACATGCACGTGCATTCGGCTGCGGCCTTGCTCAAACAGCCACAAGCACACATTGTGGTTTGACAGTGGATTTGAAAACTAGACCACACTACTGAACTCAAAACCAGCCTGAACACTGATCTGTCATCTTCAGGCTTTGGTCAAAGGCATGCTACGCCAGTCGGACCCTGGCCCTAATGTGCACAAATACGCACCCAAATCTGCGGCATCTCCCACACACCGGAGTCCTGAGCCTCATTAGCAAAGAGCTCTGCACTCTGGTGTAATGCAATGAGCAGCAGAGCACAGATTTACCCCCACCCCCTGCAAAAACTAGAAGGTTGGCTTCAGCGCCCCAACATGATCGGCAACACCTACCTACAAACAGACAATTTTGTCTCTGTGTAAGGAATGCTAGCCATGATAGACAACACAAGCGGGTGCAGGGTTGTTGGAGCTGCAATAGGTGTCCGGCACACGGAGGGGAATAGGGGATTGTGACTGTTGGCATGGAAACAGTGATGAGAAGATGCAAACATTCTGGCAGAGCTTTTAAGGCCAAGAGAGTTCAGACCGGGACACAGGGGTTGGTGCTGTGCACTGCCATAAAGCAGGAAAAAATATAACGACCCCAGACATAAGAGCATTGGGCAGCCCGCACACTGGGCCTGAAGACAGAGAGCCCCCACACAAGCCATTAGCGCAAGATCATTTTCATGGTTTCTTGGTACTAAGGGCTCTGAAAAGGAGGGCCTAGATTCGGTTAGCAGAGAGAAGGAACATGCAAGATAACTGAGGCTCGGTCGATGCATGCTGGTCAGAAGAAGAGAGGTAGCCTCTACAGGTCTGTTTCTAGGTGGTGAATCTGTTTTTGGCCCAGGTTACCTTGCGCTTAAGAACAGTAAAGAGTCTCGATATTGCGTTTTACAGTGGTTAGTTAAGTTTTAATATTATTGTGGTTAGCCATCACGTGCTTATGGCTCTTAAGTAACGTGCATGCAATGGATGGGATTGCAGATTAATTCTGAGTCCAGAAAGGATGAGGTGTGCCAACTGGCGGTGGCGCTCGAGCAATGATAACAGAAGATTGGATGATATTAAGGAACGGACACAAGCTGCTGCATGGTAGTGGAACTGGTAGGTGCCTCGGGCCTACTAGGTGAACAGGAAAAACAGGAGGGTATTTAGTTCCACTAATTCAATGTGCTGCTAGTTCAAAACTTCACAAGAAAACAGCAAACATATGGCAGTACAGAAGTGACTCAATCAACTGGCTACAAAATAGGACATTTTCAAAGAGTTCTTGTATTCTTGTTCTCAGAAGATTCAACAGTCTGCCGACACGTGTTTCAACCTAAAAACAGTCTTTTTCAAGGCAAGACTTTACATTTCACAAACAACGTATAGCCACAACCAATATGGTAATATACAAAACATAAATGAAATGCATGTGTGAAAGTGCCCAAGCATACATGAAATGAGATCAACATAAAAGGGAAGTCAAGGGCGCAGAAAACAGAGTTGGCATCAAACACATTTTCAGAACCAAAAAGAAACCAACACATTACCAAATGTAAAGTGACATTGCAAGTGAATGCATCCTGGAGTACGTCATCATGTGTCCACGTTGTAAAATGCCAAAGCAGGGAGCAAACAACAGAAAGCAAGGAATAAACAGAGAAGGCGCCATAAGCCTCATTAATGATGGACACCATGTCGCAAATGCAATTTAAAATGCTTGTAATTCAACTAACCAATAACAATCTATGTATACCAAATGGACCATGTACTGTCCTGAATGTGTTCAATAAATGTATTTTACGTGATTCATGCATGTGTGGATACACTGTGTACATAAATAACAAGACCCCGTGCAAAGGCCTGTTGCGCAGACCCATTTGCCTGTTTGAAAGACACGTTGAGTGGAGAAACCAGATAACAATTTAGGCTGACTGTAAATGGAAGTGATCCTTATACGAAGCAAGTGTATCAATAATAGAAAGATTGCACCCCGTGTTCGTGCCACCCAATAGTTCAACGGGTTATTACCAGATAAATAGTCTTAGTATCCAAAATCCTCATTGGAAACTACTACTATTCGTAGTGCTGGGTATCGATTGGTGGTCAGGTTCTCCTGCGGTAGGTAATGAAAAATATTAGTGCCAATAAATTTGGTCTGGAGTGTGGATACGAAAGATAATAGTGAGGACGTGCAAGTACAGTTAACTGATGCTAAATCCTTTAATCCCTATTGGACTCAGTATATCAATGCGGAACAAACGTCTCCCTTAACAATATGGTTTTCAGTCATTGTAACGATCTGACGGGTTAAAGAGAAAAAGAGAAAACAGAGGGTAATGCGGTAACTGCAATAAAGATACCGCATGTGTTGTAGAATCATATGGTTCTCCAACCCTCGTTGAGGCTGCGCATCCATATTCAGACCAGAGTTACCTGTAATATGCTCGATCAGACCAATCTAGACGAATACACCGAGACAGCGGATCAAGAGGTCAGATACTTCGATCGACCTGCTGCAGCTCGTAGATATGGGGAAGGGGAACGCCCGGGGAAGTTATTAGCAAGAACGATACGTGGAGAGAACGGCCCCACAACTATACCCTGCATACAGTTGCCTGAGGGCACGATGTCCACAGATCAGGACATGCTGAAGGGAACTATAAAGACCTATACTCCCCGCAATGCGCTGTCACAGATGCTGAGATTGAGAGCTCTCTCGCCCAGATACCTACAACCCTTTTAGCAGATGTCACTAGGGAATCATTGGAGGCACCCATCACCAAGCCCAAAATACTTGAAGCGATAAAAGCACTCTCTAACAGGAAAGTGCCAGGCGCGGACGGGCTGGGTGCTGAGTTTTATAAGGAGTTCAGTAGTGAACTGGCTCCCAGGCTTCACGCTGTATGGATAGAAGCACTAGACACGGGTGAACTCCCCGAAACCACCAGGGAAGCTATAATTACAGTCCTGCTGAAATCAGGGAAGCCTCCTGAGGAATGTGGGTCATACCGGCCTCTGTCCTTAATAAACACGGATGCCAAGATCCTAGCCAAGATGATAGCAACCAGGCTCACACCACTGATGCCATATATGATACATGAGGACCAGGCTGGGTTTATATTGGGCAGGTCTATGGCAACAAATATAAGGCGATGTCACCAAATCATTGCCACAACACCCCCCAGAGACCCAAGGAATAGCAGTCTCCCTAAACATGCGGAAAGCATTTGACACTGTCTCATGGCCTTTCCTTTTCGGAGTGCAATGGAACTATGGATTTGGCCCAAACTTTATAAAGTGGATCCAAATTCTATAAACACGGCCACATGCCAAGATTAGAATTAATGGGTCCTTCACAGACATACTTGAACTACTGGGTGGTACCAGACAGGGCTGCCCACTCTCCCCGCTACTCTTCGCCCTAGTTATTGAACCCCTTGCGGACATTCTCAGAGCCCGTTATAGTACATTCGGGATATGGCTTGAGGGTAAATCGCATATTATAACGCTATATGCGGATGATATTCTGTTATATCTGAAGAACCCGGACCGCACATTGGGCAAGGTGCTGGCTGAAGTGAAAAAGTTTGGCAAATATTCAGGTCTACATCTGAACCCCAATAAGTCTGAGATATTCCCGCTCACAGACGCCACCACGCAGCTCCAAAACCTACACTGTCTCATATGGAGCCCAGTACACATTGTTTACCTAGGCGCTGCTGTTGCCAGGTCCGGTCAGCTGTCCCGAACATTGAACTACATTTCATTGGCAGACACACTTTGCACCAAGATGAAGCGCTGGAACGCCTTACCAATATCAATGATGGGGAGGATAGCATTAATTAAAATGATCATTTTGCCTAAGCTTTTCTATCTTTTCAGCAAAGTGCCGGTGTGGCCAGGTCGCGCTCTATTCTCCAGAATCAACAGGGCATGCATAGCGTTTGTATGGGGAGGCCACTCGAGACTGAGCTGGAGGGTACTAACTGACACATATCCCAGAGGAGGCCAAATGGCCCCCAACATGGAATTGTATTACCTGGCAGCGTAGGCGCAATATGCTGCCGGCTGGGCAATATGCTTCCTCAATCCTGGCCCCCCACACCACCCTGCGAGAGAGCGGGAGGCGACACTGGCTCTACAGAGAATCACTAGAACCACACACTGAAACAATACAACACTATACACCCATCCAATGTCACAATCACTGCATGGGCCAAAATCGCTGATATATTTGGAGCCAGTAAATTATACCACCCGAGCATGCCAATATGGGGCGACCCCCACACACCCTTCCCCATAGACAGTGCAGTGGCGTTGCACTGGAGTGCCAGAGGCATTACACAATGGAGGCAGTTGTTCCGGGATAAATGCTTTCTGAAGTGGGAAGAGATCAAAGACACGGTGGGAAATACACACACGCACAAACAGCAGTTTGATAGGGTTGTAGCAATTACACAACGGATTTACCCATCATTCCCGAATGAACCCGAAATAAACATGGGACTAGGTTACATATTCACAGGGGGGACCCAGAAAGTCACGGCCTCCGCTCTCTACAAAGCCATAATGCAAACACGCCCGAAGGTACCTCACACGGCAAAGGCCGTTTGGGAGCGAGATCTGGACCAACCGATAGAAGACCAAGATTGGTCCCAGATTTGTGCACTGACCAAGCTGATATCATGCAACTCTAGATTCAAGCTGATCCACTATAAAATTATCCATAGAACCCACTACACGCCGGTGAACCTCAATCAACTATACCCCGCTCTCTCGGGCAATTGCCCAAGATGTA
This sequence comes from Ambystoma mexicanum, assembly GCF_040938575.1. NCBI lineage: Eukaryota > Metazoa > Chordata > Amphibia > Caudata > Ambystomatidae > Ambystoma > Ambystoma mexicanum. The sequence goes on along the minus strand of NC_090937.1, from coordinate 764,032,120 downwards.
ATAATGAAAATGCTAATATATACCATATGTCGTGGGACTGTGTAGAATTGAGACAATATTGGGCTGAGGTCTGTGAAGCTCTGGATAAGATGGCAGACCAACTGGTCGAATGGACACTGCAGTTGTGTATGCTAGGTGCGATTGGGAAAATGAACCCAACTTGGCGAAAACTGCTCAATTTAAGTCTACTGTTAGCAAAAAGGGTCATATTGATGAGGTGGAAGAACGCTTGACCGCCAACAATAGAGGACTGGAACAGGGACATGTTGTGGGCCAGCAACACCGAAGAACTGTACATAGATTCAGTGATGGCCCCCTCTAAACCCAGAAATATATGGGCACGGTACAGGCAATATCTGGTGGATTTATCTGCCCTTGATGACTCAAATGCAACGCAAAACTAACCTGTATATGTTATATGCTCACTGAAATTGAATGTCTCGAATGTATCTGTGTACAATGTTAAATAAAGTTGGAAAAAAATAAAAATAAATGTCAAATGAATAAAACTTGGCACTCTGTGTTCTTTCCTTGCACCTTAACAAGAGATAATTCATCCTTTGTATGTTCGCTCCTTTCAAGAATAGATAACTGACGTTGGCTGCTTCAGTTTTGATACCAGGCCAGACAGCCTCGCCACATAACTCCACAATTTTCAGTGTACTCTTGCTGCAACACAATTCTCGCCTTTTCTCTTATTGGATCCTGGCTTACTAAAATTCATGACACCGATGTCCAGCTTCTATACAATGGTGGCTTTGCCTGCATTCTATTCACTACGTATAGCCAGCTTCTATAGTAACTTAATCTAGCTTGTGTTACAGCATCGGTACAATTATTGAACGGTTTATTCTCTGCAACAGTTCATGCACATGCAATCTTTTTGCATATGAACGTTTGCTCGATTCTTTACTTCATTAGCTTCTGTAGGATCCATGCATTCACTTTAGCCAACATCCTGGGACCTCGCACATATTTCGTGACGTCACAAGCGACTTTCCTTGCTCTTTTTCATTTTCCTTCAGGGTGTTTCTCCCTCAGATTGTCATCTCTTCGGGGATGCATTCGATAGATCTGTCTCAATGGGCATCTTCTTTCGAATATACGCTGCGGTATTGGCACAACTGCTGGTGTCAGACATGGCACAATCTCCGCTTTCCAACATTTAGGAGGTAGGGGGTGGGACTTCCTGCAGAGGCATGCAGCTGCTCCTCTACATTCCCCCTCTGGTCAAGTCCTCAAGCACCTCCTCAATTGTATCCACATTCTGATATTTTTTCTTGAAGTACTTCCTCCACGTCCATATCTACATCACCACCCTGAGGTGCCGGCTGATTTGACATGTTCATCTACACTCCAAGTCATGCAGTTGCATTGTCAATTTGGATTACAATAGACCCATTTTCCCACATACGTTTTGATTCTTTGGATGCAGGAACTGTGTTCCTTAAGGTGGTATTATGCTGGCCTCTATGTATTTTCTGACAGCTTCATCAGTCAGCTCTTTGGGTTTGAATCCTGATTCAACATCAATCGTGATCTTCATTCCTATCACCTTCTTTGTGGTTTTCTTGCATTGGGCAATAACTATCCTGATGACACAAAATCCGAACATCACCAATACTAATATAGCTCCAAGAATCTTGAATATGTTTGCTAACCACTGAGGAATCAATGAGAAAAGGGAGGCAAGCCAACTGTCATCCTCAATATCATCTGTCTCATCCTCCATCTTGTTATGCAGGTCTGCCAACGACATTATGGTCTTGGTCTAGGTCCCATTCTCTTCATCATGAGAATGTGCAACACGATGGCACGATTTTGGCACAAACTCCTCCTTCCATTGCTGCGATCATGTCAAGGACATATTTGTTCTGGAGGGTAATTAGTCTTATGGCCCTCAGCTCTTCTTTGATCATGGTGAATCCCTTTATGGTAGCATTGATTGCCTGCAGAAACTCCTACTTTGTAATCTGCAGCCACTTGGCATTGGCCATTGTTTGGATCCCAGGCATGCATATAGTCGTAAATATTGAGGCAGTCTTGCTGAACAACCCGTGTTCATCAGGAATGGAATCGTATGCTTTTATTCGATTTGGCTGAGAAGTAATTCTCTCCTCGGGGCGATTGAGAAGTTCGAGCAATCTTTCTCAAATGGGCATCCACCTTTGGAAAATCACCAATGTTATATGATATGGCATTTATAATACGCCTATACACAAGTGTTTCAAGGCACGATAAGGGAAGGGGAACAAAGGGAAGACAGACAACGGTCCTACTAGGCCAGGTGTCATTCAGATTGTGCCAAGTCGCTTTGTGGAATCACTAATGCTGGAACATGGATGAGCACTAAAGAACATATTCCGCCCCAGTCTTTGGGCAATCTTAAATATGCCTGAGATCCAGAAGCCCAATATCATTCCAAGAGGACGGCTGACCCATCTCCCATCATTGGAACTTCAACTGTAGTTCTGCATTCTTTGTTGTATCCCACATGATTCTTTCCATGTCTTGGAAACACAGTGTCGCATTAGCCAATAAAATTACAACTACTGGGCCTGATAAATCCTCTACCCATTTCAGTAGTTTGGCATGTTTAGCCCATGACTTCAAACACCCCTCATTCACCCTCTGTACTTCTTGTACATATTTGGTCTTCAGCAGGTGAGATGCACAGGACACCATTCCGTCTTCCCATCCATTCTTGGACCTTACTCATCCATGGATCAGCAACTGAGTTCATTCCCAACATCCAGGTGATCCAGCGATTTCTATTTTATCAGGGCAATTCATTCTCCATCTCATCAATGACCACTTCATCCTGTCCTGCAGCAGGATACACACACATGTTACTCTTCCATCCAGGCTCCTTCTACATTTGTGTGGTCTTAAAATAACCATCCTGATATGGGAATGACCATTTCAATCTACACCGCAAGTATGCCAAACTTCCCTGGAATTGTCCTTGAGTTGTAGAGGTGGCAAGACTGGAACTTCTCTGGCAATGTAAGTTCATACTGTACTCATGGCATAGGGTATGAGAGAGCAAACGTCGCAACCCTCCTTAGATGCCTTCTCCCCCACCTTTTTCATGTGTTGGTACCACATGTTATTTCCCCAAATGTGCTGTTTTGTCTAGACAGGTATTTACCCCCTCAATATCTTCATCTGCAACTCTTGTGTTTTTTTAGAAGCCATGTACCATTCATGAAGTAGATCAAAAGAAGTTCCCATAGTGAAGAGAACCATAGGTACTTCTTCAGAAGAAGTACTAACATGATAAAGACTGTGAAAGATGAGGAACAGAAAGACAAAACAATCAAGCAAGCATATATTATGCATAAGAACATAAGCATCCATTTCACGCGCCATCCTACTGCTCATTGCACTTGCTCCTCTAGAAGCATGCAATTTTCTTCTTAAATATTTTTAATACAACCATCAAACTTCTATATGTTTGTAACTGTAAATATGCTCAATTTTAGCAGTAGGAAGTCTCCTTATCACTGGGCCATTTCTAGGATCCTGGAAGAAAGTGTGAATATTAACTTCTCTTCTAACAAGAGCAGAGTAAAATCTAAGTATGAACACAAAGACAGCTAGCACAAGTCGATGAACATCACTATTGGTATGTATCGTATGTTTAACCAAACAGGAATTCTCAACAAAATGAATCCTGATACTGATCTAATTTCCAATTTCTCATCAAGAACTGATGTTTAGGCATAACTCTGATGTTTCAATAGGTACTTCTAAACGTTTATTTCAAATTACCGGAATCCTCCATAAGTCTTTTCACTCTCTGCTAAAATATCTATAAAGGAGTGTTCATTTGAATTCCAGTCCAATAGAAAATCTGTATGAATCAATCGTGGCATTATATTCCTTCTTCGTCATTGATCGAGTCTGCACACGCTACAATTCTTCTCGTCTGGCTTCTGGATTGGTAACATTGGGAGGGCAGGCCTTTCCTTTATAGATCTTCACATCACCCAGGTGCAGCCAAGCTCTTCTACCTGATATTTTGACAGCAGAAGGGAACACCTCCTCAACACAGAAAGGGCCATTGAAACACTGCTCATGCTACTTTCTTGTAACATTTTTAACTAGGAATCCAACATACAACTTTAGTGGTGATAATAGTTCATTCATATTGGTTGTCATATTATCTTCTTCTGTGTTCTTAGACCAACCCCCCTAATGCTTGACTTGATCTGAAATGGAAGAAATGCTAAGGGGTCATACAAGTCAAATAGCCGTGCATCTCATCACCTAAAGTTTTTGCTACACTCTGGGCATCACTTCTACTCCTAGACGAAGGTGTAAGGGACGTTCTCATACGACACCCGGTAACTAGCTTGTGCAGGTTGAGGTGGTGGTCTGATCCTGGCTGATTCTGAAGGGCTTATAAGGCTAGGGGCAGGCAATACAACCATCCCTTCTTCAAAGTTAACTTGATTTTGGCAATCCTTTCCTTGAGGCCATTGAGTCTCTCAAATATTCCGTTCACTTGTGGGTGACAAGCAGAAGAAAACTTGTGCTTTATACTCAATAGAAGTCCCATCTGTTTGAAATGTTTGATTGGCAAAATGCGGACCATTGTCGGATCTCAGCACTTCACGCACACCCGACCTCAGGAAAACTTCACGCACTAAAAACTTCACTGCGCAAGTGACATTAGGGTGTGTACACGGACCTGCCTCGATCCACCTGGAGAACGGACACACCACCAATAGATAGCTATATCCATTACATACCTGCAGCATATCAACATAGTCGATATGTAAATGCTGAAACAGACCATTTGGTCAAGGAATAACTCCCCTAATCCTTCTCAGTGTATGCCCAGCAATAAACATTTGACAAACGATGCAGTTTACCATAAATAGTGCAACATATTTTAACAAATTAGGAATGAACCAGTCTTCTGCAATTGGAGCAGCAAGACCCTCTCTAGTTGTATGCGCAGGGTAATGCAGCTGTTCAAGAGTGACCTTCAATAAAGTTACTGGCATCACTGGCTTTCCAGTGCTGTCTTGTCGCCATAATGCTTCTGTGGGCGATAAAGAACACCCCCTTGAATCTATATTAGTTGTGTAATTGCACTCATTAATCCCCTCTTGTACTTACATGGTTGTAACTAACTTTTCCTTAATACTCCCAGTAGCAAAACTCGAAATCTCTGGAGAATATGCAACGCTTATGGCCTCTACATCTGTGGCTTCATTCCTGCAAGAGATAAAATCTGTTTGCTTAGTATGCGCTGCACATTTAATGACTGCTATGGCCACTTGGAGTTAAGCCTTAATGAGCCTATCCAATTAGGATGCATGTTGCACTGGAGATCTATATGCAGAGAGGTAGCCCCTCTTCCAGCATGCAAACCCTGCTTGTACGGTTGACGTCCCATAGGCGGAGTCACTGTACACTGTCAATTCCAGTCCTTTGAGTTTCTCGAGCACAACAATAAGCGCTACTAATTCTGCTGCTTGTGCTGAAAAGTGAGACGTAGTCTTGCACTCGCTACTTCTTCAAATTTTCCATTAAACATGCGTCTTATCACTGCGGAACCTGAATGCCTTTCCCCACTGGTCTGATCAATTTTCGAAGAACTATCAATAAAGAGAATATCCCCTCCCGCTAAAGCATTCTCTTTCACATGGAGTATATCATCATAAAATTCAACATAATTAGCACAGTCATGTAAATTATCGACTTCTTCTACTGGCTCAGTTATGAACGTGTCAGGATTCACTATTTCACATCTTACAATTTTAATCGCTGGGCTAAAAATCATTACCTCGTAAGCTGAAGCTTTTTGAGATGTCAATGTGCCCCTCGAGTTTCTCCAAAATAGCAAATAGAGCATGCTCCACGAAGAGAGTCATAGAGCAGCCCGACAATTCTTGTAGAACTCGATTGCGAACGTAGCAGCTGCCAAAGACTGTTTGCAAGGGAAGTGTCCTTGCATAACCGGGTCTAAAATCCCACCATAATATGCCAAAGGTGTGTACCCCAATGTGGTTCTCTCTGTAAGCACTGCTGTCATGACTGCCCATTTGTATGCAAAAACAAAGAAAAGTACTCTGCATAATTGGGAATTCCTAAAACAGGGGCTTTTTTCAGCTCCTCAAATCCTTCCTCCATTTCTTCAGTCCATTTTATTTTTGTGTTACTCACTTGCACTTTCTTTAATGCTTGCAGAAGTGTGCTATAATCAAACAACCAGGCTCTAAAATAGTTGCATAAGCCCAAAAACCGTTGCATCTTCTTCACTGTGTTTGGTTTTGAGGTTTTCATGATCACCTCAGCTCTTTCAGGCGTCACTTTCTTTCCTTCATGCGAAATCAACTGACCTATGTATAACACTTCTTGACAATAATGTAATTTCTCCTGGTCTACCTTATATCCTTTGTCTGCTAAAATAGAATCCTGTCTGCACTCATCTTCTGTAGTGCTACAAATTAAAATGGCATCTACGTATTGTATCGCTGCGCTTTTGAGACCAATATTGCCTAGATCCAGCTGTAGGACTCCATTAAAGATCGATGGGGACTCAGAGCCCTTGAGGCATGGAGTATGTTTCAGTCGGGTTTGGCAGAACGTAAATGAAGTCCAGTCTTGTGAATCCTTGTGCAACAAGATTGAGAAAAATGCATTTTTCAAATCAGTCACCATAAATTATCGAGCTTCCACCAGGATACTACATAGTATCGCCAGATTAGGAACTAGAGGAAAAATTGCATCTACATCTGGTTAATCGGTCTCATATCTTGTATAAATCTCCACGACCATCCTTTAGATTTTTTGATCGTATACACCGCAGTATTGCACAATGATTCTGATGGCACCAGAATCCCTTGTTTCATCAGTGCTGAAATAGTCTGGAATATAGCTTCATCAGCTTCGAGAAATGGGGTATTGTTTTGCTTGAGGTAAAGGCGCTCCAGTTTAAGCTTTATTATAACCTCTCCTATCCCTTTTAATAATCCTACATCGTAAGGGCCTGTGGTCCATACGGTATTTGGCACCTTTTGCAAGTCTTCCTGAAAAAATGCTGGTCGTTGCTGCATTATCGCCATTCGCTGTGGGACTTCCCTTTTCTCTATTCTTATCCAGTATGTAATGCTCATGAAGAATATTACTTCATCAACTGGTCCTCCCTGAACATATCATCATCGGTTATGTCAGTCAATCTATACCCTTCCTCAAACAAGCGCTATCACTGTCCTCTATGGTCTACACTGATCATCTACTCCTTTGAGCATTGCTATTTCTCTTCATACTATGGCTACCTCCAATTCTATAGGAATGGTTTGTCCACCCTTCTCATCCATAGGTATTCATGGTCTAAACAAAAATTAATCCAGTATTCTCACAATTTTACCCACCAAGCCAGGTAGCCACATCAGTAAAATACACACTCCATATAGAAAAATGTCGGGATCTACCGGAACACCTTGTAGAGCCACTTGCCCTGCGAACATGAATATAAACTCTCCCACATTTAAATAGTGTATTCCTGGAGTGGAGCATACTATCACTTGATCAGTAAACTAAATGATCATGTTAGTTTTGTCATTAAGTCTCTTCCCAAAATATTGACTGATGTCTGTCGTGAAGAGAACAAGGGAACAGACATATCACATTCTCCTATGGAGACTGGTAATTTATCAGTAAAAGGAACTCAGCTCGTAGCTCCAGAGAACCCTTGAGAATTCATGGCAATTCCTGACATTGGATATTTTCCCTCTCGCATACACAAACAAGTTGCTCCAGTGTCCACAAGAAAAGAAAAGGATTTGCCTCCCATTGTCACATCAACCCTTGGTTCCTCTTGGCCTTCTGGTGTCACAGATAGTAGTGAACAAATCAAGTTACCTTGTGAGCTGTTCTATTGTGGATACAGGCTCACCCCCGTCCCTGTGAAAGGATTTCCTCCTACCATAGTGACACCTCTGTTAAGCAGAATTACATGCAGTACCCTTTGGGAACACTACACACAATGAATATTACAGGTGTAAGCACAATCTCACCTTTGGTACAAGCCTGTACTACAAAGTTATGTGGTAGCAGTAGCTGAGCAGCCAGACTTATCTCAAGAGGGATATGAGCAGTACAAGATGTTACACAAAGGACTTGCAATTACAGCAGTTCAAACAAACACTTACTCAAGGTTTCTTGGTAAAAGAATATACATTTATTTACACATTTAGTTAGAAAACATTCTACTAGCAAGAAGTAGCTCAATATCACACTATAATACACTACAGCACACAACCAAAACATTTCTGAACAATTTAGGCTCCCCTGAAGTGGGAGCAAAATAGCACTTCAGTAACTTTCAAAAGGGGTAGAAAGACAAAGGTTATAAGAATCAAAACACAATTACTTTCAGAGGCAGGGCAAATAGTTTCAGTTCAATACAAGAGGCAAATCGATTCAATAGGCCTGGGCCAAAGTCAATGGTTCAGTGTCTTGGATAGGATAGAACAGTTCTGGTAGTAAACGGTTAAGTCTTTGCCAATGTTCTTAGAAGTAGTTTGCCAGAAAAAGAGTTATATGTTGGATTAGGCACGAACAAGACTCCACAGTTGGGAAAGTTTCACAAACTTTCACCGCGTCAGAAAGTATTTCCACACCACGTTTATACAGTACCTTATGGATGAAGAAAAGCTGTAGCTGAGGCAGTTGTTCCTGCCAGTTGCTGCAGATCTCACTGTTCCTGAGCGTCTTGCGTGGGGACAAGGACGTCGGGAGGTTCCTGCATTGCCCAGGGAAGAAGCCACAAGCTTGGCTAAATGTCGGTTTTAAGATGCAAGTGCCTTAAAGTCCACAAACTGGTATCCTTCTCACTGGGTCTCCGGTTTTCAGCAGCACTCTGAAGAATATTCAACCAGTATGGAGACAGTGTCCAGGTGGCTTGTGAGTTGGTTGTTCCCACCAGCTCAAGGGAAGAAGTCGTCCTTGAAGGGGCTTCTCTGTCGAGGGAGTTTCAGGCAATTCGGACCTGCAGCAGTGCTTCACCAGGCAAACCAACGGTCTAGGAGTTGCAACAGTCTTCCTTCAGCTTGTCTTCAGTTCTTTTGTTCCAGTGGTCGACTCAGCCTTCCAAGTCCCAGAGACCTGCTTTTAAACTGTTTTTTTCTCCCATTATTTCCAGCCTAGCTGTCACTCACCCAGTCCTTGCCAGACAGTCAGCCAGCCAATCACGCCAGAGTGCATTCAAGTTTCCTAGGAGACTGAGCACAGGGAGTTTCAGGCACCTCCCTCACATCCTGTCCCCTCCAGACACCCTGGCACCAGAGGAGGGCTTCAGCACTGAAGCCTGCCAAAGACCATCGAACAAAGGGACCAAACCTGGTTTGGCGCGCAGAGACAAACACTAGAAGGACCTTTCCTAAAGGAAACAGCAAAAAAAGATGACCAGAGTTTGTTTTTACAGAGGGGTCTTGGGTGCCATATTGAAAAACATGGCTGACCCGATTTTTAGCTACCAGTGTTCGCGGTCGGGAAAAACCATAGTAGTTTGTTGTAAAACCACCCACCAGCCATTTCAAGAGGAAAGGGTAAAATGTGACTGTTACATGAGTGTTTAGACCAAGGTGATGCTAGGCAACCCCTCCAGAACTCTATGGGAAGATAGTGTGTGCTGGGTCTATGAATTTAAAAAGACTAGCAAAGTCAATTTAACTTGACATGCTCTGGGAGACAGTAGTCAGTCCCAGAGAAGTTGTTTAAACCATGGGAAGTCTGAAAGGCATCCCTGTGCCACTGCACTGAAGGTGCTGTGTGACACAAAAAAAAGGATGATGCCTATGGAGTTGTCTAAAACTCCATATCCAAAGAACAAAAAGTAAAACACACATCAAAATATATGAAAGAGGGGGGGGAAAAAAGGCTTGCACGCTTTCCAGGAGAAAATAAAAATCTTAGAAATCCAGAAAAGTTGCTGGGGGTCTCAAAAGTTAGGGAAATTAGCACATTCCTGAGAATTCTCCCCAACAACCTCCCATTCTGAGCGTCAGTACTTGTCCAGTGTTTGCAGATCGCTGTGTCTGCATAGGGGCTTCTTGCGACTGCCCTTGTGGAGGATTCATTTGTACTCGTTCTTGCGGCACTTGTGTCTGATAAGATGCATGATCCTGGCAAAGCCCTCTCTAATTTGTGTAGTATATGGTAGAGGATAAACTGTCCCCCTTCTTGAGAACTGTCCATATTGTACATTCCCTTGGCTCCCACATACGCACGCAATGTGTCCCGTCATCTGACAAGTCCAACATACTGGGGGTGTCCTAACAAGCCACCCTTGGTTAAATCTTCCCTGCGTACTCTGGTTCTCATTCTGTGTACCCTGAAACCCATCTCGATTATTTTGAAATCCACCTCCTCTTTCTCTGTAACCCTAACCTCTGCCTCGTGGGATGAACCCATATTCTCCTTGATCCATCGGGCGCAGATTGCTCGCCTGTGATGTACCCATTGCTTCCTGCATTGCCAATCCTTCTCTGCTGGTCAATACCGCCCCTTCTATGGCAAATTTTGACAATGTTTTCTGTACTAACCTGGCTTCCTCTATTTTCCTATTCTCATCTTTCTTTTTGTTCTTCTCTTGTAACAACCGACAATGATGTACTATCGTCAGCTGTATCTCAGCCCATGGCTTTGCTTCCATTCCTACTTGTTTTTTCATCTGCCTCTGTACTGGCTCAAGCAACCCCCGACAAAATGTGGTAAAATAATTCCACTATGTTTTCGCACTGCTCGCAAGTTACAAGCTGCAATTTCTCCTGAATGTAAGCAATAGGTTCTTCATCTTCCGTGTAATAATTGCACCCATATCTGATGTGTCAGGATACTGTACCCAGAGTGCCCTCCAAACATCTGCTCTACAATTATTAAACAGTGCTCCATCATGCGCCTTGTTTTGTGCGGTCACACTTGAATATCCCGCTCTCCTCCATATGTCATCCGCCCTTTCTCCAAGAATAGCTGCCAGGAGACCTTTTATGTCCCTGTTCTGTGGCCAGCGTATTTCCCCCTGTCATTTTTTCAAATTCATATATCCATTTCCCAATGCCCAAAGTAAAAGTCGGTGCTTGCACCTTAACTTAGCCTTGTCCATCTGTGGCCATGGAATAAATTGCGGTCTTGCTCCCCCCTTTTTCTAACAAGGGAAATTGCATAAGACCTGCCCCATAGTCAGATCCCATTATTAATCTATCCATGGCCGGGATGATCGTCCTCGTTCGTCTCCTTGTGGGGAACAACCTTAACCTGCTTAAATATGGCAGCGACTCTCCCTTCTCACTGTGCAATTGTCCTTGGGGATGCTCAGGATACGCTATAAGATCTGGTGTTCCATCTTTAGATTGTTCCAGATCAGACCATCTTGCTTCTTTATCCAATTGCAGGCTTCCTTCAGGGGCACACGCGTGCCCACCTTCTACCCCGAAAACCGGACTCTTTCCTCGTCTGACAGGTCTTGTCCCCAACTAGTGACCATCATCCCCTTCACCCTTATCCAAATTCAGTCTGCTTAAAGACAATGCTCTACGTCTGTTAAACTGATTTTCTTCTTCACTTGTAATTGAAATATGGGGATTGATCACTATTCTCTCGAATTCCATACTTGCTACCTTGCTTTAACTGTTGATAGACCTTGTCGATCATTTCTCCAATGCTTTCCGCATCAAATCTTTCTTCTTCTTCCAATACTACTCTCGATGCCGCTGGCGTTGCTTCCTTTATCGGAATTCTATCCTATCGTATTTCTGGGCTTGGCCCTACTGGTTCCTTCCGAATGAGACTGGCATCAAGACCTCATTGTCTCCTTTTCCATTCTATTTCTTCATCTACTTCTCCCCACTTTCGCACATCCCTTTTAATTCTTTCTTCCTCTTGCCTTCATTCTTCCCCTCCTCCTCTCCACCTCTAATCTTTTATCCCTTAATCTTGGTGCCTCTTCCTTTTCCTCCCCTTTCTTTCTGGTCTATCCCTTTCTTCTATCGCTCTGTTTATTATCGTACTCTTTGTACTTCTGCCTGTTCTTTTCTCTCTTGCTCCCAATATATCTGCTCTCATCGCTCCCTGCTCTTCCTTTTCTGCTATCTGTCCTCCCATCCATTTGTTCTGAACGAGTGAGCTCCTCAGCCTTATCCTTCATCTCCCTGTCTATTTCCGTCGACAATTTCAACCAGTCACTCTTCTCTTCCTTGTCTATGGATTGTATACATTTCTTCCTTTCTCTTATTCTCCTCCAGACTATCGTCAATGCTGTAAGCGGGGGGTTCATACATCGGATTACTATACCTAGTCGCTGCGTTCAACTCCTTTAAAGGATACACCCCTATTTCATCTGTGGCAACACCCTTTGCTTCTGGTGAGGTAAGGGGAGCTGAGGGCTCAACACCTTCCTCCTTATGCTGACTAAGCATCCACTCCACAGGTGTTGAGTGTTCTTTCTTCTTGGTACATTTTCCAGAGCTGTAGAAACGCTAACCTTTTCTCCAATTTCTTCTGCATGCAAGTATGTGGTCATATGTTGCAATACCGCCTTTGAAAATGATCCCCCTTGTGGCCACGGCATGAACATTTTATCTGCCGTGCCTTTTACCCTTTCAGCACTACACTGCTTGGGCATATGTTTTGGTAGTGTTTTGCATAGGTGCATGAAAGGAGCATCTCCCATAATAACAAGTCTTAATTGACTGTCAATACTTACCAGATTGTTTAAAATAAACTTTATACCTTTGCTTCAATCACTACTTTTCAACATCTTATGAGCACCCACCAGCAACCGCTGCTCAAGCTTCTAATTTTAATAGCCTAACTATTCTCTTACTTGATACACCTCTTCTTGATTTGCGCCAATCACTTACCTATGCTCAATCACTATTGCTCCTCAAGCTTTTCAATTATTTCACAACTTCTATCGCTCTTCGATAGTTTTACTCGACAAACATTTAGGGCCTCATTACACAGTAGGCGGTAGGAATTTAACGTTACCGGTAATGGAATACCGGTAACGTTAAATCCCCATTGAATTACGACCCGGCTCACCGCTGTTAGCGGCACCGCTAAGTACGGTGCCACTAATAGCGGGCAGTCCGTGTGCGCGCGACCCTCCATCCCGTAAATGACGCCATGCCGCTAATAGCACACCATCACAAGCCGAGCGGACATGCCAATAGCGGCATGGTAAAGCCCCCCTAATCCCTTACCGCCATGGCGCTAATACCGGCATTGCGAATCACCCGTTAAGAGAACAGAGCAGTGTTCTCACCTGCCACAGGTGGACACAATCCGCACAGGTGGAGGCAATGGAGACTCTGGCAGCACAAAAGGAGAACACCACACCCCTTCCCACACCAAGATGGTCCCAATACTAGCATCATTACATGGGCTGGAGGACTTGACTGCAGTGCAGCAGCAACTACAACAGGCAGCACAGAGGAGGCACAGGAGGAGGAGTAGTAGGGCAAGACAGGCACAGCAAGCACCACCACGGCACCTAGTTATACCACAGAGGCAGCCACCAATGCATCCCCAGGATCAGAGTCAGTCCATTTAACCTAACCCCTGAGCAGATACACACCCTGTACCGTCTGGACCGGGATACCAGCATCGTGGACATGATACATGACGACATCGTGAGCCTCAGACATCAGAACTGCCTTTCCCCCCCCCTACTAAAGGTGGTGACCGTGCTCCACTTCCTGGCCACAGGCACCTACCAGCATACAGTGGGGCACATGCATGGCATCTCACAACCAGTATTCGCACACAAGCTGAATCAGGTACTGGATGCCCTCCTGAGGCATGCACCTGAACACATTCATGCCACGGACTGCCCAGGAGATTGCAAACACCAAAGTTGGCTTCTATGCACTGGCAGGCATCCCAAGTTGCATTGGGGCCATCGACTGTACCCATGTGGAATTGGTGGTCCCACATCACAATGAAGTTGCCTACCGAAACAGGAAGCAATTCCACGCCATCAATGTCCAAATGGTATGTGACGCCAACAAGATAATCACACATTGTTGTGCCCGTTTCCCAGGATCAACCCATGATTCCATGGTCCTGCGGAACTCAACCATCCCACGCTACATGGAGCGACAAGCCGGACAACGTTCATGGCTACTTGGTGAGTAGCAGGGCAAGCACATGTCAGTGGGTGGGGGGGGGAAGAGATAAATACTCCAACTGGGTGTAGCTTGTCGTCCGTAGGACAAATGGACATACACATGTAGGCCCATGTACATCTAGGAAGGCCGCAATCTACCTGAGATGAACCCACATGCAAGTATAAGCTACACAACATACCGATAAATCTAGGCCTAGAAACATTAAGCAACCATCCACATCCACATTGCACAACATTCAACACCACAAAATACACCAATCTCCTACATGCCGTCCAGACAGTCATACAGAATCTGCGCTGCACAACCACAATAATGCAATGTGCCCTTGAGTGCATGCAAAGGGATCACCCCTACCCATGGCATTGTACCACGCACCTATAGCACCACTGAGGTGACGCCTCTCAGCATGGCAACATAAATTTATGAATGGCACTACACTAGCAGTGTGGTAACAATTCTACCTGGGCCCAAGGACATGTAAGACCTGGCCTGAATTCTGCCTGGGCCCCAGGACATGTCAATTACTTTAGGAGGCATTAATGGGGCATGTTCACTTGCATGGTCGAGCTCAACTTTGCACATTGCAGTCACACAGACCGTCTGCATGCATGCTGCCAATTGTGGACTACAATCACAATGCAAAGTCAATTTGTGTGATATGAACAGGCCGCTCTTGATGTGAACATTAACAAGAACCCATTCGTCCCCCCCATACAGGTGATGCTGGCTATCCCCTGAAGAGGTGGCTGCTTACCCCTGTACGGAACCCACAGAACAGGCATGAAGAGGACTACAATCGTGCACATACCCGTTCCTGCATCGTGATCGGGCAGACTTTTGGCCATTTGAAGACACGGTTTAGGTGCATTAGCAGGTCTGGTGGCTCTCTCCTGTATGGCCATGAGAAGGTTGCCAAGATCACCATGGCATGTGTCATACTGCACAATATGTGTATCAGACAATGTGCCACTGCCCCCAGACGTAGAAATAGAAGCACCTGACGAGGATGATGGTGATGAGTACAGAGTTGACAGGGATGCAGGTCATGCAAGATGGGATGGCCAGGAGGGACGTGCTGTGAGACAGCATCTGATCAACCAAATATTCTGAGTTACAATTTTTCTTTTTGTGGGAATGGATATGGGCAGTTATGCACTGGTGTCTGTTTGGAAGCGCACAATGGACCCTGTCGCCAATATAACACACATACACAATGAAGAAGTCCAAGCCTGTGTTTGGATCAAACACCAGTGTATTGAGAAATGTAAAGATGTAAAAGTGCATGTCCCCAAACATCTCACCAGCCTTCCCCCCACAACAGTGCAAAAACACCCTTCCCCCCACAACAGTTCAAAAACACCCTTCCCCCCCCCCAACAACAGTGCAAAAACACCCTCCCCCCACAACAGTCCAAAAACACCCTTCGCCCCACCCCCCAAAACAGTTCCTCATGTGTCTGCCACAATGTTTTCATCCAGCCATACACGCGGAAGCTTGACCATGCACTCCCTATTCGCCATTGCCACCACCAGCATTGGGAGGCTGCCTAGACGTGCGCCTGGTGGTGTGTGAGGAGCAGCATAGGGGGCTTGTCTGCCTCGAACTGGCAGTTGAGGAAGTGGCCGACTGTCCAGGTGGTGGTGGTGGTGGGAACTGGTGGTCCATTGCGTCCGCTATCCGTGTGAGGACCTCCCTAAGTCGGACAATCTCCCCACACAGCCTGTCTGTACAGGCCTCCATCCCCTCCCTGGAGTGCCTTGCTGTCTCCGCAATGTCCGCCCTGAGACGGGCAGCCTCCTCCACATGCTGCCCAACCAGCACAGTTATTTCCTGTTGTCGCTGGCTGATGCTGGCCAAGTCGAGGGCAGTGTTGCGTTCTGGTGGTGTGGCTGCTGTGCCCTCTGATGCAACCAGGTCAACAGGTGAAGCCACCGGAGGGCTACTAAAACCTCCCATGTTGTCCTCACCAGTGACACTAGACCCAGGTGTCTGCTGTGGTAATGCCTCGGGGGCTCCAGGGGGGGTTGGGGTGTGCATCCCCATGTGGTAATCGGTCGTATCCTCCACATCCGAGAGTGGTGCAGTGGCTGCCACCTCTCCTGCGGCACTAGTTGCAGCTGAGGGTGGGCCCTCTGTGGTTGGGATCGGTGGTGGTGGGTTCACCTCCGGAGGTGGGGCAGTTGGTGGTGTGGACACTTGCATCTTGGCAGTGGCGCTCCACCGATGTTTGCCACTCTGCATGTGGACCCTTCTACCTTTGCCCCTTGATGTCGTGGGGGTGTCCTCTGTGTCCTGTGCCCTTGATTTTTTACTCGCAGGGGGTGCCTGAGATGCAGTGGCAGCATCCTCACTGTCTGTATGTGAGCCTGTCGGGGACAAAGAGGGGGATGGCATTGGCTACGGTTATATGTACTTCATGCAGTATACATCAATAATGCAGTTGTGGGCATTTTGACTTCATTGTTAAGGATGCAGGTTATGTGTCAGTTCAGTGGCTCATCCATGCATGGTTGTGTGTGGCACTTGTCTCTGGTGATGTGTGTATGTGTTTGGGTTTGACACCGACATAGCCAGGGTTACATGCATCTGTGAGTGTTTGGCCATGCATGAGGTGATTCTGGCCTCACATTTAGGGGGGGCGGGGGGGACAGTAGATTCACATTGCATACTTTCATGTGTACACTCACCTCCATCTGAAGTGGTTGCCACGCCATGCTCCATTGTCCCGACTCCCTCTATGGATTCCACTCCAATGGGGTTGGCACAGGTCTCTTGCCATTCCTTCAATTTTATAGGGGAATCAGATCCAGCTGATGTGGCAATGTTGTGGTTTGCTGATAGGATGCTTCTAACCCGTAGTCGGAGATCATCCCACTGCTTTCTGCACTCACGCACATTGCGGGTGGTGGTGCCCACGGCACTGACTTTCAAGGCAACCTCAGCCCAGATTGCCTTCTTTCTGATTAGTGTCTCCCGACGCATGTCGCTGGCAAAGACCACGGCGGCATTGGCAGCAAGGGTCTGGAGGAGCATAATTAGCTCCTCTGTGGTGAATTTTTCCTTCCGCTGCCGGTCGGTAGTTTTTTTTTTACAGCCTTCGGCATGTCGTGGGTGTCCCTGTGGATTTACTACAAACTACTCAGAACAGGTCCAGGGGGCAGAGGATGGCAATGGATTGTGTTTTTAAAGATGGCCGCCGTGCTCTTTCCCGTTCCTGTGCGATGACGCTATATCCGGTTCCGGTATTTAACGGTCACCGCTAATAGCAGTGGCCGCTATTTGCATGCAGCTTGAGGGCGGAGGTGCTATCTGCACTTTCGTCAAAGCCGGTAAGGGACTTTTTGGGGACTTTGGCGGCATAGCAGTGAGGTCATTACCGGCATGGCGCTATGCTCGTGTCCGCGTACTCGTAATGGTACGCTATTAGCGCCCTTTTGCGAGGGCAGACACGTAAATAGCACCATGCCAGTAATTTGCGATTTTTACCGCACGTGTAATGAGGCCCTTAGACTTGTAAAACATTATACATTTATAAACACAGTGATCACCTTATTTCTCGCCTTTACTTTATACCCAATACCGGGTTTGAGACGTCACCTTACATAATCCTGATTATGTGTTATATATTTCACTCTACCCACACTGGGATTTGAGACGTCTCCTAACTCCCTTGAGCCAAGACTTCTAGGCGCTGCCTCTTCACAATATTTCCAGTTACTCAAATTATTACAATTTCATCCCCTTATTTGCCATTCCCCTTAGTCTACTCACCATTTGTTAACTGACTCAAGGGCTTCGGTATAGACTCTTCCTTCAATCCAACCACGTCACCTTCCGTCCGTTGAACGCCCATGGAAACCGGGCAGGAATTTCATCAAAAGGGAACATGCCCACCCACCCAGTTCTTCATGCAAGTGTAAACCCGCATTTGTGTGTGAATGGGCAGTGTGTCCATTTTTTGTGGGCATTTTTTTCTTTCTCCTCGTTCTCTCCTTTCACATTGATTTGTGCTCCCAGTGTGAAGAGATTGCCTAGCAGACATGGTATGCTCCACCAGCAGGGGGAAGCAGGCCTGTCTGAGGTGTTTTCATCTCAGCGATGATGGGAGCTCCCCTGCCAACAAATGCAGGTAGAAGGACCCCTGAGGCACAAAGCCCCGAGGGGATCCTCGTGAGAGACAGCACCGGGAGATACAAGAGGGAGAGAGCGCTCTGGAGAATCACAGAGGGCAGCCAGGCCCTCTGCCGTGTTGGGACATCCCCAGAGGCTGTCCACTTTCCGGCCCGGCATTTCTCTCTCCCCTACCCAGGTTTGAGAGGGTGTGCTGGGGTCGGGAGCTGTAAGAGAAAGTTGGCAGGTGCTGTACTAAACTAAGCACTGGCAGCGCTCTGTGAGGAACACAGCAGTCTCTCTCTCTCCTCGCCATGTGTTAGCTGCCAGGTAGGAGTGGGGAAGGGGCACCGCATATCACGTGTGCAGTATATTGTTATTGTTATTTTGCATTTATATAGTGCCTTATATACCATTGGTATGGTCTGAAGGCACTGGTAGGTTGAACGCCCTTGGGAACCGAAGTTCATATCAGTAGAGAGTCCAAAGGGTGCATGTGGGCACTGGGTATGTGTGCAGCTCATGCGGTATCCGTGTAATAGCTGCATTCTAGTGGTAGGTGTGCTGGTTGAGAGGACAGGAGTATGTGTTCGTTCTGGCAGGATTTATCCAGAGCGGATATGGCTGTGTTAGGCCTCAGGAGAACGCCTGGCTGGGGGGTGTGTTACCAGCAGTGATTACTTAGAATGACGTGGAGTGAGCGGCAAGTGTTGGTATGAGAACAGTTATACCGAATGGTGTCATAGTATCACTGTGTTCTAGTTGAGTGGTGATGTAAGGAGAGAGTAAGCTTGGTGGTGGGATAAGATGGGTTATATACCCTTTCAGATATTCTCCGCATTCCAAATCATACTATATTTGTTGCATGCTCCAGTCCGTTCCATGCACTCCTATCCACTCCATGCATCCCAGTCTGTTCCGCCGCGTGCGTTCGAGTTCGTTCTGTGCGCTCTAGTTCACCATGTGTACTCCAGTCGTTGTGGGTTAGATGCTCTTTAAGCGTTATCTGCGTTCCAAACCTTACATTGTACGTTACGCAATTCTATGCGCTTCTGTCAGTTCCATGCCCCCCTATCCACTTTGTTTGCCCCACACATGCACTCTTGTCGGCCTCATGCATGTACCGACTCATCCCCTCTAGCCCCTCACCCCCCTCTACCCACTCACCCGTTCTGCGCACTCACCCCTTCTGCGCACTCACCCCTTCTGCGCACTCACCCCTTCTGCGCACTCACCCCTTCTGCGCACTCACCCCTTCTGCGCACTCACCCCTTCTGCGCACTCACCCCTTCTGCGCACTCACCCCTTCTGCGCACTCACCCTCTCTACACATTCTTCCTCTAAGGGCTCAACCCCTCTACGCAATTCAACCCCCTTTACGCACTCATCCCCATTACGCACTCATCCCTCTACGCATTCATCCCTTCGACGGACTTATCTGATGCCTGCACTCACCTGTTCCCCACACTCATCTACTCCCCGCACTCATCTGCTCCCCACACTCATGTCTTTCATGCATTCAACATCAGTATCCTGTCCCATATATTCATCTCTACACTCATGTTCTATACCTTCATCCGTTCTGTACACTCATTCACTCTATACACTCATTCACTCTGTACACTTATCCGCTCATATGCTCTAACACTCATCCGCTTTATCCACTCATCCACTCTATTCACTCATCTGCCCAATCCACTCATTCTCTCATCCATTCTATTCTCATCTACTCATTCTCTCATCCGTTCTATCCACTTGTCCGTTCTATCCTCTCATCTACTCATTCTCTTGTCCGTTCTATCCTCTCATCCACTCATTCTCTCATCCGTTTTATCCACTTGTCCATTCTATCTTCTCATCCACTCTATTCACTCATCCGCCCTATCCATTCATTCATCCGTTCTATCCACTCATTCTCTCATCCGTTCTATCCACTTGTCCTCTCTGTCCACTCATCCGCTCTATTCGCTCATCCCTTCTACGCACTCACCCCCTCGGCGCACTCGCCCCCTCGGCGCACTCACTTCTACGTACTCATCCTCTACACATTCTTCCTCTCTACGCACTCATCCCTCTACACGATTCAACACTTTTACTTACTTATCCCCACTTCGCACTCATCCCTCTATGTATTCATCCATTCTACGCACTTATCTGATCTCCGTGCTCATTTGCTCCCCGCACTCATCTGCTCCTCAGTCATCTGCTTTACAGACTCGTGCCTTTCACGCATTCAGCAACGATATTCTGTCTTATATGTTCATCTCTACACTCATCTGTTCTGTACAGTCATTCACTTTGTACACTTTTCCACTCATACGCTCTATCTACTCATCCGCTTTATCCACTCATCCAGTCTGTACACTTATCCATTCATACGTTCTAACACTCCTCCGCGTTATCCAGTCTATTCACTCATCTGCCCCATCTACTCATCCGCCTTATCCACTCACTCTCATCTGTTCTATCCACTTGTCCATTCTATCCTCTCATCCATTCTATTCGCTCTTTCCATTTGTTCGCCCTATCCACTCATTCTCTCATCCGTTCAATCCTCTCATCCACACTTTTCGCTCATCCGTTCTATCCTCTCATCCACTCTTTTCGCTCATCCATTCATCCGCCTTATCCGTTCAATCCTCTCTTCCACAGTCACTCCTCCGCTCTATACTCTCCTCTCTATACGGTCCTCTGCTCTAAACACTCCTGCGCTCTATACACTCCTGCGCTCTATACACTCCTCCGCTCTATACATTCGCTAGGTCTACCCACTCTTCACACTTCCATATTCATGTGTTGTCCATATTGATTTGATTTGCTCTACGTACTCATCAGGTTCACATACTCGTCTTTTCGACACACTTATCCCATATACGCTCATCCGTTCTGGACATTCGTCTGTTTTACGCACTTCTGCGTTCTACTCGCTTCTCTGTATTACGCACTTATCCGCTCTACACGCTTGTCCATTCTATACATCCAGCCGCTCTACACACTCATCCACTCAACATGTTCATCCATTCCATACACTCATCCGGTCTACATATTCATTCGATTCCCACATTCATTCGGACTATATAGTTATCTGTTCTAAGTAATTTATCTATGCCATTCACTTTGTTTACTCTGCATGCATTCTATCCATTTCGGGAGTTTAAATCTCTTAGCTGTTCCCGTATGATTCATTCTTATTAACCATTTCACTGTTTTGATCTACTTTGTTAATTTAGTTCTGTTTGCCTTTCTAGATTACATTGGGGGGACGTTAGCTGTCAGTTTCTCGCCTCAGGAGGTTTGATGGATTGGTGTCATTGAGTTGCTGTTGGTCTGTTTGGTACAGGTTGTTTTAGGTGAAGAGCCAGGTTTTCAGCAGTTTGCGGAAAGCCATTAAATCCTCAGTCTGGCGGATGTGGGGTGGGAGTGAGTTCCATAGCGTGGGGGCCAAGGCTGAGAAGGATGATCCACCTAACCTATGAGTTTGTCTTCGGAATGACTAGGAGGCCGGCTGAGCTTGATCTTAAGGTGCGTGGAGGGGGGGAGGGGGGGTTGTAGGGTTTTAGCTTGTCTTGAAGATATTGAGGTCTGGTTTTATGCAGTGCTCGATGGGAGATGCACAAGGTTTTGAAAGTCACCCTGCGGGCTACTGGAAGCCAGTGCAGCGTCTTAAGGGCTGGGGAGAAGTGGTCTCTTGGGCCAAGCGCGAGAAGTAATTTGGCTGCAGCGTTTTGTGCCCTTTGGAGTTTATTCAATTGGTATGCGTGGACACCGAGTTATATGGGGTTTGCGTAGTCAAGTCTTGATATAACGATTGATTGGACCGCGGAGAGTCTGTTGGGAAAGGAGAGATATGGAAAGATGCACCTAAGGGTTTTAAGGTGGTAGTGGCAGGACTTTGAGTCGTTGTTGACTTGGCGCGAGAGTGTTAGGTCAGAGTCAAGGGTGCATCCAAGATTTTTCACCGAGTTGGAGGGGGTCGGTGAGTTGCCCATGGCGGATGGCCAGGGTAGTGGGTGTGGAAGAAGTTTGGGGTTGCCACATACCATGATTTCCATTTTGGAGGGGTTTAACAGGAGGTGGCTTTGGGTCATCCAGAGTTCTATATCAAGGAGGCAGGAGGTCAGGTCGGCAGTTGGGTTTTGAGTTCAGGAGTTTTAGAATTAGTTGAGTGTCGTCGGCGTAGTTGTAGCACATGATGTTGTGCGAACGAATTATTGGCGGGAGGGTGATCAAGTAGAGATTGAACAGGAGAGCGGATAGGCATGCTCCTTGTGGGTCTCCCGTGTCGACTGGTCGGGCTTGGGAGGTATAGGTGGAGAGTATTGTTATTTGGTACCAATCTTTCAGGAATTAAGCTATCCATTTAAGAGCGGTTCCACGAATTCCTAGGGAGTGGAGGTGGCCTAGGAGGATTGAGTAATTGATTGTGTCAAAGCAGCGGATAGGTCAAGAAGGATTAGTGCCGCGCATCCTGCAGAGTCTGCAGTCATTTTAAGGTCATCCCAAATTGAGGTTAGGGTGGTTTCAGTTCCGTGACGAGCTCTGAAACCTGATTGAACAGGGTATAGAAGATTGTTGGCTTCGACAAAGGCATTTAGTTGGGAGTAGGCAGTTCGGTCTATGAGTTTGCCAAGGAATCTGGTGTCTGAGATGGGGCGGTAGTTTTTGGGCTCGAGCGAAGGCTTTTTAATTAGAGGTTTGACATGAATCATTTTGAATGACTCGCAAAATATACCAGAGGAAAGAGGCATTTATGATGGATCTTGCGTGTTCACCTGCACAGGTGGAAGCGAAAATTTCTTTGAGGGTTGTGGCTGGGCAGGGGTCCAGTGGCGAGCCAGATGGTTTACGGGCAGATAGAAGTTTGAGAAATTGCTCCGGTGATTATTGGACTAAAGGATTCAAACGTTGGTTGCGTAGTGGTTGCAGCTGGTGCGGTGGCCGGTAGGGGGGGGGCAATTGCTTGGAGGACGTAAGATAGCCAGTTTGGTGGCTAGAGTATTTGTTCTTTCGAGAGCCGTGGTGAAAAAGTGGAAGGAGAGTGAGTCGCACAGTGATTGTGAGGGAGTCGGGACGGTCGTGTTGCAAGCTGGCTTGGTGAATTCGGAGATGATTTTGTGGAGTTCTTTGCTTGGATTTTTGCAGTTTAGGAATCTGGAGTTGTAATGGGCTTTTTTTGCTTTCCGGATTTCAGCCTTGTACTGATAAAGCTGTCGGGCCAAGGTGGCCCTATTCTCCTTGGTTTTGTCTTTTTGCCATTTGCGTTCTAGGTATTTATATAGTTGTTTAGTGTTCTTCAACTCAGGAGTGAACCATCTGGGGAAGAAGCCACGACGGGCTGACGGTTTGCAAGGGGGTGTGAGCCGCATCAGGGATGTGTTGAGCCATGAGTCAAAGGTGTCAGGGGTTAGTTGTTTGTTGAGTTGGCAGGTAAGTGGTGGATAATGGAGGAGTGCGTTGGCTAGGTCCGGAACGATTATTAGTTTTTTCCAGCATTTGCGTAGAATCGGAGGTTCAGATTCGAGTACGGGAAAGGGGTGGGAGGGGGGGTGGGAGGGGGGGTTATGGTCGGGCGAGCGAATGGTTAACGAGAGAATGAAGTGATCGGACAAGAGGGTGGGGGGCTTTAAATGAATCAGGGTGTTGGAGCTAAAGATGACATCAAGAGTGTGTCCTTTATAGTGCGTTGGGCCGTTTATGTGGTGTTGGAGGTTAATTGCCTCCAAACCGTCAACCAGAGAGTGTCATAGGGTTGGTGGGGATGTCGAGCCATATGTTGAAGTCTCCGAGAAGGGTGAGGTTGGGATGGTTTAGTTGAAGGGTGGCAATAGAGTCACAGAGGTTGTTTGCAAATTGTCTATTGTATCCAGGGGGCCTGTAGATTATTAGGAAGCTGTGTGAGAGCGACGGGGAGAGAGATAGTCTAACGAGGAGAGATTCGCAGGAAGGAATGGAAGGTTGGCTGTCAGTGATTGATGCGTGGAAGAGAGACTTGAAGACGAATGCTACTCCCCCTCCTCTGGAGGGACGGTTCAGTGGGATGGGTTAGCCTCACGGAGAGTGGTGCTGAGGTATAGTACCTCAGGCAAGCAGTGGGTGCCCATTCAGCGGACGAGGTGGAAGGCCCCAGTGGTATGTAGAGGGTGCTACTAACCCCGTTGTGGAGGTGTTCCTCCACCCTCCAGGGGCCCTGGTTTGGCCCTGCGTTGTTAGCAGTGCTCTGCCGGTTTGTTTTTTCCCCCCTCGTGTGGGGCAGATCAGCCCAATGTGGCATTTCACAGTCACGCACGTGTCTAGTGCAGCGGTATGGGCAGGGAAAACTGATGTGGGGAAATGGACGGTTCACCCGAGCAATACTGGTTTCATGGTGAAACAGGACTTTGTCTGCCTTTCTCCGGTTATATCAGCCCAGTTGGAAGGTGATATACCCATTTCGGACCTAAGAAAATAGGCGGCACTGTGGGGAAATTGGAGATTCTCTTTAGGACATATCAGGGAGCTCGGCTGTCTACAGATGGTGGTTGGTTACGTCCAGGTGTTTTGTCTGGTTGATTTGTGGGTCTGGTTCTAGGTATTGTGCGACCAGGTGGTAGACTGCAGCTACCAGAAGTATAGGCATTCTTGTGTGGGCTCAGGTTACCACCATTGCAAAGGGAGGTCAGCCCCCATCCTCACAGGGAACTAAATTAATACCATTTCATTATTTATTTGCCAAATGTGTATGAACCTGCTCCCAGGTGACCCAATGGATGCTGTTTATTTACCAAATGTGAATGAACTTGCTCCCAGGTGACCCGACTGAGGCTATTTAATTAGTTAATACCAGAGGTAATGGAAGGAGGACCTTTAAGTATGTATTGATTTTATTTACTAACCGAGAGTGCCTCAGCTAGGGGCCCAGTGGTGTAATATTACTCATGTATACCAAGGATCTGTTTTACAAATTCAGTTATATCAAAAGGCTGTCAAGCTATATCAAATTAAATAAGACCATAGGGGAGGGCCAATTCTCCCTCAGGGCAGCCAGCAAATATACAGAGGTCTGACATAGGCTTTCAGTGGAGGGTCCATCAATTATCCCCCTGGGTTTTCATTTGCAGGTGTGAAGTAAGGTGTAAGTATCCCAGCTCAGGTCTCCTACAGGTGGCTGCACACCCCTTCGTACAGAATCATAGGGAGCCACACCTTGCACAAGTTTATTTCCATCAGCCACTCTACACAGGAATCCCTGCGATCTTCCGACTAATGGCGGAGGACGCCCTATCGTCCGAAAACTCTGGAGCAGAACTAGTTTGGATCTTTTTGAACCATCTGCACCGCTACCACGCAAGCTTATAGCCCTTAAGTAAAGTCTATGTAATGGATAGGATCCCAGAGTAATTCGGAGTCCAAATAACCAAAACAACTCAGGAAGATTGCAAAGATACTGTTTTATTAACAATTTTCTAAAACAAGGAGTTTACAACGATCAACGGACATTTGCTCAGCCTCTCAATGATTTCTTCACAAAACAAACCTTATAGTAAAAATAAGTCAGAGGTGATGTCATACTACATGGCAAAGTACACAGTTTTCAATTGGTCTTCAAACTAGAAGGACCTTTATTTTATGGCCTTCTACAATTGGTTGGCATGCTAGCGCCATGTCTGGAACATTCGGTTCACTTAGCAGCATGCAAGTCCAGACCCAGGCGCAAGGAGGTGGACTTGACTACCTACCCACCCAATTAGCCCATCATCACCCAAGCCTTCTGCCATGAAGATTGTCTTTGAACTTGGCCTTGCAAAGTAGCCTTGTCTCTGGGAATATGTGGGAGTGCAGGCACTCGCTATCATTGTTCTAGGACTCCAATTTCAACTCTATTTTCATCCTTGGCTCACAAGACCACGATTTGGTCCATTTCACAAGGTTTTAAATGTCAAATGAATAAAACTTGGCACTCTGTGTTCTTTCTTTGCACCTTAACAAGAGACTATTCATCCTTTGTATGTTCCCTCCTTTCAAGAATAGATCTGGCTGCTTCAGTTTTGATACCAGGCAAGACAGCCTCACCATGCAACTCCACGATTTTCTGCTTATTCCTGCTGCAACACAATTCTCGCCTTTCCTGGGTCCTGGCGTACTTAAATTCATGACACGGATGTCCAGCTTCGTCTGCATTTTATTCACTACGTATTGCCAGCTTCTATGATAACTGACTCTACCTTGCGTTACAGCATCTATACAATTATTGAACCGTTGATTCTCTGCAACACTTCGTGTGCATGAAATCTTTTCGCATATAAAAGTTTACTCAATTCTTAACTTCATTAGCTTCTCTAGGATCCATGCATTCTCTTTAGCAAACACCTCAGAATATCACACGTCTCTTGTGATGTCACCAGCTCCGTTCCTTGCCCCTTCATATTCCTCAGGAAGTTCCTCCCTCAGATTGTCATCTCTTCAGGAATACATTTGATAGGGCATCTTTCGAATATATGCTGCAGCATTGGCACAACCACTGGTGTCAAGCATGCCACAATCTCCACTTTCCAACATACAGGAAGTAGGGGGGCAGGACTTCCTGCAGAGGCATGCAGCCGTTTCTTTACAGGTTGAAACGTGTCAGCGGACCACAATAATGATATTAAAACATAACTAACCACTGTAAAACGCAATATCATGACTTTACTGTTCTTAAGCACAAGGTAACCAGCCAAAAACAAACCCTCACACGAGGTGTGGGCAACACCTCAATCACCGGCAACCTCGCAGCTCAATTAAACACTCAACCCATGAAAACCCCAAGTGCAGCGCAAGTTGAGTCAGAATGTAGTGCCCAACCTACTTCTAGGTGGTTTGTGTCAAAAGCACCCAAGGCTAGTGCAATATGATGTTACATGGCTAGGCTTTTTTTTGTTGCTGAAATTGTTCCGCTGAAAAAACCACATGGGGCAGGTAGGGGAATACAAGGGGTAGCGGAGTGTGGGGAATAGGGACTAGATAATGAGCTGTGGGGGGGAATCCCCAACCAAATGAAAAAGTTGTTTTTACAACTTAAATATTTTGCCAGAAACTCCACAAAAGAAAACCTGCCGGTCTAAGAACATAGAACACTTAGTGCAAAGGTGCATTGGTCATGACTGATCGAGAAGGTGGTTGAAGAGGTTTAGTGTTCAGATTTTTTAAGTGTGTTGTGAGGGAGCGGCCAACTGCCATGTTTGATGGTTTAGGTATTAGCTGCAGAGCCGTGGTGGAGCCCTGTGTGACATGCCAGCAGTGTTGTGTGATGTCTTCTGCCATGAAAGCCGAGACTCTCATGGAGTCCATGAAAGCCGAGACTCCATGCCATGCCAGCAGTGTTGTGTGATGTCTTCTGCCATGGCATGGAGTCTCGGCTTTCATGGGTGCCCCGCTAGTAGAGCAACAGTGTTTTGTGGTTGGGCTGTGTTTCAGTGAGGATTGCAGAGTGAGTGGGTCACTCCAGTCTGCTTCAGCGTCTTATGGCTGAACATATTCATGCAGATAGGTGCAGCAGTAGTGGCTGGATGGGGTACCACTGTTGACGTCCAATGCTTGAATTGTAAAAAGAAAAACGAAGGCCCAAAGATTTTCTAGCACACTTCTTACTCATAATTCCAGTTAGCGCTCTGCCACTTTTGCCGCCACTCACGGCTGCTTCCCACAGTGACAACATATTTGGGGCTAAAGCTGCAACTACCACCGACTCATTGCTGGTGATGGAAGTACTTATTATGGAATATGTGATTTACAAATATCAAATCAACATAACATTTCTTACTAGTAGTCTTAAAATGAGACAAATGTTTAACTATTTCTTTAGTTACATAATCAAACCTTTTGCTCTGAATCTACAGATTGGAAGTGGAACTTATTAACCATCTAGCAACCAGCAAATAAACATGCGTCCCTTAGATGGTAAATTGATGGACAGATACAGGCAAAAATCAATGCCAAACTGATGAACTTCCTTGCTCAACATTACAAGATCTATTCACGAAAGATGCTCCTCCTTAGAAGTGTTCTTTTCCCCGACCTTACCCCTGTGTTGGTGCTGATAGCTGTGCCAATTTCAACCCACCCTGCAGTAGCACTGCTGCCAGATCTTACACTAGTGGAGCTGCACCAATGTCATGCAGCAGGAAGACTAGATCAGTGTGTGGGCATGGCCAGTACTAGTAACCAGCACTGTCACTTTCCAACTCATTGTTATTCATGTAAATGGGTAACTAACACTGCTGTGCCAGTGTGGGTTATCAGGTTCATGGCTTACAACGAGCTGTCCCAGGATGCAGAGACTCATGGGCAATGCACACTGGTGCTGGCTGTTGTGTAAAAATAATACAATGTCCAAAACACTAAATAATAATGAAACAGTCTGAGAAAATAAGTGCCAGGGCTGAGCTCTGGCAAACACCCCTAAAAATTAACTAAGCACTGGTGATGTCCTGTTAACTCATGGCCTTGATAACTGGTTGGGCTACTTGGTATGGCTCCTGTTTTGAATGCCGGCGGGACAGCAGTATTTTTGGGTGCTTGCTGCCTTGCATTGTCTGGATGCAGAGGGAAGAAATTAAGGCAACCCAAGTCGCCTAAACAGGAGGATCATTTAAGAAGAAAAAAAAAAACTGAACATGCGGAATTATGCATCAAAATCGCCATAGGAAGTTGATAGACTCCTAAATTAGATAACTGTAGATCTCGTTTACAAAATCTGATTGTAGCTCGTTCATGCCTTTCATGTATTCAGTTCATTAAGTTGAAGAAATGTGTGAACAACAAACCGATGCACATGGGTGCTTGTGTTTTTAAATGTGCTCAGACGTTTTCGATATAAACCATTACGGAACAAATATTTCAAAAAAGGTAGCAGGCGCTCCTCTCCAGAAAGAACATGGCATGATAACCTGTTCTGTGGTGCTCAGAGGCACAGCTCCACTTCACTGATGAGGCCCAACAAGGCTGAAACACGTGCATGGGGTTGCTGTTGGTACTCTTGTTCAGAAGGGAATTGCCATAGCATTTCAGTGCTGGACTGCCCATGTGGGCGCGGGACAAAGACTGATATGCAAATGAATATTTCCCATCTGTGAAAGTTACAGCGAGCAAAAAGCGTGTGCTGCAAACTCATCTCAAAGTGGGGAAAAAAAAAAACAAGTTTATCATGCCATGTTCTTTCTGGAGAGGAGCGCCTGCTACCTTTTTTGAAACATTACAGAACAAATATCCCAAAGAGGTCTGGTATTGCACTGGATTAAAAAAAAAAAAAAACTGTATTTTTCTAATAGCGGACTACTGAATGTATGGTTGTGATCAATGCATTATGCTAGAGATCCTTTTATTATAAACTTTTAAAGTTGAGAGCAACTCAATTTTCAACTGGTAAGTAGAATTGTGTCATGGTAACCTGGGGCAAGGTCGCTGAAGGCCCCAAGGGGCATTTGGAGAAACTTCCCATGTGGCTGTGCTAGTGTCCATGCAGTGGTGCAACTCAGATCGGGCCATTGTGCAGAGAAGTCCTGAAGCCTTTGAGTGGGACGGTACACCTGGCATTGATGGAGACCAGCAGTAGCAGCAGCATTCAGAATTACCTGGAGACACTAGACCCAAAGAATGTCACGTTGAACCAGTCCTGCTCAATTCCTACGATAGCCCTGCCAATGGTGATGCAAGTGTTTTGTGAGAGAGGAGGTCTAATTTGCAGCGTAATATGAGGTAATAGCCAGATGAAGCTATAGCATTAACCTGGACCTCAATGTAAGCGAGGAGCCAAAAAGAAATCCTCAGGGTTGCACAGCACTTTGCAGTTGCAATTATCTTCAATTGAGAAATACTATTAAGCCTTGACATCCGAGCATAGCCCATACCACAAGAAAGTAATACAAAATTGGTTTACAAAAAAACAATGCTGTGCCAAAATCACCAGATAGCCCCAAGACAGTTTGGATGCCATCCACATAATTCTGGACCAGTGCTTGTTGAGTAGACTAATCATCATATAGGGGATTTGTGTACACATTAAACAGTGGTGGCCGACAGGATTCTCCCCCTCCCGAGCCACGTCACATTCGGCAGGCAACTTGACTGACTGAAAAGACAATTGTAATATTTTGTTGATTGGCCCATCAACACAAACCAAAAAGGAGGAGAGCCAGATAGTCACTATGGGGTATAGGTTTAATATAACATTGACCACAGAGAGCTAAAGGCTGCGATCAGTAGGATCAAAGGCTGCCAATATCACCAGCCCCAGAGTTTAGTGTGCATTGGCAGGCCCTAAATAACTGAAGGAGGGTGAAGTAGCCAGAAAAAGAATGCAGAAGATGCCAGGTCATGAGGGACCTGTAGATAACAGGGTAGGGCCTCAGAGTAACCAGCAGTGTGAAACAGCACCGTGGAGCGATAGAACCATGGCAAACACACGAGATTATACAGCAATGGTAGTCCTAGTGGGGCAAACCGCAAAGACATCTAGGGTG
The DNA here is from genome assembly GCF_040938575.1 of Ambystoma mexicanum. Lineage (NCBI taxonomy): Eukaryota > Metazoa > Chordata > Amphibia > Caudata > Ambystomatidae > Ambystoma > Ambystoma mexicanum. The sequence continues at coordinate 764,001,384 of NC_090937.1, read as the reverse complement.
GGCAACAGTGGCCATCAGGGCATTAGGTCACAGCACAATGTTGGCAAGATGACCAGTGAAGCAAAATACAGCAGCAGAACTTGCAATAGACACTAGAGGTTGCTCAAGTGGGAATCATTGGTGTGAAATGGGAAATCCAATCCATGGTGGGGCATGCGTGAGCTAGGGACAATGGGTCCCCCAGGAGTAGAGTCGAGGTGGACATCTAGGATCAAGCACACCAACATGGCCCCAAGTCCATATTCAAAGCCTCGAGAAGGCTGGCATAGGAGCCTAGGATTCTCTGAGGTCTTAATAGCCTTCAGGCTTTGCTAGAACGGACAGAGGGCAAGGCACGTCCACAATGAACTTCAACAGAGACTGAAGAGATTAGTTAATAAAGGAATATGAACAAAACCCAGCTGGATTAATCTAGATCAATTATATGTGGAAGCCAATTATATGTGGGAAGCCCTGTGGCAGGTACGATACCCAGAGTGCAACAGCACCTCGTTTCAGTGTCTTCAAGCCCCCTAAAACAACATGTGTGCATTGAAGACACATTGCAGAGGCAGAATGAATTGCATAATGTGATGTTCGTTAGAGACTGGCAAGCATCCCAAATAACAGACTCATCCAATTGTGCATGGAACAGTGTTTTGCCAATATGGATCTCTAAATTAACCTGCAGCAGCTGTGAACATGACACTAAATACAAAAATAATATATGCAAAAGCAAATTGTTTTTCTATGCTACCAGAAGCACGCAAGGCTTAGCTGGAGGCTCTACCACCTCACTCGATTTTCTGTGCAGTGATAAGAGGTTCATTGAAGAGCACACCCCCAAAATTCAAGTCTAATAGTGGCCGATCACTCATACTCGCACATACAAAAACATAGGTCTGCTATTGTTCAGTACAAAAATATAAAGCACAATTTCAATAAAAATAAAAAAAAATCACTAAAACATCCTTACACATAGAATTGATCCAAGGGTATTAGTAAGTGCACACTAATACACATTATTCTCTACCAAAGAATGTGTGCAAGATTTTTCAAACAATGACAGTCTGCATACATCTAGTAGCGATTAATAACCATGCATCACCTACACATCGGTTAGATAACTACACAGTGCAGGCAATCATTCCAACTCAATCCCAACTGCTTTGGACAAAGACACCATTGAACTTCTTCCCCTAATAACAGGTTTGACAAAATCCCATATGCCATTTTTTCTTTACATTTGCTCAAATAATTGTCAGCACTGTAGCAATATAAATGAATCCCCCATGACTTGTGTTGACACTACTAGAAAGGTCTAGATATCATGAATCCACAAAATGAACAGTTCACAGAATCCAGCTGGGATGAGTATTTGAGAGCTGTGCGCTCCCCGCTCCATTTTAAAAGAAACAAACATTTAGTGGCCTTTGCCACATCGTGGCTTATGGACCTTCCTTCCAGTCTTCTTCCTTGTTCCCTCCCACCCCACCCCCAAACTCTGATTGGTTGCGCTTTTTCTTTTATGGGAGCACAGTAGGACTGCCCGTTGCAGCCCCCTGCTGCTAAGGGCCCCAAGGCAAAGGGTACCTCCAGAAGAAGCAGCTCCAGACCATGTTAGCCTGTGGAGCCTGCAGCAGTCAATCAGCAGTGACTGACAAGGTAGGCAAGGTCTTGACAGGGGGACCAGCAATTACTGCTCCTCATTAGACTGACCGACACATCTTATTATCCCATTATCATATTACCAAACAGCCTGTAGTTTGTTGCACATTAGTGTATGGCGATTATGTTAGTCAGCCATATGTTGCATTCAGGCAGATTGGATGGCAAATTGTCCACTGTTGCACTCACAGCAAAGACATTTACCCCTCCACACCCTTATCCCAAACCTTGTAGCTACTTCCAGCATTGTTATACCCTCATCCAGGCATCTCTCCCGCTATCCAGCTGTCCCAAATCAAGGTGCTACTGTGTTTTGCAGTCTAATGTGGTTGCCCCCCCCCTTTTGGGCACCCCACCCCTCTAACCAGGTGCCCCAAAACCCACTCCTACTTACCCCACCTTAAACACTCCTCCCCCTTACCAGGTGCCCCAAGCTCAGGTGAGTGCACATCTACTGTTGTACCCCAGTTGGACGTGCCCCCCTCTACTCAGTCACACAATCCAATGTACCTTTCCACAGGCCAGACACCATGCCACATACTAACCAAATAAGCGCTGCATGCTGGTGCACCAGTAGGCCCGACTAGATCCACCACACCCTAACCCAGCCATCCCCAATGCATAGCCCATCATTGCAACCCTCGACCTCATCTCACAGTCACCCCCACCCACCCTCCAAAACTCAAGGTATACATCCCTCCTCTCTTGTTCAACCCCCCCCCCCCTCCCCAACTGCTACACCCTCCACGTAGAGGTCACTCTGCTCAATCAATAGCGACAAGATGGAGTGGGAGCTGAAAACAGGACCGCTCAGTGACCCAGTTAAAAATCCTTCCCACCCCACCAGATAGCTACTCACCTGCACCCTCTGCTTGCACCTCTCCCAAACAGCCTAGCACCGCCCCCCCCAAACTCACACCACTTCTCTTAGTACAGCAAGAGCAGCCCTGGCCAACCCCCCCCCCCCCCCACAGCCCCTCCGTCTACTCTCACCCACACCCCATGGGCTGCCCCAAAGTACAGAAAAGGCCCAGACCAAGGCTACCTCGGGCTCCTAGCATCACCAGTTCTGTAACCCAGATCCCAAACCCTGCCACCTCACTATAGGGCTCAAACCTCCCCACCAGCATTCATCCTGGCCCTAGCCCTATTCCCCCCTTTGCCTAATCCCCCTCCTCCTTGTCTTAAAACTCCCACCCCGACCAACCCCTGCCCACCCCCAACACAGGTTACACCCTCCCCCAACCACACCACTCCACTCCACTCCTACCATTCCCAACCCGACCAACACTTGCAAGCATACCCCACCAACTCTATTTCACCCTCAACACCACCACCAGGTCAGTCTCCAAAAATCAATTTCACATCTTTGACCTCATCACAGAAGAAAATCCAGATGTCCTTTTCATCACAGAGACCTGGTTTGCTGAGGATTACGAGCCCATTGCACACAAGGCCTTCAGACCCGGGTACGACCTTACTGTTTGTAACAGATCATGAATGGGCGGAGGACTTGCGATACTACATAAAAATTCCCATTAATAATGAAAGGACACCTCAGCCAACACCACAGACTACGAATCCCTTCTGGTACACTCAGCCTCGCACAGCTTCCTACTCATCTACAGACCCCCTGGGTGCAAAAACTTTGCAGACACTCAACCTAACATCTCCACAACCACCCACACTGGAGGTCAAACCGTCAATGCAATCTTCAGCTCCACAAACATATCCCCACTCCCCCCCCCCCCCCACGCTGCCCCCACATCATGGGCATATCACTCAGCAATCTTCTCCGTACCACTGACCACCACAGCCCTTGCCCAAGACCATGCCTGACCACCATTAACCCCCACACCTCTCACTCCGCTATGGAATAAAGTCATCACCCCAGATCTAGCCAACTCCCTCCTCACCTCTCTCCCAACACTCACTCCAGGAAGGGCCTCCCCCATCAGATTTTGACCTTGTTCTCCAGAGACCTTATACCCCTCATTCCAACAAAACAAACCTCTCAGATCAGGACCCACACCCAGGTGGTACACCACCAACCTCAAATCACTAAAAACCGGCAAGCACCGTCTGGAAAAGACCTGGAAAACCATACCTATGGCCCAGAACAAACCACCCTAGTAAGACTAACCAGAGCATACAGATTGGAAATCAGAAAAATCAAGCAAGCATTCTAGGGGAACAGAAACTTACACTCTGGCAACCCCAGCAAGGAACTGCACAGAATCATTTCTGAATTCAACTCCCCTGCCTGCATCCCATCTCCCAATCCCTATGTTTCAGCAGGACATCCATAGTCTTGGAACTTTTGGCACTGCACTGGGGTCAAGTGAGGAAGCAGGGGTGCTGGGTGGCAAAGAGGGGGTGCCGTTTCGCCCACCAGCCTTCGCCCCTGCCAAAGACAGTGGGGGGAAAACAGGCGAGGTTGGGTCTGTTGTGCTGGAGGACAGCAGCCGCTGGTTTAGAGCAGAGCAGACTAGCCTTTGAGCCAGCTAAGTGCTCTCAATGCCAACACAGCATCTAGGTACTGCAGTAGGATTTGTTTGAAGCAGAAAACCAGACAGGCTATGACGAGTTAGGGATTGTAGAAGCCTGGGCACGGCTCGGATGAGGAGCATCCTCAATAAGCGTTGTGGTGGGGTCTAGAGTCAATGTCAAGAAGTAACCAGTAGTTCCATTGCAGCAGCCTGGATGCATCAAAGCTGCCCAAATTGGCTTCTAGGCAGTATGGAGCTACAGGAAGAGCCAGGGGGTGCTCGGTGTGTTCTGTGGTTGCTGGCAAACAGTCCAGGGTCTCAGAGGCGTTGTGGGGGGCAAGGAGAGGCCTTTCTTCTGTCCATCCCAACCAAGATACTTTGTAGAGAGCACTTGGGTTCTGACACCACCAGTGTGGGTCCTGGGTACCAGTGTCTCAGTTGCAGAAGGCCCTGTGCAGCCAGTTGGTCATCCCCCAAATAGGCTCTTTGGAAAAATGGGGGAGTGACCTTTGCACTCGTGGTCTTTCCCTCTCTGGTAGAGGACATTGAATAATTCCCTGGAACCTGTTTGGAGTTCAAAGATGAATCAACTTAGGAGAGGGTGGAAGTCTCCCCACCCCCCCCCCCACAGCCCCACTAGTGTAGGCAAAATATTACAATAGATTGGGCTAGACCAAGCCTGTTTAAAGGTGCAATGCAGGCTGCTGGAAAAACGTGCCCTTTCCTGTTGAGGCCATACCCAGAGTGCCTAGTCTTTATGAAGTTGGGCAAGGGACTGGAGTCTTTGCATTAACCAAACGATAAGACCCTACCGTGCTCTTCTTTTATGCACTGGTAGCTCCCAGGGAGAGTTGCTGTTCCGTGGAGGAAGGGGACAGCCTCTTTCAGGAGGCTGAAAGTAGGCTTCCTCGACTGGACCTACCATGGTTGTTGTGGGTGCACCCATCCCAGAGAGGTCAAACCACATCAGGCACTATTCTGAATAAATCAGTGTCCACAAAGTGGACAATGAAATTATAGCTACCATGTCAAAACAGTGAAAACAAGACATGGTTTATTTAGATGTTAATCTGCCATCAGGTTTTCTGGGTACAAATATATTTTGAACTCGAGGTGCAGACTGTTCAAGGCCACTTCTGCCTATTGGCACCTGGTGCCCCAGCAGCTGTGCTCAGGAATGCACATGGCCTTTGAACCCGTTTAGTTGCCACTGCAGGGTAGCTGCTGGGGAGGGAGGTAGGTGTTCACAGTTGCATTGGGCCTTTGCTTGGGAGCATAGCCTGCCTCCTAGACACGGCTTTCAGAAACAATTACTTGCATCATTTTATTCAGAAAAATCAAAGCTCAAGATTTCCCACTCTCCAAGAGGGGCGGATACCTGTGGCAGAAATGTTACTGTTTTTCAGTCCCAAACACCGTGAATATTGTTTTAGGCCAGAAAATTCAGAGAGGGCCAGTGAATGATCTGGTTCAGAAACTAAAAAGGTCAGAGTGAAGTTCAGCCATGGATGTTTGACCTAAAGGCACTGAAGATCAAGCAAGGGCAGGCCCTTTTCTGAACAATCATAACCATGTGACTTTGAAAACAGGCTGGGAGCAAGACTGAAGTGGGATGGGAAAAATCTGGCGAGCTATGAAGCAATCCGGAAGAGCCCAGAGGGGTGCTTTGCTTCTTGTAAATGAGTAAATCAAGAAATTTTCAGTTTCCTGGCCCGAGTTGCTGGGACATGCCCAAAATATCGAGGATGGAGTAACTGCATGAAACCAATGCACAATTATGACCTGTTATGCAGCCAAACTCAAAACACAGCTAATTTGTGTGTGCTGGTCCATACACAGCAAGGGGAACACTGGACTGGCATATTTAGTCAACCTCATTTTAAACAAATAAACACCTGCCATTTAGAAGGATGCAGAATGGAAAATGATGGAGTGAAGGCAGTTTAGAACAAAGACTAGAATGTAAGCCTTTTATGCAGCGCACTCCAAGTGCACGAGTATGCTCCACACATGGGACCATAATTTGATGTGCATGGAACTCCAATTGCAATGTACCACTGACGCCCAATTAGGGCCAAAGACAGCTGTGTTTGATTGTGTTCTTGTGTCAAAGGGCTGCGACTTAGCAGTTCGAGTTGACATGCCACTTTTCCTGTAGTTTCCTCATCTGAAATGACAACACATTGGAAAACGAGGACCTAGATGTCGCCACAAAGCAATTCACATTGACAACGATGAACTGAAGTATTTCTAGCCATCGCTCTTCAGTGATGGAAACTGATATGCCGTGACTGAGAACGCCCATTCACTCCATGCTGTGCTCGTCACTGGCAATAAGGAGTTGGGGGCGTGCAAGAGATCATATAGTACTGACACTCTGCAACAATATAAACTCTTGGTGCCCACTTACCTATTCCATTGTGTTATGCCACTGAAACTCTTGAGCCTTATTAATACAATACGTTTTAAAGTAACAATGCACACCAGGTCATGAATTTTGATGAAGGTATCAAATCTAAACCGCATATGCAACTGACTTGCAGGTGTCTAGCACATGTTGCTTTTTAAGGCAACAGGACTGCAATTATAGTTCTGTGGTCAAGTGAATCTTGGTGATAGAAGTGTACCGAAAAAGTAGTGGAACTAGTCTCGGCAGGTGAGAGGGTCGGGCGAAGCATAGTGCGACATGCTCCTATTACCACTTTACACTTGCAAAATGACATGAAAGAAAAATCCTCTGTATAGAAAGGTGAAATAAAAGTAGTGTAGCACCGCATCCGCTCACTTCGATCACTGGTGATATAACATGCATTCGGTTTCAATGCAAACAGCAGTTTAAGTTCTTTGTGTGCCTTCTACTAAGAACATAAGTGCCATAAGAGAATTATAAAGTAACATGTATCCTCTTTTCTCATTACATCATTGGCATCATCCAGAAGCCTGCATGCCATGTCTGCCCCAAGCTGTTAAACAATCCTAGCTACTGACTGCACATGCACCTTCCGCCTGATCTACTGACCAGCCCAAATCAACAAGCCCTTACTAAATAAGTTACCACCACAAATGATCAAATCATAGAGCCAACCATCAAAGGCAACATGGCATTTAAACATCTCCAGACATCAAATCTCTTCCTCTCCCCAGTCTCTCCCCCATCTTTGGGGTGGCTAGACCACATAGCTATATCATCCCATCCTGCTCTACCATAACTCTTTCCCACACTAGGGAAAGCAAACTAACCAATACAACCATACCCTCCATTGAGTTCATGGGAAATGTCTTGAAAGAAACCTAATCACCTTGGCTTATGCATCCAACTGCTCAGAAAATGACAAAGCCGAGCTCATTCAGTCCACCGCACCCTAGCAGACCACCAACTACCATGCAACGCAAACATTCAACCAAACACTAGTCCTCCGCTTCTACTTCAATAAGGCAACACTCAATGTACCTTACTCAATTGAAAAGGTTGACAGATCCTCCCCCTCTGAAGGAACCTGGCCAACTATCACCCCATCACACATCCCCTTTCTAAAAATTGAGAAGACTCACCATCCAGTCGCATGAAAATTACTCAGGATAATCTCCAGCAGTACTACTAATCCAAATTGACCAAAATGCAGTACAGAGACCAACACCCATCGGGCTATTGTCAACACTGGACAAATGAGATCACTAAACTGTTCCTGTTCATATTCTACATCTCAGCAGTCTTCTATGCCACCCACTATGAAGCCCTCCTCAATGTTGCCTTTACATGAAATGTCTCAGTATACTTCGAGAACATGCACCAATACATAGATGCAGTATTGCCTAAAGATAAAAGTGCATCAATGACCTGCATCTACACGCACGGTTCATCCCCTCATGTAAGCCTGAATATCCAGTGCCCTTCTGGAGCTCAACAGCCAGATAGTCAAATTCATTGTCCTAGGAAACTTCACTAAGCATTCCAAGTACAGAGTTGGTTGACAAGAAGCTCAAGGTAGTCCCACCCAAACTCTCACCCAGCGCAAAAAAGGACAGACTGCTCCTTCAAAACACACATTGTGGGACCATGCCGTTTGGGTCTTGTCAGTTTGCACTCCTGCAAAGTAAAGCCTTTCATCGAAGTTCCAAACTCTGGGCTCAGTAATCTCCTGCCTGGTGGGAGGCAGCAAACTACTCACAGGTGTCCCATCCCCCTCCCCCCCCCCCCAAAGCCACTAACTTTACTACAGCACAACTTCACAGGATTAAGAAAGTTAGACCCTGCCACATCCATCCTCAAGTAGGTGCACTGGCTACACCTTTAAGCACACACCACGTACAAGAGAAGCTGCATCATCTACAAAGCAGTCACCCCAAACACTGGAAACCACAAGATCACCCAACATTAAAAATAAAAAAAAAAAAAAAAAAAAAAATGGAAGATGGGGGGGTGGGGTGGAGGGGGATTCGCTAGGAAACTGCCCTTCGCTGCTGCACACTCAATCACTACAACACGTTCCTCATACAGATGAGACTGGTCCCCTCCATCCTGAAAGCACCAACTTCAGAACAACTCATCAATCGCTTAACACTTCACGCCATTGGAGCTTTCCCTCCCCCGCAGCATTCCAGCTACCTATGCACCCTACATATTACTCCATGGATGCATTTCCTATGTGCAGCATTCTGTTGCTGCCCACTGGATGAAGATATACAAATGTCCAACAAGCAGAAAAGTTCAAAAACTCAAAGTGGTTCATCTAGTTTGCCACATAGCAAGAAACATTACAAACGACCCCCCCCCCCCCACCCCCTCCTCACCCGTCCCAACCAAGAGGCAGCACAAAAACCTTCTTTGCTCTCATTTAACACACCTTCACTTTAACTACTGAGGAGAGGAAGGACAATGGGAATATCCACTTATGATAACACCAAGGATGGATGAACACTTCAATTGGCATTAATAGACAAACAAAACACCAATGCCCTTTTACACTTCCAATGCATTACTAAAACCTCCAGACCACAACCACGGGTAACCTGGTTATTTGTTTGTTTATTTTATTTATATAGAGCGCCTTACTTGTGGGTATCTGGGCGCTAGTAGAGAAGAGTGGTTAATGTTACAGTCCTTTTGAAAAGTACAGCGGTCACTTAATATATGTTACAATCATTTTAAGAGTACAGAGATCACTTAATGTGGAACATACAGGATAGTACAATTACATCGTATACAAGGCATTAAATTCAATCCGTGCTGTGGTGCAAGCATAGGTAAAGTCATACATGAAGCAGGCTAAGTACAAGAGGCTAGGATGGAGATAAGGTTAGTTCTTATTGAGTAGCCAGGTGATGGCACAGCTGCTGAATTTTACGAATACTTGGATAGTTTATGTCCTGTAGGAGGGTGAACCACAGTTGGGCGGCCAGGACAGGGAAGATGGAGCCGCCAGCTCTTTTGAGTTTAAATCTACTCAGTAACCTCCCACCTCTATATCTTCAAGAACTGGATGCCACCTTTCAGAGCTGTGCATGGTAGGACAAGATAAACCTTCGTTTTGCTTGACCTTAATGTTTCCAAGCATTATCTGTTGCTGCACTGTTGCGCCCAGCTTTCAACCAGCCTCCCGAACGCACTATTCATTTTAGAAGACCTCATTTAAACACCACCCACTGGAGTCTTTCAAAGTCACTACTGCTCAAGAACTTTGTGCTATCACAAGCCAACATTCCAGTACTCCATTCTAGCAGCTGCATGGTCTGATTTAATGTCAAGGTGGGAACCATTGTAAGTGGTTACTCCAAGCATTCCTACACCATGGCTCACAGATTACCTCCTTAAGGACATGCAATAGGATTTTAGCCTAGTATACCAGTGCCATAGATAGCGGACATGTTTCCTTATACAATTTGACGCCATCTACATCTGGTGGGATTAAGTTGTTTCCATTTCTTTTTACTCGATTACTATTCAGAATGAACAAGGAGCCTTAGGACCCTCCAGAACCTCGGTAAGACCTGTAACCCCTTGGGAATCCAATACCCTTCCCAGGTATCTTTCCAGACCCAAAACCACCATCCACGCTCCATAGGGCCGGCCCTTGCCCTGCTCCTCACACCTCCACACACTCACTGATTGGCTGCCATGACCAGGAAGAGGTCTTGACAGAGAGGCAAAGGGGATCAGGCAAATAGCTCCTTCCATCCCCTTGTGCTTGTTCACCCTAGTGCACCAGCCATGCAAGGTAAAGCCGTTTCCATCAGCAGCAACACCAAGGTAGGACACTTGTTGTAGTACTGCATTTTGATTTTTGCTAGGGTTGAAGTACACCACATTGCATTTTCCTTCCACAGCGCCCTTTAAGTATCAAAATGAAGCTAAACCCCAGTTGCTAGTAATGTGTTAGACCAAATCACATTTTCCTTCCAAAGTGTCCCTAATTTGGTTTTGGTTTCCATCGATCTTGCCACAGTGCTTCGGGGTTGGGTTTGCATTTGAATCTTGCTGTTGCTTTGTTCCTCCACATTGCATTCCTTCCCGCAGTGCCTCCCAATGGCATTTGCTACTGCCCTTTCCTGCCACACGCCTTTTCTCTCGGGAAGGGTTGTGTGGGTCTCACATCTGTATCCTGCTACTGCCTTTCTCCAAAGTCACACTTGTTTGTTCTTCCCTCAGGGTTCAAGGTGTGGGTTTTGGAGCAGTGCTTTACCACTGGTTTCCTCTGCCACACGGTCTTCCTATAAGGACCCAGGCTGTAAGCTTCCCCATTGTGAATAGTGTTTCAGCTACACCGCACCTGCTCCCCATCAGCTCCATGATCAAAGGCACCAACTGGCCCTCCAGAAGAACAAGTTACTTACCATATCTGGTAACGTTCTTTCGATGGGATGTTCCTCCGACGTATTCCACATCTATGACCGGTAATCTCCACAGCTGTGCTACTTTGGAACATTTTCAGCAGAGGGTGCCCTGCGTCAATCCGTTGTCCCTCAAGGGCCTCCGTCGAGGGTCGACGTCACCGCATGTCATAGGACTCAAGGCGCCCGTAGCCTCAGTTATATTTTTTCCCCAGAATGTGTGGCACCAATCTCCTACCAGTATGACGGCAGAAAGCCTTGCGGAAACGTAAGCTGCAATCGCATAGGAAATTACGGAGGAACATCCCATCGAAAGAACGTTACCAGATATGGTAAGTAACTTGTTCTTTGAGGGGATTGTGTCCTCCGACGTATTCCACATCTATGACAGACTCCCAAAGCAGTACCAACTTATGGAGGTGGGGAAAGAATTTACAATTTTAGAATTTTAGAAAGCCCAATCAAACGGCTGAATAGAGGACTGCCTTCCCAAAGGCCAAATTCTGCCCATGGATGGAGTCCAAGGAATAGTGTCTCACAAAAGTACGAACAGAGGCCCATGTGGCTGCTTTGCAAATATTGCAAATAGGAACGCCCCTCTGTAGAGCAGTGGAGGCAGCCACACCCCTAGTAGAGTGAGCCTGTAAGCCTACTGGAGGGTCCTTTCCTGCCAAACGGTAAAACTCAGATCATCAAAATGATCGATCTAGACACGGTCTGTTCGGAAACTGCCTGGCCCAAGCGCCTTCCAGCATAACCAACAAAGAGCTGATCGTCCACTCTGACCCGGGACATCTGTGAGAGATAGAAACTCAAAGCTCTTCTAGGATCCAACTCATGGAGCCTCTCCTTTTCCTTACCAGGATGTGGAGGAGGATAAAACGCCGGAAGACTCACCTTCTGGCTCAAATGGAATTCTGACAACCTTCGGAAGAAAAGAAGGCAGCACCAGCAGGACAGCCCTGTCCTTATGGAACACAGTAAAGGGTGGCTTGGCAGAAAGTGCCTGCAACTCACTCTACGTGCGGAAGTAACCGCAAATAAAAACACAGTTTTAAAGGACAATAGTTGCAACGGACAAGAATGTAAGGGCTCAAACGGAGCTCCCATTAGGAACTTTAAAACCAAATTCAAATCCCATCCCGGCACCTGGAAAGGAGACAGTGGAAACACATTAGTTAGCCCCTTTTAGAAACGGAGACATCAAAGGGATCTTAAAATAAGAACATTCCTCAGACGAGCGCTTAAATAGGGACAGCGCTGCCAGGTAACACTAATGGTACCCATTTGCAGGCCCTTGTGGGCGAAAGAAAGCAAAAAAGACAAAACTAAATGGAATAGAACATTGGAAAGGATCCACATTCTCTACCCTGCACCAGTCACAGAACTTTCTCCAACGGCAACGGTACAGGGATTTCGTTGCGGGCCTACTGGCCGAAAGCAACACCTCCATCACGTCTTCGGGGAGGTCCCAATCCTTATACCTCAACCTTTCAAATACCAAGCATGAAGGCTGAGAGACTTGGCCTCTGGATGGAGAACCAGACCCCCCCCCCCCCTCTGCCCCCCTCCCATGAGAGGGGATTGTCTCTGTAGGGAAGATGGCATGGAGGGAAGATGGACATGTCTAGAAGGGACGGGTACCACGCTCTCCTGGCCCATGCCGGAGCAATGAGGATGATTCGGGAATCAAACCTCCGTAACCTCTGCAACACTTGCAGAATGACGTGGACTGGAGGAAACCCGTACAGCAGTGGGAAGGACTACTCCACTACGAATGCGTCCCCCAAGGCTCCTCTTGGAGGAAATTCCCGTGAGCAGAATCTCTTGCACTTCCGGTTGACACTGGTGGCGAAGAGATCCACTTGTTGGGTTCCCCAAAGGGCGAAGAACTCCAAAAGGACTTCCTGAGCCAGCTCCCACTCGTGAGAGACCGTGCTCTGCCTGCTCAGAGCATCCACCGCTGCGTTTTCATCTCCGGCCAGATGAACTGCCGAGATCGAAATGTCCTGCTGGATGTCCCAGACCAGAGCTGCATCGCCTCCCTGCCCCCCCCCCTTTTTGTTGAGGTAGTGCATCGCCACTGTATTGTATGTCATAATCAGGACATTCTTCCCCCGCACAGATGGCAGAAAAGCCTTCAGGGCTAGCCCGACAGCCCTCAGCTCTAACAGATTGATGTGGAGTCTGGACTCCGACAGAGACCAATGTCCGCTAGCTGTCAACTTATTGTCATGAGCTCCCCAACCTGTGAGGGATGCATCCGTCATGATAGTCACCTCCGGCCATGGCTGCCAAAATGGTGCTCCCTTCGTCAGATTGTCTTCGTCGGCCCACCATAGAAGATCCTGGACAACAGAGGTTGGAATCTGAACGGGATCAGACATCCTGCCGGAGAACTGCGACCACTGCATCTTGAGAGCCCACTGCAGATATCTCATCCGCAGCCTGGCCTCTGGCACCAGGAAAATGCAGGATGCCATGAGGCCGAGCAACCTCAAGAATTCAAACGCCGGGAGACTGAGCACGTTGAAACTTGTCCACCATCTGCAGAATGTGATGAGCCCACACCTAGGGAGGGTAACACTGCCCCAGGGATGTGTTGAGCACTGCTCCGATGTACTGGAGCCGCTGGGTAGGTGTCAAATGGGACATCTTTAAATTGAGGGAGAAGCCCAGCTTGTGAGGAGTGGCAGGTGATGGACAGATGATCCAGGGCTTGCTCGGGAGAACGCGCCCTGATCAACAAATTGTCCAGGTAGGGGTAGACATGATCCCCTTTTCCTGAGGTCCATCAGCTTGGTGAAGACCCTCGGGGCGGAGGTCAATCCGAAAGGCAGGACCCGAAACTGAAAATGCGAGTCGCCAACCGCGAACCTCAGGTACTTCCTGTGCTTTGGATGAATCGGCACATGAAAGTAAGAATCCTTGAGGTCCAGAGACATCAACCAATCCTGAAGTTGAAGGGCCTGGAGGATTAGAGAAAGAGCTTTTAAATTTTGCATTTATTTTATTGGAATCATTTTTTATTTTGAACTTGTCCTTCCTGAGGAGCTTGTTCAATCAACGCAAGTCCATGATGGGTCTCAATCCCCAATCTTTTTTCGGGATCAAAAAATAAGGGGAATATCACTTGTTCCTCTCCACTACAGGCACCAGTTCTATGGCACCTTTCTCCAGCAGGGATAGGATTTCCTGCGCAAGGAGCAGATCTGGATGCTTCAAAGAGCTTCCCCGGCGGATTGTCATGAGGCCTCTGCCAGAAGGGACGACAGTAGCCGTGGGCTATGATCTCCAGAACCCACACATCTGAAGTATTGGCTCACCATTCTCCAAGATGCTGCGCAAGTCTGCTCCCAACCGGCGAACCATGGGACATGGCCTCATGACTGAGTGGACACGGCTGCGGCAGTGCCCGAGGGCAAAGAGGCAACTGGCCGATCGGCTTTGGCACCCCGAGTACCTTGCTTTCCACCCTGGGTACTCCTACGCTGGCCCCTTTGACTGGCAGCTCCTCTCGATCGACCGAAGGAAGAGTAGTACCGAAAGGAACCTCCCCTCCATTGCGGTCCCCTCGGACAAAAAGGCAGAGGTTGACATACTGCAGTGCTCAAAGACTTTGCTGCAGCTTTTGAGGTCTGCAACCTCTCAAGGCTCTCATCAGCCTTGCTGCCAAACAGATGGAAAACCATCAAAGGGCATGTTCAGAAGACGGGATTGCACATCAGGAGCAAATCCTGACTTCCGCAACCACGCAGACCTGTGCATCACAGTGCTCGCAGCCATGAACCGGCTGACACAGTCTGCCGTGTCCAAACCCAACTGAACAGACACATGGCATCCGTGCCGTCTTGCACAAGGGCTAGAAAACCATCCTGTTCCTCCCCTTCGGGAATATGCTCAGCCGCCAAAGATGCACAGTTCCACAGAGTGTATGTAAATCTCACTAAGGCACAAGTGGAGTTGGCCGCCTTCAACGCCATACCCCCAGCTGAAAATACCTTCCTTGCCCAACCATCAAAGCGCTTATCGTCTCTATCAGGAGGGATGGTAGGGCATGCAGCCTGCTTCGAGGAGGCCGTAGCCGCCTGCACCACCAAACTCTCCAGAGTAGGGTGCATCGTAGTAGGGGTCACTACTAGATGTGCAGTATTTTTTTCGGAAGCTACTTATTAACTGCCGGTAGACTCTCGGGAGCAGTCCAAGCCGCCGCCGCCACCCTCCTTTGCAAAGCCATATGAAACAGCAACACTGAGTCAGTGGGTGGACCTTGATCCAGGATGTCAGTCAAATTGTCCTGAGCAAAATCAACAGGTGGAGCAGACCACACCAAGTTTTGTCACCCTTGACATGAGACGCCGATAGGAGGAATCCGCATGCGCCCTAGGAGGTGTCAAGGCCACTAGCGTCATGCAATGACTGACGGAGTTCCTCCATCTGACTATGCTCCGACAAAAGATCATCAAGGACATCAGGAGGCACAACCATCTCCTCAGACAGTTCCTCAACCTGTGAAATATCTTGTAAAGGTTGGAAAAACTCCGATCTAGGAAGAGGAACAGAATAGGGCCCGAAAACAGGCCTCACAGAAACAGAGAGCCTTCCTTGGAGGTTCCACAGCCCTCAGGAGCACCTCCGGCAAATCCTCCACAAACAGCGGCGAGGGAATCAGCATCGACCGAGGTGCCGACAACTTTGAGGGCGGAGCCTCGAGAGAGGCCCTCGATGGAGACAGCACCAATGGCATTGACGCCTTCTTCGAAGGCTTCACAGGTTCCGACGGTCTCGATGGCTTCGAGGACCGGGACCTGGATCTGGCACGGCTATGGTGATCTCCCTTGTCCGATTAGGACCTCGACAGCTCCCGATTATCGTGCCGACCGCCCGAGCCCAAAGGCGTGCGAGTGGTGGACCGAGCCCATTCCTTGCCGGCTTCTTTCGAAGGCGCGGACAGAACTGTGCCTTGCGACTCGAAAATCACCAACATCTGCTGGTGGAATGAATCCCATTCGTCCGGCGACGAAGACTTGGTGGGACAAGTCAACCGTCTGGCGGAGTCCTCCTCCGACGAGGAAGGTGACCAGTGACGGCACTTCCCTCAATTTGTTCTTACGTTCCCGCAAGGCCTTAGATGTCAGGGACTGGCAATCCTCGCAGTCAGTAGCGTGGCTTTTGCCGAGGCACCAGAGGCAGATGTCGTGCGGGTCCGTGATGGACATCTTTGAACAGCAGTCCCGACATTTTTTAAAGCCCGACTTCGGGGTAGTAGAAGAAAATGAAAACATCGCTTTAGCAGAGAAGAATCGATTGCGCCGAAATTCCGAAGCAAACACATTTGTGGAAAAAAACAGAACTGAGGCTACGGGTGCCGAGCGTCCTATATATAACATCCGGTGACGTCAGCCCTCCCTGATAAACCCTACACCTACCTCTACCCAAGGGCCTTCCACCACCCCAGGCCCATTCACACACCCCAACAACAATGCATAAAGCCACCAGCAGACCACCACAACATTTCCGGCACTGGTTCTTCCAATACTTCTGCCACATTGCACATGAAGCCTTCCCTCCAGGCTATAACCTCATTGTACATAACAGGACAAGCAGGGCAGCTGGCATTGCCTTCCTCCACAAACACCTCCTCTCGTACCTGCAACACAGACGGAAAATCACTCCTGGTAAAATTTCAGTTCACACCCACACATCCACAGCTTCATGCCCATATATAGACCCCGGGATACAATAGACTTTACAGAATTCCTTAGTGACGCCTTAGCAGCCATAATGGTCTCCACCCCTCCTCACAATACTAGGGGTACTTCAAAAATCGGGTTCCACATCCCACACAGCCCCATGACACAATCCCTAGTGGACAACCTGGATACCCTACATCGTGTCAGGTCCTACACACTTGCAGGTCACATCCTCTATGCACTCTTTAGCTCATCAGACCTCATCACTGCACTGCCACTCCACCCAGTCATCTGGACTGACCATGCAGCCATCGTCAAGGTTTCCACTGTGAAACCCCTCCACCCTCCCTCCAGCAGCTCCAGTGATTCTTGCCTATGGAAGAAAATCCTGATCTTAAAGACTCCCACTGTCCTCCCTAACCTCACCCCTCCACTCCGCTCAGATTGTCATCACCCACTTCTATCACTGGCTCTCTGAAGCATTCAGCCCCCCCACCCTCGCCCCTCCCAGATCCTTCTCTAATAAAGCCTCACCCCCAAATGGTTTACCACTACCTTCAAAACACTCAAATCGTAGAACCGCATCCTAGTACCCAGATGGCGTGCCAACCCTTCGCCCTCAAAAAGGCTAGCAGACATAGTTTTGGGGTTACTGGGCAGAAATACGCAAGCCCAAAATAAGACATTACCGGGATAGAATAGATGCATATAAGCCTTCCAGGGAACTCCACAAGTTTAACTCTGAATTCTATTCACCAGCATGCACTGCATCCAACCGCATGCCCTCTGGGACTGCCACTCGGACCACTTCCACAATATAGCACTAGAAAGAAACACCATTGCCTTGAAAATAGCTTTTCTCACCCCTCCGTCAAATGGGACACCAGTACCGCCTTCCATTTTCCCCCCCCCCTTGCGCCCCTCCCACCCTGAATTTACCAAGCTACTAACAGCCATGCCTTAGGATCCCCCACAAACCCCTTATCCACTGTCCTCCCACTCTACTTAAAGAACTCCTAACTTCCACCAGTGCTGGAGAGTTTGCAAGAACCAATGTTAACACATTTCATCTCTGGCATTTTCCCAGCAGAATTCAAAACCTGCTACATCAAGCCTCTCCTCAAAAAGCCCACTCACACCCTCATCACAACCAATTACAGACCCATCACCAAACACCGATTCCTAGCTAAACTAGCTGACCGAGCAGCATATTAACTATGCCAGTTCACAGAATCAAACCAGATCATCGGCCCAGCCCAATTTGGCTTCCTACCCAAACAAGGAAATTAATCTGGCCTAGTTTCCATCTGGGATGATCTTAAAAGAGACTCAGAAGGTTGCTCTGCCCTAATCCTACTTTACTTCTCAGCAGCCTTCGACACCATTGCCCCACCCACCTGCCCTCCACCCCCCCCCCCACTCATGGACAGACTTCACTCTTATGCAAAACAAAAGAGCTGATGGCTGGCATTGCTCTGGGCAACCCTGCAGACCATACTACTTTGCATGCCAAGCCATTACAAAAGGGGAAAGAATATGCAAATCAGGATTAGTCCCACCGCAAAAGGGGCAGTCCACCTCAAACTGCTTGGTAACATCCCTTCTGCTCGAGACCACAAGCATCCCCAAACATGTTTTGGTCTCATCAGTGAGTAGCAGCTTGGTTCTCTAGGCCCAGCAGGCATGTGACCCACGTCTGGGAATACCTGTCCTACTCTGGGTGACTTGCGCAAAAGAAGAGGTGATGGCTGTAAGGTTTGCAATTAATCCCAAACCTCTGGCATTGCCCTAAGCAACTATCCAGACCATCGGTCTTCACCTGCCAAGCCATTACAAAAGGGGAACGACCATATGCAAATCAGGCTTGGTTCACCCCAAAAGGGGCAGTCCAGCCCAAACTGCTTGGTCACAGGGACTCCACTCTGAAGCGGATAACCTTCTGCAACAGAGCTCAATTAATACACCTGCCTCCTTTCTCCTCTACCCCCGCCCCCCTGCTGAGTTGCCTACAGTGTGCATCAGGGGGCCCCCTCTCTCCTCACTGCTCCTTAAGCTCTACCTGAGCCCCCTTCCTGCACTCATCCGATCCATGGCCTTACCTGCTGCAACTAGACAGACAACTCCCAAATCTTCAAAATCCCAAGGACCCCTCCACCATTCCCACCAATCTCACAACATGCATCAAAGAAATTGAGCACTGGATGACTGTCAACCATCTCTAATCTCGACCTAGGCAAAAAAGATCAATCTGAAGAGGGATGGGGAATTCTGCCATCCCCGACCCCCCTACTAAATTCATAAGGAAGACAACCCTGCAATCACTCATTCTATTTCGGACAAATTCCTAATGGACCTATGATTGACCAGTACATCGAGAGGTATCCCCTCAGCCAGCCATACCTACCAAGGGACATACAGATCTATCCATACGTGGATAGAAGTGCCACAGGCCATGACATGATCAGAGACACCTGTATGGACAGCTTGGATTAAAACACCAAGAAGCCAAGTTGCTGACGTCATTAGAGACACCACGACATAGCTGCGTTAGACATGAAGCACAGGTGCCATCCACACTAGGGACACAAACACGCACTCAAATACATAAACACGAAAGGACAGATACATACTGTCATTGCTTTTATTAGTTTTGCCATCAGCCAAACTTTGTCATCAGCAACGCAGAACCGCAAGGCTCAAAAGATCCTGTGCAAAGCTTGCAGATGCTTACACGTGAATAACCATATGGAGCTGCAGGAGCACCTATGGGACCTCACTGAGCCAAGCGTGGCTCACCTATGGAAATGTAAAACAGCATGGACCCTCTAGAAACCGCATTAGGTTCATGAAAATTACAGCAGGCCTCTGAGGAAGAGGCGAGCTGAGCCATTTCAGGCTGAACAGAGCAAGACATGTGAAACAGAACCCGCAGTCAATGTCAAGAGATACGTACAACATTCCAATCCCCAGACAATAAAGGGACCAGCTGCAGAAAATAGAAATCAATCCTCATAATTCAGAGCTGCACAGCTCAAATTCGTGATCTCTTAACGCGTGACGCCACCAAAGCAGACAATGGACAGCGTACAGTGGTGGGAAATTAGAGCTGGTCCCAGGCAGCCAGACATGGACTGCAACAATATGTAACCAGTTTTGGGCCGGACAGGAGAGCACTCTCAGAAAGCAGGTTGGTACACATAAGTTACAGACACAATTGTTCTCATTGCATTCAAAAAGCACACAGCGAGCAGAGAATCCTTGCAGATCCCATGCCTGGGGATGTCGGCCCTAGCCAATCACAGTTCATTACCCTAGATAGAGGTGGGTAGCAATGGCCAAGAACCAATGTTAAGTCCACAACAATACAAAAATGTTATTGTTAGTGACTTGGGGATGGAACAGGCCAGCCACCTGACATGCGAGGGCCAGTAGAACAACATCAATAATGTCCTATATAGGTAATAGAATACTCACTTGGCACGATAGCACTTGGGCCCCTCTCCAGAAAATCTGACACCATCTGGGAGTAAAACCAGCCTGCAAGTCGAGGAAGAGCGAGACGTGCATGAATATTTTCAGTTCCTGTGCTGATCCCTGTTGGTTTTGTCTGTAATAAAATGCAGTTTGAACTTGCCGCTGACTGGGTCCTCTTTGTATCCTGGGGGAGGGTGTTGCATGACCACCTTGTGGAAGTTTTTCCAAACACATGTAGCAATCACTACTGACACACATACAGGTTACGCGTGGTCATATTTGACTTGTGGGGCATGCTTCAGGATGCTGAGTGTACGCTGAGAGGTGTCCATGGATGCTGAACCAGCAGCAGGTGAAGGAGCCAGGCGCTCATCCCTCTGCCCCTCCCAAAGTTCCTCCGAGTGTAGTATCCGATGACCCAGGTGAGCAAAGGATGACCCAATATGAGAATTAAGGGCACTCAAATCCGACATAAGACACCACCATATACTAAAGAGGAGAGGCAAAAAGGTGCAGGACAGCCAGCTACGGATGAAGAGGTGAGCAGCGAGGTGCAGAAGGGCAGGAGGGAGGGGCTCGAGAGCATAGGCACAAACAAATGGATAGGCAACATACTCCTGAAGCTGGAAGGGAAAACTGATGGAGGCAGAAGGGGCGACTAAGAGGGGCTGAAGAGAAGCAGCAAAGCATCAGACTGGGTGGAGATAATGGATGAGGACAGGGGGGGGGGGAAAGGAACAGAAGGATAAAAATTAGAACGAGACTATAGGGTGAGGAGAGAAGTGAAGTTGGAGAGGGAGGATAGGGAAGGAATGAGGAGAAGGAGCGCATGGGAAGGAGAGGATTGAACGAGACCTCAAGGAACAGAGCAGAATGAGAGCAGTGGTATAGTAAGACAAGGAAAGTGGAAGAGATCGAGAGGTGAAGGGAAGTAGCAGAGCGGGAAAAATGCAAGTTGCTGGAGCCGGAACAGAGAGGGCAGATGAGGGCAATAAGGGCTGTAAGGACACAATGGACAGAGGACAAAGGGAAAGGTAAAGTTGAGGACAGACAAACAGAAACAGCACAGGCTCACAGGGCGGGAGCACAACAGACGGAGCAGGCCAAGGACCTCGGGCGGGGGTGGTCCGGGGGGTGCCTGTGTGGAGGAAGCAGGAACAACTTCAGGGACATTGACCTCAGCATGAAATCCAACATGGACTTGACATCGAGGAGGCCGAGTTTCGCAGACAATCTGTAGTAACATGGACACAGGGTCTGATAATGAGAACAGGGACAGTGGAGGCAAGAAGTGGGAGCAATATCAATCCCAATCAACGGGGGCAGGGCAGACAAGTGAGTGTCATGGGAGTTTAGGACACAGGGAGAAGTAGGGGGCAGCTCAGAGGAGCAGGCACGGCAGGCGAACGACTTGCACACCCTACATGACACCAGTAGATACATTGAAAGGCTTAGAAAACTCCCAGGATGAAGGAAAGGGGAGACAGCAATGGCTTGTTCAAGGGGATGATTGACAAGGAGATAGGACGACAGCACCAGAGTACCCATACTAGAGCCAATAGATGTATGCGCAGGCATTGAGAGCAAGAGAGCACCGACAAGTTAGGCAGACTAGAAGAACGCATGAGTAGGAGGGGTTCACACAGATGCCCTTATTAGAGAGAGGAGGGGTGCAACAGTCTATAACATGGAAGCATGCGGACAAGGAGAATGTGAAGTGTAGGCTACCATCGTTGAGTGCTGGGGCTGGAAAGTGGATCTATGAGATGGAAACAATAACAGCGGGACGTAGGTTAGCAGTGGGAGATGTAAAGGGACTATTAGGGACGATTTTAGGGGATGCAGATGACATATGGAAAAGGACGGGGTTCCTGGGGGTGATGACAAAACACAGCACACGATGGTTCACCATTTGCAAACTGCAGGGCAGCAGTATGGCAAGCACACAATACCCAGACACATCAGACATTAGGGTGATTAAGTCTCGGAAACGAGGGAAGATGAAGACCCTGTGCAGTACATTCAGGATATTGAAGAGCGTTAGCGCATTGAAACTTAAGAGCCTTGGGACAAAACAGTAGCAATATTCTATCACATACCAGTACAGTTTAAGGCAATTGGTGGGAATCGAAGCAAAGGGGTGGCCAGAAATACAACTTGTGATAGTTCACCATTGTAAGCTATGGCAGGAGAAGATTAAGAAAAAGGCAGACGACAGGAAGATAGTTTTCTCTGTACTAGTTTCACATCACCTATCAAAGTATGCAATGGAAGGGCAGTCTTGACCAGTCCCACCCCACAGGGACAGCAGCCAAAACCAAAGCAGTTTGCACCGCCCATTGGTGGAGGGTTCATGGGGGCTAGTGGCCCACAGATAGGGTTTTGAGGAAGGGGGGCCAACAGAGGCCGTAGATTTGGACCACAGATGCATCACAACCAAGGGGCATTCCAGGAGGGTTTCGAGGATATGGGCAACAGGTGCAGCAGAACCCAGGTTATTTTTCAGGTGGTTTGCAAGGGCAAGGGAGGGAGCCCCCACAGTGTTCGATGTGGGGGCAGTTAGGACCCATTTCGAGAGTGTAGGTACAGGGTGATGCAGCAAAACTGGGGGGTGGGGTGCAGGGCCAACAGCCCTATCCAGGGGACCAGGATGATAACTAGCAACAGCAAGGACAGGTGCAGGACACAAACAGATTCCACAAGTACAAGCCCCACAAACATAAATGCAGGTACCACAGATGCTGGTACTGCAGTATGTACAAGCACCACATATTCAAGGGAATAAACAGCAATTAGCACAGATATAGAACAATGACGCAGCGGCACACATGGACTCAATGGTGACAGTTCCCATCAGACAACTGGAAGGAGTATGGTATGGAACAACCTTTAACAGGAAATGTGATGTACAATAGGACAGCCCACAGATTAACTTGATGTGTCCCATCCTGTTGATTACAACCAACCCTGCAGAGGAACCTCGCATAGGGGTGGCAATAGGTGAGAAAACTTTCCATTGTCGACACAAGGGCAATTAGGCCTAGCATTCGGGAAGGAGCATTTACATTGTCAAGCGATGCCATGAACACTCAAGGATTCTCTGGGGCTTGGGAAGTGGTTCCTTTTATGGACAACATCTCACTTTCTATGGGAGATCACAATCTATCACTGCCTTGACTTTACTCTCGACAGACACCTGTAAACATATTGGGATGAAACATTATGAGCAGACTGAACATGACCATCTAATTCACAGACAGGGAATAGTGTGCTCCATAGGAATACACATGTTCCACGTAAGAACGATTGTTCAAGCCTATTGCAGACGCAAGATGCAGAAAGGTGGGGGGGTGGCGGTGCCAGTGGACGCAGAAATGCTCCAGTATGGAACCGCCATTGCATGGCTTCCAGAATATCTGCAGCACAAACTCACACAATACAGGCCTAACGAACGTCCCAGGCACAGCCGCTCGTCAAACGGATGACAACAAGCAACATGAATAGGGTGTTCATGCTTCTCAGTTCAAGCACCCAACATCTGGAACTTGCTCCCTTTAACCATCCATACCATAGAATATCACCTAGCCTCTAGAAAGGCTCTCAAAACCTGGCTCTTCCCTTCTTCCCTCCAACAGCATGACCAACTCAGCACAACTCCTGGAAGAAACTCAAGCCTTAAAGGTAATGTCGGGGCACCAGAGGCGTTGAGATGGGGTGGACAGACATCACTTCCCCCAACACCCCCCAGTCAAGCCTTTATGACATGCTTGGCAAGATCCAAACAGGTATCGGTCTCTGGAACAAAACGCGCATCCACAACAAAATATATCCACATCAGCATGGGCTCGACCCACTCCCCCTGCAAACCCATCAAACTATACTCGATCACACACACACCAATAACACGCATTACCTTACCCCATCCTATAGAATACAGTAGAGACATGCGGAAATTCATACCACTTAGCATAATCTGACCCTTTAGACTATCCGACTCCTCTGGCAACTTGCCATAGCACTCATTCCCTCACAGGATAACTACAGGTAGAGCCGCCAGGGACCTAGCCACCCAGACCCACCTTCAAGCTGGCTAAAGAATGCACACACATTTTAGAAATCTTTCCTTCACCTCTTACATCTCTGACTGCAGTATTCCGAGGGGCGTTCAACCCCACAGCTCTTTGAGGCCATACCAATGGCAGTAGTCGCTATACAAGCGACATAATATTCATATAAGCCTAGTAGAGAAAGTAACAATCAACCCCTTTACTCCAGTGATACACAATTGTATCTCTCTCGTGAACCATTCTGTATCAATGAGCAAGGTCCAAAAAAGTCGACAAACTATTGCATACAAGTAGAAACCGGTGTGTTTTTAGTTAACTGTTTTCGTGTCTCGATTGAATGCGATTACACATTCATATTCTTGCTTCATCTTTACATTTTCAATACATTACTTTTGCATCCTAGGTTTGAAGTGACATTCATTCCAAAAATCAAGACCAATGTGATTCTTGATTTGAATCTAGTGTCAAATGGACAAGTATGAATATCCTGAGAAGTCAAAAGCCGACATTTTCAAAATGTGCTCACCCCACAACATGCTCATTGGCACAGCTATTATAGCTCAGTGGCAATGCGCTCGTCTTGAAAGCCGGGTCCATGCTTAGAAACCTCTTCGGTATTAAGCGAGTTATAAAAAAACTATTAGCATTATAATTTTGTACTCTAGAGCTAGCCTCTTGCACCATCAAGTACCCATATTCACAATGTACATCGTCTCGTTTCAAGATTACGGCATGCAACCTTCCATTTGGTCTATGCTGTGTGAGTATGCCCAATAGGTATGAGCAGTGCAGCAGTAACTATCAAGAGACGTTAAGGCGGTGTGGCATGTCAAATAGAGCATAACGAAATTATAGGTAGGCTCCTGCATAAACTAAGCACGTTTCACATTCATGAAAATCACTATATGTGTGGCTGGGTGGACAGCCATCACTGTGGAACTGAGTGGCTTTCTTCGTTTGAAGGGGTGCGGACTGATGGGTCACCTCCTAGGTGGACATGTCCACTGAACTAATGTAGACTCCAAGGATGTACACCAAGAAGCCAGTCTTTCCATTTGCTCCAATAAGCATGTATTGACCTCTATTTGGCATTTTAGCAAGTTCTATCAAACTCAGACAATGGACCACTGCAAAACTCCCTTTCAATGGATCACAAACAATATACTAGGAACTGTGTCCACTGTTCAAAAGGACACTTCCCACCAGAGTCATGCCACCATAGAGTGGTGACACATCTGGTTACTATCAACCGCTCTGAGCATCTCCTTTACGAGACATCAGAAGAGTGCCCTCCTTCTGGAGTGGTGTCGGACTCGAAGAGGGCCAGCGACCATGCCTCTTGAACTTCTTTGCTGGCCTTTTGGGGGCAGGAGGACTGTTTTTAAAAACTGAAGTAATTAGAAGGCAAATTCTCCCCAATCCTCTACTCCAGTTTAGTGGATTTTCAAATTGCAGACCATGCCATGACCTTGTCTAAATAGCCAACTTTGCGTATCCAGAATTTGAGAAGTCGTCAAAATGGTCTTTGCCAGTGAACAACTTTTAATTATTTAACTATTTCCACGTAGCACTTGGGTAGACTGAAGCTGGATCTCCACTGCCAGAGGAAAAGAAATCAGAGGCGAAGGCAAGAAACCTCCCTGCAAATAGGAACTTTATTAACAAAGGGCCAGATATACTGACACGTCAAAGGTATGTTAAATACATTCAGTTCATATTTACAGAGCATCTTGTGTACAAAATTTATTTACATGTTCCAACACATTTATGTACGTTTTTCAACGCCGTTATTTTTTCCAGTCTTTTACCAATAAAAAGGTAATACATTCAAGCACCTGTTCTCACAGATGAGCACAAATATTAGTGTACAACAATAAACAAAGTACCATAGAAATCCCACAAATAAATAGCTAGGATTGGGGCGGGAGCGCGCATGTGCTGGCTCACCCCAATAAGTCAAGGGCTCTTTCAGCAAGTGGGTTAAATAGCAACTCATGTTAGCGCATCATGTGGGCGAGTCAAAGTAGGCTCCTGGGAATGGCTGCTTTAAAAAGAACATGCTCTCCTTCTCTCCTACTGCGCATCCATTTTAGAATTTAAAAAGCCATTAGTGCGATTATCTGTTATGCAGGAATAATTCCCCAGACACCCCAAAATAAATACTCCCATCTTTCTCAGATTTCTGTACCTCCCAAATCCCACCTGAAGTGTGGAGCTTCGGGTCTTCATTAGCCCCAAACACTGTATTCATCTTTCCAGGAAGATGGAATGTGGCGGGACCACCATTTCTTTTGACCACTTCTGCAACCTAATTTACTAGGCTTCAAATACTCCTATTTTCAGAGGATTCTAATGTGGAGTGGAAGAGCACGGCTCTTCCACGTTTAGTAACAGGATCACTACCTACACATGATCATTTCTCAACAGTGCATTTCTTCTCATCACTGAAGACAAACTGGAATAACGCGAATGATGCTGAAAAGGTCCACCAGACGAGTGATACGTTCGCCACATGGGTCCTCCCCCCACGTAGGTAGCTTTGGACGTCACACCAAGGCAGTCGCATGGGCGAACCAAATGGGCTGTGTCAGCAAACACTGCACTTGCCCAAATCTATTCCAGCTACAGCCACTCTAGCATCACCACTCAAACAAGTGAGTAGGAGACAACTTGTGCAGGGCTTTAGTATACAAGCCTCTGAAAAAAAATGGAAGCGGTAGACCAGTGCCCAAACGCACTTTTTACCAGTTGATTCAACCAATAGGATCCAGCCACAGATGCGTGGCCTCGCGCCAGTTTGGGTAGCATCCAGATTGCTTAACGTCACTCTACAAGACTTACAAAAAAGGGCGGCAAGAGCGTACTACTTTAAAACTATCTGTGAACACAAACACCTTGTATAAACGTGTGACAAAATATAAAGGCTTTCTAAAACCAAAAATAGAAACTTTCCCTACAGTCCCCAGAACCTCAAACCAGAGGCTTTACGAGTAGTCAAGCAGGATTAAAAAAGTCTTCAGTGGAGGCGGTGGGCGGTGGGTGGAGGCAGGGTGAGAAGGTAGCGTTCTAGAGCAGTCATTCCTAGTTTGCCATCTTCTTCGCAAACCTTGGTAAAGAACAATAATGCATATTATAAAAAAACAAAATCGAAAACTGCAGAAAAAAAAATGTCTCCAAAACCTGGAGACCCTTAATGGTGGTACACTAAGCTTGAAACAGGTTAGTTGCTGTTATACAGTGGGGTGGGGATAGCGCGCTCCTACAAACCGGAGGTTGTACAAACATGCATAGCAGCATTCATGTAAACATTGTGGCAAGGGAATGTGACAGTACGAATGGGAATGGTAGAATGACTCGTTGCATGGATTCGACACCAGCGCAGAGCAGTAACATTGATATGTAATATATGGCACTTTTGTATTACAGAAATGGCCATTAAAGCGAGACCTATAAGACAAAACCGGGCTCTCTCACACTCTTCCTGCGGGGGTCTTCCAGTTACAGCATGAAGCCAAGATGTGCCAGTTCGTTCCTGGCTTGGAGAGCAGTTTTTTTTGACTACGTAGAAGAGGATACACTGTCCCAGAACACAATTCCTAATGCACTCATCTAGGATCTATAAGATCACATAACAAAACACACATCGCTGCAGAGAGGAACCATTCTAAGCAGAGTGGTTGCCACCAAAACACGTCATTGATAAACAGGTAAGCAGCTACATCAATGATTTAGAATCTTTAAGTCAAAAAACTAAACTGGCCAAAAAAAAAAAAAAAAAAACAATCGCTGGTTACAAAACTGAAATCCTGAATGGTAATTTACCAAGGAGTGTTTACCTGTGGTGCCACCTTAGAAGCATTTCCCAGAGAGCACAGACATTTCATTAAAGTTTAGCTGCGCTATGGAAGCTTTAAAGTCTTCTTTCCAAAGGATGGCAAGTGCTGGCAGGATTAAGACAAGAAATAAACTTTTTCTGATGTACCGTAACACGCGTCTAGAGTTGACCAGCAACATTCTTGTTCCGCACTGCTCCAGTGCAAGCAACATTTGTAAATATATATTTAATAATTTGTATAAAAAAATAAGTCCATTTGCACACCCTTTACTTCAGCAGCGGTTTTAATATTTTTCCTAGTGTGGCTTTGCTGGTGTCTTTCAGCTTAATGGAGGACTTTTCCATTATACCCTTTTCCTTTGGGGCAGTCAATGTTTTAACTCTGGGGTTTGGGCTTGGCTCAATTTTCTTTCCACTCACCCTTAGACTACTTGCCCGTCTTAGAGGGGTCATACTGCCATTGTCTTTGGTGGTTGGGCTCCTGATCAAGGGATCAGGTTTCCCTTTAGGTTGTGGGTGAGCAGGCAGTCTGGTGAGAGCCGTAGCTTTTGTGGGGGTAGAAGGCTCTACCTTGGTGTGCCTAGATGAAGAGGCCACAGTGTTCCTTGCAAAGCTTGGCGTATGAGCAGGGGTCTTTGGACTAGCAGCTGCTGGGATCTTGTTAACATCTGAATATGCCAGGGCTTTCATAGAGGTGCGGCAGATCTTTGTTTCTTCCGGTTTTTGCCTTGGAATGTTCCGGACAGGTTTAGCACTTGGCTTTTTGGCTGAACTCTTACGCTGAACCTGATCTCTGGTGAAATGGGAGCTACTGGAAGCCTGACTCCCTCGTCGCTGTGCCGGGAGCTCCTCGGCTGGCAAGCTGCGTTTATATGGACTTCTTGGCAGTGTGTCAGTCTTGTTCCCAACAGAGTTTCGGTGCACTGGCCTTCTCTCTGGGCTACTGGTTTCTTTGACATTTGTCCTTTTCAAACTACTAGCTGTACGGTTGAACTTAGAAATGGGAACTACCTTTCTCATGTTCTCGTGCTCCGAATCATTCAACATCCGCACTGGTTTGGAGGCCAGTGTGCTGCTGTTTCGAGTGCTGGCATACCTATAGGAACTGACTGCTTTATCCTTCATGGAATCGTTTCGATTTGTGTTCGGCTGTGCTTTACTTTTTGCTGGCTTGTCCCTTTGTAGGTTTGCCTTTTTGCTGGCATCTACCGATTTTGCGCCAGAGGCAGAAGGAATAGACCTAGTTGGCGATCCAGAATTCAATCTGGAAGAGCTTGTACTGCTCTGATCTCGCAAACTGGAGTCCACAGCAGAGCTTCCACTTTTGTTTTCATCCATCACCATTTTCAGGTCATTACTGTCTGAACAGTCCAACGTTAAAGAGCAGTCTGTGGCATCAGTTATGTAGAACAGTGGATCATGCTCCTTGATGTCAGAGATGTAGCTATCGGTAGCAGCGACAGGGTCTGAAATGCAGGGCCCAGTTTTGTTAGGTGGGCAGTCCGTTGCAAGACGCACAGCCGTGGGGCTTTTGCCGAATGGTATTGTATTGTCATCTGTAATGCTAAGGGACTGTAAACTCAAGTCATCGGACATCTCCACATCCATGAGAATAATATCTTCAACATTTATGAGCGGCACCTCTTGCGTGTTGGCTCCCTGTGAATCAAATTGGTGCAGTCCCATTATCAGTTCATGAGCTTCAATGTCAACCGCCAAAGGGCTTAAGCCAGACGGCTTGCGGTGGCGATGTTCTACCTTATTATTATTCTTGTCTGGTATCTCCTGGTTGGATGCAGAGAGAACAGCAGGGATGGTGCGAGTTGCCTCTTCATTTTGTAAATAACTTGTTTGGGAACTGGGTTTGACGTCAGTGCTCAGATTTAAGTGCAAATTATTGAAACTCGTTTCTCTGCCGTCTTTGGCCTCCATCCATGCCACACTGGGCCTTGGTTGTCGTGTGTTAACACGTGGGAGGCTGTTGAATTTGTTGGATTCCTCCACATTGGGAGTATCTAGGAATGTCCTGAGCTCTCGGTCTGTTGCAACCCCCAAGGAATGTCGTGAACGCCTAGAGCTGGGTGCTCTGCAAGAAGGACTTTGAGGTCTTTGCTGTAGGAAAGGCAGGAAGTCTTCAATACCATTTGTTGCTAGAAGAACTACATCATTCTCGCTGCTGCTACGCCCAAAGCCATGCTCTCCTGCTGTCCAGGAGTGGCGTTTCTCCTCTAGCTCCTTCAATCGCTGCTTCTGGCGGAGGTCTTTAATTTCCCTTTCTCGATTCTCCTAAAATGAGTAGAAAAAAAATAAATTTAACTCATCTACATCAATAAATTGCACAATATTCGTAAGTAGCCGAAATCGCATTAGTAAATAAAACCTGGTCAAAGTACTTTGATATGTAATTGCTCCACAAACAAGCTGGTAGAATAATTAAGCAGTAGGTTTGTGAGTGCTCTTCAATCTGCATATCCAGGAGATATATTTGCATAACCAATGTGATGGTTTGTGTCCATCAAAATTGGAAAACTAGGTCCCTGCAGAAAAACCTACTTCTAGCCCTCAGCCTTGGTCATTGCAATTGTTGGGAACACAGTGACTGCACTACAACATTTCAAATGGCTAATGGGCTTTGCATGCACGTTTAGCAGCAGGTCATAACTCTGGGGGCCTTAATGTACTTTCCTTTATAGCAGCTTGGTAGATGGGGCATACAAAATGGAGCCGAGGAAACAGTAGTGGATTGTAAAATAGGACAAGCTAGAACATACTATAGTGATCATCTTCTCTTTCTCCATCTTCATCTGTATTGTAAAACTAACCCAGTATCAGAAGAGGCACTCTAATCCTTGCTTTATATGATAATCCTACGATAGCGAGACATAAGCGCTGGTTGTGGTCACCTTTGCAAATTAAACTAAAGAAAGGGACAACGGTGGAGCAGCATAGGATCCAACCAAGGTTTAGAGAATTATTAAAAAACAGCCTACAGAACACAGCAACTCTGGAAGTGGATAAGAGAATAATGCCTACATATTGGCCGCAAAGTATCCCTGGGCTACCTGGTCAATCTAGATCACTAAACCGTACACATAATGAGACCCCAGGGATTTAAACCAAGTGGGTGCCACTGGAAAATGAATGAACAAACGATTCACTTGAAAATGTAATCTCAATTAGTATATGTATTAATTTTAGTACATTTTTATGGTTTCATGTCACTTAATACTTAAGGAAGATTTCCCTGGCAACACATCAACTTGTCAATATTTTTTTATTCAATTATTTTTTATAAAATTCATTTAAATTAGAAAAACATTCCAATTCACAAACTATTCCTATTCTGCACATGCTCACCAATCATACCGATCATAACTCATTCAATAAAACCCATGTAATAATTTACTTTTACTATAGGAAAAGAGGTAATTAAACTTCTGCCGGTCCTACATG
The DNA here is from genome assembly GCF_040938575.1 of Ambystoma mexicanum. Lineage (NCBI taxonomy): Eukaryota > Metazoa > Chordata > Amphibia > Caudata > Ambystomatidae > Ambystoma > Ambystoma mexicanum. Next base: position 763,969,898 of record NC_090937.1, on the reverse strand, counting down.
TTTCGTTATGATTGGCACGTGAAAAAGCCACCAGAACTACTTCAGGGGCTAAACAAAGGTATAATGTCAGGTCTACATGCTTCCCAAAGCCCAGATTTGTTAAACAGAAAATTCCTCTGTGCTCAGTTTTTGTATAATCTTCTAAAACATTTCTGAATTGCAAGTCAAACTCTTCAACTGAGCAATTACAGCCTTACACAGTGCCAACATGTTGAAGTCTTTGCAACGAAGCGTCACATTTGGTCGAAGTTTAGCAACAAAACGTTTCTGCTGACATTCCAAGTAGGTTCAGAAATTCCCACCCTGCTCGATTTCTAAAGCAACCCATACAACAAGCCATTAGTCTAATACCATGTAGTTCAAATATTACATAGCTTCAATCTAACAATTATTGTTGAGACGCCTCACAGTGGTAGAAACAGTTCTGATCAATCCAAATTTCAAGTGACCGCTACATTTACAAGCGAGCATGGGGAGACAACCACAGAGCCGTCCACATAAGTTACGACCAACTTGAAAAACAGTATTTTATTTCTAAACTATCCACTTACTTGGTATTTACACCATTTAATTTTGCACCAATGTGCGGACTATCAATCAAGCAGTCCAATGCCCCATCACAACATCAGTGATGTTATGCTGTGAACAGAAACACCACTATTAGTACCATTTCCCCCATTTGGATCAATTTGATCCTCCAGTGTTGAACACCCTCCAAATCCTTTGAATGATCTTCACGCCATTCGAGAGATTCGAGAAAGTACTCCTAGCACTAATCTAGCCGAATTTCTATTCTTTAGGTGTATATTCTAAGAGTGCCTCCCGGTTATTGTTAAACCCTCTTACAAGCCTATTTGACCAAATTCATGGGGTACCATGGGGTACATTTCGAACGCCCAATCCATTTAAGTGCGACATATTAATGTCGCAACAATCCATTTAGGTGCGCTGCATTTCCTACCCCCGATAATAAGTGAGGTACATGGCCTACCTCTAACAATCCATGGTGTAGCGATACAGAAGCTACACCATGCCCATCTCAAGGCGCTGAAGGGAGCATAAGGCTAGCCCATACAGATGGGCCAGATGCTGAACATGGCTAATCTGCAGAACGTGGCTAATCTAGGCAAACAGGTTAAGTGCACATAGGGCTAATTTACACCACAAGGCTAAATGCAAGATCAAGCAGACCTAAATGCAAATAGGTAGAAGATATTAGGTAATAAGAGTGGTAGGGTTTTAGTGGAGTACAGTTTTCATCCTAGAAATGTGCACAATAATTAGCCTTTTGGTCAATTATAAAGGTTAAGGAGGAACAGCTCCAGCACACAACTGTTTCGTGACGTAGCTTCGCAGTTCAGGAAATTGATTCAACGATGTATGAGATGCTTTTACATTTAATTTTGTTTTCTTGAACAATTTTTTTCACTGCGTCACCGGTTGTGGTGAAGGTATTCATAGTGTGTGCAAGTAAAATGAGTGTTTCAATTAATGATGCATCTTAGACCAAGCTGGAGGTATTTGATATAGAATTGTGCAAAGGGACTACGCATTTTAATTACACATTGAGGGGATTCTTCTACAGTTTTGTGGTTCATTCCCATGTAATCTGCCAATATTCGGGATCACTTATTGAATTTTCGTTTTATGAACCATGCCAAGAATGAGAAATGCACCCCCACAGTTGATACCCTACCACTTCCCTTCCCCAATAGCCAAAACTGAAAGAAGGGACATGGCAGTACTTATTGCCATCTCTAAGGAAGGCATGGTATCAAACAGTGACGACAGACGCGCGATCACAGTTTAAGGGTGTTTTTTGAACTTTAAATGGGTTGGTTGAACGCCTATCTAAACCTAAAGCCAAGAATGGAAGCAAGCTACGACAATCAAATAATAACAGTCCTAGTCAAGTCTGTCAAATAAAAGGGCCTATACTAATGAACCTATTGCCAATCCTTACTTTAACTACAAGGGTGTATCCAAAAAAAAATAAAGTGCTCAAGAAATATGTAAGAACGTTGGAGCAGGTGGCTTCCCCCTTCCTCATGTTTTAAGCACGGGGCAAGGCGTCACGTTAGCGCTTGACACACACTGTCTTCTCGGCCACAGACATCGGGGCCTTCTGCTAAAGCTTGTTTTCCAGAAACAGTCTTACTGCAGAGGGTCTGTTGTAACAAAGTCTCAAAGTTGCATTCCTATCAGGATTTTCACATGTACAAGTCTTGTTCATCATGGGTCTCCCTCTTCAGGCTGAGACACCCTTTTTATCATAATGTTCATACTTGGTCTCCCTCATTCGGGCTCAGATCCCCTTGATAACTAAAATCAAATACTCAAATGTGTGATGTGTTTTGCTTAAACCCGTCGCAGGACCACTTCAATTCACAAAATTGTTCTCATCAATCTTGAGCTTACGTTTCTCTTGGCGGGATACTTCACAGAGACCTTCGATTGAGCACATTTACGATGCCGGACCATTGTCAACGGCATCCCTTGTCCATCCTCTTCAAGAAACCCACAGCTGATCCTTCTTGTCCAGCTAACCATCAGCCAATTTCCATTACTCCCTTTCTGGGCAAACGCCTGGAAAAGTTGGCCATCGCAACTTAACCTTCATTCTAATTCTGTTGGCTGTCTCCATGACCACCAGTCTGGCTTCAGAGCTGCCAGAAACACAAACTGCTCTCCTGAGCATCTGCATTCCAACCTTGACTAACATTCCCTCTGTCCTCATCCTCCTCGATCTTTCTTCTGCCTTTGACACGGTCAACCATACCATCCCTGCTCAACCGTCTCCGTGATAACCTGGGCATCACTGATCAGGCTCTGGCCTGGCTGACCTCTTTCCTCTCCGATCGACCCACTCAGGTCCAACTTGGGTCCTTCCTATCATCCATCTTCCTCTCTACCTGTGGTGTTCCCCAGGGGTCTTACCTCTCGCTCTGGCTTGTCAACCAATACCTGGCAACTCTCGCCCACTGCATTGCCATTTTCTGCTCAAATTTCCAGTGCTACGCTGACAACTCATTCTCAGGCTGCCCTCGGCCACCTCCTCTCCCTCGCTCATTGCCTAACTTGCATTCAAGATTGGTGTGCCGCCAATGATCTTTGTCTGAATGCCAGCAAGACAGAGATCCTCATCGGCACACCTTCACCATCCTTTCCTCTCACTCTGGCCAGCCGCCCTAGGCCCTCCTCCGACCCCCACCCACGAAGCTAAGAACTTCAAGGTCATCTTTGACTCCACACTTTCCTTCTCCGCCCACATCTCTGATTTCTCTAAAAGTAAAACTTCCTACTGCACCGCCTCAGGAGGTACTCTGCCTTTCCTCTCTTTCTCCCAGAACAGAAGCTCATGGCCTCCCAAGCTCTGGTTCTCTCTAGGTTGGACTATTGTAACAGCCGCTTTGTAAATCTACCTGCCTCTACTCTCCGCCCTCTGCAACTAATACAGAACAGGACTGCAAGACTTGTCCTTGGCCTCAAGCCCTGGGATTGTAGCTCTCCAGCTCTGAAATCCCTCCATTGGCTCCCAGTGGATGCAAGGCTTAAATTCAAAACCCTCTGCATTGTCAACAAGGCTTTCTGGGGCCTGAGTTTCAGCTATCCCTCCGCAAATGCCCCCCCCCCCTTTGGAGCTCCTCTAACTCCCTCAGAGTCAGTTGTTTTTCAAAGAAACGAGCTGGGGTAGATCTTGGTCTTCGGCTGGGGCCTCCCTCAGGAACAGCCTCCCTGCCACTCAAAGTTGAGGAGAACCACTTCAGGTTCCGGAAGCACCTCAAGACCTTCCTCTTTTCTTCTGCCTTCGCTCTCCCTCTCCTCTGCTGATCTGTTCTCTCTTGGCACCGTGCACCTGGCCACCCTGTCCTCCAGACCCGGTACCTGCTCACCTTGCCACCGACCCGCATAGCCTCCAGGCCACCCCTTGCACTGGGGTCTGCATCTGTACCCATACAGCCCCCCCCCCTTTTTTTCTTCCTGCACTTATCAGAACTACCCTGTCTGCTGCCTTAAACCTAGGACTTGCAAATTGCTGGCTGCACCACCATGGTTTGTTGCCTTAATATTTATTATGTGTCTGTTTCTCCTTTGCTTCGCACTTTCCACTTCTCCCCCTTCCATGCACTTTTCCCCCTCCCCCTTGCACTTGCGTGCTCTCAAGTCCTAGTAAGATTGTTTTGTCCTCCCCTGTTCCCTTTCCTGGTCATGCTCTGAAACACTTGTGTACGAGCGAGATAGCAATAAAATAACAAATCTTTCCTCCTCCTCTTCCCCCCCCCCCCCCGGAGGGCCTTCAGTATCTCCTACACAATGCAGGATTCTTCAGTCCGATTTCCTTGCCTTACACTTTCTGCCTCGATAGTTTCTTGAAAATAACAGTATCTTGCTGAAAAAGTCAAGGGTAATTCCCTTCTTGCTTTGCTGTCTTTCTCCCCACGTGCAGTTGCAGACTTGAAACTGCTGTATCTTTGTGTGATTTGGCTCGCTTAGAGTGTGCTTTTGTTCTCCACCTTTTATCAGTGTGGTAAGTTTAACAGAATCAGGTGTGAGCGGTTTTCAGCAATTGCCGGACCATAGTAGCAGGACACGTCAAATACACTGTTCAGGTGTGAGTCTAGCAGGCTGTCCATGTGAAAGTGCTGGAAAAGGGAAGGCGGGATAAGGTTCCCACGTATCCTACCTTGTAGGATGGGGTAAAGGTGTGCAGGGGAGGGATACTGCATCTCGCCATCTGGTGTCCCACTCCCTGAACACCCCTCACCCAGGTAATCCTCCCACACTGGTTAGACCCCCCCCCTCCCGAGGTCTGTATCAAATGGGGATGGCCATGCCCTGGCCACCTGAGAGATCTGCAGAGACTAGCGGGGAAGACACCTTCTGGTTTCTCAAACATCCCAATGGGTCATGAAATCTCCCATGTTGGTACACCTTCACGTTTGGCTGAACACTAATGGATTACCACAAAGGACTTCACATTCAAAAGGAAGGGCAAAACGCTTTAGCCCGTTACCCTCACAAATCCTGTAGATCACTTGAGAGCGAAGCCATGCTACAGTGGTTAAGGCATACCACCAACCCCAGCAGAGTTATTTCAAGTCACCAAGCTTTCTTTGCACACCTGATTGGTTTAGATATTAATATTGGACTTCACAAGCAAGTTCAGATAACATTGCTTGGGATGGTGGGTCTGCCACAGCACTCAGCAGAAGCAGTTACTTGGCTGCCTGAGTGCCCTCTCAAAGACTCTAATCTTCTGTCCCAGGAGTCTATAGAGTTAGTCATGGGATTAACATTTCAAACACAAGACCTCCATGAGTATCAGCAGAAGGTGTTGGCAGGCATGTCAGTACCTTTCATAGAATCTCCCAAGATATACCGGCTCCCGAGAAACACTTGTGTATAGGTGCGTTACAAATGCCATATCATCTCATGGCTTTGTTCTGGAAGACCAGGTCTGAGAAAGACTTTCCTTCTACTCAAGGGCAGAAGACTATATTAAAATGAGAAATGAGGGGCCGCCTAAACGGTTACATCTTTGGTGATTTCCAACTCAAGTCTCCCAGACAGAAAAGGCCCTTTGAGATTTTCAAAGCAAGTAACAATACTAGCCTCTTTTTACAGCATACAAACTGCTCGGCACATCCAGGAGAGCACATGCTGTGCTTATGCTGCACATACCTTGGTTACTTGAGCTAAGGGACTGAGCATTACTCACTAACAGTATTACACCATAGTCAGATCAACTGGTTCCTCCTCTTCCTTTTCTACTTAGGGGGTGGTTACTCCAATAGTGGGATGGGGGTGTCCTAACTGTAGACTGAAGTCTATGGTAAAAACTGACAAAGTGAAGTGCCACATTCACACACATTAGGACTATGACTGCATTTGAACATTGCATTTGTATTATTTTGAGCATTTGGACTTGAGAACGCTCTCAATACCCCAGCGACTTCTTGAACTTATGATGGTTCTATTCTATCAAGCCATTTGTGTAGATTTGCCCTTTGCTAGTGCGCTGCCTTTTCCTTTCCAATCTGAAAAACAGTAGGACTGCAGTGATTAATTGCTTTTTCGATTTGCAACCAAATCAAATGTTCACCTTTAGACTAGCAAACTAGAGGAGTGCAGCCACCTATTCAGCTACTCCCCCGATTTTGAAGTATGTGTATATAGTTCAACTCCACGTGCATGCATGGACATCCATGGAATCTAAGTCTCATACAAGCTTTTTTCTATATGGAGCCTTTTTATTTACATGGTCTTCTGTGGTTACTACCTTCAGCTTTGCAAATTTTAAGAGGCTAGATCCCCTCTAGAACATTCAGAAGTAATGCCTAATCGCCGGAGCACAATCTACAACTTCAGCCAGGTCTGAATCTGTGGCATGAACTACCCGCCATACAGCCGATGCCCCTAACTCACTGTTGATCTATACTGCAATACTGAATCCAAAACCAATTTATTATTTGTGGAATTTCAGCCAGCGACCGGAATAGCTTTAATTACCAACTTACTTTCCCCGGTCCACCTCAAATCTTCTCAAGTCTTCTCAAGTCTTCCAAATAAGCACAGAGAGTGCAGGAAAAGTAGCGAATGGTCGACATGCTGTAAAGCATATGGTCACAGGCCCATGCCAAAGTAGTCACATAGCATGCAGACTGCACACGTGTCCGTCCTTACCTTAACAGCCTTGTTGAATTTATCACAGAAATCCCGAAATATCTGGAAGCATTCATCCAGCTTCATGGTCCCCTTATCCTCACAGAAAAAGTCAATCAGCGCATGGCTCTCTTTCTTCAGCTCCACTTGCAGCCTTTCCAGTTCATTCACTTCCTTCAAAGCCAACTGAGGTGGAAGATTCAGAAAAGAGCAGGTGCGTAAATACACCATCGCACCAAAAAGCAACATGAAGACACAACGGGCTTAAGACTTCATTTCTCAGTTTACGGAACCATCAACCAAACACCCGACCACCTTATTCACCCTTTTCAGGTTGGACACAACGAGAAGGAGCAGAATATATGGACAACCAAATACATTTGCAAATAGGCGTTACGGCAATATTTGGCATGTGAAGAAAAGGGTGCAACACCATTTGATTGAGCAGTTAACATCTTCATCGAGGCCTTGATTGAGCAGGTGTCCTGAGAACCGATTAGTTTACAGTTTTCAGACCGTCTGCACAAGCGTCATTAGGTCTATACCACATCAAAACCAAAAAGGAACGTACACCTTCCATGAAGGGGTAAAGCAGTTCTTTTAACCGATTACAAAATGCACTACAACACAGGCAGGTTGCATGACTAATAAGCAATAGTGTAGAAAACAAATAATTCTATACATTCTTAAACAATGAAACTCAAAGTTGGGCCTTCAACCCTGCATCCCAAAGCCTGCAGGAGGTGTGGTTCTTAGTGAAGTAGGGCGAAACCTTATTTAAAAAAGGAATAGAGAAAAAAAATGGGGTTGCTGCCAATTTGAAAATGGAAGCGGTACATGAACAGGCAGACCGTGCAATAGGGAGGGATCGGCGCGCCACCTCCTACATGTCAACTTGGATTATGAGACGGTCATGAATGGAAATGTGAAACAGTCGCCATCAGACGGAGTCAGATTTGTGGGGCTGTAGGGAGGGTGCTGGGTTGGGGTCAGGAAAGGTAATTCACAGACTTGTTTTTATAATGGAAGTAACTCATGAAATTACCAGACTTTGCTGCCTAGCAGGAGATCAGGTTGAAGAACTACACTGCATCTAATTTTCCATAATGCAATCCTATTGGAAGTTTGATTTCGTTATAGCCAAATAATTTTTAGAGATGTGCACGAAAGTATTGGGCATGGTTTATCTGAAAAAGGTAGTAGGTCATTTATATAGTGCCTTTATCACATTAATATGGCCTAAACGAGCTGGCAGTGGGAACGCCCTCGGGGGGACCAAAGTCCAAGGTATGGAAAAAATGGCAGAGTTATTATAATGCATGTGAATTTCGCCAGGTTAGGGACATGGTTGGGTGAACAAGCTCATGGTTATACCTGGAATTGTAAAAAAAATAAATCTGCTATTGGGGATTTCAAGATGGCCACTGTAGGGAGAACACAGTGAGCAATGCTCTCCTGAACCTCTGGGCCTCCAGTTCTACAATTGAGTGTTGAGCCCTCCCCGGGCAGCAAACTTGGAACGTGGAGAGCCCATACAGACGGGGAACAATCTATTTAATTCAGTGAAGTGGAACAGGCTCCCTCAGAGTACAGTCGGTGCGGCTCCTCCCAAGCTTAGAGAGGAGGTGCATCATAAGCAATAATACTGCGCGGGCATTGACAGTGGAAGCCTCGGAGAAGATAGGAGAGAAACGAGAAAGGGAAGACCGCCCAGGCGATTTGTAGCTAATCAGGAGCCCAGCACGGAGAGAAGCCCCTGGGATTACCAGAGCAGGACAAGATAGTGCCGAAATAGCAGCGACGCAGGAGACGCAGAGATAGGAGGAGGCAACCTTGAAGGAGAAATCAATGCGGTAAGCAGAACCGGGAGAGGAGCCCCCAATCAAATGTATGCCTCGGAAGGGGCACAGCTGAGGTACCGAGGGAAAGAGGCATAAAGAAAAACCCCCAGAGGCGACCGGGGAAGGACTCGGGGGGACCCCTCAGAGACACCAAGACAAAACTCTGCTTTTCAAGTAGGTGGGGGGTAAGTGGGGAGCAGACCCAGATGCAGAGAAGGGGGAGAATGGCACAACCAAGGACATACCATGGTGGAGAGCGAGAGAATGAGACGTACAGGCCTGCATTAGGGCACAGAGCTTGGCCTGGAAATAACAGGGCAGAGGAGGATCTCACACTACAGAAAAGGTAGACCTGGGTTGAGCAATTGGCAACTGCAACTCACAATCTAGAGCTTCAGACCGCAGAAAAGCCAGAGGTGACAATAGACCGAATTCATAGAGTCGCCCCCTGAAAGAGCGGAACCAGGGGCAAGGCCCAGAGATGTTCTGGCTGCATTGTAAGACTAAAATCAAGGAGAAGATATTGCATCTATCGAGGAAGGCCAAACAAATAACTTAAAATGGTACTGAATTGATGCTTTTAAGACCTGTCCCAGATAACCTTGGCCAAAAGGAGGAAGACGGCCTCCAGCAACACAAGGATATTAGATACATGTGGACGTTTCCATTTGGTCTAGTGTTTGAATGGCAGGGGAAGCAATTTCGGATTCCTTCATACGAAGGTGGCTTGAGGATTTTGGGGATCGAGGAAGACGATCAGGTCACAAGGCCCTTCCAATCAAAGGTACAAACAGGGCTCAAGAGCTGGGAACAGTGGCAAAACCGAACCAAAATCAGAAGGGGGTACCAGCCCCAACTGAAAGGCCCAGCTACCGGAGGGGAGTGGGGGAAGAGGTCACCCTCAGAGAAGGGCCAAGTAAAACATAAGCCTGGGGAGGATGAACATTTGGAGGAATGCAAGAGGCTCCGAGGAGGTGGGGGGAGAGGAGGGGGTTGTAACCCGGAATAGGTTGGGGGGCGGGGGGCCCGCTGATGCGCAGGCAAAGAGGTGCAAGGGGCTCAATTCCAGAGGAGGCGGTTCGGGTGGGCTAGAGGTCAGTTGAGCCCGCCCAGCCTGGGGGAGGGGACAGGGGAAGGAAGGGGGAAAGGTAGAAGGGGGGAGGGGGTGTCCGACCACAAAAGAGGTGGTGGCACAGGAAAGCTAAACATGCCCTCGAAAATAGAAAGCCTAATTTCTTTGACTAAAAAGGGCCTAAACTCCCCACTGAAGAGGAACAAAATTGGAAAATTACATACAAAGGGGGAGCGGGGGTGGAGGCTACACAATAGCAACCCTTTACGCCCCTAATATGGGTCAAGACGCCTTCATTCAACATGCCCTGGTCAGACTAGAAAAATGTATAAAGGGCCCCATAATTTTAACAGGAGACTTCAATTTGGCTTGGGAGCCAGAAAAGCACCGATCCACGAAAGAAAAAGGGGGTCCATGGGAAACCATCAAAATAATTAGAGAAAGTGGAGAGGCTAGCCTTAGTTGACATATGGAGGGGAAGGATACACTTTCTTCTCTCATGCCTGCCAATCATGATGCAAAGACTGTGGCCATCCCTGAGGCTTTTGGGGTGGGTAAGGGCTATGGAGGTGGGGCAATAACCCTCTCAGACCATGCTCCCTGGTCATTGGAATTAGGTAGAAAGCCAGGGCACTAAGGACTCTGGAAATAGAGGTACCCAGGATTTCTGTTTAGGGATGAGTTGAGTAAGGGGGATGAAAAGCTTTGTCGAGGCCAATAATATAGAGATACATCAGAGTAGATGAGGTGGGACGCCTTCAAGGCTACAAGGAGGGGGAAAATAATTGCAATAAAACCCTGCAGAGATAGGGAATTGACTGGTAGAAAGATTTGGAGGAAAAACTAACACGCCTAATATCCAAGATGGGAGTGGGAGCGAGATCAGAAAGGAGTATAGAGCTATAAAAAGGTCAATTGGAAATGATGCAGAAAATTCATCATTTCTAAAACAGAAGTATTATATCAAGGCTAATAAAATCAGATGGACTTCTGGCCAGAATGTTGAGAAAGGAAGAGAAGGCCAAAACAATCACAAAAATAAAAGGAGGGGAGGGGGGGTAAATCAGAACAGACATTAAAGACATAATATCCGGGAGTTTGAGATTCTACGCAGAGCTGTACAGCTCTGCAAACCATGGAGAACATTGTTAACAAGAATATATAGGAGCAAGAGAAATCCCTCAAATATCCAACCATAAAGAGAAACATTAAAAGGAGAAATTACATCCAACGAGGTGCGAAGTGTCATTATGAACCTACCCACCAATGAATCCCCTGGCCCAGATGGTTTTAAAGCAGAATTTTATAGATCTTTCAGGGAAACCTATTGGTAAAAAAAGGGAAGAAATAACAGCAACAAGGCTAATGTAGTCCTACTGCCAAAAGATGGCAAAAGACCCGACCATATGTGGATCTTACAGGCAGATAGCCCTAATCAATGTGGACGCAAGATTTTTACAAAGGTCCTGCCGAATTGCCAAGACCAAAACCTACCAAACAATTGTCTCAGACCAGATGGGGTTCATCAGGGGCAGGCAGAAGCGTGATAATACAAGGATAGCTCACCTTATAGAAAAGGCCAACAAAAGAAAAACGCATCGATTTTAGTAGCTATAGATGCAAAAAGGCCTTTGCAGGGTGGAGTGGAGGTTTGTTCATTGCAATGCAGCAAATGGGTTTTGGGGGAAAAGGGTCTAAGGGTCAAAGCCAGAACCCATCTTTGAGATTAGCAATAAATGGCCAGCTATCCAAGCCCATTAAGTTCCAGAGGGATAGTAAGCACAGCTGACCCGTTTCCCCCATGCTCTATGTCATTTACTTGGAACCACTCTTGGTGGCAATAAGAGCAAATGGAGAGATAGAAGGGATACCATTTGGGGGGCAAGGTCAATAAGATACCTGATTTCGCAGAGGACATACTGCTGACTTTGATGAACCTGGAGGGCTCTCTTAGGGCAATGGAAAGTGAGATCTTACGGTTCAGGTCAGTAGCCAGCCTGAAAATAAACTCCCAAAAATCTGGCATTTTGAATCTCACAATACCAAGAGAGATAAAGGAAGGGCATAAGGCGATGCTCCTGTACAAATGCGTTGAGAAGTCCATAACCTACTTAGGAATAAAGTTAACTATAACCTTGAATGAGCTCTACCGGGCCAAATGCCTACCCTTGCTGGAAGTAGTAAGACCAAACTAATCAACTGGGGTCCCCCAACGATAATCTGGATGGGCAGAATCAATGTTATAAAGATAGTAATTTTACCACAGCTGCTTTATTACTTTATGGCCCTCCCCATCCAGATTGCCAACCTTTGTCCAGACAGTCCAAAAATATAGAAGATTTGTCTGGAACAACAAAAGACCAAGGCTAGCTAGAAGGGTTATGATGCCTAGAAGCAGAGAAGCAGAGGTAGAATGGGGAACCAGACATTAAATGCCTGCGGGTTGGGTGTGCTTTACAAATTGCAAAATAAATAACCTAAAATGACATTATAATCTAGCGTCCTGTGAATATTTATCATGTCTTTGTAGATGCGCAACTATGGAACCATTGTGCTCGTCTACTAAGACTAGCGCCCAGATGCCTGCGGGTTGGGTGCGCTTTACAAATTGCAAAATAAATCATACCTTATGGCAATACAAATAAGGATAATGAGGGAATGGCAGAAAGACTAGAGGGAAAGGTAATGGAGGGCAATGGATAAGGCCGTTATAGGGTACATCTAGAGGAGGTACTTTTGAAACCAAGGGGAGACCGATCAAAAAAAGATGTACTTCAGCAAGATATTGATGGTGCAAGGGGACTCCTGGAATGAGGCAATAGGCGGGCCCAAATCACGTTTCCATCTTCATTATACCAATTTTTGGCACCCCAAGTTTTACCCCTGGGTGTAGCGGAAAGAGCTTTGGGGGTGTGGAGGGAAGGAGGTTGCCAAGGATCTGGGACATGTTTGTAGGTCCGGACAAAAATCCCCCTTTGCAAGGCAGACTTAAGAGACCAAGAGGTTTTGATACTTCCAAATAAGGCACTGGCTAATGCAGCCAGCCATGAAGGAAGCAGGGACATGTTGCTTAAACCACTTCGAGAAATAGTTTGTCTCTGAATCTGGACATAAACAGGATATGATTGGTTATTTATAGCACGCTTAATACCCAGAGGTTTCCAAGTGCGGGCACGGGGATCGAACCTGTGTTGCTCTGTGTCTTGCTTGCAAGGTGAGCACCTTTCCCCCCGAGCTATCCTCCTAACATCTAGTGGGGGCTCTTTATAGTCTTATCAAACAGGCAAAGGAACCAGGGGAAGGAGATCCGACATCCCGGCAAGGAATCACGGGCCAAGGATTGAGGAAAGGAAGCAACTGTGGGCGAATATAACCAGGTTAACAAGATAGTTACAGATTCAGGAAATATGGGTTAAATTCATGCTGCAATGGCACCTAACACCAAATAAAATACACACATTGTATCCCTCAGCATTTACTTTATGCTGGAGGCAATGTGGAATGGTGGGAACCTGGAACCATACCTGGTGGGATTGCCCTTTAATTCAGGACTTTTGGAAGGTAACATGGGAAGCTCTGGGAGAAGCACTGGGCCTGAAGGAAGGCGGCAACAGAGGACTTTCTACATTGGGTATAGGGGGACAATTGGATGAGCTGCCCTCCAGAACAGAGTGTAAAATAAGTAATTTTGATTATGGCTGGGGCGCTGGGGGTTTGATGGAGCAAAAAATTTAAATCAAAGGATCCGCCAACTGATCATGAATGGGTTGGAAAAGTCTGGAATTTTGCAGGACTGGAATGGGCTACCTACTCGCTACAAGGGCATTACCAAGGTTTTTTGGAGGACTGGACCTGGACTCTGGAGTTTCTTCATAAAGGGGCAAGGGCAACCTGGTGCCCTAGGAGGATGAGACTTCTTGGCTTGGTGGAATGAGAGCCAGGCTATGTGACTGTACGAGGCAAAGTAAATTGGAGGGACGGCAAAATAAGGAGGTTCGGACTCTCGGGGGATATGCTGTGTTGGAAAATTGTGAAAATGCCAATAAAAAGTTAAAGAAATCAGCCATTTATAACATAGAAATTTAAGTGGTTAACGTACAAATGGTGGCCCCATTGAAACCTTACAACACACATGTATGGTAGACCCCTTTGAATAAAAATTGCAAATATGCTGGAGGTTGTTCATTCTGTCGCTATAAATGGTTCCTACTTCACTCGCCCATTGTCTTTGCAGGTCTAATTAAACTGGACCGCCCTGGGCAGTTAACCCTCTCCCAATTCACCAGCATTTTGAAATGTCACACCAGTCTGCCTTACCAAGAACAAAACAGAGTGGGGATCTACTGCTTTTTCATTCTGCAGAATATTATTGGGGTAAAAAAGGGTAACTTTCCTTTCTCCAAAAACAGATTTTCCAACAAGGAAAATGCATCGTAAAATTACTGAAGCCTGGAAAGGCAGCCAAACGAGTGTGCTCTCTAGTGACACCACAGTAAACCCAAACTTCCCCAACAAAAGCTGGCACCAGGCCATGTCTGGACAACACACGTAAATCTGCAATGCAAAATATGCTCTGGGAATGGACTATATGGAGTCCATTAACTGTTCTAAGGTTTCACTTCTCCGATATTAAAAGGCACCTCATCGGGTATCTACAATTTGCCACAGACACGGGGAAGCCCTAGAACTAAAACACGAACTGGCGCGTTTTACAAGTGATGGAAAAGAGCCAGATTAATTTCCAGCACTTCCTGAGATCCATGAATGAAAGCAGCAGGATTGCTTTACAAAAAGGAATTTCTACATGAACGCAAATTCCGATCACTCACAGTAAAACAGGACCAAGGGGAGGACATGTTGGCACACATGCCTGCCAATATCCTACAGAACCAAACCTTTGAGAGAAGTTAACCCCTAGAGAATTAAAATTAGAGACATTTTTAACCAAAAGGGAAATAGAGCAGTCAGATTGCCACTACGTCGTATACTGCCTGGTGGGGCTGCTCTCTAAGACGTTGAGGGATATTCACTATGCAGCGTACTCCAGAACATGTGGGTCAATGGAGAGCATCCGACCAAAGAATCTGCATTTTGGTAAAAATAAAAAAAAAAAATAAAAAAAAATAAAAAAGGAATTGGCCTTATGCAAGTTTCAGTGTCCCTGTACTCGAGGTGGACTTTAGGATGCAGAGAAAATCACAAATGGATCTCAGAGAAATGGTGTGCGTATAAGCAGTCCAAGCAAGCACCATCTTGATTCAAGAGGCAGAGGTCCACTGTGGTACTGTTGCTTAGGTGTCACAGCGGTCTAGGAAGGCAATAAACCAAAACGGTTGGTGACATTAGCATCTTCCAATGTCAATTCGCAGTAAATGGCGATCGAATGTGCTAAACGAATGCAAAAATTCAAGCAGTAGCCAGTCTAAAGCATGCGACTAGAATGCACATTAGTTCAGATTATATTTGCTGGCCATGCAGAAATTCAATAGGGACCTGCTCAAGAACGTCAAACGTGCTAAATCACAATGGAGAACTCTATAACAATGGGTAGCGGGTCTTTCTGTGCTGTAGCAGGTTCAAGCATGGTTACTGGAACACCCATGTCCATAATGCCAAACACGAAGGAAGACATCCATCTGCTTCAATCCTAACAACCTAATCTGTGCATTTATCATGGCAAGGGGTGATTATAGGACTTTGTTTTGAGGAAGGAGAGTAGGTAGGTTAAAAACTGCAGCAAGGCTCAGTAGCAAGACTCGAGAGGGATCTGTAGAACAGCAGCACATTGCTGGGGCATGGTCTAATGCAGGATGGCAGCTCAAGGCCATGAACATCCATTTCAATTTGCCACTAATTACACATTTGTTGAGGTGCATGCGCCTTGATAAATATGTACCATATGGCAAGAGCACATGCCTTCAGATGCACTGCACTCGAATCAAATCTAAGACTTCATTAGAGCAGGACCTGCTGGGGAGAGGAAGCTGGTCAAAGTGAACACGGTCCGTTTTTGGATTTTAAAAATATAGATCTTGTTAGCACAAATATTTGATGATACCAACAAACTTGCCCAGGAAAGATTTCCAAAAAAAGCATATACATTGAGGCAACCACTATGAAGAATGAACAGAACACCCATTTTAATGATTAGCGATAGCGCAGATCAACGCTTGTTGAAATCAGTATAATGGATGCGCTCAAGTGCTTTTTGTTGCAAGAACCGCACAGGTCAGTTCTCGTATAATAGAGGGCTGCTGTGAATGAGGTGTATTTGTTCAGGCTTTGTATTGTGTACGGAGGTAAATCCATTAGTACTGTAGTTTGTTCAGCAGGGTGGAGCACTACCACTGAAGGAGGGCACGCAATTCCCAGGCATGACCTAATGCAATGGCCCTGGTACGTAGCACGGCATACCCCGATGATTAGGTTCATGCAATAAGTCCTGCCACATCACAACTATGGACACACATGCAGCTTTCCTAGAGTAAGCAGAATGCGCCGGAAAGCTGAGCATTTGATAGTATGTGGACAAATCCTCCAAAGTGATACTACCAATTGTGCAGAGGCTGAAGGATAAGATTCAACCCTACTACCCTGGTAACATTTGTAGGTCAGAAAAAGAATCGCATTACTTCCTTGGGACGCATTAGATACATTACATTCTTACGGACCAAACGTATAAAACAAAACGTATAAAACACTTGCAAGTATGCTATTTTATTGATCATTGCATGGATAACCGACTTGGCATAATGCTGCAGTCATAACCTGGGCGCATTTATGAAGTCAGACTACTTAAATAAGGCTGGAAAGGTTTCAATACTTGCAACACTGTTCCAACTCAAACCTCAATGGAAAAAAGCTGGAGGGCGAGATTTTCTAGTCTTGAATTTCAATGTTTCCACATATGGTGGCAAATTCCGACATCCCTCCATCCTGGTGGGTTTCTGCTCCCATTATAGCCCACAAACAAAAGTCCATCCAAAAAAAGCAAGATGTCGTCTTATAAAACACAAGATATGCTGGTAAAATGAAGTAGATGTGACGTTAACGAGAAGTAAAAGGTCGCCATTTCTAACAGCAGTCGGTTGAGGTCAAAATTCAAGCAGTATCTAAAATACAGATGAAATAAATACCTTTCTAGAAACAATATATTTATTCCCATTTGCTCCCCAACCACCATCCAGCACTTTTCACAATTATAGGACTGAAGTAGATCAGTAAATGAACACATCCTAGAATAGGTGGGATTTTTCTTTTGGGGGCAGGAAATGCTATTTATTCCAGCAATATTATCACATAAGCCAACACTGAACAGTACTGCATTCACACAGACGTCTCCCAACTAAGCCTGTGGTGAAGGTAATTAAGCAAGGGTGCCCTTGGCTGAACACACAAGAAAAAATTTAAAAATATATATATAACAATTGGATAAATGAGACGACCACTCCAAATACAGCTAGCCATACTGATCTAATGCTTCTGGTGTGCGTAGGTAAGGAGGTTAGCAAACCACATAGCCGGGATGTTCGGGATATAAAATGGTTTCCTCCACAAGCCATTTGCACACACTTGTTAAAGGATAAGCAAAAGTGCAATCTGATTCTAGGAATGGCATGTCAGAAAGGGAACGATTGAGATAACCCTATTCACCAAGGAAAAAAAAAAATCCGCCATTCTGAGCCACGGATTTTACATTTAGTAACTATAAATCCCAGAACAGAAAATGAAAATATAACAAAAACGAAATATTAATATTAAGGACTATTTAAATAGTGTTTCAGTCCATCAGGTTTCTGTACCTGGAGAAACTCTTCCATTTGCTGCAAGAGTTCAGGATCCTTCCGGACGCTGTCCCTGAGCGAGGTGGTCTTCGTGGACAGTGTACTGAACTCCAACTCAAAGTTATCGATCGACAATCTAAAAGAGAACAGTGACAGGGACATGTTACAGCAACTTGAAGGAGCAGTGTGCGCTGGTGTGGCCTGCGGTGCTTCACAATACAGTCATCATTGGATGCAGACCAAGTCAAACAAGAGCACTCCTCCTTGGTAAACCTTGAAGCAAGGGACGCGAGCAAGCTCGAAGCTGAGATGAAAATACTGCACACAGAATACAGGACAAAACTTGTCCCATCCCGCTTTGTCTCCATCTATAGTGGCCAGTCACACAGTCTATCCCCTTGACTGGCACTATTGTCAGGACCAGAATTACTATGTTGGAGTTTGTTTTATGGGAGCAATTAAAAACATGCCCAGAGCAAGCAGAGCAGATCTGAAGTCCACCACACAGCCAAACACTTTTTAATAAGGCCTATTTAATCTCTGATAATGCCCGTACATAAATATTCCCCTTCTTCAGAGAAATGTACGACCTATGGCCTGACCAGTCTGGTCAGGGGTGCTATACTCACACAAGCCTCTGCAATTGGAAAGCGCTATGGTCGCGATTTGGTGTAGTGTGAAAGATTTTTAAGAACGCAAAAATGGCAGTTAGCAACACAGACTCCAATCTGATTTCACCAGCAACCTAGACCACCACCTCAAATTTTAAAAAAAGAACCCAAGATTGTTCTGGTAATCATTGTAGAGTATTTGTGAACAAATTACCACAAAATAGAATTAATGCTCATTGAATACTCGTTTATAAATCACGCTCATTAAACACTGGCAGTTTTTTATTATTCTGAAGCTTAGGTTATGGAGCAGCTGCAAAGCCAGGTGAGGGGTGGAACGTGGGACGGGAGTTGGAGGCTTGCGGGAGACACAGGGAAAGACTTAGAGAAACCATCAGAGATTCAGTCCCAGTCAGATAGCCTGACACACTGTTTTATGCAGACTTCCAAAAGCCCCCACTGAGCAGAACGCCTGAGCAAATAGTCAGGTTTGAGACAGCACTCGCCCATCCTACCTACATACCAAGGAAGGTGAAAGGGGTGCTTGGTGGGCTGCATATCAAAAGTAGCAGTTTCTCTAAAACAAAATCTGTTGGCATCTAAAACTCGGACCACCTATCTCATGGTAATGAGTAGGGGCTCCAGACTACCCTCTTTGCACATCTGCCATTTCCAAGATCCTTGGGACACAGGTGGTATACCAAGTCAAGGTCCGACAGGAACAATGAGAAAGTGAAATGGAACCCACGGGACCCATATACAAGAAGCTTGTGCTAGCAGAATGTTAAGGCCACAATACAGCCTTTTGCAGGAGTTGACTAAAGCATGTTGATTACATGTTTGTCTGTTCATCAGGGTCGCCAACTGCTCCCTGCACTAATCTGCTCAAATTCTGCATCCCAAAACAAAATATGCATACCAACAGAGTCAACCGCACATGGCTCCTGAACACCTCTACAACCAACTTGCATATCACACCTTAAGACAATGCCTACTAGCACCATAGGTGAGCAAGGCTCCCCTCCTAACAAAAATGTCTATGCTCTTGAAACAGAACAGCTAGAAACTGCCCTTCCCACAATGTTGAAGGCACTTCTGGCCTGCATGGATCAACGGCAACGTTAACTTGCATGTTCCCCTCTCCCCAACTAACTCCATCCCCTTGGCAGAGCCACCAGAGTGCCTTAACACCATGCCAAAGGCAGCAGAGTGATAGAAATCCCAATAACATACTAGAAATATAAATAGCTGTATGTACTTGTCGAAGGGAAATTGTGGTCAAACACTGTAGTAGTGGAAACTAATAGGACAATACATGCTTGACTAAGCAAGATATGAAAGAGCGAGACATCTGAATTGGCATTGGCCTTACAGTCAAAGAAAAGCCTAGTTTCCAAAATTGACCAATACATTACAAAACAACTTATTATGCTTTCTACATACCAGTGTAACTATCAATACTGTCACACGAGTGTGCGGTCCCCTGGCCACACCTCAAGGCTGCATACAGAAAGTCACCTCCCATACCTAGGTTTGTAGGCGGCACAGCCTGGTAGGAAGCTGGGAGACTGTGCAAGAGGACAGCAGGTAAGCCAGGGGAGGCACAGAGCAGGAGGAGGGGTGTGGTGGGAAACCTGCACAGTGAAAGGGTCTGGAACAAAAGGCCAACCATGAAGATGCAGCCTGCTGGGCCCAGGAATCTGCATGGTTTGACTTGTTCCTAGCCTTCATTCCTGTAACAGTCAGTTGCGATGGTTGAGTGATTACTACAAGAGGATTTAATGAGCAGCAAACAAGATTTGTCCAAGCCCGTGACAGTCACTCCTACCGATTTCCTGCACCTGCTGCACTATCAAACAATCGTGGCAATCGTACAGCCAGTCCACCAGCCACTGGTGCCAAGGTAATTTAGTTTCAGATGCTTTTGTGCAGAACTGTAGTCACTTATCCTGCTTTCCAGAAAAAACTCTTAGATCATGCTCTCGGAAAGAGGTTTAAAGGGGGCCGTTTCAAATGTGGTGTAGGGACGTAAAGCAAAATTTGCCACCTCACCAGGTTGAAAGGTTCGGCCTACGAGTACCAGACAAAGCTGAAGAGCCCAATGGATTAACTCAAAGTTAGACCGGAAGTCATTTTATAAATTGCATTATGAAGAACTTTCACCAAGTTGAATTCAATGGTTAAAATTATGTGAAGAAACTTGAGGAAGTACAGTTGGGAAATTACGCTATAAAGGACAATGTTCAATGTCATTTCATCAACCCCTGTTTTTATGACCGGTGTTTTTCTGCAGAATTTTTGCCGACATTTTTTTCCCAATTTTTTAATTCTTTTTGACTGACCAGAAGAAAACGATCACTAACTTTATAAGCCAGATAAAGGCTGCGTTTGGCATGCAGTATGTACTATAAAGCCAAGCTTGAGCCTGTTAAACCGAGCCTTGGTTCTTCATGTGCATGACATCAGTGGGAACCTCCAGGTACGGATCATACAATGGCAACTTGCCATATATTGTCAAGGTTGCAAGATGTTTTTATATGGCACTGCTGCCATGAACAGACATTTTACACTGCCAATTCCAAAATGTATTGTGCGCAGCCAGCATACAAATATTTTTGGACAGTGGAATGCTAGCATTTATTGGGCAATGTGGCACTGCATAGCCTGGCATGGATCACCACTCCTTTAACACACCCTAGTGCCAATTACTCACAAACTGGTTTCGGCTTCCTTGTGGGGATTCAGAGAAAGGTTTTACGCACACCTCCTTTAGAGAATTTCACCAGCAATCACTGGAAGGATAGCATTGGGAACATAAAAGGGGCAAACCATACGAGTTTGGCACTTGAGACTAGTAGTCAGTACGGTTATTGGGAGATTGACCAGACTAACTATGGCACTCTTCAGATACCCCACTGGTAGTAAATCAATAGATAGTTGTGTTTGGCGGCGAGACAAGCAGCTGATCAATTGAAAATTCTCTTAAGAATATTTGTACCCTACTGTGTCATTGCTGACAGAAGCAAGTTTATAACTCAAATGACGCATACCAGCAGCCCATCTGTTCACAGAAATAGGCTACATGCGTGCCACATCTTTGGTATAAATTCTGCCCCCGTGTTTGTGCCACTACACAAACACTAAACAAAAACTAAACTTCACATTCCACTTCCCCGGCAACAGTAAGTTACTTTGAATAAACATGCCTTCATTAGCAGACGCAACAAAATGACTGCTGAATCACAGGAATACATCCCTTCCCTCTCCCCAGCACACCCCTGTGAGGCTAGTGAGGTGAGCCCACTCTGCAACACCCTCTACAGGTCGAGGCAAGTAGGACCTCACCAGGAGAGCCTCTCCCTGTGGGGACAAGGACTCCCGTTCCTCCAAGGAACTCCCTGCAGAACCTTTCTACAGTACATCTTCAAAACCATCCAAGTATATGAAGAAAATGATATACACACACACACACACACACACACACACACACACACACACACACACACACATCTGAATAAATAAAATGTGGCAAAAAGCCCACACAAATGCACTCCTTCAATCCACACAAAAAAAAGGCAAATCCAATCCATAGGTTGGTAAACTAGGAACTTAAATGCCCTGTGAAGAAGCCAGAAAGGAGAAGGACTATGGGACTGCGCCAAGTCCCATGACTATGTAATTTGTGAGGGGAGAAGCAGAGAAAACCGGCAAGTTACGAATTAACTAGCCAACTTGGACGCACAGCATCCTGTGGTTGAGAGAAGGGAAGCAGCAGAAATAGACATAGCTGAAAAGGAGAGAGAGGGATAAGACGTCCGGCACAGGGTATTCCAAGAGCGGAATTAGACATTGACCGTCTTGAAGTTGAACAGCATAGAGAACCCTAGTGGTGTATGGGGCATCCCAGAAGAGGGAGAGAGACGGCAGAGTGGTGCCATCACCATTAGTCACGGCTTCCCTAATCTTAAATTGGCTGGATTACTATTAATTACTATTGTAATTCCTTGCTTTTGGCTCAGTCCCTTTATCTCTTTCATCGCCTGCAGCTCCTTCAAAAATGTATTTATTTAATTTATTTTATTTTTTTGTATAGCGCTAAAGCCTGCAGGCATCAGAGCGCATTCCAAAGAGACAGGACAGGTTATTACAAAAAAACGGGACAACAATAGACACACAAAAGATCATATCTTGGGGCGCTGAGAGAGGTCGCTAATCCTGTTTATTTAAAAGAGTAGGGTCTTTAACTTCTTTTTGAAGAGTATGTAGTTGGCTTCTAATTTCAAAGATGCGGGCAGTTCATTCCATTTATGGATGCTTCTGTTTGGAAAGGCCTTGCCCAAGCCGTTTTGCTTTTTAGCTGGGGTTGTCTGGAGAAGTCTTTTGTTGGAGGATCTTAAATTTCTAGATGGTTCATGCCACTTGAAGTGTTTTTACAAGTGCGCTGGGGCTTTGCCATACCAACATCGGTGGACCATTGTGAGGGATTTAAAAGTAATTCTCTCCCCCATGGCCAGCCAGTGTAGGTCTTTCCTATTGCCTGTGATGTGTTCCCTTCTTGGCTTACCCACGGTTGTCCTAACGGCATTATTCTGAATTACCTGGCATTGCTTCAGGCATTCTATATTTGCTCCCAGAAGCAAGGAGTTGCCGTAGTCCAGTCTAGACAATATAGTTGCTCTGGCTATGGCAATGCGATTATTTTGGTTGAGCAGGGGTCTAATTTTTCTCAGGAGTTTTTGGTGGTATTGACAGTTCCTTTTTAAATATGCTGTATGGGCCTCTGCTCCTAGTGAGGCTTGTAAGTAGACTCCCAGTGTCTTTACTTTCTCGGATATTGGAATTAGGGCATTTTTTAAACTGAATGCGGAGTATGAAGGTGGTAGTTTTTTTCCCGGCGTCAGTGGAACCAAAGATCATTAGTTCCGTTTTGGTCCCATTTAAACACATCCAGTTGTCTTTCATCCAGCCCTTGACGATGTTGTATATGGTCGTAAGTTTTTCACTGTCTTGTTTATAGTCTCCACTAAGCTCGAAGACCAATTGAGTATCGTCGGCGAAATTAGTGAAGAATATTCCCAGTTGCGTTAACATGGTACATAGGCATTGCATACACAGGTTAAACAGTAGGCACTGCTTATGGTGCCTGTGCATCCCTGATCCTCATGTCTTTGCACTGGCTTCCTGTCCTCCAGTGGGTCTGTTTCAAATCATTAGTGATTATTCACCGGGCCTTTTACAGCTCAGGTGCTGGGTAGCTACAAGATCAATTTCAACCTTACTCACCCGCTCGGGATTTACAGTGAAAGGGCTTTTGCCTTTTGGTTGTTCTCAGTTATCAGTTTGAGCGGAAGGGGGCTGCTCCTTTTCAGTGGTGGCCGCCAAATTGTGGAACTCTTTGCCTCTGCAGTTGAGGGCTACTAATAATCTTTTGACATTCCGACGCTTGCTAAAAACCTAGTTCTAGTTCCCTTCTGGATATTGATTAGCTCTTAATCCCTCCAGTTTTCCTCTTAGCGCCAAGATGCTTCAGCGAGCGCGCTCTACAAAAATAATTAACATAACCAGACCCCTGGTGGACCTTTAACACTGGTACCACTCCACTACAACAAACGCAGAACTTACCGTTAGGTGAAGTACTTAAGCGCCAGCTTGAGCAATGGAACAAAGGAAAGAAAAGAACGAGCATGAGAAGACAACCCGCCAAACCGGAGAGAAGATCTCATACGAATCACAAGCACAGTGATGTTATCCCTAACATCAAAAGGTAACAGGGAAAACGTGAGACCAGGGAGGGGGAACGAAAAATCAGTATTTGAAAAGCTCATACCCAGTCAAGATAAAATCTTTTACAGAAGTGAAATAATCGTTATTGGAACACTTACTTTTCCCAGTCAGGGAGTTGTTGATATACTGCAATATAAAAGAGTAAACCAGCATCAATATTGGAATGCTTATACAGATAACAGACAAGCTAAGGAAGGTCCAATTAAAGAGGAGAGACATCAAAGGAAAAGCCTGACGAGAAGGTTAAATCAGAGAATAAAAGTGAAGATAAGTTTCAGAGAAACCAAAGGCTGTGAACTACATGCCAAAGGCCAGAGAATTTGGGGCGAGAGTTGTATTTTACTGTGGAAAGAGGAGAACAATCATAAGTAAAATAGCTCAAGAGAAGAGCAAGAAAGGAACGGACCGGTGATATCAAAGAGAAGATACAGAAGTTACTATGAATGCACTGTATGACCTGATAAAAACAGTCATAAAGTACTTTAAGATCAGTCT
Source organism: Ambystoma mexicanum (assembly GCF_040938575.1). NCBI lineage: Eukaryota > Metazoa > Chordata > Amphibia > Caudata > Ambystomatidae > Ambystoma > Ambystoma mexicanum. The sequence goes on along the minus strand of NC_090937.1, from coordinate 763,945,648 downwards.
ATTGAACTGAAATGTGTGAGAAACAAGTCCTCAGGAAAAGGGAAACATTTCTACCGTCTTTAGTTATTATAATAGTGGTAGGGTCAGAAAGTGTACGTTCAGATGGTGCACAGGTTCTGTTGAGACTTTTCACCGACGAGCACCGCAGCTAGTTTTGTTAGGTAGGGAAGTACCATAGTATAGAGAAAGATGGGCATTGAATAATGTGTTTAATAAACAGTTCAGTGATATGGATAAACAGAGTCCACGTCCTTCGTCTGACTCACCACAGTACCTTTGCTCAGACAAACTGCCCAAATCGAGAGCTAATTGCTTGGAGGCAGAACACTGGCAGCATGTCTCCAGACGCTAGATTCACCTGGCAGCTTTTCGAACACAAATGCAGGCCCAATGTCAGCACAAGGTCTGGACTTGCATAAAAACACACACACCACCAAACGTGAGGAGAAAGGTCTGCCAGTCCGAAATTCCAAGACAAAGTCAAAATCAGCGAAAAAAGGAAATCGGAGCACAAGATTAGCCAAATTTACAGCAAATTTCAACTTCGATCTTTTTACAAAAATAGAATAAAAATGTTCATTTCTGAAATGCAATACTAAAACTAGAATTCCCTTTAGTGCAGTAAAAAAAAAAAAAAAAAAAAAAAAAAGATGCTCGATGCCAGCTTAATAGGTCAGAGTACTCCCTGCACACTGCTGTCCTCGGAAATGGGACAGCATCAATGTAAAGCAGCCAAGGCTGGCTCCGCCGGCCCCTCGCACCCAAGGCTGCGAGCTTTTACAATTGAATCAGCCCCAGAACCCTCCCCCCAGCTCGGAAGTGCAAGTGTTTGGCGCATCACCCTGGCCTTGAAAAGAAACGCCTGTGACGCCAGCCGGAAAATCTCCACCAATGTACTTCCTGCCAGGGAAGCGTTTTACAGAGCTCCAAGATTTTTACAGAAGGAATGTCTGAAGTAGCGCACTGGTTCTTTAATGCCTACTAAGTGTCCACAAATGTGCCCTGTGCCATAGCTTTGCAAATAAAGAGGAGTGCATGGGTACAGCGGTGTAGGTGCGGCAGTGAGGTGGTGATGGTTGGCAAGTGCAGAGGAATGAGTGTTCAGTAGCAGGGTTTGCTTGCTTACCTAGCCGCATCGTGGACATGTTGCAACTTCTCGGAAAAGCTTAGAAGAGCTGCATCTTTCTTTTGGGCCTCCTGCAACAAGAACAAGCATTTTATGAACAGCGAGTGCAGCATGAAAGCATTTTATAACAAGGGACAGCATCTGAAGACTTAGGCATGCGTGCAAAGCAGTGGCGCGTGCCCCTATGCAGCCAGAAATGTACAGTGCATGCGTGAACAGCGCCAGTTTTCTAATGGGAGAGGGTTCCAGCACTGCCAACTACATTAGTATCTAAAAGTATTTCCTGTTCTCAATGTATGCCTGAAACCAAAGACAACAATGGAATTCTAAATACTTGCTCTGGCTGCAAGACTACCCACACTATGCACTATCCGTTTCAAAATCCATGTCTCGCATCGAAACTGGAAAACGTTAATATGTGACAACTTCATGCACCTTTGTCAGAATTGGCGTGGTTTCTCTACACACACACTTCGCTTTACCCAGACCTCAATACTCTTAGTGGGCTTCGATACCTGGAATAGTTACTAAATTATATGCCTGTTTGATCCATGGCGTAAAAGGCTCAGACTTGCTATCCCTTGGGTAACTGATCACTCCTGTGAGGAATTCGACATTCCACACGGGGAGTATGCACTCGCCTGGGCTTTTTTCGAATTTTGTTTTTTTAAATGGATGGGAGATCCACCTCCAAATAGATGTGAGACCATTCTACACACATTTTCCTTTCTCACTGCACGAAACGCATAGTCACGTGTACTCCAGGAAGACACAGCGTACAGGCGCCGTCCTACCCCCCCCCCCATCATGTTCAGCTGGAATGTGACAGCCACAGGTACATCAAAGCATCTCAAGAAGGGGGGGTGCTCCTTCCTCCAGCCATGGGCAGCCTAATTAAAATATCAAATGCTCCATGGATCAGCCTTCCTATTGTCTCAACTTCTGGTGGCAGAGTTAATTTAGACAAGCCATTTAAAAGGGGCTTGTTTGCAAAACAAACATGAAGGTGGGGCCAACACCTCTTTGACGTGCAATGTGTCAACTTGAAGCCAATTCCCACCCCTCTGTATGAAGGCCAGTGAATAGCATGTCCGGGTCCACTATTTACTGTAGGCAACCCCTGCACAACCGACCACTTTCAGAGGGAGAAGTATGATTTAAGGGAGACAGTCTGCTCTTGTCACAAACTTCGAGGGAGACCTGTGCTTTGATCAAGAATTGCATAGGGCTCAGTTAACCAGAGACACTTTGATCTACAACAGACAGGAAGATGGGTGGGACTTAGGAGTACATGGTGTCACCCCCTCACCTTTCCTCTTGCAAAGCACTCTGGTCCTCACCGCACGCATTACACAAGATTAATGTTGGGGACCCCGGAGTGGTTCCTTAAGGTAGGCTTAGCCTGCACCAGTCATTCACTTACCCCATTTCGCTGTAAAAGAGGACTGAGCCCCTCACTTAGCAGATCATTCGATGACTTTGAAAGTAGTAAGACGACTCTGGCTGAGTGTACAGTCTGCCTTACATCTTCCACCAGTAAAGGAAGGCCATAATTTCCAAGAAGGAAGCAAGATCCCCTCCCCTACACATCTCCCAGGGACCAGAGGGAGATACCAGGACCGGTCCAGCAGATCCAGAACTGGAACACAGCCAGCACACAGGGTGCCCTGCTAGGTTCTGGTGGGAAGTGCGAGAGAGTCTCTGAACAAAGGAAAAGGCCATTGCCTGCAAGCACTCTCCTCAGCTTTGGGCTGTCTGCCTTGAAAGAATGCCACAAGCCCTGCGAAGAAGCTAGGAGTGCCACACAAGGATCAGCCAGCACCCATCTTTTAAATACATTTGAAGCAGTCGCGCCCTCGAACGACTGGCTGCACCACTGACTGTTGTCACTCTGCAGTCACTAAAGCTGTCCGAGGAGGCTCGACCAACGTTCCAGATCCGCCAACCAACACAGAGACCAAGATTGACCCTGAGCCGCCATGTAGTCCAGCTAGAACTGCCTGCCTCCTGATCACCGCAGCGGTCTCCAGTCTTGAACTCTGTCGCAGGAGCTGCAAAGCATTCTGGAAATGACCTGACGCTGTCTAGCATCAAGAACATCTCAAGCACTATGGGATATTATGGATCTGTCCCACTGGTCCTCCTCCGAAGGCCGCTAGGGACATTTATGAACCCTTGCTCCCTTAACCTTGAACAGTTAAGACTGATTGATACTGAGAGAAGGGTAGTCGGTAAAGCAGAGTGCATCCCTTTCCTTCGTGAAACGGTCCGCTGTGCTCCTTTACAGGGTGGGTTTTATTTTGTAGTGTGCTAGAACTCCCTCTTGTGGTAATAATAAAGTATATATTTTTATACAACCTTGACTGGACAGTCCCTTTTATCATTGGGTAATAATTGTATTTTCGTGTGTTGCAACAAACCAATGATCCACGACCTTGCAGAGATGAGCCTGCCGTTCTGCCACGTTACCAAAATTGGACAAGGTGGTTTATGATTTACTTGTGTTCCAATCTGTTCGGATCCCTTCTGGTGTACTAGAGGTGTGAGGCTGATTTATGGTTTAGAAACTGAAATTCATCCTTGAACCACTAGTGCCCTGGAAGTTGATGCGTCACAACACCAGTACTGCCTACATTTATCAGACCAATCTACAATCTTTTCAGCCTTCCAGAAAGCACGTTTTGTGACGCCCCCATTTGCGTTTTTTTTCCAAATTGTTTCAAATTCAAAAACTCATGGTTGTAATGGCTGTGCATGCGAGTGCAGGGAATTGAGGGATTGTGCAGATTGCGGTGGGGGGGGGGGGGGTAGTAAGAGGACAGTCTTATATGCTGGTATAGCCTCTCTCCAGATATTATGTACCTACAAAATGCCCTACCTTCGACGGCTTCAACAGATTTTACAGTCTTGGCCTGGTATAAGAGTCTGCCAGAGGACTATTGCCAGGAGAGGCCCAAAATCATCTGCTCCCATAGGGATCTAAATAACTGGCCACGGGTCCACTCCTGCTTAACTTGGGTATCTTAACAGACTATTACATCTCTTCCGGTTAGGGAGCCGGAAAGTAAAGCCGGCCCCCCTCAAAGGCCCTGCCATTACCCCTATCTGGGCCCGGAAGTCCTCAAATAGAACTGTGTGCCGTGTCTTTCTCCCGTGCATCAGGACATGTGTTCCATTAGCCTAATAGTATCTGCCTAGACCTGGCTAGTGTTTACAATGTCGCACTCAGACTTACATTCATCGTATTCAATGCTGACATAGCCCTAACCGCTTGGGTACGGCTTTTCCAGCCTGTGACTCAAATTGTTACGATTTTACCTGGTTGTATCCTTGCTACACCTCCATTCTTTATGGATTCATGTGGCTAGGGCCTGCCCTACTTTCCTTACTTGAGAAGCTAGCACAACTTCCTGCAGCTTTGTCCATCAGTGTTTTACATGCATTTGCTGTTTGGATCGGTGTACCATAGTTCTGCTCCTTAACCATGCAACGTGTAACCGACTCCTGCATCCATAGTATTCGCATCCTTGGATTTACAGGTTTTGGAATGACTACCTATATGGTCATGTTCTGTAACCGTGCAACTGATGGTGCATCACCCCACTGCGTCTCCTGCATCCATCGTATGCACCGCTGATGTAGCCCCCCCAACCGCCTGGGTGCAGCTTCTCCAATTGATTAGCATTATTTGTAGCTCGGGAGGATAGCTCAGTGGCAACGTGCTCGCCTTGGAAGTAAAACGACACAGAGCAACAGGTTCAAACCCCGCGTCCGCACCTAGAAACCTCTGGGTATTAAGCACGCTATAAATAGCCATGGTATTTTATTTTCTTATATTTGCCTTGCTGTGCTTTTGCTACACATCTGTACTTTGCTGGTTTTAGCAGAAAAGGCTGGTCTTACTTTCCTTCTAAATAAGATAGCACAATGTCCTGCAACTATCCACCACATTTCGTGTCCTGCATCGTGTTCTGCAACCGTGTCTCTTGCAACCGATTGACAATGAAAACATCCTAAAAACTCACTTTTCTTTCTATTCCCTACATTTAACCATTACGTCCCCACCAGACCACTGCACGTCAACTGGAAACTGAAGGTAGGGCTTGTCCGAGTCTCCTTCCAAGAGACACCACTAATGTCCTACACTTTACCACATCTTGATACTGAGGCTCTCTTGAACGACAGCCACATTTTCTACCTGTAACCTTACTACGTGTACTTCCCTGTAACTAGCGCCCAGATGCCCCAGGGCTTGGTGCCCCGCTATAAATGAAAGAAAAAAAATATATTACCTGGCTCCAATACACGGGGTGCTGCATACATCCACACGTGAAATTACACCCATGTGGGTCATTTGGGATGCCCACAAATGCGCATCTTCCTCAGTAATTGAATAGAAGCAAGGCAACATTTTGCAAGATAAACATGCCCGTGTGCTTTCTGGAATGTACAAAACCAGATACTTCTCCCTGCTGTCCATGAGTAGCTCCCACTCCATGGCTGACAGCAGATCGCCAGGGACTACTTTTAGCTGCTGCTTATTCTGAATGTTATTCCATATCTCGCATGATTAAAATGTGATGGTGGGGGGAAACAAACACTGGAAGGCATCCTAGAAACCTTGACTTTTCAATTCAATGTTGGTCCGTTCTGTGTGATTTCATTTAATATTATAAGCTCAGGCAGCCACATTCCAAGACCACTGGAAGAAGTGGCCGGGCCCCTTGGCAGGTCAGACTTTGGTGTACCTCAAAGATTCTTCAACAGAGGATGACGGGTCTGGAATGTGAGGTTCCAACAGCCCAAGTCCCCGATGAGGCAGAGCATGGATGTCTCCTGAGAAGCCACACGAGAGCACGGCATCCAAAGAGGAAAACTAAGGAAGGGGACCAGCATGCTTTAAGGAAGCCCTCAGCAGAGCCGCGCATCTACAGGTTACCCAACTTGGCCCCAGCAAACCTCCATTTCATTGTGCGCAAATACCACTGTGGGTCAATTGTGAAAACAACCGTCTACAATAGGAACAATTGCATACATAGTGGCAGGAGTACATTGAATGATGTTGCAAGGGAGGGCGTCCAGTCGGAACAGGAGCTAGCCATGCGAAGGGCATAGGTGAAGCCTCTGTTTAGGGGTTAGTATTTTAAGTAATGGAACACGGTCAGAGCACACACCCCATGTGGAATTGCAACTTGAAGGGAAGTACTTTATGTGGCATGCAGTTACAGCCTTTTCAGTTTGTGATCAGTTGCACTCGGCATGCTCTGAAAGGAAACCTCCACCCACCGGTTGCGCTGAATGTGCGCAGGCCTTTGTATCGCTTTTTTGGGTACAAAGCCATTCCTGCGGTTTGGAGACTAAGACCAGGGAGTTTGTATTCCCTCCAATCACTGCAGTTTATTTCAACTTTGCACTACGAGTAAGAACATCCAACAGAAAGAAAAACCAAATACGCAGAAACTGTTCCTGGACTAAAGTCTTAACTTTGTGACAAAATCGGTTACAATGTGCCCGGGTATACAGCAACTAGATAGCCACCTCCTGGCCCACATCTCAGAGCTTTGGAGTGCCAGCTACCAGAATGTGCGGAACTGATGCCAAGCAGACCACTCGGTGCATGCGCCATAGTGAGCAAACTCTGCTGTTCTAGACCCAAGGGACAGGGGAACCAGGCTGCACACTAGATGTTCGGTAACCACCCCTCCCCCCCACTCCTTCCCAAGCCCCCAGGTTACTAGAACATTAAGGAGAATGGGTCATCCACCGCTTCCTGGCACTACTATCCTATCCGCACTGCATATTCTTGCGGCATGTACCTACCAAAGCAACAAAATGCAGTAGGTTCATCCCGGGCTTGTTTGCCTTTGTGTCGGCCAGCTTCAGCAAGGACGACAACTTGAAGCCAACAGCATTGCCAGCATACCCGCCCTAGGGGGAAGACAGACAGGGATCACTTACAGGGTGACCGGAGGAACAAGTGTGGGACCAGCCCACCCCCATGCAACCTCAATAGATACTCACTGCATTCATAATGTTCCCAGCCTGGAGAACGAGGTATAAAATGGAATGTAGCTGCTCACACGTCATCAGCTCTAGGGGCAGCAAGAGTCAAAAACATAACATTTGTAAAAAAGACCTTTCATTTCATGAAACAGCACATTGACCATTTTATTATTCGGACAAAAAGGAACAGCAAAGCAAGCGAGGAAGAAAAAAAACGATGTATGGCGTGCTTTAAAAGGCAAGAGTGCCTGGGCTTCGTGTTCTTGCCAATGAAAGAAACCGTATTTCCAGGGCAACCAGCATTAGCTTAATAAACGCTTGATGACGCCAGCTCAAAGTTATAAAAAAAAGAAAAGGAATTGTCTGAATGAAGATGGTGCTATTTTCCAAGCACCAAAGCCCTCACTCGGGAATTGAAAGGCTCATCGGATTTCTGCATATAGACTCATTAAAGAACACTCACAATGCCGAACGAAAGGGCTGTGCTAAATGAGCTTTTCAAAACATGAGGGGTTTGGGGGTTTTAGCCTCCCTATGCTTCCACATTCCTTGCCACCCACACACACACATACCCGGTTTGTATTGCACCCCCGCCGCAACAGCACCACCGATTTTCACTGGCAGCATAAAACAGAGTGATGGGTAAAGGCAAAGTTAGAAAAGCAGCAGGGTTGTTGCTAGATTTGGTAGATGGCTTTTGCATAGTGCTTTAATAGTCAAGTGTGTGCACTCAATTCACCGAAGCAAATTAGCAATAGCGGGTGAAGATTTGCCGGTCTCCAAGTTAGATGCTATGGCAAGGGAATACTGGCGATTGCTAGAAGACCCCCAACCGCACCAGAGCCTCAAATTGGCCCTAGAAAACGCAACCCTTGCCCCATTACCAGGGAGGAAGCTAGAGAAGAGGGAATTCACCGAAGACAGCATAGCTCAGTAAAATCCCTGCCAGCAACGTCATACACTTACCTTTCATGGCAACCCGGATCACCGACACCTGCTTATTCAGGGAGGATAAGGAAGGTAAGAACTCCTTCTTAAGCACCATAGCTTCGATACGAAGGGAATAGCTGGAAGGAAGAAAACGCAAGTCAGACAACCCTACTACAAGCCCACTGGACACACCTTATCATCCGTCTCAAGAGACCAGCAGAAGATCATCTTCCTTACTTTGGCACCTGGATGAGCAAGCACATGAAGGAATCAGCTTGAGACAATTTCAACACATCTCCGACAAAGGCTTTCAGTTTCTTGACCTACAGAAGTTGGGGGAAAAGAAGGTGTTAAGAGCAGTTTACAGATCAATCGACGCACACAACAGCCAGCCATGGTCATCGACGTAACTGGGTAGGTTGAAACAGCATAGGAGTGTAAATAGGCAAGGGTCAACTACACAGCAGACATGTTACTGCTGACCCCGTAGTGTACATGTCCTGGAGATACAGCGTGGAGGAGGAATGTGCCAACATTGGGCAGAAGTAGGGATTCAACATAGTTTCTCGTTAATAGACCAGCATACTTGGCCTGCTTTAGAAGACAGGAGCAATATAAACCCACATATCTGGTAAAGGTTAGTCTCCTAGTTTCCCTCAATGAACCCCTTGAGTAAGGCAGTAAACAGAGCCCACGAGGTTTGTAAAAGAGCAGCACCACACAGGCCTGCTATTCAGCAGCAAAATCTACCATTAAATCGCAGCATGCCAAGCTACAGTTTCAGGCTTTTCACTCAAGGAGAGGCCCAGCAGAGGAGGGAGCCCAAGGATGGTGCCAAAATATAGAAATCCATGAGCCAAAGAACCTCAGCTACATTAACTTGTTAAAGGAGTTCTCGCTCATCGCAGAGCTAGACTGTATATCAAACCAAGCAAGCGTACCTTAGTAAGGACAGTTCATGGACACCAATAGGGAAGACTGCTGTAATCTCCAAGCGGGTCACATGTGCCTCAAAGGTCACCCCAAACAAGCCATTAGGCCTTCAAGAAGGTGGCCTTTCCTTCCAAACCACCATAATCAGAAACAGAAATATGATGTTCTCTTAGCAAATCGGTTTTCCTGACAAACTCCTGGAAAATCCGGCCATCTCCCATCTTAATCTTCACACTGAACTGGTTGTCTCCATGACCATCAGTCTGGCATCAGAGCTACCAGAAGCACGGAAACTGCTCTCCTGAACATTCATAAAGACCTGCTCAAACCTTGACTCCAATATGTCCTCATCTTACTTGATTTCTCGTCTTCTTTTGACACGGTCATCCATGACATCCTGCTCAACCGTCTGTGATAACCGATGAGGCCCTGGCTAGGCTGACCTCTTTCCTCCGTGAGCGACCCTCCCAGGTCCAACTTGGGTCCTTCCTCTCCTCTATCTCTTCCTGTGGTGTGTGTTCCCCAGTTTAACCTCTCTCCCTGGTTGTTCAACCAATACCTGGCACTTCTTGTCCACCGCATTGCCGCCGTCTGCCCAAACTTCCAGTGCTATGCAGATGACAGCTCATTTTCAGGCTCCCTTCTGCCACCTCTTCTCTCATTTCTGACTGTGTCCGCTATCCAGGAGTGGTGTGCCACCAATGATCTCTGCCTTAATGCCAGCAATACTGAGATTTTCCTCATCAGCACGCCTGCTCCCTCCTTTCCTATTGCTCTCTAGATGGCCCCTCTTGGTCCTCTTCCTTCTCCCACCTGTGAGGCTAAAAACCTTGGGGTCATGTTCGACTCCACACACTCCTTCTCTCCGCACATCTCCGTCTCTAAGAAGTCACACTACCAGCTGCACCTCCTCTGAGGTATTCTTTCCTCTCCTTCCCCCAGAAGCTCACAGTCTCCAGCCTAGAGAGAACCAGAGCTCTGGACTACTGCAACAGCCTCCTTCTAAATCTCCCTCATACTCTCCGTACTCTGCAACTCATCCGGAATAGGACTGCAAGACTTTTGGCCTCAAGCCCAGAGATCGTATCTCTCCAGGACTGAAATCTCTGCACTGGCTCGCAGTGGCAGCGAGGATCAAGTTCAAAACCCTCTGCATTGTCCACAAGGCCTTCTGGGGCCTGGGGCCTCAAAACCTTCAACTCTTTCTTCCCAAATATCTTCCCTCTCAAGTTCTTCGCTCATCCTCCTCCATCTCCCTCCAGATCAGTCGCTTCTCCAAGCAATGAGTAGGTGGTAACTATCTTTCTTCGGCTTGGGCCTCCCTCTGGAACAGCCTCCCTGCAACTTAAGAACCATCTCCGGAAGCACCTCAAAACCTTGCTCTTTGCTTCTGCTTTCTCTCCTTCTCTCCGCTGCTGAACTCACTGAAACTGCACTAGTCACCTGGCTACCCTCTGTTCTCAGGCCCAGGTCCCCTCCTCCGCCAGCTGCACACCTGCACTGCCTCCCGGGCAACCCACGCACTTGGGGGCTGTTTCTGTATCCCTACAGCCCCCCCACCAGCTCACTTGATGTCTGCACTTGCCACAAACTGGCTGCAGGTTTACCTATGGTTTTATTTATTACTGTTGATCCTATGTACTGCACTACCCCCTTTCCACCCCCCCCCCGCACTTTTCCCCCTCCCACCTCCCCTGCACTTGCACAATCTTAATGTCACCTGGCCTAGTAAGATAGTGCCCCTGACCAAGCAAATGTTTCACGCATGGCAAAAATGCTTTCCTGAAAAAGATACATCCGCTCCGCACCATGCCATTCTGCCCAAAAAAGGTACAAAGTGTCAAAATAACATATATGGCATGAAGCGAGAACTAGCCAGGTTTGTAAAAATCATAACCTAAGAAAGGTGGACATGTCAAACCCAAACTGCCAGGGAAAGGACAGTTCCAATTCAGTCCAAGTGATTTCTGATGGCCAATTGTCTGAAAGCACTGGCTTTCCAAAGGTTTTGGACTGGGACTCAAGTGATCCTTCACCATGGACTTGGACTATGCTAGTGGAGGTTGACGGGCGTTGTAGTCCAAAACATCTTCAGAGCCAAATGATGCAGACCCATGTTTAAGAGCAAGATTAGTAGCAATAGCCCTCCAACTCAAGAGCGGGTGTGGTGGGCGCCAGCACCAGGAGGTAACCCAAAGCACAGCAGTGACTTTACAGTAAAATTGGTCTTTAAAAAACATTTTAAAAGCCATGCCTAAACAAAAACTTCTAAATCTAGACAACTACACTTTCCTTATCAACAGAAAAGTTATAGATGCTTCATTCCAGTTTATAACAAATATTGGGAAGCAAACTGAGTAACAGCTTTACACTCTTGACGCAGTAGTAAAATTTCTACACTATTCTCTTTGCTTGTACTGCTGGCAGGGTTAGGCCTTGAGGGGAATCGCCCACACATTTTCTTGCTTCGACACGAAGGCATACCAAAAACATTGTTTAGACATTAAAAAAAACTTCACTTCAAACAGAGCAAAGTATGCTGCAGTTAGTAAAAGGTTAAATTGGCAACATATTAGAGTTGTGAACCCTGTCAAGTCAGATCTTTTAACCTTTGCCCATTGTGGTGGCATATTCTGTTGTAGTGACAAGCTGATCATGAGGGAGAAGAAACAGACGGCAGGAAGGGATACACCCTTGGCCACAGCAGTGGCACATAAGGGTTGGCCAGAGGTGGCAGAGCAGAATCATGCCCCAAGCCTGTGCTTATAATAGAGGGAGCTAGAACCTTCACACGGGAGCTGGTAATGCCTGAATTGGAGAGAAGGATATTGAGCATTCAGAGAGAAAACCAGGCCACGTCTCAATGATGTGAGGAGATTGAAACAGAGCTCTGGGAATTGAGAGAAGGAACACAAACTTTAATGTTCCGGGGCCTGAAAGTAAAATGGCCTAAAAGCATTAGTAAGAGCAATTCTCGAAACCTACATACATTCCTAGGAAGAGAACACTGTCCACGAGAGGGCTTCTGCAGAGCAGTTCTAACAGGGTATGCCCCAAAGAGATGGGCAGGCTTGAAGATTGAGGTGCCAAACGCATGCCTGCTTCAGTATGAAGATGTTGTGCCCAGAGGGAACAATCTGTAGCATCTCCAATCTGGGAAGCAGAGGCCGCAGTGCAATCCCATGATTAGTGTATATACCGCCAGCAACCAAGGTTGCATAACGAGACACTTACGAAAACACATAATCCTTGCCTGTTACTATACCAGGGCACCCGCCTCCCCCAGTTCGGAGAAGTCTTCCAATATGAGATGCTTATACAGAAGCACAGCGGGATATCCCTCACATACAACATGTATGGGTTATGTACAGCCATCACTTTTTCTTACTATCCTTGCATCTAACATGAAAAAGGGGCTTCCGACACCTGCACTCCGATGACGTGTGCAAAACAACAGCGACCACAAATCCGACTCCAGACATAGGGCCCTCATGCAGAAACAGATATGTTGAGAAACTGTTAGATGAGCTGGATGTGTAGCACTGGTTTCAAGTCACCTGGAGAAGAAACACTACACAAGGCCAACGATAAAGTGTCCACAATACATCATAGCTGCTCACCCCAAAGCACTACTGGCTGGCAGAAGCCCAGAAGTGAGTGGGTAGCTAAGCAATGCTAAACCCTCCTGAGTGAAGGGCAAACAATGAACTCTTCTACAAAAGGTCTGACTTCGGTCAAGCCACTAGTATACTCCTATATGACTGATTGGAACCTGGGGGTACTAGGGAGAACAATTACATTGTGTATGACGGAAAAGTGCAATATTAAAGACAAGGTAGGACTCTGCTCCCTATTACTACAAGAAAGTGATTGGGTGCACATAAGTAATTTAAAAACAATAGGGGAGGCCCACATCTTATGTAGAAGCTAACCTCATGTATGAATCTAGAATGCCGCGTAATCAGAACCCCACTAATCATTTTCCCAAATAGGCACTTCGAAGATAATTTTCTGAATAATTTCATATATTTGACTAAACATTCTTGACAACGCGTCTAGATTCAGCGAGTAGACTTTAAACCCTGCAAGACCTCGTTCACAAAACTATGCAGGACTAACCTTGCCTGCAGTCAGACCAACACAAGCTACAGAGCTGCCGAACAACTGACCCCGTCAAAAGGCCATGCAGAATCATCATGCCTTGTAACAACTGGTCTCTACTTGGTCTATCCCTTCAGGTAGTACTACTGACCAGGAAATCAGAAGGATGTCCAAGACATTTACAAACAGAGGACAATTAGAAAATAAAGGGCCTCAGGCTTTTACGCTCGTGTTCTGCTGGTTGAGGACAATCAAAGCAGCGTGATATGGGAACCCATGTTATTTCCTTAATTGGGCGCTTCACAATGGATTCTCTGGGCTGCGTTTGCATTTCCACTATGTCCAAGTGCAAGCTTGCTGCCTAGCGTAATTGGCTATTGGGCTCATCAGTAGCGCCATGGAGTAGATCCTTTTTAATTCTGCAGGCAGCAATTACTGTTACGTCCACTATGCTCCAGCAGTGGTGGACATCCTGGACAGTTGTTTGGAATGCTGGACGCAAGCTTCCACTACCTGCAGTGCATGGTATGGTATGGTATGGTACACACTGGAAAGCAAAAACATGTTGGTGGGCTAGAAAGAGATACATGGCTGTAGGATCACTACTACTGTTCCGTTTCAAATGCACAGAAGGGTCATTTGTATCCCATTTGGGTTCCCTCAGCAAATTTTTGTACAAGTTGAAGGGATGCATGTGGTATTTCACTGAAATATCGTATAAGATGAATACCTCATGACTTATAATAAGGTGGGCACAAATAGGTGGTGTTTGACCTACTACCTCTTAGCCGCTAGCACCAGATTCATCTGAAGCGTTGGATTGTTTGGATGGGAATAGTGTGGCAAGAAGCTTTCTTTTCCATGTTCTGCTAATGTCAAAGTTTAAATAGAAATAACAGACCGTGATGAAGATCAGGTGCTTGCACGTCAAGATTCGTATTCCTGCTAAGCACCAAGTGGTCAATGCACAGTCCCATACAAAAAACAGGCTACATTAATGCATACACTTAGCCACAGTTGCGATATCGCTTTAACAATGGGCAAAAGTTATTCTGTACTTCCACGGCCAGGATCACTAAAGTTAAATAGGTTTGGCATTGCACAACTACAGAAAAAAGTGGAAATTTGAATTAAGCACAGGACGAATTTTTTGTCCCCATAAAAATGGTAAGAAATGTGCCACGCCTCTGTGAAGAATGGATCACCACCATACATAGGCCATCTTGATGAAGGGAGTTTCTTACATCACCATTCAATTAACAACAATATTTCCAATGGCCTAATCCTGTAATTAGGAAGACTTCTAGCACATGCAACAATGTCTGGCGGTGCTAGTACATGTTCCTGGCAAGTGGAGCACTCCGTATTCATCCAAAATATTCACAAAAGCCTGCTGTGCTAGGATAGGTTTTCCAAACAGCTTCACTTCAAAAATGAGTACCATCTTGTATCCAGAAAGGAAAACTCCACATTATATGAATCATGTCATCCCCAGTGATCTAGTAGGATGGCATTCGTTCTGGCACAAGCAGTGCATGGCCCATTCACCTGTGCGCTACTCGCACTTCAATCTTGATTAAATGGCATTCTGATTAAATTATGCATATGCTGGTCAAGTCACCGAGCCTGAACCCCCTCCCCCCACCCTTCCCCACACACCCCGCTTTATCAGGCAAAGAAGGCAGCCAGAGACTTGAGGACAGCCTGCAGTGTGCTGCAATAAATAAAAGCTGCAGGTCGGTCTGTTGCCACCCTCTCTGCAAAGGACTTCAATCAAGACCGTCGTGCAGAGCCACGTGACATGGTTCCAGAATTCAGTAGCCCCCTCTTTGGGCCCCTTTCTACCTCTACAGCCACCTCCTGCTCTGCAGTGCCTGGTTCAGCGGAGGGCGAGGCTGCGTCCGAGGTCACGGTTCTGCCTCGACCAGCTCCCAGAATATGAACTCGGAAAGGTTGCAAAGACCGAAAATACTGCAATAGGTGCTTAAGAGCCAAGGCACAGGAGATTGCCAAATTCACTCTTGGCAGCGATACATTGGCGAAAACGTAAGCCGCGTAGCAATGCCGGGGCGTGACTGCCTTTCCAGATTATAAAACTATATCCACGCGACAATTATAAACGAGTCTATGCATAAACGTACGGGCAGCCACCTTTTAACAACAGTTATTTAGATGAGTAAGATGCCATTTAAGGAAGGTTGGTATCCACCCTCTTACCCAATGCCACTACCTACACCCCAATGGGAGGCAAATAGCAATAACCAACTCAGGAAAGCATCCCGCCACAACACAGCTGCGCACCATCAGCCCACACACACACACACACACACACACACCATGATCCGTCAGTTTCACGGTACACAAAATACATTTAGATTGAAGCCAAGCAAAAAGACTAAGCATACCATCAGGCACAAAAGAAGGCTCGAAAGCCAGCGCATAGAGGTCATCTTGTGTCCAAGACACAACTTGTTTTACATGCACATTTACAAGTCGGTGCACTAGTTAAATCGAATACACACCATCAGTGTGTTGCTTCATTGGTAAGGGACAGTAAGCATTGCAATTATTGTGCAAACGCAATCGAGGGTTACATTGCGAGGGCCTCAGTGTGAGCCCAGGTCTCATGCATTTCAGGGTCCTAGTTCATTTCGAGAGTGGGAATTGCACACAGGGGTTTTGTACGGGTGTGGCAAAGCAAAGGCACATTATTGCAAATAAAGTCGCTATCGAAGCGATTACTACCCCTAGAGTGAATGCTCAGAGTACTTTGGTCTATATTACATTGGCAATGAGTTGTGATAACGCCAATACGCGAAGAAAGCAAGGTAGCTACCATCATGCAAGGAGTCCTACCACCCCTCATTTTTACCGAGGCCAGAAATACAATGGCTACTCAGTGGTCGAAGTGAGCAGGAACGGTCAGGAGTGGAGTTCCACTGCTAATTTTTACGTTTAACAGTGCCACCACTTTTTGCAACCATTTTCACCATTCCGGAGCCGTTCTTTGTTAAAGCACATTTCTCCACTTTACAGCCAATAGCAGTTACAGCTAAACTGAAGTCCGCTTCAACTCGCTGTGAAGCAGCATGGCTGCACGCCTTGAAAAATGCGTTGCACCTTGCTCCTGGCCAGGTCAGAGTTCTACTTTTTTTGGTACACTTCCACCACTGGGCTACCTCCATAACAGCAATTGGAGCATCTAAATATGCTCCAGCAGGAAGGCAAGCAATGTTATATGCACTGGGAGTAGGACAGTCATTGCAGGACTAAAACCTGACCCTCACCACCAGCAGAGGATGACCATGTATTTGAGAATGTAACCAGAAGGTCGGCCAAAACAAAGAAAACCGCACTGCCTACACTTCTATACAAGTAAATATAGAATCATCCACAGGTTCGCACAACCTGTGGATTACAAGATGGAGGGTAAATGGCTCCACTATGAAATGGCTCCACTATACGATTTTGGTAACCACATAGAAAGCATCACGATACGAGACATGCAACCATCAAATATCCACAATAAGTACACAATCATGTAATTGGCACTGGACAAGGCAAGCCTGATTGCCAGGCCGTTAGAAGAAACCAATACAGATGCAAAGAAATGCGGAAATGCCAATGCAATACAGACACGGATAAGACGACTCTGCACCAAGCAAACGAGTGCATATAGAAGACCAATGAGAAACCTTTAAAACTTTACCACTGCGTAGGTACTAAGCACCTTGCTAAAGACATAGCAGAGGCTAAAGCAACATGGAAACTATAACAAATATTTTGCAAACTCTGCGAACAGCTACAAATGGCAGATATTTGTAGTGACCAATACAAAACAGAGCTCCCCGGGCAAAGAGGACCAGAGTATTTACAGTGCAATCAATGGCCCTAGAAGAAATATGGTAGGATGCCAAGGAACGTAGAAAAATGGCAGACTCTGGATCTGACCAGAATTACTATCGAAACCATGAATATTTGGGGGAACCACCATAGGTCTACTGGGCTAACATGTTGCATAGAATTCAAAATATTGACCCGTAAGGACAAGTGTGCAGAAAAAAGCCCATCCGTTCTGGGGGTGGATGAAGCTTCCCCTCACCACCCTACCCCCACAGTGAGGAGCAGAGGTGTAAATTAAAAAGCAACTTGCCCTCTTGTTCTAAAACACTAGCATGTCCGAATAAAAGTCAACTATACACTATACAACTAAAGGCTGGGGCAAATCTTGGGAATAAAGGTCCGCCAAGCACAGGCTAGCAACAGAAAAACCATACGACATCCCCTCAGTAAACTACTAACAGATGGGACAAGTGAAACCATAGAATCCTCGGAATGGCTGAACCCGGTTATGGAGAAGAAAAAAAAAAAACTCAAACGAAAGTTATGCATCAGGGTAGGGAGCCTGAACCCCTGATCGAGAGAGGACGGATAGTTACCCACTGCCCAGTACTGCCAAACGGATTTTGATATTAAATGAAGCCAAAGTGTTCTCAAAACCCTGGCACGCTTGATGCAGATCCTGAAAGGATCACTCCAAGGCCCTCCTAGCATTGATCACACCATATGGAGCCCATCCATTCATCCGCGTGCCACTTTGCTTTTCCGCCAATGCATCGCTCTGTCAAAGAACGAGCCCTACTGAGGAAAGAATTAAATAGGATTCACTTTCAGGGTAACATTTTGATTGATGGCAAGAATGATAAACACAACTAGGCACTGAAGAGAGCATTACAGAAATGTGAGCAAGCAGGCGTCACCGAAACAATGGAGCAAGATAGCCCAATTACTGGTAGGGTAAAGCTCCCTTGGCGTTATTACTATTAGTACCTCAGCACGTTATACCAGTGTACAGAGCCATTTTCGAGTTGAGATGGTGTTGCAACAGTTTCTTAACTTGAGAAAGAAATGGAAAAGAAATTGCCGCCAGGTATCGGGAGAAGGGACTACCTTCTCCCTTTCCATGAGAGCCAGACAGAGAAAGCAAAGGAACAGCGAGGGATGCAGCATTCGTCCCTCGCACAGGTCAGTCCTACCCTGCCAGGTGACGACCCATCAGATTGATCGTTACAATCAGGATTGTCCCTCGCTGGGTACTAATGAAGCATGAAAAGTGAGTCTTCAAAACTGATGCATGTACTTTGTGTGAGGAATTAGACCATGTGTGTGGCAGGTGTGCACTTGGCTGGGCTTTTGATATTTTTTCAAGAAATTGAACAATGGGATAAAAACCTCGGAAAAAGTGTGGGTCTAATCCACACACATTTTCCTATGCTTACAGCTCAATAAACACATAGGTACGTGTACTCTGGGTGGACACAGCCTACAGGCACAGTCCCCCGGTCATGTTCAGTTGGAATGCGACAGCCAGGAGTACATGAAAGCAGCAAGGGGAGGGCAACACCTTCCTCCTACCATGGCCAGCCTAATTAAATATCAAAGGCCCAGGATCTGTCCGATCCTTTGTCCACCTGCTGGTGGCAGTGTATACAGAGGAGTTAACTGAAGCAGGCCTGCGGGAGGCCTGGTCAAAGGGCTGACAAACGACAGGATAACCAACACCCTTTTGATATTCATCTGTGTCAACTTGAAGTCAGCTCCTGCCCCTTAGTATAAAGGGCAGTGGCGGTCATGTGTGGGACAACCATTACAGTGGTAATCTCCGCAGAGGGACCCCATTCAGGAAGGTGCGAGAATGTGATTTGATGGAGAGAACGTCTGTTCTCGCCATAACTTCGAGTGAGACCTGCACTTTGATCAGGGACCACAGAGAGCTCAATTAACCAGAGAATCTTTGATCCACGAAAGGATGATGGGTGGGACTTCGTAGTACATGTTTTGACCCGTTTACCTTTCCTGTTGCAAAGCACTCTGGTTGTAACAGAAGATTGTTGGTGGGGACCTAGGATTGGTTCATTAAGATAGGTTTAGCCTGCACCAATCACTGGGGCCCATTTGGCTTTAAAAAAGGCTGTGCCCCTCTCTTCGAGAATCTGCAAGGAGTAAGAAGGTGGACTCATTTGGCCCCTGGCTAAAGGTATAGTTTGCCTTACAGCTTCTGCCAGTAAAAGAAGGCCAGGCTTTCCGAGAAGGAAGCAAGATCCCCCCCCCCCTAAACATCTCCCAGGGAACACAGGGAGATACCACACTCTGAGGACCCGTCCAACAGCTCCAGAAACGGTACCCAGCGAGCACATATGCCCTGCTAGGTTCTGGCAGCAAGTTTCCTAGGTGGAAGTGCCAGAGAGTCTCTGAACTGAAGGAGGACAAGGCTGTTGCCTGCAACACTCAGCTTTGGGCCATTCACCTTACCTTAAGGACGACACGCGCCCAGCGAAGAAGGTAGGAGGAGTGCACCGACAAGCATCAACCAGCATCCTCTTAAGGACATTTGAGGCAGTCGAGCAACCAACTGCACTGCCGACTTGTCACGCCGCAGTCACTCACGCTATCCGAGACATCTCAACCAGTGCTTCCGACCAGCACAGAGACAATCCAGTCGCCAAACTGCCTGCTGCCCGATACCTGCAGCTGTCTCTCGTCTTGAACTCTGTCACAGAAGCTGCAAAGGGCCCTGAAACTGACTTGATGCCGTCAAGCACCAAGAACTTCAAGCACAAGGTACATTTTGGTTCTGTCCCCCTGGTCCTTTTGCGAAGGCCCCTAGTGACATTTACAACCCATTGCTCCCTTTAAGCTGAAACCAAGTATCCTTTAACATTGCGATTAATTACTTTACCGACTAGCCTCCTGTCAGCATCCAGAGTGCATCCCCATTCCTGTTTTAAACTAACTGTCCTCTACATTCCTTTACAGGGTGGGTTGTATTTTGTAGTGTGCTAGAACTGTCTGTTGAATAATAATAAAGTAGATATTTGTATACAACCTTGACTGGGCAGTCCCTTTTATCATTGGGTCCTAATTGCATTTTTGCTGTGTTGCAACCAACCAACGATCCACGACTTTGCAGAGATAAGCCTGCCGTTCGGTCTACGTTACCAAAATTGAACAAGGTTTATAAATTGATTTGTGTTTCCAATCTGTTTGGATCTCCTCTGGTATACTAGAGGTGTGGGGCTGATTGATAGAAACAGATATTCATCCCTAGACCACTGGTGCCCCGGAAGTTGATTTGTCACAAACAAATCAGTTATGCAAATACTTGCAGGGCATTGTACTGAAGCTGAACTTACAAGTGCAGATGTACACATCACGGGACCCAGGGACACCAAAATATTACAAAGTTTGTGGCAACCTTTTCAGAAAAAAACAACAGACATGAGAGCTTTGCTTAGTAAAAGGGTCAGTATGGACGACCTTGCAACATGAATTTGAGAAAATCAAGAGAATGCGCCAAAGTCCCATGCCTCAAGCCATTCAATCCTGTAGGGGAGACCTCCATCACCACAGACTTATGGCTTTGGGCTGGGAACAAAGCTAGCACAAAGGGACAGGACATGAGAATACTGTGGTGTTTGTGCCAATAGTCTTAACCCAAGATGAAAAAAGGAATTACTCTAATAGAAAAAGATTCTTGCCTGGGCAACAGAACACTTTCGAACACTTGTAGGGCACAAAGTTCTTCCTTGGAACAGATCAGAAGCCCACGATATATCTTCTGAACCCAGAAGGTGCACATACTGCCGCACAAAGGAGGCCATCAAAACTTCAAGATTATGCCTTTACCATACTGCCTATGCGGGAAACTCTGCAAGCCAATCGCAAGTCAGGGATGCCCTAAAAGAGAAAGTGAAGACATTCCGAAAAATAATGCATTGTGGCTTGATTGGAGGAATTGTGGCGAGGAGAATACCAACCACAGCATAGCTCCTGGAATTTCAGAAAAAAAACTCTGATGCAACTATGCAGAGACTAGAAAAATGGATCATGGCCAGTTAACGGGATGAGAAGTCTTTCCTCGAAATCCTGCATTTGAAATGGAAAATGTCTAAAGAATTGTTTTTAGAAGTAGGATCTTCAGTGAGTAAGCAAAAACTAAGACTTACTTTTGTCCAAAAACGGACAGAAATCAGCACAGCATTGATGATTTTTAACAAATACCTGACCAGTGACAAGCCCCTTTGATAAATACTGAAATATTGCCTGCTGCATGAGGCAATGGGTTCAGCCAAAAATACAATAGGAAGACACGGCAACGTGATTGGTCCCCAATTACTAGCATGCGAAAGCTTCTAGACTTCAGAATCGCGTTGCCTCCATGCTGTGGTCCCTTAAGGAGGAGAACAAGACGGAATCATGTATGCTCCCACATTAGCAACAGCAATGGGTCCAGAACACAAGTATGGCATTGTCATTTTAGACTACCTGTCAAAGTGGCCAGTACTGCATTTTGTCCATGATATCACCACAGCAACAATCAATGGAAGAGAAAGCAGGAGCCATGCAACTCCAACACATCTAAGGCAATAACATCCTTCAGTCCAACTAATCTGGCTTCAGTCTCGGTTGCAGCAAGGAAACAGCTGCCATCAAGGTGACGACTATGCCCTTCAAATCCTCAATGATGGCCATACTTGCCCCCTAGTTCTCCTTGACAGTAGACCACCAGACACTCACCGACAACCTACCTTGCTGCATGGGGGAAAATCAGCGAGATTGTCCTCCACTGGTTCAAATCCGACCTTTCCGAATCACCAACAGTTCGTACAAATGGTCAGAGTATCCCAAAACACCAACTCTACCCATCACCAGTGGAGTCTCACAATGATCCATCCTGTCCCCCCCATAATCTTTACATTGACCTGCTCGGAACCCTCCTCACTCCAAACATCCACAGTCGCTGACATGCAGATCAACCTTAAGATAGCCTCCATTAAAAACAGGAACATGCTTACGGCCTGCCTCACATTGATCCAATCCCGTATGTCCCTTTTGCTTACCTGAAGGTCAACCCCCTCCAAGACTGAATATCTACCACTGACCAACAACATGAACACCCTGATATCCAGACCTGGCTCTCCACGTTGAGGGCTTCACACCCCAGCTGGTCAACTGTGCCAAGTCCCTTGGGATCGACAAACGCCTCAATGTCCAAAAGCACATAATGAAGACACAAACGGCCATATAGCAACTTCTCCTGCAGACAATCAAGCCCTTCATCCCAGAAAAACTACAGATCCGCTGTCCAAGCATTTGTCCATTTTCACCTAGATGGTGGCAATGCCCTTGTGGAAGGCCTTCCAGGGACTACCCTGCTACCCCTGAGATGTATGCTTCAGCAAGACTCATTAAAGGATTCCGCAAACCACACCATCTAGAGCCTCATCAAACTAATGGCTCCCACTGTAAGCCTGCATCATCTGTCACTCTGAAGTCCCCAAGCTACCTCACTCAGAAACCCAGCTTCTCTGTAGGCGTGCGATTCACCAGTAGTAAGGAAATCAGCAGACTGACGGTGCAGGAAGGAAAGGACCAAAAGCCCGGCCATCTCGGTCCAGTCTACACTCAAGACTCTGGCACCACTTCTCCATCCACATCAGATTTGCCCCATCACTGCTACAGTTCAGGATCGTGCTAAAGCCCTTCCTCTTGAAGGAATGGCTCCTCCTGAACACCTAGGTCTACAAACCCTGCACTCCGCACTCCCCACCCTACCCGAGACTCTGATCTGCTGCCCACTGTTCTCCCCCCAGACCCCCACGCGGTGGCTTGTACATCCCTTGCTGCCAACTGCCCACCCTCACCAGTTATCTCCCCACTCATTTTTCTCTGCTTCCCTCACTGTGTTCTCCCCCCCACATGATAGCTCTCAGTTGCTTCTGGAAGCTAGGCCTGTGCGCAATACACTGAAAAATATTAAAGCAAGAAGCATTACCCAAGTAAATACTAAGTGATAACTGTTCTGCAGTGATGCAAAAGTGTTGCAATCACAGTAACATCAAGCAGGTCACAATGTACCACCATCCACAAGCCGATGGCCAAGTTGTGTGCCAATGGTTTATAGAAGGTAGCATTCAGCTACCGTCTGCATTGGGTTCAGACCCCTTATGACCGCTTTGGAAGCTATGGCTGCACATTGTGTGTCGGGAGGATATCTCAGCGGCCACTTGCTCGCCTTGGAAGCAAGACGCGGAGCAACACAGGATCGATACCCGGGTCTACGGTTAGAAACCTCTGGGTATTAAGCGCATTATAAATAACCGATCATATCATAACTGACCATATATCACCCGATGCCAAAAGCTGCAACAGGAAAACCCTGGTTTCAATTGAGGAGAAGTTGATGGGCTGCATCCACACTCGTTTCCAGGTGGTTACAAAGGAAAGGGAAGATACTCTGAAGAAAATGAAATACATACAGTGGTGAATGAAAAAAGGATCAAAACAAAAGACGGACAGTTTCAGTACAAAACCCTGGTTAAAATAAAATTGAATCACAAAGACCCAGTCATGGGATCCAATTTCAGTACACCAGTGAAGGTAGTACACAAACGCCCGCCGCGTTTGTACTGAAGATGGGCAAAAGTGGAACATGCGACGGCATTTTTTAAGAGTTGGTACAGGGACATCAGCACTGGAGAGAGCAGAATAGAAGATATGACTGTACAAGATGTACCTGTGGACATCACCACCCCCTGAAGAACGAAGATATTGAAGGAATGCTTGCTAGTGACCTGGGGGTCCAGAGGTCTGCTCAGACAGGTGTAAAGGAACCTTGTGCCAGAGTTAGCCAAAACAGAAGCCCCTCAGAACAGCAGCAGTTCCAGGCCCAAAGAATGCAGACCAACCTAAAGCAAGAAGAGACCTAAAAGGTTTAAGGTCATTGTAAGTGGAGGATTAATTCTCTTTAAAGTAGAAGTGTATGCAGTGTCCAGATGGCGTGGGATTAACTGGATGTTGCCAGGGATTCGCCCAATTTGACCTTGTATGTTACCCACAGTTTAACTGATAGTCATAGCTTTGGTTTTAAGCAACCTAGCACTGCTCAGAACCAGTGACTGGCACGGTCAGGGGAAACTACTGAAAACTGGTCAGGTCACTGCACTGCAGAAAGTGGAGGCATGCAAGGTAGAGCTTTCTCTGGATTGCAGTAGTGCTGCGATGATGTATGCGTGTTTGTTCCACTGTTGGCCTAGCACTGCCCATTAGTCATAGCAAATAAAAGTAAAATGCAAACACTGGCCCAGGACATACCCCCGCCATGGACTCTGAACATCCTGAAACTGCGTGCACGCTGCACATGAAGGGCGTGCCCGATTATTCGCAAAGGGAGGCACGGGCAGGTGCACTGGTGACTGGAACGGCACTATTTTTAGATGGAGAAGCGGGAGGATCTATGTTTGCCCACCATGTTTCCTGCCAACACATCACGATTACCAGGCATATAGCAAACTTGGTAGCAGTCAACAATATTGTATTGTTTTAATGCTACAATTCCCAAACGCATTTTATCATCAGGTGTCCACTTAAGCCACCTGCCCTACTTTAGAGCTTTGGCATCACCCTACCCCCCCCCCGACCCCCAAAAAAAAGTTGCTCATACTTGGTGGAAACATCGAGCTGCAATGGTTGCCAAGGTGCAGCAGAAATAAGAGGCATCTCTGACACTGGTTTTGCATAAGTGGAGCTGCAGCACTGAAAAGAGACAAAAAAAGCCTACTCCTGGATACAGAGAAAGCAGTGGGTCGGGGTTGGATTTCTAGACTTCATCCGTGGAGCAAGTAAATGGAAATGGGGTCCCACAAGGCACTCCTCCCTATGTCAGACACCGGCAGGTTTACACTGTAAGACCTCTGGGGTGAAAGGTCACCACACGCAAGGTGCATACACAAACAAAACGCAAATCGTGGCAATGCCTAGTTCGCAACAGTTACACTGATGCATTAAAACCAAAACAGGGGGTGTGAGTGGCAAAAAGAAAAGGGAAAAACAAAAGTTGATAGATTCATTACAAAGAGAGACTATACGAATCTTTGAAACGAAAAGAAACATTCTATTCAACTGGTACGCATGCATCTCTTTTCCACTTCCGGGAGATCCGCATTTGGTCGAAAAGTGATAGATGTTCTTACACTCGCAACCAGATCAATAATCCATTATAATCCCACCAGACCCTGTCCAATTACACACTGGTGGCCAAAGAGTCCTGGGCATATTGTCCAAATAGGGAAATGGGGCTGTGCTCTCGCGATGGATAGGTTTTGAAAGCTGGGTGATCACAACTATCCAATTCACAGCATGAGATCGGGGTTTAAAAAGAACCACTCCACCACAGAACCGCAAACTACCAATAGTTTAGCGGTCTCGGAAATCCCCGCTTTGTAGGTGCTAATAAATCACTTTGGTAAAGCTACACTGCACTAAACGGGTCCACTCGTCAGTGGAAAGTTTGCCAAGCAAGATTTGCACTAAACAAAAAGAATTTCGAGCTAGTTGCCAAGAACAACTGTTGTGCTTGCTAATGACCAAAACACGGGTGTCCCCCAACTTTTAGCAGACAGGCTGGCAGAGTCGCCAAATGGAACATGCATGCTTGCCTGCATGCACGAATAATCAAGGCATCCAACATTCTAGAGGCAAAATATCTACTTTCATTTGTGAAACCTTTCAATATGCCGACACGTCCAAACACAGTGGAAGGTGGGAGTTTGTGGTGGGGGGAAGGGAATCAAAAAGGAGGGTGAGAGAGACCGGCCCATTGGTTGTAGTGCCCACCTTCCTACACAGTTGTAACAAGACACTCCAACTCTACCAGCTGACCATAACTACCTGCAGATTGCCTGGCCCCTTCTAGGATGGACCACTGCAGGCACCCATTCCCTCCGCCGTACGCACAGGAAGATGCTTGGCTGGCAACCGACTGGGTCAAGCGCTGCCAGCCAGAGTCTGATAAAGACTGTTATCCTATCTGAAGGCTGATCGACCGTCTTCCACCAGGCTTGCCAAAATACCACCCAACTTGCCTACTCATGCACCTACTCTTTTACAACCTACAGTCAAAGTGAGAGAGGGAACTAGAGTGCTGTCTTCCAATGCTCACGAGTAGCCTCACAGACTACATTTGGATGATCAATTCGGGGTGCGCATCACCTGGTAGCCAGTTTGAGGATCAGCCCAAGTTCACCCTTTGCCAAGATCCCTGGCATGACTGTCCCCAAGCTACAGCCTCAGATTAGTGAAACCCTCACCCACTCTGCTCCCTCGTCCTCTCAAATGCTCAATGCTGGGGTAATCTGAAAAAGACGTCGGCATGAAGCGTCAGCAATCGGTCAGTTGGATACTATGAGGCTACCCATTACAGCATTTCATTTCCTAATGCCAGTTGGATACACCACATGAAAAAGTAAGGGGTAATCTAAACAAACCATGCACAGAAAATTTAAATTAAGCACAGTTGCCTGTACAATTTATGGCAAACTGATGGGGGCATGCTCCTCTACAGAGCAGGTTGTGATGGCCTTAAAATGAGGCCAAAAATAAGTAAAGGGTCTGAATACTTCGTAAGAAATTGTCAACCTCCCTCAACCCTACTAGGAGGATTTATACAGGGGTTAAGACTACCTAGAGTTGTCATCAAAGGTTGAACTACCCAGAACTACAGTCCCCCACACAGCATGTTTGCTTCATTCAGCTTACCTGGCAAGACGGACATCCAGCATTTTACCAACTTCCCCAACCTGTACAAAGCCAATGAATGTAGCAGACCGAGTGCTTTCCAGTTTTACTAGTGCCTATAGTTGGAGGCGTTTGACACAAAAGCAAGATATTTGTGCATTTCAAATGCCTTGGCAACCAGCAATCATTCTAGGAAAGCCTTATGTTGTCCTATAATGAAGGGTATTTTATCTACCCCTTCCTAATACCCATCCCGATCATCCCATCCCTTTGCATCAAAGCCATTTATTAAACCGAGCCAATTGCCGCAGAGTTTACATTAACAGATTAATGTGGTTGCTCGTGCAGTCAAACTTCAGCTCAAAACCTGTGCCCAATGTTCAAGCAGGCACCTATGCAAGCGCCCAAATTCAAAGTGCAGTTGTTCCTAGTGTTATGCACCACTGCACTACCCAAACATGTGTCATGACAAGGAACGGGGCGTGTAAGGTTGCTATTTGGTTTGCTGCCTGTCAAAACGAAGCACCCCAATGGCAAACATTTGATAAGCTGCAAAATGACACTTTCGGGCAGTGAACGCAGATGCGGAAATAAGGCGGCGCAGGAAGTGTACGGAATATATTCCAATCCAGGCTCGAGCGCAAACAGGACCACCTCAGAGGAATGTTAACTACGACATTTCCTTTCAGAAGCTCTGATGCGCAGCGCCTTGTGAAAGGCTTACAATCCAAAAGTAAGCAGCGCAGGGAAACAGTGTCGTCCTAGTCCCGGCTACAGATAAGCGCTCAACCTCCAACACAGAAGTATCAGAACAAGCCTGCCAACTATGCCCGAAAAGGTGACAAAAAAAAGGGAATCCATCCCTTGCAAAGCGCACCCCCCCCAACCCCCACGCACTAACCAACACCGCCCAATGGGAAACGATCTGCTGGGTCCGTCAGGCAGCTGAGCAACTACAGCAAACATGTTCCTCAACGCAGTGCACCGTGTTGCTTGCAAAATAAAGCTTTGATGGTCCATGTGCAACCTCCAAACGCAAGAAGTCAAATTACGCCACTAACTGGTGAATGCAAACAAAAAAGTATCCAAAAACAGGTAAATCCATTTTATCCATTTTGTGTGTGGTTGTGGTGCCTACTACAATGCCCCCATCCCATGTATATGTAATTGATCTATTCGACCAAAAGTGCACGACCAGCCTTTCTTTTTAGAGTCTTACAGCATTTCAATTTGTGGTGGATTAGGTATAACCGATCTGGGTTAACTGGTTAGCAAAACTTCCATTTTAAAAGTGCCCAGGTCAAATTTTTACATTTACTGCCCAATTCACTTGGAAAAATAAATCCCATAGGTCACGTGGTTATGATTTTTGGTTAGTGTTCTGTAGAGGAGCGGCGTGTGGGTCACTGATGGACACCGCTCCCTCACCTCCGTCATACTGGAAAGACAGGAATGCATGACACCAGGTATCGCATCAAGTGATTGAGAGACGTTATTCACTCAGACCACCTTACCGTATGTACCCCCTTACAGAGGGGGTAGCAGGAGATTTGCAGACACCATTGAATATCGAAGAGCTGCAAAGAAAATCGGGGTTTCGT
The DNA here is from genome assembly GCF_040938575.1 of Ambystoma mexicanum. NCBI lineage: Eukaryota > Metazoa > Chordata > Amphibia > Caudata > Ambystomatidae > Ambystoma > Ambystoma mexicanum. The sequence goes on along the minus strand of NC_090937.1, from coordinate 763,917,379 downwards.
TTTGCTTACGCACTGCTAGCGAGCAGAGTGTCACAGGCTGGGAGAGGATGCCAACCCCATCAGAAGGGCCCATGCAATGAATATATAATGTTGCAGGGGCCAATCTGCTGCTGTTAAACTGCGATACTCTGTATTATACGTAGTCGAGGGATGTTCGAGGCTTGCCTACCAGATGAGGGCCAGCCAATGGTCTTACCAACACATACTCTAAGCAGATATGTTCCCCTCCGTCCGATAGGTTTTATTATTTGCCACATAGGATTAAGTCATAGCTGACGTGTATTGAGGTATAAAGCCTTTGTGGGCCCGAAATGTAACTGTGTACAATTTGTTCGCCAGATCTCCCTACTTTATTGAACTGATAAGGTAGGACTTTGACATATTCTTGAGTCTGTACAGTTATTTGGGTCCAAGATTGTTTATTATAGTAATCCAATTTTGTGCATAGACACCCCCAAAAAGCACTACCGGACAGTTCAAGGTATAATTTTCATCTTGGACACCAAGACAGAAATTCAAACTTAGCATTTTAAAGTAACATTAACTGACGCTAGCTCAGGGTTGCAAGATGACGAGCAGCATTGGTTCGAATCCTGAACCCGCGCTCGGAGGCTGAACTGCAGCATGAAGCGTGATATTTTTGTTTTTACTGCTGAGAGTTGGGTGTGGGGAGTGGTGGGTGCTCCATAAACAGAAGTACACCCTGCTATTTCATGGCAGTCAGGTTAACTTCCCCAGGCCACAAATACTAACAAACATGAAATGAGCAACCGGGAGTGGGGGCAGGGGGCAGGTGATGAGACAACAGCTCAAACAGGCTAAAACCCTACAAGGAAAAGCCCGCTTATTCCCACAGAATCCCCTCTACTGTGGGCCCGGACGACAAGACCCATGAACATGTGCTACAATTTTGACAACAGTATTTCTAAGTGGAGGGATCAAGTGCACAGGATAGTGACTGAGGAATACTGGAATGACGACCCACCCCGCCCTCAAAGGCCATGGTGGTGAACATCCCATCGTGGAAGTGCATCTAGTTCATTTCTGCCTTTAGTATAGGAGCTAGGGCAATTCCAAAAAGGTGAAACTCCTGTATTCGAGTTGCTTGAATATCATTTGAGCATGTGTGCACTCCTCATTCAGAAGTTTCTGTGCAGCGTATACTGATCAGTTAGTTTCTAATGGTGGCCTTCTACAGTAAGCCCTGTGCAAGGTGTAGAGCACCCTGAAATTAGTTCTGGACTCCACAAGGAGTCCATTTTATAGAACTGAAGAGGAAGGAATATTGCAGAGGTGGTATTAGGACAGTCCTCACAATGGCCATTTACTTGTACATTTAAAACAAAACAAAAAAAAAAACAGTATTCCAAAGAGCGGTGAAAGGGTTCTGTGGACGGTTTCAAGGCCGCTCCAAAATTATCAAATGTTGACAACCAGCAGATTGCTAATAGATTAGTGGACCCTCCCGCCAGCCCTAGACATAAGGGGTGCATTGGCTACTTTTACTTGTAAAAATAGGTAGATACTCCCAAAACAAAAATAGGGTTCCTAACAAAAAATAGGTAACAGACAACATAGAACATTCTGCCCCCCCTTTCAACCACACATCTCCATGGATATGTTTGGGCCAGTAGTGCACGTAGTACCACAACTACTAATATTACGGTTTGATCAGAAGTAAACATGCATCTTTAGATGTGCATGAATAACTAATCATTATTACGAAAACATTTCTGATTTCCAGTTAAAACATAAATTTTACTTGCTGATTTTATTTGTTAGGCGCCTATTCAACCAAGTGGTGTTTCCAGGAGCCACAAGGAAAAAGTGAGGGAGCAAGGGGAGTAAATACCAGTGGCAAGAACAGTAAATATACAATTCTGGTCCTATTAGGCCTTGTGACATTCAGATATGCAGGGAAGAGAGTGCAGGAATGGGAATGAGGGGCACGTTGGCAAGTGCGGAGTCCAGGAAGTGCAAAGGGGTTGGAGGCCACTATGTGCTAGGGCAGAGGAGTCCCGAGGGTGGGATGCACACCCTTCTCCAGCAGAGTAGGGGACGAGTCTGAGAGGAGCGGAGGGCTCTAGCAAGGAGGTATTTAGGAAAGAAAAAGTCAGATAGTGTGGTCCGAGGACCCAAAAAGCCTTGTCGATGATGCATAGAGTCTTGAATTTGATACTCACTGCCACTGGGACGCCAGTGGTGAGATCTTAGGGTTGGAGACACACAGTCCCTGGGCCTGAGGCCAAGGATAAGTCTTGATTAGCTGAAGGGGATGTAGGGAGGAGAGGAAGAGGTTGCTGCAGTAGTCCAACCTAGAGAGGACCAGAGAAGTTACAGCAGGCCTCAAATCATTGAGCAAGAGACAAGCTGAGCCGATTCAGGCTGGACAAAGAGCAAGACACTTGAGACGAGACCCACAGCCAAGGACAAGAGATGGAGACATTCCAATCCTCAGACAAAGGGATCAGCTGCAGAGAAATGGAAAGAATCCTCATAATTCAGAGCTGCAGAGCTCAATTTTGTGGTCTCTAAACATGTGATGCAGCTGAAGCAGACAATGGGCAGTGATAGGTGGCGAGAAAGGACAGACGATCCCAGGCAGCCAGACACGGACTGCAACAAACATCCAACAAGTGTTGCGACGAGCGGGACATGGTCGCATAAGCAAAGGTGGTGCACACAAGCTACAACACAGACAATCATTCACACCACCTCGAAAAGGTGCACAGTGAACCGAGAACCATTTTGGGTGTCAACTCTAGCCAATCACAGTTTAGTACCCTACAGATGGGTAACCAGGGACATCATTTCACCAAAATGCCTGGGGTAGCGGAAGTGACATCACAATGCCACGCTTCCACCCCAATACGTGACATCACAGGGAGTGGCATCATGAAGCATTAGCCCTCAGTACAATAAGAAAAATATGGTTACGATATCACTATATTGTGACATTTCATACAAGAATGGATCATCATATGTAGCAGTGTGTCAAAGCCCATATTGCCATGGGAAGTGTATGAACTCAAATCCCCTCTTTATGTATATGCGCCCTGGTATTTCAACAGGACTACAGAACAGAGGCTTATAGAATGATAGCTCTCCAACATAGAGGCAAGCATAATAAATAAGAGGGAGGGTAACTCATTTCATAACCTGCCTGGGAGCCAGTTTGTCTTGACACAGCATTGCACATGTTCTTACACTGTGGTTCAGGCACTGAGCATCGCAGTGGGGTCTGTACTGTACACCTTCTGTTGCACGTAGCAAGCAGAAGCGTACAGGTAGGTCAGTTTCTGAGGGAAATGCAGCATGGCTGTCACTTCCGAGCGCTATACAAACAAGAATTGCACATCCACATACTAATCAAATCAAATGGGTATATATACATATATGCGTCATAGTTTACAGGCCTGTTAGAGTGAGCAGTTTGACAAATGAAAAGAACACGCTCAGTGCGAATTACTTTAGCACCGACCCAGATGGTGAAGACCAACAGCTATCCCTCACGGCTAGACCCTGGAAGGCGGATGATGTAAAACGGCTTTACCTGTGTAGTTCAGTTCATAAGGTAACAAAGAAGCCCAGCTTCAATACACGTGCAGGATCCAAGTGAAGCACTATACGGCCTGCCCCATTACTGCTGTCAGCCGAGAGGCCAAGGATCCCTTGCAGTCAATCCTGTTCCATGGGTGCAACGCTCCCCCCCCCCTCATATCTCCCGCTAAATGTTTTTCTTCAATAATACACTCCGATCCACACCCTTTGACGGTCTCAATCGCGCATGCTCATCAGACCGTGTTCAACTCAGGCTGCAAAATATCCGGCCTGCTGTGCATGCGCATTGGCCAATTGGGTACAATGGGAGACAGACAGTTATGTGATGCTCAGTATTGGTCGACTTCGATGTAGTCTGCAGTGCTGTTATACAAGGATCGACATATACCTGCCTGTGTTCCATTTCCTTGCTAAAAAAAATTGTTGTGGCTTCCGCCAGTCCAGTCATGTACACCGCTGTACTGCCAACTCATTTTTGCCATACAGTAGGAAACATATTTTAATCTGCATTTAGCCTTTTTTGCCTTGGGAATTACTTCGCATAAACCGGCAGACCTTTTGTGCTCTGACATCACAGCGACCCGGGTTTTAGAGGAGAAAATAAGCCTTCTGTTAATTCAGCAATAAGACGAGGAACGGCGGTAACAATATGGAAGCGAAGTGTTGAACAGGTACAGAAATAAACACTATTGCACTCCAGGGGTTGAAAGGAATATGCATCAAAATGCTTGGTATTTGGCTAAATTCCCAAAGAGGACATTATTTTAGTGTCTCAGGCCTGCGTGTGTTCTTCTGCAATGGTCTCGATCAATCAGATTTGCATAACTAAACTGTGGGCAAGCCCGCTCGGTTGCCCAGGTGCAGGGACATTTGCACATAGAACAGTGAGAAGGTCCCAGGAGTCACTTCAGACTCCAGTGACTGCAGAGCCCGCAGTCCACATGGCACTGCAAATGAAAATGGAATGACTAAAAAAAAAAGTAGTGCGAGCCTGGAAGGTTAAATATGCACTAGTGTTCCAAAGGTTATACGCAGGGTGCACGCGAGGGGAGAGCGAGCCAAGGCAGCCTAGCCTCCTAAACAGGGCGCACACGTGAACCCCACTGAAAAACAAAATGCAGTTTTGGACTCCTTGTTTCTGCCCACACGACACTCGTTTACACGCAGAGCTGTATATGCCATCGAGCCCGCCATTCCACAGTGCCACAGCTCGCCGAAAGCATGCAGAGATTCCAACATGTATTTTTCAATTGCAGGGTATTGTATCGACAGAATAATCTTTCCCTTGATCTGTGCTTCGGTTAACTTTCCCATAAGGCCCCGGCCTTGCACATGTTGGTACTTACGGTCACGGCGGATATTCTGGGCGAGTCTGCTCTTCCTGGCTTCAGACACGGTGCCTGCCACCTCTCTAAACTCTTGTAAACACTTCCAAAAACAGTAGCTGTGTCGCACTGCCCGCGCCGCGGTCTGTTTTTTATAAACCCCGCCCATACCGGTTCCTCATTGGTCAGAAAACGGGAGTGCTTCTTCCAGCTCTTCCATTGGGTACAACTTTAATCTCATCTCTTTTGCCAAAAGGAGGAGTTAAGCACACATTGGATTGGGCAGGAGCAGGATTAGTTGCTTTTCAGAATAAGAGGAATCATTGCACGGCACTGTGCTTGGTTGCTGTAGACACACCCCCTCAGAGGTCGCAAGAGATTGGCAGAGGTCACCAACCAATCAACAGAGGTCACTCTTGCGACATCTGGCGACCGCCAAATGACGTCCCTGGTAGTAACATGCAAGAACCAAATGGTAGGCCCACCACTCTGCAACAGTTAGATTTTGGGGAAGGGACAGGCCAGCCACCTGACATGTAAGAGCCAGTAGAACAACATGTATATGTACCCATATAGATTTGTATGCTCCCGACGGCCAATCCCACGCTCAGATACGCTTTGAGAGAGGCCCAAGTGATGACGGAGCAGTGACATGTTTTCTAGACAAAGCTGGCCTGCGTGCCCTTTACTGTGTGACATGCTGGAATTTTCCCGAGTTCTTGTATCAATCCATGTTGGTTTTGGCTGTAATAAACTGCAGTTTGAACTTGCCATTGGAGTCCTCCGTGTATACTGGCGGAGGGAGTTGGGCCATCCAAGTCTGCCAACTTCCAGCAACGCTCTGGCATACCTGGGAGTTACCCCCAAAAGTTGGTAGCCGAGGATGGTTTGCTGCATCAGCCCGGCATGTGGTCGTCTCCCCCGCCAAAGAACCTGAGAAGTTGCAGGACCCTCACCTATTTTGAGAAGACGGGACACGTACCCTTGGAAAGGCTGTTAGGAGCCAGCTTGGAAATCATCCTGCCCGAAGTCAGCGAGAAGTCCAGGCAGACCAGGATGGGGAAGGGAGCACCTTCTGGGGGATACGGCAGCCGAGCAGCACCAGCAGACATAGGTGCAAGTATTAACCCAGTCGAACGGCAACTGTGGGTGTGAGGGAGGGTATTGAATATTGTGGAGTATTGTTTAGTAGTGACTTGTATTGTCAAAGTATTGTATAGCATTGCCAAAGTCAGCACAGCCGGGATCGAAGGTAGAATTCCTTTTTCTACGTTTAGGTCACATTTGTGTTTAGAGGTAAACGGTTCTGGTGAATAACCTAGACAATTGACTGGAGGGCACCAATGACAGAAATTATGTAAATTGTGGGTTGGGCGTTTTAGCTCGGTCAAAGAGGAGTATCCCCATAAGGATTAGCAAGGGAGCTGGCCTAGATTGTGCGAGGTGAGTCGACTGGTTTAAGTCTCCTGGAGGGAGACATTTTGCACGCTAGGTAACACAGCAGTTACAGTTTGATCACAAGAGAACATTGGTATACTCTGCCTGGAGGTGGAAAGACAGCTTTGGGGTTTTTGTGTGTTTGGGAGTAGGTGGACATAACGGTGTGCGCATGGTATTCGATTTGTCAGCACAACCATGGTTAGTAATTGGCGACGCCACCCATAGGTTTACAAATAGGACACAGAGCATGAGATGGGGAGGAGCTAGTATTGGAAACTTGGATTGGCAGACGAGGAGAAGCAGTGGCGGTGCATGGAAGGCGCATGCGCAAGATTGTGAGCGTGCCCCAGGAGGCAGTGACATTTTGTAAAGAGGCGGTGCATGGAGCACGCCTGATAAGTTGTGGTGCGAGAGAGGATCGTAGTAACCTAAAAAGTATTATTACACTGCACCTTCCTCCCAAAACAGCAGATTGTTTAAACCCTTGACTTGAGGTCAGGTAAAGGCACGAAAAAAATTTATCAGGGTGAAGTGCAGGGGTGCCACGCCCATAGAGCACCTGTGTAAGACTCCCACCTTACAGGGAAAAGATATGCAACTATGCCATAGAATGGCCCAAAAGCACAGAGGGGGAAGTTTAAACCACTGCCACCTTGTTCTCCAAAGACGTGCAGCAATCACTACCGACACCCATACAGGGTGCCTATAAAAAGGCAAGAAGTTAGCAAAGTGCATGACCTTATTCGAACTGTGGCACATGTTCCAAGAAGGTGAGGAGGACGCAGCGAGGCGTCAGTGAATGCTGAGCCAGCAGGAAGTGAAGGAGCCAGAGGCTCACCCCTCCACTCCTCCCAATGTCCACCCCCCCTCCCGAGTGTTGCATCAGACGACAGACTACGAGCAAGGTATGCACCCGTTGCAGCAAATATGAGCGTTAAGGGAATCGAGATTAGTATTCAAATCTGACATAAGCCATCACCACAAAGGAGGAAGGGCCGAGAGGTACAGGGGAGCCAGCTACTGAAACAAAGACAAGCAGCAGGGCGCAGAAGGGCATGAAGGAGGGGCTTGGGAGCATAGCAACTATAGAGTGGCTAGGGGGGACAGATACTATTGAAGCTGCAAGGGAACCAGACGGGGAGGCAGAAGGGGCAGCTAAGGCAATGGAAGGTCTGAAGGGAAGCCGCGAAGCATCAGACTGGGCTGAGATAATGTAGGAAGACAGCTGGGAGTGAGAGGGATTGGGAGGAGGAACTAGAAAGGGAGGACAGGGAAAGAAGAGAAGAAAATTTGGGGAGAGAAGATAGGGCAGGAAGGAGGAGATGGAACAAAAGGGAGAGAAGAACTCGATAGGGATCGCAAGGAGATAAAGAGCGGAATGAGAGCAATGGGACAGAAAGATAAAGGAAGTGGAAGAGAGTGGATTGAGAGGCGAAGGGGGGTAGCAGGGTAGGAAAGACGCTAGTTGGTTGAGAGGGAGCACAGGTGGACAGACTGGCAAGGGAACATGCGTGCAGGGAGGAGTGAGCAATAAGGGCAGTAAAGACTCAAGGGACAAGGGACAGATTGTGACAGACGCAAGGAGGACAGGCGAGCAGAACCAGATAGCACAAGCTCAAGGGATAGGAGCACAATGGAAGGAGATGGAACAGGCCTGGGAGCCTGGGGGGCTGGAGGTGGGGTGCCGGGAGTAGATATGACTTGAGGGATATTTATCTTAAAATGAAAACCAACACGAACTTGACAAAGTGTCTACGTTTTGCAGACGATTTCTGCAGTAACATGGGCTCAGGGTCAGACAACGATGACAGGAACAGTGGGGAGGGGAGCAATATTGATCCCAGTCGACTGGGAGAGGGACAGAAAAGTGGGTGACATGGGAGCACAGGAGAACAGGGGGGCAGCTCAGATGAGCAGGCGTGCAGCTGGCGAACGACTTGCACACCCTACATGACTCCACTACACATGTCTAAGCGAGAGAGGGGGCAGACGTCAGACTAGGAGCACACATGGGGAGGAGGGGTTCACACAGATGCCATTATTAGAGAGGGAAGGGGTGCGACCTCAGTATATACATTGGAAACCTGCAGACAAAGAATGTGAAGTGTAGGCTGCCTTCGTTGAGTGTGGGGGCTGGGAAATGAATTTTTATGAGATGGAAAGGATGACAGTGGGAAACAGGTAAACTGTTGGGAGACATAAAGGGACTACTAGTGGCCATCTTTGGGGACGCTGCCAATGATGTATGGAAAAGGGCCAGGTTCCCTGGAGTGACAACACAAAACACAGCGCACAATGATTCGCCATTTGCAAATTCCAACTGCTGCATGGATGGCAAGCATTAAGGACACAGACACCTCAGATATTGGAGGCAATTATGACCCGGGAAAATGAGGGAAGAGGACCCCCTTGCAGTATAATTAGGAGATTCAAGAGCTTTGAGGTCCTTGAAACTAGAGAACCGTGGGACACAAAAGTAACAATATTCTATCACATACTAATGCAGGGGCTGCCAGAGCCCACCTGGAAGCAAGAGGATGGCCAGAAATACAACTCATGATAGTTTACCATTGTAGGCTATGGAAGTAGAAGCTTAAGAAAAAGGCTGAGGACAGGAAGATAGACGAAGCGAAACTGGTGCAGAAAAAACAATTTAAGTAAGCGATGGAGGGGGCGATATTAACAATTCCCACCACACATGTTTCCCAGGACAAGGGAGGGAGCCACCACAGTGTTTGAAGTGTGGGCAATCGGGACACATTTCAAGAGTGTGTAGGAGCAGGGGGATGCAGCAGAACTGGCGAGTACAAGGGGACCAGGATGACTACTAGACACAACCAACAGCAAGGACAGATACAGGGCACATACCAGCAGCTGCCACAAGTGCAAGCACCACAGATGCAAGCCCCATGACCACAATATTAACAAGCACCATAGGCCTGCGGAAACGCAGAGCAATTGGCACAGATACAGAACAATGATGCAGCAGCGCACGTGGACTCCATGGCAATTGTTCCTGTTAGACAACTGGGAGGAGTTCTCATGGTGGGGGAACAACCCCTTTACAGGGAATGGGATGTCCTTATATGCTCAATGAACTTGATATCCCATCTGTCAATCACACCCAACCCTGCGGCGGAACTTCACATAGTGGTGGTGATAGGAGACAACACTTTCCTTTGTGGACATTGGGGTGACTAGGTCTTGCATTCAGGAAGGAGCATTTTAGTTGTTAGGCGATGCCATGAACACTGAGGATTCTCTGGGGCTCGGGAAGTGGTTCCTTTCACAGACATTTCACTTTCTATAGGAGATCACGATCTACCTCGGCCTTTACTCTCAGACACCTGTAAATATACTAAGCTGAGACATTATGAGCCGACTGAACATGACCATTAGGAAATAGTGCGCTCCACACCAGGAATGCACATGCTCAATTTTAGAGAGATCGTTAAAGCTTATTGTGGACACAAGGTCCAGAGGGGGTGTCAATGGACGAGGAGCTGCTCCAGTACGGCACTGACATTGCTATTGCATGGCTTCCAGGCATCGCAGAGAAAAAGTGGCGGGTTCCAAACACGTACCTTTTCAGGCCCGAGTTACCATTGACTAGGAAGAGGGAACCATAGTGCCAATAGAAATAGAGGCAGTGGTAGCGAGATAGGACTGGATATCGGTGCATGGGATGGACTACACAGGTCTAGTATTGAGAGCAGTGATCACAGTGGCAGAGGGGTACAGGTTGACCACAGTGACAGACTAAGAACTACTCAGGCAAGAGAGGTTAGATGTAGAGATGGTGTTCGAGATGAGTGATTTACTGGTTAAGGATCCACAACAGGGAGTTACCACAGAGGATGGCAATGGCGCTGGAGGCGCCACCCTCATTCTGTGAAAGGGACCTAGCCAAGGTGCCCAGCACCCCATGGACAAACCGTCCCTATGATGTGGGGCTCTTGAAGAGCCTAGAGGGACTGAAAATTAATCCGAAACCAGGAGCAATTGTACCAAGAGTGAACCAATACCCACAAACCAAACAGGCAGATTAGGGCATTTTTGAGACAATCACAGCATTGATACAGAGGCATTCTGGTACCAGAGTCACCATGTAACACTGCAGTGTACCCAGTGAGAAAGGCAAAGGAAGGAGGTGTGTGTGGAGGGGAATGGGGGAGATCATGGCGTTTCATACAGGATTTAAGGCCTGTTAATCACATTGTAGTATCAGAGCATCCTTTGGTTGCAAATTAAGTAACAATTTTGTGCAGCTTTCTGGCGGAAGCTGCCTGCTTCATGGTCATTGACTTCAAGAATGCATTCTTCTCAGTACCACTACACCCAGATTCACAAGATCAGGTAACTTCCTTTATGTATAGAAACCGGAAGTGGAAACATACAATACTTCCTCAGGGGTACTGCGAGTCACCATCTATCTTTTAACAGTGATACAGATGGACTTGTGCAACATACAGATGTGAGCATAGTTTTACAGTACGTAGACATTTTGAATTGCGGCACAACAGAAGATAAGTGTAGGGAAGTCTGTGCATATGTTGACAGTGCTAGCGGACAAAGGCAAACAGCAGTATTGTCAGAAAGTAGTGTCATACATTGGACAGACAATATCCCAAAATGGCCAACAGATTACCCCAGAAAGCACAGAGGCAATATGCAAGACAGCCAAGCCCACGACAGTGAGAAATACAGCAGTTCTTAGGGTTGTGCAACTACTACAGAGCATGGGTTTTTGACTACAGCACATACGCAAAGCCTCTACTGGGCGCGATGAAAGAAGCGCAGAAGGGACACAAAACATAGACATACACAGAGATGACTGATGAATTTGACATGTTGAAGAAGGAAATATGCACAGCACCAGTGCTAGGGATCCCAGATTACAAAAAGAAATTCCTGTTCTCACACACGGACAGTGCAGTGATGAAAGCAGTATCAACACAGGAGACTAGCATGGCACACAAACCAATAGCCTACTACATTGGGAAGCTTGACCCAGTAATGAGAGGACACTACCAGTGCGAACAAGGTATAGCCGCTGCTGCCTTTGCAGTGGAAAAGTCAGCAGCAATAGCCATGGGGTGCACTACCACTCTTTACGTGAAGCACAGCCTCTTTGCGATACTGCAGAAGCCAAAGAGCACATAGACAACACAAAGAGCATCAGGGTACAAAGTGATACTATGAAACGCTTCACTTAAGATAGTGAGGTGCAGACAGGCCAACCCCACTATTTTTCAAGCAAATGTCCTACAAGAAGGTGACTATGTACAATAATGAGCAGAAAACATACAGGGTTTGAGTGACACTCGCAAGGTATACGAGGACATTTGAGGGGAGGGAGGGCGGGGGATACGTGCTGTACATTGACGGGTCATCAACTATTGACCAGACAGATGGGGTCAGACATACAGGAACTGCAATAGTGAGGTTGAAAGAAGACAACCAGTGAGGTAGTAGCCTGTGCGCGATTACCATTCCATTACTCCGCAAAAGCAGCAGAACTAGTGGCCCTCATACTAGCATTAGAGCACAGCAGAGACCAGGAAGTGCCAGCATACTCTGACTCACCTTATGTCACATCAAAAGTACACGCAGGACTGACACAGTGGATCAGGAGAGGATTCCGAAGGGCAGACGGGAGACCAGTACAGCATGCACTTTTATTGGGCAAACTGATCGAAGTAATTGATCACCCAGCACAGATAGCCATGGTGAAGTGCCAAGCACACACTAGAGGGGAAGATCCCATTTCAGGGGGGTGGGGGGGGTTGAGGTCAAATGTAAAACTTTGAAAAAATGTGCAGCATATTTTGGGGAACTACTAGAAATGGACGCACCTGTGCACCAGGAACATGGTACGAAGGGTACAATGCACTTCCAGAAGCTTAGACTATGGAACTGCAAGGAGCTGCACCCAGGGAGGAAAAGGAAATCTGGATTAAAAAGGGGGTGTACAATGTCTCCAACAGATGCCCTATGGCGACAGAATAGCAGGGAAAGTGGTCATGCCACTAACATTATTGAACACTGCACTGACACAATTGCACCACCCCACACACAGAAAGAGGTAATTGCTGCCCGCATTGGAGAAACATGGTTCTGTCCTAATTTGGCAGAACACATGGCTGAATTTGTAAGTAATTGTTTGACGTGTAAACAGTTTATAGCTGGGCATACATTGAGAGGAGTCATACCTCGGCCAGTAGACCCATTCCAGCATTTTACATGTTAACATGATCCAAGTGTGTCAAGGCTACCGCTATGTGATCTGGTCATATGCCCCTTTTCCAGGTGGATTGAGCATGTCCCTATTCACATGTTGACGCTTTCCAAGCAGCCATGTTCCTGGTCAGAGAAGCATTCCCAAGATGGGGTGTGTGTGAGGTCCTGTGGTCTGACAATGGACCTCATGTCGCCAATGAAATGTTCCAGCACATCACCATGTTGTTGGGCATTCATCACAAGTTCGCCTGTGCATACCACCCACAAGCAAATATCAGTCTCCTGAAGGAGGCCATAGCCAAAACACAGCAGAGCACAAAGCTAAACTGGCTGCACTGCTTACCTGCCGCCTTGTTTGCATTGCGCAATAAGCCTGGTCTGACCACCATTTAACACCCCATCAGGTGGTGACAGGGCGGTGCATCCATCTCCCACTGGCTCCTCCCATAAGGGCACTGAATGACTGAGAATAATGCAGATTTGTTAGGACTAAGAGTACATTATTTCCTTGATAGTGACGCTTTTCTCTCTGCTTTCTTCTCTCGCCAGTGAATGTAGGTGACATGGTACTCCTAAGGAAATTCGTTAAGCGCTGGAAAGTGCCACGATTTACAGGTCCTCACATTGTAGAATAGGTGGCAGACCGTGCTGTCAAGCTAGAGGGGGTGTCAGTCTGGAACAACCTCGCTGACATCAAGCCCTACAAAGCAGCGGCCTCACCTGGCAACGAGTACAACAGGGCCAACATTCAACAGGTAGAAGAGCTACAAGCAATGTCGGAACTTGCACTGCCAAGTGGAGCACACCGAATGGTTACTCTCTCACGGGCAGCAGAGTTAGGGACTGGACAGCTCATCAATTAAGCGGGAGGATACACTGTCCATTTGTTATTTTATTCTTTAGACACCCTCAACGAGTAAGCCGATGTAACTCGTGATGACTGTTCATGTTGCCCATCACCCAGATACTTTCTCAAACCAATTTGTCCACACTAAGACCCAGTACATTCAGAGCACGATCCCCCGGAGTATATCATCTTGCCTTTATAAAGTATTGGACCCAAACATAGCCACAGCTTCCTCCAATTCTCGCCACATTAAGAGGCCCATCAGCAAGGAAAGAGTGGGAACAAGTTTTTGTGTTTGCCATAAATGACACTTTGATTCGCAGGGCTTAAAGAGTTGCTTACAATACTAAAACAATAACACTTTTCTTCACTCATTTCAGGCAGGCAACTACATCTTCAAGCTGTAGAAAAATCTGCAGCACAGGTAGCAATTAGTTAAATAATAAAGAATATAGCTATCCTGTTCATGATTATTCCTAGCAGTATTGTGTTAATATTTTGGAGAATTACCCTTGTTGCTAGTGCTACCGCTGTCTCCTCTACTAACAATCTCCCAACCCAAGCAGGTGGAATGACCATGTCAGGTGGAAAGGAGAGAACTGCAGACATGGTAAGGAGAGGTAAGTGCAGTGTTGACACAGACACGAAAGGGGTAGACATGTATCTCACCGACACGGCTGGTCATGTGTTTGTACCGCAGGTTATTAAAGTAGGTATGGAAACCACCATGGAGAGCGGTTATGTCTGCTCATTAATCCCCTCTGCCATGAATGCACCCAGAATGTTCATAACTGAAATACCAGCAGCTAGAGCACAATGCTTAATGTATCATCAACGGTGACAACTCAAGGAAGGTTCCAGCAACACTGAGCTCAATATACAGGGCAACGTTCCTGTATGAAGATAATTATATAAAGACATTAGACATGATAAACAATTATTGGCAGTTAGATGAAGCCATACAGTACATTACAGATGGGTCGGAGAAGGGAGAGACAAAAATGGTCACCCTAAAGTAATTGCTGTGTCCATGGACGAGAGTGAAAGAAACCAGAGGAGAACCTGGATGCTGGGAAAGACCGCAGATGGTGTATGGCCAAGTATACACAGAAGAGGAATGGAAGAATGGAGTGGTGGGGAGCAAAGCACTGACACTAGCGCAATCACCAGTGAATAAGGTACAAGAAGAAAATAGTGCCTAAAGGAGTGAGAAGCGCAACATTTCTGACATGGGTGGAGAATGAAGCTGGACCGATGCAAATAATACCCCTGAAGACAACAGCACTGTGTTATTAGAATAACAGCTAAGTAGAAGTTGGCAAGAATGTTGGGTGCAGAAGCATAGAAAAGCATGCAGCAATGAATGCAGGAACAGCCGTATTGATGGACCACTCCTGGGCGTGAGGATTGAAGGCATATGAGAACCTGCCACCCAACTGGGGAGGAGTTTGCTCAATGGTGCATATCAACATGCCATCATTGGCTGTGCCACAGAAAGAGGTTAAGCTAGAGGAGATCCCGAAGATGATCACCAACAAAAGGAAGAAGAGATCGGCACCAGAGGAACTACCAAGCAAAGAAAAGAAGCCAGCTGAACTGAGTAGATTAAAGGGAGGTGGAAATTACTTCTCTGAAGCATCAGAAACCGCACTGGATGAAGTGCAAGCAGAGGACAGACTGTTAAGCAGGACACAGATGTTCTTTGAATCAATACCACCATCCGTACAGACATACACATATGCGAAATGGCTACAGATTACCCGTTGGGAGCCGATGGTGACAATCGGCTCCACAGTGAAAGGGTACAACGCAATAAAGGAAGAGCTCCGAGCAGTAAGGGTGGTGGCACTACATAATAGATACGTTCTGGACCTGCTTAAAGAAAAGCAAGGAGTTAGCGCAATAATTGGGAGTTCCTGTTGCACGTTCATACCTGCCGCTGATCGACAGTACTCTGTCGGAAGCAGTGTTCCAACCATCCCAGATGCATGCCAAAACGGAAAAAGCAAAGATGACTGGAAAGGAAAGAGCTGGATAGCATACATATGGACATGGATGCCATCATGAATGTCAGATGGACTAGAGGTGATAAGAGCACTAGTACTGGCAGCAATATCAATGTGTGGGATAAAACTTTGCATGGTGAAGTGGGAGAAGATGGCAGTGGAAGCCATCTGCATGCAGGTCCCGATGGATGTGAACATAGGGGAAGCGAAAAACAAGATTGTGGCCAAAAGAAGCAAGATAAGAAATAGCAACATGTGAATTTTTTTCACTTAGTGTGATGAAGTTGGATAACCCATTCGACATGAAGTTTTATGAAGGGAAATAGGTGTGGTGCAACACCGAAGGAGCATGCTACTATATGAAGTGGTCTTTCGATGATCATACAAACTACTACGGACACAGGAATAACGAAGATATGGCAGCCAAGAGCAAAAGGATTGATGTATAAGGATGTGGTCGACAAGCCCACCATAGGTGGTCTGAAGAGAGTCTGGATCCTGCCCCCCCCCAATCGGATGTCAAATTCATGACAAGACTAAAAGCCAGAACACACTGGAATCATCCATTCTATTATGGATGAATTCCAAATGCACCCATGATCGACAAGTACAGAGCTACCCCCTCAGCCATTCATACAGACCAAGTGTAGTGCAAACATATCCATGCGAGAGTGAAGAGTCGCAAGCCATGACCAGAGACACATATGGACAGCTGGCATAAGCACCAAGAAGCCACGTTCCCGACATCATTCGAGACACCACCACATGGCAGGCTTACACATGAAACACACGTGTAATCCGCACTGTGAGACACCACACACTTGAATGCATGAAGAACATGAGCATACAGTTTTATAATTAGAGGAAAGATACATATACATACTGTCATTGTTTTTATTATTTTTGCCATTAGACAAATGCAGCACGGCAGATCCTGAGCAAAGCTAGCAGATGATTAAATGCAAATAACTATGGAACTGGAGGAGCACCTATAGGACCTGACTAACATATGGAGAACATAGTATAATGTGGACAATGTAGAAACCGCATATGGTTTAGGAAAGTTACAGCAGGCCTCAAATCATTGAGCAGGAGACAAGCTGAGCAGATTCAGACAGGACAGAGAGCAAGACATGTGAGACGAGACCCACAGTCAAGGACAAGAGATAGAGACATTCCAATCCTCACACGACAAAGGGACCAGCTGCAGAGAAATGGAATAAATCCTCATAATTCGGAACTGCAGAGCTCAATTTTGCAGTCTCTAAACACGTGATGCAGCTGAAGCAGACAATGGACAGTGATCGATGGTGAGAAAGGGAAGCAGATACCTAGGCCACCAGACGCGGACTGCAGCAAATATGCAACAGGTGTTGCGACGAGCGGGACATGGTCTCATAGGCAAAGGTGGTGCACGCAAGCTACAGTACAGACACAATCTTTCACATCACCTTGAAAAGGTGCACAGTGAGCTGAGAACCGTTACGGGTCCCAGGCCTGGGGACATCAGCTCTAGCCAATCACAGTTAGTATCCTAGGGGTGGGTAGCAATGGGCAAGAACCAATGGAAGGCCCACCACTCTGCAACAATTTATTAAGTTAGATTTTGGGGAAGGGACAGGCCAGCCACCTGATAAGAGCCAGTAGAACAACATGTATATGTACCCATATAGGTTATTATGCTCCTGACGGCCAGGTCCACGCTCCAATAGGTTTTTGGAGAGCGACCCAAATGATGACGGAGCAGTGACTGGTTTTCTAGACAAAAGTGGCCTGCGCACCATTTACTGTGTGACATGCTGGAATGTCTGAGTTCTTGTATTGATCCCTGTTGGTTTTGGCTATAATAAAGTTTGAACTTGCCGTTGACCGAGTCCTCCGTGCACACTGGGGAGGGAGTTGGGCCTGTCTGCGAACTTCCAGCATTGCTCTGGCATACCTGAGAGTTACCCCCAACACCTAATTATTTCCCATGTGACCGATGACTAATGCAGCATCACCAACGTGGAAGATGGACGGGCGGGGCTCGGACCAATGGCATGGGATCCACTATGGAGCAGGTGGCCTATGGGAAGGGTCTCACCAACCAGCTGCACGGGTTGCCACTGTATGTAATCAAGTCACCGATGATGCGATGGCTTCTGTACCGCTCATGTAGATTTTGTCAGAATGTTCCACGGCAGCAGAGTTCTTTGTTGGCACTTTCATTTGTGTGGAAATAAACTTTTTGTCCTCGAAAGAGGTGTATTCGGCCTTTTTTCCCCTCCCTCTTCTGCTAAACCCCACAGTTGCTGAGATTGGTGACCAGGCCCTGTGTGTCCACCTGGGTCCTGGCATCCCACACCCAATCGCCTTCAGCACCAGCCTGCTCCCAGCACTTGCCGTGGCACCCACTGGCATGCACTCACAGGCCTGCACTTACCCAGTTGACTACTCTCCCCCAAGTCACTTAACATCCCCTAACCCTACGCCCCCCCCCACCACCCCCAGCACTTCCCTGCGGGGGACTCCTAGCACTTAACCCCAACTCCCTGATCCTTTCTCTCTGCACTTGCACGTTATGAAGGGTCACAAGGCCTAGTAGGACCTTTAATTGTTATATTTGCATTT
This sequence comes from Ambystoma mexicanum, assembly GCF_040938575.1. Taxonomy (NCBI): domain Eukaryota; kingdom Metazoa; phylum Chordata; class Amphibia; order Caudata; family Ambystomatidae; genus Ambystoma; species Ambystoma mexicanum. Next base: position 763,899,350 of record NC_090937.1, on the reverse strand, counting down.
CATTCCCATGTTCCCTCCGTTGCCCTGTGGGTGCTTTGAAACAATTTACTTGATGTACAAGCGCCTTACAAATGCACAATAAAATAAATTAGAAAAACTATTTGCTTTAATGTTACGAAATTCTAATGCTTCCATCTAAACAGGAATCTTGTTGAGATGTTGACATGCAGGAAATCAAACTCTGAATTAAAGTCAAGTCTAGAATTGCTACATTTTAACAAGTGTCCCACCACACCCATAATCCTCACAAAACAAGGTGTGGCGCAACAGTATTCCTACAGAAAACAACTGGAGGGGTTTAGGGTAATTGAAATCTTACACAATCCTGTTGTACCTTAGAAAACAGCAGCAACTATGTTTAAGAAGCATGCCTTAAGAGTAGGAGTGACACTTTAATGGCAACCATATACAATTTTGAACATTTCAGCCAAGAATTAAAAGTGGCATGTGTAATTTCATGAAGTGTCGGTGTCAACTTTATTTCTCCAATTTAATAGGGAATTCTTGAACTTCTAGATCAAGCTGGAAGGGGGCGACACACCAACTCATCCCACCCCCAGTGAGGAGACTGATGCAGGGATTGAAAGAGTGCTTCAACCTCGCTCGCCAACCCTGCCTTTCCGCCTCCAATGGGTGAAGAGTCCACATTGACCTCGTGGCATGCACTGTAAGTGAACATCTATGAATGCCCCCCCTGTGAAGGTTTGTCCCCTTTCCATCAAGTGGCGGAAAGACACTTTCCATTTTAAGGGCCACCTCTTGCCTTGTGGATGCATGCCCAGCAGGCATTCATGAGTCTGAGGCCTTTATTCCGTGGATCACAGGGCTAATCAATGCATCCTTTGCTGAAGCCTTGGTCCCTGCAGTATTAAAAAAAGGCCTGGATATTGCAGCTCAAAAAAGGACATGCTTGATCATGCTATACCAGCAAACGATCGCCCTACAACCAATGTTCCCTTTATGTTAAACATTTTGACTAAAGTGCGTACTCCCAAATGTTAGAGTTTTGTGAAACCCAGGAGCGGTTAGGGACTCGCAAGTCAGGCTTTCAGCCTAGATATGGTACCGAAACGGCCCTTCTGAAACGTAAAACAAACATTATCAACATCATTGATCAAGGTCATATTGCTTTACTGAGGCTTCTTGTTCCATTGGCAGCTTTGGACCTTGTTGACCATGCTCTGCGCATCAAGAGATTTATGTCGAAAGATGTTCAGTGTCTGCTACTAATATCTTTTTTGGGCCTCCAGAACGCCAAAGTGGTAGAAGGCGGCAGAAGGTGATTTCCAGACCCCCCCTCACCCCCCGACCGAGCTGACCTGTGGTGTCCATCCAGAATCCCATCTTTCCCCATGCGGTTTAATAGCTATATCAGGTCTTTGTTTCATCAACTGGATAGCATGGGGGTCTGCTATACCAACTACGCAGATGACAAGTCCTTTTGAAGTTGACCGGCAATTGCACTGTGGACAATGTGGCTATGAACAACACCTATGCCTCCATTCAGTCTTGGATGACTTTACAGTTATTTTTCCATTGCAAAGGTGTTCTATCAAAGTGCCCCCACACACGAAGACCCTGGGGGTGTATTTTGATGCCCACATGACCTTCAATAGGCACATACCTTGTTTGAGCTCATCGTGTGCCCATTTCACCAATCTGCTGTGGCAAGTTACACTTTCTCTTGAGACTAGAGCAGTTATTGCCTCAGTCTAAATCTCCTCCTAGCTGGACTATGGTAACAGCCTACTGGATGGAGCCTCTGCCCCTAACATCAACAAGCTCAAGGTTATTCAAAACAGAACAGTTGGAGCCGTTCATGGGCTTAAGAAGCATCAACATGTGACTGAGGCAAGGTGCAATCTGCACTGGCTGCCTGTTTCACAAAGAATTCAATACAAAGTTAGTACTCCATGTCATGGATGGACCCCGGGCTATCTAGCAGATCGTCTGAAGCCCACCCCATTGGGAGGTTCCTCCGTTCCAACGAGCTCCAACTCCTCCCTGTACCACCATACAAACTATAGCAATGTGGCGGCATCCGTTTTGCCCATCCCAGATGCTCATACCTGGCTCATTTAAAAAAATGAAAGGATCAAGTCTTTTTTAAAAGGGGGGTAGCTTGCTCTGGCTCCTGCATTTACTCTTGTTGTCTGTCCTGTGCCTTGTTTGTGCACACTGAGGCCAAGGGGCATCAATGAAGATTGCTCTGGACAAGCCAAATAATGATCCCCTTGAAGGGCATTGGGTTGGACGGCGCAAGACCCTCCAAACGATGGTGGCAGAGGCAAAACCTGTGTTTTAGACCGCCTCCAAATCTTTCAAATGTGGGTCAAGGTTGGATGCCCTCCAAAAAATAAAAATCAAGGTTACGTGGAAGGCATGCATGTTACAGCCTCTTGAGAGAACTGGATTAAGCTGCCTAAATACCCTCAAAATGAGGGTCGAGGGCCATGATACAAGTCAGCCAGGAATCCCTCAAGTAGGTCCCTTTTAGGCAAGGATGATTCAGTTGGGCTCTAGAATGTTCAAATTAAGGACACATGAACGCCATACGGTACAGCACCAAGACCTTCTAAATTAGGGTTGAGTACTGGAAGAGACCGTCACAGACTAGTCCATAGGAGGACCACTGAAAGGTTATGGTATGTGCTGCCTTAGGACCTCCCAATGGAGGGTATTTACATGAAGCAATTGAAGCAAGCGTCTTTGTCGATCTTGCCTCATGGGGGGGAAAACATTTCTGCACTAGTCATGTGTGTGGGAAGGAAAAGTGGGAGAAGCCCCTCCTCCCCCCCGTTCCCCACTCTGCGGCGTCACTTGGCTAAAGCATGAAGGGGGCGGGGGACAGTGCAAGGATAAGCGGGTCTAATGCAGCATGGCAGATGCACGCAGTTCTAGACTGTGGGAAAGGCACACATCATTTGAGGGTTTTGAGGTTTCCAACTTCTGCGACTGTACAAACTGAAAAACGTAGCATCTCCAATGTCAGAGGAAGCCATTTTTGGGACAAATCAAGCCAGCTGATGGCATTTTATAGTCTTTTCCACAAGTAACAGAACAGCCGTCACATCGAGAATTTAAATGCCATTTCTTTTGATGGCTCGGCTCGTGTTTTGGTTAACAGAGCCAAACTAGTCCACTGGCGCTATCCCAGATTGGCTGCCTCCCCAAAGAAACGCCCGTCTTGCACATCTCCAGTAAACACCAATGTGAGCCAAAAGAACTGAAAAAATGCACATGCTGTGAAGTCTTATCCTCGCATCATAACGTCATCCGAGCCAGTCTACACTGCTCCAGCGACCCCCTCAAGACTAGGGCGGGAGGTGTGCCATGACGTGTACTCGATTACATTAACAAAGGCCTATCTAGCGACCGAAAGTTCCCTGAAGCAAGTTTCAGGCCGTCACAATAGTGCCCCTCGCATAAAACGCCCAATGCGCTTTACGCACCAATCCCCAGGGAACTAGGAGAAAAACAATCAGCGAGCATTTCTATGAAGAGCATAATGGACACCTTCGAGCAGGTGGCACGGGGGGGGGGGTGGACGTCACATTCAAGCAGAACAGAGTGTTTGTGATGGTAAAGTGCTTTCCATGGATGGTTTGCAATTTAATCAAACGGCAACACTGGTCAAAATGAGAGGCCGCTTCCCAGGAAATAAGAATTACCAAGGCAGAGGCTAACCGACTCATGCAAGCGGGATCCATCAGGCAGAGAAACCCATAGCCTACTGAAGAGGCTGCCCGCCCAGCGTAACCGTCTGGGAGCAGGTGTTTCAGAACGGAGCAGTGCACGCCACGCTTCATGGTGTCAAGTAACCCAGCCGACATTGTTACAAGGCTTCATAATAGCATCGCACAGCTAGCTCCCATCGTGATAGCCACTTTCCAGCCGCCTCACAAGAGGCAGGTTTCAATGGCAATGCTGTTCTCCTCCGCTTGAATTACACACCTCGAGCCATGCATTTTACTGAGCATTCCTACAACTAAATTCGCCAAGGGCGAACACTGCTGTGAAAATAACAAAGGCCTACCCATCAAATTTGTATAGAATATGGATCAATGCCAGTCTCCTTCCAACCTCCTATGAAAATTAACCACATTATAAGTCCGTGTCCTGCCCCCAACCACCCACTTCGCCTCATGGAGATTCATCCCACCACCCAGGATGTGGCGCGAGCGGTACCGACATCACCATTGCCTCTGTACATCGCCTGCTCCCCCTGCCGTGCTCTTCCTCCAATTCACCCTCAGCGCTTTGAAACGGCCTAACAGCGGCTTCAAATGTACACACGGAAGGGGGGGTGGGGCAACAGCTTGACGCCCCCCAAAGCCTCAGAAGGGCGATGATAGTAAGAAAGTGGGAACAGTGCATTAGTTTGGGTCACAGACTGCGCAATCCAGCAGTGTCCCACTTATTCAGGGAAGGGAAAAGGGATCTGGGGAGAGCAGGAAGGAGGATGTGGGTTTGATGTCTTCCATATATGAAAATACCAAATAGAAAAGGAATGTACCCGAAACATGGACGCATCGACTTAAGGGACATTTTTGTCACTACAGCCACACTAGCCATACATACATTTTGGAAATCAAAATGCAGATCATTTTAGACTATTACCACTTGCTACATGTAGCATACCATAACGCATTGCACAACAGCCATGCACGTTCATTTCAGAAGCATTAAAGACTGTAAAAGCAACATTACTAAAAAAAAAAAAACTCATAGCTGTGAACATGGCAGTTCTCCCGCTTGGCTAGCTGACCTACCACTTTCACTAGATAGTACGGTGCCACAAACCTCCAAGCTTCTCAGTGTAATGAGCATTAAAATCACCGTTTGACTGGTGTGCGGAGTAGCCATGTCTAACGTGCCCTTCATGGCAGCCATCATTTTGCCGAACCTGAAGCACACCTTTGCACCCGTTCTACAGGCAACTGTGCAGCTGCAACACTCGCATGGTTGGATAGGTTTTGCCGCACATTCTTCAACCTTAGAGAGTTTTCCACCAATATCTATTAAGGGGATATGAACACTATTATGACAAGTTTTTCCACCTAAGTTAGGTTAAAAAAAAATAAGTAACTTGTCAACTATGTTTTGAACCTACACCCATTAGGGAGGATCTTCGGTTTTATTCTCCCAGGATGTGTATGGGGTGCTCAGCAATAACTGGACTGGTCTGTTCAATACCATCTTTTTGCATAAACTCACCTCAAGCCTTTCATATGGGACAACCTTCCTGTGAGGATGTCCACTCTATACTAAAGGTTACTGGCCCTGCCTCACAATAAGCCCTTCGCTTTAGAAAACCCGTTCAACCAGAAGGGCGACATGGAGGCAGCTTTTAATGCCCCATTGACAATTTGCTGACACTCCCTCGCCCAATCAACTGATTAGAAATGAAAAGAAATTGGAAGCTTTGGTACCCCCTTAGAGGGCTAAACAAATGAACGTAAAAGGGTGGTTAGAAAAACCATGGTGTATATCGAAATCACAAACGTCTTTTCAATCTCTGTGTGGTCCATTCAACAACCGTCATCAGCTTAACCTTCCAGTTCCACTCCTCTAGTCTCTACCGCGTGCTGCCAAATGAAAAGCCTTTCTATTACTGTCAAATATGGTCTTAATACCCTTCTAGTACTTGGACTTAAACACTCGGGGATAAACTATTCGATTTACACTCCCTTTATGGAAAGCATGCATTGAAATGTAACAAATGTCTCCACAACCCCCTTGCAATTCCATCATGGGAATGTTAAGTTTCTCCCCAAAGAGTTGGCACTGGTCTCGACTACCCTAAAACGACGTTGGTATGCAGATGTCGTTCCACCCAAACCTCTGAGGCACATTTCTAGTGAAGCGCTTCCAACCCCTCTGTATGCTCATTAGGCCCTCTCTCACCCAAGCAATATTCCCTTCTGGCTTTAAGACTGGTCTGATTACACCCCTTCTGAAGAAACACTTAACCCAGAGGCCCCGAGCAACCTATGAGCCATCACCGACTTAAAGATCTGTGGCGATATGACAGAAAAGGTTTCCAATCAACTACTCACCCATGTAGATCAATGCCACCCCCCTGCACCCATCAGCCCGGATTCTGTCAGCGCCACGGCACGGAATCATCTACACTGCAAGTGTTGGACGATATTTTCCAAAGTACATACTCGGTGTGCACACATACAAAGTGCCTGCCTCCTAGTGCGGTTCGATCGATCAGCGACACAAAAAGGATATGGTCAGTAACTAAGTTACTTGATCCATTCGTATTCGGCAGTGAGGAACAGGGGCCGAATTGCATTTGCTCCTTCATAACAGATCTCATGCTAGCCAGGTGGGCTCAGTCCACTTTCCCGCCCTTCCCGTTTTTTCGTAGTGCTCACCAAAGCGCTGTTCTCTCACCCCTTGTTTAGGTTTATTATTTGTAGTGCGCACCTAACCCAAGGGTAGCAGGGCGCAGAAGCAGTAAGAGGATTGTAAAGCTTAGTTTAATCTATATGTCGAGCCATTGGGTACCCTTGGGTACCCAAAATTGAAATTCGCCAATATGCAAACAAAACATTACATGGCAGTATTGTCAATGGGGGGCATGAAAAGTCTTACTTGCCAGAAATTGAGGGTTGGATGAAGGGCCTAAAATGTAACTAGCAAAAGCACATTTATTTTGTTTGCCCTTCATAGCAAGGAAGAGTTCATTGGTTTTCATTGTTAACGAAAGATCCCACAGTGCCAAATCCTTGGCGTTTGGATAAAAACCACATGGCTCAAAAAAGGCATAAAGTGGCAACTTTCAGCTTCCTCTGCTTAAGAGAAGTAAGCCATGGTCACCATCAGACAGTAGTCCGGTCATTGATGTAGTCCCACATTGATGGAGGCCGCATCATTCTTACAGGGGCTTCTAAATGGGTCTTGCACCCCGTCGGCCCACCCACAGATCTGCACAAAAATGGAGTACAACTCCTTGTGGGTTTTCTTTGTTGCAGATTTATGGTGCGACCACCATGTGATTAAGAGGTCTCTGGCTAATCTAACACGCATTGCAGCAGAAGAACAAGTTACTCTCTTACCAACGTTCTTTTGATGGGATGGTCTGACGACGTATTCCATATCTATGACGTATTCCATATGTATGACAGTAATCACCACAGCTGTGCTGCTTTGGAAAATCTTCGGCGTCTGCGTTGATGTTGACATGCCGCCCTGGAGGACCTCCTCCGACGGCCGACGTCACTGGATGTTATAAGTAGGACGCACGATGCCCGTAGCCTCACTTGTAGTTTTTTCCCAGAACGTGTGCCACCAGTCTTCTGCCAGTCTGACACACAAAGCCTTGCAGAAACGGAAGCTGCAATCGCATAAGAAATTCTGAAGCGGGGAAGGTAGGGAGGGAGCGATATGGAATACGTCGTCTGCCCATCCCATCGAAAGGACGTTACCAGGTAAGAGAGTAACTTGTCCTTCGAGAGGATTGGGTCCTCCGATGTATTCCATATCTATGACAAGCTCCCAAAGCAGTACCAATGCAAGGTGGTGGGAAAAGAATTTAGAAACCAGAAATTTAGCATGCCCAATCAAATTGCGGAGTAAAGGACCGCCTTGCCAAAGGCCAGTTCCCGCCCCCGGATGGAATCGAGGGAATAGTGACGTACAAAAGTATGTACCGAAGCCCAGGTGGCTGCATCACAGATGTTGCGAATAGGAACACCCCTCTGCAGGGCAGTAGAGGCAGCTATACCCCTGGTAGAATGGGCCCGTAAACTGACCGGTGGGTCCTAACCTGCCAAGTGGTAACACTCAGATAGCCAAAATAATCCAGTGAGACAAAGTCTGTTTCGTCACAGCCTGTCCCAAACGCTTACCAGCGTAACCAATAAAGAGCCGATTGTCCACTCTGACCCAGGACATGCGTGAAATATAAAAGCTCAACGCTCTCCTAGGATCAAGCCTATGGAGCCTCTCCTCTTCCTTACCAGGATATGGAGGAGGATAAAATGCCAGAAGAACAACCTTCTGGCCTAAATGAAATTCCAACACCACCTTTGGCAGAAAAGAAGGACGAACTCTAAGGACAACCCTGTCCTTATGAAATACAGTGAAGGGTAGCTTAACTGAAAGTGCCTGTAACGCACTCTGCGAGCGGAAGTGACCGCAACTAAAAATACAGTTTGCAGAGTTAACAGTCTCAAAGGGCATGAATACAAAGGCTCAAACGGAGCACCCATCAGAAACTTGAGAACAAGGTTCAAATCCCAACCGGGCACCTGGAAAGGTGACGAGGTAACACATTAGTAAGCCCTTTCAGAAACTGAGAAATTAAAGGAGTTTTAAAATAGGAACACTCTTCAGACGAGCGCTTAAATATGGACAGCGCCGCCAGGTAACCTTTAATGGTACCCACTTGAAGGCCCCTGTGGGCCAAAGAAAGCAAAAAAGACAGAACCATGGGAATTTCACATGCAAAAGGATCCCCATTCTTAACCCTGCACCAGTCACAGAACATCCTCCAACTGCAACGGTACAGGGACTTTGTTGCAGGCCTTCTGGCTGAAAGCAACACCTCCATCACGTCTTCAGGGAGGTCCCAATCCTTATACCTCAACCTTTCAGAAACCAAGCATGAAGGTTGAGGCACCTGACCTCTGGATGGAGAACCTGAGCCCCCCTCCCGTGAGAGCAGATCGTCTCGGTAGGGAAGACGACGTGGAGGGCAGATGGACAAGTCGAGAAGGTCTGGGTACCACGTCCTCTGGGCCCACGCCGGAGCAATGAGCATCATTCGGGAACCGAACCTCCGTAGCACTTGCGGGATGACGGGGACTGGAGGAAACGCGTACAGCAGTCTCCACCACGAACGCTTCTCCTAAGGCTCCGTTTGGAGGAAATTCCCACGAGCAGAACCTCTTGCACTTCCGGTTGACACTGGAGGCGAAGAGATACACTTGAGGGGTCCCCCAAAGGGCGAAGATCTCCAGGAGAATCTCCTGAGCCAACTCCCACTCGTGAGAGATCGCGCTCTGCCTGCTCAGAGCGTCCGCCGTCTCGTTTTTGTCTCCTGCCAAATGAACTGCCGAGATCGAAACTTCCTGCTGGATTGCCCAGAACTAGAGCTGCATCGCCTCCCTGCACAGAGGAAATGACCCTGCCCCCCCCCCTTTTTGTTGAGGTAGTGCATGGCCACCGTGTTGTCCGTCAGGAGCAGGACATTCTTTCCTCGCACAGTCGGCAGAAAAGCCTTCAGGGCTAGCCTGACGGCCCTCAGCTCCAACAGATTGATATGGAGTCTGGACTCCGGAGACGACCGCTGACTGTCAACTCGTTGGCATAAGCTCCCCATCCCATGAGGGATGCGTCCGTCACAATCGTCACCTCCGGCAAGGGCAGCCAAAATGGAGCCCACCTCATCAGATTGCCTACTTCAGCCTACCACAGAAGGTCCTGGGTGACCAAAGACGGCACCTGAACAGGGTCCGACATCCAGCCGGAGGACTGAGACCACTGGAGTGCCCATTGCAAAGATCTCATCCGCAACCTGGCCTCTGGCAACAGAAGAATGCAGGATGCCATGAGGCCGAGCAGTCTCAAGAACTCGAACGCTGGGAGAGTCTGGGCAAGTTGAAACTTGTGCACCATCTGCTGAATGTGATGAGCCCTCACCTGGGAAGGAAAACACTGCCCCAGGGACGTGTCTAGCACTGCTTCGATGTACTGGAGCCTCCGAGTTGGTGTCAAATGGGACAAGTTGAGGGCAGGTGACTGACGGATGATCCAGGACTTGCTCGGGAGAGCGCGCCCTGATCAACCAATCGTCCAGGTAGGGGTAGACGTGAATCCCCTTTCCTGAGGTGCACTGCCACCACTACCATGAGCTTGGTGAAGACCCTCGGGGCGGAGGTCAATCCAAACGGCAGGACCCGAAACTGAAAGTGCGAGTCGCCAACCGCAAACCTCAGGTACTTCTTGTGCTTTGGATGGATCGGCACATGAAAATAAGCATCCTTGAGGTTGAGAGACACCAACCAGTCCTGAAGTTGAAGGGCCTGGAGGACTTGAGAGTAACCATCTTCAACTTGTCCTTCCTGAGGAGTTTTTTCAAACCGTGCAAGTCCATGATGGGTCTCAATCCCCCGTCTTTCTTGGAAATCAAAAAATAAGGGGAATACCATCCCTTGTTCCTCTCCGCTACAGGCACCAGTTCTATGGCACCTTTCTCCAGCAGGGATTGAATTTCCTGCGCAAGGAGCAGATCCGGACTCTTCAAAGAGATTCCCCGGTGGATTGTCTTGAGGCCTCTGCCGGAAAGGAAGACAGTAGCCGTGGGTTATGATCTCCAGAACCCACACATCTGAAGTAATGGCGCGCCACTCTGCAAGATGCTGCGCCAGCCTTCCCCCAACCGGCGAACCATGGAACATGGCCTCATGACTGAGCTGAAGAGGCTGCGGCGTTGCCCAAGGGCAAAGAGGCAACAGCCCGAGCGGCCTTGGCACCTCAAGTACCTTGTTTTCCACCTCTGGCACTCCTACGGTGGCCCCTTTGACTGGCAGCTCCTCTCGCTTTACCAAAGGATGAGTAATAACGAAAGGAACCTCCCCTCCATTGCCATCCCCTAGGACGAAAAGGCGGCGGTTGTCGAACTGCAGCGTCCAACGACTTTGCTGCAGCTTTGGAGGTCTGCAACCTCTCAAGGCTCTCGTCAGCCTTGCTGCCAAAAAGAGGTTCCCCATCAAACGGCATGTTGAGGAGCCGGACCTGCACATCAGGAGCAAACCCCGACTGCCGCAACCACGCAAACCTGTGCATCATGGTGCTCGCCACCATGGACCGGCTGACGCAATCTGCCATGTCCAAACCCGACTAAACATCCTCACACATAGCATCCTTGCCATCCTGAAACATGGCAAGGAAACCATCCCGTTCGTCCCCTTCGGGATGATGTTCAGCCGCCAAGGAAACAGTCCCACAGAGTGTGCGTGAAACGAGACAAGGCACAAATGGAGTTGGCCGCTTGAAGCACCATACCCCCTGCAGAAAACACTTTCTTGGCCCAGCCATCAAAACGCTTGTCGTCCCTATCAGGAGGGATGGTAGGTTACGACGCCTGCTTTGCCGGGGCCGTAGCCGCCTGCACCACCAAACTCTCCAGATTCGGGTGCTTGGACAAGTAGCAGGGGTCACTACTGGCTGGGCGGTATTTTCACGGCAAGGACTCTCCGGAGCAGTCCAAGCCGCTGCCACCCTTCTTTGCAGAGCCATATGGAATGGCAGTACCGGGTCAGTTGGCGGACCAATGTCGAGGATATCCGTAAGGTCATCCTGAACAAACTCCCCTGGGGGTGCAGACCATCATAAGTACTCGGTGACCCGTGACATAAGTCGCCGTTACGAAGAATCGGCATGAGTGCCAAGCTCAGGCCTACAAAACTCCACCTCCGGAGAGGTGTCCAGCCCACTAGCATCATGCAGGGACAGCCTCAGGTCCTCAAACTGGCTATGGCCCGAGAGAATCTCGTCAGGCACCGTGTCAGGCACCATGCCATCATCAGAGCCCTCATCCACCTCTGAAATGAATTCCAGGCGGCGGTAAGAAGGCACAGAATTGGAACCAAAGCCATGCTTGACCTTGGCCAGAGCCCTCCTAGGTGGTTCCCCAAGCCACGGGGTACCCCCGTTGACACAGCCCCGAAAGGCTGAGAAAGAATCGGCGTCGACGACAGACGCAGCGCCGACAGCCTAGACGGCGTCGGCACAGGCCTCCAGGGAGGTGCCCTGAGCGTGTCCCTCGACATCCTGGGCACCGACTGCTTCCTCGGAGGCAGAGCCTCGAGAGAGTTTGTCGACTACCTTGGCGCTACAGGCGTCACCGTCTTCTTTGAAGACTCACAGGTTCACTCTGTCTCGAGGACCGGTACCTGGACCGGGCATGCCGAGAACGATTCCCCTTGTCCGAGCCGGACCTTTACCGCGAATTGTGACGACCACCCGAGCACGAAGGCGCCCATTCCTCCGGTGTCGCATGCTTGGTGGGGTAAGCGACCAGCTAACGGGCGGAGTCCTCGGATGAGGACGGGGAAGGCGACCGATGACGGCGCTTCCGGGAGTGCCTCAAAGAGGCAGAGGAGTGGCGAGACCCGACTCCGGGACCGAGACCCTCTGGACTTCCAACGCGGAGTCTCGCCCCTCGAGTCGTCCGACGAAGGCTTTCGACTTCCGGGGCTTGGACACCTTACCTACCGATAACTTCTTGCGCTCCTGCACGGCTTTCGACGTGAGTGACTGGCAGTCGACACAGTCATCCGTGTCATGGGCCTCCCCGAGGCACCAGAGGCAGGCATCGTGCAAGTCCGTGACCGACATCTTGGACTCACAGTCCCCGCACTTCTTAAGCCCGGACGCAGTGTGGAAAACAAGGTAGACATCTTCACAAAGAATAACTTCACAAACGAACAGGTTCGAAGAACTGAGATGAGCAACAAACTCCAAAGAGTCGAGGCATACCGAGATTCACGAAGCGAACACGTTCGCGGAAAAAACGGAACTGAGGCTACGGGCATCGTGCGTCCTATATCTATAACATCCAGTGACATAGGCGGAGGTCCTCGAGGGCGGCATGTCGACGTCATCGAAGCAGGACGCAGATGCCGAAGATTTTCCAAAGCAGCACAGCTATAGTGATTACCGTCATATATATGGAATATGTCGGAGGACCCAATCCCCTCGAATAGTTTTATTTACTTATATCGCACAATTAAATCAAATTCAAGTTGCGATACCTTTTTATTTAAGCAAGTGAAAAACGCACCTAATCCCCACCCTTCCCTCCCTCCATTTCCACAAAGGAATGCTACAAAACCATTATATTAAAAAAGACAGTCACAAGGGGGCACGGATGGGGTGGTGTTCAAACAGTTAGGATGCATACTGAGCAGTCGAAAAGGCCATGTTAAGCCTTTAAAAGGTGGGATGAAAAAAAGCCATTAGGGTGAAGCCAAATGTTGAACCATTCAGTTTCAGGAGTCCACTTCCTTGGGTTTAATTTGACATTTTCAGGAGTACCGAAGAGTCCACTGGAGTACTGGTAACCAATCCACGGACATTTGCAAACAATATCAGAGCAATAAAAAATAAAAGATCTATGCATTTGAAAATCAACAAGCCAACATCATGTGTGGCATGAATCACCAACCAGTGGACTATGTAACGCATCAAAGCTCTTGCTTGCTCGAGGTAACAAGGATTGAGGAAAATGGCTAGCAGAGTCATCTAGCACACGGGGAGCCTGGATTTAAGTAACCACAAGCCAAACCTTGAAGGCAGAGCACACAGTGCTTGGAAATCCAGGTGCCTACTTCATTTGAAGAGAACACTGTAACCCGCCCTCCCATCAAACTCCCTTTTCATTGGGCTCAGAGAAAGCTGTGCACAGCCTGCAGTGGGGGGTACCCATTGTTCCAAAAGGGGAGGCTCCCCGGGTTATTCCAGAAGGTGCCCTAGGCATCTTCACGGTAGTTCAAAAAAATGAACCTGCTCATTTTGGAGGACGGGGAATAAGGGTGTTTCTAGGTGTGGAATAGATCTGGGGCTACGCCAATATCGGGAGTCCCAGCAAGCTAGGCTTTTAGTTGTGGCCCCCAAGCTTCTATCTGGGGTTAGAACTAAAGGACCCGAGGCTATATAGCCCCCTCGGCCACCACCCCTCCCCTTCACCCCCCCGCCCCCTAGCAAAGCCTCTGAAGTCTGGGAAACAGTGGCAGAACCATTCTGGTAAGAAAAATACGCCCATTTCAAGAATCTAAAAATATCAAATAAATATACAACTGCAACCATTCAAAACTCCCTCATGGCACCAGGATGTGTAACAAGGGGGAATATGTAGGGGGGGAGGGGGCCGGGAGGGCACCATTCATCACGCAGTTGGCGACAGCACACTTTACACTTGTATGATGGGATGCAATATGCCACATTCAAACGAGGCGATGGTTTACTCGGCCTGCTACCGTTACATTTTAGATCCAAAGGACACTCAGGGCCATCTTAAGATTTTTGGGGCCCTGGGTATGAACATCTTTAGGGCCCCCTCCACCAAACCAAAGGAATTAAATGATCAAGAATATCTGGTTGCACCCCCCGCACCACCACCATGATCATGACTTTTAGGTTGATATACTGCCTCGCAGAATTCAAAATATGCATGATTACTCCCTTTAAGTCCCCTTACCCTCTTCATTCTTGCTCTAATCAAAATGATAAACATGGTACATTCTCCAATTATAATATTAATGTTACAAAGACTTAGACACAGGAAATGTGGTCTGATTCGGTTCTTAATTATTTGGGTATTCATGTAAACAGAGATATTGAATCTTTAATACATTTACCAACCGCCTGAAAATTAAGGAAATAGATAGACTCTGCTGTAAATTGGAGAAGTTAAAATAGTCCTTATAGGGTAAAGTAAATGAGGTGAAGATGTGCCTTCTTCCAAAATTTTAATATGTTTTTAGTATGCTCTATGCCACTCTGGAAAAATCTATTGTCGTGTATGAATAGGTCCATGAATAAATATCAGTGGGGTGGGGGGGCAGGCCATGCAGGAATCCCAAAGGATGTACTTCATAAATCTGTGCATTTGGGTGGTTTTGGTTATCCCGACATAAAATGTTATCATACTGCATTTACGTTATGCACATTACACCATTGGTTGGCAGCTGATCAAGTTAACTGTGCAGGTTTGATTCAAATTGAGAAAATCTATTTCCCCCACCCCTCTAGATGTTCTTTTGTTCATGGACAACATTTTGTTGGTTGGTGCAACTCCACGTTTTATAAAACATGTGAAAGAATGGCATAAACGTAATGAGGTTCGGGATGAGAAATATTTGCTGTGTGAAGAGTCTAGTCTATGGAAAAACCAGGCTATGAAGCAGAATAACCGTTTTATCGTGGACTTCATGGCAAAGGGCAGGTATCTGGAGAATTGGACAGGGGCATGATGGTCAGAATATGGTTGATTTTGAATTCCTGCACTTTAAATATAAGCTGAAAGCAACTGAATTTCCTCGTTATAATGCATTACAGGAACTTTTGATGTACCCTTTTCATCATTGAATGCTACAATGCACACAACACCTGCAATATTACTTCTCTCCAAGACAATGCCCTTGTCTGCATCTTCTTTTGTACACATGGATTGCACCTTCTACATCTCAACATCGCAATGTGGTAGAGGGAATTAGGATTCAGATCTGGGTTACTCGTCAGATATTGAATGGAACTGCATATGTACAGGTCCAGTTAAATACAACGTAGACTTAGGTCTGAGGTAAACACAACAAAGAATTAATCACCATCTATACTGGTATCCATGGAGGAGGAGATTGTGCAAGTTGTGTAATGTCGATGTTTGTGGGAATTGTAAAAGAGGAGTGGTCACCACGCGCCATATGTTCCGATTATGTGGAAAGATAGCACCATCCCAGAACAGTGTTATCAGAGAATGGAACTGGTTATGGATTTATCGCTATCTAGAGATCCGCTTTTTGGTGTGTTAGGTTTAAAAGCTTTAAATATTGTATTGTCTAGTAGTAAAATGTTCTGGGCATATAGAGCTCTCCTACTAGCTAAGAAGCAAATTCAGAAATTCTGGAAAAGGGACACTTCCCCTTATGTTGATTGGTTGCAGAGTCTCTTTTGTCTAGGAGAGAAAATATCCTTTAATGGCAAGGATCAACTCGATAAATATTAAACGATTTGGGGTGCGTTTAATGATCTTTATGCTTGGCTATTTATTTGCGTTCTATGATTCTTATTTTCTCTTGATTTTATATTTCCCTCCTTTTTTTCCCCTCTCTCCTCCTCTTTTCTTTTGCTCTCTTGTTCACCTGGATTTCTATCTTTCTCTGTTGCTCTTTTTAAAATTGGGCTATTATGTTGCAATTGTATATGCATTACATTTACATTATTGTATGTTTTTATTGTTTATGTAAATTGTTAAATTAATAACTACAATAAATATATATTTTGTTTTGAGAGGGAAAAAAAAAGAATGATAAACAAGTAGCATTTGAAGCCAACATTAGCAATCTACGAAGAGGTTACTTCTCTTCTAGTATAGAAACAGAATTATTTTTAAAATCAATGCAGCCTGTAGTATTAATGCAGGACCATATGTTAAAAGGTGCCTGTAACCCAGAATAGGCAGATAACTTACATTAGCTGCCTCAGAGAATGCAAAAGTGCTCAAGCATGGATACAGTAGACCAATTGTAAGGAAGGAGAAAGCTACACATAGCATGGATGGTGAATGCAGATTAGAAGCTACCAGGAAGGTGTCTCTATCCAGACAGACTGAGATTAGAAGTGGGACATGGTTTTCAAGTAGTGTTGCCATTAGAGATCAAGGTGTGCAGTATATCAATGCCCACTATTATAGTGGAAGCAACCCTGGAGCCAGTGAAACCATGAGTGAGGCTTTTATGCCGATACCCTGAGAAGGAAATCACTCTGAATGGCTGACCATTTTGAAAGATTTAGGGACTAGCAATTCTCAGAGGTTAGGAAATAAAAGATAAAATGAGATGCCCAGGATCACACATTGCTTAAGGGGTGTAGCTGGGATTTGTTCCAACAATGCGATTTTTGCATTTCAACACTTTCTTTTCCAGCTCTTACCATGTACTAAAACAATCTCATTTTATAAAACTGAAGTACACAAAAATCACAATTCCAAACCTGACAATTTTTAAAACCAGAATATTACAGAAGGGTGTTATGTAAAATGGGAACAATTACATCTTCATTCTCTCCATAATCAACAGAAGTATCTAAGTACCACCATACCAAACGATGTGATTTAACAGATTTAATCTAGGTATGTCTTTTGTACTTTTAAGCTTGAAATACTTCCAAAACAATGGCTTGTAAAATTGTCATTCATAAACATGCAGAAAAACCTTTGACTTATAGAAAAAGCAAAACGTTTTTTGTGCCAAACGAGCAGACCTTAAAATATGCTTGCTCAAGGCCTACAACATCTAGTCCGCTCGCTCCCATCTACCACCCCTTCCACTCAAATGGCCTACATAAGAAATATCAAGTAATGAGCTAAACGATGCCACCAGCATGCAAGAAGGGAAACCTCACAGAAGACAGCAAAGTAATGCATGTGATATATGATTTGACCAGGATCACGGTATCGTCTGCTGGCAAAGCCAGGATACAAGCTTGAGCACTTTGGTTCCACAGTCTTGAATTTGGATACTTATTCACCACTTGGACTAATAGTTTATGCTCATCTTTGGAGGGGATTGCCTAGGTTTGAGAATGCACAATCTGAACAAACCAATGTCTAGACCTTCACTGTACGAATGACATGTTAGTTTTTATAGCAACCCCTATCTGGTGCAGGAACATTGCTGATAATAGCACCTCTTAGCCTGAAAAACCAAGTACATATGCAGGTATGTTTATAAACTTCAGACACAGGATAGGTGCAGCCGGCCTTGCTGGAATGTGCTCTTCTAATCTTTCTGATGAACACATCTCTGCAATGAGTGCTTAACACACAGAGCTAACTTCTGAACCATTGTGGCACTCAATTTATCAATATGGATTTCAACTTTGGCTATTGCACATAATCAACACAATTCCCACAGGAAGGAAAGTATCCTACAGAAGTCGTGCCGTACGGAACACACAAACTACGTATTCCACAGTGAACACAAATCATTACATGATTAATTGATCGAGGCAGAATGTACTTGTCAAAACAGACAGGCAATAGGTTTAGCGCCTCAGCAGCATACCATAAAATCTCCTGGCATGTGCCATTTAAGTCTGGTGAACAATGGAATCTTTCTTTAGATCAGGCAGCCTTGTGGGGGGGGGGGCCTCCAAGGTGGGGGCCCTGGGCCAGTGCCCCTTTCGCCCTCCCATAAAGACGTCTCTGAGGACACGCATAACAGACAATCCAGACTTTCCCTACAGCACCCATTAGTTTCATAGAGTAGATCGGGAAAAAAAGGCTTTAGATTATTTTCATGTACATCGAGTGGCCTTGGGAAAGAATTGCTAAAAAGCAAACATGGTATTATTGAGCAGATTAATGCCCATGGATTGAGGGTTGGATGCAAAGGTGCAGTGTAATCACATTTCTTGCCATCTGTCTACACACAGCAAGCGTCCACAGTTTACACAAAAAGAACGAGGTCAACAATAGGAGACCAGGCATCAGGGATTTCCGCACCCTTACCCATTACTGGGGACACAGTAAAGGGGAAGGACCTTGGTCTTTATAGCTGCGTTTGATGCTCTAGCCCACCCTAATGATACCTTAACAAGTAACCTCTGGGACCAGTCTCAATTTTTACAGCAAATAAAATCAGGCTCAATTGCACAAATAAAAGAGCTTTAGATTGTAGGAGCAGTGCCCCTGTAGTATAGGTCAGTCCATCATTCGACCATGAGTCCTGTATGTCACAAGGTAGTGATGACTTATTGGACTACTAGAACAAGCTCAGGCAACAGCTCATCAACTCTAAGGTCACTCGGGAGCCATCAACGCTTAAAGGAGCTTGCATATGGAGAAAAGAGTTAGGCTCTTGCAAAGAAGCCTACTGTAAAGGAAACTGCTCTGCAGCCATTTCAAGTTGACCCACTGCCCAATGTCAACTAAAAACAAACTTAAATCCTCAGATGAATAGGAACGCTGCGATTTTTGTTTTCCTTCACTTGTACCACGAAAAGCATACAGGCTAATCGAACAAGATCATGCACCAAAAGTAAACCAAAGAACACAAGTAGGCGTGGACATCAGTTGACAGCGAGTCTTGCCCAAGAGCAGACAGACGATAGAAACTGCACGCACGTTGAGTGAGCGTCTTATCTGCGCTGGGGGGCGGTCCGGCTAAAGGTTGCCTTGAGTCAGAGTCCACCAGTGGATCATGCACTAAATCAGCATAAGCCGACACCTGGAAACAGGAGTTATCATGCCCATTGCCTTGGATGCACGAGTTTCCAAATGGAGGTCATAGACCAAGCTTGAGGCGAAAGGTGGAGCCAAGAAGCCGTGGGGAGGAGAGATAGATAACATCCAGCAACAGCAAGGCTTCCAACAGGAAGGTGAGGTAACAAGTGTCACCTCGTCACGTCAACAAGGGTTTCTCACAAGAGCGGCCATGCAGGTGATCGATAAGATTACACAAGATCACAAAAAGCCAGATGACAGCAGAGCAATATTTATTCCAAATATTAACACATCGCACTGCAAACTATCTTCTGGCAACACAAACTTCTAGATTTTATCTGTCGGATTGTGTTTGGCGTGGACGGATAGCATGAAGGTGAACGGTAGAGAGGATAGCAAAAGCAACGTCACCCGTGAGAAAGGCAATGGGGCCATTGTTTGCATAGCAGCTTGAAAAAGGGACTGTTTGTATTTGACTAGTGCAGGTGACAAATTAACAATTTCCATAAGGATGCAAGGCAGCCACTGCGGCACAGCAACACATTAACCCTTACCTCCTCAGTGTCTGGTAGCAACTTTAGGAATTCCTGCAGCGAGTCCGATTCATAAAGATCACACCTTCCCATGCGAATATCTTCAACAATATCCTCTGCAGACCTTGGGACACATGGCACTGGAATTAGCATCACACCATCCATACCCAGTGCCCCACCCTCCCCCTTCACAATGCTAGACAGAATAGTGACTTTATTCATTAGGTGACAGCTTGACTGATACAACCACGTGCACGAAGAGTGCTTATAAATAGTAAATTTTTACTACCAGGCTCCTCCAAAGCTTTACAAGTCATGCACCAAAAACTGGGTATACGCAACACCTTCAAAAGAACCATTCAACAAGCATGACATTTATGCTGATCTCACAAACGCAGTCACTAGTTCCAGTTCATCAAAGATTCATGCTGTGTAATCCTGTCAGAAAAAAAAAGATAACCCAACTACCTGGCAGCCCAGCATCAGGTGCCAGTCTCAAAATAGTGCCCCGACTGGGGAAAGTACCGAGTGCCCATCTTGTAGAGGCCATGCACACAATTCTCTTACCACAAGGCATTTATTTTCTTATGGGAAAGCTCAGGACCCACAGAATCTTCCACAAACACCAACAGATAATACATAAAAGGCTAGCCTTCACACCAATATCAAGGGGGCAGCAAATGAAAATAGGGTTCAGCTACAGCAATGCTCGTGCACACCGCGGGCCACCATGGTGGTAAAGTAAACCCACGTACAGACATAAAAAGGCACCAATGTAAGAGCATCAAAGCAGAAGAGTCTCTCTAGGGCAAATCAAGTACCCAGAGCACCCACAATGAGCCACTGCAGATAAAGAAAATCTTACTTTTTGAATTGCTTCAGGAATATTCCAATATTCATACTTCGTTTTGCATCCAACAGAGAAATCTGGAGGGAAAAAAACAAAGTTAAAAGATGAACACTCTGCCTTTTCAGATTAAACCTTTACTGTGTCCGAAACTTCGTGGAAGGCATCAATTATTGACTCGAATGTCAGTGATCGGGGTAAGGTGATCCAGTAACGAAACGCTACCGGCTGTGAGCCATTCAGTACCTTTAGGTGAAGTAAGGCGTCGGAGCAACCAAGCCAAGCCAGCTACACATTTTAAATTAAAAAGGAAAAGCTACAAACAATGGCTCAAGAGATTCGCAGAGCCAAAAACAAAACCTGGAGCGATCAATATGGCCAGCATTAATTGATGTCTCAAATGCAAAATAATGCGTCCAAACGAAATACCTAGTCTTCAAAATTGCACCTCATGAAATAATGAGCAGCACTGCAGATATATGGCTTACAAGACATGTTCACTCCCCAATAAGAAAACAAAAATGAGAAAGCAATCATTACACCCGTGGTGTTTATATTGTTTTTTGAAATATTTCAAGAGACTTTCTGGTGGATAAGGATACGACCCTTTGCCTCGAGTCCTACTAACCAGGTAATCCTCATTCAGTCTAAATGGGGCGATTGCCCCTAAAAATGGAGCTTATTATAATTTCACTCCATTAAACATATATGCCATGATTGTATTCTTCATAAAGCCTGTTTAATGTTAGCTTTTTGCAGTATTTCTCCATCACCAAATTCATGCAAGAGGCAAGATAAACATGAACCTATAATCCAATGTTCCACAATTTTCATGCAGATCTCACCAATGTCATCATTGTCAACTCAAAATACATAGTATAATGTTCAAAGTATAAATTATTATAATTAAAATTGAAATTCCAGTTATTCCACAATTTCAACCAATTTCCAGATCAATGGCTATTTTACAACAAAAATCATAGCGGACGTGTTTTGGATATTGTATCCTCCTTCCAGGGCTAACTGATGAATGTTCATGTTGTACAATTCCATAAAAATATTGTGATCTACAATATGAAATAATAACCAGTCTTAAAATCTGATTTCCTGTGTTGTTCAAGTGTAGAAACACATCTATTTACAAATGCATAGGTGACACCCACCTCGAGGTCTCACTGCTCTGTCTCCTTCAGCATTTCTAAAAATTAAATCAAAACCAAACCTTACTACTAAACATTTAACTTGTGGATGGAGCGCTAATGCACTCGATTTAGACTTCAGGTCGGTTTGCACTTGAATGGTTGCTGTGGCAACTGTATGTAGCGTAGTCAAACTGCTAAGGAGTTCCGTATATTACGGGACAAAAGGTCCGATCATTATGGGGCCGATCAGAATGACATACTAAGTAACGTTATGCATCTACCCCTTCGGTACTTACAGTGTGCTAGTCACTTCTTCGTAGCGGAACGTGAGGCATCCAACCGGCAAACTGGTCAGGTGCCTCATGCCCGCTTTTATGTTTACATGGGACTGGGTGCATCCCTGACTAAAACGGCGGCCATCTTGGCATGGTGTGGGAGTCATCGCATGCCCACTCCTCTAAACTTAGGTTAGTGGTGTCACCAATTACTGATACGATTCCTACAATAGCATTCATTACGAGCATTTCTTATTAATAGAACTAAATAAATTCAAAGTAAATACCTTAATGATTTCACAGGCAACACATATTGATTAAACACTTTGTCCTCAGATATTCTCCATTTGGACAAGTAGAACTATTTTTCGATCCTTAAATACATTAGTACACGCGTACTTACTGATAATGCATGCATAATATTCAGATGCCTCGGTTTGGGCATGAGGCGGGTGACAAAAACCCTCCCCTAGCACCTCTCCCCAGAGTGTGAGATGCTTCACTACTGCCTTAAATTGCCTGGAGAGTTAATCGATGCAATGTTCAAATATCTCGACTCATGCACATTCCGAGGCAGATCGCACTCACAGTCCCCTAAGCATGAGGGAAAACAAGTTGCTACCTTACGATGCATGTAGGCTAAAATGTTTTCTTCATTAATACCCTTAGTCTCCATCCCTGTCAGTCTCGATATAGGAACAGTGCGCTGAAGACCCCAAGTGTGCTCAATACTCTCAAACACCACTTTTTAGACAGTGATTCATGTGGGGCTGTAATGGCAGATTCATTAATACCTCGTATTCTGCCCATCACAATACCACCACGCCTCTTTCACAATGAAACCAATCAAGTAAGTGCTGATAGGTATTCACAGATAATTCTAGTTCTCCCGAACCAGATGACTATCACTAAAAGTTGCATTGAAATACAATGTGTGCGCATTCTGTTATTACCTCCAGGCAGTCCATTCACAATCTAATTCATGGTATAGTAGCCTACAGGGAGCATGATAGATTCCCCACCCTATATTCATACCTCATGGCTTACAAGAAGCACAATAGATCCCATTCTATAGTCATAACTTGTGGCTTCAGGGATTCTAGATGGTCTATCCAATTCATCTTTCTTCCCGTCAAACTCTCTTTTGCATATCACCAGCTCTTTTTGACAACACTACTCTCTCCAAAATCACAAATTGTACTTGTGTGATATGGTGTCTTGCCTCTAGAAAATGGCGGGCTACTGAGTACTTCAATTCTTTGCTCGAATGTTTGACTTGTGCTCAGTCCTCCGGCTTTTGGCCTTACATGTGGTCATTCCTATGTAATAAAAGCCACATGGGCATTTAAGGCCATACACCAGGCTTGCTAAGTCACAAGTAGTCTAATGTTTGAGGATTGTTTTGCCTGTATAGGAATTTCATAGTCACATTTTAGAATGTGTGCTGGCCTGTATATTTCACCTTGTTCTAATGTTCCTTAAATGTGGCCCTTACCAAATGTTCCATAATGCCATGCTTTTTTGTAGGCAAATACTGTTATGGCTGGAAATAATCTCTAGGGTACTATCCAATTTCACAATTTCCCAGTTCCGTTTGATTATTCCTTTGATCTTTTGGCTTTGTAGCGAGAATGTAGTGATATACACCAGTGGTGGATTTTCCTTCATCGATTTGAGCAAGTCTTCGCTTGAGATCTGTTCCACCTTATTGGATATCGTTTACAATTTTCGGATCATGGTTCCATTTAATTAATTTTTGATATTTTACCTGAATTTGATATTCGGCAGATGAGATTGCGTATATACCTCATAAATTGGCTAATTGGGACACTTTCTAGTGTTCGTTTCAGATGGAAACTTGTTGCTAGGAGTAGACTGTTCCTATCTAAATTTTTTAAAAAATGTGTTGGTTTATTCAAACCTTTAAAAAAAACAAGACAACGTTTTTTTTCTCTCCCTCCCTCTTCACAAATAGGACTGCTCTGTTAGACCCCTCAAAGAGGGCTTTCCACCATTCTTCAGCGCACATATACTGGTGCTCGTTGATCGGCCCAAAGTGGATTCCTCTTGGAGGCTGGAGTGCCTGACAAGACATCGTCAGATGTTTTAGAGTCTCCTTGTCCTTACTGCAGAATCTGCACGTGTGGTCAAAGTCGGCGTGCTTCGACCAAGTACCCAGTCGTTCTTTCGTTGCCAACATGTTTAGCCTGAAACGCATTTACAGTAATCTTGCATGTTGGTGCAGAAGGCGAGTTAGATAAGTATGTCGCTGGCCAAAGGCTTTGGCTACTCCTGGGAATTCGTGCATCAGTTTCAATTTCCCTTAGGTTGCAGGTGTTGATCCATCCTGCTCGCCAGATCTGGGACTTTGCCAGATCTGGATTTTCCATTAGCGTTAGAAGGGAGATGTTGTATTCCTTTAAGAGGTCTTGACAAAGGAGATTCCATTTGAAAAGGATGGTATATGCTTTGTCACTGTCGAGCTTGTGCAATATTTGGAATTGGGCCGCTGGAGCTTTCAACATTGTTTTTCTGAACAAGCTCAATAGGTTCCATGTGACTCTTGCATAGATTGAGAGAAGGCCCAGTTCGTACCGTAGGCAGGTAGTTGAAGTGCCCTTAGGAAGCTGTAGCACTCGTATCCAGAATGTGTTTGAGTGAATTCCACAGATCACTTGAGCATCCAAACACATTTTCACCGCCATAGATCCAGGGGTGGAACAACTTTTTGCTGAAAAAAAAAGTGAATTGGTTTTAGTGAGAATTTCCCAAATTTTTTTATTGATCAAGGATGCTTGGCATGCCAGCTGCCGGCACTTACTTTTCGCAACTTTGGCCCATGGCGCATCGTTTCCGCTTGGGCCGATGCTCATACTTAGGTATGTGGTGTTTTTTACAGGCCGCAGTTGGTCGTTAGTGAGGCACCAACTGAACTTCTTTCTTCGTCCACTGATTCCTTGTAGTTTCCCCAAGAATTAAGATTTCTCATTTTTGTTTGTGGATCTGGAGCCCATTGGTTGTTATATAGGTGTCAAGAAGGTTCAGTTTGCGCTGGAGACCTATGGGAGTCAAATCTATCGGAATAAGATAGTCCGCATAGACCAGGTAGTCTATGGGCGAACCGTGAAGTTTTGGAGGAAATGTGGCTGCATCATTAAATGCCTCATTTACATCAAATATGAAGAGATGGATGATGGCTGCCAAAGGACATCCTTGTTTCACACCCCTATGTGTACTGATAGGAGCCGACAGCGTGCCGTTCGCGTCCAAATGGATCTTGATGGAAGTGTCGTGTGTAGTTCACGGATTGCGTCCACTATGCTGGGAGGACAGTTCCAACTGGTATGTTTTTTCCATAGCATCTCTCTGTTTATGCTGTCGAACACGTGTGGCAGGTCTATCAGGGCCAGGTAGATTTTAGAGTTGGATCTAATTGCTTCCATCTTTAGTAAGTTCTGCAGTAGCAAGTTTAGACTGCATCCAACCTCTTTTACAAACCAAGCTTGTCTAGGGTCTACGTGATAGGATTCTTTAGACCATTTTGAGAGGTTTTTGTTGGAGAAGGGTGGCATAAATCTTCCCCAAGACGTCAAGGAGCTCTATTGATCTGTAGTTTTTTGGGTTGGTTCGGTCCACTTTTTTAAATATTGGGACCACTGCGGCACTTTTCCATGTCTTGGGGGTAGATCGACTCTTGATGACTCTGGACAGACTTCTGTGTAAGCTTGTTTGACAAAGTTGTGTGTTTCTCTTGATCGTATAGTTTGTTAATCCATCGGGCCCAGGAGCTCTGGATTCGCACACGTTTTTAATTGCGTGTAGTATGTCATCTGGCTCAAACACAAAGTACCATTGGTTTACCACTGTTGGTTCCCAAGCTGTAGTTAATGTGTCTCTACAAAATAGATTTGTGTAGAACTCGGCCGATTGCTTCTGTGACTGTTGGCCTGTAGAGCATATTGCAGAGCCAAGGTGTTGTTCAGTCTCCAGTAGTCGGTTGAGTTTTTGCCAGCCATTTTTAGCAGGTCTTCAAGTCATTTTGCAGCATAGTGGATGGGTTTGTTTTGAGCCAGTTCTTGTATTTGTGTTTGATCACTCTTTTGCTCTCTCTTTTGCAATTAGATCCAACTCTCGCGTAGAGGCGTTGCTGGGCCCTTTTAGTTTCCTTAGTTCTTGACCCATGGATCTTTTACGTTGGAGAATGCTCGCATCAAATTTGGGTTTTGGCTGGAACTTGACGTGTTTCAAGTTGTGTTTGCGTTCTTCAAAGTTGAAGAGGTGTTGGTATTTCAAGGACTCTGATGTTTGCTGGAAGGTGCTTGTAATAGCAGCTACTTCTGCATCCAAGAGATTTAGTCGGATCCTACAAGAACCCGTGCTCACCGCAAACAGCCATCGTGCCTGAACACAGGGGGTCTGTTAGTAGAGTGAAAGTTGTACCATGTCGTGGTCACCATGCTTCATTTTTAGGACTTCTAATTTCGTCGACCTCTTGTGGATGTTTTCAGATACGAATATGTAGTCGAGCACCGATTTTTGGTCAAGTCGTCTCCACGAAGGGTAGGCCGGGATGTCGCCTGCTGTGTTGCCGTTAAGCATTGTCAACCCATGAAGGTCCATTTCCAGACACCATTGGGACGCAGCCTGTTCACGTTTGCTCCTGCCCCTGGTCTTGCCATCAGTTTGTTCTGTGATTGGTTTCAGGCAATGTTTAGGTCTCCACATAGGATTAAGTCCATCGGCTGCTCCTTTATGAGTAATTCATCGATCAATGCCGTTACTTGGTCGGTGAATGCCAACTCATCGTTGGACAGATAATTCCAATATAAGTTGATAGTGGAGACCTGAATGAATGGTGATGGATTGCGGGAATTCAGGATCCGGAGTCCAGACTTTTTTTTTTTTTTTACAGCCAAGAGTAGTCAAGCCATAGGCCTACCCTTTGGCTGCTTGGTCACTGGGTTGATTGCTACTTCGAACCCTTCCAAAAGCGAACTTTGGGTTAGCCAAGTTTCTTGTAAACACAAGAGGTCTAGATCTGTGGCCCACGCTGTTTCGAACAGGTGCATGAAGCCTCTGGTGTTCCAAGAGCCCATAGTGCAGACGCTGTTGCCCCTTATAATTTTCTAGCTCTTTTACCAAACCTTTCTAAATATCAAATAGGTCTATATACCTGGTGTAAAACCCCAGGTTCTTTTGCCATCTTGTTTCCTTCAAGACACACTTAGTCTCTAGATAAAGCATGTAGGTATTTGCATAGCTATGTGCCATCGCTGCCCCCCATGCTTGCACCCAAAATCTGAACGAAACATCAATCTTCACATTTTAAAAACAATGTTAGTCAGTACTAATTTCAGTATCGTCATGAGAAATACTTTGTCTGCCTTGCACGTGTCCGTGGAAAGTGAAAGCCATTCCATGGCTTGCATCCCTGCTGCATGTCCAATGTTTGTATATAGTGACGCAACGTCCATGGTGAAAAACACATCCGCGTCCTTGGACGAAGTCCACCATTTCTAGTTTTAATAAGATCACTGGTGTCCATGTGGCACTGTTCGTATTAATGGCTCCCTAATAATAGGCAACTACTGACAACAAAGCCAATAAAATTGGAAACTGCCTTCACACTGGAGCCTGCCTCCTAGATTTCCCCCTCCCCTCTGCCCCCAAATATCCTCTGCAGACACAGGCATTCACAGATATCTTGGGATCAGTGGTACCAACAAACAGAGCAGCACCACAGGAAGGAGCACCTCCTGCCTGCTCAGTGGAGGAATATGCCAAAACATTCAGTTTCAGGGATGACTCGGTGCAAGGAGGTATGGACTGAAAAAAGAAAAATCCGTTTAGCCAAATCCTTAGCTGAAGCCCTGGTAAGGAGTACCCAATCTACAAGCATCAGTGTCACAAGAACGCATTTCACTATACAAACGCCAAGCTACACGTTTCAGTGGATGAAACCTTGCCTATACACATGCTCAGCAAATACAATTGGAGTTCTATTTCAAATCTACAAGACTCAAAGCATTCTTTCAAAAATAGACAAAATGGCAAAACATTTTAAAATCAGAAGCATTGTCCCTTCATCGCAATTTAACAAGACTGAACATGAGCACACGCTCCTCTGAAGCAAAACATCCAATTCAAGAGAAGGTTCATCAGGGAGAGTCTTGACCCTGGGTGTAGGGAATAGTTGCAAAAATAAACTGAAGAGTTTTGCCCATTCTTCTGAGGAAAATGAACATCCACCTTCATTGAATTATTGGCATCCTAGGGACCATAGTGGCAGTGCAATACTACGCTGTCACACCTGCAGTCCCAGCTTTGGCTTTCTGCGACTAGTTTAGCAAACACCTGGCCATCAGGGGTTTCATGCAAACGATATTGATTGGGATTGGTGACATGGAAAGGTGGCAGGATTAGAACTGCCCCATGACACTTTTAAAAGAACATTCAGCCAGGCTTACTGGAATAATAACCTGGCGTTTTGCTTGCCTTTGCTCGTTCCACTAGGACAGGTGCCTGCACCCTGTGGTTCTCCATGGGGTTTGTAAAACTCCCATGATTACCTCACCAATGACTGTGCTGGCCAGCCAAAGACTGCAGGCCCAAACTCTCGGAGGTTAAGATAGCTATGCAGCTACTTTGAACGTTTATACTAAGGGTCCTGGCAAGCTCGGATTCCAGTCTTGTCCGCGTGACTGTGGCCTGGGGTGCTACGGTGGCAGTGCAGAATCCAACCTGTATGAGGATACCATTTTCGGGTGGAGTTTGGCTACATGGGCTCGGAGGGAACCTGCAATCCCTCAAGTGGCCATCGTTACTTTTCTGTGATCATTCAACAACAGGGATTTGTGTGATCATAATTTAAATACATAAACTACGCCATGCAGTCCAATCTGTAGTCATCCCAAAAACAAGTTGGATTCCATCCTTGGTTTTTCCAATGTTCACTTAGAGCTTGTTCGCCCTGCAATACTCGGATGTGGTGTCCACCTGTTTTTGAAGGCCATTGCCTCTTTGTTCAAAGAATATGGTGTTGTGGCTAGGACCTGCTAGCTTTTTGGATGCAAATAGCCTGTGCATATCCATTGTAATTGTTTGTAGGGACAGCATTCACCTTTAATAAGTAGATAACCGTTAACCGATGCACGCGTTAAGCAATATAACTGCAATAGGCTAGTTTACGGGAATGCAGTGGTATGCAGTAATTAGCAGGGCAATGCAGGAAAAGCTTTAAGAGTGCAGACATTTAGCAGAAGCGTTTGCTAGATCACATCTCCTAAGCTTTTGTGGGAACTACTGGACACCACTGCCTAAATAAAGTGGCAACGAGCACATTAGAGATTGCATCGAGTAAGAAAGTCCAATATGCAGCACCACAGTTCTTTGTGCATTTATTTTAGAGAACGTGGATATTGAATCTGGATTTATAGAGGAACTCCCAGGGACTACTTGCACTATGCACACCTTCTGTGCCCCCCCCACGTCCTTTTTCGGAAAAGCCAGTCTCAAAGATCACTCTAGGTTATTGGTTAGTGCTGTAGCATGACAAACCTCACACAACACAGAGAATAGGTCTGTAAAGTCGCCAGTATTAAGAAAAGTGAAGCTCTAGAATTATAAAGGAATCTTAAAAGCAAATCGGGCTTCGGACCAACTGCAAGTCATAATGTCAGGTATGGGTCAAAGGAAACACTTGGGGGTGAAGCGTGGAGTCCCACACACCCTCGTTTAGGTAGGTGTTCCTTGGAGGTCCCAGCATCGAGTGACAGGAATTTAAAATGCTTAATAGCAAGTTTGCTCGACAGGAAAGTCGGTAAGTGTGCTGCTGTATATATCTGTTGTGCTACAAAGGAGTCATTCACCAAACACCACAAGAAAACAGGATGCAAACGGCACAAGTAAATCATTCTCTCACTATGGTTTAATCAAAAGCTTTGTGCCATGCCATAGGAATGGTTACGAAAAATATTCAAGCAAAAGAAACATAGCGCCCCCTCTTCAGATCAAGCAAGCAATACAAAATCGACAGATAAAACATTTGTACTGGTCTATGGGGCGCGCAATTCAGAAATCCTTGCGTATGTAAACCCGAAAAGGGTCAGCAAGAATGGAACTGAAGGTTCGGGACATGCCTTGGGATTTCCCGGTTTTTCAAGATGGGAGTCATTTTTGGCCAGGTCCCAGGTCTTTAAAAAGTGATGGTGCCAGTCAGTCGAGGGGTTCCAATGTCTGAACTCGCATAAGAAATTAAAATCCCTCGTGGGTGTGAGAAGTGGCCATCATTCCAGTGAAAATGTTATTCTCCATAAAGGCATGGAGCACAGAGAAGGCTTGCAGTGTCACTCGTGATTGGCAAAGACTTCAAATACAGTGTACCATTTCCAGAGCTTGAGGCTCAGCTTTCCAATAAGCAGACCTGATACACAGCCAGGTGGCGGCTTGAAAGACGTGGTGGAAGGTCAAGAGGGCGAGACAGCAGGGTGTGTCAAGTTGTGAAGAATGAGTCCAGCCTCACGGCGGGTGCACGCTAGCCTGGGCTTTTTTGAAATTTTAAATGAAATTGAATGATAGATCCACCTCCAGAAAATGTGTGGGGCTAATCCGTACATATTTTCCTATGTTCGCTGCACGACATAGACCTGTGTACTCTGGGTGGACACAGCCTATAGACTATGTGCCCCTGCCATTTAGTTGGAATATGACAGCCAGGAGAACATCAAGGCATCTGAGAAGGAGATGCCAACATCTTCCTCCTGCCATGGACAGCATACTTAACTAACAAAGGCTCCATGGATCTGCCCTTTCTTTTGCTAGCTGCTAGTGGCAGCCTTGCTGGCTGCTGGTGGCAGCCTTGCACACTAATCAGAGTTCATTCAAACAGGCCCATGGGAGGCCTTGTTGCAGGACTAACAATGCACAAGAAAACCAACAACCTTCGATATGCACTGTGTCAACCTGAAACCAGCTCCCGCCTCTCAGCATCAAGTATCACTGTCATATCTGGAACTATGTATTTAAATTAGTCATCCCCACAGGGGAGCCCCATTCAGAAGGTATAAGTATGTGGTTTTGGGGCCGTGGCCAAGCAGCCATGGAGTAGGCTGCGATTCCTTGGAGCTCCGTGATCCGACTTATTGATTTGAAGCAAAACGCATGTGTTGACTGCTGATTCCAGCGACAAAAGATACTGTATCTGGGTGAATACTTCAGGCAGCAGATGAGCGTATCGGCGAGATAAAGTGGATACAGCAGATTGAATTAGGACACAGTCCTGATCCGAGAGCGGTGCAATGGATACTAAGATGGCGGCTTGCCAACACAAAGGGACCCCCGGTGGCACTTGAAATCTGGTGCCAGGCGGGCAGTGAACGGACTGCAGGCGTGCAGCGCGGATGGAACAGTGAGTGGCTGACTACTGGAGAGAAACCCACGAATAGCCGGAGAGGATGTACACAGCGTTGGACCACTGGGCCATGGGATGGACGGCACATCCTTGGTGCTCCCACTAGACCAGGACGATGTATACACGAAACGTACAAGGAGGACAGCGTTCGCACAATAAGGTGGAAGCGTCGAGCACGCAGGGATTACATCCCGAAGCCGCACCGAGGAGTGGATGAGCAAATACAGACACAATAAGTGGCGCCGAGATCTGTATGCCCGAAATGGCGACCGATCCTGAACAAAGGATTACACTGGTGGACCGTGAGGCGGCCTCGTAAGGGTTGGGACACAGCAAATGGGTATATGCATCTTGTAAGTACCATCGGCCTTTGCAGGGTTGCATCATGTCGATGAAAAGTCTGAGAACCAAGACCAGACAACCCACAATGGAGGTCTTCGCAAAAGCGCAGAGGACCCCCACCCCCACAACATCGGAGCAGAGCGCGTCCACGACTACTGCCGAAGAAGCCTCAGAAGGAGATAAGCACCAAATCCTGGTGGCTATATCGGAGCTGAGCACCAAGTGGGGCGCAGCAATGGTGGACTTACGAACAGCCCTGGAGGGCAAAATCGATGCGGTTGGGACTGAACTTGACCTGTTACGGCAAGATGTCAGGGGACTGGCAGAGAGAACAAGTGGGCTGGAGAGTGCAGTAAAAACCAATACTGAGGTCAGCACAACTAATGCAAAGGAAGTTCATGTGCTCAAACAGCAGGTTGCCAACCTCGAAAATCGGGTGGAAGAAGCGGAGGGAAGAGCGAGGAGAATTAACATACGGGTGGTCGGCCTGCCGGAGGGGGAGGAGGGTCAAGACCCTACTTGAAAACATGATCCTACAAGAAATAGGAGCAGATATGCTTTCGCAGGGATTCACGGTGGAGGGGGCACACCAGGCCTTGATGAGGAAACCGCGAACTGGGGCTCCGCCGCGACCTATTATCGCGAGGATCTTGAACTATAGAGATAGGGAGAAGATCCTGGAATATTTTCGTAAAGGTGGGACTATACAGAGAGCATCCGCCAACATTACAGCATACCCGGCTTATACGATGCTGGTGCAGAGACTGAGATACAGCTACGTGGCAGTGAAGAGGAGGCTGCGAGCAGCAGGCATCAAGTACATGCTCTTGAACCCAGCAAAGTTGAAGATATTACTTAAGAGCAGAGCGCTCTTTTTTGATACTCCCGAAGAGGTGGTAACGTGGTTGGATCTGCAGGGCTGCCCGGAACAAGAAGTGGACCGTGACCGGCAGGAACAGGATGGCTGAAAAACTGGTGCCACGGACATTGGGGGTACCGGATTATACCGGGAAGCGAGACTGGTCGAACACTGGATAGCATTCGGGCCTGGTGCCCATCATGGACTGGAATACAGTAGGTAAATTGCAATTGGAAGCTGCATAGGGTTAACACAATGCGTAATATATTTGTTAATAGGAGCAATAGGATGGAGGCAACCCACCCCCGAAATACTAATAGTTAAGTGGCCATTAGGGCGACTTTACCCTACTGATCCCTGAGCATAAGTTAGTGCTGGATGGGGCTAGATGTGGGGGTGCCTGAGATCCAGGGATGGAGCTAGGCAACAGTTGGATGGGGCGTTGTTGGGAAGGGGTTGGGTAGGGGGAGGGAAGGGAGGTGGGAAGTTTGGGGTGTACATAGTTTTGGGGAGTTGAAGTCTGAACACGAGCCTACATGGAAGAGTTGAAGGGTTGTATCTGCATAGCATGACCGGGAGGGTTCGGTTGGAAATGAGGGAGGAAGATATCAAAGCGCTATGGGAGATCTCAGGATAGTGACGTGGAATGTCAGGGGATTTAACAGTTATATGAAGAGGAATAAGGTCATGCTGTATTTGAAAAGGCAAAAGATAGATGTTGCATTGTTACAGGAGACGCATTTGACGCGAGAGAAGTTGGGGCTAGTTGGGAAAAAACGGAAAGGGATTGTGGTGGGTTCGTCGTACTCTGCTTAGGCTAGGGGAGTGCTGGTCTGGGTGGCACCTCATGTCCCGTTTCAGCTACTGCAGGAAATGGCAGAAACTGACGGGAGATGGTTATATTGAGAGGGCTGTTGGAGAATAAAGAAGTATGCATTGTGAATACGTATGCTCCTAACCATAACACGGCGGCATACTTCAGGACCCTGTGCACCACTCTTAGTAAGTGTGTGGGAAGCGTGGTTATTTGGGGCAGGGATTTCAATTGTGTAATGAACCCCAAGGTGGATAGATCCGACAGCAAGAGTGATAGGCCCACCCCAGCGGCCAAAGCATTGCAGGTGTTACTAGATGATTTCGGCTTGGTAGATGTATGGAGAGCAAAACATCCTAACGATAGGCAATATTCGCATTATTCTGCCCCGCAGCAGCTACACACGAGACTGGACTATGTCTTTGCCACGCCGGATGTGGTGGTAGACAGCACTCAAATAGAACATAAGGCGAGGGTCCTCTCGGATCACTCGCCCCTGATTCTTGGGTGGCAATATTGTATTTTTTTTTTAGATTTTTGTCTTTCGACCTTTTGTATTCGAGATTTTGACTGACCACCGGGTGGGACTTCACCCCTTTACCTTTTCTGTTGCAAACCACTCTGGTTATGACCTCATGCATACAGGATATGGTTGGTGGGGACCCAGGATTGGTTCATTAAGGTAGTCTTTGCCTACACCAATCACTGTGGCCCATTTGGCTTTAAAAAGGAGGGCAGAGCGCCTCTTTTAGGCAGATATGAAAACTTTGCAGGGAGTAACAAGAACAACTTATTTGAACCCTGGCTGAAGGTACAGTGTGCCTTACAGCTTCCGCTAGTGAAAGGCGGCCAGGATTTCAAAGATGGAAGCAATATTCCTCCTCTAAACATCTCCAAGGGAACAGAGGGAAATACTAAATCCAGAGAACGCTCCAAGCTGCTCCAGAACTGGTAACCAGCCAGCACACAGCGTGTCCTACGCTCTGCAGCAAGCTTCCTTGGTGGGGACGTGCCAGAGTCTCTGAACTGAACAAAACCCAGGACAAGGCCGGTGCCTGCAACGCCCCTCAGCTATGGGCCATCCGCCTTAAAAGATGACAAGCCCAGTGAAGAAGCTAGGAGTGCATCGACAAGCATCTAGCGATGTCCACCTTAAAGGACATTTTCAAGACAGTCGAGCCCCTCAAGCTGCAACCGACTGCACCAGTGACTATTGTCATGCCATCCAAGATGCCTCAACCAATGCTTCAGAACTACCAACCAGTACTGACACGATTCCAGACTCCTGAGCCACCTTGTACACCAGCCTGCAGCAGTCTGTCCTGCGTTTATCGACTGCCTGCCGCCTTATACCCGCAGCTGTCTCTGGTTTTTGTTGCAAGAGCTGCAAAGCCCCCTGAAACAGACTTGACCCTGTCGAGCACCAAGAACTTCTAAAAGCACATGTTTTTCTGTCCCCTGGTCCTTCTCCGAAGGCCCCTAGTGAAATTCGAAGTCCCATTGCTCCTCGTGTTGAAACCAAGTATCCTTGAACTATTGTGGTTAATTACTACAGACTACCCTCCCGTCAGAGTGCATCCAATTTCCTTCTTGAAACGGTCTGTCCTCTGCATTGCTTTATGGGGTGGGTTGTATTATGTAGTGTACTAGAACGGTCATTTAAAGTAGATATTTTTATACAACCTTGTTTGGATAGTATCATTGGGTAATAATTGTATTTTTGCAACGAACCAACAATCCATGACCTTGCAGAGAGAAGCCCGCCGTTCCATCCACATTACCAACATTGGGCACAGTGGTTTATAATTTGTGTTTTCAATCTTTTCGGATCCCTTCTGGTGTTCTAGATGTGTGGGGTGGATTGATGGCTTAGAAACAAACAGATATGTATCCCTGGACCACGCGTGCCCCGGAAGTCAATTAAGCAGCGCAAGGATGTCATTTTCATGCATCACCACCCAGCGTTGGTCCAAGGGTTCTCGGGCAGGGTATAAAGAGGTGAGAGGGAGGTACTTTCCCTCGCTTTTGCCCCACATGAGACCGGTAGATCTGCAGAGTTTTGAGCCCTAGCTCCCTGTAGATTGGAGTCGTGGAGGTGTTTTGGAGGTATGTTGGGGCACATACGATATTTATAACTCATTTAATACCCAGAGGTTTCTAAGCGTGGACCCCGGGATCGAACCTGTGGTGCTCTGTGTCATCTTGCTTCCAAGGCGAGCACGTTGCCCCGGAGCTATCCTGCCTAGACAAGCATCGAATTAAGTTATGGGATCTACAAGTGGAGTCACTGGAAGGGAGATTTATTGCCGATTTGTTTTATGGTCCGAGGTATGGCGCGACACAGTGAGGCGTCATGCCAGGCATCATTAAGCAGTCTTCACCGGTCTATGCAATGTGACCGGGGGTATGGTCGGTTTCCAGGGTCACCCATTAGACCCTGGCCCGTTCCCCGCAGAGTGGGGGTGATGGACAAGACCATGCCCCCACTTTGTCGTTAGCGATTGATGACGTAACAGCTCATATGAGGTCATTCATACATGGCGTTGCATTTTGGTGATCAAAAAATATAAATCCAGCTAAGGATTTCCAAACAGTCTGGTGTCGCTCACTGGCCCTGCCGCCTAATTCTCACATATGCAGAGGGAAGGAACAGAGCGAGCACCCCGAGAAGTAGTTGTGGATCATGCATCACGTTGAATAGGCCTAACCTATGGTCAAACCCAAAATATAAACGAGCAAACCTCCCTTAATATCTGCAGTTGCTTCGGTTCACAGGAGGGACTCAGCATTTCCAGTCTCAGACCCTGGGAGCAAGGAGGAGGGTTGGGAGGGATGGGAAGGATGGGGCACAGGGGGGCCAGAGCAACCTTTGTGCACCAGCCCAGAAGAGTAGTCACTGGTTAGTGGGAAATAAGGAACAGAAGGGGAGATCTGCAAGCAAGGCTGGGAAATTGACTATAGATGGCAGGCATGAACCACTAGCTCACAACAGCACATGCCTGTGCCATACATTCCTGCCATCTGAGAGAAGCTGGGGGTGTGAGAACCTACATGGAGACTCATGACACCAAGGACACTAGACATTTGGTTTTTAGAGGTTTGGCCATGGAGAAAGTAGAGTAAACACACAAGGAAAAGAAAATCGCGCTGTACACTCACTGCCAGGAGTTCGCTACACTAGATAAATGCAACCAAACACATACGTCAAACCAGAATACTCAAGGCTGTAGCCAACCCATATATGGAGGCGTAGGACACTTAAAGGACCAAGATGATGCTAACCCGAACGAGGTGGAAGGGCAGTGATGAATACATGGCTAATACACACCCAATCTTCACACTTTCGAAACCAATGGGACTGTTGGATCTCATAGGCATTGAAAGAGGTTGCATGCCGTCTAGAAACATCTGTCCAGCTGCTCATCAATAAGTCCACCTTGCCAGCTTAGTCACACTCCTGTCATCTTTCAGGCAGCAGCAACATAGTACTTTACTAAAGGCAACATCGGGGTCGACTGCTGGTCACACGGTTATAAGAATGCCTATTCCAATGTAGCAGAAGGTGAGCAGAAGTGACTGCTTCACAAGCAGAATGTTGCAAAGCACCAAGCAGGTGAATAGTAACTCCCAGCAGTTACCAGTCTATGCAACAGGGGTCGAGGGTTAGAAAAGGCTGGGAGCCGTCCATCGACTGCTTGCAACCTACAAGCGTGCTTTTAGCTACACATCGACAGCTACCAGGAGAAACTACGGCCATTCAAAAATGCATATGGCAACAAATCTGTGCATTTGGCGAGGTGTATAGAAGAACATTAAAAACACCGCTATAAAACATTTAAAGTAGAATAGGTCATAAAATAAATTAACAAAATGTTAAAGTTTGCATCTCTTTTAGGAGCTAGAGAGATGCAGCTCGCTGTGTAGTAGCTTCTAGTTTCACAGAGGTCATTCCTTACTGGTTGATGCCCAATACTCGGGAGCTTCTTTAAGCTGCAGCTGATCAAATCTTTACTCCAATACCTCCAGTCTATTGTGCAGAAACGTAATATGGTAATTTCACATTTATGCACATTTTTAGCCCATCTAGTGTTCCTCGTGTGTCTGCGTCCCCGCCTCCCTCCCACCGAGTACCCGATAGCCCCTTGCAGCCTACTGACCATCTAGCAAGGGTCTTTACCCCTCGACTCCTGCTTTAGAAGCCATTTTTGCTCCGGCTTGCAACAGTTAACTCTGCAAGGCCAACATGAGCTTTATGTTTGTGCTTTTGGATAATTTCTGCACATTTCCAGCCCATCTTGGGTTCCTGTTGCGTGTACTTCTTGAGTGGCCGTGTCTCCCTCAAAAGGGTATCTGATAGGCCTACCCTTCCAGGTTAGCCCTCAGCTAAGGGCTGGGAGGCAAAGGGCAGCTCCCAAAGAAGCATCTCCAGTCCGGGTTTGACCGTGTTTGCCTTGGAGGTCTGCCGCCATCAACCAGCAGCAACTGATAAGTGTGATTCGAGTCAGGACTACAGCAGTTTCTGTGTTCCAGTAAAGCCATACCACTCATTATCCTACATTACATAGCACACCCTTGTTAGTCAGCTTGTATTTTCCAATCATGTATCACAACTTCGGTGTTCCACCATGTATGGTTGAATCTCAAATTTAGGCGGTTTCTCCCCAAATCTAGGTGGTTCGGCATTTATTGCAGTCTCTTTTTTGGGCGCGTTTCCATTTCCTGTTTGTCTCAGATTTGGGCATTTCTCACGCTACTCTAGTGTCTCAGATCTAGGTGGTCATCCATTTTCTGCTGTCTGATACTTTGGTGTTCTTCCACTTGCTGCTGTGCCTCATATATAGGCATCTCTGCTACTGCTCAAGTTCTCAAATCTAGGGAGTTCCCAGTTTGCAAAACCAGCCAATCGTTTTGGACCTGGGAAAGTGACACTGAAGATGAACTCCAGAGTTTATGGTATGTATAAATCACACCACGTATGTGGACACGTGCCGCAGGCACAGCTCCCATCCATGCAATCTAGAATTCAGCTACAGCATTCGATCGAGCTGCACGCATAGATGTCTGCACTGAAACCCCTGATGTTCGACAACACCTCTGCCATTAGTATGCAACAAACTGACAAATTTCAGCCTAGCTGGGCACACAGATTCTCCTGCACTAGCACTACCTCAACCACCACCGCATATGTGCCCGACCTCTGGGTTGCTTACTGTAGCCTAGCCAGCCCTCCAATCCTGACAGAATGCACACACGCATCTTCAACTAAACTTCCCATACCTGGACTTTGGCGTCCCTGAGGGCGTTCCAACCACAAACCGCATCAAGGTCATACAAATGGGGAAATGGTTCCATATACATGACTACAATAAAATGCACCTCTGCAACAGCACCTGGCAGTGCCAGATGGAATTACCAATAAATGATCTCAGACCCAAATAACTGGACAGACTCAAATAATTTGGCAAAATAGAACTATCAGCTGAATAAAGTAGGGAAACCTGGTGAACAAAAAGATTGCAGCTCACGCAAACTCATTTCAATTACACAAAAGGTTTATACCTCGATGTAAGTCAGCTATGACATCATCCTGCATGGCAAACAGTAATAACCTATTGGGCGTAGGGATTGCTTAAGGGAACATAGATACTTTGTTGAGGTTTGGCTGCCGCTTATCTGGTGATCACACCTTGGAACTACCTTCGACTACGTCCAGTACAGATTAATAGCAGAACAGCAGCAGTGGATTGGCTTCTGCAACAATGCATATCTATTGCTGCATAGGCCCTCATGATTGGTTGGCATTCTCCCTCAACCTTTGACATTTGGCTTGCAACACAAGCAAAACGAAAACCAGGTGCAGGGAACCACATCAGACCGCTACCCACTTGGCCAATTAGGCTACCATCTCTAAGCACTAAGGCAAGGCTTTTTTGTAGTTGACCGGGCCGACTGTTCTTTCTCAGGACCTTTTAGAGAGTGAAGGTACATCGCCATCTTCATCTGGAGCTCAATGGATAGGCGTTATAGTGCCATTTGATTCAATTATACTGGACGCTATTACGCCACTGGATACTTGGTTGCTCCGTCTTTCCGCATCTTTGATTGTTCAATACCTGGCGCTTGCAAATGTTAACCTTTGCTTAAACGAAGAGAAAAATCTTGCGCATATGTAGCTGATCCTCTTCAAATACGCGAGCCTTTCTTGCTATGGCATCCTTTATCATGAGCCAAGCAAATACCCTTTGTTCCTTGCACGAAGCTGTTTTCCAGCACCTGTCAGCTTTGCAACTTGATCTCTCTCCTTGGGGCCTTCTCGCTTACCATTATACGAAACTGACGTCCATCTTTTCATCATGGCTGTGTTTTTTCTGCGTTATATTTTCTACTGCAGCAAGCTTCTATGTGCCTCACCTACCTTGCGTTTCTGCATATGTACTTACTTCAGCCACATCTTTCTTGAAGTATTTGCAAATGGTGTCCTTATATCTTCTCATCATGACATCATATCTCTTCTATGTTCAATGGTGTATGCAGACATCCTTCTACCACATCGGTTTGAGGGTACATGCGATATGGTAGTGCATAACGTCTTTCCTATCTTCAATGAGGTATTGGGACCATACCAGGTGTCACTCGAGAGTGCTTTCTTGGTCTTCCAATAGGACGGAGGTGAGGGGGCAGGCACTAGCGATGACGTGTAAATCTGCCTCTCTACACAGCTAAACCACAAACTTGTCATGCATAACATGAATCATGATCTTGTTTGTTTAACAAGAGCACCCTGGGGTGAATTCACTGGTATATGCCCGCTGTTTGTCATCTGCCCAGTCTTGCACGCCCCTTCTCCTCGCTAACACTTCCCCTGCAACACCCTCGCCATCTTCAGAAGCCACGATACTCGGTGGGAGCTGAAGCCAGGATCAACTCAAAAATATGAAAAGAAACACTGCTTCCTGCAATGCCACCCTTCCGTCAGATGGAGTCAGTTTTCACACTCAGCACTGAAACAGACTCCATCTGAGAGAAGCCCTATGCCACATGAATAAAGGCACTTTTGTTTTTTAAATATATTCTACAACACAAGTTCTAATGTGGTTATTACCCATGACGACGGGCCATTACAGGCTGGGTCAGTCTACCGCTGCATATCAGGGTGCCTCATTCCAACCTTAGGTTTAGAGAACTTGATTAAAAACAATGCATCCCCGCCCCCTCGCTCCCGCTCCCATGGACCTGTGCCCATTTTACATATTGCACACCCAAAGTCCCAGAAGAAGGCCGTTTCACCTTTAGTTCTGGCAGGTCCACAGGATTCTAGAAAGGCACGCTTGTAAGAATGCCGTGGACGATAGTATCCAACGCCTGCAGTTAGGTTGTGGGAACCATCTTATATTGGTTGCGTATGATCCTCAAACTATGAACAGAATCTTTGAGGCACATCCTCCAAGGCAGGAGTGGGGGTATGGGTGGCAAAGTGGGCAGTTAACGGGGTTAGAGAGGCAACTTCTTGCCAATCTATCCCCTGCTACTGCTGAAAAAGACTGCAGCTCCTCCCACAACAGTACCCGCATATACTCATGGGCTTCCCCATTTAATAGATACACCGGGTTCGAAATGGAGGTGAGCTGGGAGCTATTAACCTCCCGCTTCCATTCTAGAAGAGCACGTTTATCTTGAAACCAACAGCAACCAGGAGCTACCTTTAGCTGCCCAGGTGAATTGGTGCCTTACAAACATACATATGTGACAATAACTGAGTATTTGAGAATGGTAGTGAAGAATAATCCGGACACATTTAGTACACACTAACTTTTTTTCCATTAAGTGTGCATCGCATGCGGATGTTTGACTTGCTCTGCGTGGGGGTACTCTCTCCTGGTTCCAACAGTAGTTCCTGCCCACTCAGTGATGCCCGTCACCCAGGAGCTGGTTTTATCTCCTGCACATTAATCTTAATTTCTAAACCTGGATACATTTATTAACAGAGTACAGTGGCAGATGTAAAGTTAAAGGCAGAGGTTCGTGGGGTGGTGGAATGGGGAAATAACACCTCACAACCCTCCGGAGTTCGAGAGCACAAGAATGGGGGAGAAACGTCCTCATGGTACTTTTCTAGCAAGCTAGGGCTAGCCTAGGTTTTCAAAGTTGCGACACCCCTTAAGCTGCATTAGTTAGAAACTTCTTTTGAGCACACTGCTTTAAGCTTTGCAGTTATCAGGGCCATCCAGCCATCTGATGCAGGGCAAGGTTAGGACTCACGGCCAACAGTTAAACACTTTGCTTTGTATTATCCACCATAAATGTTTTCATTTTGCCATGGAGGTCTCTCCAAAGCAAAAGGTTAAGATTCCCTTCGACATTAAGTCCCCTCGCATGTGCCCATTTAAAACTGAAGCGAAGGGCCACCAGACCAGCCTTTTACATGTTCACCCTTCCAGCTATTACAATTCAGCTAAAAAAAAAAATAAGTATTATAATTGCGGTTACCGACACCATGAAGCAGAATTGCCCATTCATCTTTGTTCACCAGACTAGATGTACAGTAGTTGCCTCCATTACCACAGAATCTGATTGTCGAGATCTTAACTACAGTTCAGCCAGCAGCTGCCCTTGCAATGTCGGCAACAAACGTCTAGTGACGGGTGATCCTGTCACACATGCCAAGCATCCGGGCCTAGGATCCCCATGTTTGGGGGCGGGGGGTGGAAGGGGGCAGATTTTTCAGCACAGGGCTACGTTCGCATGAACTGCTGCTCCTGGCGCGGCCAACCTGGGGTACTATACACCGAACCTCCTAGTCAGATGCTGCATAAAACACTCTGCCCGCAGTCCCCAAAATGTCTCGACATGATCCATGTTCACGTGCAATCCACTACAAAGCTGTGTCTCCTGGGTCACGTGGTGCAATGCCAACTTAAGAGCTCTTCAGAGCACCCTTTGGAGGGACCTACTTATGCAGTTCAAGAAACGAAGCTGTGCAAATGGGAATATTCAATGGTGCAAACAGATGATCCCCACCCATTTGTCCATGGTTTACGTATTTTCATGGTACCAAGACCACCAACATACAGACATAGCCACGCGTGTGCAGGCTGTTCAAACCACCGCCACCTCCTCTCCCATAAGGGAGCCAGACACCCTCTGTTTGTTTACGAAACGGCGTGGCTGTCGCCAAGCAACATCGTTAAAGCTTCTTTATGGCGAGCAGCTGCAGAAGATCAAGATACTGCCAGCTCACCAAGCAACTGAACCATGACCTTGAGCTCCGGCGGGAAGGCCCAACGCGGCTTTAATAGGTGCGTGGGCGAAATCCAAGAACGGGGTCACTTGTGTAGCCAGAACACGAGCATTTCCCTTTGTGTGATCATTGGATTCTACACGTATTTCCAGAGAATCAGGGCACGGTTCTGCAAGTATCAGGTCTGTAGACTTCTTAAGGGTCCTTGTGAGAGCGCTTGCAAGTTTAATTGATCACCTTATTGTGATCATGGAGGAAGATAGCTGAGGGGCAAAGCAGCGTTCGTTACAAATGAAAAATACGTGTGACTGTACCTGGGCATGCAATACCACCCCACCAAGCACGGGATGGCATTATTGGAGATTTGTCTGATGCACTTGGCTGGTCAGACAATATGCATTGGCTTGGTCAGTGCGGGTTTCTATCACCCAGCTGCTCATAGTCGTATCGTCACCCTCATCAGCAAAAATATTGCCAGCTGTGAAACAGGCTGAGGGTCCACTAGGTACAGCCAGATACAAGATGGCTG
This sequence comes from Ambystoma mexicanum, assembly GCF_040938575.1. Lineage (NCBI taxonomy): Eukaryota > Metazoa > Chordata > Amphibia > Caudata > Ambystomatidae > Ambystoma > Ambystoma mexicanum. The sequence continues at coordinate 763,856,398 of NC_090937.1, read as the reverse complement.
CTGATTTCCTTCAGCTTCTCGGCTCTGTGCTTTTGCACAAGTAGTCAGAGCATGGAGAGAATGCAAACCCTGCTGCTAGTATCAGGGGTGTTGCTAGGTCTGGAAATTATCCAGGTGGCGCTAATGTCGGGACTGTCAAGATGCGGGGCTAGCCAGCCTTTTGGTTGTAACCCCCCCCCAAAAAAAAAAGCTTCCATCTGGGACTACAACCAAAAACAATTGGTCTATAGCCCCGTCAGCTATCCCCCTCCCACACCCCGCCAAGCAACGCCTGTGGCTAGAATCCTGGATGTGGTTTTCAGTCCCGTTACACTTGGCACACAAGGGACAAGGGCTTAATGGCCTCAAGGAGTTTTCCGCTAGGCCTATTCAGATTGCGAGAGACTTTGTATTCATTTTACACTAGAGGCAGCAACAGTAGGTTTTACAATCTATGCAGTCGCCCTGGGAGCTTGGCAGACAAAGCACTGACTACATACACCCCACAGGAAGTATAGAAGTCACCCGGTGCAGAACATAAAATGGTGCACTGAAATGACCCCCAGTTGAAAGAGCAGTGTTTCTTGTTCTGCAGTCAGACTACCAAAAAAGAAAAAAGAAAAGAAAAATAGCACCAAGGAAGGGAAGTCAGGCTGGGGAGGCTTGGAGCCGGTGTCTGGTATAAAGCCTTTGCTTGGTGTAACAGCGAGAAGAAGCAAGGATGAAGAGATAACTCCCGCCAGAATAAAACCAGAGCAATGTTACGACGAGCAGAGTGGGAAACAAGGGAGGGATGCTGGAACAAAGGACCCAGAGGGAGCGCAGTAGTGTGGTGACTGTTGCACGTTCAGTCCATTTGTGCATATTCATCCATCTACTGCAATCAAGCACGATTTAAAGTTGGCAATCTCGTGGTCTTTGTTCCTCTACTCTAGACATACGATAATTTGAGTATCCTCTGCATAAGTAAAAAATGGCTTTCTGTAACACTCCATCAGGACCACAAGTGGGGCAACAAAGATGAAATGTCAGTAGTGCTGATCCCAGATCTAAAGAGGCACAAAGGTTCGGTTTGTTGCCATTCATCCAGTAGCATTTAGTCAGGTTACTCAGATTCTTTGGTACTCACTGAGATGATCCAAGAGGCTGCCATGGGCAACCATCCAACGTGGCGGATCCAAAAGGAGCCAAGGCCGACTAGTCCCCCCCCCCCCCCATCCTCACCCGAGCAATGCAGATCTACCAGAACCACAGAGCGGCTTTCTGTGCCCATACCAGATCAAACGTTACCCTGCTGTGTGTGCAGCAGTTGGCGCTTCTTGACATTTTGCAAAGGGTCGACATTTCTCTCCAATGGATTTTATCATGTTTGGCAGATGAGAAATGGACCTCAAGTTTGATGGAACATGTTTTAAGTTTCTTGGGTGCCAAGCTGGAAATCAGAAGTAGGGGTTAAAGGTCAATGACAATCAGCCAGGATCACTGCACCGTTATTGCATATTGCTGGGAGTTGTTAATTGAAGGCCAGATCGAGGATAAAACGGTCAAGGGAAAAGAGTAACAAATATGTTCGTCAAAGGTGGATTCGTAGGTTTCCATATCAACACAACATAAGAATTTAGGAGAGAACCCCAGCAAGCGAGTCAGAGCGCATATACTTGTATGGGAAGCAATGTGGGAGCTGTAGTTATGGCAGAGGCAAGGCACCGAAGTCCCTTCAATAAACGGAAGGCTTCTTGCATTGGATAGTCGGACAATGAAGTTCTCCCGATATAGCCTGGGGAAAGCGCACGTGTGCAAGAATTCAAGGATTTTCGATGTGGTGCTTTCTGCCAATCAGAAGGACGAAGGCATTTGCATTCTTGTTTTAATCCCGCTTGGAGTTTGCTCAGTTTCTTCCCGGTCTGTAGCCAGGTGGCAGCATCCGGTTGTGGCTCAGAGAGAGGACTGGGATTTAAAAACTGGTTAATATTCCCTGCAAAACAGCCCCACAACGAATTACAACAAACACCTCTCGAATGGCAAAGCCCTAAATTCAGCCTAACTTTGGTTTCAAGTTGCAGACTGGCTGGCAGCCTTCAGTGGCCGAATTCAGTATTTGCAGCCTTTTTCTTTTCATCAGATCCTTAAAACCTTTCCAACTAGTAACAAAGGGAACTTTTGTCAGCTATTAAGGAACGAGAAGACAGCGGCGACTGCCTTTGTATCCGGGCCCACGGTCTGTGTCATCTCTGCTTTAATGTGCCAGTGCTCCAGCTGTCAGAGGACCTCACTTAGAAACCGCAGAATGCCCGATACCGGTGTGGGCTTCTAACTGGAATGGACTTCAAAGGGCATCCCAGAAAGAACAAACCTGCAAGCAGCCCGGCGCGAGCCACTAAAAGATAAAAGTAAAGCAAACGATGGGATCCCAGCTCCGCAGCTAGGCTTTCATGGGAAGCGGGAGAATGGAAAAATCAAGGCGTTTCGTGATCTAGGGCAAGCATTACAAATGTACAAAAAAAAAAAAACACAAGCCGTTGTTGGAGAGGTCGGGGCTTGGTTGTACTAATTAAGTATTTGTAATGATCCCGATGGCCAAACCACTTCTCTAAAGGCCCCTCCCCCTATTAGAAGCGAGCGCACACACTTTTGCATGTGTACGGGCAAACCACCAACCAGTCCATACTCAGAACAGGCCTTGCTGATGCTGCACAGGGAGTTCTACTGGTGATTCGTGCTCTACTACCCCTCCCCGCCACCCCCCACTGTGCCAACAGAAGCAAGGCACAGCCACAAGCATATGCAGGTCCGGGGTGCAGCAGACGACCACACACACCCCTTGCAAACGGGAGGGGGTCGGGTCGGAAAAGGGCAATCGAGGCATTATAGATTCGGTGAATGTCGCCATGTACCCCAGGACTCGGCACAACTGCAAGGCACGGGGGATGTGGGACACAACATTCGAGCCCCATCCATCCCCAGTCCCAGATTAACCAGTGGGGGTGGGTTTGTGGGAGAGATCTATGTGGGGAGCCTAGGCTGCAACACCAAGGACAGCAGGTGGGTGGGGGGGGGGGGGGGTGAGAGGTATCAGATTTTACTTCCCTCCCCACCCCCCTGCACTGCTCAGGAAGACCATAAGGTGCTCTTACCAAGGACATCTCTCTAAGCAGGACATAAATCTACATTGTGGACATCCCTGCAGCAGGATGGCCCCCTCCATATACATTCCAGTCACTGGACTTTTCTGCTTGTTCCATTACATACACATTCCTAATTAAATACCAACCGAAACCCAAACTTGATGGCTCGTTTGCCTCTATTCCACAACAGCAACCCCCTCCCACCCCCTTCCCCCTGTCCCGAGACCCTCCCATTGGCTTTCAGTTTCTGCCTCTGTAGGAGAGCACCAACATCTATCTAAGGCACACCATCAGGACGAAGATTGGGAAAACCAAACCCCAGCCTCTGGAAGGAAAAGGCAGGACTCAAATCCAAACAGCTCACTGGTGAGGTCTTACACGCTGCTCATATTTAATAGCGTGTGGAGCCACACAGTTAGGTTTAGGTTTTGCTACTTTTCACCCCAGTAGTAATTTGTCAGTCCATACAACAGTGGTCTGTGGGGGTACACGGCAGTGTTCCTTCGCAGGTAACTAGACCTGCGGCCTACTCCATACCCCAAACTTCCGTGCCCAAGATCTTCTCTCCAGAACAAGTGAAACACCCTTACCTACAAGGCGTACTACGCAAGGAAGTTCTCTCACCATACAACCCAATGGCCTTGAATTTCATTCCGACTCAAGTGACTTAATAGGTGTGGTACAGTGCACCGCACGCTGCCATTTTAATTACAGGGACTGGGTAGTACTCAGCAGACCTCTAAACACCAGCCAGACTGCACCCAAACAATATTTTAATGGTTTGTGGTGGCTCATATGAGAAAACATTTCAGACTAATGTACACAGGGGTAAAGTACACATTTTTGACTGGGTGGCATCACATTTCATGAGCCTAGATGTAATTCTGCTCGTAATGACTTGGAGCAGTTTGGAAGCGGCGCCATTGAATGCTATGCTCGAGGAAGTAAGGACTTAAAGTCAAATCTCTCACGCGCTCACTTTGATCCCATGAACAGCATTATCCAAAAATTAGGGAGTAGGTTTGAAGCTCAAGATGGATGGGGCGTGGGCATGCAAGACAGCAGAGAAAGCGGTCAAAAGGGGCTGCGCGTCACCATGCACTCTCCTGCCCATCGCTGATGCGGTGGGGTTCCTGTGCACAGAGCATATCGTCACAAGCCATAAGGAAGTGTTGCTATAGAGTAATACGCAAACTCATATTTTATCAAATAATAAATAAAAAAAGGGGGGGGGGGGGGAGAGCACACAAGCCAATCGCTCCAGAAGCCATGGCATGGCCTCCAACTTAGGCAGCATTACAATTACTTGGGGATTTTAACCAAAGCATCCAACTTAGAAAGACTGTCCACAATGACTTTGGGCCCAGCACACGAGAGGGACAAATTCCTTCCGATGCCTCCTCCGCGTCATTAAGTGCAGTAAGTGATCAAAGAGAGCCTGGGGGAGAGATTGGCAGGCATGAAATTGGTACATTGCTGAAGGTATCCATTACATCTTTAATGTGGCAGACTGGCTGCACAGATGAGGTTTACTCGATTAGGTAAACATGGTCAGTGTAAAACATTCCTACATACAGCACCTGCTCAATTCAAGAGCAATAAAAACACAGGTCACGGAAATGTATGAAGATGGCATACCTACACACTCCAGGGTCCGCACAACTTTCCTGCAATAGGAATGTGTGATGGGTGTGGGGGGTGGGGGGTAGGGGGGTAGCGGTGTGTGAGAAAAGCACCACATCCATGGTGAACCAAATACTGGAACCATACACAAAATGCCACTGCCGCTGAACCAGTTCTTACCTCATCTTTGGCCTCTCTGAAAGAGGACCGCGGACTCCTCGTTTTCGTCACTATCGCGTTCTTGGCCTCCTCTTGCTGTCCAAAGAGCTCCTCGATAGTCTTTGTATCAATTTGATACTGATGCTTCCTCGCAGCCATGGTCCAAAGGTTGGCTTTTCCCCGAACCTGCTCCTCGGGAATAGTTTTCCAAAAAAAACTTCGCATTCTCTTCTTTTTCGAATGCCCGTTTAGTCCGCTGGTTAGAAAGGGAGGTGGGGGCGGTGCTCCCGGCGGTGGCGGTGGCGGAAAACCTGAAGCTGGAAATGGACATGGCGGAGGAGGTGGGGGTGGTGGGGGTGCAGTTGGTCCAAGCATTAACCCAGCTGTGACAGAAAGATCCCCATTTTCCTTCTCATTCGCAAGGGAGACGCAGTTCATAACATGCATTGTACTGTCCTCTTGGAAGGAGGCGAGTCGCTCGTTGAGAACCATAGAACAGAAGTGTGGCTGTGCTCGTCGCACCCGTTTAATCCATCTAGATGTGCGGGTGCAGCTTCATCACCTAAGAGAAAGATACAAAAAGAGAATTAGAGGGGAAAGCAGATTAGGCGCAGTACAGCGTGGACCTACGTGCTGTCCCATGGCTGCTTCCAGAGTGCTACCACTGGAAAGATCTTGCACCACTTTCTCCAATTCCCTTTAAAAAAAAACGGCATCCCAGTCACGCAATGTGTGGCATTTTCGAACACATTTCAAAGTGACTGCAACAGTGCATCCAAGGGGTGGCCGAACATGGTATTTTTGGGGACGGGTGTTTGGGGAGGGAGGAGGGGGCACATTGATGGGTGACCTTGCAAAGAATCAGCTGAGCGTTGCCAGTGATTAATGTCACCCAGAGAAATTCAAAGTCAAGCGAGGGACAGTAGTGGTATCCCCCCCCACCCCCTCAACCACCTACAAACCAGGGACTCCACACTATACTCCTGCTAAGGTTTAGGTCTACACACTGTTGGGGCTTTGAGCCACATGTTCTGCTCCACTGCACCCTTTTGGATCGGGTCAGATTCCTATTAACATTATCTTCACCCCCCCATTACTAGGATTAAACCACAGCATTGCCTGGAGCAATGGATGCTTCATACTGCTTTCTAAGAGGGGCTATGCTGCACAGCTATATAACTAGGTTAAGAAATGGGGCAAGGATGACTGGACAGGGGTGCATTTTTGGGAGTTCCCTGATGTGAAGATAACTAGAAGGTTTGCCTCAAGTGGTTAGCCTACGCTAAATTATGTTGAGGGGCTGTGGGTTGAACACCCTCGGGCCCTCAGTCCAGGTCAGTGGAGAGTAATGTAGTAAAAAGTGCACTTGGTATGCGTGCAGTCAGTGTGCATTAAGTGGTGTGTAGCTGCATACTAATGCAGGTGTGATGCAGTGATTTTGCGAGATCAATAGAATGTGTGCAGCAAAACCAATGGACTTGGGTATCTGCATTCTAGCAGCGCTGTGTTCGAGGATGAGACTCTGTGCAACCAGGCCGATAGCTGTGTTTAGGCCGATTTAATCAAGGGGTGTAGCTGCATTCTATTGTTTGTTGGTGCAGAGGAAAGAGTTAACAGTGGTGCGTTGGAGCGTCTGTGTGCCTTTCAGGGGGGACCTTGTTCCTGTTGAGATTGCAGTGCCTGTCGAGGGGGCGGTAGCCCCTTTGCGTTTAGGCTGTTAGGCTAAGGTCTTCCCTGTGTTATTGGGTGAAATGTTTTGCCGGAGACAGACGGGTGGCGATGGGCAGATCTGTCCCAGAACTGTTACTGTATAGGAGCTAGCAACATCCTTGGTCAGTAGTTCTGCTAAATAGATTCCCAATAGGTAGTTCTACTAAAACATTCCCAGATGGTATATAATTCTGCTCAGGATTTCCAGATGTGTAGGATTAGCAAGCAAGGGCTTTTCCTGGACTTCTAGCTGTTGGGAAAACCACAGCCCCAGAGTGACGGATGGAGAGGCCATGCTAGGCCCCATTGTGAGTGAAGCTGGCAAAATGTGGAGTTCTATTGAAATATAAAAGCCAGTACAAAACAGTTATTTAAACATGAGGCCTAGTGAATGAGCGAAAATGGGCCCCCCTCCATGTGCAAGTACTACAGCGGAAGAAATGAGAGACTCTCTGTACTAACATTGTCCAATGGATTCCAAAAAGACATGTGGCATTGCAGATGCAGACTTCATGTAAAAAGGGAAAATGCACACTTTGACACTCAAAACTGCAACAGTGCACATGGACAGAGAACATTGTAAACGCTGGGCGTTAGAAGCTAAAATGGAGGACCAATGCCTTACATTTAAGGACAAAAGTGAATGACCGACTGCACTTTCAGGAATAAAGAGTAATTTCAGCATAGGGAAAGGCCCATTTCATTGTGTGTAAACCTGATTTCTTATGTAAATTGGACAATACTCATGTAGGCATTGCTTAGAGGCTAGAAGAAGAAATGTACACAGATCAAATGCATTAATTGAAAGAGGACTAATCCAGATCAACATCCAGCTCCTCTCAAAACCAATGCTACACGAGATGACAATCCGAGTGTGTGCTCTTCAAAAGTCATCTAGAAAATCGTGTACTGTGGTCATTGCAGATGCCTTGGAGAATGCTTCCTACTCCCAGTCAGCAGAAGACTTTGGCGATTACTTTTGCAATGACAACAAAATTTGCATTTTTGATGTATTGCGCTTCAAACAGAAGACTTGTACAGCAGATCCCAGATTGGGCAAAGCAATCCCACAGCAGGTTGCTTTTGAAGAGAAGTATTCACAGGAACCTCGGTAGAGGGAGCATCGACCGGAGAAGACGAAGAAAAAATGTACATCCCAGTTGTCCATTGTACACAGAAAACCCTATGCACGCAAAATAAACATGCATTTAAATCTTTCTAAACCACAATGAGAAATAAGACTACAAAACCCAAATGCTTTGGATCCCCTCTTTCTCTACCTGAAGCCCTGCAATCCCCAATTCATCTTTTGTGCAGGAGATAAAACAACCACGGAAACTAGAAGGTGGGGTCAACTCAGGGCTTCATTTATGCTCACCTGATTAGCAGATCCGATTTAGGTAGACCCTCCCATCCCGCCCCTACCCCCACTACCGCATGGCATTCTATGGGTTCATGAGCGTAGACTGGGAAAGTTGGGTGGGGTCTTGGGGGAATAAAGCACCCCGATCAACATTCAGTAACAGAATTTGCTGCTCCATCACGGTCTACATTGCAGCGAGCGTGAAAATGGACTGACAAGTAGGTGGATGTTCATGCGAGTTTTTAAGAACAAGCTAGTCGCTGGAGAATGCCTTGGACTCACTGGTCACACTGGTAACTGCAGTTCTTGCCAGTGGCAAAGGTTTTTGTATGGTACGAAAATGTGTTTTTTTACCCAGAACTGGACCCCTTTAGAGCAGCATTTAGGGGCCTGCAAAGCAAGGCTATGCTGTTCTTTCTGCCAGTCAAGTCTTCGGCACCTGACCACACAAAACCCAAAAATGAAACAATCCACACCCGTCACACCACTTCCTCTGCCACTTTTAAAAAGCTCAAATACGCAGTTTGTACTTCAAGGACACTTCATAATATAAAAACAAGCATTGACAACGCCAACAGTTTGGCCTTTTGGGTAGGCAGGGGAAATGGACTTGCCAGGCACTGCCATAGTGGTATTAAAGGATAGTTCCGGGACTTTTTTTTTATTGTCCCTACGGGTCGGCCATGTGTTTGTAAGCATAAATCGGTAGATCGTAGGAAACTTTCCTATGGACCTTACCCGACTTTTCGCCCATTATCGCACTCGAAATCAGCCTCCATTTTGTGATAATCCTATCATTCCGCCGCATCGACCTGGCTCACCTGCCTTTGCGGCACTAAATCAAATCCCCCGCCCCTGAAACAGACTTTATCAAAACATTCATATTCCCCGCCTCTATCCGTGACGTGACTGAGCTGCGTAGGCAAACGCGCCCAGGCGTCTTCTACGCGACTCCACACAGACCCCGGAAATCAACACAGATCAGCTCACAATACAGCGCACCACAATTCGGAATATGAAACTGTACTTTGAAATCAAACCGCAAGATTGTAAATGTGGTAAAGTACATTTATTTGACATCAAATGTTTAGAGAATATTCAGCGATTTGCATTTTTATTTGCTCATGTTCCAAAAAGTTCGTATTGAGGAACGCGATGGTCCTTTGCTGTACACAGGGTCTTAGAGCATCTCACAATACAGCACCACAATTCGGAATGTGAAACCGTGGTTTAAAAGCAAACGGCAAGATTGTACATTTGGCAAAGTACGTTTATTGGACATCAAATGTTTAGAGAATATTCAGCGATTTGCATTTTTCTTTGCTCTCGATCCAAATTAGTTCGTCTTGAGGGAAGCGATGTTCGTGTGCAGTACACAGGGTGTTGGTTTACGATAAAAATAAGCTCTTCTGTCGCACTGATAATCGCATGGCTGTTCCAACAACGAGGCACTAGGCCACCACAACGGTAGGTATGTTGCATCTAACCGTTAGTACCGCGTAAGGGCATACTTGTACTTAGCGATCGTCCCATAAAATGGTCAGGGTGGTAACGTTGTTCACGCGGAGAAGCAACTGGCGGCTGTAGAAGCCGTCCGCCGGTGTCTGGTACTCGTGACACAGACAGTAGTGAATGATGTACCTAAAAACATAAAAAATGAAATTAGTCTCACCATCAGATCCTTATTAAAATTATTCATTTCATAGCGAGGACAGCGCTACTGGGTGTACACAAGTGTTTAAAGGCGTGGCGAGGCATGGAGGGGGGGGAGTGGAGTACAAGGTAAGTAGCATAAAATAATAAATAAATAGGGCCAGCTGGTGGCAAGTGCAAGGTAAGTGCAGAACAAGTGCTGGGAAGGGGGGGCTGTAGGATACTGAGACAGTCCCCCAGTGCAGGGGTTGACAGGGAGGCAGTGCAGGTGGAGAGTGGAAGGGCCCAGGACCGAGGTCGCAGACAGTGGACCAGTTGTAGCAGGGGAGAGGGAGAGAGAAAGCAGAAGCAAAGAGGAAGGTTTTGAGGTGCTTCAGTAAAAGAAGATGGTTCTCCTCCAGATAGTGCGCGGTAGAAAACACTATGCCACATAGAACGAACAAGTACAACTGAACCCGTCTTTAAAGCCACTGTATAGTAATGAAATTGCGGTATAAACTCATCAAAAGTTACTTACATTATATTTGCATTTTCCATTGTGTCTCTGTGTAGGGCAGACCCGAAACACCACTCCTTCTTTGCCGACGTTACTTCTTCTAATGAACGTGGCTCATCGTTTCGTTTCTGAAATTTTATTCATTATCTTTTCTTAGTCTTTCAGGATGGTCCCGGCCTGTCAAGGTCAAATCACAATAGAACCTTATATTGGGTCGTGGGCCTTTCCGCCACCCGAGCAAAACATCAAAGCAGCTGACCTTCACTTTGAGCGAGCACACATTTCTAGTTAGCTCCAGTTAGTGTAAGGGCATCTTGTCTGCGTGCCTTTTTTTTTATTGTCCCTATGGGTCGGCCATGTGTTTGTAATACGGAAACATTCTATAATTTTTGTAAAAATGATTTATATTACTGTTTGGTTTAATTGCAATGGGCCTGCAACATGAGGAGACTCGAGAGAACAGACAATCGAATTACAATCATTTAAACCGTGATGTGTATTTCTCAATGAGCTCTGCTTTAGGTGGACATGGAACAGAGGCAATGTTGGGTGGCAATGCAGTTGTCCCCTGCATAGGTTCGTTCACCACTCCATGTATGTGCCTATCGAGGACATCTACGATAAGTCTCTCAATAAACTCATATTGCATATCCTCAAACACTGGTTTGATCACCCATTGTTTACTTCTTTTAGTGAAGGCCTTATTGTAGCGAAGCGTCCCTAAAGTTCCGGTCGTCCTACTTTGTTGACGGCCAACATTATGGTTATGTGCCAAGACCGCTAGAAGAGTCCGATTTTTCATGCCTTCCATGCCAAAATGCAATCTTTTGGGCCTGTACTTTAGGCACATATTGTGGAACACCTCCAAATCTCCTGTGTGGCAGAATTCCGTGAGTCCCCTCAAATCTCTTGTTATAGTTTTATCAAATACAATCTTTTCAATGGCCTTGTGAGTGGGTGATGAAGGAATCAACCACTTCTTCTTCCGTGCCTCCTCTGTGGACAAATGGCCATGTTCACATTTGTGGAAATGCTCATTTGTCGACCATCGATGTACGTTGCTACAGTGCAACATTACTGACCGCCATTTTTCCAGTAGAATTTCCAACGACCCTTCACATGTTTTTGAGCTCCACCAAAGATGGTTGCTGATTGACTTGGACCACTGTGAAATACCTTGCATATCTTTTTTTTTCCTGCAGCCGACAATTTTTTATTGATTGTTTTTGCAAGATGCCATACGTCAAATTGGTGATTTATATTTTTGTACTCTTCTCTCATTGTCTTGGCAATTGAAACGTGTCTGTCCGTGGCTATCAGGTCGATCACCATTCCCCGCGATTGTAGTTCTTGCAATGATGCTACAAAGCCAACTTTCTCCATGGCCACTGAGGATGTACTTTGTGACACCTGCACGACCACCGAACTCACAATTTTCTTACTTTCCATGTCCTGAAAGTGGTAGGTGCAGTACTTGGCTGAAAATCCTGGACTGTCGCATTGTCCATCACCGGCTAGCCTGAAGCGTTTGCCCGCGAATGTACTTTCCATTGACATTTTTTCCATTCTCCAAGCTTCGCTGATGGCTGGAAATAGATAATCGGTTTGGTATTTGTAGAACTGACTTTTCGCAATGAAATGGATTCCCACAAACTGAAAGAAATACTGTAACTTTTTAAAACTTGAACCACTAAAAAGTGCGGCCGCTGCACAAAGTAGATTGCCTGCCGGCAGTTGCCCCAGCATGGGTTGTGCAGACCATGCGAACGGATGATATTGTGTACAGGTGGCATGTATTTTAAGGTTAGTGCCTCGAATTGCACGAGTCACATTAATCAATGGCTCCCCACATACTTCCCCACCAACCCAATGCCCACATTTCATCATCATAATAATATCCATCAAACAGCTATCGAATACAATGAATTTGGCCTCTTTCCTTATACTGTCACTCTGCATCCCAGCTGGTTCGGCCTGTAACGTTGAGGACATGTCACTCGCATGAAAGGTACAATCTCTGATATCGTCTTCCGCTATGCTGAGTGATATTGATGGTGTTTCATTGTCGTCCACTTCATTCTCTTCCATTGCAACATCTGTTCCTTGTCCGGAGATGGGAGAAAAAAACAATGTCTTCAACTTTCGCGTGCTCTTATTTTTTGCGGGTGTGGATTCTGTGAATTGATCTACGACTGCATCCAAACTACCAGGAGGACATTCACTATCAATGGCTGGTGGTGGTATAGCTCCGTTGTCAATCACTTCATATTCTTCCCATTGGCACGATGCATCTCCAGTCTCAAGTCCCTGCCAAAAGGTTTGACAAGCAACATCTCTCGTTCGCTTCACTGTCTGTGTAGATCTAGTTCTTACACCCACTCGCAACTAGAGGACAGATTAGAAAAGGGATGTTCAGTTTAAACACAACTTACAGTATTGAACTATTGACAGTGAAAGACAACATAATATAGTGAACAGGACACTAACCTTCTTTTGCTTTCTTTTCTTTGAAACTTTCTTTCCTCGAACTTCAACATCTGGACGCTGTTGCTCCGACTCGTGTGTGCATGTCTCCACTTCCTCTCGCGCTGCAACGACTATACTTTCATGATAAGCACATCCATCACTCACTGAGGCTCCATCGACTCGCTGAAACATAGAACTTTCATTAGTATGTATAATAATATTGAAAACACAAAATGTACTTGGGGACCAATACCCATACGTACATCTCAATAGCAAAACACGAATGAACGCATTGTGTAGAACATTCAAACGACAATAGTTCACGCATTGTTGATCTAGTTAGATTGAACTGTCAAGATCCATACCTCGGGCTCCGCATAGACTTCCATTGATGATATTATTGAAGATGACGCTTCAGCAACTCCCTGAAACACAGTAATTGCATTAGTATGGTTTTCTATTTTGTTAAAAAGAACATAAACTTTGTGCAGGCGTCAACAGCTCATCTAAATAGACCTGCACAATCTTTGATCAGTTGTCTAAAATAAATAATGGATATCTAAATATGATTCGATTTGCTCCATCGTTAGAAGTGTCACCACCCAGAGATCTGCATCAACTACTAGGGGTGATGTTCTTGTTGAAGAAGCTCCGTCAGCTCCCTGAAACATAGTACTTGCGTTAATAAAGAAGGAAGTATAGCGGATGTAATCACGTCATTTGATCTCGCTTGATCGATCTGTCAGTATCCATACCTCGAAATGCATAAGAACATCAAGGGACGCTGTAACTGCGGTGCACACTTCTGCAAGCTGTTGCGCCGACCCGTAACTGCACGCTCCCCCTTCTTCTTGGACTAATGCTCCATCGACTCCCTGAAACATAGGACTTTCATTAGTAATGAACACAATATTGAAAAAAGAAGACACATACGAGGGCGACGACAGAAGGACATATCAATGGCTAAAAACGAAAGAAACATTGTGTGTAACAATCACGCTACAAGAATGCAAGATCTGATGATCTCCATCGATGGAACTGTCCTGAAACGTACCTCGAGCATCTGAGTGACATCTACGGTTGTCGTCAATGCGTTGGACTCCTCAGCATCTCCCTGAAAGACAGTACTTGCATTATTTTGGATAACAATAATTATAACTGAAAACAAAGACTAGAGGACGAGTACTGTGGTGTACCATTAGGTAAAATAATTACACGATCAATTAAAACTATTGATTTACATGCCTAAAACAAGTCAGTGTCAGAATAGCTAAGTAAGATTACCCGATAGGCGCTTGAAGTGGCTGATGACTGCAATAACGACACGGATGGAGAATCTTCAGCCTTCATATTGAGTGGGTACATAAATGGGGAAATTATTGTTAGCTAATGCTACACACTACCGCAATGCCGAGAGATAAATACGTAAACTTGACTCACCAGTGGAGGGATGTGGACGAATAGAGTGGGAATAGCGGTTGAGAGCAATTTTCGCCTCGCTCGCGGTGTTTTCGTCCTTATTAGCAATGATGTGGAGTACATGTCTGGGCTAAAGTGCCTGCTGCAGATGCGGTATCGATCACCCCTCTTGTCCGCAAAGACTTCTAGGACTCTACTTTCTATCTCAGAGGCTGGATATCCGCAATATCGGACCCATTCTCTTATCTGATCTATTGTCTTAGGGAAAACATGCATTATAGTACCTTCAGATTTGTTATGGGTCTTCGAAGGGCAACCGCCAATGGAACAGGCAGGCATTATGGAAAGTTCTGAAAAGTAAAGATCAACAATTCTCTATGAATACCAATGTGTTAAAACATTAAATGACACATAAAAGGTTCAATGCAAGGTCCGTTTTGGTTCTTGGAACTATACATGTTATTCACATGCGGATAAGTATTTCAATAACTTTCAAAAAATAGAAAAAGTAATTTGACTAAACTCAGAACATGTGACTAGTTCCTTGCATGTACTGTCGTGAACGAAAAGAAAACATGGATGCAATTTGATGACTACTAGCAAATAGATATAAATTAAAAAATTGGACGCAAAATGATTATGGTACATGGACTTACCTTGACGAACAAACAGTTAGATGCAGGGATCAGAGTAGTTTCTTGTCGTAGAACAGGGAGCAGTTCACAGGTTGCAAACTGACGAGTTTGCTCAAAGTGGTCACGGAAGTTCACAGAGACGAAGAGCAGATAACCAGCACCTTCACGGGTTGACTAGCAAAGCGCAAAGAAGTTCTCATTAGAAATATGAAGTGGGTTATAAAGAATTCGAAACAGGGGTGTGTTTGTGAATGAATGACGTGTATATGTCGTGGCATTATGCGGTCTGCAGGGGGCCGTCCAGCGTGAGGGGGGATGCTTGGCAGGAGACACGGGGTCTGGAGGTAGACCTGGGAACAACAACCCATGCTCTATAGACCACTTTGAAGTGTACATGGTCTTTGGCACCTCTTGGCCTTTATCGCTCCCTGACAGCTCCACTTGCCAGCACAAGTACCCCGGTGCGAACTGCCTTTGATAGGGCGGGGGGGTGGATCGGGGCGGTGGTCGTGCAGACAAGACACAGGAAGACTCGTGAATGGAGACACACTTATGTGGATTGCAGGGGGCCGTCCAGCGTGAGGGGGGATGCTTGGCAGGAGACACGGGGTCTGGAGGTAGACATGGGAACAACAACCCATGCTCTATAGACCACTTTGAAGTGTACATGGTCTTTGGCACCTCTTGGCCTTTATCGCTCCCTGACAGCTCCACTTGCTAGCACAAGTACCCCGGTGCGAACTGCCTTTGATAGGGCGGGGGGGTGGATCGGGGCGGTGGTCGTGCAGACAAGACCCGTTTGCCGCAGGGCCTCACCAAGGAGAGGCCATCTAACTGAATGTAAGAGGATGGCTGCAGGATCTACTACATGGAATGCAGGGGGGTGAGTTTATAAATACCTCACCCTCCCAGGAGAATATACACTAGATTCATTTAAAAAATCAAAACAACCATTGTTAAAATATATGTTGGGCTTTATTTTAGATTTTAATTAAACATAAATAATAAACATTACACATTGTAAAGTTGAGGTTGCAGCACATCGAGGGAAAATCCGCGGTATTGTCCACTGTCACTGGGGAAATGTTGTCTAATGGCAAGTACCGCACAGGCAGGTATTACTCTCCGAACGCGGTGTCCGAGCCTCCCGTGAAGCCACCAAGTGAAGCAACGATAGGCCACCAGCCTGTACCACCTGTGAAAAAAAAAGATGCAAACTGTATTAAACTGACCAAACTTTCTTATCAATGTCGATTCAGGTAACACATGTCATTTTTCTTAGAAAAAAATTATATCTAGAAAATGCACTATATGGAACAAATTTACATGCGTTCGAATGATATGTAAATGTAATTTTATATGTGGGAGACGACCATGAAATAGTGGTGGCATCACTGACATCACAAACAGAGTATACTTACTCGTTACTCGGATTACGCGGACGAACAGTGCCGCGAAGTTCGTGCATAAGCACCATCATCATCCTCAACACGGTCCGTGAGAGGCAGGCTTCCCTGAACTCTGGCAGCTCGGTGATGCATTGCGGACTTTGCTCGCCTTCCTGCAGACTTTGCTCGCTTTCCGAAATGTAGGCCAAGCACCCGGAATTTTCACGGCAGCAGCAGTTCTCCTCCTCAGTTGGCATTAGCTCGCACCGATTGCACGTGCACCAGGTGGAGACGCCGTCCATGCGACATGGTCCAGGCTCTTCATCCGTTGACTGGTCCTCCCAACTGCCGTCCGAATCCCCATCGTTTTCGCGTGCTTGACTTTCCAGTAGTTCTTCCTCGGTGTACTCGGGCTCGTACATATACGGCATTATTGTGGCCATTGTGCGGTAAAGATAGTAAAATAATTTTCAGAGATGGTACAGGTGTTCACACGGGCTACAAGCGGCGAAGGTAGCTGACCAGAGCACTGAAACGAGTCACAGAATACTCAAAGTAACACAGAGAGAGGAATGGAATCGAAAATCTGCTGCTGTGTGTTGTGAAACGGTCTGTTTATACTTATTGGGGAAAGAGGCGTCCTGCCATTTCCATGGCAACACGTCAATAGCTGAGGCGCAGCGATTGTTGACACGAGACGTGCTTGAAATGGGCAGTACGCGTCTGCTGATGTCAGGCTCAGGGGCGGGGGATTTGATTTAGTGCCGCAAAGGCAGGTGAGCCAGGTCGATGCGGCGGAATGATAGGATTATCACAAAATGGAGGCTGATTTCGAGTGCGATAATGGGCGAAAAGTCGGGTAAGGTCCATAGGAAAGTTTCCTACGATCTACCGATTTATGCTTACAAACACATGGCCGACCCGTAGGGACAATAAAAAAAAAGTCCCGGAACTCTCCTTTAACTAACCATTGATAGTAGCAGGTGCAAAAGAGTGCCAATACCGGGGCATATTATAGCAGTGCCCAGAAACAAACTAGTACTTCTACACATGCAAAAGTGCTGGCTATGCCAATGCTTGTTTTCAACACGACTTCAGTGAAGGACACAATGCTTATAGATAGTGTCTGAAGGAAGACCTGGTCAAGACATTTTTATTACACCAGTAGCACATTTACAGCTCCAATTAAGTCATTACCTGTCAGAAGACTGCTTTGAAAAAACACACTGGCAGGCACTTCAAGCGCAAAGTTTGATGGTAAGCCTTGATTAAAGTGGACTCAGAGTTGCCATGAGGAAGGGTGTTGGAACTGGGTGGGAATGGCCATGGCCAGACAATGGGTGGGCAAATAACCAAACGCGTACAAGCTGTGCGTCTACATTCAATGCAATGTAGTGCTGCTAGTTGTGGGGTACATTTATCTGCCCAGCAGAACTAAGCTAGATCACCAAATCACATCTCAGCAGTCCCCGGCAGAATGGCTGTGCTGGCTCTGATGAGCACTATCGCCTTGCATTATAAATGCGCTTTGCAGTCACCAAAATAATGGCTGCGATGTCTTACCAGCCGCACATGGGGCCAGATGAAACCGAACACCAAGAATTGCTGCCAGTATTTTCTTCATTTTCACCAGAGAAAATAAGTCAAAGGCAGCGTTGCTATGCTGCTAGCTCAAAAACTTTTCACTGAAAAAGAAAATATTCTGCCTTTTAAAATGACTGTGCCCTGATGCCCTTCTTTCATCTGTTCAACAGTACAAAGTTCTGATCCAGTAAGACCCAGCTAGGTCCATCCATAATCAGTTTGTGCTCCAGAAAAAAGGGAGCATTTCTCATTGAATCACAGGCTGTGCCACGAAAGATCTGTGAAATAAAGAACGTACTTTTGCAACATAATATCACAGATAAACTCTTTACAGAAAGACTTCTCCCTCTCCTAGCTCATGTCAGTTTCAAAGGACTTTTATTTGAAAAGATGCCTGTGCATTAGAAACATGACTGGGGCTTTGGAACGGTTCAGAACATGGAGAGGAAGGCCGCATTGTAAAGTGACAGGTGTAAAATGGTGCTTTTTACAAACAAGAAAATATCTGTTTAAAGTTAAATGTTGAATTAAGGCCCCGTCCTTGCATAGAAATGTGATGGGGGATTAAAACATATATAGGATATTTAATTCCAACAGTCTTGCTTTCTGAATCAGGAATAAAAAAAAAAAATAAAAAAAAAAAAAAAGGGGCTGTGAAGAAAGCAAGAAACAGGTTTGACAGGTCCTGGCTTCAGAGAGCCCTGCCTTTCCCCCGACTACATGATCTACCCCCCCTCCCCCCCAAGTGGACCAGCATCTGGGGCATATGAATAGACAAGGGTTAAGCATCTCGCATCCTCAGACATTGCGGAAGTGCTCCAGCCTGGGATAAACGATTTCCAGGACACAGGTGTGGCTTTCTGGTAGCACCTCCCCTCAAATGCAACTCCATGGGAATACTGGACTCGGGGTGGCTAGAGCCCGACATCTGGCTGTGGGTTGGGAACAATGCCATTATTTGGAAGGCAAAGCCGGCCCATTTGGGGCAAAAGACTGTTCTTATTGAAAAAAAATGTAGGACTTATTTCTGCAACCGGACAACCCAGTAGTGCAAAAGTTTAAATGTAATTTTTGTGCCATCAAAACAAGACATTGGAGCTTTCCCTCGCATGTAGGGATGCAAACGGCAGGAAAATGTAATTGGGGAAAGTATACTTGGTGCAACTTTGAAATGTTATGCAAACATGCTCTATGATAATATGTACACATTTAAAAAAATGTAGAATTTTAGTTGAAATATTTACCACCAAAAATTGTGAAAGATTATTAGAACTAAAGAACATAGTATAAACGTGGGAATTGGAATGACAGGTTCAGGGTAAAATATGGAATCTGCCTAAGTGATTTTCAAAAGTGCCACAACTGTAAAAATGTGCAATTTATGTCATAACTGATTTTGGCAAAAATAACTGTGGGAGGGGCCCTGGGCATTTTAAGCATACACCATAAAACTGATGTCATGTCCCTGAAGTCCAGCTGGCTGACAGGAAGGTAGTGACTGCCACCCCTGACCAATCCAGTTGTTAGAGGCATGTTCCACCAGAGCCTGCCCCCATAGTATAATCATGTGATGTCATCCGTCTTACATAAAAAAGCTATATAACCCGACGGACTCTCCTGACATGCGCTGCAACATCTCCAGAGATCCAGACATTACTACTCACCCTGCAGATTCCACTTCCAGGAAAGGGATAGCTGATCCAGACCTTCCTATCCAGGCAGAACCACCCTTCAGAACTAAACCCCACAAGAAAATCCCACTAATACAGGGAGAAAGGGGAAAGGTGGCTGAATCCTCACTGGGATTATCTAGCGCCATCTGCTCGCCCGGCTATCTGCTTTATCCAGGTGATGCACCTTGTTATTGAGACCAGACCGCGGTGGCCAGCTGTCCCCTTCTAAGAGAGACCGCCGCTATGCCGTGACCAGAAACCCGGTTGGCGGTCCCAACTTAAGTGCTGATATCACCCCATAGCAAAACATAGCATATCCCATTCTGATACTTTGCCCTTGTTCCACCAGATCATTATTAATCGTGAAAATACTGTGGCAACTTATTAAAATAGTCAGAATCCTCTGCGCATCCCGTTTTTGATCTCCATGTGTTAGCGTAATTCCCCCCCCCACCCATTTTACAATCCATTGTATAAATCCTTAGTCATATTTTGAATAACTTAATCCCCATATAGAGCTGAATGCTGTTTGAACAGGTTAACTTTGCAAATTAACCTTAGAGCGTATTGTGTCTTTCCTTAACAATCTAGTCACTAAAATATAGTTTAAGTGAAACGTTTCCTTTCCAAATCGATTTTCCTTGTCCACTTCTTTCATTTTTAAAATGAAAAAATGTCCTTTCATGTTAAGAATCTCATCCAGTCATTCAGAGTTACCCTTTCACTTTCATACTATCCTGGTGATGTGCCTTTGTCCCTCAGCATAAAAACCGCATTCCGGTTTTGTCTGTTTCACCTGTTTTTAAAGCTGTTTTGACATTTAAACCCTTGAAAATTAGCAAATGCATTTTCTCCACGTGTGATTTTGCTGCACTGTGTGTTCCTTCCAAAACATTTTTCTGAATCATATGACCGTTGCTAGTACATTGTTTTGTAGTTTACAAGTGTTCTGACTTCTTTGGTACAGCCATACTAATTTCTACTTTATGCATTCAACTGCACATGTAAAACAAAATGTACTAATTCTGAGTGCTATTTTGTGCAATTGCAAAGGTGTTGCCCTCCCATTTCGTGGAGGAAGGTCGGATTTTACTTCCGTTTGCTGCCCATCATACCCGACTCCTTGCTACTCCTTTCTATTCACCCAAAGTTCAGTTAATCAGAGTTTGAGGGAGCGTTGCAGGGGGGTTGAGGAGGGGGGGGGGATCTTAACTGCGGTGCCATCTACTCAAAAGTAATACTGCTCCCATTCATTTGTGCTTTGTATAGGTTATATATACGGAGGTCAAACTAAGTGCATTCCATCATTTTACAGTGTAAATGATCACCCCACTGGTGATTGCTGCCCAATATTAAATGTGGGATTTTGATGGAAATTTAAAAATAAATATTGTATTACCACCCGCCGGCCTGGTTCATGGACCATTGAGGCCCGGGGTATTGGCAACAGGGGTGTGGAACGGGTTAGGTGCCATCTCAATCTGCATTCTTAGTAAATAAAGTTAAAGTGTTTTAATTGTGTGCTGTAGCCTAGGCCGGTATCAAGAATCCTGGTCTGGTGTGTGACGCCCCATTAGAATCCTTTAAGTACCACCCAATACCCCAAACTCAAAATCCAAATACATGGAAATGTCTATGGGCGGAAGGAATGTGCCAGCAAACCATGGGCTGCATTCTCAGCAGGGAATTTACTGACAGCCTGCCACTGTCAGACAGGGGAGGTCTGCCTCAGGTGTGGTATGATGCAGCAACATAAAACATACCTGTGCATCACACAACGCTTGTGTACAGGCGGAGCATGCATGCAGAGATTATGGACCAAAAAAATTAAGTGCATAAATAAACTACGCTGTGTACGCGTGGAGCAACGTCCATTTCAAAAAAAGGGTAGAAAAAGAGGCAGCTGCCATGGGAATTTGTATTGGCAGGTAGACTCCGCTTTTGCGGCGAGGCAAGTATACATCATTCCTATAAAACCAAGGAATTATTGCGAGTGGTCAGGGGTGTTGTGCTCCACCCTAAAGGGTTTCCGCGCACGCTAGCGCTCTGAATGATACGCGGGAGCCGGGGTCATATGCAACCTTCTTTATTAACATGTCGGGGGGGGGAACTGCCGAAACCCTTGCCTCGTCCCTCCCCTTAGGTCACATCCGGGACGTCGTGTCCTTGGGCCTCAATGGAGACCCGCCCACACAACGATGTGGGCTATCTGACATCCCCCCCCCCCTTTTTAACATGCGAGTCCCATGGCTTTTACTCTCACCCCATTTCCTCCATGAGTCGAGTTGGCTTCATGCGGCTCCTCTGGGGTCGCCTCGCCTTACTTGGGGGTTGGTCTGTCCATGGCGGCGGGGGGGGGGGTAGGGTGTGTGCTTCACCTCCTCACTCTTCCCCATCTCCTTGGTACACTTCTTCTTGTGGCCCGTTATCTTAGCTGTCTGTCCATAGACCGTTAATCTCCCTGTGTCGGTATGACACGCTTAAAGTGCGAGCTGTTCCTGGTCACCACTGAGCAGTCATTCCTTTGTGAGTTATGAGGGGGGTGGAGGCGAAAGTGGCTTCTTCCTTCCGATTCTTTGGTTGCCTGAGCCACACTTCGTCACCTGGTTGCATTATGCTTTCGCGAGCTCTTCTTTTCCTGTCTGTGACCTCCTTTGTCTTTGCTTTCCTCGCGGTGTCATTTGCTTTCGCTTCTTGTTCCAGCGGCGTCAGTTCTTGGGGCCTTGGGTCCTCAGGCAGCCTCGTGGTGATTGGCCTCCGGAACAGCAGGTCTGCTGGGCACACTCCTGTCGTGCTGTGGGGCGTGTGCCTGTACTCAGAGTAGTTGATTGAGGGCCTGCTCAAAGGGCTTGTTTTGAACATAGGCGATTTGTAAAGTTCTCTTTATGTTGGCCATGAACCTTTCGACCATGCCGTTGGCCTGGGGCCATCGGGGGGCGGGGGTTATTCGTCGATGTTGGAACCCCATGTACTCTGCAAATTTCTGGAAGTCCTGGCTTATGAATGTAGGGCCGCTATCCGACTTTATGATCTTGGGGATGCCATAAGCAGAGAGCATCCTTTTGAGTGCTGGGATGACACTCGATGTTGCACTGCTTTCCACTATCTGAGCATCCGGGTATCTCGAGTGTTCATCCATGAGTATGACCACGTGTGTCCCGTTGCTCAGTGGTCCAAACAGGTCTAGCGCTAGCTCCTCCCACACTTTGTTCGGCAGCGGTGATGTCTGTAAGGTGTTTGGATGTGGCAGTGGCGCCACTTGTGCACAGAAGTGGCAGCTTCCTACGATGGTATCTACCAGGCGGTCAAGCTGCAGGAACCAGGCTTTCTGGCGAAGGAGGCGCTTCGTGGCGACTCCTCCTGTGTCCTTCGTGGGCCAGGTGTACTATCCTCTCCCGGAGTGTTCTCGGGATGATGACTTTGCAGCCCTTTAGTATTACATTGTCCTCTACCACCGTTAGTTCCTCCTGGACTTGGTCAAGCGACTTGACGTCCTCTCGTGTTTTCTCCGATTCTCCTCTGGCCTGTTGCCTCATGAGGGTTGTCTTGTCTGTTTTTAAGCAGTGTCTTGTGATTCGAAGTGCCGGATCCACCTCCGACTGCACCGACAGTTCAGTCCATCCTACTGGTAGCGGTTGTAGGTGATGTATGATGTAGTTTATGTATGCGTCCGCTATGGATGGTTGAGACGCGGTAGTGGATATGGGGTGGCGGGAGAGATAATCTGCGGGCGGTGTAGTGTTCGGAATCTGTAGTCCTGCAGGCGCAGACCCCATCTGGCTATTCTAGGCGACATCCTGGCTTTCGGGCTCCCATATATGGCGAGTAATACCTGGTGATCGGTGATAATGGTGAATTCCTTGCCGAACAGAAAGAGATGGAAGTATTCGCAAGCCCAGACTACCGCCAGGCTTTCTTTTTCTGCTTGCGAGTATGCCTGCTCCGCGATTGTCAAGCTTCGGCTGGCATACGCCACTATGTGGGTGATGTGTGGTTCTCTGGGGTCTTTTTTTTGTCAGTATGGCGCCGAGTCCCACAGGGCTGGCGTCTACGATCAGCTCAGCGTCGCGGCTGGCATCAAAGTATGCCATGTCTTCAGCTTGTGATATGGCTTTCCGTATGGCCTCAAATGCATTTTGGCACTCCTCCGACCATATGAATGGTGAGTCCTTGCGAGTGAGAAGGCGTAATGGGTTACGGACTGTGGCGTAGTCTTTCAGGTATCTGGAGCAGTAACTGGCTAGGCCTAGAAATGACCTCAGGTCCGTGGTGTTCACGGGGTGCGTGGCTGAATTGAGAGCCTCTACTTTTTCCCATAACAGGTCTCATGCCTTTGTCCGAGAAGATGTGTCCGAAAAATCGCAGAGAGCCTTTCGAAAATTCGCACTTCGATTTATTCAATGTTAACCCTGCGTCATTCAGACCCCGACACACCCTGTGGAGTGCTAAATCATGTTCTTCCTGTGACTTGCCATACACTAAGACGTCATCTGAATAATTTAAACAGTTAGGCACGTGTCTGATCACCTTGTGAATCTCCTCCTGGAAAATTTCGGCAGCGGAGGATATGCCAAAACTGAGTCTTTTGTACTGAAAAAAGCCCGAGGTAGGTAACAAACCTGATATCAGGATTCAGGCGCAATTTCAATCTGGTGATAGACTTTTGTAAGGTCCAATTTTGAGAAAACCCTTGCATCGTGAAGAAGATGGATCATATCAGTGATCCTGGGCGCCTGATGCCTCTCTTTCAAAGGCGGTGTTGGCTCTGCGCATGTCTACGCACAGGCGTATGGATCCCTCAGGTGATTTCTTGGGGACGATCGGGGATACCCATGGTGTGGGACCCAACACGGGTTCGATGACGTTCATTTTGATGAGTTTATCCAGTTCCTCTTCCACCTGGCTCTGGATATTGAATGGAATCCCTCGATAATGTTGGGCCACCGGTTTAACATGAGGATTTATGTGAAGATGTACCTTTCTGTCCCACAGTTTGCCGAGGCCAGTGAAGAGCTTTGGGAATGATTGTTCAATTGTGTCCGGTTTGGCAAGTACTTGTGCGCCATCAGCTGGTATAAGATGTGCACCAGTCCCATGTCTACCGTGGTCCAGAAGCTCAGTATGCATCCGCTGTTAGCTTCAGTTTTCAGGATATATAAAAAGGGACCTTTGCTGTGTGTTCTTAGTGAGTGCACCAGGCTGTGATCATGCCTTTGCACGGCAGAGGGGTCGTGGAGCCATAGGGATATAGGTCTACTGTGGCTTTCTTGATCTTGGGCTGCGGTGCCAGGGATTGGTATGCTCTTTTCGCTGATATTGACCGTCGCTCCGGTGTCTATCAGAAACTTTAGTGGGGTGTCGTTCACCTGAAGTGTTAGTATGGGACTGTGTTGGGTGGCAGCCGTGTTGTCTTTTAAAGCCCACACATACCCTTTTCTCCTTTGATCATCCTCTGATGATGGGGTGTCACTGCTGGTGGGGGACCAGGTTTCAACGTACCTTATAAACCTCCTTCTGTGTGAGCGTCTTGTATCTTCCGACGAGCGTTTATCTTCACAAGTGTATCGGCTTTTGCGGTCACTATCCTCTTTTCTGGTGCGTCTCCTTTCGCTGTCCCCCAGGGATCTAGGCGGACTCTGGCGAGCGTATCGGCGCCTGTCTTGATTACGATGTTTGGTTGACTTGTGTGTTGGTGCGTTCTTGCACATGGCCCATTCCTCCACATGCAGCGCATTTTTGTCCTATGGCTGGGCATTCCCCCATGTGTGGGTACTCGTATCCGCATTTGTAGCACGTGGCTTTGAGGTGTTTATTTCCTTGAGTGGGGTGCGAGTACAATTTGTTGACCGAGTCAGTGTTTTCACTGGGTTGTTGTATAGACTCCTTTCCCAGACTGTCCAGTTGGGAGTCAACTGCAGCACCCATGCGGGCTAGAGCTAAGATTTCTTCCAGGGACTTTTGTTTCTGTAGGAGTTGCTTACGAAATGGTTGCGAGAGGCACCCTGCAATTACTTGTGACCTGAGCGCCTCTTCATTAGAGTATCTATGGAATTCACAGTGTTTCAGTTTGATGCGGAGGCGCATCACAAAATTGTTTGACTCGCCCTTTTCTGGTCTGGTTGTATGAAATGTGGCGTTCATAGTCTACGTTAGTATGCGGTGGAAAATATTCTGATAGGTTGGCGTGCAGTTTCCCGTATGTGACTGTGTCCACGTTTAGTAATTCCCCCGCAATGTCTCTTACGGTCGGTCCCACTGCCATGAATAATGTGTTTTTCAGTCTCGTGTCATCTGTTAGTCCTACGGCACCAGTGTAGAACTTGAAGTCTCGGAGCCATATGTTCCATATGGGTCCTAAATTTGAGGTATCACGTATTTGAAAGGGGTTTGGCATGTGCATGACTTGGGATGCACCTCCCTCGTTTTGTGTATGTTGGTTGTTGTCGTCGTGTGCTGCGTCGACTCCTGACGATGCTGTTGCCGC
The DNA here is from genome assembly GCF_040938575.1 of Ambystoma mexicanum. NCBI lineage: Eukaryota > Metazoa > Chordata > Amphibia > Caudata > Ambystomatidae > Ambystoma > Ambystoma mexicanum. Next base: position 763,830,641 of record NC_090937.1, on the reverse strand, counting down.
CATTCCCGCCCCTCCTGAGGATGAGGCTGTGGTGCTCGCCGAATCCGACATGTCTGACGATGTCGTGGGCCTGTGTGCAGGTGGGTGGCTGTGATGCTGGAAAGCGTATTCCTGTGAGGCGTGTGATGGCACTTGATGCTCGAGGTTTATTTCCACCTCCTGATCACACGTGGGGCGAAATGTCCGCGATTTTAGAGCTCCAACTTGAGCGTTGTACAGGGGGATGCTTACCCTCGCACTGCTGTCAGGCTTTGGTGTGGCCCCAGTTCCTGGAGCCCGCCCTGCGCCGCGTCGTACTGGGGCGTGGGCGCCGTACTCCTCGACGTGGAAGTTAGGGTGGGGTACTCCAGAGCCCTTCCTCTGGGCTCTGTGTCTCCTCGCTGGGTCCCCCGGGTGCGTGAGCTCCACCTCCACTGTCAGGGAGGCAGGCGCGAGACTCCTAGGCACCTTTCCAGGGTCCGCTGCCTCGCCGGAGGCGGGGCAGCGCTCTTGCAGCTTTCCATGTCCGAGGCACGCCGACGCGCTATACTGCTCGGCTGCAGACCTCGTCACGGAGTCAGCGGGGCCCGTACCCGCTCTTCGCCAATGTTGTGCTCCACCCTAAAGGGTTTCCACGCGCGCACGCTAGCGCTCTGAATGATACGCGGGAGCCGGGGTCATATGCAACCTTCTTTATTAACATGTCGGCGGGAACTGCCGAAACCCTTGCCTCGTCCCTCCCCTTACGCCACGTCCGGGACGTCGTGTCCTTGGGCCTCAACGGAGAGCCGCCCACACAACGATGTGGGCTATCTGACAAGGGTTTGCTTGAAAACAAGTTGTAAGACACAAGCAAGGACGATACGGTCTGCATTGCTTTGTCCGTGTAGCAATGAAAGCAAAACAGAGTTATTCTGGCCCACACCATTCACAGCAGGACCAGGCAAAAGCATAACTCAAGAGCGTGTGGAATCTTTGACAGCGTCATACGGTCGACGCGTCCATGGCTATGATACTGGACATTTCATATCGCAATTTTGCGTATGAAATACGAGCCAGGAATTGAATGCTGTAATTATAAAAAAATAAATAAATAATTGTACAAAAATTGTCTAAAACGTAGAAGGGTGAAATACAACTGCAGAAGTTAGGGCACACCCAACTTATACAGGACTAAAGTGGGAGCCCCCGTGCGAACCCCCTCAGTCGCCATCTATTTGCTAAACACATGCAGACTGCTCTTGGTTGTAGAACGGGCAGGCACACTTATTTGCCTGGCTTATTTTCAAATTTGCTTGCAGTGCATAGGTCGAGAATCCTGGCAAACAAAGGGCAACATAAAAACTAACAGTAAAAGGCAGCTATTGCTCTGGCAAACTTCTGGTTTATCAATCACATAACTATGCCTTACTCAAACTCTGCTCCAAAACAGAATCCGGTTGGCATCTCCCACATCACCCGTTCGACCAGCATCTTAGAATCTCAAAGGAAAATCCTGAGCACGCCCGCTACTCTACACCCATATTCAACCGAAATGGCTTAAAACACCATAGCAACAAAAGTGTGTAGATTATTATGGATAACTTCGTGCCGAAACCCATCCAGTTGCTAAGCACCAACTACAAAGGGGCTTTGTGGTGTTGACATTAAAGTCTGCCACTTGCACACCCTCCAACTTTATTGAAGTATTCATTTTTATACACACTCTTGACCAGGGAGCTCTTGGCACAGCTTTGGCAGTCGAAGAATTAACATATGCAGAGCCCAATCAATAGTTGCGACTGCTGTCGCTGTTGGAATATGGGAAGAAACGTAAAAGAAAATGGAGATGAGGCGAATACGATTTGCAGTAATAGGAAAATCCTTTAATCCAATAAAAGGTATTGATGGAATGTCATATGAAAAGTTTTATATATGCAAGTTTATACATTCGAGAAATGTCTCCTTTAAAAAAATCTTTATGTGCTTAGAGTTTTTTTAAATTAAACTAAATGCACAATATCGGTTTTGGCCTAGGTAACAGCGTACAGAGATGCACGGGTAAATACGCCACCAAGGTTCCAGGATTGGGCAACCTCAAGCCCCTAAGGCATCCAACATTACTTGGAGTACCAACTCACAATTACCATTACCTGCCATGAAATAAAACCCAACATTCAAAACACCTTAGGGCACATCAGTCTCTCCCCTTCTGCAGGACTATCCCCCTAACACGAGTGAGATCACAAACACTCTTCCACTGCTACACATCCCTTCCAGTGTTCATAGCATCGCCGTCCCGTTTTCCCATCCAGCAGGTGGTCTGGACAACCCTGGCGGGGCACAGTATGCCAGTCCACGGGTATATGCAAGCCCAGGTTGCACCCATAGCGAGCACAAACTGGGAGGGGCTGCACATCCTAGTTGTAGCTCAGCAGAGCCCCACTTTCAGTGTTGTTTAAAGAGCAGCTGCTGGAAATTAGGCCAGCCAGAAGGAAGCAGAACCTGGTGAATTTAAAGGGGGAGACATCACTCCTTTGTCTCATTCCTCAAGCAGTAGGACACAGCATGTGCAGCAGGAGCCAGCCACGAGTTATAGGGCAATCACAAGTGAATAGACTGATTGGTCCAACACCCTGTATTCATATTAGGGCCGGTACGGTGGCCTGCAGGTTAAAACACCACTGCGCTCAAACCCATAGAGGGGGCCGTTGAGAGCCACTGATCAACTGCCGAAATGGTCCGCTACCAGGGCATGATTGGTCACATGGACTACAAGCGACCTATGAGATGGAAACAAATAACACAAGTAGCCCGTACGCGAAGGCCTTCACCCAGAAGCAATTTGTGGCATAATCGGCTTCTCTTAAAGAATCCAGCACGAATTATGAATGGAACGCCCATAAGACCACTGTAGCCACCGTTTGCCAGCCTGGTCAGTGCAAAGGTGTAGTCTTCCCTTCCCCAAAGCAGAGACAGTTTATGTAAACACCACCTCCACCCCCCCGTCCCACTGGGTACAAGGGGCAATGCCGTTGCTAAATAAAAAGGTCTGATCGCAGGAGATCAGTAGCTCCCAGAGTACTTAGATTATCAACTGGACAGACACCAGAGTGAATTTTATGGGGATCCAACAGGGACCCCTCATTTATAAGACCACTTCTTTAAACCTTTCCTAGGATTCCCCTGGCGTCCTGCTACGTAATTTCACCCTTACATGAAGGGGTCTCAGAGACCCTCATGGTGAATGAGGGAACAGACCCCTTACCTACCTACACTCGGGTACCACCCACATGAAAGGCCAGAGGATGGCCTCTGTTGGGGGGGGGTCCCATCTCAAGGAGGCTGCCACTATCTCACTACTTCGCCCCAGGGTACCTCCCCCCTCTAGCCTCGATATCTAGTTAGTGTTATTAAGAATATCCTACCTATTACATGTGTTACAACTAAGGTCTCGGCAGTCCGACAGCATTATGTTGGCGATTAGGCGCAGTATAAGGCCATGGTCGGCTCTAGGGCACTAGAAATAAGCGTCCAACAAAAGTGCATTGGCCTTTTCATCTCCTCCACAAGCACTGCATGAAACACCTGCAGAAGTAAAGAAAAGCATGCATTTCCCTAAGCGACTGGGTTACATCTCTCGCCGTGGTGCATTTGACCCTATTTGCAGCTCTGTGTGCAAGTTTAGAGACGCTGCCAACCTCTGGATTATCCGAGCTGAAGTACAATAGTGGTTACTTTGAATCGGAGGAAATCGAGCACGCCCCCTCTGCACCTTCAGAAACGTTCCCATTGCCAGGGACAGAAAGGTAAATATTTACCAACGAGGAATGGCGCACTCGCCCAACACTGGCTTTTCGTCCGCCTCATGCCTTTAGTTAAAGCACATCTCCTATAGCCCCTCAATTCCAAAGTGTTGATCTTTGCAAATACAGGTTACGGTTTGCTTCTGGATCCGGGAGGTAAACTAGACACTAAAAAGTTGAGGTTGTAACTTCTTTAAAAGGGTGCATCTCCCACCGTTTTAAGAAAGGCGCTGGGCAGGAAGCCAGGGCGTCAGAATTTCTATGGGGCAGACGACAGACTGGACAAGCCACCCCATTAGTCTGCCATCCGCCTCCCCTTGCCACAGCTCCCAGACAGCTGAGCAAACTCAGGGATTGTTAGGTAAAGAGACATGACGGGGTCACACGGACAGTAAATCACTGCGAATTAGATGGCACTGGTGAACTCCTGACTCCCACGGCTGAGCACAACCCAAACGTCCCTCAAAGTATCACCATTGTTGGGTATATTTCAGTCAGACTCGGAAGTGGGCCAATAACTATGAACCCGATTATGTGCCCGCAGCATAGTGGGCACAAGGTGGCGATAGGCACATAGCTGCGGCCCAGCGTGTCCGCAGCAGAGCCAAAAATAGGACAACGCTAGAAGAGACTGCAGGGAATTTAAGCAAGGAATTATTCCTGCTGTGCGCAGAGACAGCTTCGCTCCCCAACACGGACCTGCAAGGCAGCGGCGAAGAACATCCAATCTCCGACCATTGCTTCCCCAAGCAGATGGGCTAATGCACTCGTGTTACCAATTAACAGGGGAGGGCCCAGTCGCTTCCCTCCGACACAAAAGAGTAAACAATAATTAAAGGGGTCACGTCTTTTATGGCCTGCTCATTTACTGACACTGCAGGCTTAAAGGGATGGGTATGTGTGTATGTTGGGGAGGGGAGATGTAATAGGGTGACATGTTCTTTGAATGTTAACCTCAACTCAAACAAGACTGACACAAATGCAGTGAAGGGAGTTTAAGGCGGTGCAAACAGAAGATCCGGCTCGCCCTTCTGAACAGACTACACCTGTTATGGGTGACCCTCCCGTGAGGCAGAACGGCTGCAGACCCCAGAAGAGGACGGTCTGAGCCCGTGTCTCATTTAATGATGTAGGCCGCAGGCCTACACGTGGTAGGTACAGGCCTGCAGACCCCGATGCTGTGGGACTCTCGTGCCAGGACAGTGGCAGAGATCTGCATGGTCAAGGGCCTGGCCGGCTGTGCCCCCCACCCCTGATGGCGCCAATGTTCCATAGCGCCAAGGGGCCTGCCGGATGTCCAGGGCAGGCCCCTGACCCCCACAGGCACTGGGCCTGTCGTGTGCTGAAGGTATCAGCACCCGGGGGCGCCTGCCGGATGTCCATGGCAGGCAACACCCAACAACTGCACACACCTCCCACTGCGGCCCGAAGCATCGCCCATGATCCAGTTTCAGTACTCCTGGATCTGAAAAGTTTGGGCAACACGTCAGACTTACTGAAGGGAATGGCCTACCTCGATTCCAAAAGGCAGCTAACCCAAGAGGCCAGGGTATCCAGCTCCAGGCGCCATCTGATCTGCCTGTTGGGCTTGCTTAAGTGTGCTCACTTCACCCTCTTCTTCGATTCAGCAACCAAAACAGCCGCCACACACCCGGACAACTCCTCAAGCGTAGTAGGAAAAAAAAAAACAAAAACAAAAAAAAAAAAGAAAGCGATGGAAGATGGTGGTGTACACCTTCAAGCAGTGCTGGAGGGGGTGGCCCAGGCCGGATCGCAACACAGTAGCTATTCGCAGCCTGGTAATTTGTATAAAAGCAAAGAGCATTATGGGAAGATAATGCCCACATTTCAAGAAAACCTTTTGAGCAAATATTGAAGTTAAGACTATGGTTTTCATTGGTCACAACACTCACCCTAATCCAAAAGGTCTGTAAATTAAAGGATAACAGTTTGGAAAGCTGCAACACGTACATCTGAAAATCTCCCGCTTGTTGAAACGTGGCTTGCTCGTGCATGCAATAATTGTGCTACGGCACAGATCTCGCCGAGTGTGTCCTACGCTAGCCCCGGGGCCAGATGTTCTGGAGCAGAGTTATCACATGGACGAGCAACCTGCTCTTCGACGAGCAGGCCCTTTCAGCAGACTGGTAGAAGAGAGGTCTGCTCAATGAAGTGCAGATTGAAGCAGGTATCGCACGGGTGCGAGCAAACAGATCCGGGAATGTCCTGCACTGCCTCGGGGTCTGGGTACAGGGCAGTGCTCCAACAAGGAGAGAGGCGCCCAGTCGTTTTCCTGCGCTGTACACAAGAGACCCTACCACTTCTATGCTAGGAAAATCGGACCCCCGTAAGATTTGATGAAGGAAAACTGATGAATTGTCCAAACTGACGTTTCAAATCAGTTCTTGTAGCCAGCTTCTTTCCGAGTGCTGCCTCCTCTCCATTAGAGACGCGGCGTTCTCCGTGTTCGAGCAGAGGATGGCACAGACGCATAGCCAGGATGGTCTACAGTGGGGCATGAAGATCATGTAGTTGAGCCCACCGCACTGACGATTAATATCTGTAAAGACCCACAGAGCGCTGAGTATTTACAGACTTTTGGGTGGGCATTGCCCGCTCAGGCCCAGCCCTGTCTACACCTCAGGGATGCCATCCCGTGAACGGACTGTAGAAGCCATGCTGGCATAGCTGGTGAGCTATGATCAAGGGACACCGTTACTCCAGGGACGTCATCGCTCCCTTGCTACCCCTATTATTTTTTTTTTAAATAAAAAATGTATTGATTCTGGGCTGTGGTCAGCAGCAGCATGTGGCTCTTTGTTTCTGGAGTGGCTGGTTTTCTGGGAGCTATAACCGGTAAGATAGCTCAGTGGGTATAGCGCTGAATGCTGCATTGTGTGCGCGATCTGCTGGTGCAGGTTCGACTCCAGGTAAAGGCAACTCAGCCTTTCTTCCTGGAGAGGTTAATAATGAGTACCAACACAGGTTGGGTAATATTGTATGTATATTTGTTCTATATGAAGCGCTTAAGTGCTATATAATACCACATTATCGTTTGGCCTTGGACGTCTGCTGGCATTCACAGTAATTTGGTAATATGGGCCTATACGCACAGATATTAACGAAACATACGATGATCCATTCTCATATGCAATGTATATCACTTTACAGTGACAGTAAGCATATTTTCATAGTGTCAAAGGGGTGAAAGGTAGGGTTTCATCGCTTCCTGTGATGTCACTTCAGTGTGGGATCAGAGGACATCACTTCCTGTGATTTCAGAGGTCAAGGATCGTGTGATGTCCCTTCCGCTACCCCTGGCTATTTGGTGAAATGACGTTCCCGACTACAGTGTAAACGAATGCTCAGAACCACATCCAATGGTCAGCCCAAAAAATAAATACAGAAAAAGAGCGGCCTATAAATGTCAGCACACCAGGACGCAAAGCAAACTGTCCAAATGTGATACCATACCCTCCGTCAGGCCAGACAACTGTCTGAACTAAATGTTATGCAATCAGCCCCCACGGGGTCACCTCAAAATCCCACTCCTGATTCTATAGTGCCCAGACGTACCATTTGTAGTTATTTGACTGACAGCAAGCCAGGAGGGAAAAAAAAAAAAACATTCCTGGCTCCCCAGTGTACCATTTCACACATGTTCTGCCTCAGTTGGAGAGGGATAGCGTTTTTAAGTCCTCGATACTAAATGTACTACCAGGTGGTCAAAAATGCTCTTAATAAAAAAAAAAAAAAATCCTACACAGCCATGAATACATTGCGATGGACCATCCCAAATCTCCCAGGCAGGGGTCTCATGTCCCGACATACTTGACATCTGGGAGCTGCATTAAAACCAGCGGGGAAAGGCGTGGCTACACCGCACCACGTGGAGCAGGTTACTGAAGCATACAACCAAACAGGTTTTGGAGTATCTACTACCAAACGTCACAACACATTCCATGGTGAAAACAGGGGCAGCTAGACCTCCCCAACCAGCATCTGTCCTTCTCCACCGGTCAAAAAGTGCATCGCCCCCTTTCAATAATTCATGTACTTACACCAAAAAACAAAAAGACCCTTCAAATAAAGTGCTATAGTTGTCTGCTGCAGTGTTGCCGCCGTTGTTCTGCTGGCCCTTCACGTTGCTTGTGGAATAGATCGAGTTAGGATATGTAGTTCATGAAGCCTCGCATTTAGACTAGAGTATTGCTGGGAGTGCTTATGTCCGAATGAGAGGCTGGAGGCCTGAGATCTTCTCACAACCTTCCCAGTCAAAGGAGAGCCAACACCACTCCTATGGCTTCCCGGGTTTGCACACTTTACAATAGGGGTGCAATGAGTCACTAGGCGGTTGTACGCCTGTAGTCCACATTCCATTTGAACTGATATTTGCTCCTCCGAGGCAGGCGCATTCCAAAGCTGTCGTCGCGGTGGGTGTCCTCATGAACAGCACCCAGACAATCGGCGGGAGCTACGCTGCTGAAAGATTTACACGAGCCCACACACAGGACTGAAAGCATTCTAAAAACAGGCAGACTTCTTTCACCCCCAGAGGCCTCCAAGGGGACTATTCGAGATTGTAGGAGCTACTGGACGATTGCGTTTTAGTTTTTGTGTTCCTGTATACAACATTCACAGTGGAGTGAAACTAAGGAGTATGGTTTAGCCAGCAAGGAACACAGTCACAAACTGTCACATCTGCAAAATAACCAGTGGAAAAAAAGGCAACAATTTTGGATTTTGTGGGGTAGGGCAGTGCTGAACGGCACGAGTTGCCCAAAACGGTGAGCATTCCCGGCATACAGTGCCAATGCACGGCAAATGCCTACTCAAAGCCCATAACTGATGGATTTGCGAATGCTCACTTTTACAGTACTTCAGTGCAAGGAACATCTCAATCAAGTGGTTGAAGGCAAGCTTGGTTGGGGGTTGCATAGTGAATACGCCAATGTACGCATGCGGGATCGAGGCTCGCGCATGCGCAGTTGATAAGACGGCTCGCTGGCAGTTGCCGCCGGGGACCCGAGCAAGTCACACGTCTCCGGCGTGACTCATGCGAGTGTGTGAGCGCACGTGTGAAAGACGGCTGGGGCCCCAGGCACCCCCTGACAACACAACATTGGCGACAAAGACGACTCCGGAGCGATTCTCCACTCCGACAGCGTTGGAAGGAAAATCGTTGCTCCGTGTCAGCACGGACCCATGCGCACGGCCGGCCGCCATTTTGCTTCACTTGCAGTTCGCAGTGGTTGCGGCCCGCGAGGGTGCTCGTGCGCCAGCTGCATTTCGTCTATCTCTTGGAGACCAAGTTGTAGAACTTACACAGCCCATGCGGCCACTGGACCGTCGCATTGAAGAAAACTGAACCAGCCGAGAAGGTGTGTCGGAAAAGGATAGCGTCGCATGTAGGCCCACCTGGCCTGACCACCTCGACACCCACGAAGGACCACATTCCCCTGCGAGTACCACCCTCCACAATGGGCGAGGAGGGAGAGCAAGAGGGTGCCATGGCCCTGACCCACGCAGAATGCACAGTACTTTGGATACCATGCCCGAATTCGACACCACGGCCCTCCGTCCAAATTAGGACCGAAATGGCTCCTATGGGTCAAAAAAAATTAGAAATGTTCTTCAGGGCCTCAGGGGAAACGGAGGATGAGGCGAAGATAACCATCATGGTATACTCGTATGTTGGCCGGTGTGGCGCACCAGGACACTACGCTAGGGTGTGCAGGGCAGCGACACCAGTAGCGGCGTCGAGGGGGCCAGAGAGAGCGGGCAGGAGCAACACTCGGAGAGTGAGGGGTGTATCGGCTGTTGATCAGGGTATACAAGACCTCAACATCGCAGAAGAGGAAGAAGGACATTTTTTTCATCTCCAGCATTGCCAAGGGCCCTGGAGAAATTCGACAACCAAAATGTACAGTACTCATTGGAGAAGTCCCTACTCCGGTCCTCATAGACACCGGGGCATCTGTGTGTGTTAGCTACCGAACACTACAATGCACTCCCAGGCCTGCCAAGTCCACAGCAAGGACATACGCTTTTGGAGGAGATGCACCCCCTTCCCATCCAAGGAGTGTTCGTGGCTCCAGTATCTCATGGACAGAAAAGAATTAAAGCACGGTTCTTCGTCACCAGCGTAAGCCCACATTACCTTTTAAGTGGTGCCGCGTCAGAAGCGCTGAACATTGTGCACTTCACATTAGCGGTATATCATGCCGATCTGGAATGCCTGCTACAACGCTTTGAGATGATCTTCGACGGCATAGGGAAACTAAAGGCCGACCCCATACGCTTGCACACCGATTGATCAGTGAGACCGACAGCGCTCAAGCACTGCCGCATCCCATTCCATCTGCGGGCTCAGGTAGAAAAAGAGCTAGTCACTGGTTGACTTAGATATTATCGAAAGGGTGGAAGGACCTACCCCATGGGTCTCCCCAATTGTGGTGGCCCCAAAGCCCAAACAGCCGGGCGCTGTACGCATATGCGTGGACATGAGGCTACCTATGTAGCCATCAAGAGGGAACGCCACCTTACACCCACCCTAGACGACATTGTGGCGAACTTCAGGGAGCAAAGATCTTCTCGAAACTGGACTTGAGATCTGGTTATCACCAGCTAGAGCTCCACCCTGAGTCGAGTTATATTACCACTTTCACAACTCACGAGGGGCTCTACCAGTACAAAAGGCTCAGTTTCGGATCTCGTCCGCAGCAGAGGTCTTCCAAAATACCATCACGGGGTTCCTCGTCAGGACTCAAGGGAGTCAAAAACATGTCGGACGACATTCTGGTCTTTGCACGCTCAGAGGCAGAACATCTAAAGCGCCTGGAAAACGCCCTCGAGAGACTCGCAGCCTCGGTCTGACCCTGCACAAAGAAAAGTGCGAAATCTTGAATAACAAGCTGGAGTTTTTCGGATTCATATTCCACGCTGGGGGCATCCCCCCGGATCCCGAAAAGGTGAAAGACATTCGAGAGGCAGCACCGCCAACGTCCCCAGCAGAAATCAGAAGCTTTCTGGGGATGGTCAACTATTGCGGACGTTTCATTCATGACCTAGCCTCCATGTTGGAAACCCTGAGAGCTCTAACCAGAAACAACATTGCGTGGACCTGGACCGGAAATGAACAGAGGGTGTTCACAGCCATCAAGAATGCCCTGGCCGGACAAGAGACCATGGCCTATTTCAACCCGGACTGCGAGTCGGAGATCATGGTCGATGCCAGCCCGGTGGGGCTGGGCGCAGTCCTCATGCAGGCAGACCATCAGGGGACCATGCAACCGATCGCCTACGCAAGGCACTCAACGAGACAGAGAGGAGATATTCTCAGATTGAACTTGAGGCCTTGGCCATATTGTGGGGGTGCAAACACTTCCGGATCTACACCTAGGGAAGCCAGTTGTCGTGGTGACAGATCACAAGCCTCTCATCCCAATTCTGTCAGGTACATCGTCCAAACCTCCACCGCGCATAGAAAGATGGATGCTCTCTCGCTCATGGAATATGGGGTCCGGCTACTCTACCGCCCAGGGACACACAACCCGGCAGACTATTTGTCCCGCCATCGGGTACCGGACGACCCAGAGACTCGCAGGAAGTGGCTGACTGCACAGAGGCTGTACACCTGGTGGTGGAGTCGGCACTGCCTGTTGCCCTAGCGCGCCACGAGATTGCAGACTAATCTAACACTGACGAGGCATTCATCGTCATAAAAGAAGCTGTAGCCAGTGGAGAGTGGCGGGAAGTCCTCCAGAACAACTCCCGGAGGAATGTAGGAGCGCAGAAGGACCTACAAGCGCTCTGGAAGGCGTGCCATGAGCTGTCGGTTGCAGACGATGGGCTCCTGCTGAGGGGCCACCAGATCGTGATACCCAGAACACTGGTGAACAAAGTCCTGCAGCTCGCCCACAAAGGCCACCAGGGGATGGCTAAGACGAAAGCCCGGCTAAGGCTGAAGGTCTGGTTTCCTGATCTGGAAAGAAGGGTTGAAGAATTTGTGAGGGCCTGCATTCCCCTGCCAGGCAGCAAGTCCCGTGGAGAGGGGGCCACCTATTCAGGCGATGGAACGGAGTGACCGCCCATGGGGGACGGTGCACGCCGATTTCGGATCCACAGGCAGAGGAACACACTTCCTGGTGGTGACAGACCAGTGGTCGCGATATCCAGAGGTGGATCTGGTCGCATCCACGGCCAGTGACCACACCATCTTAGCCATGGAAAAGATGTTCGCCACCCAAGGGTTTCCCCTGGAGATATGCTCGGACAATGGAGCACCGTTCAAAGGACAGCAATTTGCTTGCTACTGTGAGCGAAAGGGGGATTAACACATCGCAAAGTCACCCCCCTTTGGCCAAGGGCGAACGGAGAAGTCCAACACTTTATGCGGAACACTTTGTTGAGCGTTCGCATTTCGATGAACGGGGGGGGTGGGAGGACGAGCTCCGACGCAACCTATTTGACTTTCTCCGAGAATACCGCACGACTCCGCACCAGTCCACAGGAGTCACTCCTGCGGAGGCCCTCTTCAGCCGGGTACCAAGAGGGCTGTTACCCGAAGTGGAAGGGCGACGTCCGGGGGAGATCGACAACAACCACGTGCAAACGGAGAGGGCTGCTCAGAACGAGAGAGAGACAATACGGCGAGGATTACCCGAGAAGGAAATTGCGGTGGGAGACATCGTGCTGGTGTGGAACCGGAGACCTGAAGGAAAGCCGTCACTGCCCTACGAAACACAACTTCTGGGAGTGACGCACGTCAAGGGGTCTATGGTCACGGCCGCCAACACACGAGGGACAGTCACCCGGAACGTATCATTCTTCAAGCGAATAGGGTCGGCGAACACGGAAGAAATCGTCACGCAAGGCCCAGATGCAGACATGCCACAAGGAAACGATGGACCGCCAGAGACTCCTGGGGCACCAGAGACGCAGAATGTTGAGGCACGCAGGTACCTGAGCCGGGCGGGGCACAAGCCGCCGAAGAGGTTCCAAGACTTTATCATGGACCCTGCCTCGTAACCAGTGATACACTGTCCGTTGCAGTTTGAATAGAACACTGTTAATTCTAGTGTTTGATAATGTTTGTTGTTCAAGGGAAAAAGGGGGGGGGGGTGTACGCCAATGTACGCATGCACGGGCGGGATCGAGGCTCGCGCATGCGCAGTTAATAATAAAGACGGCCCGCTAGCAGTTGCCGCCAGGGACCCGTGCAAATCACACGTCTCCGGCGGGACTCATTGTGCGAGTGCACGTGTGAATGACGGCTAGGGCCCCAGGCACCCCCTGACAACACAACAGTTGGGACCCCTTAATTATTACACATGTAGTGGATTTACAATTGCAGTGAAGCCTTTAACTCTGAGAAAACTGATGAGAAATTACAATTCCAGACCAAACCGTGATGCTATTGCTTGATAGGAGTAGTTCAGAGTCAGCTTTTGCTGTGGTATACATTCCAGTGTGCAGGACACTGTTCCCAAATCACAGTGTGCTGCACTCACCCCATGAGGTCTGTCCCGAATCAAAGCTCAACATTCAGAAAAATCTTTTCTAGGCACCGAAGTCTAGCACAATTGCACATTCCCTCCCCATGACATGCTTCACATCACAGTCCCTGCAGCACTTCACCAGATTATTGCAGCGCAGAAGCAAGACCCCAAACTCAAGCTCTGTATAAGCACAAACCCATATTGTCCATATACATGCAATGTCCCATTAAATAGGGGACAGGGATATCAGTCTTTTTTCCCCGGTGGATGTGTGACTGATCTGGTCACATATGTGCGATAGCCGTCATACCTACAGAAAACTGGAACTTGATTGGCCAGTACCATGAACCTCTACAGAATGCTCCATAAAAGACACCCCCACACGATAATTTAGAAACTACACCCCAGCATGCAGCCATCGAGGCGTCCAACGCAAGCACGGTGCAGGCAGAAGCTGCAGGATATCCTGCCCAGGAGCAGGCATCACCTGCTAGGATCTAGTCCAATCCCGTCTCTCTAAAGAGCGCAGAACCTGGAATATCGTGGGAAAGAGGCCTACCTCTGCGTATCGCCATACATCACTGCACCACTCTCAGGTGGCCTTTCCTTTACACATGCACCATGGCCCAGCGGCCTCAATCGGCACAAATCTACCTCCCTCTGTTCGAAGCCTCGCCAACATCCGCCCCCCCCCCCCCCCTGTGGTACGCTCTTCCTACTCCATAATCATAAGGAACTCTTCCACCTCAGTAGAGCAGGACCACTCAAATGGCTCTGCCCTAGACTGGGTAACAGTCCCTCCATTTATTGGACTGCACTCCCATAGCCCTACCCCGATCCCCATCCCCCCCGCCCCCTTTACTCCGTTCAGAATGCCTTTCTTTCAATAAAATGTCTCAGCGCTGGTAAATGTTTCTTTCGGCTTTAAAAATTCTATTTTGTGGGTCTCGTTTTCGAAAAGCTATTCATTCAATTTTAACAACGAATTAAAAAAACAACGACATAATGTACGATGTGAAGGGAATTTTTTTCTGTCAAACTATCAGTATTTGTATTAAAACCACTTGAAGACAAGTCTTACAATAGCAAGCTCGTTGAGGACATCTAATCAATCCAGACACTGGCTGCATATTGGCTTCCAAGTGTGTCCTTGCTATGGATAGGAACCGCAGGACCGAACACTAGTTGACAGGACACCCCGTGCATCAGTGAACAAACACCTTTGCAAACACAATTTAGTCCATCACACACTGCCTGCCTCAAGTGTCAACCAGAACCCAGTGAGCGGTCTGCAGTTATACGATTTGTGGGACAATGGGGGCGGGGGGTGCTGCATATCGCGTTCAGTGGGCCTGAGAGAAGGGTGCACAGGCTCTAGTCTAGGCGGTGCCAATCTGGTGGCGACCATAGTGCATGGGCAGGGCCCAATCCATGGCCGGTGGAGCAGAGGGAAGGGAACGCAGCACGGGAGAGGACGCCTGGAAGAACAAGCTGCAACACGGCCTACCACATTCGGAGACCCTGGCGTTGCTAGGGCGGAAAAGGAGCAGTAGCCCTGTGATCTGCATTTGGTCACAAGACAGTGTATATTCGCGTACAGCATAGAGAGTGCCTTTAAATCGGCTAACGTGTTTAAATAAATAACCACATTGCTATAACCCGCTATGTTTATGGCACTTTCACAAAAGCTGTATAAATGCATCAAAACATGATATGTAGCATATCACGAAATACAAACCGGCTTCACAATAGGCGGAAATCCACACAATTCTGGTTGGAGGCAGTGTGATGAAACTGGGGGTAACATGACACGGATAACATTTACTTTCAATGTTTTGAACTGAACAGGGACATTTTCCATGACCACGAAGGGAGGGCGGGAAAAGGTCCCTGCATAGGGATTGGGATAACTTCTCTCTGAATGATAAGCAAAGGTGCATCCTGTGGAAAGAGCCACCAGCTGGGGACAGATTAGAACACTCATGGGAGGCCAGGCACAAGGACTTGGGAAGTGAAACCAAGCAGCACGAGTTGCCTCGAGGCGCTGGATTGGGGTGTGGCAGCAGAGCTGAAGTTGATGGCACACAAGAAAAGCACACGTTACCAAACTGCGCCAGAAAAAAAAATATATTTGCAAATTACGTCAACATCTATTTGTTTATTCCAACAGATCGCAATATCACCATTCCGAATGCATCACACCTAATGAAAGACCCCTCCATAACAACTATCATACAAAGCCAGGAGGGGGGCAGGGAAGTAGATCATGCACAAACGAATAACTAATGTCAGGGTGCCCTCAGGAACACCCCAGCCGGTGTAGAAAGAGAACGTATCCTGAAGATGGACTTTGCGCACACACCAAAAAAAGATAGAATGTATGTGGGCTTCCAGAGAAGTCAGCCAGCAGAAGCTACCGATGCAAGTCTAACAAGTGACATCAAGTGACACGGGAAGAGTGATGTGCCTCAGGAGAGCGCGGATCGCACTACATTGAAACGCTGCTGGCAACGACTTGAGAACGTTTGCTGCGTCTTCCATAGCGTGAAGCTAGCTGCGAACCAGCGGGTGATATGGTTATCATTAAAAGGACAGACTGTGCCATGGATACACTTGGAAGTTATGGAGAGCAGGAGTGCCGAGGGCTTGGGAGAGGAAGCCCCCTTCTTTATTAATTTGTGGGAGGCTGCGGGGGGGGGGGGGGGGGGGGGGGGTCTGCAGTTGTGCTCTGCTAAAGCGATTTTCTTGAAATGGGAACTCTCGAACCGGTACCTCCTCTCATTCCTTCCCCCTTTGCTAATCTAAACGTCTCCGCCCCCCCAAACCCAGACAGGCCCCTCCCGCCAGTAAAAACATACCTGCTGGGCCTCCCTAGGGTTAATTTCTGCTAATATCAGTCAGCCGGCCCCACAGCGTGACTGCTCTACCTGGAACTGCTCCTGCAAGTGAGGGCACATCCATGAGCGCAGGGGCGGAATATGCAAGGCCAGAAAACATGGGCAGTATGGGGGGTGGGGGGTTCTGGAGCCACAGTCCGGGCTCTGTTGCTTTGCAGGCTGCACCCGGGGATCTGTCAAGGCATCTGCAGGAGGAGGAGGGGCCCCCTCACGGCACAGCTGTGCGCACTGACTCCCGACTGCCGCACCTGCTGTGCGTGTGGATAGATTTATGACAGGATAGTTGGAAGTGCAGAACAACCAGTGTAGCTTCTGAAAAGGCGTGGCAGTGCCGCGTGCGCTCACAGCCGATTCTCGGCACCCGGAAATGTGGCGGCTCGATTGGCAGTTTACCTGCTTTTGGGGGGGGGGGGGGGATGACAAATTCCCAACAAGGCCAGAAAAATCAAGAAAACACGCACCAGTCTGCTGGGTGGGATGGACAGAAACAGCCTATCGCAAGGTGACCTGGGCGGGGAGACAAGGGCAGGCCAAGAGGGGTTCCCTCTGTTGACAGAAACGCCACGAGTTAGTATAGGACTGCGGCCAAAACCAAAACACACGCGAATCATGTGGTGAGACTTCCATTAAGTTACTACAGTTTGAGTAATGGCATTTGAAAGTTTGTGGCGTCGCTGGTAAAACAATCAGCTGCATTTAGTCTCACCTGCAAAGTGCACCAGATCGTCCACGGTCCCACATTCACATAGTGTGGGACACACTGGTCGGATGGACCAGCCCAAGCTGCTGGAGAACTACCCAACCCACTTTCACGTTTGGAATTGGGGTACCCTAGAGGTTCTTCCCCATCCACCAGTTTTAACATTAGCTCAGGCTAACCACGTCTACACCCGCCCCAATGTCCTCATCCAGCAGCCAATAAAGACAAGTTCCGGCCTGGAAAGAAATTCCCCCCCCCCCGCCCACCACTGCGGCAGTTTGTTCTGTGGTTCGTATCTGGACCAGCCCTGTTCTAGGTTTAGAAGGTGCACGACCCAACATACCACTTTTGACTAAATATGAATTTGCCGACATGGCAGGTGGGGGAACAAGACATAATTCCGCCCCGCCACCTCCTAACCTGGTGATGACCTCCACTACCCCACCTTGTGAAACACGTAAAGGTTAGACTTGAAAACAAGCACTCTGGCCCGCAGGTTGCCTCCACTCCTCTAGGAGGGGAGGACGCAGCCCGTTAGGGGCATAGAGCTGTAAGGAACTCCTTCCAGTCCAAAGGGCCCCATTTCCCCCAGCGACAAACAGGCACTCCTATCAGTTTGGCAGCCCGGGATGGTTCAGGACACGCACAGAAGCCCTTAGCACTTAATAAAGCGCAGGTTGGTTATAAGTGGAAAGTTTCAGCAGGTTAATGAGGATGTATTGTATGCCTTCGAAAGTAAAGTTTTAGACTGAAATTACAAATATTTTATAGTTTTTGAAAAGACATGAATCAACAGCGCGCCACCGCCTTCTTTGTAGGTACAAATAGGTGTGGGGTATTAAGTTGCTGCAACATTAGCAACACGCCAAAACAGAGATGGAAACATATTGGTACAGCGAGAAGGGGCCACCAAATAGGGTGGGAAGATCAAAATTACTGCATCCTCAGTCATAGATGTTACCCCATCTTGGATATGGGGGTTCCCAAATTTTGATTAAACTAATGAGCAAACTGCATAGTTAAGATCTATGATAACAGCATTGTGAGGTTTTACAGGGTTTGAAATTGGCCGGAATGGTTTAGCTCCTGGTTATAGCCCAGGGGAGCCTGTTGGCTTCATACCAACAGCACAGGAGTAACATTTGGCTCCACCGGCCAACTGGTGCCATACAAATATATCCATACGACATTAAGCCTGTGCATTTAGGAATGCACATAAATGAGCATTAGGACACATCCCCAAGACATTTAAAGCATAATGGGAAATATAGAATTGACAAAAACAAAAGTCAATCAGCTCATGTGGGAATTAAATTTGACATGCTTTTTAATAACTCCGCATTACTTGGTTATGCTGGCTACCCATGGGTGATTTGACCCCCGTCTTAGCGGCAGAGGTCTTTGTTGCCACTCCAAGTAACATGTTGCTGTGGCAGCTTCCTTTTTAAAAGCAAGGTCCTAGGGAGCACACTCACAATTGTGAAGAGTAGTGCAAGAACATGTTTAGAATAGCATTCAATGTGGGAAAATAGCATGCAGTCGAAGAGATGGACTGAGTAAGCCAATGAACGACAATCATTTTCTTAAGGGCGTCCAGAAGCACCACCATGTCTTGGGTTTACAATGATCACACCCAGAAAGGGATATAAAAGAATGGTGACACAAAGGAACAGCCTAACAGAGCATCTGGGTGCCAATAAATGACTGTGCAACCAAGTTCATATGGGGAAGGGTCAGGTGATTTGGCCAATGACATAACGGGAGCCGGTAAAGAACAAACCTTAAGGAGCTCAAGTAGCACCTGTCATACAACATGAAGAGTGGAAAGCTAGCCTTTCAGGCTCACCCTGTCCGATGCTACTGAAAAGAGGGTCGCAGGAATGCCCCTCACACCCCCAGCCCCCAATGAACACGACAGGCCAAAGAGCCAGGAACGCAAAGTCATTCATCCGATTTCGGACAAACCCCCCCCCCCCCCCCCCAAGTGCACCACTGGCTTGCACGTATGCAGAAAGGTATCCCCTCAAACAGCCATTCCAACCATATACAATGCTGATCCAGAGAACCTGTTGGAGATCGTGGACCCAAACACTAATGAACTGCATCGATTAAGCACCAACAAGCCACTGTGCTTACGTCGCTAGTGACACCAAGACTTAGCAGCGCTAGTCATGAACCACATTCGCAGCCCTGCACCGCATTACAGGAACACACGTCGCATACACGAAGAACATGCTTACACAGTTCTGTAGATGGAGGATGGATACATACTGTCAAAGCTTTCATTATTTTTCTCATCAGCCAAATGCAGTAACGCAAGTCAACAAGAGATCCTGAGCAAGCTTGCAGATGCTTATGGCACTACAGGAGTATATTTGGAGCCCGGTAGGACCACGTATGACTAAATTATAGGTAGCATAGCACAGTAAGAGCATGTAGAAATCACATTACAAGTCTAAGGAAAATTACAGAAGGTATCAAGCCACAGAACACAAGACAAGAGGAGCCGACTCAGACTGCACAAAGCGCAACCAAGCTCACAGCCAAGCTCAGATATAAACAGTCACATTCCAAGGTCCAGGCGACGTGACCAGCTACAGAAAAATTGAATAAATCCTCATAACTTCAGACCCAAAGAGCTCAATTTTGTGGTCCACAACCAGGTGATGCAGCCAAACTAGACAGGCATTCACCCGTGGTGGGAAGATGAGCCACTCAGCAATCCATATGAGAAGTGAAACAAGTATTGCAATACGGAAACACACTCAGGCAAAAGGTGGTCTACTACCAGATACAATTCAGATAGTCATAGTCATTTCACATCACCTTGAAGAGGTGCACAGAGGGCTGAGAACCATTCTGGGTCCCAGGCCTGGGAAGATCAGCTCCAGCCAATCAAAAGACAGCAATCCAGGGGTGGATAGCAGAGGGCAAGCCCAATGGTAAGTCTACAAGCCTGCAACAATGTAATTGTTTTTGGAGAAAGGGCAGGTCAACCACCAGACATGCGAGGACCAGTAGAATAACCTCTATGGGGGATAGCTGTGTGTGCTAGTACTCATTTTTGGGGAAGGGCCCAGGTGACGACATGTAGCATCAAAACTGGGAAACGCACCATGGAAAATTGAGATGTATTGGAAAATCGTGATTGTCTCGTATAATCCCTGTTGGTTTTTTGTAATAAACCACAGTTCCAAGTTGCCATTGGCCAAGTCCTCTGTTCATTCTAAAGGGTTGTTGGGCCATTAAGAGTTGGACAAATCTCCAGATGACCTCTGGAATACCTGGTATTTATCCCAACACGACTCATACTGAGAAGGTTGCCAGGAGTGTAGATGAAGGAACAGAAGAGGTTTCCGGCACAGACTGAAGGATTTGTGCTAGGGGTGGGTATGAGGTTTTCATGGAATGCAGAATGCCATAAGAGTTTGCTCAATAAGATGTAGCCGGCACCCAAAGTAAATGATGTATGTGCAAGTAATTTAAGGAAAGACACAGACATTAATATAAGTATTAAAGTTTAATGCACAGTTGAAGGCACAGGTAAAATACACCAAATTCTCCAAGAGCTTTGGATAGGATATATAAAGATTTTAAGACTTGTTGAAAATGTCAACATAGGATAAAGAAAAGGAGGAGGGGGAGGGTGTAGTAGATAGAGGGGTGGACTGGCCTATAGGGAACTCTAGCGATTTCCCGGAAAGCCTCTGGTAACCAATTTTATTTCTATATTTCCAGATAGGAAAACAGTTGGCTTTGCTGAAAATGTCCAATATGGGCCACTTCGAAAATTATTTCCAGGGCCTCTTGTTTCCCAGTCACACCCTGAGTAGATACATAGTTACACCTGATTTCAAACATTGGGTGAATTGTTACCGCTCTCACCCTCCACCCCCCAATGGCTTCAATAAACATAACATTTTGAGGAAGCATAGATGGGTGCACATGAGTAGTTCAGTTTACAGGACCATAGGTTGGTTAAACGTGCTAGGGGGAGCAGGGAAAAGTAAAGTACGAAAGGATAGCGAGGCGGCATTAGGTCTACAAGAAACTACTTCACAGGTAGTTTGCTACTGCAAGGGTCAAAACTAAAGTGCAGGCAGAGCAGCACTATCCCAAAAAAATTAAACAAAAAAATAAAAAAGGAGACACGTGTAAAGTTGGATGGAAAAGACAAGGATACTAATTCCAAGACAGGAGCAAGTTTTCACAGAATTTAAAATTAACAGGTTATCTGGAACGATTAACCTCCTACTTGCAGCTTAGGAGAGCTCTGTTAGCTCATTACCAACAGCAACAGTCGACTGCCCAGGAAGGGGGCTCCCATGCGCGTGAGGGCCCAAAATAATAAGAATACAAGGTTTATTTGATTGTGTAGGATAGGATGAAGACACCAGCCCGCCAGAGGGAATACCAGTTGCTCAAACAGATGTAATGCACAAGATACAGTCACAATTGCTTTTGTTAAGGTATGGTGAACAAATAGCTGGTGGCAAAGTACAAAACGAGCTCTGCTGGGTCACGGTGAAGAAGGGGGCAATATTAAAGAAGGTAGTGATAGAAGCACCAACACATTAGGTGTTGCAACACTAAGCAAACATCGCAACACTAAGCCAACATCCAGGTGAGGGCCAACATCCAGGTGAGGGCAGAGGGCCACAAGCAACTTCATGAGTAGAACTTCCTCTGTGCCCCCCCCTCACAGGTGGGGTTGGATGCCAGCAGCCTCAGAAAAAAAACAAACACCATGCAGGAGGGTGGGGGGGAACGGAGGCCAACAAGATGCCGGAGTGGCAGCTCTAACTGGGATATTGCTTCCTTTAGGGGATGTATTGGATGTTTCTCTTTTCTTTGCTGAGCAGTGCATTAGTAGGTTTTCTCCTTTCTTTGCTTAGCATGCAAACGACGTAGGATACGTTTGCTGTAATTATGGATGTTGATTACCCTCAGCAGATGCAAAAGGTGGCCCATCAGGCATTCGCTGGCGGCACATACAGAGAGGAGTCCCGTTCAGTGTCATCAGAGGGGTATCATTGTTGGCTTAAAGGGAACAAGAATGGTTGGTCTCAGGGATGCAGTGAGCCACCCTGCTGCCTACAGTAAAACGCCTGAAGGTGGGCATGGTTCCAGAGGTTTAGTGCTTCAGCTGCAGGATAACAACAGTTGGGGAGGAATTAACTTCTACGTCAGATGCAGGAGACCACGAGGGCCTTAGCGCAACCGTCACCAGGAAATGAAAGTGTCATAATACCCAAGGGAGCATGACGAGGAGCCGCGTCAAGAAAAGCAGCAAGATCAAGGCAAAGGCTGTTTTGGGGGCACTTCCGAGAGCAGGATGTGCACTAGATTTATTATGGGGGCGGATCACTCCCCAAAGTGCGACAGAGTTACTGGGCAATTCGAGTTGAGGAGGAATCACGCTGCAGACCTTAGCGGCGAGCATACGCGCCAGATGCAGGAGCCAGGGTGAGTAAGGAGGGCCCTTCCCCCTTAGGACAGTTTGACTCCTCAACAACTGCAATGGCACCTGGGCTTCACTCCATTACGGGTTGGTGGGAGTAAACAGACTGTTCCTGGTAGAAAGGCTACCAGTGGCTGGTTCTTAACCTGAAGGATTGAACTGGAAGTGAGGTGTTCACCCGTAAGCAATTTAGAACCAAAGTGATGCGTTTGCCAGTTGGAAAGCACAGGAATGGCAGAAGGCTGCCCGTGGGTTATGCTTGGCCTGGTTTTCTAGGGGCTGTGCATTGCTGGGATCACCCATAAATTGACAATACAGTAGCCTATTTCGATATGACTGTGTGCTGTAAGGAACTCATGGCAGCAATAGTAAGACAGACAAGAGGGACCACAGTTCAAGGGTGTTTATTGAACTTTTGCATGTGTGATAAACGCTTATCTAATCCTAAATCTAAAGATGAGAGAAAGCTACGAGCATCCAATAATAAAGAAGGCAATTCTAGTGGAGTCGTATCATCATAAAAAGGGCCTATACTGAAACACATACAGCCAATCGTTACTAATAGTTACAAATAGTGTGGGGTGCAGCTCAAGTGTTAACAAAATGTTAAATCAGGATACTCGAGCCGTTGGCCTCCCTTTCCCACGTTTTCAGCACAGAACAAAGCAATTCACTTGAGCTAAGCACACACTCGGGCTTCTGTGGCACAAGGATACAGTTACAGTCTACAAAACTCGACTTTGTGTTCAAGTCTCTTTACTCTCACCATTCTCTTAACACAGAGGGCCTGCTGTTACAGAAACGACATGCAAGTGTTCTCCTTAATGTTCACAGTATTCACTCTGGGTATTCAGCCTGGATCCCCTTCTTCCGGGCTCAGATCCCTTTACCAAAACAAGGTTCAATTAATCTTGACAATCCGAGCTCGGACCAATAGGATTTCTTTTATACTGTCGAAGACTTTCAAATGGGCACAGGGTTTAGCAAGACCTGTTGCATGACCACTTCGATCTTAATATTTCCTTCACACTGAGCATCAGTTGGATACCTAGCAGAGACTTTCTAATGATCACTGACGTGGTGCCGGACCACTGTGTATGGTATCTTTTCTTGATTTCCCCAGAGTCCAATTCTGAAGTTCAAGTAATTCTTTCAATTACAGTCTTCGCTCATTCCAAACGATTCAAACAATGTTACTGCTTGCAACCTTGGTTTAAAACACAAGCTGGTTTGGCATAAGCCTCTGACTCACAGGCTATTGCTTTTTTGGACACTGCTTTGTTGTAGGAGCCAAGGACGGTACCACAGCAGCAATCGCTCCTCCCTGCCTTGGTTATCGATGCAGGAGAGACCCTGGTATCTCAAACACACTGTAGGTTTGATCATTCTTAGTTCCTGGTCTTCGGTTTCTTACTTCCCAAGGTTTGTGGAAGTAGGTCAAGCTTGCTTCCCTTCTTGCAACCCTGCGGTCTCGCAGTCTTCCTCCTAGTATTAAAAACTGCCATCTTGGAACAGCTGCATACTTGTGCATTTTTTTGCTCAGAGTATGCTTCGTGCTCCACCTTTTATCCTTGTCAAGGAAGCATGATGGAAGTCAGGTGTGTGTAATGATTCGTAATTGCCTGACCATGGTATTGGGGCATGTCAGGTATACGGCTCTGGTGTTAGTCCGTTGTCGTTCACGGCAAATTGTCCATGAGAAAGTGCTCATGTCAGGAAAGGGGGGCGGGGGGGAATGAGAGTTCCTAGGTATCCTACCTGGTAGGATGGGGAAAATATGTTTCTGGGAAGGGGATACTGCGTCTCACCGTCCGGTGTCCCACTTCCACTCCCCAGAGACCCCTTATCCAGGTGGTCCTCCCACACTGGTCCACCCCCAGAAGCGGGATCGAAAAGCAATGGCTGCGTCCTGGCCACCTGGAAGACAAAAACCCAGGACTAGCGGGTGTCTCACAGTTCTAGTTATTTTAAAAAGGTACACTACTCAAGGGACATTAGTAGTGGCTAGCCTTGCTATGAGACATTATATAACAAGTATTGGCAAAGCCAACAGTTTTTTTTTTTTTGTTGCAAGCATGGAAAAGGCACTTGCCAGTGTAAGGAATTAGACCATCGCATGGTCGGTGTACACTCACCTGTCCATTTTTTGAAACTTTAAATGAAAGTGAATGATGGTAGATCAACCTCCAGAAAATGTGTGGGGCTAATCTGCACACATGTTCTTATACTCACTGTACAACAGACTAGTGTACTCTCGGTGAACACAGCCTACAGGCGCCACCGCCTCCTCACCCTCCCCCCTGCCCCATCATATTTAGTTTAAATAAGACAGCCAAGAGTACAACAAGGCATCTCAGGAGGGGAAAGGCAAAGCCTGCTGCCGTGGCCAGCCTAATTAACAAGTGCTCCATGGCTACTCCCTTTTCTTTGTTAGTTGGGGTGGCAGCCTCACATACTAATCAGAGTTACTTCAAACAGGCCAACAGGAGGCCTGGTCGCAGGACCAACTAAGGACAGGAAAACCCCCTCAAACTTTGATATGCATTGTGTCAACCTGAAGCCAGCTCCCATCTCGGTCTCAAGGACAATAACCGGTCATGTCCGGGACAGCTATATACAGTAAACACCCCCGCAAGGGTAACCCATTCAAAAAGTAGAAGTGCGTAGTTTGGCAGCTACTGAAAGGCTGGTCTCACCGCAGCTTCAAGAGAGACCTGCTGCTTTAAACAGGACCGGCAGAGCTCAATTAACTAGAGGGACCATTTGATCCACAGACAGAAAGATGGATGGAAATTATGACAGGTTTTCACCGCCTTGACCTTTTCTGATGCAAAGCACTATGGTCTTGACCTCAGGCATACAGGAGATGGTTGGAGGGGGTCAAAGGATTGGTTCATTAAGGTAGGCTTAGTCTACATCAATCACTGTGGCCCATTTAGCTTTAAAAAGAAGGTTGAGCCACTCTTTTGGGCAGATTTGAAGACTTTAGAAAGAGTAACAAGAAGAACATTTGGACCCCGGCTGTCTGTCCTCTGCATTCCTTTACAGGGTGGGTTGTATTTTGTAGTGTGTACGTACTGTCTATTGAATAATAAAAAGGTAGATATTTGTATAAAACCTGGACTGGACAGTCCCCTTTATAATTGGGTAATTTGCTGTGTTCCAACTAACAAACGATCCACGACCTTGCGGAGATGAGCCTGTCTCTCCGTGTACGTTACCAAAATTAGACAAGCAGGTTTAGAATTTGCTTGTGGTCACAATCTGATCTGTTCAGATCCCTTCTGGTGTAGTAAAGGTGTGGAGCTGATTGATGGTTTAGAAACAGATATTCATGCCTGGACCACTCGTGCCCCAGAATTTGATTCATCACAGCGAGTTAGTCACAGTGGTATTAACTCGCCATTGATGGTAGCAGGTGATAAATGGTGCAAATACATGGGCATGTAATAGCAACATGACTTATACTAATACATATCAAACAAAAAAGAAATCCACATATAGAGCAATATTAATTTCATTGTCATTGATTTAGAAAGAAGGTAATGGATTTATGGAGAAGGATCGGTGCCCAAAGGGTCACTATGGAAAACAACAAAGTAAGGGGACACTCAGGTAGAATTAAAGTTTTAGTATATTTGAATTTAGAAAATGAAAACATCTAAACAACCACCAAAGACATGACACATATTCAAAAATCATACAATAGGTTATTAGTTAAAGTTATATACAAACAAAAGATATATATATTTACATAACTAAATTCTTGAACCAAACAACTCACAGGTGAAAGAAAATAGTTAAATTGGAGTAATCATTACATCTAAGCAGTGATTAACTTATATCGGAAAATAGGTTGAACAAATCCTGCTAAGCAAAAAATAAAAAAAGAGTCAGGATGTGGTTATGTATAAATCCTACGAGACTCTAGTTTTCAGGGCTGTAGACCTGCTTAATGTTCGGACAAGTCTTCAAATGTGTTACTAATACATAAGCCAACATTGTTGGCTTTACCAGTGCTTGTTTCTAACAGAACTTCAGTGAAGGACACATGCTTAGAAAATCGAGTGGCTGAAGGCAGACCTGGCAAGACATTTTATTACACCAGTAGCTGGTTTACAACTCCAATGAAATAATCTACTTTCGGAAGACAGCTTTCAAAAGACACTGGCAGGCATTTTGAGTTCAAAGTTTTGGGAAGTGACACCTAATAGTCCAAACTTAAAAAGGGTTCAACAGTGCTCAGATTAATACAAAGCAGAGTAAGGGAAAGCAAAGAAAAA
The DNA here is from genome assembly GCF_040938575.1 of Ambystoma mexicanum. Taxonomy (NCBI): domain Eukaryota; kingdom Metazoa; phylum Chordata; class Amphibia; order Caudata; family Ambystomatidae; genus Ambystoma; species Ambystoma mexicanum. Next base: position 763,804,036 of record NC_090937.1, on the reverse strand, counting down.
GGAATTGCAGGAGACTTGCAATCTTTCAACAAACCACCACCTAAAGGTCAGTGCTAGGCACCCTGCTCAGCCTTTTTACAGCCATTTTAAAACCAAATAGCCAAAGACCACTGATGGAAGGTTCTAAAGATAAAAACGACACTGTATAAGAAGTACCAGGTCATTCAGAAGGGTCTTACTGCCGGGCACTTAATTGGGTAGTTTTGTTCATCCAAAAGAGCGTTTTAGAATTCAGTCATTTAACATCAGGCAAAATAGATTGCTGATGGGTTTAACTAGGGGGGAAAAATAGGGGCTTATTCAAATTTAAGACCCTTTGCTGAGCAGGAATCACAAGCTTCGAGAGAGTTTGACACACAATATGTTATGTTGATTTATACCACGCACCACTACCACCCCCAGGCAGTCCCCAGGTGCACGCATGGCTCTGCAAGACGGGGGTGGGGAGGTTAGCGAGGATAGGTTCAGAACCAGGAGGAACGTGCGGGAGGGAGGCCTTGTGTGTTGTATCCATATGGTTAAGATTTGGTGCGTTGGGTGGTGTTAGTGTGTTGAGTGGGGTTGTGCGCACTAGTGTCCATAAGCGATCCAGAGTCACGGGTGGCCGTAGCCGTAAGATTATCCATTGCCTTGGTGAGTAATATTGCAGCGGGTCTTCAGTTTGCTGGCTGCCCGAGCAACTTTACTCTCAAAACGTCTCCCCTGAATTTCTGGTAGATCCATCTCACAATCGTGCTCCGGGATATCGGACCAGAATTCACTCACCCACCCACCCTGTACTCAACTCGGCACACACAGCGGGCCCTCACAAACGCTCGGCACACACAGCGGGCCCTCACAAACGCTGCTGGTTCACCTCCAGCAGCATGAAACCCCATAATCAAGGCACTTCAGTATGGAACTATATTACTGAGCAAAAAGACACCTCGAACGATACATCCCAAAGACTGCTGAATGCCCATCTGCTCACCCTTCAAACGCGCACTAGCCTGAGAGACTATTCACCCTACTAGGCGCTCTGGTACGAGGACTAAGTTTTTGTCAAGAAATTACCTTTATAATGTGTGTAGCCAACAGAAACCCTACACTATCCCCGACTAAACAAGACCCCAGATAGTAGAAGCTTGGAGACTCGGCAGCAACGGGTTGGTGCACAGACTGAAAGGAGGCCGGCTAGGACAGTTGGAGCCTCTCCTGGAGAACAGAGCCTTTGACTAAAGCAGAGTTTTCCGCGATTAATACTCTGCACAATGGCACAGTGTATCGCCACTGTCCCCTCTGTAAAAAGTGTACGTGTTTTGACTTATGGAAGAAAGGTCTGGTGTGCCCTTGTTGCACAGCGCTCCAGATGTTTCCAGCACATACAGGAATGTTCTTGTTTAATCATTCAACAGAAACATTGCAAAGAAATTAAACTGAATTCAAATGAACAGATCAAGCTAAAAAGGACAGAAGGCCATTTTAAAATCAGGACTGCGGTCCTCCAGCCGTCAAGAGTACAAGGCCTATCCTATCCCCACCATTTATTGTTAAGGCCTCGTACTTTCAAACCAAGGAGGACCAAGTAATTTTTTGGGATAGGTCAAGTAAACTTCCAGGGGTCTGCAACCTGCAGCTATCCAGATGTGGACTACGACTCCCGTCATCCCTCTCCATAGAACATGCTGAGTAGTTATGATGTGAAATGTAGTCCAAAACATCTGAACAGTCAGTTATTAGGCATTATGTTACGCTGTGCAAGAGAATGCCCACCAAGTTTAACAGAATTGAAGGAATGCATTGGTTGTGATGTGAACACATAGCAGTCGAACGAGGCCACGAACCACAAGTGCTAGAAAATGTTCATTCCCGACAGCTGATGAGCTAAAACAGCTACTCGTGGCATGCAGGTCCTCAACACGAATGCAATAGACCCCTCAAAATACTAGTGCCACAAAAGCAGACAAACCATCCATCAGCGGACTGGGAACAATACACGTCTCTGTCAATGCAGGAAGCCCAGGCGGGGGAAGTGGCTCACGGACACAGGCGTGTAGAAGTTCCCTAGTTCTCCAACACGAGCCTCGCCCAGCTGGCATTGTGTGCCCAGACCCACGAACGAAGCGGAACTAGTAATTCCAGTTGTCAGACACTGAATTGAGGAGATCACGTTTTCCTTTCCCCAACTAGGACCCAATGCAACTCTATTGTGATGCAACAACTGCTATACAACAATGGCACACAAAAGACACGACAAAGTTCTGTCCTATCGCGAGTCAAACACCTGTTCGTCTGCGACAGCGCACTGCACAAAAAAAAAACCTCGTATGAAAGGTTATACGCCTAAGTAACGCATTGTAAGGAGGCAGCTTGCAGCCCTGGACCCAATGCAAACGCAGCCACGAGGGCAGACGCCTTATGCGGCATCTTTTTTATGTGGAGTTTTCCCGTGCAGGTAGAGACCAATAGCCTGAAGTACCTCGCGAGAGTGATAACCGGATGGAGGCCTGGGAGTGTAAATATAGACACAAAACTTAATGCTGCAGTGGTTTAGTTAAGGTTACAAGGCATGTGTGTACACACGGGAAAAAGAAGAGCCTTCTGTCCTCATCCGCGAGGCAACCGAGCTGGCCTCAAAGTTAAGCAAAACACGAGCAAGTGTAATTAACATGGTCATGCAGACAATTAACGTTGACTAAGAACTAAAACAAACCAACCATGGCTAGACCACTCACTTTCGAGAACCTACCCATATATTAACGCATGCGTGACACCAATACGCACAAACAAAACAGTGGCGAGGAATTGACGGATATGAACAGCAGACAACCATGCGATAAAAACAGGACAAAAACTGGAAAGAATGGGGGCGGGACCACACACACAGGAAGCATCCACGCCCAACGGTGGCCGGTATGTTTTCACAACAACACACAGTACAAGGGCAAATGTTTTTTAAAAGTTGCCTTCTTCCCAGAAATGGAAGAAAGTGTTGGGTACCCACTCGTTAGGGTACATACATTCAGCCCAATGAAGCATTGCCCTACAAGTGAAGCCCACCACACAACGGATTCAACTTCAATTCGCCACTCATTTACGACGCTCACTGCGAATGTGTTCACACCAATGCAATATTTCAAAAGGAGTGTTCTTAAAGTGATGTGTTGCGAATAAACCTCTCCCTTGCAATTTGATTTTTTTTTTTTTTTTTTAGAAATGGTTTGGACCGCTTGTTGTATCGCAACGCCGGAATCCCCAACCTGTCTGGAAAGCACTTGGCATGGTCCACGAAAACGTAACATCAATATAAAAAGGTATAGCGCTCAGAAAAGCAAAAGGTAGGAACATGCATTCAGTGACAGTCTGTTGCCTGAAACAACTGCAACTCTACTGCAGGGCTCATCTCAATGAGCACCGCAGCAAACGGCTACAGCTCGTACTGTAGAGGACAAAAATAAAAAGGCCTGCCCCCTGTGGACACGAAAACAACCCCTCCTCATGGGAAGCCTTCAAGCCATGCGAGCTGTCCCTTCCGAGCTAGCCCAAGGGAAACATTAACACAGCCAGAAAAACAGAGGGTGGCCACTGCTGCGGGCGGAGGTCAGCCTGTCGGACAAAGCCTACACACCATGCCCTGCAAGTGCCACTGGGCGTGACCTGCGTGCACAGGGACATAATTGTACGCAAACAACGAGCCCCAGTTCCATGTGCGTTTTACTGCTTGGGCGAATGTTTGCGGGAGGGACCATGTCTATATATACACCCCTGCCCTCCTGTGTTATTATCAGTGGTACGGTCAGTGCATTTCCTCCCTGTGAGGAGATTCCCCCCCCCCCCCCCAGGAGTGGCAACGCATCAGCAGCTTCACCCCAGATCACCAGAGGACGGTGGTGTGGCGCTAGGGGGCGCTGCGAGGTCACCGGATTCACCAGGGACTTGTATAGCTAGGCCAGATGCGACGTTACACCAGCTCAAGGGGGGCTTCTAGCTCCCTTCGAACATTTGGGAAGAGGTGCTGCGGGTCACCTGTGCCCTTCAAATGGGGGAAGTTTGCATCGTGGAAATAAAAAGCAAATTAATTGGGATTAGCTGGCAGATGCGTCGAGCATCCTCCAGTTTTTCCTAAAGGGACTGGGCGACTAGAGATTGGCCTCGGTTACCGTCCCGGTAATGGACGGAGGCTCCCTGCCTCTTCCCTGTGAATACGGAGGGAGGGCGAGGTAGATACCGCACCTTCTGCATGGACTCGCTTCCCTGCGCCCGGCCACGGTGCCCAACGGGTTACTCGGCGGATGCCCCGCAGGCAGTGAGGGAGGAATACGGCGCAGAGCTGCTCACCCTCGGCCTCTCCCTGTGCCGTCCCCCCGGGCCCGCCGTGGGAAGCAGCCCCGGGGGGACGCCGAGGCCCGCTGCCATGGCTACGGTGGGGGGCGGGCACGCATATCATCAATCACAGTGTGGGTAAAAGAAGAGTGGAGGGGGCGGGGAGCCGGACACAGAGGAACCCCATCACAAGCCATCAGTGAGGGTCATGGGCGGCTGCGTGCACAGTAGCGCCATCAATTCACTACAAAACGCAGAGCCGCTCCACGCCCCTCCAAACAAAAGTCCGGGGTACAATAAAGGCGGCCAGGCAGCCTGGGGGGGGGGGGACATTTAGAAAACGCTAGCCTGCCCCCCCACCTCACAAAATGAATCTCGCCCGTGTGTACAAACGTAAGCCCCAAACTGCATGAATGAAGTGCCATACAACACGTGCAGGTTAGTGCCCACTCCGGCTCTCAGTGCATGGCATCAGGAGGGGCACTTCCAGTCTGATGTGCGAGGACGACTCGGTTCCTAGGAGCGAGTCCAGCACGATGCCATCCGTGCCACCGACACGGCGCCATGCCACAGACCACACAACCTGCTCAATGCACAAGGCGCAGCTGTCCCCTAGTCACCCGCCTAAACACCGACACCAACCCTAAAATCAACTTTGGCACGCTGCTAAAAACGATGACTCGACACCCCACCTTTTTTTTTGCAATTGGCGCACTCTGAGGACAAGTCGGGGAGCGTAATACGCACATCGGCCACGAAATTACACACCACCACAGTGCCAGGCACACGCAGGGGGCCTCTCCCTTACCGCGTGATAGGGAGGGAAGGAAAGCAGGCATGCCCCTCTTAGCCGCGGTCCCATTTGTGCATATAAAAATAATGTATATTAATATGATGCGGGTGACAGGATGTGCGACCAGCGCGCCCAAGTGCATGCCCCCACCCAGGCAGTAGAGGGCGACTGGCATCAAAATTAGTATTTTGCCATTTCTCTGCCGCACCCCGTGTGTATATCCCCAGTGAATGCCATCAAAAGAGAATACAGCCGAATGGGCCGGGAAGCTGCAGCGCGAAACCGCCGCACTCAGCTACAAGCCCCGCGGCAGGCAGGCTCGGACTGGCATACAGGGCAATGATCGAACCAAACAAAATGCTAGCGTGGGCCAGTTGGGCCACTTTTTTTGGGCAATTTGATGAGTTAATTCACTATGCAGCTAGTAGTTTGGACCATTGTTGCCAAATAAAAATCCTTTAAACTGCACAATTTGCAGCACATTGTATCCATAAACTCCCCCCTTCGGTGCTATTCAAACAGTCGCTCACAAAGGGAATATATTGCCCTTTGCAACCGTGGGCCACTTTTTAATTGGCGCAAGAGGCAAGGTTATGCCCCAGTAGTCCGACCCTGGCAGCAGGAGAGTGCCCCCTGGAGTCCGTCACCTGCGTGTGCTGTTCCCGTTGCTTATAGCAGTCCCTTGGGTCAGGAAAACCAAGCAGTTGCTGACACCCCTTAAAAAAAAAGCCTAAAAAAAATAAATAAAACGACTCCACAACGAGCAGGTGCGAAACACTGCTATTCAGCTGCTCTGGCTTTAACCACACGGTACCACAGCACGCAAGTCTGCAACAGGAGCGCAATCGTGTGTGGCACTCTCCGAAGCGCCACCAAACGTGTCCCCTATTCTTCAGCCACCCCCCCCCCCCCATCACTGGACAGCCGCAGCCCCAGCACAACCCGCGCCATACAGCGATAGACAACGTGCCATTGACGGCGCGTACCCCTGCCAGCGTGCAGCCCCACACTTACTGCACCTGCACAGCACCATCCATTTACTGAACATCAGCGGCTGCACCTAAAACACCACCCCTGGGGGGCGGGCGGGGGGGTGCAAAGAGAGGCCCTAGAAATGAGTGGCCCCATATTACACATTTTCAGCAAGCCCAACTGTTTTTTCCATGGGAAAATGTGTAGATACCACACAAGAGGCCCAGGGTGCAGAGTCCTACCGGGAAATCTCCAGAGCTCCCTACAGGCCAGTCCAGAGCTCCCTACAGGCCAGTCCACCCGCCGGGAAATCTCCAGAGCTCCCTACAGGCCAGTCCACCCGCCGGGAAATCTCCAGAACTCCCTACAGGCCAGTCCACCCGCCTGTCCCCCGGAAAGTGAATCCTCCGGCGCGCGCTTACCTTGAGCTCAGCTACTGCCTACGGGCCGGTCCATGGTTCCCCAGCGCGGCTCGGCCGGTGCCTGGACCGCTGTCTCGCCGCTGCGTCCTGCCAGCGGGCTCGCAGCGCTCATCTCAGGGACCTGTCGCCGCCTCTGCGCGAGCCCAGTGCCGGAGCCAGAGCGCATGCGCACCCCCGCCTCCACCTCAGGTGATTGCACGGGGCCCCCGGGAGTAACGCGCAGCAACACCTCTGGCGCTCTCGCAGCCACACAATGCTCCTCCCTCAGCCCTTAGTGTTTCGCCTTTCATTACACGCAGACACCGCGCTTGTAGGATGTGCTCACACCTTTAAATGGTGAAAGATGATGTCACACAAAAATCCTCTCAATTTCAGCCATTCTCAAGCCTGCTGCCATCTTAATGGCCTCACTTGCGTGACATCATTACACTTCGAAAGTGGCTTCTGAAAGAGGCGTTTTCACACTAGCCTTTAGCAAACACCGAATGCGAGCAGCACTTCCAATAGAGCGGCCGTCCACACACATCAGAGGAAGTAATCATGAAATCCCCGGTAAACTCCTCAAAGTAGACCATATCACCTTCTCAGGGCTCTCAAGTCGACCCATGTGAGGTGTGAGTAGTTCATTGCAGCCTTGGCTTTTCTGGGCATTATGGTAGTGGTATCCAGTAGCCCACATGGAGAAACAAAACCACCAATACAAGAAATCAAAGGAAAAACGGTGCTGGATAAACTAATCACTCCTGATGTGAGGCCACTTTAGGTTGCTGATTTTTCATTACGTTTTTAGATGCTCTTAGAGGGTCGGGAGTTACAGGATGCAGTTTTTAGTTTTGGCTATTAGGCGGTGCATTAGCGCTGCCAAAAAGCCAAAACGAATGACAGTTGGGTGTACGGAATGTGTCACACAGCCTTTGTGTTTTTTCTTCCCACCGTTTGACAGCCCTGTTCATGCCATTTCTATGGCCATTCCCTCTAGCTATCTGTCCTCCCCCCACACTCCCGCTCTACCCCTTGCCCCTGTAAACCAGGGGAAAACGCACCATCCTAAAACCCGTTTCAGTTAGCTCTATCCTCAATCCAAACTCTATGTATGACACTCTACGGCTGTGGTCTTCAAACTGTGAGGGTGGCCCCGAAAGATACAGTAGAAAATATAAGTATTTAATAGAAAATATAAGCGTTTATGGCTCGTGGGGGGGCCTGCAAACAATATTTTTTGCTAAAGTTTTGAAGAACCCTGCTCTCGGGCATCTTCTTTCATGTTGTCTTTTCTGACAGACCTTTCTCACAGATGACGCATTCCACAGCCCTGGGCTTTCATGGGGCAAAGTGGTATGCTGGTTATGATGGCGTGGTCAAACATCACTTCTGAGGGAGAAAGAGCAATGCAGAATGTTCTGTTAGACCCCAAGTGGTTGATAAAGCTTGAGCTAGTGAACCTTTTCTGAGATGACAAATATGGAGGACATTCATCATGGTACTCATAAACCAGCCCAGGTGCCTGGGGCCCCAAGGCCTGACCCCTCCTGTGCTGACACCCAAGAGAATTCAGCAAAAGCAGTGAACTTCCAGTGACTGGCAGCCCACTGTCAGTCTTGACAATATCTTCTTAGGTGCAGACATGATTCACACTGCTGCCCTGGAAGCAATTTCTTGGATTTTCTAGATACCTAGAGAACTCATGCAGGGCCACCAGGTAGTAATTGCCAGCTGGAAGAGCACTATAGAAATCACAGTGGAATCAAAAGTTTATTTCGAAGAGAAACTTTCCATAAAAAAAACATTCTATCAGTGCAGCACTATTTCATTATCAGGACAATGGCCCTCATTACTGTTACTGGCGCCTAATCTGCCGGAATGGCGGCAGATTACAGGTGCCAGAGGGTTTGTGGGTATTACCAGTGCTGGTAATAGCAGCTGTGTTTTCTGGTGGGGTGCCTGAATTACCTTAAATTCTTGGCTGGAGGTAAATCAGGTCACCCCACCGGCAAACTTGTAGTTTGGCGGTGCAAGCAAAGTGGCGGTAACAGAATTACCGGCACTTTGTTTCCGCACCGCCAAACTTGTAATGAGGCCCAATATACATATTAAAGCTCCCACATTGCCATATCAAGTCATGAAATAAATCATTCAAAAATTCAAATAAATGGTAAAATAGTCAATAGCTACGCTAGATAAAACATAAAATCTCACTAAAATACAGGAATAAATACGGAAAATCATAAAATCACCTTATTCAGAAAATAAGAAGAAAACAAGGTACTCAGAACCACCTCTATTATTAGCGACTATGACACAGAATACGGTTGTGCTAATACAAATCTACCTTAATGGGAGTGTAAGAGCCTTCTTCTTGTTAATGCTTGCTTTAAACATTTTAAGAGGAACCAGCTAACTTTCTCAGTATCTGCCCACAACTACATCAGTGCAGGTCGACACTGGGTGAACCGTGTTTCTCTTAGTATGGCAACTACAGTCCTGGCTCGTGTATCTCTATACATTGGACAAAACAATACAAACTGCAAGAGGTCCTCCTCCACCCCCTGGTAAAAGAGGCAATACCTGCTCTCAGCATTGCCTAACCAAAGTGACAAAGCTGATTTTAGCGAAAAGCAGTTAAATCTTGTCCTGATAATAAGTATTCTTTCAGTCCGATTATTCACCCATAGCAAATGTCTTTGAATTGAATCCAACGCGATAATAGCACGACTTCTATTTGTGCCCTTCTGTATTACATGAGATTCCCGATCATCCTGAAATTTTGACAACTGCGTTCTCAGGTGAGAAGCCACAGAAGGAGTCAATATAATTGGCTGAGAAAAATGAGGCTGCATATTCACCTTTATCAGCTTTTTAAAAAAACATACAACAGCCAAGGTACTACAAATGCACCCCAATTACCTAAAATGTATGTAATTAAAATTTTGTTGAAATCACTTTAGAATTGGACCAGATCCTAAACCAGTGTAGGACTAGTTCCGCTGCCATGCCATCTGCCAAATAAGGCATACCCAATACAAGATGGCAACCATGGATGCCGGCAAGTACCCAGAAGGAACTGTCGCGCCGAGGCCTGGATGGACCGTGAGAGGGCCACAGTCAAGGGAGCATCACTGGTCGGTGCCCGCAGCAGGAGCTGAGGGCCACAGAAGAAATCCTATAGCTGTATGGTATCAGCGTCCGCCGGAGGAGAACAGAGCTGGCGGCAACCCACTGAGAGAGGAGCAAACTGCGAGTAGGGCTTGCAATCCAATGGGAACGTGTATGCGGAGTAGAGTAAGAGAAAGCAGGCGCCCGGAGGAGACGCCAGGGACCGGTGAGTGAGCAGAAGGGAACACTGGAACCGGGGTGCTCCTTTGGGCTGTTACATGGCAAAAGTGAATGCCGAATGAACGAAAGGCAGTGTGCAAGCTACAGCAAAACCAAAGGAAACAGTTGTAAAGAATAATACGAATAAGAGGAACTGTAAGCAAAAGAATAACATCTTTGAACTATTGGATACCAGATGAAAAGAACGTTTTTGACAATCATATGAAAGCCTTTGATAAACCTATAGATGACAAGTTTGTGTGAAGTACACATACCATATATATTGAAAGAAAAGAATGAATCTTATGAAATCCAATGAAAAGCAAGAATGGAACATTGCTGAGGAGAGTGAGAGCAATGTGGTCAAGATGTGAACTGTATGAAATAACTCACTGGGGTAAAGTCAAGAGACTGGCAAAGAGGAAAACACGTTGTGGCAAAGCCAAAAGGCTGGCACGGAGAAAGCCAAGTGAGTGTGAACCAGAACACATGTGCAGTTACAAAAGAACCTGGGTGGGCATGCAAGCCTAGGTTGACTGGTTGATGTGACCTGTGATGGGTGGACCGTGTGGTCCGACAACTGCCCCTAGACCAGGATACCCTGTCTATGAATGTCAAGGAAACATACAGAGAGCAAAGCCACGTGTATGAAAGAGATTGCTGAAGTGAAGCAGAAGAAAGCAATCTGTAAGAAATGTCAAGAAACCAAAAAGAGTGTAAAGTTAACCTGGAACTGGTTTTTGAATATTGAGAGACACGTTGGCTTGGGGAAACCTTATGAACTTTGTTGCTGCCTTGAGGAAAGGGACCTCGAGGACCCCTTTTTGGAACTGTGTTATCTTCTTGGGTAAGGGAACCCTGCAACTGTTTCGAACTTGGGGAAGGGGAGCTGGAAAGCAAGCCCAGAGCTGAAAGAAGCTCAGAATTTTATTTTAACACTATTGCTTTTATTGCTGACATCCCTGACATCCCTACACATTGTTTAGCTTTAGTTGTGAGGGCAAGGTAAGGTTTTGGACACAAGCAGACTTTTAAGTAGAGCTTGCTCAGACTTTCCTTAGTGTCTTTAGGTAGGGAAATCCCACCTTAGCATAGGGCAAGTTATGCCTTTAACCATCCTAAAATTTAAGTTAATAAACTACTTCTGTTTAAACTTTGAATCCATTTGTGACAAATCAACTTCTGGGGCACCTGTGGTCCAGGGATGAATATCGGTTTCTAAACCATCAATCAACCACACACCTCTCGTACACCAGAAGGGATCCGAATGGATTGGAATGCAAGTCAATTATAAGACCTCCTTGTCCAACTGTGGTAACGTGGACGGAACAGCAAGATTATCTCCTCAAGGTCGTGGATCATTTGTTAGTTTTAACACAGCGAAAATACGATTATTACCCAACGATAAAAGGGACTATCCAGTCAAGATTGTAAACGAATATGTACTTTATTATTACTACAACAGACAGTTGTAGCACACTACAATTACAACCCACACTGTAAAGGAACACAGAGGACAGACTAGACAGTTTCACAAGGGAAAGGAATGCACTCTGGATACTGACAGGAAGGTAGTTGGTAAAGTAATCAGTCTTATAGTTCAAGATTATTTGTTTTCAACACCAAAGGGGTAAAGGGCCGTAACTGTCGCTAGGGGCCTTCGGAGAAGAACCATGGGGCAGAACCACAATGTACCTGGTGCTGAAGAAGCTCTTGGTGCTTGACAGCATCACAGCGGTTCCATGGCGCTTCACAGCCCATGAGACAGAGTTAGTGGCGGAAGACAGCTGCGGGTACCAGGCGGCAGCAGTTTGGCAAGCGAGGCTGGACGGATGTCTGCAGGCTGTCCGGCGCAGTGGCTCGGGGCAAAGAATCGTTGTCTCTGTGCTGGTTGGCGGATCTGGAATGCTGGTCGAGGCGTCCCAGACAGATCTGGTGACTGCCGTGTGACAACAGTCAGCAGTGCAGCCAGATGCAGTTCGAGGACTTGACTGTCTCGAAATTGTGCTTAAAAAGATCAACCCTGGATCGACCCTGGATGAGCCTTGTGTGACACTCCTCCTAGCTTCTTCGCAGGGCTTGTGCCCAAAGCTCAGGAGGGTGTTTGCAGGCAACAGCCTTGTCCTTTGTCCAGAGACTCTCCAGCACTTCCCATCTAAGAAGTTTGCTGTCAGAACCTAGCAGAGTCCTTCTTCTTACTCTTTGTGAAGTCTTCAGATGAACTAATCAGTGAGGGGTTCAGCCCTCTTTTAAAGCCAGTGATTGGTGCAGGCTAACCCTACCTAAATTAACCAATCCTCGGTCCCTACCAACAATCTTCAGTGATGCTTCAGGTCAGAATCAGAGCGCTTGGTAACAGACATGGGAAGGATGACAACATATACTCTAAGTCCCACCCGTATTCCTGTCTGCTGTACATCAAAGTGTCTCCCTATTTAACTGAGCCCTATACAGCGCTTGGTCACAACATGGGCCTTCTTTGAAGTAGGGGGTTGCAGGCAGACTTTTGTCTCCTACAATTCACATACTTCCATGCTCTGAAAGGAGTGGTTCCAGACAGGACATTCACTGCCCTTTCAGACCAAGGAGCGTGCTACCAAGATGACACATTGCAGTACAAAGATGTGTCGGTCTCTGGTGTCCATTGTCACTTCCTGCACCCAGGCCTTCCCTGAGGCCTGCTAATTATCATTCTTCAGTATTCGCCACCACCAGCAAGGTGTAACAATGGAGATACAAATCCATGGGGCCTTGAAATGCTAATCATGCGGCCCATGGCCGAGGCTTTTGATGTACCCACAGCTGTCAGGTGTCAGCTACACATGATAGGGCAGGGCGGCGCTAGTAAGCTGTGTCCTCCCAGAGTACATGCCTAGTTGTCTGCTGTGCGGTGAGCGTGGAAAATATGTGCGGGAATGGCCCCACATATTTTCCAGAGGTTGATATCCCATCATTTATTCTTTTAAATAAACAAAAAATCAAATATCCCAGGCGAGCACACTCTCCCTGTGCGGATGGTCAAATTTCTCACATGCCCTCCAGCCTCAACATGTGAACCACCACCCTACTGAGGTTCTGGTTCATCATCAAGGTGAAAGTACCGGATGAGGCAATCTGCATTTCCATACTGGGAGCCTGGCTTGCGCTGCATGTCCATATCTAATCCCTATAGGGATATGGGCCACCGCAAAAGCTTAGGGTTCCCCCTTTGCATGGCCATTAACAATCACAGAGGCCTGTGGTCCGTCTGGTTCATAAAGTGAGATCCAAAGATGTAGGGTTTCAGCTTCTTTATGGCCCACACGACCGCATATGCCTCATTTTGTACGGCAGCCCAGTTCCTTTCCCTTTTTGTCAACCGCTTACTAATGTAGGCAACAGGTTGCTCTACCCCTTCAGAGTTCAGCTGCGCTAATGTTGCTGCAATCCCAAAATCACAGATGTCTGTCTGGATAATGAATTCCTGACCATAGTCTGGCTCTTTCAGAACTGAGGCCTTGCACAATCCACCCTTTAAAGCCTGAAAGAAGGTTTGACAGGCGGGGGTACAAGTTACCTTTTTTGGCATCTTTTTGGACTTTACATCATTCATGGGCATGGCAATGGTCCGATACCCTCTGATGAATGACCGGTAGTACCTGGTGAGACCTAGAAAGGCTCTCACCTTTGTCTGTGTGGTGGGGATGTCCCAATCCTTCACAGCCCGTACCTTCACTTCAAGAGGTTGTTTCTTACCTCCACTGACCAGGTGGCCTAGTTAAGCCATGGTACCCTGCACTATCTGGGACTTTGTGGCCTTGATAGTCAGGCCTGCATTCTGCATGTTTCAGGTGAGAAAGAGGATCCTCCCAGGTGTTGCTGACCACAGCAATGTCATCTAGATAGGCAACGCTGCTGTTTTCCAGTTCGGACAAAACCTGGTTAACCATCCTCTGAAAAGTGGCAGGGGCATGCTTCAATCCGAAGGGCATCACAGTGAACTGATCATGTCCTTCCGGGGATGAGAAAGTCAACCTCTCTTTCACTCCATCTGTCAAGCCGACCTGCCAATACCTCACTGTGAGGTCAAAGGTACTCGTGTACGTGGCAGCCCCAAGCTTGTCAGTGAGCTCATCTGCCTGAGAAATGGGGTGAGCATCTGTCTTTGTGACAGAATTCAGCCACTTGGAGTCCACACAAAAGTGAACTTCAGTCTACCCACTACTGGTCTTTTTAGGGACCAGTACCTCTGGGCTGGCCCAGGGGCTGTGGGATGGCTCTATCCCTCCTAGGGACAACATCTTTGAAACGTCCTCCTGGATGGTGTCCCTGACCTTATCGGACATCCAGTGAATTCTACTCTTCACCGGCTTACTGTCTCCAGTGTCCATATCATGGGTGCACCAATCTGCGCAATTGCGAGTCAGCAAGAACAGACCGGCAAACTGTCCTAGTTAACCGTGACAGTCTGTCAGTTGCTGTTCTGTCAGGTCAGTTGCAAGGTTGATACCTTCAACTGCCCCATCTGTGGCTTCAGTGTGCAGGACGTCTGGGAGGGGTCAGTCTCCTCCTCAGTCTTTTCATCAGTCACTAACGCCATGACGAAGTCATCCCAACTATAAAGGGGTTTGAGCCGGTTGACGTGAAAGACCCTGAACATCTGTTTAGGTCCTTTCACATCAATGAGATAATTCACCTCACTGACCTTTTCCAGCACACAGTACGGCCCAGTCACTTGTCCTGAAGGGCACTGGGTTTGACAGGCTCCATAATCCACACCCACTGGCCTGGACAATAGACTGTCACTGTCGCCTTTTGGTCGTGCCAGTGCTTCATCAGCTCCTGACTGGCCTTTAGATTCTTGGTTGACTATTCCATGTACTTTGCCATGCTAGACCAGAGTTCGGGTAAATAGTCCACCACATCTCATGACGGGGATGAGGGTTTGCTTTCCCATCCCTCCTTCACTAAACTGAGGGGGCTTCGTACAGGTATCCAAACAGAAGCTCAAAGGGGCTAAACCGTACTCCATCTGTGACACCTCTCTGTAGGTCGAACAGAAGGCATGCCAGGAGAATATCCCATTTTCTCCTCCAGTGCTCTTCCAAGCCACCTATCATGCCTTTCAGGGTCTTGTTGAACCGCTCAACAAGTCCATTGGTTTGTGGATGAAAGGAGGTAGAGAACCCATAGGTGACTCCACATTCAGTTTGATCCCCTGTCAGAAACAACTTCCTTGGGGAATACAACATGTGAGAATATCCTAATCAGAGCCTTCGCTACTACAGGGGCTTTGCTGCTCCTCAGAGGGACAGCCTTATGGTATCTTGTGGCGTGGTCCACCAACACCAAGATATATTCGTTCCCTAAGCTGGTTTGAAGATTCAAAGGACCACAATATCCATGCCTATTCTTTTGAAAGGCCGACCAACTACGGGTACTGGAATTAAGGGGGGTTTGTGGCACCACCTGACGTGCCAGAATCTTGACAAGTCGGGCAGGACCAGTCAGACAAATTCCTTAACTTTTATGCAAAGCTGCACCAGTAAAAGTGCACAGACAACTGCTCCAATGTCTTAGTCACTCCCAAGTGACCCGCTAAAGGAATTTGGTGAGCCAAATCCAAAAGGAAATTTCTGTGGAATTGGGGAGCCACCAACCTTCTGGTGTCCTCGCCCTCAGAATCCTTTGGCTCACTGTACAGGAGTCCATCATCCCAGTACACTTTGAACAGTCCAGGGGCCTCGCCCTTAGCCTGCTCCTCCGCCTGCTTCCGCAGACCCACCAGAGTCTGCCACTCCTTCTGTGCTGTGTAGCAGTCAGTCTGATCTGGGCACCCAACTGATGCAAACTCCTCCAGCTTGGGCAGACCCTTCAGATCTGCACCCACCTGTTCCTCCACCTCAGGCTCCTGCACTGCACCAGGCAACTCTGAGGTCACAGGGTCCCCTGCTACCAAAGTAGGGTCCTCCGTGGCAACTAGCCCTCTCCCACAAGAGTAGGCAACTCAGTAGGTTGTGGAACTGGACTAGGGGCTATAGGCCACGCCGGTCCATCCCACAACCCCTCTGGAAGTACTCCAGGCCTAAGGCTTTCAGAGCGTTCCATCTGGCATTCTCTTTAGCCCTCGATCGTGTAGCCACTGCATCTATTTCGGGATCAGGAAGATCATTACCTGACAGACATGGGACAGGGATGGAGTCTTTCACCGCTACATGGTGCTGGGTCATTACACCTCGTCAGCTGAACTCTACTGTCGCCACACTCTTACCATCAAGTCCACTTACGCACAACTCAGGGCCATCAATATACTGGTCTTGCTGTACCCACTGCCGGGTGACAGAGGTGATGCTAGACTGCAGGATGTTTGTGTCCATTGATACACATGTGCTCTAGATAGAGTTGAGTATTATTGGGAACTGGGGTCTCTTGTGGAGATCCGGTACCGTTCCCACTCAGTGTAACCAATCCACATTCGACCACTCCCTGGCCAAGTGGGAGATCCTCCTCTTAGAGGCCCACACTAATGATGGCCTCCTCCATGAGTCCAGCATTTACTATGGCTTGTTTGGGTAGGTCTTTGCAAGCAGGATCCCCTTTCCTATGGCCGAGCTCCTTACCCACAAAAAAACCTTTCGGTGGTGAGAACACAAGTGTCCCAGTGTTGGGGGTGCCCACGCTCTTCTTTTCGGTGTGCATGGCTGAACTAGAGTTTTGGGGTTTCCCTTCCCTCTTTTGGGGAGCTCACTTTGTATAGGATTGGGTTGGACCTTTGTCCTTCCCATTCTTGTTTACTTTTTTGTCTGCCGATTTCCCTTCCGGTTTGGGTGTGCTTGCCTGAGCCTTTTTCTGGACTCGAGTACTCACAAACCTGTCTGCAGCCTTTGCAAGCTTCTGAACCTGTAGGACCTTTTAAGCGAGGTAGAGCTCTATGGGATGGATGGGGGTGCAGAAGTTACTCATAAATCAGTGATAAGACCGACTCAGGAAGTTAGCAAATCTTTAGCTGTTTTATTAACAAGTATCTAAAACAGGGAGAACAACAGACTCAATGGACGTTCGCTCAAATCTCTCTCAAGAGTTCTCAAAACATTTAATTCAAAAGTACATTTATATAGTAAAACCTCATCATACGTGATGTCATACTATGTGGCAAAATAAGGAAACTTATGTGATGTCATGGTTGGTCTACGGGGAACATCTAAGTATACTTTCTATGGGGTATAGGATTGTGATTGGGTCTCTAAGGTCAGGTGGACAGCTATGCCCACCCTAGTGCAAGTCTTCTTCATGAAATACACAATGTTTCATTGGCTTTCAAACTATAGGGCTCTTTACTACATGGCCCTCTACAATTGGTTGGTACAGTTGTACCCTTCTGGAATATTCCACTCGCTAGCAGCACGCAAGCTGTACCCCAGGTGCTGGAGGGTTGGACTTGACCGTGCCTTCCTACCCAATTATCCCAACATCCATCATCACTCCTACGTCTGCTATTCGAATTAGTCTTTGAACTCGGCCTTGCAAGTATCACTGTGCCTGAGAATAGAAGGGAGTGTGAGCATGGTCTTATCTTCAAGTCGCGGTCTAGCTCGCTGTCATGGCCACTCAGGCAGGGACACAGTTGTTGCCCATCCGCCCTCGAATGGGGCACAACATGGAGCTAGGTGGGTTTTGTCCTGGCGCCTCTGGGGCGCCAGGCTCATGAAGAAGACCAGATCATTGGGAACGTTCCAGGCCCACTCTGCATGTGCATCTAGTATTAGGTGTGGCAGGGCGTGCCCAGCCATGCAGCTCAAGGGCGTGGCTAAACGGCCCAGGGCTAAATCAGCCCCGCCCTCACGCTGATCCATGCTTTGCGTTACTTTGCATCTTCATGCAACGTGATGTTCACCGCTGCTCGAACCATCTTACTTACCTTCTGGAAGCCAGCGTTCACCATCTCGCCGCATCTGCATACTCACCTTCTGAAAGCCAGCAATCACCATTTCATCGCATCTGCATACTCACCTTCAGGAAACCAGCGACCCTGATTCCGGCAACGCGCTTATCATCCAACGCTGCGCCCATCGTCCATGGAGTCGGGCCCTGTAAAGAACCAGAAAGACAAGGTTAGACAATTGAAACTCAGCAGCTGGGGGTTGCGCCGCATTGGAATCACGCGCGCATTCTCAGAAGTCACTCACCTGTTGCCAGGCCATCGTGAACTTTTTCCCTGTTCACTCCGGCTGCCATTTTCATCTTTGCAGCTGCCGGGTCACGACATCACCTACACGGTGAAAGAGCAAAAGAGAGACATTAAAGAAAGAAGGAACAAAATTGCCGGAACAGACGAAACAAACACCATAAAGCAGGTTGAAAGCAAAACGGACTATACAACAAAAAACACTCACCTAGAGAGAAGTGGATTAGTCGCAGCTGGACTGGACAGCCACACAGAGGGACCAGTGAAGGAACTCGGTCCTAGTTAAGCAAGTGCCCCTACCGGAAGTAGCAGGACGCAGAGTTCATCATTCAAGATAAGCAGGTGAGCCTTCTATGGGCAGCACAACCTAGGGGAACTACACCCTGGGTGGAAGGGGTCTGGAAGGGAACTCGAGTTACAGACTGGAATACATACGCCTCCTTTACATTTACATAGGAGCAGTCTTGAGCAGCACTACCGCAGTAGCTGTACAAGCGCAGATAGAGAAGCCAGATGACGGCGAACTAATCCCTTGTAGGGTTGCAACCATGCCCCAATGACCCTGCAGAGCCCAGGTGATCGTAACACTTGCCTAATGTCTATTTTCATCTCGACCATGTGACAGGAGACTGTGTTTTGAACTGCTTCTTCCCATTTAACACTATTAAATATATAAAACCTGGACCTTCTAGTGTTTTTCCACAACACTTCAATAGGAGCTTGTTTCGCTTCTCACGTTCTTTGTATCTTCTCGAATAGATAACCAGTTTCTTGGCTGCCCCAACCCTTGATACTGGGCCAGACAACTTTTCTCAAATCTTCGCTCATTGTCAGCTGTTTTCTTCTACTGTGCCACACTTTCAGCTCTTCTGTTCATGGGGTCCTAGTTTGCTAAAATACGTTGTGGAACATCCAAATTCTATACACGTATATATAATGGTGGCACCGCCAGCAGTCTATTCACTACGTATAGCCAGCCTTCATGATTACTTAGTCTACTTGCGTTTATGCATCTGTACAATCATAAAACGGCTTGCATTTTCTTCAGTGCTCTTTGCACGTGCAATCTTCATTTTGCACATTAAATGTTACTCAATTCTTTACTCGGCCATCAGATTCAATAAGGTCTACATACTCTCTTCATTGGCATTTCTTCTAGTGTGTCCTTTCTGCTTCATGTGACATCACCAGTCTTCTCTTTCATTCATCTTAACACTTCTTCCAGAACCTTCTTTAAAAGACTGTAATTTCTTAGTGGGTACATCATATAGGGATTTCTCAATGGGTACCTTGTTTTGAGGACTCTTCGCGGTATAGGGACCATTATTGGCGCTGTGCATGTCGCATTTTCTGGTTTCCGACATATAGACAAAATAGGGGCGGGACTTCCGGTAGAGGCACTTGGCTCCTCCTCTATACTCCCTTCTCTGGTTGATTCATCGGCCACTCTCCCATCAGTCTTCACATCTAGACATCCTCGTCTGAAAAAGTGCTTCTTCGGAGTCCATATCTTCATTACTCCTTTAAGAAATTCTGCTGATTTCACATGGCCATCAACACTCCGGGTCATGAGACTACATTGTCCATTCGGGCTGCAGTAGATCCATCTTCCCACATACTTCTTGTGGTTTCTAGGATACAGGAACTTTGTTCCCTCAGGTGCTAGAATACTTGCTTCTATATACTTTCTGATTTCTTCATCTGTCAGCTCTTTGGATCCAAACCCTGACTCGACATCGATCATGATCTTCATTCCTACTGCTTTCTTTGTTGTCTTCTTACACTGTGTGATTATTATTCTGATCACACAGAATCCAAACATGATCATCACCAACAATGCTCCGAGGAACTTGAAGATATTCCCCATCCATTGTGGAGCCCATGATAAGATTGACGCAAACCAGCTGTCATCTGCAATATCTTCTACTTCATCTTCGATCTTGATGTGCAAGTTTGTCAGCATTGTTATGGCCTCTGTCAAGGTCCCATTCTCTTCATCCTGAGAAGGTATGAATGTGCAACATGATTCTCAGATATCGGCACAAACACCTGCATCCATTTCTGTAATTATGTCCAGGACATATCTATTCTGAAGAGTCAGCAGTCTTATGGCTCTCAACTCTTCCTTGATAGCATTGAATCCTTTATGGTAGTGTTGATCGTCTGCAGGAGCTCCCATCTGGTAATCTGTAACAATTTGGCATTCGCCATCGTCTGGATCCTTGGCATGAAGATTGTCATGAATACTGCTGAAGTCTGACTCAAGAACCTATGTTCATACGGAATAGAATCAAAGGCTTCTATCAATTTAGTTGAAAAGTAGTACTCCCTCTTTGTTCGATTGAGAAATTCAACTGATCTCCTCTTTCTCAGGTGAGCATCCCTGCGCATGTACTACTGCTTTTGGAAACTCCCCAATATTCAGGACACTTTTCGGAATCACAAGTGCTGAAACATGGACTGTCACTATAGAACACAGCCCTCCCGAGTCCTTGGGCAACTTAATGTAAGCTCTGGATCCACAGGCCCAGTAGTGGTCCATTATCACTACTGTTCCATCCTTCATTCCTCATAAATCGAGAATTCGACTGCACTGCTGATTCATTCCAACCTTTCTTGTACCATTGTTTCTGAAACATAGTTCTGCACTGTTCTGAAACCCCAGAACAAAGAGTGAGACATAGATGTATGAAATACGCACCTACGGAGGCAAGAGCGTGTAATAAGCTCCCAAAATATCTAGAAAGATTCCCCTGTAACAACAAAAGGAAACAATTTCTTATGCTCCGACTGAACTTATTTCGAACAAAAGAAGTACTAAACTTGTGGAAAAGAGACTCAATACATGATGATCTGTGCCGCTTCTGTGTGAGTTTCGAAGAAACCCTGAAACATCTGATTTTAAATTGTCCATGATTCCACCAGCACCGAACCATCCACCTAGAGAAAGTGACGATTCCAAGGGCATGCAGAGACACTGAAGAAGCATGGAGTCTAATGAATGAAGGGGAGAATAATCAGTTAATCTTTGCCTTGACATGCTACTTCGAGGTAGTAGAAAAGAGTTTAAATGTGTGTGCTAAAAGCTTGAAAAACGAAGGACAATAAAAAATGGAATTGAGAGGATAGATTTTAAAACTTTATATTTCTGATGTTTAAATGGATGTAATTTGAGAAGTTGATAAAAGAAATGGATTTGATAATGTATTTTTAAAAGTTTGTAATGAACTAATAAAAAAAAAATAGTTCTGCACTGGCTAGAGGCACTATCTGCAGCGGGCCTCCTTTGTCATCAACTCATGTCAGCAATTTTGCAATCTCCAGCCACTGATGTTTGCATTCTTTCTCTGCAGTGTTTATAACTGGCTCATAGTATCCTGTAAGTGCTAATGCCATACACACAATAAGGCCTTCCTCCCATCCATCTGGAGAAAGTACTGTTGCCTTTATTTGCAGCTGTCCTCTCTCCTTGCATCTTCGTATTGCTTCATCATTTGTTCCTTGACAATTTAGCTTTTTGTTTATCACCCATCTGATTCCTGCTCATTCCAGGCTGTCCATATCTTAACACGTGATCTCTGGTGTGTGCTCTTGCTCGTTTCTTCAAATCTTGCACATAATCATCATCTTCTGGAGCAGTCCACTTGGTTACCCATACCAAGGATGATTTTCAACCTTGGAACTGACCTCTCGTATGGCAGAGTGCAAGGTGCTTCTAGAGGACCACTGTATCGACGTGGGATTACTTGCTAGTTTTACAGTTAATGTATTAACTCAAAAAGGTCTCATTGCAGACTACCCTCACCTAATGGGACAATAATAATAAAAGGGACAAGAAGGAAATGGAAAAATCCTGTCCCTGACTCTACAATATTCGCAGTTATAAAAACCTCTTGGTAAAGGTGAAGCAATGTCTCAAGAACTAGGGGCACATTTCTATGAGGAACTATTTTCTATGGGCAATGAACCCTTCATTCTTTATTCGACCACATTGGTACAGAGTTCTTGGAGAATCCGTTCTCCATTACAAGGGAATAAATTCTTGTTGGTATCCCTGCTTGTTCCTCGGGATATCCTGCTTAAAAGGGTCGACTGGTTTCGATGACTTTCTAATTTATCATCTTCTTCAGGACCGGTTAGTTATATTCTGTCTTGCATGAGATCAGCATTTCAGGTGGATCTGGGGAACCATCACACCATCAACCTAAAGAGAGACCAAATACTAAATTATGTACGTGAGTTAAGTATTTCTTCTTTTTTTGCTTAATTGCATACATCTGATTATTTACATAAAGTAATAACTTAGAATCTATTACGGAAGAACATAACAGGATTAGGTCAGTTGCCCACATGACCCCTACAATCTGCATTTTCATTCTCATAAGGCTTACCCCGCCATTTTTTGAAGATTACTTTATCCCACAGACCAGGTGGTGAAGGTCTGCGTGCTTTTCTGGCTATCCAGTCTTTTACTGATCTTCAGTGATCTGGACAAACCCCGTTTGGGTCATGGGATTCCTAGGGAATGAGAGATGTAAATTCTATCATTAGTCTGTCACGGTACCCACAATGCCAATTGTCGGGGGGAAATTCTGCCGGGGTCGGCCGGGCCGTCCGCAGACCTCCGGGCAGGGAGGCCCCAACTCCTCCCGTGTATCCCAAACGAGATAGAGTATGCAACACACACAAGAAGCAAGGTGACTTCTGCTGTTTATTAAACACAAACGGCAGGGATGGGTCAAGGAGCGTACGCGTCCGTCCTGACACACACACAATCGTGGGCTCGCAGGCCCTTTTTACTTTAGTATGACGCGCTACTTGCGTCATCTTACAAAGTTTAGCAAAAAACCTATTTCCACTCTGGATTGGTTGCTCGAGTGGTAGGGTTAGTATAGCATACGTATAGAGAATAATATTAGTGGGTAAAGTGGGTCAGGTGATATATCTGGGTTGTCCCTACAATTAGATACATGAGAATTGTTACATGAAGACTACTAATGATTGGTCAAGCTAATGGCGTCAGTGATAAGAGCCCCATGTTCTGATTGGTGCGTTCGCGAGCCTCCCAGTCTGGGAACATCGCTGTTCCCAGCTCGCGGTGCACCTGTTATTTGCAACAATGTTTCACTATGAGTACGTGTAGACAATGTGAAGGCTTATTCATGAGCTGGAAGGCCGACGACTCCCACTGTCGCAGATGCCCATTGAGCCTTTCAAGTGTATCTGCCTGTGTCTCGTACTGAGGGATCCAGACGCCTTCTTTCTTCTGGGCTTGGCATCCTGTCAGGTTCGGCTTGGTCACGTGAGGTGGGACCGTGTTTGAGGCAGACTTTTTACCATTAATATTGTTTTTCCATTGTGCGCTTAGTTTAATTTTGCAGGTGTGACCTTAACGTTGGTGTGCGGCATGCGGGGTTGCAACATCGTGCCTTTGATGGTCTGCTTTTGGAATGTGGGTTTGCAACATTACGACCTTGGCTGTCTGCTCTCGTCGGGCTCCTTCTGCAGGATCAGCAACTCGACTCTTGTTCTTTTCACGTTCATGGAAGCTCTTGCTTGCGGCCTACTTAGGCCTGGTGTATAGGTAGAACCATTTGGTGCACGGCGCCTTAGGTTATAGTAACATGTTGTCTTATGACCAGGATCATGTCTTCGTTATATTTCTCATTATTGAAAAGCGTAGCAAGCTCTTTAGGTGAGTTCGTGGTGCGTCTTGCGTTTCTGCATTTAAAAAGCCTATATGAAAAATAATAAAGATGCACGTCCGTGAGTATGTCTGTCGCCTACGTCATAGCACTGAGTATATTCTTCATGTAGATTGGTACGGGAGTGTCCAGCGTGTATATTTGCACAGGTGCGCTGATCGTTGGCTAGGTCGTCATGGCATCTCTAACGATGTGTTGGCTTTAATCTAGTTGATCCATGCCGCAGGTGTCAGCATGGGCAGGTCGTGCTGTCGGGCAGGCAGATGGACACATCCGTATGTTCCTGTACCAGGGTATTTGGTCGTCTGGTAGATGGGCAAACTCTTCTCGTGGCGGGTGCCTGGGCCGTGATCCTTTAGGCCAGGCGCGAGAGGACAGGGACGGGAGTCTGTTTTTCCATTCTCCCACTTCAGTCCCCCCTCTGGTCGACTTGTCGACCACAAACATATCCTTTTCGTTATCTCCTCTCACTCTCCATATTTTAGTTATCCCTCCTAGATGTCCATAGTGGTTAACATGATCTTCAAACGACCAGTACATATATTCACAGGTTCCTCAAGGAGTACAGTATACCCATTTCCCTTTGTAACTCCTGGGGTTCCTTGGGTTTTCGATCTTCACTGAAGGTGGGTCCAGATGGTTGGTGATGATCTGGTTTCGCAGCTTCTCCCTTTCTTGTATTATCATGCCTGTGTGTTGGCCGTCATCTACTGGCATCAAGGGGTGCATACCAACCATTTCAAGCAATTCGTCAGTGGTGCGTGCCTTCCGGCCTTCCAAAATCTTATTATGATCAGTATAGCTCCAGCCAAAATAGTACAACCCACTATTATTTTCAGTCCATCTGACAGCCAAGATGGCATCCATGACCATAATAACGAAAACCAGCTCTCATCCTTTTTTACGCCGTTGCTTTCATCCATCATTTTGGAGTGCATCTGGGCCAATTGTGAAACTGCTTCAGTCAGTGTGCCGTTGTCAGCATCGTTGGCAGGAATGAACGTGCAGCATGATTGTCCAATCTTTGCGCATACTCCTCCTTCCATGGCTGTGAGGAGGTCCAATACATATCTGTTCTGGAGTGCTACCATCCTTACAGCTCGCAACTCCTCTTTGATTGCGTTAAATCCATTCACTGTGGAATTGATGGTCATCATTAATTCCCATCTAGTTATCTGGAGCCATTTTGCGTTTGCGTAAGCCTGCAGTCCTGGGTGTATTATTGAGGAGAAGAACATTGCTGCCCTGCTGAATAGTCTATGTTCTGGCGGAATTGAAGTCAGTGCTGTTTCCGACCTTCCCCATAGATAATTTCCAGTCAGAGGTTCTCCTTGTCTTTTCCTTCTATTCAGGACGGTTTTGTTACCGTTGGTCCTGTTCCCTTGCTCCTCCTGGGGTGGTGCGGATCTCTTCTTTCTCCTGTCCCCTTCATCCATTGTGGGAAAGCTTGCCACATTCACATGCTTCTTGGGTACCACTAGTGATGGTACATTGACGTGCACCATTGTGCATACACCATTCCAAAGGGGGGGCAGTGTGTGGTATGCTTTTTCTCCGCAGGCCCAGTAATGGTCCATTATTACTGCTGTTCCTGCTCCCCCCTCAGGCAACTCCATCACGCTGGCACAATTGGTGTTATATCCTACGTCCACTTCCCGTTTATGTTGGTAGCATACCTTAGGCGCAGTCAGCGGCAGAATTGTTATTGGGTCTTCATCTGTCTCTACCCATGTAAGCATTGGAAAGTGACGATTCCAAGGGCATGCAGAGACACTGAAGAAGCATGGAGTCTAATGAATGAAGGGGAGAATAATCAGTTAATCTTTGCCTTGACATGCTACTTCGAGGTAGTAGAAAAGAGTTTAAATGTGTGTGCTAAAAGCTTGAAAAACGAAGGACAATAAAAAATGGAATTGAGAGGATAGATTTTAAAACTTTATATTTCTGATGTTTAAATGGATGTAATTTGAGAAGTTGATAAAAGAAATGGATTTGATAATGTATTTTTAAAAGTTTGTAATGAACTAATAAAAAAAAAATAGTTCTGCACTGGCTAGAGGCACTATCTGCAGCGGGCCTCCTTTGTCATCAACTCATGTCAGCAATTTTGCAATCTCCAGCCACTGATGTTTGCATTCTTTCTCTGCAGTGTTTATAACTGGCTCATAGTATCCTGTAAGTGCTAATGCCATACACACAATAAGGCCTTCCTCCCATCCATCTGGAGAAAGTACTGTTGCCTTTATTTGCAGCTGTCCTCTCTCCTTGCATCTTCGTATTGCTTCATCATTTGTTCCTTGACAATTTAGCTTTTTGTTTATCACCCATCTGATTCCTGCTCATTCCAGGCTGTCCATATCTTAACACGTGATCTCTGGTGTGTGCTCTTGCTCGTTTCTTCAAATCTTGCACATAATCATCATCTTCTGGAGCAGTCCACTTGGTTACCCATACCAAGGATGATTTTCAACCTTGGAACTGACCTCTCGTATGGCAGAGTGCAAGGTGCTTCTAGAGGACCACTGTATCGACGTGGGATTACTTGCTAGTTTTACAGTTAATGTATTAACTCAAAAAGGTCTCATTGCAGACTACCCTCACCTAATGGGACAATAATAATAAAAGGGACAAGAAGGAAATGGAAAAATCCTGTCCCTGACTCTACAATATTCGCAGTTATAAAAACCTCTTGGTAAAGGTGAAGCAATGTCTCAAGAACTAGGGGCACATTTCTATGAGGAACTATTTTCTATGGGCAATGAACCCTTCATTCTTTATTCGACCACATTGGTACAGAGTTCTTGGAGAATCCGTTCTCCATTACAAGGGAATAAATTCTTGTTGGTATCCCTGCTTGTTCCTCGGGATATCCTGCTTAAAAGGGTCGACTGGTTTCGATGACTTTCTAATTTATCATCTTCTTCAGGACCGGTTAGTTATATTCTGTCTTGCATGAGATCAGCATTTCAGGTGGATCTGGGGAACCATCACACCATCAACCTAAAGAGAGACCAAATACTAAATTATGTACGTGAGTTAAGTATTTCTTCTTTTTTTGCTTAATTGCATACATCTGATTATTTACATAAAGTAATAACTTAGAATCTATTACGGAAGAACATAACAGGATTAGGTCAGTTGCCCACATGACCCCTACAATCTGCATTTTCATTCTCATAAGGCTTACCCCGCCATTTTTTGAAGATTACTTTATCCCACAGACCAGGTGGTGAAGGTCTGCGTGCTTTTCTGGCTATCCAGTCTTTTACTGATCTTCAGTGATCTGGACAAACCCCGTTTGGGTCATGGGATTCCTAGGGAATGAGAGATGTAAATTCTATCATTAGTCTGTCACGGTACCCACAATGCCAATTGTCGGGGGGAAATTCTGCCGGGGTTGGCCGGGCCGTCCGCAGACCTCCGGGCAGGGAGGCCCCAACTCCTCCCGTGTATCCCAAACGAGATAGAGTATGCAACACACACAAGAAGCAAGGTGACTTCTGCTGTTTATTAAACACAAACGGCAGGGATGGGTCAAGGAGCGTACGCGTCCGTCCTGACACACACACAATCGTGGGCTCGCAGGCCCTTTTTACTTTAGTATGACGCGCTACTTGCGTCATCTTACAAAGTTTAGCAAAAAACCTATTTCCACTCTGGATTGGTTGCTCGAGTGGTAGGGTTAGTATAGCATACGTATAGAGAATAATATTAGTGGGTAAAGTGGGTCAGGTGATATATCTGGGTTGTCCCTACAATTAGATACATGAGAATTGTTACATGAAGACTACTAATGATTGGTCAAGCTAATGGCGTCAGTGATAAGAGCCCCATGTTCTGATTGGTGCGTTCGCGAGCCTCCCAGTCTGGGAACATCGCTGTTCCCAGCTCGCGGTGCACCTGTTATTTGCAACAATGTTTCACTATGAGTACGTGTAGACAATGTGAAGGCTTATTCATGAGCTGGAAGGCCGACGACTCCCACTGTCGCAGATGCCCATTGAGCCTTTCAAGTGTATCTGCCTGTGTCTCGTACTGAGGGATCCAGACGCCTTCTTTCTTCTGGGCTTGGCATCCTGTCAGGTTCGGCTTGGTCACGTGAGGTGGGACCGTGTTTGAGGCAGACTTTTCACCATTAATATTGTTTTTCCATTGTGCGCTTAGTTTAATTTTGCAGGTGTGACCTTAACGTTGGTGTGCGGCATGCGGGGTTGCAACATCGTGCCTTTGATGGTCTGCTTTTGGAATGTGGGTTTGCAACATTACGACCTTGGCTGTCTGCTCTCGTCGGGCTCCTTCTGCAGGATCAGCAACTCGACTCTTGTTCTTTTCACGTTCATGGAAGCTCTTGCTTGCGGCCTACTTAGGCCTGGTGTATAGGTAGAACCATTTGGTGCACGGCGCCTTAGGTTATAGTAACATGTTGTCTTATGACCAGGATCATGTCTTCGTTATATTTCTCATTATTGAAAAGCGTAGCAAGCTCTTTAGGTGAGTTTGTGGTGCGTCTTGCGTTTCTGCATTTAAAAAGCCTATATGAAAAATAATAAAGATGCACGTCCGTGAGTATGTCTGTCGCCTACGTCATAGCACTGAGTATATTCTTCATGTAGATTGGTACGGGAGTGTCCAGCGTGTATATTTGCACAGGTGCGCTGATCGTTGGCTAGGTCGTCATGGCATCTCTAACGATGTGTTGGCTTTAATCTAGTTGATCCATGCCGCAGGTGTCAGCATGGGCAGGTCGTGCTGTCGGGCAGGCAGATGGACACATCCGTATGTTCCTGTACCAGGGTATTTGGTCGTCTGGTAGATGGGCAAACTCTTCTCGTGGCGGGTGCCTGGGCCGTGATCCTTTAGGCCAGGCGCGAGAGGACAGGGACGGGAGTCTGTTTTTCCATTCTCCCACTTCAGTCCCCCCTCTGGTCGACTTGTCGACCACAAACATATCCTTTTCGTTATCTCCTCTCACTCTCCATATTTTAGTTATCCCTCCTAGATGTCCATAGTGGTTAACATGATCTTCAAACGACCAGTACATATATTCACAGGTTCCTCAAGGAGTACAGTATACCCATTTCCCTTTGTAACTCCTGGGGTTCCTTGGGTTTTCGATCTTCACTGAAGGTGGGTCCAGATGGTTGGTGATGATCTGGTTTCGCAGCTTCTCCCTTTCTTGTATTATCATGCCTGTGTGTTGGCCGTCATCTACTGGCATCAAGGGGTGCATACCAACCATTTCAAGCAATTCGTCAGTGGTGCGTGCCTTCCGGCCTTCCAAAATCTTATTATGATCAGTATAGCTCCAGCCAAAATAGTACAACCCACTATTATTTTCAGTCCATCTGACAGCCAAGATGGCATCCATGACCATAATAACGAAAACCAGCTCTCATCCTTTTTTACGCCGTTGCTTTCATCCATCATTTTGGAGTGCATCTGGGCCAATTGTGAAACTGCTTCAGTCAGTGTGCCGTTGTCAGCATCGTTGGCAGGAATGAACGTGCAGCATGATTGTCCAATCTTTGCGCATACTCCTCCTTCCATGGCTGTGAGGAGGTCCAATACATATCTGTTCTGGAGTGCTACCATCCTTACAGCTCGCAACTCCTCTTTGATTGCGTTAAATCCATTCACTGTG
This sequence comes from Ambystoma mexicanum, assembly GCF_040938575.1. Lineage (NCBI taxonomy): Eukaryota > Metazoa > Chordata > Amphibia > Caudata > Ambystomatidae > Ambystoma > Ambystoma mexicanum. Next base: position 763,774,725 of record NC_090937.1, on the reverse strand, counting down.
GAATTGATGGTCATCATTAATTCCCATCTAGTTATCTGGAGCCATTTTGCGTTTGCGTAAGCCTGCAGTCCTGGGTGTATTATTGAGGAGAAGAACATTGCTGCCCTGCTGAATAGTCTATGTTCTGGCGGAATTGAAGTCAGTGCTGTTTCCGACCTTCCCCATAGATAATTTCCAGTCAGAGGTTCTCCTTGTCTTTTCCTTCTATTCAGGACGGTTTTGTTACCGTTGGTCCTGTTCCCTTGCTCCTCCTGGGGTGGTGCGGATCTCTTCTTTCTCCTGTCCCCTTCATCCATTGTGGGAAAGCTTGCCACATTCACATGCTTCTTGGGTACCACTAGTGATGGTACATTGACGTGCACCATTGTGCATACACCATTCCAAAGGGGGGGCAGTGTGTGGTATGCTTTTTCTCCGCAGGCCCAGTAATGGTCCATTATTACTGCTGTTCCTGCTCCCCCCTCAGGCAACTCCATCACGCTGGCACAATTGGTGTTATATCCTACGTCCACTTCCCGTTTATGTTGGTAGCATACCTTAGGCGCAGTCAGCGGCAGAATTGTTATTGGGTCTTCATCTGTCTCTACCCATGTAAGCATTGGTACGTACTTGATCCAAGTTGTCCAACACCTTTGGTTGTGTGCCTCGATAGTTGAGATAGTTTCCTTTGTCACCATGTTGCTTCCAATCACTCCTATCTCCCAATTGTTATCCAAGTACACCTTCCCTGTTATCGTCACCAGTGGCCTCTCCCAGCATCCTAGTTTACCAGGAACTTCAGTTGCATACCAATCACATTGCAAATACTGCAATGTTACTTTCTTTGTTTCCCCTTTTGCAGGACCACTTGTTATGTATCTGAATGCTTCAGCATGTAAACTGCTTTTGTGATAACTCAAATAGGTCTTGAGGAAGTTGTTTTCATATGGGTATGAATCTCGTGTTTTCCACGCCATGTGCACCACTGTCCCTTGAAATCTTCCTTTCGTTTGGAACAGTGCCAAGTATATAATGCATCGTGCTGTCTTTTCATCTATTTCCGTAGCCACAAATGTTCGGGACGCGCTCATGGCGTATGGTATTAATGAGCAGACGTAGCAGCTGTCTTCTGTTGTCTGCTTACCAATGCGGGTCATGTGTTGATACCATATGTTGTTTGAGACATGTGCTGAATCTTGAATATAATTATCAATACCTTTATTATCTGAGTATGTGCTGCGTTTAACTCTATTTTGTTTGTGTATAGTTTTACTGATATCACTTGACTTGACACCTGTTGCAGCTGGGGATGGGGGTGTATTAGGTTTGGGTACAGCAATAATATTGATAGCACAGCTGTACTGCCATACAGAGGCAGCCAAGAACCCGGTGATCATCAAAATCCCTATTATTTTTATTACATATGCTAATTTCACCGGCATTTTGCTCTTACCTTTGCTGCGGTCCGGCAGCGTATTCTTGCGACGTTAAAGTTGCCCGCCTGAAAATTCTTAATATGCTTATTATTAAATATTAGTTGTTGTTAGTTAAGCTCTCCCTATCAGATAGTCATTCAGTGCCCAGGCAAAGAGTTGTTCCCACGCCAATCTAAGCGACCTATCTCTTAGGACAGGCAGGTATGGGTGGAGGTGGGGCATTGAATGTTCTATGGCCAAGAGGAATGCTGTGTAGTACACACGTACCCTTCTCTTTTTCAGATACGTTGGCCTTTTTATTTCATATACAAATTGGTGTGACAATTCTTCTGGGTAGTAGTCGTCTGGGGGTACCATCTACTCCTGGGCAATGAATTTGTTAGTTATCTGTTTTCTTAACAGTACAATAATACGCAGTTCCTGCATGTACGAGAGAAAAAAGAGAAAGCATTCACGTGTTTACATGTGTATTTGTGCAATATAATGTCCTTTAGTACAGTTATTACTCATAGTTGGGGTAGGGGTCAATGGGCAGGGGGTTTTTGTTCAATTGGCTGAAATACTTTTACTCTTGGAGCGTGTGACCATGGGGTGGGCAGCATGGGGATCACCCTTTTCTTCTTCAGTTATTGTCTCTGGGCAATTTGGTAAGTGACAGGGTATGGGGACACTTGGGTTGTTGGTTGTGATAGAACTCTCTTCTTCCGTTGGCGATGTTGTTGTTCTTCCAACAGACCTGTCGGTGGCGCTGGGGCGGGTCTGAGGTCTGTAGATCTTTACATCGTGTAGGTGATTCCAGGCGCGCTTGTCCTGTAGCTTTACTGCTCTCGTTGATACCTCTTCTACTAGATGTGGGCCAGTAAACCTGGGGTCGCTCCACCTTCTATTGAAGTTGCGAAGCAATACGTGGTCACCTTTAGTAACTTTACACAGTCTTTCTTTGTCCAATTCTTTATCCGCGTCTTCTTGTTGACTGCTGTTAGACCCGCCCCGTGTGCGCTCGAGCTGTTGAGACACAAACACCACACTAGTAATCAAAGAAGACACATATTGGTACATTTCATCTCCAAAGACATCGGCAGTACTTTCATTGTCAGTAAATGCTCTCGATGTTGGCGTTAGGGGAAGGCGCATCTGACGTCCGGTAACCATCTCGTGTGGGGTGAGGTGGTGGTCGGACCCTGGTCTATTCCTTAGTTCGAATAGAGCTAATGGAAGACAGTATAACCAATTCTTATTAGTTGCTTGCTTATCTTTGCTATAGCCTCCTTTAATAGGCCATTCAGGCGTTCACATACACCGTTAGCCTGTGGGTGGTATGCACATGCAAATTTATGTTTTATGTTCAACAAGGATGTAATATGCTGGAACATTTCGTTTGCGAAATGTGGCCCATTGTCTGATCTTAACACCTCGCACACTCCCCATCTTGGGAAGACCTCCCTCACTAGGAATTTAGCTGCTCTAAATGCATCTGGGTGTGAACAGGGCCCTGCTTCAATCCACCTAGAGAATGGGCATACTACTACAATCATATACCTATTTCCTTGACATATATTGATCATATCGACATAATCAATATGGAGATGTCGGAAAGGTCCCTCTGGCCGGGGTATAGTACCTCTTACCACCTTTAGAGTATGGCCGGCCGTAAACTGTTGACATGTGAGACAATTACTGATAAATTTAGACACATGCGAATTTAGCTCGGCGCAGAACCAGTCTTCCCTAATTCGTGCTGCTATTACTTCTTTGCCTGTGTGGGCTGGATGATGTAGTTGGCTTAGGGCAGTATCCAAAAGTGCCAATGGTATTACAACTTTTCCAGTGCCGCCTTGGCGCCATAGTGCGTCAGTTGGTAACATTATGCATCCTCTTTTTACCCATATTTCTTTTTTGGCCATTGGTGCGGCCGCTTGTAGCTCCATAATCTGCGTGGCTGGGAGGTGGGAATACCCTTCTTCTATCAACATCTCCTTAGCTATTCCCCTCCCTCTCCCTCTCTGTGACTCTGGGGGGTTCCATATCTCTCCGAAGTATGCAGCATACTTCGCATGTGCGTCTGCTGCTGCATTTCCCTTTGAGACGTGATCTTCACCATTGGTGTGTGCTGTGCATTTTACTAAAGCTAATTCTTGGGGGTCGTTTATTACTTCAATTAGTTCAGCCAATAACAGAGCATGTTGCACCGGAGTGCCATCAGCTCTTCTAAATCCTCTCCTTCTCCATTTTGACAGCCCTGAGTGGACAGTAGATGTAACATATGCGCTGTCCGAGTATATGGTTACTCGTTTGTGAAGGCTTTCCTTTAACGCCAAGATCAGTGCAACCAATTCGGCTGCTTGAGCGGAGTAATGCTGTGGTAATTGTACACATTTTATTGCCACACACACCGGTACTTCCATCATTTTTACCACTGCTGCTCCAGTTCTCCTAATACCGTCCCCTTGGTCGATAGTTGATGACCCATCAATAAATAATAGCTCACCACCCTCCAGTGCGTTTTCTTCCACCTTTCTGCTACATTAGTATATTTCAGTTACCTCCGTACAGTCATGGGCATAGTCTCCCTCCTCAATTACTTCTGCTATGAACCTTGCAGGGTTGACCGTGCTACATCTAACTATTGATAGTTCAGCTCTCGATAAAATGATCTCATAACCAGATGCTCTCTGCGTGGTTAGGGTGGACTTAGATTTATTCAATATCGCAAATAGTGCATGTTCCACAAACAAGGTAGTTGGGCATCCCATTGTTATTGTTGATGCCTTTTCCACTGCAAAAGCAGCTGCGGCTAGACTTTGTTCGCAAGGGAAGTGACCCAACATTACAGGATCTAAGTGGCCGCTGTAAAATGCTACTGGTTGTAGCCCATGCTTGTTCTTTGAGCCAACACCCCGTCATTACTGCTGAGTCGCAGTGTGAGAATATAAAAAATCTTCTCTCATAATCTGGGGATGCAAGCACTGGAGCAGTAGATATCGCATCTTTTAATTCACCAAAAGCCTCTTTCATTTCCATTGTCCACCCCAGCTTTTTCTCCCCTTTATTAGCTTCCCTCAACGCCTCAAGTAGGGGTCCTATGTACGAGCTGTAATCAAACACCCATGCCCTACAATAGTTGCACAGCACCAGAAACTGCTGCAGTTCCCTCACAGTTTGTGGCAGTGGAGTGTTCGAAATTGCTTGTGCTCTTTGTGGTGCAATCTTCCTTCCATATTGGGATATGAGTTGACCAATGTAAAGTACCTGTTCTTGACAGTACTGTATATTTTCCATGTCTACCTTGTACCCCTTTTCAGCCAATATTGTCAACATCTTTAAAGAGTCCTCTCTGCATGTTTTCTCGTTCGTGTTGCAGTATGTGGATGACATAATAATATGCAGCACATACTGCAACACTGTGCTTTCCACTTCAATATTACCCAAATCCATCTGTATCACTCTATTGAAAATTGAGGGTGATTCGCAATACCCTTGTGGCAATCTAGTGTGTTTCCACTTTGTGTTTCTGTAAGTGAAGCTCGTCAGATCTTGTGAGTCGGGGTGCAATGGTATTGAGAAAAAAGCATTTTTAAGGTCGATCACTGTAAATCGTGATGCCTCTGCTGGAATGCCACACAATATTGTGGCCGGGTTTGCTGCTACGGGATATTCTGCTTCTACTATGTTGTTCAAGGGCCTGAGGTCCTGTATGAAGCGCCAAGACCCCCCTTTAGCCTTGCGCACTGGGTACACAGCCGTGTTGCAAGGTCATTCAGAGGGGACCAATATGCCGTTATTTACAAGGGCCGTTATGGTTTCATAGATACCCTCATCTGTTTCTTTTGATAGTGGGTACTGTTTAACTCTGGGAAGTATTGCACCTTTTTTCAACTTTATTCTTACTCCCCCTATACTTTTTATACACCCCACGTCATAGGGGCCGGTGGTCCACAATGATTTGGGTACTTTTGACATATCCTCTTCAAAGAAGGGGACTGGGGTGCATGCAGGTGCCTCAAGTGCCATGGCAATTTTCTGTGCTACTTGTTTGTATGCCACCCTTAGCCATATTTCCACACTCATCATAAACACCATTTCATCTTCTTCCTTTTCATCTGAGAACAGCTCCTCATCTGACACCTGGGTGAGCCTACATCCTCTGCTAATGCTATTACTGCCCTCCATGCTCTTCCTTCTTTGTCTTGGGCATGTAGAGCAATGTAGTCAGCTGTTGCAATAATACTCTCAATGTCCATTAAGAACACCTTCCCTTCTGGTTCATTAGCAGGTGTTTCTGGTCTGAATAGATAGGTTGCTGGCCTCCTCCATATTTCCCTTCTATCCCTGGAATCCATGCAATCGCCATGTCAGTTCCATACTGGAATAGTTCGCCATCTATTGGCTCCGCCCTAATCGCGGTCTGTCCGCAATATGCCTGCATAATTTGTCGCGCTGTGAGCATGTTAATCCCTGGAGTAGAGCAAATTATGCCGTCCTCAGTAAAGGAGATCGTCATATTCAACCTGTTCATTATGTCTCTCCCCAATATATTTACTGGTGAGGCACTATAATATAAAAGTGGAACTGACAGATCATAATCTCCAATAGATAAGGGAATGCTATCAGTAAAGGGAACCAACCCTCTAGCCCCAGAGAATCCTTGGGTGTTCATGGCTTCGCCTGACATCTTAAACTTACCTTCCCTTATGCAAGACCGGGTTGCCCCGGTGTCAACAAGGAATGATAATTTTTTGTCACCTATTGTTACCTCTATGCGTGGCTCCTCCGCACTATTAGGTGTTACTGACAGGATGGGACACACCAAGGCCGTCTGTGGGCTGTCCTATTGGGGGTACAATGATTGGCCATTTCCTGTGTAAGGGTTGTGTCCCAAGACTGTCACCCTACCCAGTTGTGTTTGTTGTGCTTGGGACTGCTGTGTCATCGCTACCTGTTGTTGTGGCAGCGAACACGGCTGTGGCTGTTGTTGTGTCAGTTGTGGTTGTTGTTCATTTCCCTGTTGCAACGCCTGCTGTTGCTGTATGCCCTGCTGTTCCTGTGAGGGTCTTTGTTGTCCCTGTTCACTCCATGATGGTATACCAGGTCTAACTCTACACGTGTGGGACATGTGTCCTAATAGTCCACAACTCCAACACACCGGTGGTTCCCTACTTTGCCATGGAAAGCTCCCTGTGTTGTCCTGGTATACTGGTTGCCCTGTGGGGTAGAGGTTTCTAAATCCTCCCACCTGTTGTTGGGCGTTATATCCGTATCCTCTCCCTCTCATAAATCCTCCTCTCCCCCTGTTATAATTATAATAGCCAGCTCCAGTCATCGTTTGTCCACCTCCCATGCTAGTCATGTATGGTTGTATTTGTGGCGCCTGTTGTGTTACAGTCTGCGAGGGTGGTATTTGTGCACAATCTTGTGCAGCCACTACTTGTGCGGGGCTTTGGGTCATTGTTGTGGGCGTAGTTATTAGTGCCCCTTCCATCTTATATAATCAACAGGATCTTCATTTTCACGCATCTTATGGGAGGTAATTGCACCTATGTCTGATGTGTCTGGGTACTGTACCCTCAGTGCCTGCCATAGTGCATGTCTGCAGTTTGCGAATGGTGCCCCATCGTGTGATGTGTTTGTTATTGTTACCCCGTGGAATCCCGCTCTCTTCCAAATGTCATCCGCTCTATCCCCTAATATTGATATTAACAGGCCCTTTACGTCTCCTACCGCTAGTTTCTGTCCTGCGGTGTGTTTTTCCATTTCATATATCCATTTACCCGCACCTCCACTTAATGATGGGAGCCTGCATTTTATATTTTCTTTATCAGTATGCTTCCAAGGACCGTACTGTGGTCTAACCCCTCCTCTCTCTAAAAGTGGCATCAAGTCATGTCTTGTTTCACCCAGTGTGTTCCACAATACCAAGTCCTCACACCCTTCCTCCTCCTCCCTTTCTTTTACATCTTCAATTTCGTCCGTATTTCCCCTTGTCTCAACTTTTTCTTCTACATTTTTTCCTGCGTTTAATGTGGGCATGTTTATTCGACTTTCTTGTCTGCGACTGGGGAGGTTTCTAAGCCGATATGCATAGGGTGTCAATTCTTCTGTGAATGGCGCGAGTTTTACTTTGCGTAACGAGCGTGAGGTGGTTGAGCATGTAGGGTGCAATGGGTGAGGGTGTGATGGTGATGGAGGTGGTGTTGTGTCATGTGTTTGCTTTTCCACTACTCTTCGCTCTCCCTCCTCACTTCTTCCCAGTTCATCCATTCTCCTACTTATCCATGGTGAATCTACGTTGGTTCGGGTGATTTATAGTTTATCTAAACTTTCCATTCCACTGCTACTCCCTTCTTTCTCCACTCCTTCTTCTCCCCCACTGCAAAAGTCAGACATAGACGGTAACCCCCACTCGGTTTTTTTTCCCTTTATCGTCACTGTTTCTAGATCTATCAGGTCCAGTTCTCTTGTTTCTCCTCTATCAACCACTCCCCTTTGCGCTGATGTTGTTGCTACTTCTCTATTTCTATATACATTCCCCCATTCTCCACTCTCCCTACTCCTATCTTCTCTTTCTCCTTCATCTCTCTCCTCCATCTCCCTACTATTTTCCTCCCTTTTCCTTTTTAACTCCTCCATTACTTCATTTCTCATCTTTTCTAATATCCTTTCATCCTCCTTTTTTCTTTCCCATTTCATCCTTTCTCTTTCTACTATACTCTCTATCACTTTTCCTTCTTCGTATTTCTTACTAGTTTCTGATAATACTCTCCTCCTCCATATTGCCATTTCATTTTCTTTTTCTTCCTCTTCCCTTTTCTTTTCTCGCAGTACTACTCTTGATACCCTTTCTGCTGCTGCTTTTACCCTTTCAGCTTCTCTCTTTTTCTCCTCCCTTCGTTCCCGTATTCTGTCCAATTCCTCCATACCTTCTTTTCTTTTCCTCGCTCTCTCTTTCTCCTCCCTTTCAAGCTCCTTAATCAATTCATTCCTCTCATCCCTTAATGTTGCTAGTCGTTCCTCCAAAATCTCTTCCTGTTCTCTCAACAGCTCTTCTCCCCTCATTTCACTATCTCCGGCATTATCCTCATCTGTTTTCCTTACTACCTCCTTCTCTTCTCCTGTTAATGAACCCCGTAGTTTTAATAATATCTGCGCAGCTACCCACTCATCGTTTCCTATTTCCACAGTCTGGTTTACTCCAGTTCCCCCTTCCCCCGCTAACATCTTCTTCTGAGCCACTTATGGTGGAGGGCTGTATGCCGGGTTCGAGTATCCCTTAGCCGCCCTTAACTGTCCTCTTTCTATTTCTCCTAGTTCTCTTAAAGGGTACAACCCCCCTACCTCTGTTTTTCCCCCTTTGCTATAGGTATTTCGTTGCTCTGTTCCTTTTTTATCTCATCTGTTTTATTATTCTCTCCTCCTCCCTCTCTTCTGTTCCCCGTGTTCTTTGGGTCCTCACTCCCCTTTTCCCCGTTCTTTCCTTCCTCCTTAATCTCTTTTCCTTCCGGTATTTCCCACATGGTGAACATTCCATTTGATCCTGGTCTGGACCCCTGGAACATCCTCCATAAGTTAAACACCTCCACATGGTTTGCCAACTTCTTCCCTTTATATGTATTGTGTAGATGGTTTAGTAATGAATGTTGGACATATCTATCAAAGCTACCGTTAGGCGGCCATGGTGTTAGCATCTTGTTATCCGTCCCCTGGGTCCATTCTATGCTATATTTAATCAGTTTCTCCCTATGGGGTGGCAGTGTTGTGCAGATGTGTTGTAGTGGGGTAGTGAGTGTGTTCCCCCACCCTCCCGATCCTGCCCCATATGACATAGTAGCGCTCCACTTGTTACCCTTCCCCTATCTGGTATCAGTTTATCTCACTAGCAGATTGCAATATACAGCCTTATATTTCTTACCTGGCCCCGTAGGTTTGGGTACTTACGATAGTCCGTTTAAGAAAAATTACAGAAACTACGGTATGTTACATTTATATGTTTCCTTCTGTTTCCCCTACGTCCCCCTGCGGCCGAGGCGCACGTAGCCCCCTGCGGCTGCGTACCCCTTGATACGTTCTTATACAGTCGTCCTATTTCCACGAGCTCCTCCCCCTTCTACACTGACCGTGGCCGGCGTTCTCCGTGCACGGCCACGTTCCCCCTGTTCACCTATTTCCATTTATCCCCGTTTCCACTTCCTCACCACAATTCTCTCCCCCACCAACCTCACTATTCAATACGCCTTGTGCTCGGGATATCCTATGAAAACCCTACTGGTGATGTCACCGATTTCTTCGAGCTACTAATGAGTTCTTCATATATTCTTTATATTGAAAATACACTTCTAATCTACCCCCCGTTACCCCTACAGCTGTCTTCCTGTCACTCCTGGAACCAGGTAATCAAATCAATCATATAATCGGACTGCGCACACTGCGTCGCCTCGCGTGTGATACGCCCCTCAACAGGAGGGCTTAACCAGCCAACTATCTTCCGTATTAGGCAACTAACTAGCTACCGCCTACAGGGAAACGTCATCTACCTATCGAGTTTCTTGCTCGAACAATAGGGATCCTCATCTACTCATTGATCAATAAATGCCAAATCGTAGGAAACCACGCACACCCACACCCTTACACGTAGTCGCGACCTAGGCCAATCAGTGTCTATGAGCGGCCGCACGTGATGTTTTCGTGCTCCGCCCCCTCCTTTCGCGTAACGTAGCCGTCTGCTCTCGCACTTTCCCGGCTACCATTCACTCCATTTCCAACACCAAATTCTCAACCCTTCGCCACACACCTATGTAACACCTCCCACCTCCCTTATTTAACTCCTCCCCCCTCCCTTACAATTTCACATTTCTTGTTGTGCGTGGCTGCTCACCAAGTTCTCTTGATGCGGGGCCGCTCGACTGCGTGCACCCCTCCAAGCGGCTCGCCACCTCCCCTCGTCTGGACCACGTCTGGACACTCGCCAACCGCGGGCGGGATACTTCTCAACCGGCTCCCGAGGGCCAATATCCGGATTGCGCTGTCCGGTCTTCTCGCAGCTCCGCGATGGTCTTGTAGTCCTCAGAAGGGGGCAGGGCAGAGGGGGCCGCGCCGCCGGGCCTCCTCGCAACCGGAGTCCCTGGAAAAAGTGAAAAATAAAAAGGCGGATCTTAAACAGATCTCAGCAGTGCCTCCAACTTGTCGGGGGGAAATTCTGCCGGGGTCGGCCGGGCCGTCCGCAGACCTCCGGGCAGGGAGGCCCCAACTCCTCCCGTGTATCCCAAACGAGATAGAGTATGCAACACACACAAGAAGCAAGGTGACTTCTGCTGTTTATTAAACACAAACGGCAGGGATGGGTCAAGGAGCGTACGCGTCCGTCCTGACACACACACAATCGTGGGCTCGCAGGCCCTTTTTACTTTAGTATGATGCGCTACTTGCGTCATCTTACAAAGTTTAGCAAAAAACCTATTTCCACTCTGGATTGGTTGCTCGAGTGGTAGGGTTAGGATAGCATACGTATAGAGAATAATATTAGTGGGTAAAGTGGGTCAGGTGATATATCTGGGTTGTCCCTACAATTAGATACATGAGAATTGTTACATGAAGACTACTAATGATTGGTCAAGCTAATGGCGTCAGTGATAAGAGCCCCATGTTCTGATTGGTGCGTTCGCGAGCCTCCCAATCTGGGAACATCGCTGTTCCCAGCTCGCGGTGCACCTGTTATTTGCAACAATGTTTCACTATGAGTACGTGTAGACAATGTGAAGGCTTATTCATGAGCTGGAAGGCCGACTACTCCCACTGTCGCAGATGCCCATTGAGCCTTTCAAGTGTATCTGCCTGTGTCTCGTACTGAGGGATCCAGACGCCTTCTTTCTTCTGGGCTTGGCATCCTGTCAGGTTCGGCTTGGTCACGTGAGGTGGGACCGTGTTTGAGGCAGACTTTTCACCATTAATATTGTTTTTCCATTGTGCGCTTAGTTTAATTTTGCAGGTGTGACCTTAACGTTGGTGTGCGGCATGCGGGGTTGCAACATCGTGCCTTTGATGGTCTGCTTTTGGAATGTGGGTTTGCAACATTACGACCTTGGCTGTCTGCTCTCGTCGGGCTCCTTCTGCAGGATCAGCAACTCGACTCTTGTTCTTTTCACGTTCATGGAAGCTCTTGCTTGCGGCCTACTTAGGCCTGGTGTATAGGTAGAACCATTTGGTGCACGGCGCTTTAGGTTATAGTAACATATTGTCTTATGACCAGGATCATGTCTTCGTTATATTTCTCATTATTGAAAAGCGTAGCAAGCTCTTTAGGTGAGTTCGTGGTGCGTCTTGCGTTTCTGCATTTAAAAAGCCTATATGAAAAATAATAAAGATGCACGTCCGTGAGTATGTCTGTCGCCTACGTCATAGCACTGAGTATATTCTTCATGTAGATTGGTACGGGAGTGTCCAGCGTGTATATTTGCACAGGTGCGCTGATCGTTGGCTAGGTCGTCATGGCATCTCTAACGATGTGTTGGCTTTAATCTAGTTGATCCGTGCCGCAGGTGTCAGCATGGGCAGGTTGTGCTGTCGGGCAGGCAGATGGACACATCCGTATGTTCCTGTACCAGGGTATTTGGTCGTCTGGTAGATGGGCAAACTCTTCTCGTGGCGGGTGCCTGGGCCGTGATCCTTTAGGCCAGGCGCGAGAGGACAGGAACGGGAGTCTGTTTTTCCATTCTCCCACTTCACAATGTTTCTGTTTTGTACTGTTTTTTCAGTGTCTTATGGCCATGTCAGGACAGCCACATTTTCGACTGTCCTGCATGACTTGTTAAGGGACCTCTTGCTGTTTTTTAATGCCTTGAAATGCTCGGTGGTGCCGCGCTGCACAAATGTTGTATCATTGTCTCATTGCGTCTCCGCATATCCGACCACTTACACTAAACATATCTGTCTTCTTTTATGTCTCTTCTATACATAGTGCGAGGCTTGTTCAAGAATGAGGTGGCACAAAGACGCTGTGCTCGTGTTTATATTACAGTTACATTCATGAGAACGACGATGCCATTAGGGGATTGGCACAGAGACGCCGTGCTCGGGTTCACATTGCCGTCATGTTCATGCATTCAGATTATATCAAATCGCTATATGTAGCCCTTTCTATTATCCACATTCGGTGTTTAGCGTGCTCAACCACAATGTACTTATTCGTGCAGGTCAAACTGCAGAGGATCGTGTCACCTAGTGGCGATTGATCCCATTTTTTGGAACTTATTCAAAGGGCATTCACGCGCTTACCATATTTCTTGAAGAATGCCCATTTCACAGCGAGTCCGGAACACTCTGAATTGCGCCCCATTTTGGCCAAACAAAAGGGTTGCTCGGCAACACTCCGTGCACTTAAGTAGTGCATTGTTTGTGTTGATGCCCCTGTGTTCCGGCAGCCATTTTTTAATGGGCCTGGGGTATTATTCATTCTATTAGGTACATTGGAATATTGGTGTGCTTTCAAGGCGCTGGGGGGGGGTGCAATTTGGTTATCAATATGCATTTTTGCAGGTCGATGCACATCATGTGACGAAACGTTCTGAGCGCGGCATCTCCCCACCACTTGCCCCAACCTCATGGTTCTATTGCAGATTATTGTACACAGTATTTGCCATTATCTGGTCATTTTGCTGGAAGCAAACATGGGCTACAGAGAAGTGGGGGGATTATTTCTCCTCAGAGGGCACCACAGTGATGCCATGGTCTGTGGATGCCATTTTGCTCTGCCTCCCCAACTTATGTGTCTTATCGTGCAATTGTCATGTGCCTTTTCTCATATGGGATCTATTTCGTTAGGGCCAGATCCTGCCAGTGTCCTCATTCAGGCCCTTCCTCACTGTGTCCAATCAGAAAATCCATAATTGTTCACGTTTTAATAGCATTTCTCCAAAGTTCCCTCCCCTTCGGGGTGGTCTGAGTTTTTCTAATATTGTTCATTTGAAGTCATCCTGTGTTTGTCCATGCACTGTGAAGTGGTTGACCAAGGGGGCATTTAGTTTCTTCGTGCGAATACAGGATTTGTGTTCAATGAGTCTCGCCTTGATTTCTCTTGTTGTCATGCCCACGTATCTTAGGTTGCACGGGCAAGTGATGAGGTATATAAAGCCTTTTGATATACAGTTAGTGAAATATCTTTGCTCCCACGGGGTCTGCCAGCCTATTTCTATGTTCTTACTTCTAGTGGTTTGGGCACACATCGTACATCCTCCACATGGGGTGTGTCCCATAGGTTTTGCTGTATTCCAGATCGTGTTGTCCCCTTGGGTTAAGTCATTCTCCTTGAGTGTATGTACAAGACTGTGTTCAAGATAGTCCACAGTTTCTTTTATTTCTCTCTTCGGTGTATTGAACATAGGGGAGTAGCTCATTACCGCCGTTATTTCCTCTCTCTTAATATCCTTCACATGTTGCTGGAGCGTGATGTCCCTAGGTATATTTCTTGCTTGCTTGCAAGTATCGTTGACAATTTTCTTGGGGTAGCCTCTGTTGATTAGTTGTTTTTTAGAGCTTTTGATTGTTCTTTATAGTCTTCAGCTTTTGTGCATGTCCTTCGATATCTAAGAAACTGGCCGAAGGGTAGGTTGTCCCTTAGTGCTTTTGGGTGATAACTGCTGTGTTGCAGTAGCGAGTTCCTGTCGGTGTCCTTCTTGTATGACTTGGATATAAGTCTTCATTCCTGGGCGGAAATATGAAGGTCTAGGAAATGGGTTTCCGTCCTGCTGGAATCAATCATGAACTTCAGGTGGTTATCGCAGGTATTGAGCCACTGATGGAATGCTGTGAGGTCCTCGCAGGTGCCTTGGAGGATTATAAAGGCATCATCGATGTACCTCTTCCAGACCTTTATGTTGGTCAAGAAAGGATTTGTTCTTGCATAGACATGTTCAATTTCAAAGTATTCCACGTATAGGTTTGCCAGGCTGGGTGCAAAGGTCGCACCCATAGCCATACCCGATATCTGTTGGAAGAATGTGTCCGCAAAAATGAAGAAATGTCTGGTCAGGGCAATCTCCGCCAGCTGGGTGATGAAGCCTGCATGTCCCGGTGATAGCTTGGGATCATCCATTAGTAATCTTCTGACCATTTCCACTGTTTCTGCTTGTGGGATGTTCATATATAGCACCTTGATATCCATGGTGACTAGCCACTGGTTGTTGTCATCAAAGGGCAGTGTGGTTAGTAGGTTCAGGATTGCAGTTGAGTCCTATATATATGATGTCATCTTGGGTATTTTTTCTCGAAGCAACTTGTCAACATATTCTGAAAGAGGTTCTAGTATTGAGTTTATTCCTGATACTATTGATCTGCCCCGCGGTGGTGGTGTCCTATTGTGCACTTTGGGTAGTGCATAAAAGGCTGGTAGCCTGGGGTGAGGTGGTGTAAGGAACGTAGCCTCCTTTTCATTGATGTATTCCTTGTTGAGGGCTTCTTCCACAATCGGCCCAATAAGTCTTCTCTGTGACATGGTGGGGTCTGCTGGTAATGGTTGATAGCTGTTATTATCGTTGACTAGAGAGTTGACCATCTGCTGATAATCCTGGGTATTCATTATCACGTTTGCTCCCCCTTTGTCCGCTGGTTTTATCGTTATTTTGTAATTGCTTTAAAGGGTCTTAAGTGGTTCTGCTTCTTCTTTGCTGCAGTTTTTGTGTACAAACCGAAGATCTTTTTCAAGTGCTTCTAATCTTTTGAACAAGGCTTGCTCAAAAGTCGTGCATTCTGGGGTGTTACTCTCTGTGCGTGGGAAATATTGGGGTGCTGGGCGCAGGTCTGTGAATTTTCCATTGTCTTTCTCTGTTATATTTCCAAAAAATTGCTTAAGCCTTATTTTTCTGAAAAGCTGGGTGATCTCGATCCGTGTTTGGAACGGATCGTAACGTGCCGTTGGTAGAAAGGAGAGTCCCTTTCCCCGAATTTTGGTTTCTGCTTCTGTAAGGAGTTGTGTTGAGAGGGTAATAATCAGTGACAGTTGAGCTGCTGGAATCCTTGTCCTCGACTGCGGGTAGTCATTGGGGAGAAGGTTTGCCATCTTGGTCTGCCGCATTGGTTGTCTCGTGGGCCTAAAAAATGGGCATTGTTGGCTCCTTGTCCTTGTCCTTGGTTGTTCGGAAATGGTCCTGTGGTGTTGAATTGAACTCCCTGTCTTTGATGTTGCTGTGCTCTCGCATCACCATCTGAGCTCATACTTGAGTTATTTGAAGAGCCTGATCTATTGTTGCAATATTGTCTTCCTCCCATAAGTTGATTTTGTAGGTACGCATTTTTTCTTGTCTGCTTGGCTTCATCTGAGTAATTGTCGTCTGTAGTGTATGGATATATCTTCTCATGGGTGAAGGTCGCTAGGTCTTTTTTTAGTTTGTTAATCTTTTTCATGAGATTACTCTCATGGAACTCCTTCATGGCTGATTCCAGAGCCGCGAGTTTAGCAATATAAATATCCAATGCAATACTGGTCTTGCTGGTGTCCAATTTGGCTTGTATTTCCTTCATGAGCGTTTCGGAGACAGTTTTGGCTGTGTTGATGATTAAAATCAGCCAGTCTCTTGTGCACTTATTTGCAATGAAGGATCAATATTTCCTGAATTGAAAGTCGTCGAGAAACATTCTTGGTTCTATGTGTAGGATTAGCCCGCTTGGAGCTGCATGTGCCCTCAGGTATTCCACCATAAGGGCCCCATGCAGCTCCATTTGGATCAGTTTTATTCTCAGGGCTTCAATCCCGTTCCATTCATCATTATTAGTGATGTCTTGAGCCGTTGCATTCATCCCTAATCGGGAGGGGTTGGCTAGAATGCCTTCCACAAGTTCTTCTGCAAAGGCCAGGTAGTTGTTTTCTGCTATTTTATGTTTGGATAAGGAGTGTGGTAGTAGCAGGGGCTATGCGTAGGGCTCGTGATCCAGTCCTGTTCACTAGTGAGGGAACAATTTCAAGGGGAAGGTTAGTTCCACCCAATTTTAGTTATTTTTTCCCAGCAGCGTTTGTAGCCGCACAAAATATACAAGATCACAATCAGGGAGGGAATAATTGACAATTTAACATTCAGCCTGAAGTATTAGCTATAGTACATAGTTCATCACACACAGAACACTTCTAGAGGCCCACTGTATCGACGTGGGATTACTTGTTAGTTTTACAGTTCATGTATTACCTCAAAAAGACCTCATTGCAGACTACCCTCACCTAATGCGAGGTACCTGTCCTTAGGTGGAGAGGTGGAGTGCCGCCTATCCGTCTGGGAAAGAGACAAGAGGGAAATGGAAAAATCCTGTCCCTGACTCTATAATATTTGCAGTAATAAAAACCTCTTGGTAAAGGTGAAGCAATGTCTCAAGCATTAGGGACACATTTCTATGAGGAACTATTTTCCATGGGCCATGAACCCTTCATTCTTTATTCGACCTTCAGAGAAGTGTGTGGGCCCCAAGTTGTAGAACGCTTGCTTAATTTAAAACAGCTGAACTAAGACAAGTACAACAGATTACATTCAGTAAGAAAATCATAAAACAGCCTCTTCCACTGAGGCCTAGTATTTAGTGTGGCTGTATGAGCTCAATTATCCAGCCCTACGGTGGTCTCTTGATGATGTGAACTATAGACCACAACCAATTTTAGAGTTCAGATACTGTCATGATTCCTCCCCCTCATGTCCCCAGCCCTCCAAAATGTCAGTTTAGAGCCAGGCCACGATCACCTACATGGCCCTCAAGGGCCTCTCCATCCCTCCAAAGACCTACTTGGAGTCAGACTTGGCGCTTGTGGCACCAGACTCAGTCACTCCCATAGGATAACTTTGGGGATTGGACTTGTAGTGCCTTGATGGGGACAAGATGGATGCCCCCACATATTTCGACTCCCAGAACTACATGTGCGGTCTAGTCTTTTGGGTGTGGTTCAGCCCAGAGGCACCTGGGATACCCAGAGACTATTTAAGCCACACCCAGGCTGAAAAACATGCTTTGCGTTCTCTGCATCTGCAGCGTGACACTCACTGTGTTCGGATCGGTCTCCAGTAGGCCTGCATCTTTCTTCTGCGCTCAGCTCCTGCAAGAACAAGAACAACGCTAGGAACAGCCTTACCTTGCGGCGCTTCTGCCCATCAGTCATCGCTCCTTCTGTTCTGCGGGCATCTTCGGCGGTGTCATTCCCATCCCGGCATGCCGCTTCCTAAGGAAAAGGGAAAAGAACAGAAAAAAGGCATTAGTAAGCATTCTGCAAATCTTTGCTTATTTTTAAATACTGTACGAGCTTCAAGCGCTTACCTGAATCCCAGTCGCTCTGGGGGAACTCTGTCTCCGGAACTTCTCATCCATCTGCAAGAGGGAAAAGACACTCCAGGTTAGCGTGGAAACATCTAGAGGCGCCGCATACCGCGCTTACCCACCGCATTTGTTCTTCATAATCGGCATCCACGCTTAAAACGTTGCGACACCTAAAAGACACAGAAAAAGAACTCAGTTCAATGCAAATACGAAAGGTGTGCATCGCTCATTGTGCTCTCACTCACTTTCAGTGCTACTCATCTCAGCAGCACGCTGCCATCCCCGGACGCCGGCCATCATCTAAGGAAGGAAAGGAATGAAGTGAGAGAACTGTTCAAAAGACTGATTATACTTACCTGTCGGACTCTTGCCAGTGAAGTAACTAGGCAGCAACGAGCCTGCATCAATCAACGCGCCCCGGCGCTGAAAGCAGGACGGAGAGCACACTATCCAAGAAAACAAGGTGAGTTGTGGATCAAAGGGAAGGGTTGCACCCCAGGGAAGAAGGGGGTCAAGCACACAGAGACAATAGGGAGTTAAACTCTACTGATCCTGTGTTTCAGGCACAGTCTCCAGTTGAATAGCCTCCAGGGAAGGGTTTGAGGTCGTAAGAGATCAGAACAGGCTGAGTGATGTCCCCATGGATACCAGGTAAGCGTTACAGAATGCAAAGCCTCACATCAAAATCCACCTGGGCGTCATGGAAACGTCAGAAACCGACCAGTTAGCGCACATGTTGGGGCAGCTACGTTCCGAAGTACATGCAGCCAGGCAGGAGACCAACACCCTGAGGAGAGAGCTGATAGTAGCCCAAGAACGCACTGATGATTTAAGCCGGCAACTTCTCCAGTCACAAGCAGGGCATGCACCATCGCCGGGAAGCATGCCCTCGATGCCAGCGCCATCAATCAATCCCGTTCAGATAACCCTTCCTGGGGCAGTTCCCTTGGCCCCGCACAAACGATTTATGGGGGATCCCAAGAGGTTTGCAACGTTCATGAACCAGTGCCGGCTGTACTTCCTTTGTAGGCCAGGGGCCTTTCCGAATGACCAATCACGGGTCACTTTTGTGCTATCCTACCTGAGTGGTAGTGCCGCGGACTGGTCAGTACCCTTTGTGGCCCAAGTTGATCCTTTGCTGCATGACTTCAGGGGCTTTCAGCAGGAGATGGAAAAGCTGTTCGCCCGTCATACTCATGGGCAGGCATTAGACAACAAACTTCTGTCCCTAAGCCAAGGGAATCAAGACCTATTAACATACATAGCCACGTTCAATAGACTCGTAGTTGAAGCAGAATGGCCAGTGGAGAAGAGAACCACATTATTTCATCGGGGGTTGCGGGGGCAGCTCAAGGGTGTTCTCGCACAAGTAGTGAAACCCCCGAAAGACTGCTCAGAATTCATTGACCTTGTTGTTCAACTGGATCATAGGTTGCAGGACCGAAGAGCAGATCGAACCAGACCGGACCCTCGCCCTATGTATGTGCGTTCAAAGGACAATACTGCCCGAACAATGGAAGGTTCAGGAGAACCAATGCAAATCGGGGGGGGTCAGATCCCCCTTGACTAAAGCGGAAAGGGATAAAAGGAGACAGCAGCAGTTATGTCTGTACTGTGGAAGGTGTGGCCATTTCCTTAAAGAGTACCCTGTGAAGCCACCGATGAGGACGGTAGGGGCCACGGACAAGGAAGATGCCATCAAGGAATCGGAAAACTCCCCAGCCCGGCAAGTGTAGGGGTCCACTTGTTGAGCGAAGAAAGTGAACTACAGACCTCCCATTTTGCACTATCTGTGGTCTTGATCAATCACCAACAACCATCTCGGATGGACGCAGTAAGAGCGTACATAGACAGTGGAGCCGTTGGGAATTACATCGGCCAGGATCTTGTGGCAAAGATGGGGCTTCCGTTATGCCCTAAATCAACCACTGACACCGTCACCACTGTCGACGGGACGGAAATAGCTTCTGGTCCAGTATCCAAATGCACTGCAGCTTTAACCCTTCTGTGCCAGGATGGACACCAAGAATCTATCGTTTTCGACCTCATTAAGGCACCACAGTTCCGTTTGATTTTGGGAATTCCATGGTTGGTAGCTCACAATCCTCGAATCGATTGGCGAGCAAAAGAATTGGCCTTTCCCGAGACTTGCGCCCACACATGTTATCACCAAGAGAAACAACCAATAGACACCAGAACCTCCATGCTTGTGACTGTGGCAATCAGCACCCTACCAAGTGAATACTAGGACTTTCAAGATGTCTTTCAGAAAGAACAGGCTAATACCCTGCCACCGCATAGACCATACGATTGCCAAATCGATTCACATCTGATAACCGGCGCACAAATCCCTTGTGGGTGAATTTACGCATTCACGGAACCAGAAAACCAGCACCTGAAGGCCTGTCTTGACCAATACCTGGCCAACGGGTTCATCCGTCCCTCGAAGTCTCCAGCAGCCAGTCCTCTATTCTTCGTACCGAAAAAGGAGGGGGACTTGAGAACGTGCATCGACTATCGCGCACTGAACCAGATTACCATAAAAAATCGCTACCCCCTGCCACTGATCCCTGAATTGCTTGATCAAGTCAAAGATGCCCAAATCTACACAAAACTAGACCTGAGGGGGGCATATCACCTTGTTCGCGTAAAACAGGGGGACGAATGGAAAACCGCTTTTCGCACCAAATACGGCTTGTACGAATATCAAGTAATGCCCTTTGGCCTTTGCAACGTGCCTGCTGCATTTCAATACTTCATGAACGATGTCCTACGGGAATTGATTGATGTCTGTGCTCTAGTGTTCATCAATGATATCCTAGTATATTCCGCATCAAAGCAGGACCACGTTAAACACGTCCGATCCGTATTGGAGAAACTCTGTCAACACCAGCTCTTCGCCAATCTCGAAAAGTGCTCATTCCACTTCTCCGAGGTGGAATTCCTGGGCTTTATTCTCAGCCCGAATGGAATACGAATGGATGTACACAAGGTAGATGCTATCCTGAACTGGCCATCCCCAAATTCATTGAAGGGGGTTCAAAGTATGCTGGGTTTTGCAAACTTCTACCGCTGGTTCATTCCAGGATTTTCGCAAATCGCGCATCCCATCACGTCATTACTAAGGAAAAGCAACAAAAAGTTCCAGTGGACAACAGAAGCCGAGCAGGCTTTCCAGGAACTCAAAGCAAGATTCACATCTGCCCCAATCTTATGCCACCCTCGCCCTGATCTCCCATACCTGGTGGAAACGGACGCCTCAAGCATGGCTATGGAAGCCGTCCTCTCACAAAAAGACCCCGAAACGGGCCAGTTACACCCTGTTGCCTTCTGGTCGTGTAAATTCACACCCCCTGAACTCAATTACGCTATCACAGACAAAGAACTCCTGGCCATTAAGTCAGCCTTTTAGGCATGGCGGCACTACCTCTTGGGCTCCAGTCACACAATCACCGTAATAACCCGACCACCGGAACCTCCAGTACCTAAAAACGGCAAAGGCCCAATCCTCACGACAACTACGTTGGGCTCTTTTTTTGCTGAATATGACTACGTGATTACATTTCAACTAGTGGTGAAAAACGGGAAGGCCGATGCCCTTTCGCGTATGGGGATAGAAGAGCAAGGGTATCAGACCCCTGACGCAATAGCATTCATCCCGAGTGACAAGCTCCTAGGAATCACAGCAACCATAACTCAGAAAGAATTACATGAAGAAATCCAAAACCTGATGAGTCCGGAGCGATTACAAGCGTGGAGTGCACAAGGAGAATATTACATGATAAAAGATCAGTTGCCCTACTTCAGGAATCATTTATTCTTACCAAACCAAGAACTACAAGTCATGTCTGGTTATCATGATTGCTTGATTGAGGGCCACCCCGGAATCGCTAAAACCCTAGCCAAGGTAAAACGAAATTATTTGTGGCCCACGTGGCGTAAAGACATTATCCAATTCATCCTATCTTGTGGAGTGTGTGCTCAAAACAAGTCATCCAAGCAGAAACCGGCTGGGCTATTACAACCATTGGAAATCCCACCAGCACCCTGGCACACGTTGTCCCTCGATTTTATTACTAACTTACCACCCAGTGAAGGGTTTAACACTATTCTTGTGGTCGTGGACCTATTTTCAAAAATGGCACATTTCATTCGTCTTAAGGGACTCCCAAAACCTTCCATTCTGGCAAAGGTATTTCTTGAAGGCATCGTACGGTTCCATGGGTTTCCTTCAGTTTTGGTCTCAGACCGAGGTAGTCAATTCATATCTAACTTCTGGAGAAAATGCTGCTCTATGGCCCAGATCGACATCCTGCTATCCACCAGTCACCATCCCCAAATGGATGGTCAAACTGAGAGGACAAATCAGACGCTCGAGCAGTATCTGCGTTGCATGTTACACCAAGCTGAAGGAAGCTGGTTCGACCTATTATGGATAGCTGAATATGCTTATCATAATTCCCTACACACCAGCACTGGGCAGACACCGTTTTATACCATGTATGGCAGGCACCCACGTACTTCTGAGTTGGACGTTCCTACAACCCTGGAAATGACAGCAGTCAAAACCTTGCACACGACCATTTCTCAAACCTTTAAAAGGGCAGCTGAACACCTACTTCAAGCTAAGAATCGCCAAAAGAAGTTTGCTGATCAACACCGAGCAAAGGCCCCCAACTACCAAGTGGGAGACAAAGTCTGGCTGGTGTCTAAAGACGTGTCCATTAAAGGAGCCTGAACTTTCTGTCCAAGATACCTGGGTCCATTCACCGTCACCTCTGTGATAAATCCTGTGGAGGTCAGACTAGCTTTGCCGTCAAACATGCAGTTTCATCCTGTGTTCCACGTGTTTCTCCTTAAACCTGTTCAACCTGGGACCCGGGTAGCAACGCCACCGCAGCCAGTAGTAGTCGCCGGGGAGCCAGAATTCGAAGTCAAGGACATCCTAGATTCAAAGTACGTCAGATCCAAATTATACTAGTTAGTAGACTGGAAGGGGTGTGGTCCACAAGACAGGAAATGGGAGCCTTGTGAGTACATCCATGCACCTCGCTTGCTTAGACGATTTCATCAAAACCATCCAACCAAACCAGGACCAGAAAGAAGAGCCACCTTGAGAGGGGCCTTGGGGGGGAGTGCTGTCATGATTCCTGCCCCTCATGTCCCCAGCCCTCCACGATGTCAGGCTGGAGCCAGGCCATGATCACCTACATGGCCCTCACGGGCCTCTCCAAAGACCCAATCGGAGTCGCTTTTGGCACCAGACTCACTCACTCCCATAGGATAACATTGGGGATTGGACTTGTAGTGCATTGTTGGGGACAAGATGGATGCCCCCACATATTTCGGTTCCCAGAACTGCATGTGCGGTCTAGTCTTTTCGGTGTGGTTCTGCCCAGAGGCATCTGGGATACCCAGAGACTATTTAAGCCACACCCAGGCTGAGAAACATGCTTTGCGTTTTCTGCACCTGCAGTGTGACACTCACCGTGTTCGGATCGGTCTCCAGTAGGCCTGCATCTTTCTTCTGTGCTCAGCTCCTGCAAGAACAAGAACACCGTCAGGAACAGCCTTACCTTGCAGCACTTCCGCCCATCAGTCATCGCTCCTTCTGTTCTGCGGGCATCTTCGGCGGTGTCATTCCCATCCCGGCACGCCGCTTCCTAAGGAAAAGGGAAAAAAACAGAAAAAAAGCATTAGTAAGCATTCTGCAAATCTTCGCTTATTTTTAAATACTGCACAAGCTTCAAACACTTACCT
Source organism: Ambystoma mexicanum (assembly GCF_040938575.1). NCBI lineage: Eukaryota > Metazoa > Chordata > Amphibia > Caudata > Ambystomatidae > Ambystoma > Ambystoma mexicanum. Next base: position 763,751,275 of record NC_090937.1, on the reverse strand, counting down.
GAATCTCAGCCGCTCTGGGGGAACTCTGTCTCCAGAACTTCTCATCCATCTGCAAGAGGTAAATGACACTCCAGGTTAGCGTGGAAACATCTAGAGGCGCCACATACCGCGCTTACCCACCGCATTTGTTCTTCATAACCGGCATCCACGCTGAAAACGTTGCGGCACCTAAAAGACACAGAAAAAGAACTCAGTTCAATGCAAATACGAAAGGGGTGCATCGCGCATCACGCTCTCACTCACCTTCAGCGCTGCTCATCTCAGCAGCACGCTGCCATCCCCAGATGCCGGCCATCATCTAAGGAAGGAAAGGAACGAAGTTAGAGAACTGTTCAAAAGACTGATTATACTTACCTGTGGGACTCTTGCCAGTGAAGTAACTAGGCAGCAACGAGCCTGCATAAATCAACGCCCCCCTGCGCTGAAGGCAGGACGGAGAGCTCACTATCCAAGAAAAGAAGGTGAGCTGTGGATCAAAGGGAAGGGTTGGACCCCCGGGAAGAAGGGGTCCAAGCACACAGAGACAATAGGGAGTTAAACCCTACCGATCCTGTGTTTCAGGCCCAGTCTTCAGTCGAATAGCCTCCAGGGAAGGGTTTGAGGTCGTAAGAGGTCAGAACAGGCTGAGTGACATCCCCGTGGATACCAGGTGAGCGTTACAGATACAGATGTCCACATCGGTACAGAGATCTTGGAAAATGTGTTCTCCATTTCAAGGGCATAAATACTTGTCGGTATCCCTGCTTGTTTTTCGGGATCTCCTGCTTAAAAGGGTCGACTGGTTTCGATGACTTTCTAATTTATCATCTTCTTCAGGACCAGTTAGTTATATTCTGTCTTGCATGAGATCAGCATTTCAGGTGGATCTGGGGAACCATCACACCATCAACCTAAAGAGAGACCAAATACTAAATTATGTACGTGAGTTAAGTATTTCTTCTTTTTTTGCTTAATTGCATACATCTGATTATTTACATAAAGTAATAACTTAGAATCTATTACGGAAGAACATAACAGGATTAGGTCAGTTGCCCACATGACCCCTACAATCTGCATTTTCATTCTCATAGGGCTTACCCCGCCATTTTTTGAAGATTACTTTATCCCACAGACCAGGTGGTGAAGGTCTGCGTGCTTTTCTGGCTATCCAGTCTTTTACTGATCTGGACAGACCCCGTTTGGGTCATGGGATTCCTAGGGAATGAGAGATGTAAATTCTATCCTTAGTCTGCCACGGTACCCACAATGCCAATGTTTCTGTTTTGTACTGTTTTTTCAGTGTCTTATGGCCATGTCAGGACAGCCACATTTTCGACTGTCCTGCATGACTTGTTAAGGGACATCTTGCTATTTTTGGGGGGAGGTCTGTTTTTTAATGCCTTGAAATGCTCGGTGGTGCCGCGCTGCACAAATGTTGTATCATTGTCTCATTGCGTCTCCGCATATCCGACCGCTTACACTAAACATATCTGTCTTCTTTTATGTCTCTTCTATACATAGTGCGAGGCTTGTTCAAGAATGAGGTGGCACAAAGACGCTGTGCTCGTGTTTATATTACAGTTACATTCATGCGAACGACGATGCCATTAGGGGATTGGCACAGAGACGCTGTGCTCGGGTTCATATTGCCGTCATGTTCATGCATTCAGATTATATCAAATCGCTATATGTAGCCCTTTCTATTATCCACATTCGGTGCCTAGCGTGCTCAACCACAATGTACTTATTTGTGCAGGTCAAACTGCAGAGGATCGTGTCACCTAGTGGCGATTGATCCCATTTTTTGGAACTTATTCAAAGGGCATTCACGCGCTTACCGTATTTCTTGAAGAATGCCCATTCCACATGGAGTCCGGAACACTTTGAATTGCGCCCCATTTTGGCCAAACAAAAGGGTTGCTCGGCAACACTCCGCGCACTTAAGTAGTGCATTGTTTGTGTTGATGCCCCTGTGTTCCGGCAGCCATTTTTTAATGGGCCTGGGGTATTATTCATTCTATTAGGTACATGGGAATATTGGTGTGCTTTCAAGGCGCTGGGGGGGGGGGCAATTTGGTTATCAATATGCATTTTTACAGGTCAATGCACATCATGTGATGAAAGGTTCTGAGCGCGGCATCTCCCCACCACTTGCCCCAACCTCATGGTTCTATTGCAGATTATTGTACACAGTATTTGGCATTATCTGGTCATTTTGCTGGAAGCAAACATGGGCTACAGGGAAGTGGGGGGATTATTTATCCTCAGAGGGCACCACAGTGATGCCATGGTCTGTGGATGCCATTTTGCTCTGCCTCCCCAACTTATGTGTCTCATCGTGCAATTGCCATGTGCCTTTTCTCATATGGGATCTATTTCGTTAGGGCCAGATCCTGCCAGTGTCCTCATTCAGGCCCTTCCTCACTGTGTCCAATCAGAAAATCCATAATTGTTCACGTTTTAATAGCATTTCTCCAAAGTTCCCTCCCATTCGGGGTGGTCTGAGTTTTTCTAATATTGTTCATTTGAAGTCATCCTGTTTTTGTCCATGCACTGTGAAGTGGTTGACCAAGGGGGCATTTAGTTTCTTCGTGCGAATACAGGATTTGTGTTCAATGAGTCTCGCCTTGATTTCTCTTGTTGTCGTGCCCACATATCTTAGGTTGCACGGGCAAGTGATGAGGTATATAACGCCTTTTGATATACAGTTCGTGAAATATCTATCTTTGCTCCCACGGGGTCTGCCAGCCTATTTCTATGTTCTTACTTCTAGTGGTTTGGGCACACATCGTACATCCTCCGCATTGGGGTGTGTCCCATAGGTTTTGCTGTATTCCAGATCGTGTTGTCCCCTTGGGTTAAGTCATTCTCCTTGAGTGTATGTACAAGACTGTGTTCAAGATAGTCCACAGTTTTTTTTATTTCTCTCTTCGGTGTATTGAACATGGGGGAGTAGCTCATTACCGCCGTTATTTCCTCTCTCTTAATATCCTTCACATGTTGCTGGAGCGTGATGTCCCTAGGTATATTTCTTGCTTGCTTGCAAGTATCGTTGACAATTTTCTTGGGGTAGCCTCTGTTGATTAGTTGTTTTTTAGAGCTCCTGATTGTTCATTATAGTCTTCAGCTTTTGTGCATGTCCTTCGATATCTAAGAAACTGGCCGAAGGGTAGGTTGTCCCTTAGTGCTTTTGGGTGATAACTGCTGTGTTGCAGTAGCGAGTTCCTGTCGGTGTCCTTCTTGTATGACTTGGATATAAGTCTTCATTCCTGGGCGGAAATGTGAAGGTATAGGAAATGGGTTTCCGTCCTGCTGGAATCAATCATGAACTTCAGGTGGTTATCGCAGGTGTTGAGCCACTGATGGAATGCTGTGAGGTCCTCGCAGGTGCCTTGGAGGATTATAAAGGCATCATCGATGTACCTCTTCCAGACCTTTATGTTGGTCAAGAAAGGATTTGTTCTTGCATAGACATGTTCAATTTCAAAGTATTCCATGTATAGGTTTGCCAGGCTGGGTGCAAAGGTCGCACCCATAGCCGTACCCGATATCTGTTGGAAGAATGTGTCCGCAAAAATGAAGAAATGTCTGGTCAGGGCAATCTCCGCCAGCTGGGTTGTAAGAGGATTCAATTCAACACTACAGCTAACTCAATGCCTAATCTGGGATACTGAATGGAAACCCTTATTGATATATCTTTATGTCCAGTTCATGCGTTCTGGATGACTACCCCTATATAACACCCCTCTCTTGGAATCCCCCTGACCCCACTGAGCCAAGAAGTAGTTCTGTTTTGCAAGTTTTAAAAGGTTTATTTGATAATTTAAACAATAGATATATATATCACACTTTATAATAAATTAATAATTGAACATCACACTTAATCTGAGCAGTAATCGATAATGGATAGTCCGGCACTAGCACACTTCTTTATAATCAATGATGAGTGGTTATAGGATGGATAAGATAGCAACAATACTTTTATGGTTTCAATGGATGCAATGTGGAATGAAATGCAGTACAGAAAATAACTTGATAGGATTTCAGCAAAAGACAATGTAATCACTTTCTTGGACAATTCACCCCCCTTTTATGCACTGTAAGGAGATGAAGATGACACAGTTCTTAGGAATGCAATCAAATAGAATTCAGTTCAATTCCCCCCAGCAGCCTATACAACAGATAGGAGTTTTGAAACACAGGCAAAATGCTTTGAATATGGTGACAATGCAGTGGGAAATATGCTGAAAATGCTTTTAATTCCCTTCAGGAGGTTCAGGGTGAGTGAAATATACTTAGGATGAGTTCAGGCTCACTTTAGCAAGGATCTAGGAGTAACTAGCAGGTTAAACGAATTTTTGGCAAAGGAAAGCAATGAAGCTGCTGTTTTCACACGTGGCTGGATGTTTAACCAAATTGCAAATCGCGGTAAAATTCGCGAGTGCGAGAATCGTGATTACGGCAAAAGTATGATGAGTAGGAACTCGGTTCTAGGCTTCTTGAAAATGATTCTAAGCTTTCAGAGGAAAGTTAAACCAAGTTCCTAGCCCAAACGGTTCCAGAGATACAGACGATTAAATAAAGGTAGTTTTTCGGATTTGAAATTTTAAAAGTTCAAAGCGACAGGTTACAGCTTGCAGCTAGAAATTGACAAGTGACAGCTTTGCAAATAACAGGTGACAGTTAGGAGGCAGTTCTGGTTAGATTAAAATAGATTGAATTATATTATTTTAACTAAGAGATTGGTTCTGCACAGTTCTGCTAGGTACTCACAATATAATTTTAAAAGGAATGGGCCTCGCCACGGATCTGGTCAACAGGTTTTCTTCACTCGCCACGGACGGTTTCTGCGCACAGCGTCTGGGTCAGCTCTACTCTGCTGGTCTGGTCTGGGTCTCTGGTTCTGATCAGGTCTGTGGGTCTGGATACAGCGGTCTCCGGTTCAGCTGGTCTCTCTCTGGATACAACACTGCTCTCGGGCAAATGGCAAGAGTTCTTGCAAAGAATTCAAACAGCTTGCCTGGCTGTGAATAGTGGCAATGATTTGAGGCCTGCTAAAGAGGGATTTAGCTTGTAGTTGACCTCTCTGCTACAAATTCTGAAGTAAAGTCTTGGTCTCTGAAGATGGATAGATTGAAGTCTCTATGTTGGCTCTCTGGAGGTTGATGGAGGTAAAGTATGGATTTTCCCGGCAGAGCGTCCCGCAGCAGATGGAATAGAATGTCCTCTCTAGCTTCCAGTGGCTCTTTTTATGTCTTTTGAAAGTGGGTGTGTGTGCAGCATCACTAGCCAGCCCCTCTCTCAACTGCCCATTGGTCAAGCTTTCCTTTCTCTCTTGATTGGGGAAAAGAAGTGGAGTGTCAGAGCGATGTCATTTAATGGCTTGCAGAAAGGACACTCCCCTGTCAAATTACACACAATCTATATTTGACCTAAAGACATATTTCATAGATACACAATGGTTTGAAATTACATGTACCCATCACATATCACATGAGGTATACCCTGTTCAAACTCTGCTCTTCCTGGGGGCTTGGGTTCAAAAATGGCAACATATTTCACTTTTTGGTCGGGTTACCAATATTGGATTTGTCCCCGCATTTACACAAATGTTCGCAAAGCATGTGGGCATTAGGTGGTGGAGTGTCAGATTTTTAACATACATACATTTAGAGTAATATCCTCTTTTCCGCTAAAAACCCCCCTGAACATACCACCGGGTCCTAACACGTCTTCAAATGTGCACAGAAAAATCACAAGAATAATGATATCACTTATAAAATTTTCACAAGTCCGCTCTATGAATGATCCATCTTTTTAGATTTATGTTCTGGCCCCAAAGGGGTGTGGTTTCCCAGGTCACATGGTGTAGAAACCAGTTTATCCAGTTTCTGCCAAGCTCAGAGACCCTGCCCCTCTCAGCTTCTGCCAAGAGGAAGCTATTTTACGGTCCCGCTAATAAACCATCTGCCTGGGCCCTGGAAGGCCCATTGTTCAAAAAGAAGCCATTTACGACTACCCTAATAAACCATGTGCCTGGGCCCAGGACAGGCCTTTGTTCAACTCCCTGTAGCTGCTCCACCCCTAATCTAATCAGAGAGGTGACAACTCCTTTTGGCAAGGGGAAGAGTGGCTGAGCAGGTTTTAACTCCTGTGGGGGTAGATGTCAGGCAGAATTCAGTTCCTTAAGCCAGGCCCCAGCTAATGTCACTTCTAGTTACCCAGTTTTCTGCATTCAAATAAACTAACCATTTTTACACATGCAGCTAGAATGCTGATTCTAAGTTTAAAACTATGACATTTAAACAATTGAAACCTATGTGACACTCAAAAGTAGGTCACTCATTTCTTTTAAACATTTAGATTTTTAGTGTCTTTCAGTCCAAATTTACTTAAACTGCTGAAATCCACAGCTCAGCCAGTTTTGCTATGAACATTATTTTAGGCTCATCCTCTTTCCAGATTTTTTATGCCCACAAGACTTTATTCTGTCAAATGTCTGCTGGTGTTCAGTGAGATTGTTGGATATTCTGCAATGTTTGAAATGGGCATTCTGAGCTTACCTTCAAAGAAACAAAGGGTGATTTTTAAAGTGCTTTCTAGCGAACAGGCACTGCTGTTTTTCTCTTTGGCACCCCATTTCACTCATGGCTCTTCTGACCCAGCACACCCGCACCGGGGGGTGGCAAGTCAGGCGACCATTTTGGTGTGCGCACAAACTGCGCGGTTTTCATAGATTCTGGCGCACATGTGGGCTTTTTCGGCCATCTTGGATTTCCTAAGCCCACAGCACCAAATGTTGTAGCATAATAGTCCAAACGTGGGTCAGAACACCCAACAAACCCCCCCGCCCGACTGCACTTGGATTGAGTCGAGGGGATGTCGGGTGCTGAGGATGTTGACCCACGTGCTCGGAGGTCCGCATCATCTTCTTCCAATTTCGCAGATGACAAAGTTCAGCATCCTTTCCTCCATCAGGGGTGGATCAGTTGGTTCTCCTCGCCGGTCCTGATGGGAGTATTGGGCGGTACACTGGGCCCCTTGCGTCTCTGCTCCCGGTCTCCGGATCGTCCTCCTTGGCCAGTCTCCAGGTTTTCTTTCGCCTAGGACGACAAAGGAAGAGCGGCAATACCTATTCATGGACATTTCTCCCCCACCATTGATATAGTGGGGTGGCATATATATTTTAGAACTCAACAGATATGAACATGCACATTTTTTTTAAATTAAGAGACAGGAACACATAAACTTGAGAAACACAGAATTTGATAGGCTATTGGTAGGATCTTTTAGGGTTGGAATTGAATTACTCTGGAGCGGTACCCTCTGGGATTACCGAGGACTCCTCCAGTTGCTGCAAAGTGTGCCTGGGATGGCAACACTTCAACTGGTTTATGTGGACCCACTTGTCTTCCCCCTCTGCCAAACCGCCTTTGGGGATGCGGATCTTGTAGGCCACAGGGGAGATCTTGTCTATAATCTCATAGGGTCCCTTCCATGTAGGCAAAAATTTTCGCTGCTTGGCCTGGTTCCTTTGGAAATTGTATAGATAGACCCGGTCCCCCACCTGATATTCCTTCCTGGAAGTTTTCAGGTCATAGTGGGTCTTCATACTCTCAGCTGATCTTTCTAGATTCCGCTGAGCATAGGCAAAAGCATGCCGAAGGTGTTTCCTTAAATTGTCCACATACTCATGAGTTGTGGAGGCATTTATCAATGTTTGCTCTTGGGTTCTGTAGAGCAAATGCTGAGGAAGCACCATCTTGCGTCCAGTCATCAACTCAAATGGTCACATTTTGGTTGGAGATGAAGGGGTAGATCTGATGGCCATTAGGAAAAGAGGTAATCGGATATCCCAACTTGGCCCAGAATCTGCCACAAACTTCTTTAATATGCTCACAATGGTTCGGTTGTATCTCTCTACTGCTCCAGAAGAAGCTGGCCTGTAAGCAATGTGTAGCTTTCTCTTGACCCCCAGTATCTCCCACATCTTTGTCATTACTTCACTGGTGAAGTGGCTACCTCTGTCTGACTCAATCCTTTGAGGTAGACCAAAACGGGAAAAGATGTGGTTAATCATCAGGGCAGCTGCTGTTTCTGCCTTGCAATTTGGGGCTGGGAGACATTCCACCCACTTGGTAAACAAGCATGTCACAGTCAACATGTACTTATTTCCTCTAGACGAGCGAATCACAGGGCCTACGAAGTCGATTTGTAAATCTGACCATGGCAGTGTCATCCCCCTCTTTTGGAGAGGCGCCCGGTGTGTGAGGGATGTTGGCTGAACTTGTGCACACACAAGACAACCCTTCAAGTATTGGTTGAGGTCCTGGCCCATGTGTGGCCAGTATGCAACCTCTCTTAAGATTTCCAGTGTTGTGTGAAACCCCCTATGACCGGCGGTGGCCGCATCATGGGCGTGACTTAACATCAGGCTTCGGAATGAGGTAGAAACCACCCACTGATCGTGGCCAGCTTTGGATTTCCTTACCAACAAACCGTCTTGGATCCGGAACATTTTTGGACATTTCATCAGCACTCTAAGGTCCTCTTTCCCGTTGTAATCGGTATCCGTCAGGGGAAAGTTCTCAGGGTCCTCAATGTATTGGTAAAATTTACCAATTATTGGATCCCCCTTCTGAGCGGTAATCAAATCAGCATCAGGGGTCTCCTTGCTCCATTGGGCAGTTGACAGATCATTGTGAGCATTTGTCCGGGACCTAGTGATAGCAGTGACCTGGATTTCCCCCAACAGGGACTCTATTTCTATTAGATCCCCTTGGATGGCCCCGGTTTTGGCCAGCTGATCAGCTAAGTCATTTCCAGTTTTGTCTGGTCCCTCTACTTTGGAATGACCCTTGATCTTTTTCCAATAGATGGTCATCTCATTCGATGTGACCAGATCATCAATGTTTTGGATCAACTTCCCATGTTTCAAGGGTTTGTTATTAGCACATAACATGCCTCTGGTTTTCCAATTAACCAGGTGCTCCACGAACCCGTTCTGTACATAATCCGAATCTGTGATTATGACCAGTTCGTGGAGTTGATGCTGGACAGCAGTGAGGATGGCCTGATGCACAGCCATCAATTCTGCCACCTGACTACTTCGGGGACCAATTTTGTATCCAGCGGAGGGTTCTGGGAACTCCTTCACCCATGCATTCCCTACGCCAGCCACCAGTTCTTTCTCCCCGTCGTTGTCAACATGGTACGAGCATCCATCCACATAGACAGTGGGCATTCCCTCACACTTGTCCTCTTCAAAGACTTTGTGTGGGGAATTAAGGTATGCCTCCGTGTTGTCCTTGATTTTTAGACTTTCGTCCTCAAGACAATTTTCTCTGGCACAATCATGCAAGTCAGCCAGACCTTGCGCGAGCGGACTCTTCTTGTTTTGGCCATATCTGACCTCCACAGGAAAGCCTTGCATTGACAGAATCCAGGAAGTAATTCGGGAATTACTCACATTTCCGGCCCGGATTCTGTCACTTTGGAGATATTGCAGAGGCTGGTGTGGAGTCTCCACTATGATGTGTTCCCCATGGATAAACGGGCGGTAATTCTTCAATGCCCACACCGTTGCCAGGAGTGCCTTCTCACATTCGTTGCATTTTTCCTCCACAGAGGATAAAGTTTTGCTCGCATAGGAGATTACTTTATTGACCTTGTGTAGAAATCAAGAGTCACACCCAGTGTTTAGATGCTGAAATAGTGCTTTATTCTTGGTTCTTAACCAAACGAAATTATAGTCAATTGTTCCTGGCCGTTTGAGAGTTACTTCACTTCTCTGGCCGCTTCCTGGGAAAATAACCTTCTTTCCTAAGCCTCTTGGGACTCCGGATAGGCCCACCAGTCGTCCCTTCGCTCTTCGCCCTCTCCGTATGGCTAGAAAAGGAAACAGAAAAACGTTGATCAGCTCCCGGTCTTTTATAAGTCATGAGTGACTTGTCTCCCCACCAATAGGGTCCTTCCCTGACTATCAGGCTTTCTATTGGTTGTTCCTGCCACGTCCCGCCTCCTTTAAAGGCTGCCGTCTGGGGTTGTGCCTCCCGATACTCCCGCCTGTCAGGGGAGTCCCGTCCACGTTCCCATGTGTTTTCCAAGGCCCCTCCTTTCCCCTGCTTGGGTGTCCCTGCTCGCCCGCCCCCGCCGAGCGAACTGCCTCCGTAGAGCGACCCGCTCCGTCTGGCCCGTCGCCTCTCTCTTCTTGCCTGCTCCGGCGGCGAGAGGAACACGCCGGGGTGCGCGCGTCTCCGCACCACGGCCGGCCGCAGCTCCGAGCCCCGGACAGCACCCGTGACGTCCAGCCCGACGAAACAAGGTAAGGGCTGGGCTGTTTCGTGGGCCACTGTCAGTACTCCATGTTTCCCCATTTCCCTTCGTCCGACGGGACCCTCTTCACATCTCCCCATCACAAACCCTGGCCGATCGGGCAAGGGAGCATTCCTGGACAGATAGTCGGCCACCAGTTGGAATCCAGCAGGCTTGTGAATGGTAAGGAAATCAAACGGCTGCAGTGACAGGAACCAGCGAAGAACACGCTGGTTGGTATCCTTATGTTTGGCGAGCCATTGTAGGGGAGCGTGGTCAGTATACAATGTAAAGGGGCGTCCCAAGAGATAATATTTGAGAGTTTCCACTGCCCATTTGATGGCCAAACACTCTTTTTCCACCGTTGAATAGGCCTCCTCGTGAGGAACGAGTTTCCTGCTCACGAAACAGACTGGTTGAAGTTCACCATCATGTTCTTGTGAAAGAACCGCACCAAGATCATGGTTCGAAGCGTCTGTTTGCAGAAAAAAATGGTCATGAAAGTCGGGGCACCGGAGTACCGGATTCGAGGTAATCCTTTGTTTCAGGACCTCGATGGCATCCAAAGCCGCAACATTTTTGGACAGATCAGGATTTCCTTTATTCCTTAAAGCGTCGGTCAAGGGGGCAGCCACCGTGGAGAAATCAGGGATGAACCTTCGGTAATAACCGATGAAGCCTAAGAAGGCTCGGATTTGTTTTTTTGTAGTGGGCGTTGGAATTTCATAAATGGCTTTGATTTTTGAGGTTTGGGGTCGTAACATGCCTCCACCAACCAGGTGTCCAAGATACTTAGTTTCGTGCGCACCCATCACCGTCTTCTTGGGATTGATGTGTAAGCCTGCCCTAGCTAACTCAGCCACCACCTGTTCCAAGTGGTATAGATGGGCCTCCCAGGTAGTGCTATACACGACAATGTCATCTAAGTAAGCTGCAGCATACCTCTCATGGGGGCGTAGCACGACATCCATCAATCTTTGGAAGGTGGCCGGAGCTCCATGTAGGCCAAAAGGTAGAACTTTAAATTGATATAGGCCTTGGGGGGTTGCAAAGGCGGTTTTTTCTCGATCTGTGGTTTTCAAGGGGATTTGCCAATATCCCTTGGTTAGGTCCAGTGTACTCAGGAAGTTTGCGGATCCTAGGCTCTCCAACAATTCGTCCATTCTTGGCATTGGATAGGCTTCGTATCTAGAAATGGTATTCAGCTGTCGGTAATCCATACAAAACCTAATTGTACCGTCCGGCTTTGGTACCAGTACTATCGGGGAGGACCAGGAGCTGGTGGATGGTTCAATAATATCCATGCGTAGCATGTCTTTTACCTCGTTTTTGATGATTAGCCTTCTTGCTTCGGGGATCCGATAGGGTCTTAGCCGGACAGTCTGTCCGGGATCGGTTCTGATCTCATGTTCGATTAGATTGGTTCTTCCAGGTAAGGTCGAGAAGGCCCCTGCATAGGGTGACAGGCTGGCTAACAGTTCGGATTTCATGGAAGGTGTTAGTATTTTACCCCATTGAACGTCTTCCAGTTTGCCTTGTTGTCGGGTCACATTTTGTTCTGAACCATCGTCACCGATCTCCATCGTTGCCGCTAATATGGGTGTGGTCCATGCCTTTAGTAGATTCACGTGATATACCTGGTCTGGTTTGGCCCGGTCGGGTTGGTGGATTCGATACGTCACCGGACTAAGGACCTCCTTAACTTCATAAGGACCTCTCCATCCGGCCAGGAGTTTGTTCGTACTGGTAGGTAGGAGGATCAGTACTTGGTCCCCTACCTTGAACGTTCTCATCCGACTTCCTTTGTTATATGTTTTCTCCTGAGTTACTTGGGCTTGTCCTAGATTCGTTTCGGCCATTGAACGGAGTATTGTCAGATGTTCTTTTAGCTCTTCGGTATACTCTGTTAATGAAATTTCCTCTGAAGTCTCCCATTCCTCTTTTACGAGATCCAATATGGTTCGGGGTTGTCTTCCGAAAAGGAGCTCAAAGGGAGAGAATCCCGTAGATGATTGCGGTGTATCTCTTAATACCATTAAGACTAAGGGTAATACTCGTTCCCAGTTCTTCCCGTCGGGTCCTGTTACTCTTCGTATCATCTTCTTGATTGTTTTGTTATACCTTTCGACTAACCCGTCTGTCTGGGGATGATACACTGAGGTACGTAGCTGATGGATCTGTAGTCTCTCGCATACTTGTCGAAGTAGGGTGGACATGAAATTAGTCCCTTGGTCGGTAATGACTTCCGAGGGTAACCCCACCCTCGCGAAGAAGGGTATGAGTTGGTCACACAACTGTCGGGCTGAGGTTCCCTTCAAGGGGAACGCCTCCGGATATCGCGTAGCATAGTCAACTATGACTAGTAGATACCTGTACCCTCGGGAAGCAGGTTCTATAGGTCCCACGATGTCCATGCCTATTCGCTGGAAGGGTACGTTAATGAGGGGCATTTTCTGTAGTGGGGCCTTTGCTGGTAAAACCCCACTGGTTAACTGGCAAGTCGGGCACGCCTTGCAGAACCGGGCTACTTCCCCATATATGCCTGGCCAATAGAACCGTCTCAAGATGTTCTGCTGGGTTTTTAGGGAGGCCATGTGCCCCCCACAGGGGTGGTTATGTGCTAACTGCATTATGACCATCCTATGTTTTTTTGGCAAGACCAGTTGTTCTTTTACGTTCCCATCGTCCGCTTTGTATTTGCGATATAAGAGGCCATGACGAAACAAGAACCCCGGTCCCTTTGTTACATCTGGTTCTATCTCGTTGGCCGCTCTCTCCCGGGCTACCCGAAGGGTTGGATCAGTCAGGGTTTCGCCTCTCAGGGAATCTTCATGATCTTCGGGGTTCCAATTGATTGGACGAGTCATATAACTGGCTTGACACCACTCTAATCTGTTCCGTCTTTTGTGACCGGGAGGGTTTCCAGGGTTCTCTTCTTTCGTGACTTTGAGGTTGACCCTGCTTCCGCCTTCTTCCTCTATGGTCCTTAGTGCTTTATCAAAGTGTGGTAAGTCTGTCCCTATGACTACGGGGGTAGGTAGGGTAGGAAGGACGGCAGCCTTTAACTGAGTGGTTTCGTGGTTCATCTCTATCTGTATCTCCTTCACCGGGTATGATTTTACGTCCCCATGAATACACCTTATCGGTATAGAAATGTTAGACAAGTTAGGTGTATTACTCACGGTTGGAGATATGGCTGTTTGTCTACTTCCGCTATCTAGCAGCGCCCTCGTTGGTCGACCATCAACCCTTATATCCACAACATAGGGTCCAGGGCTGCGTTCTTCTGGATGGGTTTTCATAAAGCCTATATCCATGGGCTCTGTCGTCTTCCTTCTGGGGCAAAACCGGGCAATGTGGCCCCATTCACTGCACTCAAAGCATTGGGGCTGTCGAAACCCCTGGGCCATAGGTGGCTGCTTCTCCTCACGTTCCAGTTTTCTTTCTTCGTATTTTTTTGGGGCGTCCTCTGGTTGCCTCCATCGGGTGGGGATCCCTCTTGGTCCCTTTTGTACTGGGTGTTCCAGGCTGGATAAGGTCATTCTTCCTATGGCACCGGTTATGGGGAGTCGGCTATATCCGGCCTTTTGATAAGCCGACGCGATGTCGACCGCCTCTGCCAATGTAGGCCGGTGGTGTTGCCGAACCCATCTTTGCATTGGACCTGGCAAGGCTTCTACAAACTGTTCTAGTATTATTTTGTCCAATAGCGGTTGGTTAGCTGGGGTAGGTGCCTGGATCCACTTCTCCGTCAGATCTTTGATGCGGTAATATAACTGCCGGGGGCTTTCCCCATTCCTTAGCTTTGTGTCCCTTAACTGGATACGGTAGGCCTCCTCGTCCAGGCCTAACCGGTCCAGTACGGCTGCCTTGATTTCACCGTATGGAGTGTTGCCATTGGGGTTCACCGCCTGATACGCTCCCTGCATCACTCCGGATAACAGGGGAGCCACATATTGTCCCCAACGTTCGGGTGGCCATTGCGCATTTCTCGCTATTCTTTCAAAACTGGTGAAGAAAAAGGCTGGATCTTCCCCTTCCTTATACTTCTGAAGCAGCGTGGACGGTACCATGGGCTGGTTCCTGGAGCTGGCTACTGCGTCCGTGAGCCTAGTAATGGTCTCGTGTTGTTTGTCTTGCGCCGTGGTTTGCAAGGCGCCCTGCAATTGGATGGCTTGCTGGAAGGCCTGGCGGTCAGCTGCCGCTTGCTGAGTCTGTAGCTGTAGTAATTGTTGCAACTGTTGTTGGCCGTCCGTCAGCGCCTTAATTAGGGTCTCCATCGCGTTGTCGCTAGATCCCACCTTCGTCGCCAATGTAGAAATCAAGAGTCACACCCAGTGTTTAGATGCTGAAATAGTGCTTTATTCTTGGTTCTTAACCAAACGAAATTATAGTCAATTGTTCCTGGCCGTTTGAGAGTTACTTCACTTCTCTGGCCGCTTCCTGGGAAAATAACCTTCTTTCCTAAGCCTCTTGGGACTCCGGATAGGCCCACCAGTCGTCCCTTCGCTCTTCGCCCTCTCCGTATGGCTAGAAAAGGAAACAGAAAAACGTTGATCAGCTCCCGGTCTTTTATAAGTCATGAGTGACTTGTCTCCCCACCAATAGGGTCCTTCCCTGACTATCAGGCTTTCTATTGGTTGTTCCTGCCACGTCCCGCCTCCTTTAAAGGCTGCCGTCTGGGGTTGTGCCTCCCGATACTCCCACCTGTCAGGGGAGTCCCGTCCACGTTCCCATGTGTTTTCCAAGGCCCCTCCTTTCCCCTGCTTGGGTGTCCCTGCTCGCCCGCCCCCGCCGAGCGAACTGCCTCCGTAGAGCGACCCGCTCCGTCTGGCCCGTCGCCTCTCTCTTCTTGCCTGCTCCGGCGGCGAGAGGAACACGCCGGGGTGCGCGCGTCTCCGCACCGCGGCCGGCCGCAGCTCCGAGCCCCGGACAGCACCCGTGACGTCCAGCCCGACGAAACAAGGTAAGGGCTGGGCTGTTTCGTGGGCCACTGTCAGTACTCCATGTTTCCCCATTTCCCTTCGTCCGACGGGACCCTCTTCACACCTTGTCATGCTTTTGGTATAATACTGCCGTCAAGCACGTATTAGAAACCCCCGTCTCCAGGAAGAACTCCTTGTTTCTGACAGGGTAAGCTAGGCAAGGCGCTTGTGAGAGGCTTCTCTTGAGTTGTTTTACCGCCTCGGCTTGTTCTGGACCCCATTCCCACTTGACCCCCCCTTCAGGAGATGAATCAGGGGTCTGGTGATCTCTGCGTAGCCCTCAATGAACTTTCTGCTGTAATTAGTCAGTCCAAGGAGGCTCCTTAGTTCCCGCAGAGTTGAGGGGTCTTTCAGTTTCTGAAGTGCTTCCACTTTCTTTTCCTGGGGACAGAGACCCTGAGGAGTAATCTCATGCCCCAAGAAATTAACACGGGTTCTACACCACTGTGCTTTCTGAAAGGAAAGTTTTGCTCCGGCGGCCCTCAACTGGGACAGAACATAACGGATCTCCGCTATGTGTTCCTCCACAGATGAACTTTTGATGAGGACATCATCTACATAAGCCAGGTTACCCCTCGCACCCAGGTCGGGCATGGCCTTATGTAGGAAAATGTTGAATTCATTGCCGGAGTTGAGGTATCTGAAGGGAGTCCGTGTCCATGTATACTGCTGGCCCCCAAAGGTAAAAGCCAGCTTGTATTGGTCCTCCCTACTGACAGGCACGGTCCAGTATCCATTGGTCAGGTCTATTGCAGTGAATACCTGTGACCCCTGAATCTGGGCCAGCCCTTGGTCAATGTAGGGAAGAGGCCATCGGGAAGTATGGACCCGTTTGTTGAGCTCCCTAAGGTCAGCGCAGAGTCTCCACTGGCCGTTTGGCTTTAATATTCCCAGCACCGGATTATTGAAGGTGCTGTGGACGGGACAAATTATTCCCCTGGACTCAAGGTTCTTAATTATTTCAGTAAGGGACTCCATTGATGCGAGAGGCAAGCGATATTGCTTCACAAACACTGGAGTCATGCCAGGGTCCGTGGGGATTGTTGTTGTGTGGATGTCGGTGCGACCACAGTCATATGAGTCTACCGCAAAGAGATCTTGGAAATCCAAGAAGACTTGTTTCAACTTTTGCTTCTGTTCCAGAGTCACACAGGCATCAGCTAGGTTGACTCTCTCTTCCACCATCTGCCTGAAGCCTGGAAAGACTTCTGGTTTGGCTATCTCAGCGGCCTCCTCCAGCTGGGTGGAGAAGTCCCTGGTCAGAGTGCTGATTTGGACTGGAGGCTTCAGGTGGGAAAGGCAGCCCTCATGGACCTGGAAAATCACCTCATCCCTCCTGAAGTCACAAGTCACATCTTCCTTACCATAAGGGCAAGAAGTGTACACCAGGAAGTTCCCCCCATGGCGGGTAAAAATCCTGTCTGGTGTTGTATTGTCCTCACTGTCACTGTCAAAACAGTCCTTGGGGATTGGTCCTAACAGTTCATTTCCTAAATCGATGGAAAAATGTCGGTCATCAACCGCCATTCCAATAATGGTGCCTGCGGCTAGAGTAATACTCTTTAAGTCGCTGTTATCCACCTCTATTAGAATGGTGTCATGTTCTATGTTGACTAATGGAGTTGGGTTTACCCCCAACCCTTGCTGTTGGAGAGAAGCATTTAGGTGTATATAAGCATCAGGGTTTTTCAAATGTTGTCCTCTTTTAACTTTCACTTCCAGGGAGAATTGTCGGGTCCTTTCTGGGATGGTGACTTCCTCTTTGATCTGAATTTCAAATGCATAAGGTAGCAATTGAGCTGACCTAAATGCTTTTTCTGGATCATCAAAGCCCATGGGATTATCCGCTAATCGGGACCAAGCTTTGAAGTTTATTAGGTCCAAACTAATGGCAAAGCGATTGAGAATGTCACTGCCTAAGTAAAAAGCGGCAGTGACGTCTCGCACGACCCAACAATTGTGGACTATGCTCTTGTTGCCAATGGAGATTTTGAGCATACACCTGCTTGGCAGGAGATGTTTGGAATTGGGTGCTTCCAGGTCCATTTCCCATTTGTCTATCAGTTTGAATGTGGGAATGGCTGGATCTTTTGGGAGTTGGCGGAACATGGCTTCGCTGATGAAGCTCTTACCGTTGTTCACACACACTCGAGCGAGAACAGAGTCCTTCCCATCATTTAACTGAACAGGGATGAACAACTGCTCTCCAATTTGCTGAATATCAGCCAGGCTCTGAGCTGATTTCACATCTTTCTGGACTATAGGAGTGGGAGTTTCTGATTGTGGATTAGTAAAGAATTTCAGGGTGTTTCCTTCCAGTGTGGAATACCACCTTAAACTGGAAGGGAGGTTGATTTTCAGAAATAGAGAGGACCCCCCACCACCAGTCTGTTGTCCTACTGCTATTACTGTCACGTCTGGAATTTGGTTATTCTGGAAGTGGAATTCTACTTGGTCAGATTTTTATTCAACCATGTGGCATGTGCCGTTTAAACTAACATGGTTGACACTCTGTTTTAATTTTATGGGTCGGCTAGTCTGGGTCCAGAGGACCTTGTTTACGCATTCTATTAGGGGTGACAACCTTCTCAGGAGGTCATTCCCTAGTAAACAAGGGGTGCCCTCTGGAGTCACAACTATGACCGGGTGTTTCAACTTGTGTCGCCCAATTTTAATGTCCAAATCTGCCGTCCCCTCGACGGGAATTTCCTTCCCGTCAAAGTTCTGGAGTTGTCCAGGAAGTGAGGTGAGAGGAATTTGGTAATTCCCTCCCCTTCCTGCATTCAGTTCATCAAAGGCCCTTCTGGACAGAAGGGTAGCTTGAGATCCCGTGTCCACCAGCGCTGAAATCGTCCCCTGCCCCTGTACTTGTACCGGGGCATAATATCTTCCCTCCTTCTCCTCAAGGGGGCACAGATAATGCACATTTTTGGACAACTGGTGGGCTAACTTTCTGGTTTTGGACATTGCAAGAGAAGAAATTTGGGCAGAATTCTGTGGAGAGCCTTGGGAATCTGAAAGAAAAAGTTGGCAACTGGAGATCAGAGCCATTGTGGGTTCCCCTGGTTCCGGTTCTGGGCCACCCCCCCCTTTTTGGAGGCAGTCATCAGGATGGGTTTGAACCAGGGGATTTTAGTATTGTGGGTTCTGGGATGAGATGATGGGCGGCGGTAGCTCAGTCTCCATATCTCCCCAGTCTGAATTGGCATCCCTTGGGACCCATTTTTCCTTGGGAGGAGTTCCCCCATCCCTCAAATTGGAAGACCTGTACCTCCTCCACAAAGTGGGTCTGTTTGGGTCCTTTGTTTCTCCTACCCCCCTCTGCTCCTTGGGAGGCGGGCTTTCAGGGGCAGGAGATTTTGTTTCCGGTTCCTGGTTTTCCAGGGGCTGTTTACAAGTTGGGAAGGAAGCTTCCTCCAAGGCTTTACACCCCCCTTCCCCTTGTGCCTCCTCCCTGGGAACCGGTGTGTTATCGGGGTGCTGCCCCCGTCATTGTTCTGGAGCACCAGGTCCAGAGTTTGGGGCATTCTGCCGTGGCATGCTCATCTGAGGGTTCTGTTGAGCCCTCAGTATGTGACCCAGATCCCGTGCCATATTTTGGACCTGGCGCTCTAACTGGGAAACCCGCTCAGGCTGATACGGGGCTCTATTTTCTCCCCTGGGCTGATCCCGGGAAGGGTAGCTATCCCTTCTCTGGTAGTACCCCTGGTTGGGAAGATTTTGGTACCCCTCCACCCTTGGCCTCCCCTCTCCCGGATTAGGTTGTCTGGGCTCAGGGAATTGGGGAAAGAAGGATGGATGATTTTGGGGCTGGAAATTGGGTGGATACCTGGGGAAAAAGTTCTGCCCAGGATTTGGAGAATTTCTGCCCTCCTTGGGGAAGTTAGGAGGGAAGTTCCCCGGATCAGGTGCTTGGCTGGATCCCCCTCTTGGGCTGGAGGAGTCCACACATAACCCAGGATTGGTCTGTTTCCCTTGTAACGGGGACGTACATAGTCAGGAGAGCGAGGGACCTCATTTGTGGGACTACCTCTTTCACTCCCTGTCTGTGACTGGCCCGAGGACCTTCTGGGCCTAGCATTATTAGGTGCAGGTAGGTTTTTAGGCCCCCCCATCTCCAAATCCAAAACGGGGGTGACCTTTACCTCTGCCACCTTGGCAGCAGCAGGGGTGCTGTTGGTTTTGGGATTTTTCTGGGTATTGCTTTTATTTTCTATGGGCTTCTGCACCTCATAGATCCGGGTAGCCTGTTCAATGACCCAGTCTAAAGATCTTTTCTCATGAAAATCTCTCACGAGCTGGGTCATTATATATTTGGGCAAGGCATGGAAAAATGTATTGACAAATTCTCTGCTGTCTGTGCGCACCCTTCTGGTGGTCTGCGCAAAGGCACGTTTCAGTTCTTGCACGAATTCTGGTGGGGCCTGATCCTCCCCACATTGCAAATTGTAGGCTGCCTTGCGAGCCTCTTGAGGATTTCTGTGAACAGACAAATGTTTCAAGATGACCGCCTTATAGATGGACCATCTTAAATGATTTTGGTCCTCCAGCCCCGCAAAGAAACTGGAGTATTCTGGGGAGAATGTCCATTTGACGTACTGGATGCAGCTACTGCTGTCCTTCAAATGGAAAGTCTCCATCATTTGCTCATAGAGCTCCAAGTGTTCCCAAACAGAGTACTTGGCGTTGTTATGATAAGGCGTGATGACACTCCTGATTGCCTTAATCTGTTTCAATGGATCCTTAAGCAAGGCCCTTTTTGCCTTATTGGCCTTTTTGGTTCGGGTAACCCTTGTCCATTCATCCTCTGACTCAGAGGTACTGCTCCCAGAGGTTCCTGTCTGATCTTCCAGGTTTTCCCGGATTCTGCGAGCCTGGGAATGGCTGGCAGAATGTGGGGACCTGGTGTCCTGCGCCGTTCAGAGGAGTCTTCAGATTCCTCCTTGCTGCCAGGATTTGATGGGTACCCCCCCACAGACCTAACTGGGCAGAAGTTTTCAGGATGCCCTTAATGGGCCTATTCTCCTGGGGTTCTCCACTAAATTGCACTGTGCTTGGGTGCCCATACCCGGATGCCCGCCCATCCATTCCTGGGAGGTACTGGCCTATGAGCCCCATGCTTCTGGCTGGATAGTAATCTGCCATCCCTGTGGCCCGGTGCTCATGTGCGCCAGGGGACAGGGGGGTGGCAGAGTCCAGGGATTGAGAGAGATAAATGCCTCTGGTACTAGGGCTCCTGAGGTTATGCTCAGGAGTTTCCCTTTCCCAGCGAACCTGGTCTCTATCCGCCCCTGCTCCCTGTTGCAATGCAAGAGCCTGCGCCTTCAGTTCCTCAGTTTAGGCCTTACTAGGCTCTATCAGTCTCTCCTGCATCGCTACCTGTTGTTGGAGCCTATCATTGTGCTGGCAGAGAGCCTCATTCTCTCTCTGCGTTTCCTGATTGGTCCTGGAGCACTGGGCCAGTCTTTGCTGCAGGAGGGTTACCTCCTGAGCTGGGTCCCTATTGGCCTGCTCCTTTCTTGCCAGAGCATCCTCCACCTTCCTGGTGTGCTCTAACAAGTTCTGGTGTTCTTTTTGGAGGTCACCCAGTCCCTGGAGGGCCAGGTGATTTTCTTCCATTTTCCTTTTTAAGTGGCAGACTTCCTGGCCTAAGGTATCCCTTTCCTGACTAAGATCCTGCATCTGTGCCGCCAGGTCGTCCCTTTGCCTTTGGAAGGCACCAGTTTTTTGGCGCTCCTGGTCAAACTCTGCCTGGGTATCCAG
This sequence comes from Ambystoma mexicanum, assembly GCF_040938575.1. Classification (NCBI taxonomy): domain Eukaryota; kingdom Metazoa; phylum Chordata; class Amphibia; order Caudata; family Ambystomatidae; genus Ambystoma; species Ambystoma mexicanum. The sequence goes on along the minus strand of NC_090937.1, from coordinate 763,730,234 downwards.
TTCTTTCAAAATCAGTTTATTGCTCTCTGCCTTCTCCCTATCTAGGTGGCTTTGCAGGGTGACTACCTGCTCAGCACATGCCCTATTGAAGTCTAACTGTTGCTCCAGCTTTTTCTGGCTCTGCAGTAGGGAGTCCAAACCTTCTTGGTACTCCTTCTGCAAGGCCAGAAATCTGGTATCCTGGTCCGCCTTTTCCTGTTGCAGCACATCCATATCCTCCTTTATTTTAGTGATGTACCATCTGCTGTCATTTTCTGACTCCTGGCTCCTGAGCCGCCTCTGCTCAGAAGAGTCCAGATCAGATTGGGCCTTCTGTAATGCCAGCAGTTGCCTACTCGCCAGATCTTGGCCTTCAGCACATTTGTCCTGCATGGCTCCCATATGTAAATATAAATATGCCGCTACCCTGGAAATCTTGTGGTGCTCATCCTTGGCCTTTGGGGCCATGTATAGTTCACTCAGGGCCACATGTAGGGGACCCTGATCTCCCCATATATCTGACCCTGTTTCAGTGACCTGTTGCGCGATTGCCTGCAACCAGACCGTTTGGTCCTGATGAGTCCACTCACCCCTCACAAATAGCTTATGTAAGAAGTGTTCTCTGGCTATTTTCATATCTACCAAGGTCATCATTCTAGAGATTGGTCTCTGTCCTGACTTTCAGAAGTTTGTATTTTATTTTTGCAAAACAGACCTTTTCCTTAGAGCGTTCCTTTGAGGAGTGCTTTACAGCGTAACACAGCGTGGTGATCCGACCGGATATGTGTATGTGGTCAGCTGGCACGCTGTATTAATCTGCACAAGTGATAGATCTAACCCAAACGTCCGGCTCGAGCCCCCAATTTGTACGAGGATTCAATTCAACACTACAGCTAACTCAATGCCTAGTCTGGGATACTGAATGGAAACCCTTATTGATATATCTTTATGTCCAGTTCATGCGTTCTGGATGACTACCCCTATATAACACCCCTCTCTTGGAATCCCCCTGACCCCACTGAGCCAAGAAGTAGTTCTGTTTTGCAAGTTTTAAAAGGTTTATTTGATAATTTAAACAATAGATATATATATATATATATATCACACTTTATAATAAATTAATAATTGAATATCACACTTAATCAATCTGAGCAGTAATCAATAATAGATAGTCCGGCACTAGCACACTTCTTTATAATCAATGATGAGTGGTTATAGGATGGATAAGATAGCAACAATACTTTTATGGTTTCAATGGATGCAATGTGGAATGAAATGCAGTACAGAAAATAACTTGATAAGATTTCAGCAAAAGACAATGTAATCACTTCTTTCTTGGACAATTCACCCCCCCTTTTATGCACTGTAAGGAGATGAAGATGACACAGTTCTTAGGAATGCAATCAAATAGAATTCAGTTCAATTCCCCCCCAGCAGCTTATACAACAGATAGGAGTTTTGAAACACAGGCAAAATGCTTTGAATATGGTGACAATGCAGTGAGAAATATGCTGAAAATGCTTTTAATTCCCTTCAGGAGGTTCAGGGCGAGTGAAATATACTTGGGATGAGTTCAGGCTCACTTTAGCAAGGATCTAGGAGTAACTAGCAGGTTAAACAAATTTTTGGCAAAGGAAAGCAATGAAGCTGCTGTTTTCACACGTGGCTGGATTTTTAACCAAATTGCAAATCGCGGTAAAATTCGAGAGTGTGAGAATCGTGATTACGGCAAAAGTATGAGGAGTAGGAAGTCTAGGCTTGTGGAAAAGCTGAGATTCTAAGCTTTCAGAGAAAAGTTAAACCAAGTTCCTAGCCCAAACGGTCCCAGAGATACAGACGATTAAATAAAGGTCGTTTTTCGGATTTGAAATTTTAAAAGTTCAAAGCGACAGGTTACAGCTTGCAGCTAGAAATTGACAAGTGACAGCTTTGCAAATGACAGGTGACAGTTAGGAGGCAGTTCTGGTTAGATTAAAATAGATTGAATTATATTATTTTAACTAAGAGATTGGTTCTGCACAGTTCTGCTAGGTACTCACAATATAATTTTAAAAGGAATGGGCCTCGCCACGGATCTGGTCAACAGGTTTTCTTCACTCGCCACGGACGGTTTCTGCGCACAGAGTCTGGGTCAGCTCTACTCTGCTGGTCTGGTCTGGGTCTCTGGTTCTGATCAGGTCTGTGGGTCCGGATACAGCGGTCTCCGGTTCAGCTGGTCTTTCTCTGGATACAACACTGCTCTCGGGCAAATGGCAAGAGTTCTTGCAAAGAATTCAAACAGCTCGCCTGGCTGTGAATAGTGGCAATGATTTGAGGCCTGCTAAAGAGGGATTTAGCTTGTAGTTGACCTCTCTGCTACACATTCTGAAGTAAAGTCTTGGTCTCTGAAGGTGGATAGATTGAAGTCTCTATGTTGGCTCTCTGGAGGTTGATGGAGGTAAAGTATGGATTTTCCCGGCAGAGCGTCCCACAGCAGATGGAATAGAATGTCCTCTCTAGCTTCCAGTGGCTCTTTTTATGTCTTTTGAAAGTGGGTGTGTGTGCAGCATCACTAGCCAGCCCCTCTCTCAACTGCCCATTGGTCAAGCTTTCCTTTCTCTCTTGATTGGGGAAAAGAAGTGGAGTATCAGAGCGATGTCATTTAATGGCTTGCAGAAAGGACACTCCCCTGTCAAATTACACACAATCTATATTTGACCTAAAGACATATTTCATAGATACACAATGGTTTGAAATTACATGCACCCATCACATATCACATGAGGTATACCCTGTTCAAACTCTGCTCTTCCTGGGGGCTTGGGTTCAAAAATGGCAACATATTTCACTTTTTGGTCGGGTTACCAATATTGGATTTGTCCCCGCATTTACACAAATGTTCGCAAAGCTTGTGGGCATTAGGTGGTGGAGTGTCAGATTTTTAACATACATACATTTAGAGTAATATCCTCTTTTCTGCTAAAAACCCCCCTGAACATACCACCGGGTCCTAACACGTCTTCAAATGTGCACAGAAAAATCACAAGAATAATGATATCACTTATAAAATTTTCACAAGTCCGCTCTATGAATGATCCATCTTTTTAGATTTATGTTCTGGCCCCAAAGGGGTGTGGTTTCCCAGGTCACATGGTGTAGAAACCAGTTTATCCAGTTTCTGCCAAGCTCAGAGACCCTGCCCCTCCCAGCTTCTGCCAAGAGGAAGCTATTTTACGGTCCCCCTAATAAACCATCTGCCTGGGTCCTGGAAGGCCCATTGTTCAAAAGGAAGCCATTTACGACTACCCTAATAAACCATCTGCCTGGGCCCAGGACAGGCCGTTGTTCAACTCCCTGTAGCTGCTCCACCCCTAATCTAATCAGAGAGGTGACAACTCCTTTTGGCAAGGGGAAGAGTGGCTGAGCAGGTTTTAACTCCTGTGGGGGTAGATGTCAGGCAGAATTCAGTTCCTTAAGCCAGGCCCCAGCTAATGTCACTTCTAGTTACCCAGTTTTCTGCATTCAAATAAACTAACAATTTTTACACATGCAGTTAGAATGCTGATTCTAAGTTTAAAACTATGACATTTAAACAATTGAAACCTATGTGACACTCAAAAGTAGGTCACTAATTTCTTTTAAACATTTAGATTTTTAGTGTCTTTCAGTCCAAATTTACTTAAACTGCTGAAATCCACAGCTCAGCCAGTTTTGCTATGAACATTATTTTAGGCTCATCCTCTTTCCAGATTTTGTATGCCCACAAGACTTTATTCTGTCAAATGTCTGCTGGTGTTCAGTGAGATTGTTGGATATTCTGCAATGTTTGAAATGGGCATTCTGAGCTTGCCTTCAGAGAAACAAAGGGTGATTTTTAAAGTGCTTTCTAGTGAACAGGCACTGCTGTTTTTCTGTTTGGCACCCCATTTCACTCATGGCTCTTCTGACCCAGCACACCTGCACCGGGGGGTGGCAAGTCAGGCGACTATTTTGGTGTGCGCACAAACTGCACGGTTTTCATAGATTCTGGCGCACATGTGGGCTTTTTTGGCCATCTTGGATTTCCTAAGCCCACAGCACCAAATGTTGTAGCATAATAGTCCAAACGTGGGTCAGAACATCCAACAGGGTGATGAAGCCTGCATGTCCCGGTGATAGCTTGGGATCATCCATTAGTAATCTTCTGACCATTTCCACTGTTTCTGCTTGTGGGATGTTCATATATAGCACCTTGATATCCATGGTGAATAGCCACTGGTTGTTGTCATCAAAGGGCAGTGTGGTTAGTAGGTTCAGGATTGCAGTTGAGTCCTGTATATATATTGTCATCTTGGGTATTTTTTCTCGAAGGAACTTGTCAACATACTCTGAAAGAGGTTCTAGTATTGAGTTTATTCCTGATACTATTGGTCTGCCCCGCGGTAGTGATGTCCTATTGTGCACTTTGGCTAGTGCATAAAAGGCTGGTAGCCTGGGGTGAGGTGGTGTAAGGAACGTAGCCTCCTTTTCATTGATGTATTCCTTGTTGAGGGCTTCTTCCACAATTGGCCCAATAAGTCTTCTCTGTGACATGGTGGGGTCTGCTGGTAATGGTTGATAGCTGTTATTATCGTTGACTAGAGAGTTGACCATCTGCTGATAATCCTGGGTATTCATTATCATGTTTGCTCCCCCTTTGTCCGCTGGTTTTATCGTTATTTTGTAATTGCTTTAAAGGGTCTTAAGTGGTTCTGCTTCTTCTTTGCTGCAGTTTTTGTGTACAAACCGAAGATCTTTTTCAAGTGCTTCTAATCTTTTGAACAAGGCTTGCTCAAAAGTCGTGCATTCTGGGGTGTTACTCTCAGTGGATGGGAAAAATTGGGGTGCTGGGCGCAGGTCTGTGAATTTTCCATTGTCTTTCTCTGTTATACTTCCAGAAAATTGCTTAAGCCTTATTTTTCTGAAAAGCTGGGTGATCTCGATCCGTGTTTGGAACGGATCGTAACGTGCCGTTGGTACAAAGGAGAGTCCCTTTCCCTGAATTTTGGTTTCTGCTTCTGTAAGGACTTGTGTTGAGAGGGTAATAATCAGTGACAGTTGAGCTGCTGGAATCCTTGTCCTCGACTGCGGGTAGTCATTGGGGAGAAGGTTTTCCAACTTGGTCTGCCGCATTGGTTGTCTCGTGGGCCTAAAAAATGGGCATTGTTGGCTCCTTGTCCTTGTCCTTGGTTGTTCGGAAATGGTCCTGTGGTGTTGATTTGAACTCCCTGTCTTTGATGTTGCTGTGCTCTCGCATCACCATCTGAGCTCATACTTGAGTTATTTGAAGAGCCTGATCTATTGTTGCAATATTGTCTTCCTCCCATAAGTTGATTTTGTAGGTACGCATTTTTTCTTGTCTGCTTGGCTTCATCCGAGTAATTGTCGTCTGTAGTGTATGGATATATCTTCTCATGGGTGAAGGTCGCTAGGTCTTTTTTTAGTTTGTTAATCTTTTTCATGAGATTACTCTCATGGAACTCCTTCATGGCTGATTCCAGAGCCGCGAGTTTAGCAATATAAATATCCAATGCAATACTGGTCTTGCTGGTGTCCAACTTGGGTTGTATTTCCTTCATGAGCTTTTCGGAGACAGTTTTGGCTGTGTTGATGATTAAAATCAGCCAGTCTCTTGTGCACTTATTTGCAATGAAGGATCAATCTTTCCTGAATTGAAAGTCGTCGAGAAACATTCTTGGTTCTATGTGTATGATTAGCCCGCTTGGAGCTGCATGTGCCCTCAGGTATTCCACCATAAGAGCCCCATGCAGCTCCGTTTGGATCAGTTTTTTTCTGAGGGCTTCAATCCCGTTCCATTCATCATTATTAGTGATGGCTTGAGTCGTTGCATTCATCCCTAATCGGGAGGGGTTGGCTAGAATGCCTTCCACAAGTTCTTCTGCAAAGGCTAGGTAGTTGTTTTCTCCTATTTTATGTTTGGATAAGGAGTGTGGTAGTAGCAGGGGCTATGCGTAGGGCTCGTGATCCAGTCCTGTTCACTAGTGAGGGAACAATTTCAAGGGGAAGGTTAGTTCCACCCAATTTTAGTTATTTTTTCCCAGCAGCGTTTGTAGCCGCACAAAATATACAAGATCACAATCAGGGAGGGAATAATTGACAATTTAACATTCAGCCTGAAGTGTTAGATATAGTACATAGTTCATCATACACATAACACTTCTAGAGGCCCACTGTATCGACGTGGGATTACTTGTTAGTTTTACAGTTCATGTATTACCTCAAAAAGACCTAATTGCAGACTACCCTCACCTAATGCGAGGTATCTGTCCTTAGGTGGAGAGGTGGAGTGCCGCCTATCCGTCTGGGAAAGAGACAAGAGGGAAATGGAAAAATCCTGTCCCTGACTCTATAATATTTGCAGTAATAAAAACCTCTTGGTAAAGGTGAAGCAATGTCTCAAGCATTAGGGACACATTTCTATGAGGAACTATTTTCCATGGGCCATGAACCCTTCATTCTTTATTCGACCTTCAGAGAAGTGTGTGGGCAACAAGTTGTAGAACGCTTGCTTAATTTAAAACAGCTGAACTAACACAAGTACAACAGATTACATTCAGTAAGAAAATCATAAAACAGCCTCTTCCACTGAGGCCTAGTATTTAGTGTGGCTGTATGAGCTCAATTATCCAGCCCTACGGTGGTCTCTTGATGATGTGAACTATAGACCACAACCAATTTTAGAGTTCAGATACTGTCATGATTCCTCCCCCTCATGTCCCCAGCCCTCCAAAATGTCAGTTTAGAGCCAGGCCACGATCACCTACATGGCCCTCAAGGGCCTCTCCATCCCTCCAAAGACCTACTTGGAGTCAGACGTGGCGCTTGTGGCACCAGACTCAGTCACTCCCATAGGATAACTTTGGGGATTGGACTTGTAGTGCCTTGATGGGGACAAGATCGATGCCCCCACATATTTCGGCTCCCAGAACTACATGTGCGGTCTAGTCTTTTGGGTGTGGTTCAGCCCAGAGGCACCTGGGATACCCAGAGACTATTTAAGCCACACCCAGGCTGAAAAACATGCTTTGCGTTCTCTGCACCTGCAGCGTGACACTCACTGTGTTCGGATCGGTCTCCAGTAGGCCTGCATCTTTCTTCTGCGCTCAGGTCCTGCAAGAACAAGAACAACGCTAGGAACAGCCTTACCTTGCGGCGCTTCTGCCCATCAGTCATCGCTCCTTCTGTTCTGCGGGCATCTTCGGCGGTGTCATTCCCATCCCGGCACGCCGCTTCCTAAGGAAAAGGGAAAAGAACAGAAAAAAGGCATTAGTAAGCATTCTGCAAATCTTTGCTTATTTTTAAATACTGTACAAGCTTCAAGCGCTTACCTGAATCCCAGTCGCTCTGGGGGAACTCTGTCTCCGGAACTTCTCATCCATCTGCAAGAGTGAAAAGACACTCCAGGTTAGCGTGGAAACATCTAGAGGCGCCGCATACCGCGCTTACCCACCGCATTTGTTCTTCATAATCGGCATCCACGCTGAAAACGTTGCGACACCTAAAAGACACAGAAAAATAACTCAGTTCAATGCAAATACGAAAGGTGTGCATCGCTCATTGTGCTCTCACTCACTTTCAGTGCTACTCATCTCAGCAGCACGCTGCCATCCCCGGACGCCGGCCATCATCTAAGGAAGGAAAGGAATGAAGTGAGAGAACTGTTCAAAAGACTGATTATACTTACCTGTCGGACTCTTGCCAGTGAAGTAACTAGGCAGCAATGAGCCTGCATCAATCAACGCGCCCCGGCGCTGAAAGCAGGACGGAGAGCACACTATCCAAGAAAACAAGGTGAGTTGTGGATCAAAGGGAAGGGTTGGACCCCAGGGACGAAGGGAGTCAAGCACACAGAGACAATAGGGAGTTAAACTCTACTGATCCTGTGTTTCAGGCACAGTCTTCAGTCGAATAGCCTCCAGGGAAGGGTTTGAGGTCGTAAGAGGTCAGAACAGGCTGAGTGACATCCCCGTGGATACCAGGTGAGCGTTACAGATACAGATGTCCACATCGGTACAGAGTTCTTGGAAAATGTGTTCTCCATTTCAAGGGCATAAATACTTGTCGGTATCCCTGCTTGTTTTTCGGGATCTCCTGCTTAAAAGGGTCGACTGGTTTAGATGACTTTCTAATTTATCATCTTCTTCAGGACCAGTTAGTTATATTCTGTCTTGCATGAGATCAGCATTTCAGGTGGATCTGGGGAACCATCACACCATCAACCTAAAGAGAGACCAAATACTAAATTATGTACGTGAGTTAAGTATTTCTTCTTTTTTTGCTTAATTGCATACATCTGATTATTTACATAAAGTAATAACTTAGAATCTATTACGGAAGAACATAACAGGATTAGGTCAGTTGCCCACATGACCCCTACAATCTGCATTTTCATTCTCATAGGGCTTACCCCGCCATTTTTTGAAGATTACTTTATCCCACAGACCAGGTGGTGAAGGTCTGCGTGCTTTTCTGGCTATCCAGTCTTTTACTGATCTTCAGTGATCTGGACAGACCCCGTTTGGGTCATGGGATTCCTAGGGAATGTGAGATGTAAATTCTATCCTTAGTCTGCCACGGTACCCACAATGCCAATGTTTCTGTTTTGTACTGTTTTTTCAGTGTCTTATGGCCATGTCAGGACAGCCACATTTTCGACTGTCCTGCATGACTTGTTAAGGGACATCTTGCTATTTTTGGGGGGAGGTCTGTTTTTTAATGCCTTGAAATGCTCGGTGGTGCCGCGCTGCACAAATGTTGTATCATTGTCTCATTGCGTCTCCGCATATCCGACCGCTTACACTAAACATATCTGTCTTCTTTTATGTCTCTTCTATACATAGTGCGAGGCTTGTTCAAGAATGAGGTGGCACAAGGACACTGTGCTTGTGTTTATATTACAGTTACATTCATGCGAACAACGATGCCATTAGGGGATTGGCACAGAGACGCTGTGCTCGGGTTCATATTGCCGTCATGTTCATGCATTCAGATTATATCAAATCGCTATATGTAGCCCTTTCTATTATCCACGTTCGGTGCTTAGCGTGCTCAACCACAATGTACTTATTTGTGCAGGTCAAACTGCAGAGGATCGTGTCACCTAGTGGCGATTGATCCCATTTTTTGGAACTTATTCAAAGGGCATTCACACGCTTACCGTATTTCTTGAAGAATGCCCATTCCACATGGAGTCCGGAACACTCTGAATTGCGCCCCATTTTGGCCAAACAAAAGGGTTGCTCGGCAACACTCCGCGCACTTAAGTAGTGCATTGTTTGTGTTGATGCCCCTTTGTTCCGGCAGCCATTTTTTATTGGCCTGGGGTATTATTCATTCTATTAGGTACATGGGAATATTGGTGTGCTTTCAAGGCGCTGGGGGGGGGGGCAATTTGGTTATCAATATGCATTTTTACAGGTCAATGCACATCATGTGATGAAAGGTTCTGAGCGCGGCATCTCCCCACCACTTGCCCCAACCTCATGGTTCTATTGCAGATTATTGCACACAGTATTTGGCATTATCTGGTCATTTTGCTGGAAGCAAACATGGGCTACAGGGAAGTGGGGGGATTATTTCTCCTCAGAGGGCACCACAGTGATGCCATGGTCTGTGGATGCCATTTTGCTCTGCCTCCCCAATTTATGAGTCTCATCGTGCAATTGCCATGTGCCTTTTCTCATATGGGATCTATTTCGTTAGGGCCAGATCCTGCCAGTGTCCTCATTCAGGCCCTTCCTCACTGTGTCCAATCAGAAAATCCATAATTGTTCACGTTTTAATAGCATTTCTCCAAAGTTCCCTCCCATTCGGGGTGGTCTGAGTTTTTCTAATATTGTTCATTTGAAGTCATCCTGTTTTTGTCCATGCACTGTGAAGTGGTTGACCAAGGGGGCATTTAGTTTCTTCGTGCGAATACAGGATTTGTGTTCAATGAGTCTCGCCTTGATTTCTCTTGTTGTCGTGCCCACGTATCTTAGGTTGCACGGGCAAATGATGAGGTATATAACGCCTTTTGATATACAGTTAGTGAAATATCTATCTTTGCTCCCACGGGGTCTGCCAGCCTATTTCTATGTTCTTACTTCTAGTGGTTTGGGCACACATCGTACATCCTCCGCATGGGGTGTGTCCCATAGGTTTTGCTGTATTCCAGATCGTGTTGTCCCCTTGGGTTAAGTCATTCTCCTTGAGTGTATGTACAAGACTGTGTTCAAGATAGTCCACAGTTTTTTTTATTTCTCTCTTCGGTGTATTGAACATGGGGGAGTAGCTCATTACCGCCGTTATTTCCTCTCTCTTAATATCCTTCACATGTTGCTGGAGCGTGATGTCCCTAGGTATATTTCTTGCTTGCTTGCAAGTATCGTTGACAATTTTCTTGGGGTAGCCTCTGTTGATTAGTTGTTTTTTAGAGCTCCTGATTGTTCATTATAGTCTTCAGCTTTTGTGCATGTCCTTCGATATCTAAGAAACTGGCCGAAGGGTAGGTTGTCCCTTAGTGCTTTTGGGTGATAACTGCTGTGTTGCAGTAGCGAGTTCCTGTCGGTGTCCTTCTTGTATGACTTGGATATAAGTCTTCATTCCTGGGCGGAAATGTGAAGGTATAGGAAATGGGTTTCCGTCCTGCTGGAATCAATCATGAACTTCACGTGGTTATCGCAGGTGTTGAGCCACTGATGGAATGCTGTGAGGTCCTCCCAGGTGCCTTGGAGGATTATAAAGGCATCATCGATATACCTCTTCCAGACCTTTATGTTGGTCAAGAAAGGATTTGTTCTTGCATAGACATGTTCAATTTCAAAGTATTCCATGTATAGGTTTGCCAGGCTGGGTGCAAAGGTCGCACCCATAGCCGTACCCGATATCTGTTGGAAGAATGTGTCCGCAAAAATGAAGAAATGTCTGGTCAGGGCAATCTCCGCCAGCTGGGTTGTAAGAGGATTCAATTCAACACTACAGCTAACTCAATGCCTAATCTGGGATACTGAATGGAAACCCTTATTGATATATCTTTATGTCCAGTTCATGCGTTCTGGATGATTACCCCTATATAACACCCCTCTCTTGGAATCCCCCTGACCCCACTGAGCCAAGAAGTAGTTCTGCAATAGATATATATATCACACTTTATAATAAATTAATAATTGAATATCACACTTAATCTGAGCAGTAATCAATAATGGATAGTCCGGCACTAGCACACTTCTTTATAATCAATGATGAGTGGTTATAGGATGGATAAGATAGCAACAATACTTTTATGGTTTCAATGGATGCAATGTGGAATGAAATGCAGTACAGAAAATAACTTGATAGGATTTCAGCAAAAGACAATGTAATCACTTTCTTGGACAATTTACCCCCCCTTTTATGCACTGTAAGGAGATGAAGATGACACAGTTCTTAGGAATGCAATCAAATAGAATTCAGTTCAATTCCCCCCCAGCAGCTTATACAACAGATAGGAGTTTTGAAACACAGGCAAAATGCTTTGAATATGGTGACAATGCAGTGAGAAATATGCTGAAAATGCTTTTAATTCCCTTCAGGAGGTTCAGGGTGAGTGAAATATACTTGGGATGAGTTCAGGCTCACTTTAGCAAGGATCTAGGAGTAACTAGCAGGTTAAACGAATTTTTGGCAAAGGAAAGCAATGAAGCTGCTGTTTTCACACGTGGCTGGATGTTTAACCAAATTGCAAATCGCGGTAAAATTCGCGAGTGCGAGAATCGTGATTACGGCAATAGTATGATGAGTAGGAACTCGGTTCTAGGCTTCTTGAAAACGCGAGATTCTAAGCTTTCAGAGGAAAGTTAAACCAAGTTCCTAGCCCAAACGGTTCCAGAGATACAGACGATTAAATAAAGGTAGTTTTTCGGATTTGAAATTTTAAAAGTTCAAAGCGACAGGTTACAGCTTGCAGCTAGAAATTGACAAGTGACAGCTTTGCAAATAACAGGTGACAGTTAGGAGGCAGTTCTGGTTAGATTAAAATAGATTGAATTATATTATTTTAACTAAGAGATTGGTTCTGCACAGTTCTGCTAGGTACTCACAATATAATTTTAAAAGGAATGGGCCTCGCCACGGATTTGGTCAACAGGTTTTCTTCACTCGCCACGGACGGTTTCTGCGCACAGCGTCTGGGTCAGCTCTACTCTGCTGGTCTGGTCTGGGTCTCTGGTTCTGATCAGGTCTGTGGGTCTGGATACAGCGGTCTCCGGTTCAGCTGGTCTCTCTCTGGATACAACACTGCTCTTGGGCAAATGGCAAGAGTTCTTGTAAAGAATTCAAACAGCTCGCCTGGCTGTGAATAGTGGCAATGATTTGAGGCCTGCTAAAGAGGGATTTAGCTTGTAGTTGACTTCTCTGCTACAAATTCTGAAGTAAAGTCTTGGTCTCTGAAGGTGGATAGATTGAAGTCTCTATGTTGGCTCTCTGGAGGTTGATGGAGGTAAAGTATGGATTTTCCCGGCAGAGCGTCCCGCAGCAGATGGAATAGAATGTCCTCTCTAGCTTCCAGTGGCTCTTTTTATGTCTTTTGAAAGTGGGTGTGTGTGCAGCATCACTAGCCAGCCCCTCTCTCAACTGCCCATTGGTCAAGCTTTCCTTTCTCTCTTGATTGGGGAAAAGAAGTGGAGTGTCAGAGCGATGTCATTTAATGGCTTGCAGAAAGGACACTCCCCTGTCAAATTACACACAATCTATATTTGACCTAAAGACATATTTCATAGATACACAATGGTTTGAAATTACATGCACCCATCACATATCACATGAGGTATACCCTGTTCAAACTCTGCTCTTCCTGGGGGCTTGGGTTCAAAAATGGCAACATATTTCACTTTTTGGTCGGGTTACCAATATTGGATTTGTCCCCGCATTTACACAAATGTTCGCAAAGCATGTGGGCATTAGGTGGTGGAGTGTCAGATTTTTAACATACATACATTTAGAGTAATATCCTCTTTTCCGCTAAAAACCCCCCTGAACATACCACCGGGTCCTAACACGTCTTCAAATGTGCACAGAAAAATCACAAGAATAATGATATCACTTATAAAATTTTCACAAGTCCGCTCTATGAATGATCCATCTTTTTAGATTTATGTTCTGGCCCCAAAGGGGTGTGGTTTCCCAGGTCACATGGTGTAGAAACCAGTTTATCCAGTTTCTGCCAAGCTCAGAGACCCTGCCCCTCCCAGCTTCTGCCAAGAGGAAGCTATTTTACGGTCCCGCTAATAAACCATCTGCCTGGGCCCTGGAAGGCCCATTGTTCAAAAGGAAGCCATTTACGACTACCCTAATAAACCATGTGCCTGGGCCCAGGACAGGCCTTTGTTCAACTCCCTGTAGCTGCTCCACCCCTAATCTAATCAGAGAGGTGACAACTCCTTTTGGCAAGGGGAAGAGTGGCTGAGCAGGTTTTAACTCCTGTGAGGGTAGATGTCAGGCAGAATTCAGTTCCTTAAGCCAGGCCCCAGCTAATGTCACTTCTAGTTACCCAGTTTTCTGCATTCAAATAAACTAACCATTTTTACACATGCAGCTAGAATGCTGATTCTAAGTTTAAAACTATGACATTTAAACAATTGAAACCTATGTGACACTCAAAAGTAGGTCACTCATTTCTTTTAAACATTTAGATTTTTAGTGTCTTTCAGTCCAAATTTACTTAAACTGCTGAAATCCACAGCTCAGCCAGTTTTGCTATGAACATTATTTTAGGCTCATCCTCTTTCCAGATGTTTTATGCCCACAAGACTTTATTCTGTCAAATGTCTGCTGGTGTTCAGTGAGATTGTTGGATATTCTGCAATGTTTGAAATGGGCATACTGAGCTTGCCTTCAGAGAAACAAAGGGTGATTTTTAAAGTGCTTTCTAGCGAACAGGCACTGCTGTTTTTCTCTTTGGCACCCCATTTCACTCATGGCTCTTCTGACCCAGCACACCCGCACCGGGGGATGGCAAGTCAGGCGACCATTTTGGTGTGCGCACAAACTGCGCGGTTTTCATAGATTCTGGCGCACATGTGGGCTTTTTCGGCCATCTTGGATTTCCTAAGCCCACAGCACCAAATGTTGTAGCATAATAGTCCAAACGTGGGTCAGAACACCCAACAAACCCCCCCGCCCGACTGCACTTGGATTGAGTCGAGGGGATGTCGGGTGCTGAGGATGTTGACCCACGTGCTCGGAGGTCCGCATCATCTTCTTCCAATTCCGCAGATGACAAAGTTCAGCATCCTTTCCTCCATCAGGGGTGGATCAGTCGGTTCTCCTCGCCGGTCCTGATGGGAGTATTGGGCGGTACACTGGGCCCCTTGCGTCTCTGCTCCCGGTCTCCGGATCGTCCTCCTTGGCCAGTCTCCAGGTTTTCTTTCGCCTAGGACGACAAAGGAAGAGCGCCAATACCTATTCATGGACATTTCTCCCCCACCATTGATATAGTGGGGTGGCATATATATTTTAGAACTCAACAGATATGAACATGCACATTATTTTTAAATTAAGAGGCAGGAACACATAAACTTGAGAAACACAGAATTTGATAGGCTATAGGTAGGATCTTTTAGGGTTGGAATTAAATTACTCTGGAGCGGTACCCTCTGGGATTACCGAGGACTCCTCCCAAAGTGTGCCTGGGATGGCAACACTTCAACTGGTTTATGTGGACCCACTTGTCTTCCCCCTCTGCCAAACCGCCTTTGGGGATGCAGATCTTGTAGGCCACAGGGGAGATCTTGTCTATAATCTCATAGGGTCCCTTCCATGTAGGCAAAAATCTTCGCTGCTTGGCCTGGTTCCTTTGGAAATTGTATAGATAGACCCGGTCCCCCACCTGATATTCCTTCCTGGAAGTTTTCAGGTCATAGTGGGTCTTCATACTCTCAGCTGATCTTTCTAGATTCCGCTGAGCATAGGCAAAAGCATGCCGAAGGTGTTTCCTTAAATTGTCCACATACTCATGAGTTGTGGAGGCATTTATCAATGTTTGCTCTTGGGTTCTGTAGAGCAAATGCTGAGGAAGCATCATCTTGCGTCCAGTCATCAACTCAAATGGTGACATTTTGGTTGCAGATGAAGGGGTAGATCTGATGGCCATTAGGACCAGAGGTAATCGGATATCCCAACTTGGCCCAGAATCTGCCACAAACTTCTTTAATATGCTCACAATGGTTCGGTTGTATCTCTCTACTGCTCCAGAAGAAGCTGGCCTGTAAGCAATGTGTAGCTTTCTCTTGACCCCCAGTATCTCCCACATCTTTGTCATTACTTCACTGGTGAAGTGGCTACCTCTGTCTGACTCAATCCTTTGAGGTAGACCAAAACGGGAAAAGATGTGGTTAATCATCAGGGCAGCTGCTGTTTCTGCCTTGCAATTTGGGGCTGGGAGACATTCCACCCACTTGGTAAACAAGCATGTCACAGTCAACATGTACTTATTTCCTCTAGACGAGCGAATCACAGGGCCTACGAAGTCGATTTGTAAATCTGACCATGGCAGTGTCATCCCCCTCTTTTGGAGAGGCGCCCGGTGTGTGAGGGATGTTGGCTGAACTTGTGCACACACAAGACAACCCTTCAAGTATTGGTTGAGGTCCTGGCCCATGTGTGGCCAGTATGCAACCTCTCTTAAGATTTCCAGTGTTGTGTGAAACCCCCTATGACCGGCGGTGGCCGCATCATGGGCGTGACTTAACATCAGGCTTCGGAATGAGGTAGGAACCACCCACTGATCGTGGCCAGCTTTGGATTTCCTTACCAACAAACCGTCTTGGATCCGGAACATTTTTGGACATTTCATCAGCACTCTAAGGTCCTCTTTCCCGTTGTAATCGGTATCCGTCAGGGGAAAGTTCTCAGGGTCCTCAATGTATTGGTAAAATTTACCAATTATTGGATCCCCCTTCTGAGCGGTAATCAAATCAGCATCAGGGGTCTCCTTGCTCCATTGGGCAGTTGACAGATCATTGTGAGCATTTGTCTGGGACCTAGTGATAGCAGTGACCTGGATTTCCCCCAACAGGGACTCTATTTCTATTAGATCCCCTTGGATGGCCCCGGTTTTGGCCAGCTGATCAGCTAAGTCATTTCCAGTTTTGTCTGGTGCCTCTACTTTGGAATGACCCTTGATCTTTTTCCAATAGATGGTCATCTCATTCGATGTGACCAGATCATCAATGTTTTGGATCAACTTCCCATGTTTCAAGGGTTTGTTATTAGCACATAACATGCCTCTGGTTTTCCAATTAACCAGGTGCTCCACGAACCCGTTCCGTACATAATCCGAATCTGTGATTATGACCAGTTCGTGGAGTTGATGCTGGACAGCAGTGAGGATGGCCTGATGCACAGCCATCAATTCTGCCACCTGACTACTTCGGGGACCAATTTTGTATCCAGCGGAGGGTTCTGGGAACTCCTTCACCCATGCATTCCCTACGCCAGCCACCAGTTCTTTCTCCCCGTCGTTGTCAACATGGTACGAGCATCCATCCACATAGACAGTGGGCATTCCCTCACACTTGTCCTCTTCAAAGACTTTGTGTGGGGAATTAAGGTATGCCTCCGTGTTGTCCTTGATTTTTAGACTTTCGTCCTCAAGACAGTTTTCTCTGGCACAATCATGCAAGTCAGCCAGACCTTGCGCGAGGGGACTCTTCTTGTTTTGGCCATATCTGACCTCCACAGGAAAGCCTTGCATTGACAGAATCCAGGAAGTAATTCGTGAATTACTCACATTTCCGGCCCGGATTCTGTCACTTTGGAGATATTGCAGAGGCTGGTGTGGAGTCTCCACTATGATGTGTTCCCCATGGATAAACGGGCGGTAATTCTTCAATGCCCACACCGTTGCCAGGAGTGCCTTCTCACATTCGTTGAATTTTTCCTCCACAGAGGATAACGTTTTGCTCACATAGGAGATTACTTTATTGACCTTGTCATGCTTTTGGTATAATACTGCCGTCAAGCACGTATTAGAAACCCCCGTCTCCAGGAAGAACTCCTTGTTTCTGACAGGGTAAGCTAGGCAAGGCGCTTGTGAGAGGCTTCTCTTGAGTTGTTTTACCGCCTCGGCTTGTTCTGGACCCCATTCCCACTTGACCCCCCCCTTCAGGAGATGAATCAGGGGTCTGGTGATCTCTGCGTAGCCCTCAATGAACTTTCTGCTGTAATTAGTCAGTCCAAGGAGGCTCCTTAGTTCCCGCAGAGTTGCGGGGTCTTTCAGTTTTTGAAGTGCTTCCACTTTCTTTTCCTGGGGACAGAGACCCTGAGGAGTAATCTCATGCCCCAAGAAATTAACACGGGTTCTACACCACTGTGCTTTCTGAAAGGAAAGTTTTGCTGCGGCCGCCCTCAACTGGGTCAGAACAAAACAGATCTCCGCTATGTGTTCCTCCACAGATGAACTTTTGATGAGGACATCATCTACATAAGCCAGGTTACCCCTCGCACCCAGGTCGGGCATGGCCTTATGTAGGAAAATGTTGAATTCATTGCCAGAGTTGAGGTATCTGAAGGGAGTCCGGGTCCATGTATACTGCTGGCCCCCAAAGGTAAAAGCCAGCTTGTATTGGTCCTCCCTATTGACAGGCACGGTCCAGTATCCATTGGTCAGGTCTATTGCAGTGAATACCTATGACCCTTGAATCTGGGCCAGCCCTTGGTCAATGTAGGGAAGAGGCCATCGGGAAGTATGGACCCGTTTGTTGAGCTCCCTAAGGTCGGTGCAGAGTCTCCACTGGCCGTTTGGCTTTAATATTCCCGGCACCGGATTATTGAAGGTGCTGTGGACGGGACAAATTATTCCCCTGGACTCAAGGTTCTTAATTATTTCAGTAAGGGACTCCATTGATGCGAGAGGCAAGCGATATTGCTTCACAAACACTGGAGTCATGCCAGGGTCCGTGGGGATTGTTGTTGTGTGGATGTCGGTGCGACCACAGTCATATGAGTCTACCGCAAAGAGATCTTGGAAATCCAAGAAGACTTGTTTCAACTTTTGCTTCTGTTCCAGAGTCACACAGGCATCAGCTAGGTTGACTCTCTCTTCCACCATCTGCCTGAAGCCTGGAAAGACTTCTGGTTTGGCTATCTCAGCGGCCTCCTCCAGCTGGGTGGAGAAGTCCCTGGTCAGAGTGCTGATTTGGACTGGAGGCTTCAGGTGGGAAAGGCAGCCCTCATGGACCTGGAAAATCACCTCATCCCTCCTGAAGTCACAAGTCACATCTTCCTTACCATAAGGGCAAGAAGTGTACACCAGGAAGTTCCCCCCATGGCGGGTAAAAATCCTGTCTGGTGTTGTATTGTCCTCACTGTCACTGTCAAAACAGTCCTTGGGGATTGGTCCTAACAGTTAATTTCCTAAATCGATGGAAAAATGTCGGTCATCAACCGCCATTCCAATAATGGTGCCTGCGGCTAGAGTAATACTCTTTAAGTCGCTGTTATCCACCTCTATTAGAATGGTGTCATGTTCTATGTTGACTAATGGAGTTGGGTTTACCCCCAACCCTTGCTGTTGGAGAGAAGCATTTAGGTGTATATAAGCATCAGGGTTTTTCAAATGTTGTCCTCTTTTAACTTTCACTTCCAGGGAGAATTGTCGGGTCCTTTCTGGGATGGTGACTTCCTCTTTGATCTGAATTTCAAATGCATAAGGTAGCAATTGAGCTGACCTAAATGCTTTTTCTGGATCATCAAAGCCCATGGGATTATCCGCTAATCGGGACCAAGCTTTGAAGTTTATTAGGTCCAAACTAATGGCAAAGCGATTGAGAATGTCACTGCCTAAGTAAAAAGCGGCAGTGACGTCTCGCACGACCCAACAATTGTGGACTATGCTCTTGTTGCCAATGGAGATTTTGAGCATACACCTGCTTGGCAGGAGATGTTTGGAATTGGGTGCTTCCAGGTCCATTTCCCATTTGTCTATCAGTTTGAATGTGGGAATGGCTGGATCTTTTGGGAGTTGGCGGAACATGGCTTCGCTGATGAAGCTCTTACCGTTGTTCACACACACTCGAGCGAGAACAGAGTCCTTCCCATCATTTAACTGAACAGGGATGAACAACTGCTCTCCAATTTGCTGAATATCAGCCAGGCTCTGAGCTGATTTCACATCTTTCTGGACTATAGGAGTGGGAGTTTCTGATTGTGGATTAGTAAAGAATTTCAGGGTGTTTCCTTCCAGTGTGGAATACCACCTTAAACTGGAAGGGAGGTTGATTTTCAGAAATAGAGAGGACCCCCCATCACCAGTCTGTTGTCCTACTGCTATTACTGTCACGTCTGGAATTTGGTTATTCTGGAAGTGGAATTCTACTTGGTCAGATTTTTATTCAACCATGTGGCATGTGCCGTTTAAACTAACATGGTTGACACTCTGTTTTAATTTTATGGGTCGGCTAGTCTGGGTCCAGAGGACCTTGTTTACGCATTCTATTAGGGGTGACAACCTACTCAGGAGGTCATTCCCTAGTAAACAAGGGGTGCCCTCTGGAGTCACAACTATGACCGGGTGTTTCAACTTGTGTCGCCCAATTTTAATGTCCAAATCTGCCGTCCCCTCGACGGGAATTTCCTTCCCGTCAAAGTTCTGGAGTTGTCCAGGAAGTGAGGTGAGAGGAATTTGGTAATTCCCTCCCCTTCCTGCATTCAGTTCATCAAAGGCCCTTCTGGACAGAAGGGTAGCTTGAGATCCCGTGTCCACCAGCGCTGAAATCGTCCCCTGCCCCTGTACTTGTACCGGGGCATAATATCTTCCCTCCTTCTCCTCAAGGGGGCACAGATAATGCACATTTTTGGACAACTGGTGGGCTAACTTTCTGGTTTTGGACATTGCAAGAGAAGAAATTTGGGCAGAATTCTGTGGAGAGCCTTGGGAATCTGAAAGAAAAAGTTGGCAACTGGAGATCAGAGCCATTGTGGGTTCCCCTGGTTCCGGTTCTGGGCCACCCCCCCCTTTTTGGAGGCAGTCATCAGGATGGGTTTGAACCAGGGGATTTTGGTATTGTGGGTTCTGGGATGAGATGATGGGCGGCGGTAGCTCAGTCTCCATATCTCCCCAGTCTGAATTGGCATCCCTTGGGACCCATTTTTACTTGGGAGGAGTTCCCCCATCCCTCAAATTGGAAGACCTGTACCTCCTCCACAAAGTGGGTCTGTTTGGGTCCTTTGTTTCTCCTACCCCCCCTCTGCTCCTTGGGAGGCGGGCTTTCAGGGGCAGGAGATTTTGTTTCCGGTTCCTGGTTTTCCAGGGGCTGTTTACAAGTTGGGAAGGAAGCTTCCTCCAAGGCTTTACACCCCCCTTCCCCTTGTGCCTCCTCCCTGGGAACCAGTGTGTTATCGGGGTGCTTCCCCGTCATTGTTCTGGAGCACCAGGTCCAGAGTTTGGGGCATTCTGCGGTGGCATGCTCATCTGAGGGTTCTGTTGAGCCCTCAGTATGTGACCCAGATCCCGTGCCATATTTTGGACCTGGCGCTCTAACTGGGAAACCCGCTCAGGCTGATACGGGGCTCTATTTTCTCCCCTGGGCTGATCCCGGGAAGGGTAGCTATCCCTTCTATGGTAGTACCCCTGGTTGGGAAGATTTTGGTACCCCTCCACCCTTGGCCTCCCCTCTCCCGGATTAGGTTGTCTGGGCTCAGGGAATTGGGGAAAGAAGGATGGATGATTTTGGGGCTGGAAATTGGGTGGATACCTGGGGAAAAAGTTCTGCCCAGGATTTGGAGAATTTCTGCCCTCCTTGGGGAAGTTAGGAGGGAAGTTCCCCGGATCAGGTGCTTGGCTGGATCCCCCCCCTTGGGCTGGAGGAGTCCACACATAACCCAGGATTGGTCTGTTTCCCTTGTAACGGGGACGTACATAGTCAGGAGAGCGAGGGACCTCATTTGTGGGACTACCTCTTTCACTCCCTGTCTGTGATTGGCCCGAGGACCTTCTGGGCCTAGCATTATTAGGTGCAGGTAGGTTTTTAGGCCCCCCCATCTCCAAATCCAAAACGGGGGTGACCTTTACCTCTGCCACCTTGGCAGCAGCAGGGGTGCTGTTGGTTTTGGGATTTTTCTGGGTATTGCTTTTATTTTCTATGGGCTTCTGCACCTCATAGATCCGGGTAGCCTGTTCAATGACCCAGTCTAAAGATCTTTTCTCATGAAAATCTCTCACGAGCTGGGTCATTATATATTTGGGCAAGGCATGGAAAAATGTATTGACAAATTCTCTGCTGTCTGTGCGCACCCTTCTGGTGGTCTGCGCAAAGGCACGTTTCAGTTCTTGCACGAATTCTTGTGGGGCATGATCCTCCCCACATTGCAAATTGTAGGCTGCCTTGCGAGCCTCTTGAGGATTTCTGTGAACAGAAAAATGTTTCAAGATGACCGCCTTATAGATGGACCATCTTAAATGATTTTGGTCCTCCAGCCCCGCAAAGAAACTGGAGTATTCTGGGGAGAATGTCGATTTGACGTACTGGATGCAGCTACTGCTGTCCTTCAAATGGAAAGTCTCCATCATTTGCTCATAGAGCTCCAAGTGTTCCCAAACAGAGTACTTGGCGTTGTTATGATAAGGCGTGATGACACTCCTGATTGCCTTAATCTGTTTCAATGGGTCCTTAAGCAAGGCCCTTTTTGCCTTATTGGCCTTTTTGGTTCGGGTAACCCTTGTCCATTCATCCTCTGACTCAGAGGCACTGCTCCCAGAGGTTCCTGTCTGATCTTCCAGGTTTTTCCGGATTCTGCGAGCCTGGGAATGGCTGGCAGAATGTGGGGACCTGGTGTCCTGCGCCGTTCAGAGGAGTCTTCAGATTCATCCTTGCTGCCAGGATTTGATGGGTACCCCCCCCCCCCCACTGACCTAACTGGGCAGAAGTTTTCAGGATGCCCTTAATGGGCCTATTCTCCTGGGGTTCCCCACTAAATTGCACTGTGCTTGGGTGCCCATACCCGGATGCCCGCCCATCCATTCCTGGGAGGTACTGGCCTATGAGCCCCATGCTTCTGGCTGGATAGTAATCTGCCATCCCTGTGGCCCGGTGCTCATGTGCGCCAGGGGACAGGGGGGTGGCAGAGTCCAGGGATTGAGAGAGATAAATGCCTCTGGTACTAGGGCTCCTGAGGTTATGCTCAGGAGTTTCCCTTTCCCAGCGCACCTGGTCTCTATCCGCCCCTGCTCCCTGTTGCAATGCAAGAGCCTGCGCCTTCAGTTCCTCAGTTAAGGCCTTACTAGACTCTATCAGTCTCTCCTGCATCGCTACCTGTTGTTGGAGCCTATCATTGTGCTGGCAGAGAGCCTCATTCTCTCTCTGCGTTTCCTGATTGGTCCTGGAGCACTGGGCCAGTCTTTGCTGCAGGAGGGTTACCTCCTGAGCTGTGTCCCTATTGGCCTGCTCCTTTCTTGCCAGAGCATCCTCCACCTTCCTGGTGTGCTCTAACAAGTTCTGGTGTTCTTTTTGGAGGTCACCCAGTCCCTGGAGGGCCAGGTGATTTTCTTCCATTTTCCTTTTTAAGTGGCAGACTTCCTGGCCTAAGGTATCCCTTTCCTGACTAAGATCCTGCATCTGTGCCGCCAGGTCGTCCCTTTGCCTTTGGAAGGCACCAGTTTTTTGGCGCTCCTGGTCAAACTCTGCCTGGGTATCCAGGTCTTTCAAAATCAGTTTATTGCTCTCTGCCTTCTCCCTATCTAGGTGGCTTTGCAGGGTGACTACCTGCTCAGCACATGCCCTATTGAAGTCTAACTGTTGCTCCAGCTTTTTCTGGCTCTGCAGTAGGGAGTCCAAACCTTCTTGGTACTCCTTCTGCAAGGCCAGAAATCTGGTATCCTGGTCCGCCTTTTCCTGTTGCAGCACATCCATATCCTCCTTTATTTTAGTGATGTACCGTCTGCTGTCATTTTCTGACTCCTGGCTCCTGAGCAGCCTCTGCTCAGAAGAGGCCAGATCAGATTGGGCCTTCTATAATGCCAGCAGTTGCCTACTCGCCAGATCTTGGCCTTCAGCACATTTGTCCTGCATGGCTCCCATATGTAAATATAAATATGCCGCTACCCTGGCAATCTTGTGGTGCTCATCCTTGGCCTTCGGGGCCATGTATAGTTCACTCAGGGCCACATGTAGGGGACCCTGATCTCCCCATATATCTGACCCTGTTTCAGTGACCTGTTGCACGATTGCCTGCAACCAGACCATTTGGTCCTGATGAGTCCACTCACCCCTCACAAATAGCTTATGTAAGAAGTGTTCTCTGGCTATTTTCATATCTACCAAGGTCATCATTCTAGAGATTGGTCTCTGTCCTGACTTTCAGAAGTTTGTATTTTATTTTTGCAAAACAGACCTTTTCCTTAGAGCGTGTAAAGCTCACCTGATTCCCGTAGAGGCGCCGGTCTTGACTGGGCGTATACCGTATCTTCAAAGGTGATGTGTAACACACGGCTGGCTCTTTGGGCTGGACCTCTGTGCACTGTATGTCTGGCTCGAAGGGTAAGATGTCTGCAGATAGAAAATGTGGGATTAATGAACTGGGTTATTGAATGTCTCTCTCTTCTTCCCTTTCTCTTCTCCTGTAGAACCCCAAAGGTTAACGCTCTCACCTTAGGTAAGTGAACGCCGTGCTCTCCATCTGCCTCGAGGCAGGGTGCTGTAACCAGTTTCTTCACTGGATAAGGGGAGCAGGCCTCTTGACTTCAGAGGACTGATGTCCGTCGTTTACTGCACGAACGGTAAGTTTCGAGTAATTCTAATGTCTTTAAAGTCTTTAGTAATGATGTCTCTTGTTTTGCAGGGTTCCGGCGATGGCGGATGGCGGGCTGAAGTGAGTTGAAGATGGAGCCCGTGTGATGAATAGAAGCGCCTGGAAGCACGTAAGTAAGCGCTTGTTGCCTGCTTCACGATGCGCTCTAACTGTCTTTTTATTTTGCAGGTACAAGTTCGGGGCGGCTGCAGGGTGCCGGAATACCCACTGGGTTAGATGTGGAAAGGAGTAATGGCACGTGAGTATTAAAGTTCCCCAATGTCTTTAAACGCACCTTGTTTTGTCTTTCAGATGCGGGATGCAGCGCCAAAGGCCTCCGGAGCGTGCGAAGAGTTGGTAAGCTTTTGTCTTTCAGATGCCGGAATGCAGCGCGAGGCGTTGATGACAGCCGATGGACCAGGTAAGTGAAGAGCTGTCACTGAAAACCGTAATGCTAACCTGTTCTTTCTTGTCTTTATAGGTGTTGCTGAAGACTGGATTCAGAATGGTAAGCCTTTTTCCTTAGGCCCAGGATCAGATGCAGAAGACACGATGAGCGTTCTGCTGCTGAGGATGCAGAATAACGCAAAGCAAGATTCATCCATCGGGTGTGGTTTAAATAGCCCCCTGTAGTGCTTAGGTGTCTCCTTCCACAGCCACGCCTAGGTAAGAAAAGAGTTCCTGCTTTCCAGAAGAGTTCCAGTGTTCTGAATCTAGGGAGTGGCTCCTGCCCCACCCAACAGGAAAAGTAGTTCCAAACAGAAGAGGATCAGAGACTCAACTGGCAGGCAAGTAAGCAGCATGGTCTGCTGCAGGTAAGTCCACCCAAGCATTATGAGCCCGGCGCTTCCAGCGCTGGGACTGGGCATATTTATGAGTCTGGTGCCACTGGCGCCAGGACTGGGTCCAAAAGGTCCCAATTGGGACTGGTTGGCACTCGGAACCTGGGTTATGGATCTGCTTCCAAGGGAGTTGGGAAAACCCTGACCTTTTGGAAGCAGAGATCATGACAGTACCCCCCCTCAAGGCCCCTCCCAAACCGGGCTTCTCCGGGGGTTTTGGCTTGTCAGGAAATGTTCGGTGAAATCTTTTGATTAGGCGAGGAGCGTGGACATATTCAGCAGGTTCCCAGGATCTCTCTTGGGGGCCGTAGACTTTCCAGTCAATTAGGTAGAATAGTTTAGATTTGGAGATCTTGGAGTCCAGAATGCTTTTGACTTCAAACTCGAGTTCTCCATCAACTAGGATAGGTTTTGGAGATTTGGTTAGTCGGGTTTGAGGTTGCACGGGTTTTAATAGAGAGACGTGGAAGACCGGATGTATCTTCATGTGTGGGGGCAAGTCCAACTTGACCGCTACTGGGTTTACTATGGTAGTGATGGAATAGGGACCAAGGTATCTTGGGTTGAATGTGCGTGGCCCTTTTAGAGGTAGATATTTGGTGGATAACCAGACTTGATCCCCTACTTGATATTGAGGGGCTTCCTTCCGATGTTGATCTGCTCCTTTCTTGTATTGTTCTTTAGCCCTTTGAAGGTGAGAAACAGCTTCCTTAAAGGCTTGGGTGATTGTAGAATGCAGGTAGTCTACTGCTGGTGTTTCAAGATCTTGGAGGGGATCCAACTCCGAGGTTCGAGGGTGACTGCCGTACAAAAGAAAAAACGGGGTTTTCCCAGTTCCCGAATGGACAGAGTTATTGTAGGCATATTCGGCTATCCAAAGGATGTCTTTCCAAGTTTTTTCAGTTTGTTGCAGCATGCAGCGTAAATACTGTTCCAGAGTTTGATTGGTCCTCTCGGTTTGTCCGTCGGTCTGAGGGTGGTGACTGGTCGATAGTCTCACATCAATTTGAGCCGACCGACAGCAACTTCGCCAAAAATGAGAAATAAATTGACTACCTCGATCCGAAATTAGAACCGAAGGAAAACCGTGCAGTCGGACGATGTTTTCGAGAAATTCTCGGGCCAGAGTTGCTGCTGTTGGCAAGCCTTTGAGCGGAATGAAATGCGCCATCTTGGAGAATAAGTCCACGATTACTAGAATCGTATTGTATCCGGAGCATGGAGGTAGATCAGTGATGAAGTCCATAGAAAGCGTATGCCAAGGGCGAGGTGGGATGTCAATAGGGCGTAAGAGCCCTGCTGGTCTTTCCTTTTGATTCTTGTTTTGGGCGCATACTCCACAGGACATTATAAAGTCTCTGATATCTTTTTTCCAAGACGGCCACCAGAAGTAGCGCTTGATCTTTTCTGAGGTCTTGGCCATACCAGGATGTCCTTCCATTAAAGAATCGTGATAACAAGAGATTACTTTTTTCTGTAAATCTGTGCTGGGTAGGTATAATCGTTCTTGGAAATACAATAAGTTGTCCTTTACTGCAAAGTCCTTTCCCTGCAGATGCCAATTCTGTATGTCTGCTGGAGTTACAAGTTGCCTGGCTTTATCCTTAACTTCCTCTATGGATTCTGTGGCGATTACACCCAGAATTCTTTGTTCGGGAATGATTGGTACAGGTTTAGGGTTGATCAAGTGTTCTTCCACTCCCATCCGAGAAAGGGCATCAGCTTTACCGTTTTTTGTACCAGGTCGATAGGTAATTATGAAGTCAAACTCGGCAAAGAATAATGCCCAACGGAGTTGTCTAGAGGATTGGGCTTTTGCGGTTTTCAAATATTGCAGGTTTCGGTGATCCGTAATCACAGTAACGGTGTGTCGGGCCCCCAGCAGATAATGCCGCCAAGCCTTAAAGGCAGACTTGATAGCCAGAAGTTCCTTGTCAGTAATCGTGTAATTGATTTCAGGAGGCGAGAATTTGCGGGACCAAAATGCCACGGGATGCAACTGATTGGTTACCGGGTCCTTTTGTGATAGAACTGCCCCCATGGCAAGGCTTGAAGCATCAGTTTCCACGATGTAGGGGAGTTCGGGGCAAGGGTGTTTTAAGATTGGTGCAGAGATAAATTTAGTCTTCAAATCCTGGAAAGCTTGTTCCGCCTCGGTAGACCATTCAAAACGTTTGTTTTTCTTTAACAAGGCAGTGATGGGCTGGACTATTCGAGAGAAT
The DNA here is from genome assembly GCF_040938575.1 of Ambystoma mexicanum. Taxonomy (NCBI): domain Eukaryota; kingdom Metazoa; phylum Chordata; class Amphibia; order Caudata; family Ambystomatidae; genus Ambystoma; species Ambystoma mexicanum. The sequence goes on along the minus strand of NC_090937.1, from coordinate 763,703,431 downwards.
TCGGGGATATACCTGCGGTAAAAGTTAGCGAAGCCTAAAATGCTTTGCACACCTTTTATGGAGGATGGTGATGGCCATTTGAGAACTGCATCGACCTTCTTTGAATCCATACGCACTCCGCCAGGTGATAATATGAATCCCAAGAATTCAACTTCAGTCACGTTGAAAACACATTTTTCCAACTTAGCGAAAAGTTTGTTTTGACGCAATCTTTCGAGGACCATTTTCACGTGTTTCCGATGTTCAGATTCCGATGAAAAATAAACGAGGATGTCGTCAATGTAAACAACAACACACACATCTATGAGCTCTCTGAGGACATCATTCATAAAATATTGAAAGGCGGCCGGGGCATTACAAAGTCCGAAGGGCATGACCTGATATTCAAATAGCCCATACTTGGTGCGGAAGGCCGTCTTCCATTCATCACCCTCTTTTACTCGTACCAAGTGGTAAGCTCCTCTAAGATCCAGCTTTGTATATATGCATGCTTTTCTGACTTGGTCCAGGAGTTCAGGGATCAAAGGTAACGGATATCTATTCTTAACGGTGATCTGGTTCAGGGAGCGATAATCTATACAAGTTCTAAGGTCTGCTTCCTTTTTTGGAACGAAGAACAAAGCTGAAGAAGCAGGGGACTTGGAAGGACGAATAAACCCATTTGCCAGGTATTGATCCAGGTATTGTCGAAGGTGAAGGTTCTCAGGCTCGGTGAGGGCATAAATTCTACTACAAGGAGGAGTAGATCCAGGTATCAGGTCGATCTGGCAGTCATAAGACCTATGAGGAGGTAGAGAATTAGCCTGATGCTTCCGGAAAACATCTTGGTATTCTAGGTATTCGGGAGGTAACTGGGGAGTCTCTGAAGAAATTGCTGCCAGTGCAACACCAGGTGGAGGGTGACAAGTAGAGACACATTCTGGAAACTGGACCGTTCTTGCTCGCCAATCGATCAGAGGATTGTGTTTCCCTAACCAAGGTATTCCTAGAATAATCTGAAACTGAGGGGCCTTGATCACATCGAACACGATCTTCTCATGGTGTCCATCTTGACTTACTAGCGTCACTTCTTGAGTGGTATGCGTTACTGGCCCGGAGGCTATCTCCGTACCATCCACCGTAGTAATGACGTCCTTTACAGCCTTGGGACAAAGAGTTAGATTCATCCTCAAAACCATTTCATGATCCACATAATTGCCAATGGCACCGCTGTCGACGTAAGCTTCAATTGCATGTAATCGATCCGGATTATCAGGGCTAATGAGGACCATAGGTATCACGAAATGCGAGGTCACGGAACTGGTTTTCACGCTCGGCAAGAGGACCTCTATTCTTGTCGGGCGAGGTCGTTTCCCTGCTCAGAGTTTGTAACTTTGGTAACTGCAGCTCCTACTGCCTTCTTGGCAGGTTTCACCGGACAGTCTCGAAGAAAGTGCCCTGAGTTTCCGCAATAGAGGCATAATTGCAACTGTTTTCTCCTTTCCCGCTCCTTTTGTGTTAGAGGACCTTTCAGACCCCCTATTTGCATGGGTTCCCCGGAGTCTACTCCTTTGGAAGGAGTTGGCGGTTTGGAAAATACTCGAGCATCAAACTTGGAACGATCGGCCTTCCTGTTCTGCAGTCTGTGATCTATTTGAACGACTAAGTCTATATAGTCAGAACAATCTTGTGGGGGATTCACTACTTGGGCTAACACATCTTTGAGCTCTCCGCGTAGACCTCTATAAAACAGCGTAATCCTTTTGTCCTCAGGCCAGTGAGTTTCCACTACCAGTCTGTTGAAAGACGCAATATAAGCCAAAAGGTCTTGATTACCTTGTCGCAACGAAAGAAGCTCATTGTCCAAGGCCTGCCCCTGTGAATGTCGTGCGAACAGTTTTTCCATACTGAGGTGAAAAGCTTGAAAATCATGGAGGACCGGATCATCTTGATTTACTAGAGGGATCGACCAGTCTGCCGCATTGCCACTAAGGTACGAAAGCACGAAAGCTGCTTTAGCTTGATCAGTTGGAAAGGCTGCTGGCCGGCATATGAAATGCAACCGGCACTGATTGATAAATACTGCAAACCTCTTTGGGTCACCAGAAAATCGTTCGGGCGGAGCCAGAGGTACATTCCCAGGTAGGTTGATCTGCACTGGATTCATAGAGGATGTAGAAGGAAGATTTCCCCCGGATGCGGGTAACGGGGTCTGTCCGGCTTGTGACTGTAGCAATTGTCTAGCAAGGTCATCTGTTCGCTCCTTGGAAATAATCAGTTCCCTTCTTAGAGCGTTCGTTTCCTGACGGGCTGCATGCACTTCTGCCCTTAGTTCCCCAAGTAACTGGGCTAGCTGGTCGGTATCCGAGGTTTCCATAGCGCCTGGACGGGAGTTTTGTGGTAGGCTTTGCGTTCTGTAACGCTCACCTGATTCCCGTAGAGGCGCCGGTCTTGACTGGGCGTATACCGTATCTTCAAAGGTGATGTGTAACACACGGCTGGCTCTTTGGGCTGGACCTCTGTGCATTGTATGTCTGGCTCGAAGGGTAAGATGTCTGCAGATAGAAAATGTGGGATTAATGAACTGGGTTATTGAATGTCTCTCTCTTCTTCCCTTTCTCTTCTCCTGTAGAACCCCAAAGGTTAACGCTCTCACCTTAGGTAAGTGAACGCCGTGCTCTCCATCTGCCTCGAGGCAGGGTGCTGTAACCAGTTTCTTCACTGGATAAGGGGAGCAGGCCTCTTGACTTCAGAGGACTGCTGTCCGTCGTTTACTGCACGAATGGTAAGTTTCGAGTAATTCTAATGTCTTTAAAGTCTTTAGTAATGATGTCTCTTGTTTTGCAGGGTTCCGGCGATGGCGGATGGCGGACTGAAGTGAGTTGAAGATGGAGCCCGTGTGATGAATAGAAGTGCCTGGAAGCACGTAAGTAAGCGCTTGTTGCCTGCTTCACGATGCGCTCTAACTGTCTTTTTATTTTGCAGGTACAAGTTCGGGGCGGCTGCAGGGTGCCGGAATACCCACTGGGTTAGATGTGGAAAGGAGTAATGGCACGTGAGTATTAAAGTTCCCCAATGTCTTTAAACGCACCTTGTTTTGTCTTTCAGATGCGGGATGCAGCGCCGAAGGCCTCCGGAGCGTGCGAAGAGTTGGTAAGCTTTTGTCTTTCAGATGCCGGAATGCAGCGCGAGGGCGTTGATGACAGCCGATGGACCAGGTAAGTGAAGAGCTGTCACTGAAGACCGTAATGCTAACCTGTTCTTTCTTGTCTTTATAGGTGTTGCTGAAGACTGGATTCAGAATGGTAAGCCTTTTTCCTTAGGCCCAGGATCAGATGCAGAAGACACGATGAGCGTTCTGCTGCTGAGGATGCAGAATAACGCAAAGCAAGATTCATCCATCGGGTGTGGTTTAAATAGCCCCCTGTAGTGCTTAGGTGTCTCCTTCCACAGCCACGCCTAGGTAAGAAAAGAGTTCCTTCTTTCCAGAAGAGTTCCAGTGTTCTGAATCTAGGGAGTGGCTCCTGCCCCACCCAACAGGAAAAGTAGTTCCAAACAGAAGAGGATCAGAGACTCAACTGGCAGGCAAGTAAGCAGCATGGTCTGCTGCAGGTAAATCCACCCAAGCATTATGAGCCCGGCGCTTCCAGCGCTGGGACTGGGCATATTTATGAGCCTGGTGCCACTGGCGCCAGGACTGGGTCCAAAAGGTCCCAATTGGGACTGGTTGGCACTCGGAACCTGGGTTATGGATCTGCTTCCAAGGGATTTGGGAAAACCCTGACCTTTTGGAAGCAGAGATCATGACAGAGCGTTCCTTTGAGGAGTGCTTTACAGCGTAACACAGCGTGGTGATCCGACCGGATATTTGTATGTGGTCAGCTGGCACGGTGTATTAATCTGCACAAGTGATAGATCTAACCCAAACGTCCGGCTCGAGCCCCCAATTTGTACGAGGATTCAATTCAACACTACAGCTAACTCAATGCCTAGTCTGGGATACTGAATGGAAACCCTTATTGATATATCTTTATGTCCAGTTCATGCGTTCTGGATGACTACCCCTATATAACACCCCTCTCTTGGAATCCCCCTGACCCCACTGAGCCAAGAAGTAGTTCTGTTTTGCATGTTTTAAAAGGTTTATTTGATAATTTAAACAATAGATATATATATATCACACTTTATAATAAATTAATAATTGAATATCACACTTAATCTGAGCAGTAATCAATAATGGATAGTCCGGCACTAGCACACTTCTTTATAATCAATGATGAGTGGTTATAGGATGGATAAGATAGCAACAATACTTTTATGGTTTCAATGGATGCAATGTGGAATGAAATGCAGTACAGAAAATAACTTGATAGGATTTCAGCAAAAGACAATGTAATCACTTCTTTCTTGGACAATTCACCCCCCCTTTTATGCACTGTAAGGAGATGAAGATGACACAGTTCTTAGGAATGCAATCAAATAGAATTCAGTTCAATTCCCCCCCAGCAGCTTATACAACAGATAGGAGTTTTGAAACACAGGCAAAATGCTTTGAATATGGTGACAATGCAGTGAGAAATATGCTGAAAATGCTTTTAATTTCCTTCAGGAGGTTCAGGGTGAGTGAAATATACTTGGGATGAGTTCAGGCTCACTTTAGCAAGGATCTAGGAGTAACTAGCAGGTTAAACAAATTTTTGGCAAAGGAAAGCAATGAAGCTGCTGTTTTCACACGTGGCTGGATTTTTAACCAAATTGCAAATCGCGGTAAAATTGGCGAGTGCGAGAATCGTGATTACGGCAAAAGTATGAGGAGTAGAAAGTCTAGGCTTGTGGAAAAGCTGAGATTCTAAGCTTTCAGAGAAAAGTTAAACCAAGTTCCTAGCCCAAACGGTCCCAGAGATACAGACGATTAAATAAAGGTCGTTTTTCGGATTTGAAATTTTAAAAGTTCAAAGCGACAGGTTACAGCTTGCAGCTAGAAATTGACAAGTGACAGCTTTGCAAATGACAGGTGACAGTTAGGAGGCAGTTCTGGTTGGATTAAAATAGATTGAATTATATTATTTTAACTAAGAGATTGGTTCTGCACAGTTCTGCTAGGTACTCACAATATAATTTTAAAAGGAATGGGCCTCGCCACGGATCTGGTCAACAGGTTTTCTTCACTCGCCACGGACGGTTTCTGCGCACAGCATCTGGGTCAGCTCTACTCTGCTGGTCTGGTCTGGGTCTCTGGTTCTGATCAGGTCTGTGGGTCCGGATACAGCGGTCTCCGGTTCAGCTGGTCTTTCTCTGGATACAACACTGCTCTCGGGCAAATGGCAAGAGTTCTTGCAAAGAATTCAAACAGCTCGCCTGGCTGTGAATAGTGGCAATGATTTGAGGCCTGCTAAAGAGGGATTTAGCTTGTAGTTGACCTCTCTGCTACACATTCTGAAGTAAAGTCTTGGTCTCTGAAGGTGGATAGATTGAAGTCTCTATGTTGGCTCTCTGGAGGTTGATGGAGGTAAAGTATGGATTTTCCCGGCAGAGCGTCCCACAGCAGATGGAATAGAATGTCCTCTCTAGCTTCCAGTGGCTCTTTTTATGTCTTTTGAAAGTGGGTGTGTGTGCAGCATCACTAGCCAGCCCCTCTCTCAACTGCCCATTGGTTAAGCTTTCCTTTCTCTCTTGATTGGGGAAAAGAAGTGGAGTATCAGAGCGATGTCATTTAATGGCTTGCAGAAAGGACACTCCCCTGTCAAATTACACACAATCTATATTTGACCTAAAGACATATTTCATAGATACACAGTGGTTTGAAATTACATGCACCCATCACATATCACATGAGGTATACCCTGTTCAAACTCTGCTCTTCCTGGGGGCTTGGGTTAAAAAATGGCAACATATTTCACTTTTTGGTCGGGTTACCAATATTGGATTTGTCCCCGCATTTACACAAATGTTCGCAAAGCATGTGGGCATTAGGTGGTGGAGTGTCAGATTTTTAACATACATACATTTAGAGTAATATCCTCTTTTCTGCTAAAAACCCCCCTGAACATACCACCGGGTCCTAACACGTCTTCAAATGTGCACAGAAAAATCACAAGAATAATGATATCACTTATAAAATTTTCACAAGTCCGCTCTATGAATGATCCATCTTTTTAGATTTATGTTCTGGCCCCAAAGGGGTGTGGTTTCCCAGGTCACATGGTGTAGAAACCAGTTTATCCAGTTTCTGCCAAGCTCAGAGACCCTGCCCCTCCCAGCTTCTGCCAAGAGGAAGCTATTTTACGGTCCCCCTAATAAACCATCTGCCTGGGTCCTGGAAGGCCCATTGTTCAAAAGGAAGCCATTTACGACTACCCTAATAAACCATCTGCCTGGGCCCAGGACAGGCCTTTGTTCAACTCCCTGTAGCTCCTCCACCCCTAATCTAATCAGAGAGGTGACAACTCCTTTTGGCAAGGGGAAGAGTGGCTGAGCAGGTTTTAACTCCTGTGGGGGTAGATGTCAGGCAGAATTCAGTTCCTTAAGCCAGGCCCCAGCTATTGTCACTTCTAGTTACCCAGTTTTCTGCATTCAAATAAACTAACAATTTTTACACATGCAGTTAGAATGCTGATTCTAAGTTTAAAACTATGACATTTAAACAATTGAAACCTATGTGACACTCAAAAGTAGGTCACTCATTTCTTTTAAACATTTAGATTTTTAGTGTCTTTCAGTCCAAATTTACTTAAACTGCTGAAATCCACAGCTCAGCCAGTTTTGCTATGAACATTATTTTAGGCTCATCCTCTTTCCAGATTTTATATGCCCACAAGACTTTATTCTGTCAAATGTCTGCTGGTGTTCAGTGAGATTGTTGGATATTCTGCAATGTTTGAAATGGGCATTCTGAGCTTGCCTTCAGAGAAACAAAGGGTGATTTTTAAAGTGCTTTCTAGTGAACAGGCACTGCTGTTTTTCTCTTTGGCACCCCATTTCACTCATGGCTCTTCTGACCCAGCACACCTGCACCGAGGGTGGCAAGTCAGGCGACCATTTTGGTGTGCGCACAAACTGCGCGGTTTTCATAGATTCTGGCGCACATGTGGGCTTTTTTGGCCATCTTGGATTTCCTAAGCCCACAGCACCAAATGTTGTAGCATAATAGTCCAAACGTGGGTCAGAACATCCAACAGGGTGATGAAGCCTGCATGTCCCGGTGATAGCTTGGGATCATCCATTAGTAATCTTCTGACCATTTCCACTGTTTCTGCTTGTGGGATGTTCATATATAGCACCTTGATATCCATGGTGACTAGCCACTGGTTGTTGTCATCAAAGGGCAGTGTGGTTAGTAGGTTCAGGATTGCAGTTGAGTCCTATATATATATTGTCATCTTGGGTATTTTTTCTCGAAGGAACTTGTCAACATACTCTGAAAGAGGTTCTAGTATTGAGTTTATTCCTGATACTATTGGTCTGCCCCGCGGTGGTGATGTCCTATTGTGCGCTTTGGGTAGTGCATAAAAGGCTGGTAGCCTGGGGTGAGGTGGTGTAAGGAACGTAGCCTCCTTTTCATTGATGTATTCCTTGTTGAGGGCTTCTTCCACAATTGGCCCAATAAGTCTTCTCTGTGACATGGTGGGGTCTGCTGGTAATGGTTGATAGCTGTTATTATCGTTGACTAGAGAGTTGACCATCTGCTGATAATCCTGGGTATTCATTATCACGTTTGCTCCCCCTTTGTCCGCTGGTTTTATCGTTATTTTGTAATTGCTTTAAAGGGTCTTAAGTGGTTCTGCTTCTTCTTTGCTGCAGTTTTTGTGTACAAACCGAAGATCTTTTTCAAGTGCTTCTAATCTTTTGAACAAGGCTTGCTCAAAAGTCGTGCATTCTGGGGTGTTACTCTCAGTGGGTGGGAAAAATTGGGGTGCTGGGCGCAGGTCTGTGAATTTTCCATTGTCTTTCTCTGTTATATTTCCAGAAAATTGCTTAAGCCTTATTTTTCTGAAAAGCTGGGTGATCTCGATCCGTGTTTGGAACGGATCGTAACGTGCCGTTGGTACAAAGGAGAGTCCCTTTCCCTGAATTTTGGTTTCTGCTTCTGTAAGGACTTGTGTTGAGAGGGTAATAATCAGTGACAGTTGAGCTGCTGGAATCCTTGTCCTCGACTGCGGGTAGTCATTGGGGAGAAGGTTTTCCATCTTGGTCTGCCGCATTGGTTGTCTCGTGGGCCTAAAAAATGGGCATTGTTGGCTCCTTGTCCTTTTCCTTGGTTGTTCGGAAATGGTCCTGTGGTGTTGATTTGAACTCCCTGTCTTTGATGTTGCTGTGCTCTCGCATCACCATCTGAGCTCATACTTGAGTTATTTGAAGAGCCTGATCTATTGTTGAGGTATTTTCTTCCTCCCATAAGTTGATTTTGTAGGTACGCATTTTGGCTTCATCCGAGTAATTGTCGTCTGTAGTGTATGGATATATCTTCTCATGGGTGAAGGTCGCTAGGTCTTTTTTTAGTTTGTTAATCTTTTTCATGAGATTACTCTCATGGAACTCCTTCATGGCTAATTCCAGAGCCGCGAGTTTAGCAATATAAATATCCAATGCAATACTGGTCTTGCTGGTGTCCAATTTGGCTTGTATTTCCTTCATGAGCTTTTCGGAGACAGTTTTGGCTGTGTTGATGATTAAAATCAGCCAGTCTCTTGTGCACTTATTTGCAATGAAGGATCAATCTTTCCTGAATTGAAAGTCGTCAAGAAACATTCTTGGTTCTATGTGTATGATTAGCCCGCTTGGAGCTGCATGTGCCCTCAGGTATTCCACCATAAGGGCCCCATGCAGCTCCGTTTGGATCAGTTTTTTTCTCAGGGCTTCAATCCCGTTCCATTCATCATTATTAGTGATGGCTTGAGCCGTTGCATTCATCCCTAATCGGGAGGGGTTGGCTAGAATGCCTTCCACAAGTTCATCTGCAAAGGCCAGGTAGTTGTTTTCTGCTATTTTATGTTTGGATAAGGAGTGTGGTAGTAGCAGGGGCTATGCGTAGGGCTCGTGATCCAGTCCTGTTCACTAGTGAGGGAACAATTTCAAGGGGAAGGTTAGTTCCACCCAATTTTAGTTATTTTTTCCCAGCAGAGTTTGTACCCGCACAAAATACACAAGATCACAATCAGGGAGGGAATAATTGACAATTTAACATTCAGCCTGAAGTGTTAGATATAGTACATAGTTCATCACACACAGAACACTTCTAGAGGCCCACTGTATCGACGTGGGATTACTTGTTAGTTTTACAGTTCATGTATTACCTCAAAAAGACCTCATTGCAGACTACCCTCACCTAATGTGAGGTATCTGTCCTTAGGTGGAGAGGTGGAGTGCCGCCTATCCGTCTGGGAAAGAGACAAGAGGGAAATGGAAAAATCCTGTCCCTGACTCTATAATATTTGCAGTAATAAAAACCTCTTGGTAAAGGTGAAGCAATGTCTCAAGCATTTCTATGCGGAACTATTTTCCATGGGCCATGAACCCTTCATTCTTTATTCGACCTTCAGAGAAGTGTGTGGGCCCCAAGTTGTAGAACGCTTGCTTAATTTAAAACAGCTGAACTAACACAAGTACAACAGATTACATTCAGTAAGAAAATCATAAAACAGCCTCTTCCACTGAGGCCTAGTATTTAGTGTGGCTGTATGAGCTCAATTTTCCAGCCCTACGTTGGTCTCTTGATGATGTGAACTATAGACCACAACCAATTTTAGAGTTCAGATACTATCATGATTCCTCCCCCTCATATCCCCAGCCCTCCAAAATGTCAGTTTAGAACCAGGCCACGATCACCTACATGGCCCTCAAGGGCCTCTCCATCCCTCCAAAGACCCACTTGGAGTCAGACTTGGCGCTTGTGGCACCAGACTCACTCACTCCCATAGGATAACATTGGGGATTGGACTTCTAGTGCATTGATGGGGACAAGATGGATGCCCCCACATATTTCGGTTCCCAGAACTACAAGTGCGGTCTAGTCTTTTGGGTGTGGTTCAGCCCAGAGGCACCTGGGATACCCAGAGACTATTTAAGCCACACCCAGGCTGAAAAACATGCTTTGCGTTCTCTGCACCTGCAGCGTGACACTCACCGTGTTCGGATCGGTCTCCAGTAGGCCTGCATCTTTCTTCTGCGCTCAGCTCCTTCAAGAACAAGAACACCGTTAGGAACAGCCTTACCTTGCGGCGCTTCTTCCCATCAGTCATCGCTCCTTCTGTTCTGCGGGCATCTTCGGCGGTGTCATTCCCATCCCGGCACGCCGCTTCCTAAGGAAAATGGAAAAGAACAGAAAAAAGGCATTAGTAAGCATTCTGCAAATCTTTGCTTATTTTTAAATACTGTACGAGCTTCAAACGCTTACCTGAATCCCAGTCTCTCTGGGGGAACTCTGTCTCCGGAACTTCTCATCCATCTGCAAGAGGGAAAAGACACTCCAGGTTAGCGTGGAAATATCTAGAGGCGCTGCATACCGCGCTTACCCACTGCATTTGTTCTTCATAATCGGCATCCACGCTGAAAACGTTGCAACACCTAAAAGACACAGAAAAAGAACTCAGTTCAATGCAAATACGAAAGGGGTGCATCGCTCATCACGCTCTCACTCACTTTCAGTGCTACTCATCTCAGCAGCATGCTGCCATCCCCGGACGCCGGCCATCATCTAAGGAAGGAAAGGAATAAAGTGAGAGAACTGTTCAAAAGACTATTATACTTATCTGTCGGACTCTTGCCAGTGAAGTAACTAGGCAGCAACGAGCCTGCATCAATCTACACGCCCCGGCGCTGAAAGCAGGACGGAGAGCACACTATCCAAGAAAACAAGGTGAGTTGTGGATCAAAGGGAAGGGTTGGACCCCAGGGAAGAAGGGGATCAAGCACACAGAGACAATAGGGAGTTAAACTCTACTGATCCTGTGTTTCAGGCACAGTCTCCAGTCGAATAGCCTCCAGGGAAGGGTTTGAGGTCGTAAGAGGTCAGAACAGGCTCAGTGATGTCCCCATGGATACCAGGTAAGCGTTACAGAATGCAAAGCCTCACATCAAAATCCACCTGGGCGTCATGGAAACATCAGAAACCGACCAGTTAGCCCACATGTTGGGGCAGCTACATTCCAAAGTACATGCAGCCAGGCAGGAGACCATCACCCTGAGGAGAGAGCTGATAGTAGCCCAAGAACGTACTGATGATTTTAGCCGGCAACTTCTCCAGTCACAAGCAGGGCATGCACCAATCCTGTTCAGATAACCCTTCCTGGGGCAGTTCCCTTGGCCCCGCCCAAACGATTTACGGGGGATCCCAAGAGGTTTGCAACGTTCATGAACCAGTGCCGGCTGCACTTCCTTTGTAGGCCAGGGGCCTTTCCGAATGACCAATCACGGGTCACTTTTGTGCTATCCTACCTGAGTGGTAGCGCCGCGGACTGGTCAGTACCCTTTGTGGCCCAAGATGGTCCTTTGCTGCATGACTTCAGGGGCTTTCAGCAGGAGATGGAAAATCTGTTCGCCCGTCACACTCATGGGCAGGCATTAGACAACAAACTTTTGTCCCTACGCCAAGGGAATCAAGACCTATTAACATACATAGCCACGTTCAATAGACTCGTAGTTGAAGCAGGATGGCCAGTGGAGAAGAGAACCACGTTATTTCATCGGGGTTTGCGGGGGCAGCTCAAGGGTGTTCTCGCACAAGTAGTGAAACCCCCGAAAGACTGCTCAGAATTCATTGACCTTGTTGTTCAACTGGATCATAGGTTGCAGGACCGAAGAGCAGATCGAACCAGACCGGACCCTCGCCCTATGTATGTGCGTTCAAATGACAATACTGCCCGAACAATGCAAGGTTCAGGAGAACCAAAGCAAATCGGGGGGGTCAGATCCCCCTTGACTAAAGCGGAAAAGGGATAAAAGGAGACAGCAGCAGTTATGTCTGTACTGTGGAAGGTGTGGCCATTTCCTTAAAGAGTACCCTGTGAAGCCACCGAGGAGGACGGTAGGGGCCATGGATAAGGAAGATGCCATCAAGGAATCGGAAAACTCCCCAGCCCGGCAAGTGTAGGGGTCCACTTGTCGAGCGAAGAAAGTGAACTACAGACCTCCCATTTTGCACTGTCTATGGTCTTGATCAATCACCAACAACCATAACGGATGCACGCAGTAAGAGCGTACATAGACAGTGGAGCCGTTGGGAATTACATCGGCCAGGATCTTGTGGCAAAGATGGGGCTTCCGTTATGCCCTAAATCAACCACTGACACCATTACCACTGTCGACGGCACGGAAATAGCTTCTGGTCCAGTATCCAAATGCACTGCAGCTTTAACCCTTCTGTGCCAGGATGGACCCCAAGAATCTATCGTTCTCGACCTCATTAAGGCACCACAGTTCCATTTGATTTTGGGAATGCCATGGTTGGTAGCTCACAATCCTCGAATCGATTGGCGAGCAAAAGAATTGGCCTTTCCCGAGACTTGCGCCCATACATGTTATCACCAAGAGAAACAACCAATAGACACCAGAACCTCCATGCTTGTAACTGTGGCAATCAGCACCCTACCAAGTGAATACTAGGACTTTCAAGATGTCTTCCAGAAAGAACAGGCTAATACCCTGCCACCGCATAGACCATACGATTGCCAAATCGACCTGATACCCGGCGCACAAATCCCTTGTGGGTGAATTTACGCACTCACGGAACCAGAAAACCAGCACCTGAAGGCCTATCTTGACCAATACCTGACCAACGGGTTCATCCGTCCCTCGAAGTCTCCAGCAGCCAGTCCTCTATTCTTCGTACCGAAAAAGGAGGGGGACTTGAGAACGTGCATCGACTATCGCGCACTGAACCAGATTACCATAAAAAATCGCTACCCCCTGCCACTGACCCCTGAATTGCTTGATCAATTTAAAGATGCCCAAATCTACACAAAACTAGACCTGAGGGAGGCATATCACCTTGTTCGCGTAAAACAGGGGGACAAATGGAAAACCGCTTTTCGCACCAAATACGGCTTGTACGAATATCAAGTAATGCCCTTTGGCCTTTGCAACGTGCCTGCTGCATTTCAATACTTCATGAACGATGTCCTACGGGAATTGATTGATGTCTGTGCTCTAGTGTACATCAATGATATATTAGTATATTCCGCATCAAAGCAGGACCACGTTAAACACGTCCGATCCGTATTGGAGAAACTCTGTCAACACCAGCTCTACGCCAAGCTGGAAAAGTGCTCATTCCACGTCTCCGAGGTGGAATTCCTGGGCTTTATTCTCAGCCCGAATGGAATACGAATGGATGTACACAGGGTAGATGCTATCCTGAACTGGCCATCCCCAAATTCATTCAAGGGGGTTCAAAGTATGCTGGGTTTTGCAAACGTCTACCGCCGGTTCATTCCAGGATTTTCGCAAATCGTGCATCCCATCACGTCATTACTAAGGAAAAGCAACAAAAAGTTCCAGTGGACAACAGAAGCCGAGGAGGCTTTCCAGGAACTCAAAGCAAGATTCACATCTGCCCCAATCTTACGCCACCCTCGCCCTGATCTCCCATACCTGGTGGAAACGGATGCCTCAAGCATGGCTATGGAAGCCGTCCTCTCACAAAAAGACCCCGAAACGGGCCAGTTACACCCTGTTGCCTTCTGGTCGTGTAAATTCACACCCCCCTGAACTCAATTACGCTATCACAGACAAAGAACTCCTGGCCATTAAGTCAGCCTTTAAGGCATGGCGGCACTACCTCTTGGGTGCCAGTCACACAATCACCGTAATAACCCGACCACCGGAACCTCCAGTACCTAAAAACGGCAAAGGCCCAATCCTCACGACAACTACGTTGGGCTCATTTTTTGCTGAATATGACTACGTGATTACATTTCAACCAGGGGTGAAAAAGGGGAAGGCCGATGCCCTTTCGCGTATGGGGGTAGAAGAGCAAGGGTATCAGACCCCTGACGCAATAGCATTCATCCCGAGTGAAAAGCTCCTAGGAATCACAGCAACCATAACTCAGAAAGAATTACATGAAGAAATCCAAAACCTGATGAGTCCGGAGCAATTACAAGCGTGGAGTGCACAAGGAGAATATTACATGATAAAAGATCAGTTGCCCTACTTCAGGAATCATTTATTCTTACCAAACCAAGAACTACAAGTCATGTCTGGTTATCATGATTGCTTGATCGAGGGCCACCCCGGAATCGCTAAAACCCTAGCCAAGGTAAAAAGAAATTATTTGTGGCCCACGTGGCGTAAAGACATTATCCAATTCATCCTATCTTGTGGAGTGTGTGCTCAAAACAAGTCATCCAAGCAGAAACCAGCTGGGCTATTACAACCATTGGAAATCCCACCAGCACCCTGGCACACGTTGTCCCTCGATTTTATTACTGACTTACCACCCAGTGAAGGGTTTAACACTATTCTTGTGGTGGTGGACCTATTTTCAAAAATGGCACATTTCATTCCTCTTAAGGGACTCCCAAAACCTTCCACTCTGGCAAAGGTATTTCTTGAAGGCATCGTACGGCTCCATGGGTTTCCTTCAGTTTTGGTCTCAGACCGAGGTACTCAATTCATATCTAACTTCTGGAGAAAATGCTGCTCTATGGCCCAGATCGACATCCGGCTATCCACCAGTCACCATCCCCAAACGAATGGTCAAACTGAGAGGACAAATCAGACGCTCGAGCAGTATCTGCGTTGCATGTTACACCAAGCTGAAGGAAGCTGGTTCGACCTATAATGGATAGCTGAATATGCTTATCATAATTCCCTACACACCAGCACTGGGGAGACACCCTTTTATACCATGTATGGCAGGCACCCACATACTTCTGAGTTGGACGTTCCTACAACCCTGGAAACGACAGCAGTCAAAACCTTGCACACGACCATTTCTCAAACCTTTAAAAGGGCAGCTGAACACCTACTTCAAGCTAAGAATCGCCAAAAGAAGTTTGCTGATCAACACCGAGCAAAGGCCCCCAACTACCAAGTGGGAGACAAAGTCTGGCTGGTGTCTAAACACGTGTCCATTAAAGGAGCCTGAACTTTCCGTCCAAGATACCTGGGTCCATTCACCGTCACCTCTGTGATAAATCCTGTGGAGGTCAGACTAGCTTTGCCGTCAAACATGCAGATTCATCCTGTGTTCCACGTGTTTCTCCTTAAACCTGTTCAACCTGGGACCCGGGTAGCAACGCCACCGCAGCCAGTAGTAGTCGCCGGGGAGCCAGAATTCGAAGTCAAGGACATCCTAGATTCAAAGTACATCAGATCCAAATTATACTAGTTAGTAGACTGGAAGGGGTATGGTCCACAAGACAGGACATGGGAGCCCTGTGAGTACATCCATGCACCTCGCTTGCTTAGACGATTTCATCAAAACCTTCCAACCAAACCAGGACCAGACAGAAGAGCCACCTTGAGAGGGGTCTTGGGGGGGAGTGCTGTCATGATTCCTGCCCCTCATGTCCCCAGCCCTCCAAGATGTCAGGCTGGAGCCAGGCCATGACCATCTCCATCCCTCCAAAGACCCAATCGGAGTCAGGCTTGGCGCTTTTGGCACCAGACTCACTCACTCCCATAGGATAACATTGGGGATTGGACTTGTAGTGCATTGTTGGGGACAAGATGGAGGCCCCCACATATTTCGGTTCCCAGAACTGCATGTGCGGTCTAGTCTTTTCGGTGTGGTTCTGCCCAGAGGCACCTGGGATACCCAGAGACTATTTAAGCCACACCCAGGCTGAGAAACATGCTTTGCGTTTTCTGCACCTGCAGCGTGACACTCACCGTGTTTGGATCGGTCTCCAGTAGGCCTGCATCTTTCTTCTGCGCTCAGCTCCTGCAAGAACAAGAACACCGTCAGGAACAGCCTTACCTTGCGGCGCTTCTGCCCATCAGTCATCGCTCCTTCTGTTCTGCGGGCATCTTCGGCGGTGTCATTCCCATCCCGGCACACCGCTTCCTAAGGAAAAGGGAAAAAAACAGAAAAAAAGCATTAGTAAGCATTCTGCAAATCTTCGCTTATTTTTAAATACTGTACAAGCTTCAAACACTTACCTGAATCCCAGCCGCTCTGGCGGAACTCTGTCTCCAGAACTTCTCATCCATCTGCAAGAGGTAAAAGACACTCCAGGTTAGCGTGGAAACATCTAGAGGCGCCACATACCGCGCTTACCCACCGCATTTGTTCTTCATAACCGGCATCCACGCTGAAAACGTTGCGGCACCTAAAAGACACAGAAAAAGAAACTCAGTTCAATGCAAATACGAAAGGGGTGCATCGCGCATCGCGCTCTCACTCACCTTCAGCGCTGCTCATCTCAGCAGCACGCTGCCATCCCCAGACGTCGGCCATCATCTAAGGAAGGAAAGGAACGAATTTAGAGAACTGTTCAAAAGACTGATTATACTTACCTGTCAGACTCTTGCCAGTGAAGTAACTAGACAGCAACGAGCCCGCATCAATCAACGCGCCCCTGCGCTGAAGGCAGGACGGAGGGCACACTATCCAAGAAAACAAGGTGAGCTGTGGATCAAAGGGAAGGGTTGGACCCCCGGGAAGAAGGGGTCCAAGCACACAGAGACAATAGGGAGTTAAACCCTACCGATCCTGTGTTTCAGGCCCAGTCTTCAGTCGAATAGCCTCCAGGGAAGGGTTTGAGGTCGTAAGAGGTCAGAACAGGCTGAGTGACATCCCCGTGGATACCAGGTGAGCGTTACAGATACAGATGTCCACATCGGTACAGAGTTCTTGGAAAATGTGTTCTCCATTTCAAGGGCATAAATACTTGTCGGTATCCCTGCTTGTTTTTCGGGAGCTCCTGCTTAAAAGGGTCGACTGGTTTCGATGACTTTCTAATTTATCATCTTCTTCAGGACCAGTTAGTTATATTCTGTCTTGCATGAGATCAGCATTTCAGGTGGATCTGGGGAACCATCACCCCGTCTACTTAAAGAGAGACCAAAGACAAATTTTTGTATTGGGTATGTGAGGTAAGTATTTCTTCTTTTGTTGCTTAATTGAATACATCTGATTATTTACATAAAGTAATAACTTAGAATCCATTACGGAAGAAAATAACAGGATTCGATCAGTTGCCCACATGACCCCTACAATCTACATTTTCATTCTCATAGGGCTTAACCTGCCATTTTTTGAAGATGACCTTATCCCACAGACCAGGTGGTGAAGGTATGCATGCTTTTTTGGCTATCCAGCCTTTTACTGCTCTTCAGTGATATGGACAGACCCCGTTTGGGTCATGTGATTCCTAGGGAATAAGAGATGTAAATTCTATCATCAGTCTGCCACGGTACCCACAATGCCAATTTTTCTGTTTTGTACTGTTTTTTCAGTGTCTTATGGCCATGTCAGGACAGCCACATTTTCGACTGTCCTGCATGACCTGTTTTCCGGTGGCCATTTTTGAATGTGCCTGGGGTACTATTCATTCTGTTAGGTACATGAGAATATTGGTGTGCCTTCAAGGTGCTAGGGGGGAGGGCAATTTGGTTATCAATATGAATTTTTGCAGGTCAATGCACATAATGTGACGAAACGTTCTGAGCGCGGCGTGTCCCCACCACTTGCCCCAACCTCATGGTTCTACTGCAGATTATTGTACACATTATTTTGCATTATCTGGTCATTTTGTTGGAGGCAAACATGGGCTACAGAGAAGTGGGGGCATTTTTTCTCCTCAGAGGGCACCACAGTGATGCCATGGTCTGTGGATGCCATTATGCTCTGCCTCCCCAACTTATGTGCCTCATCGTGCAGTTGCCGTGTGCCTTCTCTCAGGTGGGATCTATTTCATTAGAGCCAGATCCTGCCATTGTATCTCCTCATTCAGGCCCTTCCTCACTGTGTCCAATCAGAAAATCCATAATTGTTCACGCTTTAATAGCATTTCTCCAAAGGTCCCTCCCCTTCGTGGTGGTCTGAGTTTTTCTAATATGGTCCATTTGAAGTCATCCTGTGTGTGTCCATGCACTGTGAAGTGGTTGACCAAGGGGGCATTTAGTTTCTTCGTGCAGACTGGATACTTAATGTATGCACAGAGGGGGGTGAAATGCCCACAGTGCCACCTGCCCCTTCTGAAACAAAGATTGAGGACGGTAAGGACGAAGGGTTATACCTGCTGCGAAAATTGAAACTAGCCACAGGGTATAGCAACCCAACATATGAGCCACCTATGCAAAGTAGTGACGAAAATCCGGATAAAGATAGAGATAGAGATATCACCTCCAAAGTCCCGAGGGACAAGGGGAGACATGATGACGGGAGAAGAGACCAGACACAGGCAAGTACATCTCTCGACAAGGAGAGAAAAGGAAAAAGATGGAAGGGAAGCAAGGATAGAACTGATGAGATAGCACTCGCACAGGACGAACGGAGTTAGGCGATGTACAGAGGAAAGAGAGGGAAAAATGAAAAGGATTGAGAGACGAAAGAATAAAGAAAAGAGATAGAGACGAGAACAGTTATATCGCGAAGAGCAAGAAAGGCAACGCGATCACAAACAGAAAGCAGCCACTGAACAAGACAGACGGGCGCAGCGAAGGTTCGAGGAAGAACAAAGGATTTGAGAGAAAAGAATAAAGAGAAGAAGGGATGAGGAGATCTGAAGGACAACCAAACGTAAAGACAAAAAGAAAAAGGAGGAAGATGGGATCAGAGAAGAAGTGAGGAAGCGCAGAGAGTTCGATGACGATATAGAACATAAGCAAAGACAGAGAGCACGTGATCTTGAATATCTGGAAAGAGAGATTAAAAAGCCTGAGCCAGTAGTAGAGTGGGAAGACATAGAAGAATTCCTTCCTTAGTACGATTCAGTACCAGGCACATCTAGAACAAATATCGTGGATGACCTCGACACCAGAAGCATCAGAGAAATGATTGATAAGATATATGATGAAATGGGGCTAGAACAAGTACCCCAAGGGGAGGGGGAAAACGAGCGCCTGGAGAGCACTCAGCTTTATGACACTGAGGATGTCTCCTGAAGCAGTGGGAATAGAGAACTTTCCTAGATACATTAGAAATAAACAGGAGCAAAGAGGATGCAAGAAGTTGCTCAAGTTGGGGGCAGACAATGTCTGACACTGAAAGAGAGGAGCGTGAAGAAACAAAGAATTGGAGAAGATGCGAAAAGAGAGTCTCAGGAGGGAAAAGGATAAGATGGTCAGACTCTAGGTGATCTACACCGAGGGCATCCGAATTTGCCACACAGTCAGATCGGCACAAAGAAGTATCTCACGGTCAGAGGGGGGTGTCGCCCCCACCCTACATGAGCCGACTCAGATCATTGCCTGGTAGATGGCGATGTGGGAATAGTATGCCTGCAGTAGACAGAAGAGCAATGAGAGAGGAGGGAGAGGACTACGCATCCCAATTTCCATTTCCTGAGAAAGGTGGAGCAGGACCACAATATATTCCATGGCAACACATGGATCGAGAAAACCTGAAAAACAAGCTTCCAATGTTAACATCGGGAGCTGGGAAATGGATACACGTGCTTGAAAAAATGACGGGAGGGAACACGTTAGGTGTCGGGGATATCAAATGTCTCTTAATCGCCATACTTGGTGACAGAGCAGACGATGTGTCGACACGGGCGTGTTACCCTGGTGTGACCACAGTTAATACCGCGCACGACGAAGCTCCATTTAACAATTGCAGAGCCGCGGTATGGAAAGCACTACGAGTCTTATACCCAGATACCTCCAATATGGGAGCTATCATGACACATAAAATGAAGGAGTCGGAAGACCCATTGATTTACATGCAGAATTTTCAAGACGCCTGGGCACTCGAGACTCTGGAATCTTGGGGGAAATCTATACCCGTGTTTTACCATATATTGTAAATTAACAAGGGGGTCCTGGGAGTCCCTCTGCCAGACATTAGTCCTGAATACGAGAGACTTACCCAGAGTCTTTAGCTTGCCATCTTTCACAGAGGAGAAATATCCTAAACATATCAGTCTTTGTCCTGCCCTGGGGCAGTCCAGCACGGAAATGCTAGGCAATTCTCCTCTGAACAAGAGTACCAACAGAAACCCCAGACACGTGTTTCGGTCTGGTTGGACCTCATCAGTAGGGTGGATCTGTGCCTCTCTAAGAATAGTGAGCGAGGGGTCCACGTCTGTATTCCCCTAGTAACTTGGGGTGATACGCAAAGTTACTTAAATATGCAAATTAAGAAGGGGGTCCTGGGAGTCCCTCTGCTAGACATTAATCCTGGTTACGGGAGACTTACCCAGAGTCTTTAGCTCACTATCTTTCACAGAGAAGAAATATCCCAAACATATCAGTCTTTGTCCTGCCCTGGGCAGTCCAGCACTGAAATGCTAGGCAATTCTCCTCTGAGGAAGAGGATTTCGAGGGAGAGGATGGCAGAGCAATCAGGGAGGTTTCCAGAATAATCAAGGGGGTTTTCAAAATATGCAAAATGGCAATCAAGATATGTCTAATGGGCATGTGATCAGACCACCGCTAGTATGCTGGTTGTGTGGGATGACAGGGCATTTAGCGCGCACATGCAGGAACCAAGGTATGATGCAGAATGGCCAAGGGATATGAGCAGGTACAGCGAATCCACCTGAATTCTTACAGCAGGGAGTTGCACAAAATCACACAGTGCAACAACAGTTGCCAGGAGCACAACAGGCATACAGCCTCATCATTCGGTGAGTTTTCCACAAAGACAGTCCCAACAGGAACCGATGCAACCGTCATAGACAGTGAGCACAGGGCAGACCTTGAACCCTGGTATGAGGAGTAATACCGGTGATGGGGGAAGTCCATTCGCCCAAAGTGGAAAAAATTATATATGGACTAGGACAGCTCACTGGGAACCCTGATGTGTTATATCCTATCAGTGACACCAGACCCTCACCGGGAACCAAGGGTTGATGTTGTTATAGGGGATAAAGAATATTCCTTCTTAGTTGACACGGTTGCAACATGTTCGGGTATACGTGAAGGCAAGTTTTCCTTGTCCGGCTATGCTATAAATACTCAGAGTTTCACAGGAGCTACAAGTCGTGTTCCCTTTACAAACACACTTCCAGTCTCTATAGGAGAATGTCAAATGAATGTGCCTCTATTTTATTCACTACAAACCCCAGTAAAAACTTTGGGTCGAGATCTAATGACAAAACCAAATATGACAATCTCTTTCACGGAGGAGGGCATAGTATGCTCAACTCCAGGAATGCACTATTCAAACGTATGCAAAATGATTAGAGCATACGTAGGACACACAGCCATGAGAGCCGTTCCATTAGAGCCAGAAATATTTGCGTATGGAATGCGCGTGCTAATGGCAGGGCTGCCATGCCTTGCTGAGAAAACTCTGAGGACCCCAGATGAATTTTTATTCAGGCCGAGAATACCCATGCACGAGGAGAGGGAACAAGTATTTCCCTTGGCAATACACGCAGCTGCAATACGGGGGAAAGTGGTTTTGATCGATGGTCATGATGATGAAGACCGACAATGGTGCACAGTAATCGCCATTGAAGAAGGGTATAGATTAACTGACGTCACTGATGACGATCTGTTTGACGAACAAGCAGACGAAGGAGAAACAACAGTGGAGGTGAGCCTCACCTTTTGGGTGAAAATGATCAAAAGAGAAGTGCCTCAGAGAATGATGTTAGTACAGAATCGCCCTGAATATTTCGAGAATGACATGGCCCAGGTGCCTGTTTCAGTGTGGACCACAGGACCCGATGACGTAGGCCTATTGAAAGGAGTTGGATAAGTAAAGATTAAACTGAAGCCAGGAGCAATTCTACCGAAAGCATGACAATATCCCATGTCCAGAGAGGCAGAGGAAGGAATTTTTAAGACAATTTCGGCTATGATGGAGCAAGGCATCTTAGTGACGTAGGAATCGTCATGCAATACTGCGGTTTACACTATCAAAAAATCAAAAGGGGGGTCTTGGAGGCTAATTCAAGATCTAAGGCCGATAAATGATATTGTTGAGGCCGAGTTCCCTTTAGTCCCGAACCCGGCTACAATTCTATGTAATATACCTGTTGAGGCAAAATATTTCACGTTGGTTGACTTGAAAAATGCATTTTTCTCAATCCTGTTGCACCATGACTCACAAGATCTAACTTCATTCACGTTCAGACAGATGCGTCTGAAAAGCACGAGGCTACCCCAGGGGTACTGTGAGTCTCCTTCTATTTTTAACAGAGTCCTGCAGGTGGACCTAAGCAATATTACATTAGAGATTATTGTCTTGCAATATGTGGACGACATATTAATTTGTAGCACAACAGAGGAGCAATGCAGACACGATTCTGTCCAGCTATTGTCTACATTGGCTGAGCAAGGATATAAGGTTGACAAGGAGAAGTTACAGTATTGTCAATGAGAAGTACTCTACATAGGTCAGCTGATCTCTTGAAGGGAAAGAGTTACCCCAGAAAGAGCTGAAGCCATACTAAACACAGCAAATGCACACATGGTAAAGCAGATGCAGAGCTTCTTAGGCCTTTGCAATTATGTCAGTGCATGGGTCTTCAACTACAGCTCCTACACCAAGCCATTTCTTCAGGCCCTAAAGAAGGCACAAGTGACAAAAGAAAAGATTGAATGGTCTGAGACCATGGAGGAAGGATTTAGTGAGCTCAAAAGAGCCATTTGCACGTCACCAGCTTTAGGGAACCCCAATTATGCAGACGTATTTTACCTGTTCTCACACACGAATGGCAGCGTTATAACGGCAGTACTCACACAGAGAACCACGTTGGAGTATAAGCCCCTAGCATACGATGATGGAAATATGGACCCAGTGATGGAAGGCCATTTCCTGTGCGAACAAAGTTTAGCTGTCGCAGCGTTCGCCAACGAGAAGGCTACTACCATTGTAATGGGATGCTCAATGACATTGTACGTCGGTCACTCGCTATTTGCTATCCTAGAGAAGCCTAAAGGCACCCGTACATCTCAGAGAGCTTCTGCTTATGAAGTGATCATATCGAATCCCTCAATCAAGATAGTTTGATGCAAAATAGTGAATCCAGATATGTTCATAGCAGAGCCAGTCACTGAAGGAGAGCCAATACATGACTGTGTGAATTATGAAGAATTCTATGATGAAATTCCCAGGGTGAAAGAGAATGCACTGGCAGGAGGAGACATTATTTTCATTGATGGTTCTTCGAGAATCGATCAAAACGATGGACAAAGATATACAGGCGCTGCTGTAATGAAGCACACAGCAAACAGAGAGTTTCGAGTGCTTCTCAGTGCATGAATACCGTCTCATTATTCAGCACAAAATGCAGAATTATTGGCATTGATACTCGCGATTGAGAATCACACGGACCAGGAAGTAACAGTGTACAGTGACTCTGCCTATGTGACGTCAACAGTGCACACAGGCCTAGCGCGCTGGAAAAGGAGGGGTTACCTCCGAGCGGATGGTATGCCGGTACAGCATGCAGCCTTGTTATACAGACTGATTAAGGCACTACAGCTCACATTGGGCATAGCGGTCGAGAAATGCGCCGCCCACACGAAGGGGAGAGATTTTATCTCCCAAGGAAACCAAGCAGCAGACACGGAAGCCAAGCGTATGGCATCCAAGAATGAGACGATTATGGATATGGAAGTTATTAACACTAATGAGAGAATGAGTATTGCACAAAGTACACCTGAAAGTTACAACAATATGGGACAGGCAGAGTTGATGGAACTCCAAGGAGAGGCACCACAGGAGGAAAAGAAATTCTCGAAGCGGCGAGGGTGTTATTTAAAACCCTCTGACAGCTTGTGGCAACAAGACAGCACTGGTAAACCAGTAATGCCTATAGCCCTGTTAAAGTGAGTGCTGGAGAAATTACACTACCCAGCACACATGACAAAAGAGAATCTAGCGGCAACGCTTGCGCAAGACTGGTTCATACTGAACTTAGTGGCGCATGTTGCACTTTTTCTGGTGAACTATATAATTTACCAACAGTTCATAGCTGGGCACACATTGAAGGTAATTAGAGGAGTCATCCCAAGGCCTAACAGACCTTTTCAACACTTGTATGCCGATTATGTCGATATGATTCAAGTATGTAACGGGTACAGGTATTTAATTTTTGT
The DNA here is from genome assembly GCF_040938575.1 of Ambystoma mexicanum. Taxonomy (NCBI): domain Eukaryota; kingdom Metazoa; phylum Chordata; class Amphibia; order Caudata; family Ambystomatidae; genus Ambystoma; species Ambystoma mexicanum. Next base: position 763,679,290 of record NC_090937.1, on the reverse strand, counting down.
GGTGTGTCCATTCTCTAGATGGATAGAAGCAGGTCCCTGTACACATCCAGACTCTACCTGTGCGGCCACATTTCTAGTGAGGGAGGTATTTCCCAGGTGGGTCGTATGCAAAGTCATGAGATCAGATAACAGGATCCACTTTGTAAACTAAGTTTTCGAGCAGATCAGCTTGTTGCGTGGTATAAAGCGCAAGTTCTCGTCGGCGTATCATCCACAAGGTAACGGGTTATGCGAGAAGCTCAATGGCTTATTAAAGGAAAGGATAGCCTAGTTGAAGCTTACTCTAAGAAAGGGATGGTTGCACTGCCTTCCTTTGGCACTTTATGCACTCCGGAATCAACCCGGTTCCGACCATCATCTTACGCCGCACGAAATAGCCACAGGAAGAAGAATGCGCATTCCACTGACACCCCGAGACAGAGCTAGATGTAATGCCCAGTCAACAGGAGAAATCTTAGGGTCTGAAATGAAAAATTACTTGAATTACATGACATCTTGTCTTACTGTCATTTCAGGCCAGCTGCAGCGATGACGAAAAGGGTGCAGGGCCGCACAGAACACAGAAGGAGATATTACTGAAGGCACAGCTCAAGGACTTTGTGTTCCATCTGTTTTCCCTAGAGACACTGTTTTGGTAAAAAAAACCATACGAGGAAAAGGTGGGACGAGCCAAGGTTTAACGGTCCTTTTACAGTGGAAGACGGCACACCCTCTGCAGTAAAACTACAAGGAAGAAGAGCTTGGATCTTTTTGGGCGACGTCAAGCCATACATCGGAGAAGGGCCCCTGCCTGAAACCCAGCGTAAAGAGACTACAGATGATGGGGAAGAACCACAGCATGTGCAGACGAGATCCATGACGAGGAAGAAGGATGCATGAGCAGCAGCAAAGCAAAGACAAAGAGCTTTTGTGCAAACTTGTGGTTTTACTTTGGACATTCCTCTGAGCAAAAAGGAGGATAAGGACAAAAGAAACGGACACTCGGTGCATCCTAGTTGCAGGGTGAAGAAGTAAATTGCATTTATAAACCACAACGTAGCCTGCCGAATTTGAACTTTGGACTGAGGCACACTGAAGCTTTAATAAGGAAAAGAGAACATGTGAAATTTTGATCGAGGACACATAAGCTGGAAGAAAAACCAGTATCCTGGCTCTTTCCGCATGATAACCTTGTTTGGAATAACTTATGGTGTCCCACAGTAGTGACATCACCAAAGATGTGGTGACATACTTCGATCTAGTGCTAAGATCGTACCCGTCAGTGGTGGGAAGGCTCACCAGTGTCACTGACTTTCTTCAAGATCCTGAAAATGAAAAGACTACAAGAAGATTGCTCAATGTGATTGCCGAGCAGTTCCTCCTACTTCCTGAGTACAGCGAGGAAAAACCAAATGTCCCAAGCGGAGAAGGAAGTGAATGAGCTTATCAACGTATTGTTCTTTCACCTAATCGAAGAGTGTCCAGAACTTGTCGGGAGAACAACAGATGTACTCACTTTTCTTAGAGATCCAGCAAACACAGAACGTCTGAGCATCATCCTAAATAGCATAGTTATACAAGTGGCACTCCACCCAAATGGAAATTGCAGACACTGTTCACAGTGAAGTGAAAAGCAAACAGTCCCAAATTCCAGCAAATACAGGGCAAATGTCCCTGTCACCAGAAGACAGCAGGTTGGCAAGCAGCGTGTTCTTCTGCCTAATTGAGGATAGTCCAGAGCTTGTGGGGAGACCGATCGATGTTGATGTCCTCACATACATCAGAGACCTAGCAAATTCTGCATAGATGGGCATGCTCCTGCATGGAATTGTGATGCAAATCGAACTTTCTAACCACCAGCAGAACGATTTGAGAAGATTTTAAACTTTCCGCCGAAGGACAGATCGAGAGAGCAGTGTCAAAGATTTCAGTTGTTTTATTTTTCTTTTATTTTGTACTGACAAGGACACAGCACGTCTTCTCGAATGAAGCAGATCAGAGGTATAGACTTGGAGCTGATACATTTTGAACATGCACAGTAATGAAACTTGTTGAATTATTGCTTGATTTTGACACTCCCCATAGCCTAAACAAGAAACTGTATCCAGAACTAATAGACAATTCCAGTGGTCTGACAAGGAGAGACAATCGCTTAAGTTCTACAGCTCACAAATAGAACAAACAGGATCCAGAAATAATATTATTTAGACGTTGTCTTAAAAGTTAACACATTTTACAGATGATCGAGATGGGGGCCCAGTACAGTACACTAGTCCTCCCGCAGGAGGATATAAGGTCACAGTTCCCTGGACGTAAATGCTGCCACCTAACTTACAGGGGCAGAATGTATTTGTGTATTACAATTATCATCATTTTACTGTCATTAACGATCAGAACTGCATTTTTTATTGGTGTACGAAGCGTTCCAATCCCAGTACATCCACCAAATGATGGACGTATGACACCCACAAAAGCACCCAGGCCCTTTATAGTAATTCCAGTCCGTAGGAGATCTGATAATGGAGTGAGTGAACTTGAGATGGGAGTGATTAGCAATGACACACACACACTTGTGGTAACAAGCAAATCGAAAAGCCGGAGACAGGGTCGGCAAAGTATGAATGAAAAAAAGTTACTGACAACCAAATGCGTGCAAACATTGAACGCACATACACCAGGCCTAGTGTCAATAACTGCAGAACCACAGTCCCAAGCATGGGAGAAGAAAAGACTGCCTACCATGGGAAATCTCACTAAAAGTAAAGTAAAGAGCCAAATGAAAGAAGCAGACGTCGTGGAAAGACAAGAAGAGTTGAAAAGAAAGCCAGGAGAAACAGCTGCATCAGAAACTCTTGAGCCCGCAAATCTCTGCATGAGCAAAACTGATAGCAGACACAATATGGCCATTCATAGCCAGAGAAAGGAAAAGACTAGAGGAGCTGAAGAAGAAACCCACAGAGACAACATTGCCAAGTATATATGTTCCAGTAACAGGGACAAGTACAAGTTCTACAGTACAGCCATATACTGAAACCAAGCCAGGGTGGATGCGGACATTTATAACCAGAAAGAAAAAGACACATGAGGACAAGGAAAGAACTGCCAGACTTCTGTCTAGTCAAATGGCACAGATGAGGAGGCCTGCACCATGGACCAGGATACCAGAGAATCCTCCAGTAAGAAAGAGCCATCTGGATGCATTCAGGGATGTAGTTATAGCGAACTACATGAAAACTTTAAGAATCAAGAGAAGCATGCACAGAGACAACAACGAACTACACGAATACTTGGACAGCACAGCACATTTGGGAAACAACATTTGGTACCAACACATGAAGGAAGTTGGAAGACGAAGTTCAGAGGGGGAATGTTTTGTTTGTGCACTCCTACCATACAGCACGGGGAAGTCCAAGATCTTCATAGCTGTATAAACTGATGTTCAGACAGCCCACTGTCTTTCACATGTAGCAATGTGCAAAACCAGAAGCCAGTTCATGGGTAGTGATGCCTCACTGAAATGGGCAAATTAAAAAACTGATCCTGATGAAGATGATTATGTTCAAGACATAAAGACAAGAGACAGAGCTCATACTAGGAATCATGTGATCAGGTATGAGAAACCTGGAGTGAAAGGAGCGGAAATCAGATGGGGAGTGAATCAGAAACTAAATGTCCAAGGAAAAACTCCAGAAGAGGCTCAAAGTTGGAAGAACAGAGGCCAAATGCAGATTTGGGGAACAGTGCTTTCACCAGACAGGTGGGAGAAAGGAGTAGTAATTTGTAGGGCATGGATGGTCCTCAGAGCCTGCAAAGAAGCAATTGAAAATTCACAAAGAATATGCAAGCCATTATGGCCAAGGCTTGCAAAATTGCTGACATGGGTCGGGTACAGAGGAGGACCCTTGCAGATAGTACCACAGGAGAGCTCAAAAATGTGTTTCAGGAATAATGGCACAAGGAAGATGGGAGAGAATCAGAACTGTGGACGAATCTTTGATGCTCCCGGAATGATGCACGGAACTGCAGTGATTATGGTTCATTATTGGGCATGTGGATCCAAAACATACATCAGACTGCCGAGAAACTTGGGAGGCATATGCACTATAGTGAATGTCCACGTTCCAGCATTGGTGATCCCGAAAAGTGACCTGAATATTGACAGTTTCCCAAAAGCAGATGCACACATGAGGAAAAGGAGATATGTGGAACTGTTGACCCGAATGAAAAGGGAGAATTACTTCTCTGCCAAATCAGAAAAAGCCTTTCATGCAATCCCATATGAACACAGGCTGTTTAGCCTCACCTCATCAGTGTATACAACAATTTTCATGCCAAGATTTCAAGTTGGAGCGAATACTAAATGGTTGCAGATAACCAGATGGCAGTTACTGCAGACCATCAACATAACCATAAAAGGATTCAACGCGATCAAGGAAGAGTTAAGAGCAGTCCGACTGATGACTCTCCAGAATAGATATGTGCTTGACATGATCACAGCCATGGATGGAGGAGTTTGTGCAAAAATCGAAGAATCATGGTGCACATTTATACCTTCTCACAATTTGGAAAATGGAACACTAACAGAAGCCATAGGTATGCTGACAAAACTTCAGATGATTGATGAGACGGATGAAGTTGATGATGACAGTTGGTTTGGATCACTATTTTCATGGGTTCCACAATGGATGGCAGATGCATTCAAGTTTCTAGGAGCCCTGTTAGTGATGATACTGCTAGGATTCTGCCTTATCAAGATAGTAATCTCCCAGTGCCAGAAAACTGCAAAAACAAGCCATAGGGATGAAGATCATGATTGATGTCGAGCCAGGATGGAAGCCCAAAGACTTGACTGACGAAGAAATAAGATATTTTGTGAAAGCCAGCATTCATGCACCAGAAGGAACAAGGTTTCTATATCCCAAGAAGCATAGAAATGATGTGGGAAGATGGGTTTACTGCAGCTCAAATGGGCAGTGTCAACTGATGACATGTAATAAAGACGAACACGTGAGAACAGCAGGAAGTCTAAAAGGAGTCATAAGAATATGGACTCCAAAGAGACAGTTCTTCAGACCATCATGTATAGACCCAGAAAATGAAGAAGGAATGGGCCCAGGTGATGAAGTGAAGGTGAATACAGAGGAGCCAAAGAAGATGGATCAAAAGAAGGAGGTGAAAGTGGTCGATGAATCGCCCAGAGGGGGGAGTGTAGAGGAGGTCCCAAATGCAGCCCGCACTCCAACTGTCCATTTTGAAGTACCAGGAATGTTCACACCGAGATATGTGATGTATGATCAGCAAATAAACCAGCAGAGAGCCACGGTGGGGTTCTGTCCAGTACCTATCAGAAGAACAATGCCTATTGAAGTACCAGTATTGAGGAAACCATGGACAGTAAGGTACCCATTGAGAAAGCCACATCAACAAATGAGATGAACCGAAGATCACCTGAGTACAGTCCTTGAAGAAACCAAAAAGGTCCGAATGGATGATGAATGGTGATGTCACGAGAACCCGGACTGACTCACCTATAGAAGAAATGATGACCAGAGAATGACATAAAGAGATGAAACGCCATGAACAAGAATATTGTGATCTTAGAGTGTGAAGGCGATGTCAAATGAAAGAAGCTTAAGCTATAAGTATGGAAAAGATATTTGACCAGTTTACACGTGTACATATGCTTGGAACCGCAAGAAAGCTAAGGGAATCTTGTGGCTTGCTATGCATAGTAGAGGGATAGTGCGGCAAGCGCCATATACATATCTACCTCAAATAAAGCACTTTATATGAAGTATGCTTCCACAAAAGCAGAATCAACAAAAATCACTAAGACCATTCGAGAAAGGTTTCACATTCATCAGGAGCTGAGCGGCAGAAACAAAACTCAACAGGGGCAACTTGTGCTTAAGGAACCAAGGTCGTATCCATCAAAATGAACGAGCAGTAGCTACAATTAACTGAAGCAAGGACCAGAATATACTGCTTTGAAGGGGCAAGATAAGAAGGCGAAGGCAGGTGGTGGGTGAACATAAAATAAATACATTAATTGTTGAGAAAAAGGCAAATCCACGGTGTCTGAATCACGTGACCAGCCAAACGAACAGAGCAAGACCCCCCACACCTACGCATGGCTGTGAGCCAGGAGAAGATATCTAGGCAGAAGATGCAGTCTCGAGGCCAACCACAGCGGAATAATTGACACATAGCCACTAAAGTGATGATTGATTGGAGGAAGGCGGGGTGAGTTTAGGGGCACCCTGCACCTGGCCGACCATTTGGCGTGCTGCTAAGCAAAGTGAAAAAGTATGCATGGGGTTGGCGCCAACCCAATCACAGTGGACCAAGTAATCTAGGGTCCTATAGTTAGTAAAACCAATGGGACATCGTACTTTTAGTGACTTATGCAGTAGTCATTTTTTAAGGAAGGGCTTAGATGCCCACCTGACAGTGTTTTCCCAATCCCCTCACTCCGTTACCATATACAGGTATAGTACCTATAGTAAAGTTACCTTTTCCGAACCAATAGAATTGCATGTCAATTTTGAGTGTTACACGTCAAGGATGACGAGTTTTTCGTATAAATGTTAGGATTTTTATGAAGTTCATTGGAGTTGAGGCGAGAAGGAAGATCGCATCATTGCTGATATTCATGACTCCCCGTTTTTGTACTTGTCATTAAACGGACTCCCTTTGCCAAACCGTTGAGTTGTCCTTACTGATTGGTGTTGGAGTATTAAATCTGCACCCCCATCCATCTCACAGCTGCTGCTATCTTGTCCTAAAGTGCTTCTGGGCAAACCCTGACTCTTTGGGCCGGTTGGGGGTCCCGGAGCACAATAGGATTAACCAAAGAGAAACTCAGTGAGAAAGGAATCTGTAAACTGCTCCCTTTTCCAGTCATCGAACTCGAATTCTAGATTTGGCATATTTAGCACATCAACACTTTCTAAAGTCCAATTCGAAGATTCCTGAGAATCTTTTGCTTTGCACTCCTGCTATAATATCTATAAATAGTGTCAAGTGTGAGCCACAGTCCAAATGCACACTTACATTTATTTAACCAGCAATCTTAGCTTCCTTCTTCCTCGTCATTGATCGAGTCATCACATGCTGAACTTCTTCTTCTTGTCTTGCTTCTGAATCGACGGGTGTGGGTGCGTCTGTCTCACCAGTTTAAGGGTTCACGTCACCCAAGTGGATCCATGCACGTCTTTCTTGGACTTTTACTGCTGAGGGAGTAACTTTCTCAACAATATAGGGACCACTAAAATGGGGCTCGTGCCACTTCCTTGTGAAGTTACACACTACGACTGGATCTTCCACAAACAATCTATGTACAGGAAATAGTACTTGAAGTCTGGTTGCTGAATGGTCTGCATCTGTGTCCTGAGACCACTCCCCTTGCGCTTGAGTTGATCTGAAATGATAGATATTAGCAGTCATAGATGTCAAATAAGCACGTAACTCATTTCCTAATAATTCTGCAGTCTTCTGGCCATCACATCTGCTCCTCGATGTAGGAGACAATGGAGCTCTCATTGGCCTCCCTATCACTAACTCGTGGGTGGTGGTCTGACCCAGGCTGATTCCTTAGTGCATATAATGCAAGGGGCAGGCAGTACATCCATCCCTTCTTCAGTGTCAATTTGTTTTTTGCAATTCTCTCTTTGAGAATACTGTTGAGTCGCTTGCTTGCAGGTGATAAGCAGAAGACAACATATGCTTTATGTTCAATAATAAACTAATTTGTTCAAATACTTCATTAACAAAATGGGGCCCATTGTCGGATCTCAGCACCTCACATACTTCCCATCTAGGAAAAAGACTTCTCGGACTAAAAATTCACTGCGCAAGTGGCATCAGGGTGTGTAAAAGGACCTACTTTGATCCACCTAGAAAAGGGACACACCACCACTATCACATACCTGTATCCACTACATACTTGCAGCATATCAACATAGTCAATGTGTAAATGCTGAAAAGGACCGTTCGGTCAAAGAATCACTCCTCTGATTGTTTGCAGTGTGTGCCCAGTGGTAAACTTTTGACATATGATGTAATTTACTACATAAAATGCAACGTGTTCTAACAATCCTCCGCAATAGCTGCTGCAAGGCTTTCCCTAGTTACATGTGCAGGGTAGTGCAGCTGTTCAAGTTCCACAATTAACAAGGCTACAGGCATCACTGGCTTTCCAGTGCTATCCTGGCGCCATAATGTTTCAGAGGGGGATAAAGAACACCCCCTTCTTTTCAATAATTCTTGCTCTTCTTGTGGTGTACCGCCTTGAACCTCCAACAACTGTGTTCTTGACAAATGATTAAGCCTTTCATTTACAATCATAATGTTGACTACTTTCTTCTTTACATCTGGAGTCTCAAAACTGGAAATATCTGATGAATATGCAAAACTTTTGGCCTCTTCATCTGCAGCTTCTTTCCCGCGAGAGATACAGTCTGTTTGCTTAGTATGTGCTGTGCATTTAACTATTGCAATGGCTACTGGGAGTTGTAGTGCCTTGATAAGCCTGTCCAATAATGCTGCGTGTTGCATTGGAGTGCTGTCCGCTCGGAGGTAGCCCCTCCTATTCCAACGTGCTAGCCCTGCATGCACGGTTGACGTAATATAGGCGGAGTCACTGTACACCGTCACTTCCTGCCCTGCATGATTTTCAAGCACAACAATAAGTGCCACCAATTCTGCTGGTTGTGCCGAAAAGTGAGATGTAGTCTTGCACTTGCTACCACTTCAAATTCCCCATTAGCTCTGTGCCATACCACAGCTGAACCTGACTGACTTTTCCCATCAGTTTGATCAATTTTTGAAGACCTGTCAATAAAGACAATCTCCCCCGCTGCTAGCGCCTTTTCCTTTATGCGCAGGATATCATTGTGGAACTCTACATAATTAGCACAATCGTACACATGCTCACCGTCTGCCACAGGCTCAGCTACAAACGTGGCAGGGTTCACTATTTTACACCTGACTATTTTGATTGCTGGATTCGATATAACTACCTCATATGCGGAAGCCCTCCGAGATGTCAACGTACCCTTAGGTTTCTCCAAAATGACAACAATGCATGCTCAACAAACAATGTCATAGAACACCTACGATACAAGTAGACTTCTCTATTGCGAACGTGGCTGCTGCCAGTGACTGTTCGCAAGGAAGTGCCCTTTCATAACTGGATCTAAAATCCCACTGTAATATGCCAGGGGTTTGTACCCTAATGTAATCCCTTGTGTAAGCACCACTGTCATGACTGTCCCATTCGTATGTGAAAACAAAAGGAATTCCTCATCATAGTTGGGAATTCCTAAAACTGGAGCTATACAAATTACTTTCTTTAATTCGCCAAACCCTTACACCATTTCCTCAGTCCATTCTATTCTTTCTTTGTTCACTTGTGCTTTCTTTTGACCTGCAAAAGGGGTCTTGTGTATCAACTATAATCATATACCCAAGCTCTAACATAGTTACATAAACCCAAAAACATCTCCATTTGTTTTATCGTGTGCAGTTTTGCTGTTTTCATAATCACCTCAGCTCTTTCAGGTGTGACCCTCTTTCCCTCATGTGAGATTAACTGGCCTATGTACAATACCTCTTCTTGACAATATTGCAACTTCTCCTTTTCCACTTTATATCCCATGTCTGCTAAAATAGTCATTAACTGAATCGGATCTTATCTGCACTCATCTTCTGTCGTGCTATAGACCAAAATATCATCTACATACTACAGTATACCACTTTTCAAATCAATATTGCCCATGTCCATCTGCAGGACCCTATTAAAGATTGATGGAGACTCACAGTACCCTTGGGGCAAATGAGTGCTCTTCAGCTTAGTTTGTCGAAATGTAAATGACTTAAGTTCTTGGGAGTCCTTATGAAATGGGATTGAGAAAAAGGCATTTCCAAATCAATCACTGCGAAATATCGTGCCTCTGTGGGGATACTACATAGTCTTGTTGCCGGATTCGGAACTAAAGGAATCTCTGCCTCTACAATCTGGTTAATTGGTCTCATGCCCTGAATCAGTCTCCACGACCCTCTCTCTCTCTTTCCTTTTCTCTTTCTTATAGTTCCCTTCTCATTTCTTCCTGTGGTTTCTTGTCCTTTTGTTTGTTTGCTTTATATTTTGTTTCCCTTTCTTCCACTTCCTCCATTATCTCACCCCATTCTCTTTCTACCTCCTGTAACTTCCTTCTCTGTAGTGCCTCTGCTTCCCATGTTTCCTGTCTCCTGTTAGCTTCCCCTTCTTGGTCTTTAGGATCGTCAATATTCCTTTCCTCCAATTTAAGTAATATCTGTTCTCCCACCCACTCATTCGGAGTCATTGCTGTTCCTTTCTTGTCGCCCTGCATGTTTTTCTGTTTTTGTATCTCTTCTTCAATCCCTGTTAACTTCGCCTGTAGTGTACACTCATTGCGCATTGACACTACCTTTCAATTATTTAACTTGGCTCTATAAATAGCATCTTCATTACTGTAAGCGGGTGGCACATATTAGTAGAATCCCTGTCCTTTGTCTGGAGGATAGATGATGTGTGGAGGAGGAGCTGAGGGCACTGTGCCCACCCCTCCATGCTGATTAAGCATTTACTCCTTTGGGGGTGGATCTTCCACCTCGTCCCCGAACATTTTCCATAATTCTAAAATAGCCAATCTATTCTGCAGTTTTCCTCCCTTTATACGCAGCATGCAAATATGTGGTCATGAGTTTCAGCACTGATTTCGAAAGAGTGCCCTGTTAGGGCCAGGGTAAAAACATTTTGCCCACTTTGCCCCGAGCCCACTGCACATGATTACTCCAGATTTTGTCCTTGTATCTTGGCAGGGATTTATACGAGTGCATAAGGGGAGTGTCACCCCCTATGATGGCATATCACGCTCTATACTGCCGATATTTACGAAACCTCAAAAAAAACCTTGCAAATCTATTATCCCTCTACACAGCCTTCACAATCTCTTATTGACAATATTTTCTTCACTTTCAAACACTTTCTACACCTCTTCTCAAGCCTCTAGGCTTCAACAACAACAGTTTGGGCACGCACCTCAAACACAGCCCATGCTCAGCACTCCGCCCCTTGTGTCCAAACCAAAACTTCACATGCTGATATAAACTAATAGTCACATGGCCTCATTTTCACAACATGAACCACTTCTCACACTCACGCTGGCGCTAGCAATCTATACTCATATGGCTGCTGTGAGGACCCTGAAGGTGTCTCCCTAGCTAGTCCCAGGGGATCTGTCATCCAGGAAGCCAGGACACAGCCATCGCTATTGGATCCAGTTCCTGGGGGTGGACCAGTGAGGGAGGATCGGCTGGATGGGGGGTTCTCGGGGAGTGGGAGTGGGACACAAACGGGTGAGACACGGTATCCCCCTTCTTTCAACACCTTTTCCCCCATCCTTTTCCAAAGTCCATTTGGAAAGGAACTTGTTGTTTGTTTGTTTGTTTGTTGTGGAATACATCAGACTTTTTTTTAAAAAGAGATTTTACCATCGAAGAACCTGATAGCTGGCACGGAACTGTCAGCTCGTGCTGCGAAAGCTTCAGCGTGTGCTGTGCTCCAAGGACTCACCTTGTCCTGTGCAGAAAACGTGGGAAGGGAGACCCTTGTCAATCACATCCTGACTTATTATTTGGAACACTTCTTTCTGTATTGAAACCCTATCCCACACTCTTTCTGTAATTAGTTGTAAGGAATTGGCCATAGGTTTTTCCTTAGACTATGCCCTTTTATTTTGACAAAATGCCACAAGGACTGCCTTATTTTTCATTTGATGGTAGAAGCTTGCTTCCATCTTAGACTTAGGTTTAGATTAGGCGTTTTTCCATCCTGCATTTACAGTTTAATCAACACCCTTGAACCGTGGTCACTTGTGTCTGTCCTTACGGTTGCCCCCAGGAGTTCCTTACATATGGTGTCAGAAGTGGGATGTGACTCAATTGAAACTAATTGGGAAACCCTACAATTTCAAAAACATAGCCAGAGAGCCTGTAGACCTTCCATCGCACCAAGGAATCAACAGGGTTTGATATCTTTAGCAGCCGGGAAGCTACTATTCCTCCGGGGAAAAGATGAATGATTCCTACAGACTTGGTTTTGATACCCCCTCTGGGGTGTGACATTCGATTGGCCCCAAAATCTGTCTGGGATAGACATTTTAGCAGGCGTTACTGATCCTGACTTTAGAGGAGATGTGAGGTTCTCTTACAAAACCATAGCGAGATCCCTTTTGAGGTACGTCAGGGAGATCAAACTGCCCAGAGAATTTTGGAAAGAGCTCTATTTCCTCAGTTTAAAGAAAGTGAACCAGATAAAACAGAAAAAGGTAACCTTAGCCTTTGGGGAAGCTGATAAATCTGCTAACATCAAAGAAAGGAAGTGTGAGGAACCCACCATCTACCCCAACCTAGCCTTCGCCCAGCGATACGATTCAGTTCTCGCTGAAGCATTTTAATGAGCAATTCCAGAAGAAGAAGGCTTTGAGAAGGGGAGCCCCTTTTTCATTCTAAAACAAGGATTGCTTTACAGAAAAGAAACCGCCCCAGAAGGTATGGTAAAAGCACAATTGGTGATACCCAAAAGCCACCAAAAGGTTGTATTGGAAATTGCGCATTCACATCTTACCGGGGCAGGGTGGCATTTAGGACAATGTAAAACCCAGGCACATATTTGTGGGAAGTTTTACTGGCCGTGTATCCACGCTGATGTAAAAACTTTCATCCATACATGCAAAATATGTCAAAAGACCAGCACGCACATCCCATCACCTGTCCCTCTGAACCTGTTGCCGATTATAGAAATCCCCTTTTCAAGAATCAGTATGGACATAATTGGACTACTTGAAACCTCCAGATTAGGCAATAAATATGTCCTTGTGATCGTAGATTACGTAACCCGATATCTGAGGCATTCCTAATGCGAAATAATACCACCAAGCAGATCCTTAAACATCTACCGTATTTCTCCCGCATCGGTTTTCCCAATGAAATGCTAACGCACCAAGGCTCGAATTTTATGAGTAAGCTGTAGGAGATTCCAAAAAATTACCCCCCCACCCTTTCTGACACGAACACGTTTACACAACACAAAACACAACGGACTAACACCAGATCCGTTTACCTGACATATCCCAATACAAGGGTCAGGCAAAGTGAGGCAATTGACTAGAATCACTCATACCTGATGGCTCTTTCCCTTCCTCACAGGGATAAAAGGTGGGGCACAAGAGCGCAGGTTGAGCAAGGCAGACTGCACTATGTGGGCGCTAACTCAGTACGGAAGTTGAAGAGGAGGCGAAAGATGGCAAATACGGAGAGGGTGACAAGGTGAGAAGTGACCTTGCCCTTTTCCGATCAACGCCCGTGAATCCTCCACAGATGGAAACATAAGACTGTGAACAAAGGCCAGCGTGTGTTGCAGCAGATTTCAATAGTACACAAGACCCTCCTCCGCTGATTATCAAGCCAGGGACAGACGCTTGTCTCAATGGTACCAACCTTGGCTCCAAAGAGAAGGAAAACCAAGTGGTTCCTCACAGCTTGTGAGCCGAGGAGAGAGTGATAAGAAACCAAACTGAGTTGAATGAGAAGTAGCAAGAGCTAATTTGAACTTTGAAAGGAACTATTGAGAAAAGAGGGGGGAAGCAAGCAACAGGGGTGTCCGGCCCAACGTGGGTGTTCACGCAGGAAACTCTGGGCGAGTACCCAACGGTAGAGACTACCATAACCAGACGGCCTTGGTAAGAGGCGAAGAGGGGTCAAAGTGGTCATACATGGGTCTTGTAAAATCTTCTGTACCATCGAAAGTCTTTGACCGACAGATGATTGTGAAACTAAGGGAAATTAATCCTGCATGGTGAAATCAGTATATGAACAGTGTGTTTCGTAAGCATTGGCAAGCGTGGACCCGGTGGAGGGATGCTAACAAGAAGGGGTGAAGTCTAAAGTCCCACAGTGAACTGTTTGGTAAAAGTTGGCAAGTGTGAACCTGGGGAGGGAAGCCGATACAAAGGGGCGAAGCCTGAAGAACCTTTTAAAAAGACATTAAGACTTGTGAAAGTAAGAAGTTTTGGAAGGCCAGGCGAAGTGAATTGTCCCCCTTGTCAAGTGGGTCCGAGCCCGGTCGAGGCAGATCCAAGGGTGAAAAGCCCTCAACTGAAGTCCATTTGGAAAGGAACCTTCTGTTCGTTTGTTGTGGAATACATCAGGCCCTCGAGGGCAAGAGACTTTACAATTGAAGAACCTGATTGCTGGAATGGTACCGTTGGCTCGTGCTGAGAATGCTCAAGCATGTGCTTTGCTCCAAGGTCCCACCTTGTCCTGTGCTGAAAATGTGGGAAAGGGAAACCCCTGGCAATCACATCCTGACTTATTATTTGGAACACTTCTTTCTTTATTGAAACCCTATCCCACACTCTTTCTGTAATTAGTTGTAAGGAATTGGCAATAGGTTTTTCTTTAGTATAGGCCCTTTTATTTTGACACAACGCCACAAAGACTGCCTTATTCTTCATTTGATGGTCGAAGCTTGCTCCCATCTTCGATTTAAGCTTAGATTAGGCATTCTTCCACCCTGCATTTACAGTTTAATAAACACCCTTGAACTGTGATCACTTGTGTCTGTCTTTACTGTTGCCACCATGAGTTCCTTACAGTGCACCCTAAATATTACACAACACCATTTAGATGAGGAGCTGAGTACCCCCACCTCAACCACTTCACCCATATTGCCTATATGTTGGGAGCCAGAGTGTGAGACACGTGCGGTACCAGTGAAAATACTGATAGAGAGGAGAATCCTGGAAGCAAGGTTCCCATTGAGAAAGCCATACCTGCATGCACGACAGTATGATGGCCATTTGAATGAAATCCCAGAAGAAGCAGGACCAATGAATGGAAGGGAAGAATGATGACATCACATGCAGCAAGCTGATAAACATGGAAGAGATGCAGAGACAAGAGAATGCAGATATTCTATAAGGCGTCAAGAAAGTATCAAAGATAAGTGGCATCTTGGGATCAAGATGAAGAAACTTATGCTACAGAAATGATGAAGATATCAAGTTATTGTACACGTGTACAGATGCAAAGAAACGCAAGCAGACAAAGTATTCTAGAGGCTAGCTTTATAGTGAATAGATTGCACCATGCTCCAACATATACATAAAATGAAGTGAGTAAAGAATGGATGTTTCCACTATGTATTATAGCAGAGCTGGACTAAAAAAGGAAGGCCTCTTTTCCAGTGTGTCGCAGTTTAAAGCAAGTAAATGAATTACCAGGAGTGAAATTCAGAAAGACAAGGCTGGACGAGCCCCAAGAAGCCAAGGTGGTATCAGGCTGGGGTGATCAGACATTGGATACAAATCGTGTGAAAGAATGAAGCTCCTGTTCAGAGGACATGGACAAAAACACGGAAGACGTCAGAGGTCTATTAGAAAACAGTATTTTAAATGCACTAGAGCTCGATTTTGTGGTCTTCAGTCACGTGAAAGGATGAAGTTGGACGAACACGACGACCACACCTACGCATGATGGCAGAGCGTGGCTTCACTCCCCTGAATTCTCCAGAGCAAAAGAACACTCCCAAAGACAAGTTAAAAGCCTTAATTGACAGCAGACCACTAAGGTGATAATAGATGAATATGCTAATTGGTGTGAAGCTATGGTTAAGACGAGCTCACCTGCACCTGGAAGACAAGCATGCGTGCTGCTAACATAGGTGGAAAAGTACTGACGGAGGTTAGAGTGCCAACCAGTGGTAGGAGGCCGCATGATTAAGGGTCCTATAGTTGTGTAAGAAATGGAATGTTTTGTATTTAGTGACCTTCATAGAGACCTGTTTAAGAGGAGAGCTTAGCTGCCTCAGCTGATGTTAAGAAACCTATCACTTTTCTTCACTCTCTCAGACTAGTATGGATAGTAGATGTTCCTTAAGAACCTATCACAATATCCACTAGGTTTTTGTAGTTTGCCACATAGGATGACGACAGTAAATATGTAGGTTGATGTCATCAATGACAATTTTTTTACTGAGACGTCCGCTGATGTCCGTTGTACACCCTGTTTTAGATAATTGATATTAAAACAGTTATCTTTTTGCCAACTACCTGAGTCGTTTTCGATTGTTGATGTTTAAGTAACTTCTGCATCCCCATCCATCTCAAGAGTATGTCATCCGCAATCGCTACCGCGGGTGGCGGCTCCTTCCACGTTGGAGGCTGCAACCTGGCAGGTAGGGCATTGCAGTCCCTTCTTTGTGTTTGGGTTCGGGCCATTGGCCAATCGTAGCACTGGCGGAAGTTATCTGTCCCTCATTCCCGGCAGTCGCTGCGTTTCAACCCCTCGCTGGCGCTCTCTCCAGCAGCTCTGGTTCTTGCGCTCTGTTTTCTTTTGGCTCTCCCAGCTGTGTCCTCTGCTCGCCTCGGCGTGCAGCGGTTTCTCTGCCGGCTCGTTCCACTTTCTTTGGAACGAGCTTCCACTCTCCTCCCTGTCTGCCGGTTCGTCTGGCGGTTGCTCTCCCTGCTCCAGTTTCTCCCTCGCCGATCTCCCGGCACTTTCTCGCTTCCTCCACCTTGTCTCGGTCGTTACTTCGGCGGCGGGCGTTTTTCTCCTCTTTGCCGCACTTTTTCACTAGCGGTTCTCCAGTTTTTCCCTTTCTTCTTTCTGTCTTGTCTCTCCTTTGGAAGCGCTCTCTTTCTACCGCGCCTGTGTTTCCTAGGGCCGGTTGCTCCATGGCTTCCTTCTCGCCTCGGCTGGCGGATCCCTTCCTCCTAGGGATCCTCCTCTCTCCTGCACCTTACTCCCATTTCATCGGAGTTTTGTCGTTTTGGACTTACTTCCTGTGGTCAACCCTGTGTATCTCGTATCTTCTTCCAGTCCACCAGCCACATTGGATCTTCGCCTACTTCTTTGCCAGAATTCTCCTACGGGTTTTTCCCACGTGTGTTTTTTTTTCCCTTTTTTCCAGCCTGTTCCCGGAAGAGGGGCCCAGGGACGGCTGTCCAGTTAGCAGTCACTGTGGCTTCTCACCGAGACAGGCAAGTGCTACCTAAAAAAGAAAGGGACTACCTAAGCCGGCAGAATCTACGAGACTCAGATCACTCTGAAGACTCAGGTGAGGAGAGTGTGGAGGGACGGGAAGACAAAGGGGTTCGACAGCTTAAGCATTCAATGAGTATTGCTATCTCGTCTTAAAGGGCTGGGGTCTCCCAGTTGGCGTGGTAGCAGAGGATGGTTAAAAATACATCAAGATAGTAGGCTTTGGGGTCCCGGAAATATCACACAACCTCTGCCATTCAGCTGAAAGGACATGAAACTCCCTGTAGATAGCAGTAACATTTTTAATTAACAGACGTGCAAGCTAGGCGAGTACCTTGTTTTCAGACAGAATCCCCTCCCGGCGTCTACAGGAAGCTGAATGTACGGAAAGTTGAAGCGGCTGGTAAAGAGGCGGACGATGTTGAAAAAGCGAATGGTGAGTAAAAAACTGAGTGAGGTGGCAAAATTGTGAATGGGCAGTGAGTGTAGAAAGTGGTAAGGGAAAAACGAGTAACGGAGGGAGGTTGGGTTAAAGTAACTTGAGAACAATGAGCGTTGAATATGAAGTAATTGACTCAGAAGAGGCCAAGCAATTAAGAGGTATCGTGAGGGAAGGTGCCACGATAAAGAGTACAACCAGTTTCCTGCGTTGTAAATACATAACAGAAGGAATTGTTTCTAGAGCCCTATTTATGGGTGACGTAGGATACAAACCTGGTTAAAGACAAGTTTAAAGAGAATGATTCACATCCCAATCGGATAAGTCTTAAAGAGAAGACTGAGATATATGTGGCCGGTCGAGTATGTCAGTTTGTTCGTTTTATGTGACTGAACATGGTGAAAAAACAATAGAGGAATTGATAGATGTGAAAAGAAAACGTGAGATTTGAGAATTATTTATTTAGTGGAAATTAAATTGATGGTGTTTAGTGAAAAAAATAGATTAAAGTAAAAAAAAACATGATATAGAGGGTTTGGGGCCTGCAACGATTTGGTGCACGTTCTTATTGTTTTCTTTTTCTGAAACGTAAGGGTGAGTATTGACAACCAAGTGTGACAAGTCAAAAATGGAGAATATTACTCCAGTTATACACCTCTGCAAATGGCTACCAAAGCACACACCCAAAGCTAAGCAGTACAGTGCAGAATGGGTTAAGGGCACAGCAGATAAGATGTTCATGCCATGGCCACAAGGCCACAAGGGGGATCACTATCGAAGGCAGTTTTGCAGTATATGATGACATATTTGCATGCAGCATATACGGGAAAAAAATTAGATAAAAGATTAACGCGCTTAGAGCTCTGGAACATGTACCAGGAGGAAAGAGAAGAGCCACCTCCTGAAGACACGATATTGAATATATACAAAGAGGGGGGTGAGGAGCCTTCTGCTCCCCCCGCCGCGCCTGACGTAGACAGCGATAGTAAAAAAGATGATGAGTTATACACATTAAGAGAGCTTAAGGCAGCGACAGGAGTCGCCTGCAGAAAGCAGCGACAAGGGCCCAGAGAACATTTCTGAGAAAGATGTAATCTCTAAGGTCCCGAGGGACAAGGAGAGACGCGATAAGGAGAGAAGTGATCGACCAAGTACATCCTTAGATATGGGACGGGAAATAAAGAGATGGAAAGGAGAGAAAGATAAGACTGATGAGTTAGCACTTATACAGAACAAATGGATGGGTGGTCAGATTTTGCTCAAACTCGATGGTAAGAGCATCGAGGATGTAAGGCAAAGGGAAGATCGAAACTAACAGAACAAAAAGGGCAGAGAGAGAGAGGAAATATTGAAAGAAGATGGAGTGGAAAGGAAGGATAGACAAAGGCAGGAACAGCTGTATCAAGATGAGCAAATGAGAAAGCAGGAAAGAGCAGAGGAGCAGAGAAAGTATGATAATAGACAGAGGGCAACCAAAGAACGAGAAAGACAAGAAAAGCAAGAAAGAAAGAGAGAGGAAGAGGAGGAACATAAATTAAGGGATAAAAGAATACAAAGACAAAAAGATGAAGAGATACGAAAAGAAAAGAGGAAGCAAGAGTAAGGGAAGAAGCAAGGAAGCAAAGAGAGTTTGATGATGAACTAGAATGAAAGAGAAGGCAGAGAGCATGCAATTTTGGATGCGTGGAAGAGGAATTAATAGATCCTAATCCAGTAGTAGCATGGGAAGACATAGAAGAGTTCTTCCCAGCACAAGAGCCAATAGCAGGTCCGTCTAGAGCAAATCTAGAGAATGAGTTTGACTCTAGAAGCATTGTGGACGCTATCGATAAAGTCTATCATGATATGAGGACTAAGAAAGTGCTACAGGGGAAGGGTAAAAATGATCGACTAGAGAGTACGCAGTTGTATGACAAAGAAGGAGCCTCATGTAGTTTTGAGCCAAATGAGCTGTCTTTAGATAGACTGACTCTGAATAGAGTTGAAGAGGAGAGAAGTCACACGAGTTGGGGACAGGATATGTCAGATGAGGATATGGAAACCTTCCATGGGAGGAGGAAGGTAAGGCATGTGGACCTGAAGGGTGTTTTTCAATGGATAAGGAAGTAAGATGGTCGGATCTAGACCTACCCAAATCTCGGGCGTCAAAATCATTGACGCGGCTAGATCCACCTAGAGGGCAATCCCATGGTGAGAGGGGGGACTCGCCACCTTATGTGAGCAGGTTAAGGTCATTGCCAGGTAGAAGGTGGTGCGGAACCATTGTCCCTGCTATAGATAGACATACAATAGGAGACGAATGTGACTTTGGAGTCTCGCAGTTTCCTTTGTTAGAAAAGGGAGGGGCTAGACCACATTATATACCTTGGCCACAGATGGATAAGGATAATTTAAGGTATAAACTCGCAAGTTTAACTTCTGGTGCTGGGAAATGGATGAGTTAGAGCAAATTACAGCAGGAAACACGTTAGCTATAGGGGACATTAAAGGCCTCCTGATCGCCATCCTTGGGGAAAGGGAGGATGACGTTTGGTCAAGAGCAGGGTATTCTATTGTTACCACAGTGAACACTGCTGATGATGGCGCACCATTCAATAATTGTAGGGCGGCGGTCTGGAAAGTGCTTAGAGTACTATATCCGTACACATACGACATGGGAGCTATAATGGCAAAGAAGATGCAGGAAGGGGATGATCCTCTTGTTTAGATTCAGAATTTTCAAGAACAGTTGGCTTTGGAGACACGTGAGGCATGGAGGAAATCAATAGCTGTATTTTACCATATATTGTGCCAAGGGCTGCCAGAAGCAATACAAAAGCACCTCAAGAAATTAGTGGGCATGGAAGCAAAGCCATGGTCAGTGATTCAACTGACCATCGCGCATTATTGCAGGCTGTTGCAAGAGAAGAATCGAAAGAAAGACGATGGGCCTCATTATGAGTTTGCCGGTAAAAGTCCAACAATACCGGCATGCCGTTGCTACTGTGTCTGTGTAGCACTGCTGCCTGAATCTACGGTAGATTCTGAGTCAGGGTGCACACGCATTCCGGCATGCTGTAATGGTAGCACCGGCATGCCAGTAATGGCCCCAAAACCCTCGATACCAGCATCCATGATGCTGCAGGCACCGGCACCAATGATGCTGGTATTACCGGTATGCCGATGCTGGTAAAACCGGCACCAGAGGCAACGTCATTGTGCGGGAACGGGAGCTGCACCAGCGGCCATATTTAAAAATGCAATCCATTGCAATTCTCAGACCATAGCAATTGAACAGGAGAACAGAGTGGGCAGAAAGAAACCTGAGCAACATGAAATTCATTTTTCTCAATCCCATTGCATAAAAACTCGCAAGATCTGACGTCATTTACATTCAGTTAAACTCGTTTGAAAAGTACTCGCCTTCCCCAGGGGTACTGCGAGTCTCTGTCGATTTTCAATAGTGTCATGCAGATGGATTTAAGCAATATTGATTTTGAAAGTGTTGTGTTGCAATAGGTGGATGACATATTGGTCTGTAGCACCTCAGAGGAAGAGTGCAGACGCGATTCAGTTCATCTGATGATTATTCTTGCAGACAAAGGATATAAAGTAGACAAGGAGAAATTGCAGTATTGTCAAAAGGTATTACTGTACATAGGCCAGTTAATTTCACATGAGAGAAAGAAATTTACTCCTGAGAGGGCTGAGGCTATTTTGAAAACAGTAAATCCACTCACAATAAAGCACATGCAGAGATGTTTGGGATTGTGTAACTATGTAAGAGCATGGGTCTTTGATTACAGTTCATACATAAGATCCTTGTTGCAAGCTCTGAAGAAAGCACAGGCAACTCGGGAAAAAAGTATCTGGACTGAGGAGATGGAAGAAGGGTTCGATGAGATGAAAAAGGCAATTTGCACAGCTCCAGTTTTAGGGATTCCCAATTATGCTGAGGAATTCGTTTTGTTCTTGCACACAAATGACACTGTTATGACAGCTGTACTCACCCAGAGAACCACGCGGGGGTGCAAGCCCTTTGCATATTACAGTGGGATTCTAGACCCAGTAATGAGGGGTCACTTTCCATGCAAACAGTCTTTGGCAGCCACCGTGTTTGCCATTGAGAAGGCTGCTAGCATAGTAATGGGGTGTTCCATGATGTTATTTGTTAAACATGCATTGTTTGCTATTTTGGAAAAACCTAAGGGCACGTTGACTTCTCAAAGAGCTTCTGCCTGCGAGGGTCATATCGAATCCGGTCATTAATATAGTCTGATTCAAAATAGTGAATCCTGCCATGTTTTTAGCAGAACCACTGGCAGAGGATAAGCATGCACGTGATTGCTCCAACTATGAGGAATTCTATGATGAACTCCTGAGGGTGAAGGAAAAAGCGTTGGCAGCTGAGGAGAATCTCTTCATTGATGGTTCTTCTAGAATCGATCAAAATGATGGACAAAGATATACAGGTGCCGCTGTGGTGAAGTACATGGCCAATGGAGAGTTTAAAGTATTGATAAGTGCACGACTACCGTCTCACTTTTTGGCACAGGCTGCGGTATTAGTGGCTCTGATTATCGCGCTCGAGAGACACGCAGATCAGGAAGTAACAGTGTACAGCGACTCCGCCTATGTAACGGCAACAGTGCATGCAGGATCAGCACATTGGAAAAGGAGGGACTAGTTTATAGTGAAAGGTTTGAATACCAAATGATCGAATGCAATACTTTCGAACCAAAAGGATCTAAAAAAAAGTTGCATTTTTTGGGGGGGGTCACAACCTCAAACAGCCGTTTTTTGGGGGAAATACCACAAATATTTCCTATACGAAACCAAAAAATAAAAAATACATTAAAAAAAAGGCATTTGATATTTTTTTTCCAATCCTTTTGTCTCGAACATATTGCATTTAGAAACTTTGTATTCGTAACTTTGTCTGGACACCGGAGGGACCACCTCCGAGCTGACGGCACTCCAGTGCAGCACACAGCCTTATTGGACAGAATTATTAAAGCACTACAACTCCCAGTAGCCATCACAGTAGTTACACTTGTGGATGAGGAGAGGGTGTTCCATAAACCCCTCTGAAGCATTGTGGTGACAAGACAGCACTGGTAAACCAGTGATGCCTGTAGACTTGTTAAGGGTGGGGTTGGAACAGCTACACTACCCGGCGCACGTTACTAGAGAGAGCCTCGCCGCAACTATTGCGGAGGATTGGTTTGTTCCAAATATAGTAGAACACGTTGCATTTTACGTAGTAAATTGTATCGTATGTCAAAAGTTTACTGCTGGGCCCACACTGCGCACAATTAGAGAAGTTATTCCAAGACCTAATGGTCCCTTTCAGCATTTGCATATCAACTAGGTCTACAGGCAAATTTGTGGTATTCACTGGGAACTTTTGTTCATCATCGTATAAATCAGCCAGCTGAAGTTGATCGAGGGACTTGTGGAGCCGACTCGACAGCTTCCAGTGTATTACATAATGTTGCCCGAATAAAGTTTATTTTTTCCTTCCTTAAAAAAGAGTAAAAATGGGCAGCATCAATAGTAATATCATTAAGGCAGATCATGAGAGACGTCCACGGTGTGCAAGAAGCTATTGTTGTAAATGGTCTTACTTATGTGTAATTTAAACTTGCATTTTGTTCAAAGTGATACTACTCTCACTTACAGTACGCACTGCTCACTATTTAGATCCAAATAGAGTAAAGATTCCTAGCTATCCTCCTATGCAGAAGGAGGGTACAGATGTGGCCACTACTAAGCAACCAAGACCCTATGTAATCATCCCTATTCCAATAGACAGTGTAAAATTGCTTGGGTCTATGACAAATGTCACCAGACTTCTTTCTTTAGAAAAAGGTGTTGGGGAGCACCAGAAACAGGCTCAAAAAGAGAGACAAAGGAAGAGATTGTCTAGGAGTGAACCTACACAGGTATCACATGTAAAAACACCCAGTCCACTGCAAATGTTCCTATAATTGGTCCAGTAAAGAAGGGTTATGCTGGCATGTTTCATGAGATAATTATAGAGGCTCATAAGAAAAGAACAAGACCTAAGAGAAATGCTAGGGAGGATGATCATGAGCTAAATGATTACCTGGATAGTACAGCACACATGGGGAATAACATATGGTATAAGCATATGAAAGTAGTGGGAAGAAGAACCTCAAAGGGGGAATGCTTTGTGTGTGCACTCCTGCCTTATAGCATGGGGAAGTCTAAAATCTTCATAGCTATTGAAATAGATGTCCTGACTGCACATTGCATATCACACCTGGCATTCTGTCATACAAGAGGCCAGTTCATGGGTCGAACAGCCTATCTTAAATGGGCAACTGAATGGACAGATCCAGATGAAGACGGATATGTCCAAGATACAAAGACAAGGCTAAGAGATCCTACTAAGATTCACGTGATCACATACGAAAAGCGTGGATTAAAAGGAGCTGAAATCAGAAGGGAAGTAAACAGAAGACTTGAGAGCCCAGGACAATCTGCAGAAGACATTTGTAAATGGAAAAACAGAGGCCAGATGCAGATTTGGCGAACAGTGTTATCACCAGATGGTTGGGAAGAAGGTGTAGTGATCTGCAGAGACTGGATAATAATAGGTCACTACCAGGCAACTATTGAGAATGCACAGATGCTGTGTAAGCCTTTATGGTTGAAACTTTGCTAAACTACTGACCTGGGTCAAAGACAGAGGAGGACCCTTGCAGATAGCACCTTTAGAGAGTGCAAAGCTGTGCTTCAGAAACAAGCGCCCCAGAAAAGTTGGAGAGAATCAGAACTATGGTTGAATCTTTGAGCCACAAGGAATGAACATTGGGACGGCAGTGATCATGGATCACTATTTGGCTTGTGGATCTAGAGCGTATATGAAGTTACCCAAGGACTGGGACAGAGTATGCTCACTAGTGAATGTTCATGTTCCAGGGTTGGTGATTCCATTTAAGTGATTTGAACCTTGACAGTTGAGCTGATTGATCGAATGAAGAGGGAGAACTATTTCTATGCCAAGTCAATAGACGCTTTCTACTCCACCCCGTATGAGCACAGATTGTTCAGCCAGACTTCCTTGGTAGTCACATTGATCTTAATGCCGAGAATCCAGGTTGGAGCATATACCAAATGGTTGCAGATTACCAGATGTGAATTTCTGCAGACAATCAACGCTACCGTAAAGGGATTCAATGCTATCAGAGAAGAGATGTGAGCCATACGACTGATGACGCTTCAGAATAGATACGTCCCGGTCATGAATACAGCTATGGATGGAGGTATTTGTGCAAAAATCAGAGAATCATGTTGCACGTTCATACCTTCTCATGATGTCGAGAATGGCACCTTAACGGAGGCCATAGAAATGCTGATGAAACTATACTTCCAGATGATAGACGAAGTAGAAGACATTTCTGATGACAGCTGGTTTGGATCAGTCTTTTCTTGGATTCCACAATGGACGGCAGACATGTTCAAGTTCCTTGGAACCCTGATCATGTTGGTATTGCTTGGATTTTGTGTGATCAAGATAATAATCACACAATGCAAGATGACAGCAAAGAAAGCCATAGGGGTGATAATCATGATTGATGTTGAATCAGGATGGAAGGCCAGAAACTTGACAGATAAAGAAATTAGAGACTTTGTGAAGGCCAGCATCCATGCACCTGAGGGAACGAAGTTCCTGTATACAAAGAACCATCAAAAGTATGTGGGAAAGTGGATTTATTGCATCCCACGTGGACAGTGCATGCCTATGACTTGGAACAAGGATGAGCATGTGAAATCAGCTGGATGCCTGAAGGGAGCCATAAAGGTATGGGTTCCACAGAAGCATTTCTTCAGACAAGGATGTTTGGATGTGAAGGATGATGGAAGAGTGGTCAATAACTTGCCCAGAGGGGGGGGTGTAGAGAAGGAGCCGAGTACCCCCACCTCAACTACTTCGCCCATATTGCCTATATGTTGGGAACCAGAGTGTGAGACACGTGTAGTAACAGTAAAAATACCAATACCAAGGAAAATCCTAGAAGCAAGGTTCCCATTGAGAAAACCATACCTGCATACATGACAGTATGATGGCCATTTGAATGAAATCCCAGAAGAAGTAACACCAATGAAAGGAAGGGGAGAATGATGACGTCACATGCAGCAAGCTGATATAGATGGAAGAGATGCATAGACAAGATAATTCAGATATTCTATAAGGCACCAGGAAAGTATCAAAGATAAGTGACATCTTGGGATCAAGATGAAGAAGCGTATGCTAAAGAAACGATGAAGATATCAAGTTATTTTACACGTGTACAGTTGCAAAGAAACGCAAGCAGACAAAGTATTCTTGAGGGTAGCTTTATAGTGAATAGATTGCGGCATGCGCCAACATGTACATATATTGAAGCGAGTAAAGAATGGATGTTTCCACTACGTATTATAGCAGAGCTGGACTAAAAAAGGATGGCCTCTTTTACAGTGTGTCGCAGTTTAAAACAAGTGACCGAATTAACAGTAGTGAAACTCAGAAAGGCAAGGCTGGACGAGCCCCAAGAAGCCAAGGCCTTATCAGGCTGGGGTGAGCAGACATTGGATACAAATTGTGTGAAAGAATGAAACTCCTGTTCAGAAGACATGGACAAAAAAGGAAGATGTCAGAGGTCTATAGAAAATAGTATTTAAATGCACTAGAGCTCGATTTTGTGGTCTTCAGTCACATGGAAGGATGAAGTTGGACGAACATGACGACCACACCTATGCATGAGGGCAGAGCGTGCCTTCACTCCCCTGAATTCTCCAGAGCAAAACAACACTCCCAAGGACAAGTTCAAAGCCTTAATTGACAGCAGACCACTGAGGTGATGATAGATGAAAATGCTAATTGGTGCGAAGCTATGATTAAGACTAGCTCACTATTACCTGGAAGACCAGCCTGCGTGCTGCTAACGTAGGTGAAAAAGAACTGACAGTGGTTAGCATGCCAACCAATGGTAGGGGGCGCGTGATTAAGGGTCCTATAATTGTGTAACCAATGGTACGTCATGTATTTAGTGACGTTCATACTGACCTATTTAAGGGGAGGGCTTAGTTGCCCCACCTGATGTTAAGAAACCTATCACTTTTCTTTACTCCTCAGACTAGTATGGATCGTATACTTAGATGTTCCTTAATAACCTATCACAATAGCCACTAGGTTTTTGTAGTTTGCCACGTAGGATGACGATAGTAAATGTCTAGGTTGACATTATCAATGACAATTTTTTGCTATAAAAGAATGCTTTTTTTAAAGATGCATTGAGAGACCATACGCTGAGACGTCCGTTGATGTCCGTTGTATTCTGTTTTAGATAATTGATATTAAAACAGTTATCGTTTTGCTAACTACCTGAGTCGTTTTGATTATTGATGTTTGAGTAACTTCTGCATCCCCATTCATCTCAAGGGTATTGCTACCTCGTCTTTAAAGGGATAGTCCAGTAAACATTTATATTTAAAAAATAGATAGGCAACATTAAAAAAAAAATACTAGCACTTTTTTTTAAAACTTACTATGTAAAATGTTGAGCTATTCAAGCTCAAAATTTGCAAAAGCAAGCACATGGGCGCATCCATTTTGTGAAATGGATGCCCGCCTGTGCTGGCTTTTGCTTTTGCGGCACTAATGAAGGAAAAGCCAGCCAGCTGTAGTAAACAAAAGCTACCGCTGGGTGGCTTTTCCTTCATTGGTGCCGGGACTCGGAGGACGCGGACCGGAGACCAGAGCAGAAAAGCTGCAGCTGAATCTCGGTAAGTGCTATTTATTTTTTTCAAAAAACAAGCACTAGCTGCGTTTCCAAATGGGAAGGCAGATTTAGGCAGAAACACTGCAGCATTTAGCATTTCCCATTTGGGGCTCTCGGGCCCCCCGTGGGGAGCCCGAGAGCCCCAAATGGGAAATCAGCTGTAGGCAGAAACACCGCGGCATGTAAACACAACCGCGTTGTCTTTCTGCCTACCTTGGCTTTCACTTTGGGTCTCCGGTGCTCCCCTGGGGGAGCACCGGAGACCCAAAGTGATAGCCACAGCAGGCAGAAACACAACACGGTTGTGTTTGAAAACGCTGCGGTTTTTCTTTCCGAGTTTCTCAGGCTCCTCCGAGCCGGAGGAGCCTGAGAAACCCGGAAAGAAAAACCGCAGCGTTTTCAAACACAACGTTGTATTTATGTTTGCGGTCACTTCAAAGGCGACCGCAAACATAAATACGTTTTTAAAGCTGCAGTTTTATTTCTAAGTTTTCCGGGCTCCTCCAGCCCGGAAAACTTAGAAAAAAAAACGCAGCTAGTGCTTATTTTAAAAAAATAAAGAAATAGCACTTACCGAGATTCAGCTGCAGCTTTCCTGCTCTGGTCTCCGGTCCCCGTCCTCCGCGTACAGCACCAATGAAGGAAAAGCCACCCAGCGGTAGCTTTTGTTTACTACAGCTGGCTGGCTTTTCCTTCATTAGTGCCTCAAAAGCAAAAGCCAGCACAGGCGGGCATCCATTTCACAAAATGGATGCACCCATGTGCTTGCTTTTGCGAATTTTGAGCTTGAATAGCTCAACATTTTACATAGGAAGTTTTAAAAAAAAAAAGTGCTAGTATTTTTTTTTTAATGTTGCCTATCTATTTTTTAAATACATTTCTTTACTGGACTATCCCTTCAAGGGCTGGGGTCTCCCAATTCAACCATGTCGCAGGCTAGCTCTCTTATTTCTTAATAACTTAATACCCTGTCTCAGGGATTAGAGTGCCTCCTTCTACAACACTGGCTATAGGTTTCCTCTCATAAATAGAACTCTTTAGGATTCTTCTCCAATATTATACAACCAAAGACCTCCCACCCTTGTTTGACATTTCAATGCTCTTACACTTACATCCGTGGATCGGCCAAGGCCTTCGGTATCAATCCTCCCTCAATCAGCCACTCTGCCTTTGCCCTGCAGCTCGCACTGCAGGGATCATGCAGGATTTTCTCTAAGGGGGCTCCGGACAACTGTCTTAGTTCACACGTGATTTTCTGGTCCCCACGGGTCACTCTGCACTGCTCGGGCTCGCAGCGGGATATCTCAGGAATTCCGAGAGCTCTAGCCAACCACTCGGCTCTGCCACCTGATGAAATGGTGGGGTGGGGAGTGCCAGCCTTGAGCAGACTCGATAGGCTGGGAAATCCCACACGCACAAACAGAAGAGTTAAGGTAAATGACAAAGGCCTGTGTTATTAGCAATCCAGATAAAAAAGGAACAGCAGCAAACATTAATTGTCTCTATGCTCTCCTCAGTCTTGAGCTCGACAACAGGTTAAAAGTGCAAAACGCATCATAACTGATGTCACATCACACTACTCGTTACAAAAACCTATGGGAATGTGGGATTGATTAGGGGAATCATTGATGTCTACAATCCATAAGGGTTAGTCTTTTCATTGATCATGCTGTATCTGATGGCTCCACCTGAGACCACCTCTAAATTGAAAGCAGTGATACATGTTATCACTACACTGCTTCATTGGCCTGTGCAACAGTTGCAAAGCAATTATATTGGCAGACGGGGATTAGTTGGCATCGACATTGCCAACCTTTACTATTTGGCAGTTCATCAACACAAGAGCAACAATACTCGTATGGGGAGCGACATCAAGGTGCTGCTTTTCCCAATTATAACACACCATCTCTGATTTCCTAGGCTGCGAGTCAGGACTTTCACCTTTGAACTTGGCTTTGTCTTGTATCTTTGATCTGAGAATGTGAGGGGAATAAAGGCCTTGATCCATCTGGGGAGACCATGTTTTGAATTATTCTGCTCGACTTTTACTAGGATTTTAGCCTATTTTCATGCAGGTGTCTTTACCCTTCCTGTTTATTGGAGACCTGTTTGACCCTCTTTTCTTCCAATATGAAGCCATAACTAATGGGCAGCTGGTCTTTAAAGGCTGTTTGTTTCTTTATTTAATCTAAGAGAAATGTGTCTTGCTCTTGGGAATTATTATATTCTGTTCTCCACTCGCTAGTCCAAACCTCCCTTTTCTACCATAGTCTTGGCAGGAGCTGTGCAGCTACCCTCTGGCCTGCTCGGATATGTGCTTTCATTGAATCTATTCTTCCTACAGCTTCGATGTTTCTTCAATGTTTCCCATTCACTTTGAACGTGGCTGCGTTGTCCATTTTATCCAAAATGGCCCCTCATTACTGTTGTATTTCTGCCTTATGCAAGCATTACATGTATTCTAATGCATCCTGCGCTTCAGCATATATATTGGATATGTTTTTCTAGTGTCTATTGAATGCAGGTAACATTCTTCATGTCTAAATGCAGTTTGACCTAGTGTCTATGTAACTTCATGGTGAGTGTGTGTCTGCTTCGTGTTTAATGCGTCTACATGTGTCAGTTTTGGCAGTGACGTCACTAGCTCTTGTCATCTTTAATCTCAGCATGTCCATGTCTGCTAGAGCTTGAAGATTCATGTCTTCTTTGATCGCTCTGGAATAAGGCTGGTAGGGATGTCATAGTGAGTACTATCTCTCGTACTTGTGGTATAGCGGCAGAGAGGGGACAGATGCCATAAATGGTGCACTCCTTTCATTCCTATGCTATAGAGGTGGGGGAGGGGGCGACAGTATGAATGACGCATTAATTTGCCTCTCGACAACATCTGTCACCACTTTTAGACGCTGCACTCTTTACGCCCCTAACCTTCTCATTCCTTCGCTTTTTATCTCTTTCCTTCAGGCCATCCCTCCACACATTGAAATGTAGGCTCAATACTTTTATCCACAATCAAGACCTGTTGGTCCCCCTCAACCAAGGCTCTGCCCTCACTTTGCTAGTACTACAGTGTCGCATGGACTGACCCATTATCTTTCCCTCAGGTTGGTTCCCACACTCTCGGTACTTTACAACCATGACAAAGGTTTCCACACACTCACCTTCTGTTTTTGAGATTGTACTCCAAAGTAATAATGCTCAAAGAATACTCATATTAGATGACTGAAACAAAGGGCTAACCTTCATAGCCATGCCTAATTTAAAACATCACCCTTCATACCATTCAGCAGTCGGCAACTTTTCTTATTATTTTGTACTACCACCCCCATCGACCGCAGCCAGCATAGTCCAGGGGGAGAGATCATGGGAGTTGCAGTCAAAAACATCTGGAGAGTGACAGGTCGCAAACCCCTTACAATACATACCACCTGCTTAAAGAATGTGCTACCCTTCAGGGCCTACACAATGGGCAAGCAATGCTTTCTTCATGCCTGCATTCAAATGAGGTCCACACATAGTATCCACACGATGACCAAGTACTTATTTCCTTATTGAGTCCATTTCTGTGCAGGTTTCCGGATGGCCAGAAACAGATTGGTGATGGAACTCTCTGGATGCTAGAAACACAAACAATGAATGGCCAATCACTATTTGTTTTTTTGGGTGGAGAAAGCCCTACTGGGCAACAGAACTGTATTATTAAAAGTAATAGTAAACAGAGTTTGGGCTATCCAGCCTTAACTGCATAGTGAGTGCATGCCCTTTCCTCTCGTATCACTTCCTTTAATCTTTCCTGCCATTTCCATAGTGATAATTCCCAAATCACTCTATTTTTCCATCCACCGCTGATGACATTTGCTCTACTCTCTCCCGCTGCCCTCTGGCTATCCAGGCCTGGATGATTTCTCGCTTTCTTCACCTAAATCCAACTAAAATTGATCCTGCATCATCTTTGAATCCTATTCTTGCACCTCCTATCTTTTCTTTCCTCCTTCCTTCCCAGTTCTCCCTCTGCTCGGAACCTCAGCGTCTCTTGTTTTCCATGTCTACAACACAGCTCGTATCCACCGGTTCCATCGTTCCAACATTCGCAAAGCTTGTCGCTTTCTTTCCTTCCATGGTACGTAGCTTCTACTGTCTCATTTCATTCTCTCACAGCTTGACTACTGCTCAGCCCTTCTAATTAGGCTCCCTGCCTGCCAACTCCCTGCCCTATGGTCTATTTGTGACTCGGCTGTGAGGCTACTCTTTCATCTTTCTTCCTGCACTTCTATCTTCTCTTCCCTTCATGTCTCAGATTTCCTTTGACTCTCTGCTTCATTTCCATATCCTCTGTATTGTATTTTGTATTGCTTGATCTCTCTTCTGCCTTTGACACTGTCAACCATGCCACCCTGCTCAACCGTCTCCGTGACAACCTGGGTATCACTAGCCAAGCTCTGGCTTGGCTGAATTCTTTCCTCTCTGACCGACCCTCCCAGGTCCAACTTGGGTCCTTCCTCTCCGCTATCTTTTTCTCTACCTGTGGTGTCCCCCAGGGGTCTAACCTCTCTCCCTGGCTGTTCAACCAATACCTGGCACTCCTTGCCCACCGCATCGCCGCTCTGTGCCCCAACCTGCAGTGCTATGCGGATGACACCCAGCTCATTCTCAGGCTACCCTCGGCCTCCTCCTCTCCTTCCCTCATCTCTGTCTGTCGGCTTTCCAGGAGTGGTGTGCCGCCAATGACATCTGCCTTAATGCCAGTAAGACTGAGATTCTCCTCATCGGCACACCTGCTCCCTCCTTCCCTGCAGCTCTCTGGTAGGCCTCTCTTGGCCTTCTTCCTGCTCCCACCTGCAAGGCTAAAAACCTTGGGGCCATCTTCGACTCCACACTCTACTTCCCCCCTCACATCTCTGATGTCTCTAAGAAGTCTCACTTCCAGCTGCACCTCCTCAGAGGTATTCTTCCTTTCCTCTCCTTCCCCCAGAAGCTCACTGTCTCCAGAGCTCTGGTTCTCTCTAGGCTGGACTATTGCAACAGCCTCTTTCTAAATCTGCCTGCTTCTACTCTCCGCCCTCTGCAACCTATCCAGTACAGGACTGCAAGACTTGTCCTTGGCCTCAAGCCCAGGGATCGTAACTCTCCAGGACTGAAATCTCTGCAATGGCTCCCAGTGGCTGCAAGGATTAAGTTCAAAACCCTCTGCATCATCCACAAGGCCTTCTGGGGCCTGGGGCCTCAATACCTTCAACTATCTCTTCCTAAATATGTCCCTTCTTGAGCTCTTCGCTCATCCGCCTCCAATTTCCTCAGGGTCAGTCGCCTCTCCAAGCAACAAGTTGGTGGGAGATCTCTTTCCTCGCCTGGGGCCTACCTCTGGAACAGCCTCCCTGCCTCCCTTAAACTGGAGGAGAACCATCTCTGGTTCCGGAAGCTCCTCAAAACCTTTCTCTTTGCTTCTGCTTTTTCTCCTTCCCTCCTCTGCTGACCTCCTAGTTGTAAATGGAACTGCACTCGCTAGCTGGACACCCTCTGATCTCGGGACCAGGTCCTTCCCCGCCAGCATTTCACACCTGCACTGCCCGCCTGGCAACCCCCGCACTTGGGGACTGTCTCTGTATCCCTACAGTCCCCCTCCCAGTCCCTGACACCTGATGTCTGTACTTAGCATGCACTTGCCACATGCTGGCTGCTACTTACTTATTGTTATCTTTGCCATGTGCTGCACTCTCGCTGCCCCCTTCCCACGCACTTGCACGATCTGAATGACACCTGGCCTAGTAGGATCTCTGTCCGTCATCCCTTTGTTCCCCTCCCTTGCCTTGTCGCGCCTTGAAACACTTGTGCATAGGCGCGTTATAAATGCCATATCATATCATTGTCTTCAAATGCTCTCATGGGCTTGCCACCACTCGACCGCTCATCTTTGTCTCCTCGTCCTCTCCGCTCTCAAGTTCAATTCCTTACCTCAGCCCCTAATCCTCCCTGCCCTCAATAGCACATTCTCGCATTTTCACTCTTGTCACCTAAGCACTGGAACTCTCGCCCTTTTGACATTCATGTCCCGCCCTTAGATACTTTTCGCTCTTATCTTAAATCCCTCCTTAGCTATTTGTCGCTCTTATCTGAAACCCCGCCTTCTTTTTTTTTCTTTTTCATGTAAGAGTTGTTCCTCACTCCCATTGTTTACCTTGCATTGGGCCGCTGCTGTTTTTCTGGGCAGCGCTTTGGCGAAAGTGCTATATAAATCTCAATAAAATACAAATACAAATCCATTTGTATAAAACATACAAATAGTTCAACAAAACTTTAATTGAGGAACATCGGGGGAATTACAATAAAGAAAGTGGGATATGCATAAAAGCATGGATACACGAAAAATTAAATAAACGCAAAATGGACGTAAGCTTCTTTTCAAAAGGAGAGTTTGCAATATCACGTGAGACCAGGCATGAAAACGATATGGGCTCATGCTGTGGAAGGACCATTCTTCTGCCGTGTCCACATCTTGGAATTCGTGAGACCCCATAATCATTTTACCCCACAATTATCTTCAAAGGGGAGACTCTCCTTTAGGCAGTTGGCTGTAAGGATTGTGTATGATTGCTCTGACTGCACTGAACAATAATGCAGTCTCTGGCGGCGGGAGCGCCCCGTCCATTTTTTCTTTTCTGGATATTTGTAAGGCATGAGCTTATAGAATCCCAGGTCCCGTTTGTTCTGTAACCAGGATAGTACTTCATAGTTTGGTGTGTCTGTGGGTCCTGTCACGTGCCGAGGGATTGACCAGAAAGTCACTGGAAATATAAGGGTTCTTGCGACCTCTATTTATTCAAAGCAGAGGCAATATACAAAAACCGAATGTACCGAAACCAGGTTCATCTGAAATTGGCGCCCCACAATCCGTCCCTTCTTTTCTCCACATGACCATGGGTGCCGACCTTTGGTTTTCGGTACGAGGCGAGATTTGTTTATTTTGCATATACTTTTATCCAACACTTGCTCTCCGGCATCCTGCCCTGACTAGCCCATCTGGTCCCCCTGTCCTCACACTAATTGACCCCCTGTTTCCCTTGGCACTTGCCCTCTTGGGCTCCCCTCTGTACATGCCCTGCCCCTGGGGCCACCTCCCCTCCTGCACGTCTACCCTACCCCATCTCTCCTGCCCTTCTCCCCCTACCCCAACCTTGCGCCTGTCCTGCCCCTCCCCCCTTGCCCTTACTGTCACTAAACTTGCATGATCCGAATGTCTCAAGGCCTATTAGGACCATTTACTGTTCTTTTGCCCTTGTCCCCCAACCCTTTTATGTCTTGTGGCGCCTTGAAACACTTGTGTATAGGCGCCGTACAGATGTCCCATAAATAAATAAATACTAAATCATTAACCCCAAGATCTGCAACAAGTTATAAACACCTTAAATTAGTTGGTTGTAACATGCGATTCTTTTGTAAGGTGTGTACAGGAGCATAGCATAGAAACATGTAAATCCTTCGGCATAATTTGGATGAAGCTACTTCTGGGAAAGAGTCGGATTTAACCGTCAAACAATGGACAAATGGCAACAGAGCCTCCCTTGATCTGCCCTGGCGCATCAAAGACCAGCCAGGCGTGCACATGGCCTTCCTCTGTGACCTTCTCTTTTTAGCATGGCTCAGTGATTAGTGATGGGACTAGGTAGCTGCCAGTGACCATTGCCGTGGCAGTTTTATACTTAGAATTATACACGGGTTTAATAAGGTTGTAATAAGCAATTGAAGTCAGATAGTTGGATTACTAGAAAGGATGAGGTCACAGAACCACCTGCAAGTTTGCATTTCACTTTGTCTGTGGAAGATTTTTGGTTTTTTCTTATACATTTTCATTCTGGAATTTGTAGGCTTACATTCACAGTTGGGGAAAAAGCTACAATCATAGGGTGTCAGTTTCCAAGCCATGTGGAGTGGAGAAGCAGGATTATAACAGTGTTTACTGTCACTTTTTACACCTTCGGGATTCTGTGCAATTTGGCAGGCAAAATTGGAGAGCCGAGCTAATTTAACACGTTCGCCTGCTCTTTCAGCCAGCCCCCTGTTTAATCTGCTTCATTTTTCAACAGCATGTATTTTTTTTATCACGGCAGAAAAGCAATAGATAACAATGGAATCCGCCCGACTTTTATGCCTGGTAAAGTGGGCAGATTCCACAGGAATCCATTGTAGATGGCTCCCACGCTCGTTAATTGTGAGAGGGAGGCATGCACACTTTTCAAGGCATGTAGTGGAAAAGTGAGGAGTGAAGGTTGTTTCCCCCTCTGTTTTACTATTTACTTGTCAGCTGTGTGGTGGAATCTATCAAAATTTCAACGAAGGGCCCTTTTGCTCAAACGTGTAAACAGAAGTGGTCCTCTCAATGCAGATAGAGTTCTTTTAGGTTTTTAAACCCAAACATTAACACATATTTGTACCAACTTGAGCTGGTAAAATA
Organism: Ambystoma mexicanum; assembly: GCF_040938575.1. NCBI lineage: Eukaryota > Metazoa > Chordata > Amphibia > Caudata > Ambystomatidae > Ambystoma > Ambystoma mexicanum. The sequence continues at coordinate 763,643,586 of NC_090937.1, read as the reverse complement.
TTTGGTTAAGTACCTACATTTCAGACTCGTCTCAAATCCCAGCTTCACCACATAAAGTGTGCCATGTTGGGCAAATCATTCAATCTTACTGTGCCTTACCTGCTAACATTAGGTGCCTCTAGAAGTGGTTCAGTTCGAAGTGTACGCTATTCCAAAAACCCTCACTCATGGTTTGATATACTAGTGTTGCTCCATATTTTAAAATAGTGACCCTTTTTATTTGCCATACAAAGTTGCAGGTGTTTGCAAAGGTGACGCTAAGAACATTGATTACATTTTTTCAATTTCTATTGCACCCTGTCTCTCCCCTACATACTACTATTACCTGTCACACTCAACTCAATATGTGCTTCAAACATGCAGAAAGAAATATAATGTTGTGCTTTAAACTGACATTCTTTAAGTTGCAAAGTGTCCCATTCCATGCTGCAGTACACTGGGGAGGAAGGGACTATCTTTCATTGCAAGATGCCAGGTCCCCTAGCCCCTCCTCCAAGGCCTGCAGGGAGTAGCCGCAGTGTTCAGAGAGGCATTGCGGAGTGCACTGAAGCTGAGCTGGAATAAGGGCTGGGGGGCACATTGCTCAGCCAGCCCACGCAGAGTAGAGAAGGGGTCGTCCTTGATCCTACCAAACCAGGCCAAACAGACATGATGAGGGTGCGTGCATTGCGCTGGAGTGGTTGCAAACAGGAATGGTGGGAAGAAGGAGTGGGTGTAAAGGGACTGGGGTCAAAGGTGAAGGGGGAGTGGATGAATAAAAAGTGGACAGCAGATGGGAAGGGACGATTGGTAGATTGATGTTGCCACACTATTGCTTCTGCTTCTCTCTTGCTTTGGATTTGCACTGTTTTATAGCTTAAGTATTGCATATGTGTTGAATAAAAGGGGCACATCTTCCATTCTTAGGGCATGATTACATTGGGTTCACCTCTCACGCCATTGTTCAGGGGCCTGCGTTCTACAGTTTTCATTTGTCATGCTGTTGAAATAGTTTTCCCTCTTCCTCCCCTTCCCATCCCTTCTCTCGCTCCTTCCACATCTCCCTCCCCATAACTCCCTCATCTCATTCTTTCTTCCTTGCTCACCTCTCTTCCCAAACCCATTGACCTGCTCTCTTTCTCTTTTCCCGGCCAACCTTCCCTCCCCGCCTCCTATACCCTCCACATTTCTATCTCCCATACTCTCCCTTACTCTTTTAACTCCCTGTCTTTACCTCCCTTCCTCCCTCTCTTTTTTCTTTCTCTTCCCATCTATCTTTCCTTCCCTCTCTGTCCTTTCATTTCTCTTTCCCTGTCTCTTAAGCAGCAGCAGCAGCCTCTGGTTGCACACAGAGTTCCGCAGCAGGTGCCCTACCATGCCAAACTATATTTTTGGAATTTGAACCTGCAGCTTCCAGGGTATATCTAAATACTGAGCTATATTACTGGTGGCTGGCCCCTGTGACTTGTATATAAGGTGCAGACAATTGCAGCGTGCTGCAGGAATGCCCTCTAACTCCCTGGATGGTAAATGCTACTACAAACCCTATCTGTGCTAGGATTAAATTCTGCCCTTAAGTAGGAGAAAGGTTTAAAGCTGGGATCAGGTTCCCTGCCTCATCTCCAGCAAAGCACAGCACTAGTAGTCCTTGATAGGACATCAGCATCCCGATAGGGGCCCTGGGCAGCAGTTGCAATGGACTGTGTCCTGCAGAGGTGCTGGGCTCACTGGCCTTGGTCCTAATCTGCAGTGAAGGCAGGTAAGGCTTCTTCCCTGAAATGAGGGTTGCACGGGGGGGGGCTCTGCAGCCAGGCGGTGGAGGGCATGGGGTCGGGGAATGTCTCCCGCAAGGAGAAGGGGCGTGGATGGCACTTAATTATACTGTCCAATAAAATAATGTCAATCTGTAGGGATATCAATGCACTATATGTTAGGATGATTGCTGCCTTACCTCTGCAGGTGAAGATGCGGGTAACTAAACAGAGACAAGTGGCTACCAAACGGAGAGCGAAGGAACCAGGAAGACCACCATAGAGAGTCAGTGGGGATCGGGAGCACGGGGTGTGCTCTCTAGCGCGAGGAAGACAGACGAACTGCAGAACAATCATGGGAGAATGGGAGGCAGATGAAGGGGGCAAAGAAAAAAGAAGGGTTGACAGGCGAGATGGGCAGAAAAAAAACAAATCACAATGAAAGAGCACGGAAGGAAAGAAATCATGGAAGGAAAGTGAAATCAAGAAAGTCAAAGCGAGAAAAATGAAAGAGAAACAAGGAGAAACTAAAGAACAACCTAAGTGAAGGAGAGGGAGCCAGTCAAACAGCTTTAGCTTGTCCCCTAATCAAGACTCATTGATGACCATTAGTCAGCTTGCCCCAGCTGGCCTTTTCCACTTTGAAGTGAGTAGCACTTGTTCATTTTGCGAGATGCGTGCTAACACTTACCCAAAGCCTGCACCCAGCAGGAGAGGAGCCAGAAGTCTGACTTTTATTTCATATTAGTGTGAAATGTTTTGCTTTGAGATTCACAACGGGGACAAAATGACAATACTGTCCTTGTTGTTCGAGAGGTACGGGGGAAAGTGCCCCTTTTGCCCCTGTGCCCTCGGCCTCTATGCACATTGAAGCAAACATTTACAGTGTTGGGTGTTGTAGTGTCCCACCCAGAGACGTTATTAGGGGAGTGCAAAAGGGGCACGTGCCCCGTGCCCCCACCCTGGAGGCCCCCCCCCCACATGTCTGCCTGATTGAAATCAGTCAGTGTCCATTTGTATTACAAAACTAAAATAACCCATACCGTTTATGGTGCGGTGCTGATGTGCCAAACGTGCAGCCAGGCTGTTGCTCACCTATACATCATATCGGATCAATTAATCCTATAATGCTTTTGTGTTCACTGTAGTACACACAGTTTGTCCAGTCATTATAGCACAACTCCTGTAGTATTCCCACCCTTCTGTGGGCTAGGTGTAGATCACGTGACATCCAGAAAGTTTAGGTTTAAATGCATGTTGATACATTTGAGTGCCATCAATGCTCAGAAGATAGCTCAGTTGGTTAGGTACTGGTTACAGAGATTTGTGTTCATATGCCAAATCACAGTACTAATTCCAGCAAGGCCGACTCAGCCTTTCCTATGCCTGAGGTTGGGTTGACAAACATGCATGTATATATACTTTTGTGATAGTAACACTTAATGTGGGCTACACAGCAATCTAATTGCACCAGTTAGCGCTAGCTATAGAAAGTGACATGCATGCATCTGGTGCAATTTTAGAGCTTTTTTCCTTCAAATGAAGGTTGTTAAGACTGGCAACCATTTCCCAATGAGGAGCATACAGTGTTAGTAGGGCGAGGTGATTAGCTTGTCAAATTCGAGACACTGGAACCTAAGTGTTGAGGCTCATATCCCAGCTTTTCCAGCGGAAGATACACTGATCTGGACAAATCATCTAATGCCAGTGTATTGTACTGTGCTGTCTCCTGTGAAAAGGTTTTCCTTCTCACTTACAGGTGGCATTGTTTAGCTTAGTGTTGACGAGGAGAAGAAATTACTGACGGGCCCATTGGTCAGTACTCACCCTCGAAAACTAGTAATATAAGATAGCTGCACCAATGCAGGACAGAGTGCAGGATTCACATACTCTGGCAAAGATCAATAATCAGGACTCAGTAAATTGGCAAAGGGAAGTCCGTTTAATGATACATACATCAGCTTATGGAAATCAGCAGCATCACGAACACCTGCCTCAACCCGACATCCTCGAACATTAGTCCAACAGCCTCTTTTATGGGCAAAATCCGTCATCATTGACGTCTAATTTTACAAAAAATCATCATGCAATACAATTGGTTGGGAAAGGTAACTTAAGTATAGGTGCTATAACTGTATATGGAAATAATGCAAATGGATTGGATAATTCTTATCGGGTGGACATCTACGCCCTTCCCTCTACACCAAACGTGATTGACGTTACTACAAGTACAACGTCTCATTGGTTACAGTGTCTATAGGACCCTAGATTACATGGTCCCTTGTGATTGGGCAAGTTACACCCCTAAACATAAATCTCCATTTTAATTATCAGCTTTAGAGTAGACACCCAGGTGCCAAGAGTCCCAAGATTCACCCTTGCTCCCTTCCATCAATCAGTGTTTTAGGGCTGTGTGTCAATTAGTTGGCTGGGTATGGCCTCGGATCTGTAGTCTCTTATCAGGAAAAGCTATGGCACCCTCTGGTTCTGGATGACATCAGGCTGTGGTACATCTTCGCGCCTGTCTGGTCACGTGTTGGTTCACCGTGAATCTGCTTCAGTTTCCAACCTTTTGTGTATTTAATTCTGTGTGCACTCAGCCACCTGCATGGGCCTCTCTTATCTTGACCTTCACAGGCAGGCTGGTATTCTCTGTAGTTGCAGTCTCGGAGCTCATGCTCACCTCCCCTTCTCTGGTTGACCTCGATCTCCCTGGCATAAGCCTCTCTTTGTTGAGTTTCGATTCCGCTCCTTCTCTGGTCTTTGCTGGGTTTCTAAACTCGGCCTGGCAGGCCTTTGGCCGCCTGGGTACATTTCTGCTTTCACAAAATGGAGTCGCATGTGTACATTGTGCAGTATTGAGGTAGATATGTGGTTGGCACTTGCCGCTCTACTCTTCTACTAAGCATTGCAAGCAGTATCGATTTCTTAGCATCTTGCATTTCAAGCTTATTTACACACATTCAACAGGGCGGTTGCTTCCATCTTGCTTTATGGCACCATTCTCTCATGTTTTAACAGTGTCTCTCCCCTGCATCCATTATCATTATCCTTGCGGTTACTAGTACTGGCATTCGTGCTTTCAGTAGCCAAGTCTGTTTGTTTTCGGTGCTGCTCGGGCCCTTGGTTTATTTTCATTGGCCTTCCATTAAGGCTTTAGGGGTCTCCTCATGGACCGTGTGCAGGTATTCCTCATTCCGTATCAGTGGCTGGTATGGCTGTCTGATAGGGTATCGTGCTGCCCAGGGTTGTCGCATTATGGCTGCTTCAACCGGTATTGATCTCCTTACGTACAAGGGGCAGAGTCCCAGTGCGGCTCTCTGTTGGTTCATTTGCTCCGCATACATCACGTACCATGGCGAGTACCTTACTGGCAACTCGCAATGGGGGGCAGGGGTGCGGGTCATATCTGGGACCTCCTCCTTACTCCCCCCTCTGGTCGGTTCACCGACCACTCCTACTTCCTCCTTTATATTCAGTTTCTTTGATTCCTCAGCTTCTTGCTCATCGTCTCCTGGGTTTACACAAGAAGGCGTGAAAGTATGCAATTTTGCTGTCCATATCTTTATCACCCCTTTCAAGCTTCCTGCTGTTTTCATATGCTCATCTTTGTTCCAGGTCATCAACTGGCATTGTGCATTTGCACTGCAGTAAATCCATTTGCCTTCGTACCTTCTTCGTTTCTTGGGATGAGTGAATTTTGTTCCTTCTGGTGCAAATTCACTGGCCTTCACAAAGTCTTTTATCTCCTCATCTGTCAGGTCTCTGGGCTTCCAGCCTGGCTCGACATCGACCATAATTTTCATCCCAATGGCCTTCTTTGCTGTTTTCTGGCACTGTGTGATGATTATCTTGATAACAGACTCCTAGCAGCACCATTGCTAGCAAAGCTCCCAGGAACTTGAATATATCTGCCATCCATTGCGGGACCCTTGAGAATAGGTTCCCAAATCAGCTGTTGTCGTCCACTTCATCTGTTTCATCGGTCATCTGGTTTTTCAGGGGTGTTAACATGTCTATGGCCTCTGTGAGGTTTCCATTTTCTTTGTCGTGTGATAGTATAAACGTGCAACATGATTCTCCAATTTTTGCTCAAACACCTCCATCCATTGTGGTGATCATGTCAAGCACATATCTGTTCTGGAGAGTCATCAGTCTGACTGCTCTCAGCTCTTCTTTGATCGCATTGAATCCTTTTATTGTGGTGTTGATGGTCTGCAGTAACTCCCATCTCGTTATCTGCAACCACTTGGTGTTTGCACCAACTTGGATATGCGGCAAGAGTATTGTTGTAAATACTGATGAAGTTAGGCTGAACAGCCTGTGTTTGTAGGGAATGGCATACAATGCGTCCTCTGATTTGGCGTAGAAGTAATTCTCTCTCTTCATCCTTGACATTAGTTCCACAGACCTCCTTTTCCTCAGATGAGCAACTGCTTTTCGGGAAACTTTCCAAATTCATTTCATTTTTTGGAATCACTAGTGCTGGAACGTGTACGTTCACCAGTGTGCATATGCCTCCCCAGTTCCTCAGTAGCCTTATGTATGCATTGGATCCACATGCCCAAAAGTGGTCCATCAGGACTGCAGTCCCTTGCGACATCCCTGGGGCTTCGTATATTCGCCCGCAGTTTTGATTCTCCCCCATTTTCCTCGTGCCATTACTTCTGAGGCACAGTTTCGGGTTTTCCAGCGGTACTATCTGCAAGGGTCCTCCTCTGCCTTCGACCCATGTCAACAGCTTTACCAATTTTGGCCACAATGGTCTGCATAGTCTCTGTGAGTTCTCTATTGCTTCTTTGCAGGCTTCAAGGACCATCCAAGCTCGGCAGATTACTACTGCTTCTTCCGATCCGTCTGGGGAGACTACTGATCCCCAGATCTGCATTTGTCCTCGGTTCTTCCATATTTGAGCTTCTTATGCCGTTTTCCCTTGAACGTTCAGTCTTGAGTTTATTTCCCACCTTATTCCTGATCCTTTGATGTCAGGGTTTTCATATCTAATCACATGATTCTTGGTGTGCTCCCTGTTTCTTGTTTTGATGTCCTGCACATATCTGTCTTCATCAGGGTAGTCCTTTTCGTTGGCCCATATCAATGAGGCGTCTCTCCCCATAAATTGTCCTCTGGTGTTATACATTGCCACATGTGACAGGCAGTGTGCTATGGGGATATCTATTTCTACAGCCACAAAGATTTTGGACTTGCCCATGCTGTACGGTAGGAGTGCACAGACGAAACATTCTCCTTCTGATTGCCTTCGTCCAACTTCCTTCATGTGCTGGTACCATATGTTGTTTCCAAGATAGGACGTGCTGTCCAAGTAATCGTTTAACTCGTTATCGGTTTCATATGGACTTCTCTTGATCCTTAGCGTTTTTCTGTGTTTGGCTATCACTATGTCTCTGAATGCGTCTGTACTGCTCTTTCGTTCAGGCAGACTCTCAGGCGTTATCCTTGGGGGGCAGGTTTCACTTCCTGCCCTGCAGTAATAGGGGGAGGTTTTGCGCTTCTTTTCCTTCCCTCCTGCATTCTTTTGTAGACCTCCTCCCACCGCATGTGATTTATCATCCTTCCAACACGTGGCTGTGTCGTAGGCTCGGTTGTTACTTCTGGCGTTGGAGCTGGCATGCTCGCTATCACAGTTGTGGTAGTTGTCTTGCTCAGCTCCTCCTGTAGCTTCTTTGCTCTAAGTATGAGTGGAAACACATACTCAACTACCGCATGTGTTTTCTCAGTGAGTTCTTTCGTTGCTTCCTCTGTTCTATTGAGTGATTTAGCTATTTCACTTCGGTTCGGTTTCTCACGTTGCTCCCTGCTTTCTGGAGCTGCTTGTTCCACAGGTGATTTCTCTCTTTCAGTTGGTTTGGCCTGCGGTTTCGTAGCCATTGACACTTGCCCTTGTTCGTGTGCACTCAGTGTATGGGTGCATGCCATGGACAGTGCTATGCTATCATTCATTCCGTACTGACCCTGTCTCCAGCTTTTCTCACCATTCATTACTTCAAGTGTATGCGTGTTACTGCTAATTACATTCAACTGTAAATCGTTTGCTTTATCATCAGTTTTTCTTGGAACAGGGATGACAATATACGGTCTGGGTGCTTTTGTGGGCCCCAGATGCTCATTACCTGGTGGATGCACCGACATTGGGATGCTTCGTGCACCAATAAAAAATGCAGTTCTGATAGTTAGAGACAAACATACTAAAATAATCATTATGAATATACATTTAATGGCCTTGAAGGACAGTTTACAGCATCTCCTTCCGGGAAACCGGGGGCGCCCTTCCGCTGGTGGCACGACTAAGTTACTGTTTTGGGCCCCCATTTCAATCAAGTCCATAGTCCACTATTTCTTTCTTTCTTCGTTCTGATCTCGATGTCCAAAGTTCAGCAAATCAAAGTTCAGAAAATTCTAAAGTGACATGTGCTGTTCAATGTCCCCCCTCTTGCGAGAGATGATGATAGTCTCTGAGTATGGAGTACAGTTCCTTTACTAGACTATGGAAAAAGGTTAGACTACTGTTTTCAGCACATCACATTCATCCTGCATTTGTTGTGGGAACCGCATTCCCAGGGCTCTCTTTCAACTCGTCTTGGCCCTGAGGATATGCAGGACAATGTTTTCAGTGACACCATGAAAAGATGGATTCGCTATAAATCAGGCAAAATAAAATTTTGAAAAAATAAAAATAAAAATAAAAGTGAACATATGAGAAGGTAGGAAAAATAAGAAAAAGGATGAAAAAGGTAAACACGGCAGTGAAGTTCATGTCTCTGTTCCTTTCACTTGGTCCTTCGAGGTCGAGTTGGTGAACAGTTTCTCTCTCACCCATTTATTCTCCTGTGTGATAATGATGAATAAATAGAAAACACAAAACAAGAAAAATAAGAACGGATGTAGTTATCCTTGTTTCTGCTCTTTTCGATCTGTCCTATGTTGGAAGCATGAAGAACTGTGTCTTTTCTTTTCTTGCCTTGTCCCCGGCTGGGGATGATGAAAAAGGTTATTTTGGAACGGCCCCTTCTAAGGCTCTTCTTAGCTGTGGATGTCCATAGTTGCTTCTGAGTTGTGATGCAATAGCTCTTAGGAGCCTGTTTAGTTGGGCATTCTTTGCTGGATCATTAAGAAAGGCAGGCACATCAATGCTGCGCGGTCTGCCCACTAGTTCTGGAAAGTTTTCAATGAGATGAAAGAAAACACGAAAAGCATAACAACTGTCTTCAGGTGTTAATGACATTTGTTCTGTTTCTTTGGCTCTAAAGTCACAGGCCTTTTCTTGCAGTGTGATCAGTTGTTTTTTTTTTTTCTTCGATCTGTCCCTCGTCGGCTAGTCTCACTGAAATCTCCTCAGGAATTCTCGCTGGAAATTGGACAGCTCTACCTGGAGCACGATGCCTTGGAGAAGTGCGCCCATGTATGGGGCGTTGGCCTTATTCCTAAGAAAGGTGATGACGTCAACATCTGCAGGTCTCCCCACCATTTACGGATAGTCTGAGACTAATCGAAATAACACATTATGTGCCAGCCGTGTATCCTCAGGTGATAGGGAAATTTGCCTCATTTGCTGGGTCCTAATCACAGTCCCTTCTTTTGATGCGAACAAGTTTGAGTTGCAACCACGTGGTTCAGCTTGTACCACCCATGGTTGAGAAAGTAATTGTTTTTTGGATCTCTAATAAATGTCAATGTATCTGTAGTTCTCCCGATAAGTCCTGGACATTCTTCGATGATGCGGAAGAACAAAGTATATGTGATCTCGTCAATGATTACTTGTGGCGGAAGCATCTGTGTCTTTTCCGCTGTGTTCGGGCAGTGTAATGAAAGTTTCTGTTATGACAGTCAGTAGTTGTCGGATTATTTTCATGTTTGCAGGGTCTTGAATGAATTCAGTAACGCTGGCTTCTCTGCCTATAAGTGAAGGGTAGGACAGTGCCACCAGCTGAAAATATGTGAGCACATCCCACTTGAGACTTCTGCTGGGATGAACCATATGTCCATGAACAAAGTCTTGATCTTACTTTTACTTCTTATCAGAGTCTTAGGTTTTAAATGCTTTGTGTGGCTTTCAATGTTCATGAGATTAGCGCTTCTGTTGATATGAGTATATGATTTTCTTCTTTTACCCTGAAACTTTGGCTGCACAGGCTGTTCGCTTGCTTCTTATTGTCTTTTTTATGACTATAGAAAAGGTTCAGCGTGGACAAGATTTTCACAAAAGTTCTTTGTTGGCTACATTGAATGTTCATTTAATGGTCCTTTTGTCACCTTTCACTTGGTTTGAAGAACTGTCTTGTTTTGAAAGTCTCACTTTTATATTTTTTTTCTCCTCATTCTTGTAACTTGTCTGCTCATGCATCCTTCTTCCTTGCCATAGATCTCGTCTGCATGTGCTGCGGTCCTTCCCTGTTGTCTTCGGATTCCTCGGCAGTAGATGTAGTAGGAGTGCTCTCTCCTATAAAGAGTTTTATATCATTCGTGAAGATCCAGGCTTTTCTGCCTTTGAGCTTGACAGCTGACAGGTTGCAGTCCTCTACGATGAACGGCCATTAAACCTCGGCTCGTCCCATCTTTTTCTTGTGAAATTCTTCACGTGGACGCGATCTCCAGGGAAGACAAAAGGCGCACATGGGCTCTGAGCTGCGCCGGCATCAGCACTGTCTGTTGTGGTTTGTGCTGTGTCGTCTCTTTTCTGCCGTCGCTGCAGCTGGCCTGAAATGACAGTGGAACTGGATGTGAGACAATCCAGATAGGCCTTCATCTCCTCTCCCAGAACCGCCCTAGGTGACTGGGCATCACATCTAGCTCTGTCTCGGGGGTAAGAGGGGTCCTCATCCTTCTCCCCGTGACTATTTCGTGCAGCGTTAGATGATGGTCGGAGCCTGGCTGGTTACGAAGAGCATACAGTGCCAGTGGTAGGCAGTGCATCCATCCCTTTCTTAATGTGAGCTTCAACTTGGCTATCCTTTCCTTAAGCAAGCCGTTGATCCGTTCACATATCCCGTTTCCCTCTGGGTGATACGCCAACGAGAATTTGTGCTTTATACCAAGCAACAAGCTAATCTGCTCAAATATTGCATTTACAAAATGTGCCCCATTATCAGATCTCATGACCTCGCACACCCCCCATCTAGGGAAAACCTCCCTCACCAGGAATTTAGCAGCACAGGCAGTGTCAGGGTGTGTACAGGGGCCTGCTTCTACTCATCTGGAGAAGGGACACACCACCACAAGTACAAACCTGTACCCATTACACACCTGAATCATATCAACATAATCAATGTGTAGGTGCTGCAAAGGTCCATTTGGTCTGGGGATGACTCCTCTCACTACTTTTAATGTGTGCCCAGAAGTGAAATGCTGGCAGATAATGCAGTTTACCATAAAGAATGCAACATGCTCGGCTAAATTCTGTATAAAGCAGTCTTCCGCGAGCGTTGCAGCAAGATTTTCTTTTGACATATGAATGGGGTAGTGAAGCTGTTCTGGTGCTACTTTTAGAAGGGCGACAGGCATTACTGGTTTACCAGTGCTGTCTTGCCTCCACAATCCGTCAGAGGGTTTTAAAGAACACCCTCAATGCTTCCATACATTTTTCTCCTCCTGAGGTGCCTCCCCCTGGAGCTCCATTAATTGAGATTGCCCCAAATTGCTATAGGCTTCTGGAGTGGCTCGTGCTACCATCATTCGTTCATGGGTACGTGCCACCTCCACGTCCTTGATTGTTTCAGTTTTGGATGCCATACGTTTTGCTTCCGTGTCCGCTTCATGATTTCCACGTGACACAAAATCTGTCCCTTTGGTATGAGCGGCGCATTTTACGACTGCTATGTTCACTGGGAGCTGTAGTGCTTTCATCAGCCTGTCCAACAAGGCTGCGTGTTGCACTGGCGTGCCGTCCGCTCGGAGGTAGCCCCTCCTCTTCCAGCGCGCTAATCCTGCATGCACTGTTGACGTCACATAGGCTGAGTCGCTGTACAGTGTTACTTCCTGGTCTGCATGGTTCTCGATGGCGAGTATCAATGCCACTAGTTCTGCAGCCTGTGCCGAATAGTGAGATGGTATACAAGCACTGACAAGTACTCAGAACTCTCCATTCGCCATGTGTTTGATTACGGCCACGCCTGTATACCTTTGCCCGTCATCTTGGTCAATTCTTGATGACCCGTCAATAAAGACGATCACTCCACTTGGCAGGGCATTTTCCTTGACCCTGGGGATCTCATCATAGTATTCTTCATAGTTTGTACAGTCATGCACAGGTTCTCCCACTGTGACCGGCTCGGCTATAAACATAGCAGGGTTCACAGTATTGCATTGCACTATTTTGATTGATGGATTAGAGATAATCACCTTGAAGGCTGATGCTCTTTGCGAAGTCAGCCTGCCCTTTGGCTTCTCTAGTATGGCGAATAGTGAGTGCTCAACATATAATGTCATGGAGCACCCCATCACAATGGATGTCGCCTTCTCAATGGCAAACACGGCAGCAGCTAAATTTTGTTTGCACGGGAAGTGGCCCTTCATGACCGGTTCCAGACTCCCGCTGTAATATGCTAGGGGTTTATATCCCAATGAGGTTCGCTGCGCGAGCACTGTTGTCATAAAACTGCCATCGGTATGAGAGAACAGATAGAATTCCTCCGCATAATTAGGAATCCCGAGAACTGGGGCCTTACAAATTGCCCCCTTGAGTTCTGTAAAACCCTTCTCCATTTCTTCATTCCATTCAATTTCTTCTCTTGTTGCCTGGGCCTTTTTAAGGGCCTGTAACAAGGGCTTGGTATATGAGCTGTAGTCAAAGACCCATGCTCTGACATAATTGCACAAGCCTTAGAAGCTTTGCATTTGCTTTATTGTGCGCGGCATGGCCGTGTGCATGATAGCCTCAGCCCTTTCTGGGGTTACCTTTTTCCCCTCATGTGAGATTAGTTGCCCTATGTACAACACCTCCTGTTGGCAGTACTGCAACTTGTCCTTGTCTACTTTGTATCCTTTCTCAGCCAATATAGTCAATAGCTGGACTAAGTCGTGTCAGCATTGTTCTTCAGTGATGCTGCAGATTAGAATGTCATCTACATACTGCAAAACAACACTGTCCACTGCAATATTGTTTAGGTCCATTTGCAGGACTCTGTTGAAAATGGATAGAGACTCGCAATACCCCTGTGGCAGCCTCATACTTTTCAGGTGCATTTGTCTGAAAGTAAATGGCGTCAGGTCTTGTGAGTCACGGTGCAATGGAATCGAGAAAAATGCATTTTTCAAATCGATCACCGTGAAGTATTTTGCCTCAGTGGGTATGTTGCACAAAATTGTAGATGGATTCGGGACTAGACGGAACTCGGCTTCGACTATGTCGTTCAATGCTCGTAAATCCTGGATTAAACGCCAAGACCCTCCCTTTGATTTCTTGACAGGATAAATCACTGGGTTGCAAGGTGATTCTGACGTCACTAAAATGCCCTGCTCCATCATGGCAGAGATTGTCTTTGCGACCCCTTCATCCACTTCTCTGGACATGGGATATTGTTGTGCCCATGGCAGAATTGCCCCTGGTTTCACTATAATTTTACTTCGCCGGCCCCTTTCAGGAGACCTACGTCATAGGGCCCTGTAGTCCATTCCTCGGCCGGTACCAGGGCCATGTCGTTATCAAAGTATTCTGGACGTACTAATGCTAACATCATCCTCTGCGGTACCTCCCGCCTGATCATTTTGACCCAAAAAATGAGACTCACTTCCACCCGCGTCTCTTCTAGGTCATGGTGTTCTTCGAACAGATCGTCATCGGTGACGTCAGTCACTCGATGCCCTTCTTCGATGGCGATAATCGCACACCAAGGTCTGCCCTCTTTGTCACATCCCTCAACCAATACCACCTTTCCTCGCACTGTGGCAGAGTGTTTCATTAAGGGAAATACTTGTCCCTCCTCTTTGTGCATGGGTATTCTTGGCCTGAATAGAAACTCATCTGGAGTTCTCATAGTTTTGTCTGCAAGGCCTGGCAACCCCGCCATAAGCTCTCGTATGCCATATGCGAATACTTCTGGCTCCAGCGGTACAGCTCTCATAGCTGCACGTCCAGAGTATGCTCTGATCATTTCGCACACATTTGAATAATGCATTCCTGGGGTGGAGCACACTATCCTCAGTGAATGAGATGGTCATATTCAACTTTGTCATCAAGTCCCGACCCATTATATTTACTGGGGACTGACGAGAATACAATAAAGGTACATTCATGTCGCACTCTCCCACGGAAACTGGGAGTGCATCAGTAAAGGGAACTCTGTTCCAGTAAAACTCTGGGTGTCTATTGCCTCGACGGACAAGGAGTACAAGCCTTCTCGTATGCACGAGCGCGTTGCACCCGTATCAACTAAGAAGGAATATTCTTTCCCCCCTAGGTGACATTTACCCTTGGTTCCTTGTTAGGGTCTGGTGTCACTGATAGGATAGAACTCATCAGAGTTCCCTGTGAGCCGTCCTATTTCATATATAGGTTCGGTCCATTGTATACCTGTGGGTTTCCTCCACCTGAATTAGTGCCCTGAACCATTTGTGGCAGTACCTGCTGGGGTTGTCCCTGCGGTACATTCCCCATGTTCAGTGGTTGGACCACTTGCTGTGTACCTTGCTGCAAGCCAGCTGCCTGCTGCTGCACGGTATAGTTTTGTGCATTGCCCTGTTGTGGGGTAGCAGGTTGATTCACTGTTCCTGCCCCCATCCCTTGATTGTTCTGCCACATGCCTTGGCTTCCGCACATGCGCGCCTCATGTCCTGTCACTCCACATAGCCAACACACTGGTGGTGGTCGGGCCATCTGTCCATCTGGCATAGCTGGACTGCCCATTGGTGCGCTCTGGATACCACCTTGAACATTTTGAAAACCTCCTTGGTTACCTCTAAAGCCTCCCTGATTGCTCTGCCATCCTCTTCCTCCAAATCCCCTTCCTCCCGGGTAATATCCCGCGTTACCCTGATTACTCTGGGATAGGTTAGCTGCACGCTGAGCACTCGATTCGGCTGGGCTTGTTAGCATGGCTCCCTTGAGAGCATATTTTAAGAGCTTCGGTTGCACTAGCTTCGCCTCTTCTCCCTTAAGCATTGCCTCTTTCTTTCGATTCTTTTCTTGCAACAGCCTACAGTAATGTGCAATTGTCAACTGGAACTCAGCCCACGGTTTAGCTTCTATTCCTACCAATTTTTTTAGCTGTTTTTGCACTGGTTCTGGTAATCCTTGGCACAATATATGGAAGAATACAGGGATCAATTTCGTCCAAGACTCATGCGTTTCGAGCACCCACGCGTCTTAAAAATTCTGGATATAAAGCAATGGATCCTCTGACTCCTTAATTTTTTGAGTCATTATTACTCCCATATCAGATGTGTCTGGATATAGCGTATGCAGCGCTTTCCATACTGCTGCTCTACAGTTATTAAATTGCGCTCCGTCATGAGAGGTGTTAGTTATGGGTACCCTAGGCTAGCCTGCCCTTTTCCACACATCGTCTGCTCTTTCTCCAAGTATAGCAATTAGGAGACCCTTGATGTCTCCTATGGCTAGGGTGACACCCCCGTCATTTTTTCTAGCCCATGTATCCACTTCCCGGCTCCCGATGTCAACATTGGAAGCTTATTTTTGAGATTCTCTCGGTCCATGTGTGGCCATGGAATATATTGCGGTCTTGCTCCCCCCTTTTCTAACGGTGGGAATTGGAATGCACAATCTTCCTTTCCCTTCTCTATACCCCCTGGGTCTCTCCTCGGGGTGGCGTTCCTGCCTTGCCGTCTACCTGGCAATGCCCTTAATCTATCAGTATAGGCAGGTGCCGACGCCCCCCTGTGACCGGGGTGCGCGTCTTCATCTCGGCTGGACTGTCCAGCGGACTTCGGTGTCCTACTTATGGACTCACCCACGCCTGACCACCGTACCTCTCGACTCCCTGGGAGCCGCGTTTCGCACCGCCTCCCTTCGTCATACATCACTTCCTCCGCTTCTCCATCGGAGTCTGACTCTGAATACTCCCAGTTTGCACAACGTCTTGCATCATCTTCGTTGTGCCCATTTTCTAGTCTATCTAGGGAACGTCCCCTACTCTCACTACTTTGGGTGACATCCTCAATGTCATATAACTGAGTGCAGATTCGTTCCAGTACCATCTCATCATATATTTTATCAATCGCTTCCCTAATGCTTCGGGTGTCGAAGTCATCATCAATAATTGTCCCGCTTATACTTGGTACCACATGGTTTGCAGGAAAGAATTCTTCTATGTCTTCCCAGTCTACAACAGGATTGGGTTTTTTAACTTCCTTTTGCAAATATTCTAAATCTCGCACCCTTTGCCTGCGTTTACGCTCTGCTTCCTCATCCATTTCTCTTCGCTTCTTCGCTTCCTCTCTAGCCTTATCTACTTCCCTCATCCGTTCATTTCTACGTTCTTTTGCCCTTCTACTTTCCTCGTCTTCTCGCTTTTTTACCTTTCTTTCGTGCACTCTCTTCTCTTCCTCTAACCTAAGCCTGTTCTGCCTGTACTTTTCATAGACTGCATATTGTGGGCGACTGAGCGGTATACCTTGCTCTTCGCGATATAGTTGTTCTTGCTGCAACCTATCCTTCTTTCTTGCCCTTTCTTTTCTTATGTCCACTTCCTTCTCTCTTACCTTTCTTTGCCCCTCATCTGACCGTTCACTCGGCCTTGTACCATCACTTCCTTTTCCATCTAATTTCACAAGTATCTGCCCTCCCACCCATTCGTCCTTTGCAAATGTTACCTCATCGGTTCCTTTCCGCTTCTTTCCCTCTCTCTCTCTATCGAGAGGTGCACTCGTTTGTGCCTGGTCCTTCTTTTCCTCACCTCGCCTCTCTTTGTCCCACGGGATTGTGGAGGCCGAGTCAATTTCCTGTTCCTTCTCCTTCGTCTCGTCACTGCTGCATGCAGGTGACTCATATGCAGGGTTACTATAACCTGTGGCTGCCTTAAGTTCTCTTAGTAGTAGGGTAGTGGGTTCAAGCTTCTTCCCACTATATGTGGCATGTAGGAAGGTGGTCATGTGCTGTAAAACAGCCTTTGAAAATGACCCATTTTGGGGCCACGGCATAAACATTTTATTTGTGGTGCCCTTAACCCACTCCTGGCTATATTTCTTCAATTTTGTTGCGTGCTTTGGCAACTGCTTGCATAAGTGTGCAAGTGAGGTAACTTCTTCCATTCTTAATGTTGTCATCAACAATGTTCATACAATTTTTCAACTTTACGCTATTATGAGCAAGAACCACATACGCGAGCTCCAATCCAATTTTCCCGCAAAACTTTATACCAACAGTTTTACTCAAAACACATCAATTCAGGCCCCCTTCTGTGGGCTCTGGGTTCAAGTTCCTTCTGACCACTCTTTAAAGCGCAGGAACAAGGTGAATTTTACAGTTTTCTCTTGGGTGCCCCCCCGGTATTCCTTACAGTTTTTAATCTCAGATGCCCTCCTGATATCCTTACAGTTTTTAATCTCAGGTGCCCTCCTGATATCCTTCCCTAGTTACTTCAGGTCTCCGGGTCCTTACCCCCTATATATATACAGTCTTTTCTACTTCTAGCTGTATTATTATTTCTCTGCCACCCACCGTTACCTTTCCCTTCTTACTCTAAGGCCTATAAGACCTTTGCCAGGATAACGAGTTTCGTTGTTTCACTCACCAATCGACTCTTTTCCTCTCTGGAACTTCAGGATCACCGCCCCTTCCTCTTCCTGCTTTTATGGTTTTCGTCCGATCCGCTGCCCGTGGGAATGTGAAGGGTTATGCTTGGAAAGGAGGGTTCCTTCAGACCCACTGCAGATTTTTTGGGAATAATTACACTATCATTGTCCACGGGAAGCTTCTCAGCCTACTCAGCCGGAATGGCGAAAGGACTTGTGATGTAACCAAAGGCCCAGAGTTACTTTGTGCCGTCGGTTTAAAGGTGTCTTATAACTATATTAATCGATTATCAATAACCGATGGCCGAAACCATCCTCTGCTACCAAGTGTTGACGATGAGAGGAAATTACTGATGGGCCCATTGGTCAGTACTCACCCTCGAAAACTAGTAATACAAGATAGCTGTACCATGCGAGGACAGAGTGCAGGATTCACATACTCCGGCAAGGATCAATAATCAGGACTGAAATGAAAGAGAAACAAGGAGAAACTAAAGAACAACCGAAGTGAAGGAGAGGGAGCCAGTCAAACAGCTTTAGCTTGTCCCCTAATCAAGACTCATTGATGAACATTGGTCAGCTTGCCCCAGCTGGCCTTTTCCACTTTGAAGTGAGCAGCACTTGTTCATTTTGCGAGATGCGTGCTAACACTTACCCAAAGCCTGCACCCAGCAGGAGAGGAGCCAGAAGTCTGACTTTTATTTCATATTAGTGTGAAATGTTTTGCTTTGAGATTCACAATGGGGACAAAATGACAATACTGTCCTTGTTGTTCAAGAGGTACGGGGGGAAAGTGCCCCCTTTGCCCCTGTGCACTCCGCCTCTATGCACATTGAAGCAAACATTTACAGTGTTGGGTGTTGTAGTGTCCCACCCAGAGACGTTATTAGGGGAGGGCAAAAGGGGCACGTGCCCCGTGCCCCCACCCTGGAGGGAGCCCCCACATGGCTGCCTGATTAAAATCAGTCAGTGTCCATTTGTATTACAAAACTAAAATATCCCATACCGTTTATGGTGCGGTGCTGATGTGCCAAACGTGCAGCCAGGCTGTTGCTCACCCATACATTATATCGGATCAATTAATCCTATAATGTTTTTGTATTCACTGTAGTACACACAGTTTGTCCAGTCATTATAGCACAACTCCTGTAGTATTCCCACCCTTCTGTGGGCTAGGTATAGATCACATGCCATCCGGAAAGTTTAAGTTTAAATGCATATTGATACATTTGAGTGCCATTAATGCTCAGAAGGTAGCTCAGTTTGTTAGGTACTGGTTACAGAGATTTGTGTTCATATGCCAAATCACAGTACTAATTCCAGCAAGGCCGACTCAGCCTTTCCTATGCCTGAGGTTGGGTTGACAAACATGCATGTATGTATACCTTTGTGATAGTAACATTTAACGTGTGCTACACAGCAATCTAATTCCACCAGTTAGCGCTAGCTATAGAAAGTGACATGCATCCATCTGGTGCAATTTTAGAGCTTTGTTCCTTCAAATGAAGGTTGTTAAGACTGGCAACCACTTCCCAATGAGGAGCATACAGTGTTAGTAGGGCGAGGTGATTAGGTTGTCAAATTCGAGACACTGGAACCTAAGTGTTGAGGCTCATATCTCGGCTTTTCCAGCGGAAGATACA
Source organism: Ambystoma mexicanum (assembly GCF_040938575.1). Lineage (NCBI taxonomy): Eukaryota > Metazoa > Chordata > Amphibia > Caudata > Ambystomatidae > Ambystoma > Ambystoma mexicanum. Next base: position 763,624,508 of record NC_090937.1, on the reverse strand, counting down.
TTGATCCTGTACAAATCATCTAATGCCACTGTATTGTATTGTGCTGTCTCCTGTGAAAAGGTTTGCCTTCTCACTTACAGGTGGCATTGTTTAGCTTAGTATTGACGAGGAGAAGAAATTACTGACGGGCCCATTGGTCAGTACTCACCCTCGAAAACTAGTAATATAAGATAGCTGCACCATGCGAGGACAGAGTGCAGGATTCACATACTCCGGCAAGGATCAATAATCAGGACTCAGTAAATTGGCAAGGGGAAGTCCGTTTAATGATACATACATCAGCTTATGGAAATCAGCAGCATCACGAACACCTGCCTCAACCCGACATCCTCGAACATTAGTCCAACAGCCTCTTTTATGGGCAAAATCCGTCATCATTGACATGTAATTTTACAAAAAAATCATCATGCAATACAATTGGTTGGGAAAGGTAACTTAAGTATAGGTGCTATAACTGTATATGGAAATAATGCAAGTGGATTGGATAACTCTTATCGGGTGGGCGTCTACGCCCTTCCCTCTACACCACACGTGATTGACGTCACTACAAGTACGACGTCTCATTGGTTACAGTGTCTATAGGACCCTAGATTACACGGTCCCTTGTGATTGGGCAAGTTACACCCCTAAACATAAATCTCCATTTTAATTAGCAGCTTTAGAGTAGACACCCAGGTGCCTAGTGTCCCAAGATTCACCCTTCCTCCCTTCCATCAATCAGTGTTTTAGGGCTGTGTGTCAATTAGTTGGCTGAGTATGGCCTCGGATCTGTAGTCTCTTATCAGGAAAAGCTATGGCACCCTCTGGTTCTGGATGACATCAGGCGGTGGTACATCTTCGCGCCTGTCTGGTCACGTGTTGGTTCACCATGAATCTGCTTCAGTTTCCAACCTTTTGTGTATTTAATTCTGTGTGCGCTCGGCCACCTGCATGGGCCTCTCTTATCTTGACCTTCACTGGCGGGCTGGTAGTCTCTGTAGTTGGAGTCTCGTGAGCTCATGCTCACCTCCCCTTCTCTGGTTGAACTCGACCTCCCTGGCATAAGCCTCTCTTTGTTGAGTTTCGATTCTGCTCCTTCCCTGGTCTTTGCTGGGTTTCTAACCTCGGCCTGTCAGGCCTTTGGCCGCCTGGGTACATTTCTGCTTTCACAAAATGGAGTCGCATGTGTACATTGTGCAGTATTGAGGTAGATATATGGTTGGCGCTTGCCGCTCTACTCTTCTACTAAGCATTGCAAGCAGTATCGATTTCAAGCTTATTTACACACATTCAACAGGGTGGTTGCTTCCATCTTGCCTTATGGCACTATTCTCTTATGTTTTAACATTGTCTCTCCCCTGCATCCATTATCATTATCCTTGCGGTTACTAGTACTGGCATTCGTGCTTTCAGTAGCCAAGTCTGTTTGTTTTCGGGGCTGCTCGGGCCCTTGGTTTATTTTCATTGGCCTTCCTTTAAGGCTTTAGGGGTCTCCTCGTGGACCGTGTGCAGCTATTCCTCATTCCGTATCAGTGGCTGGTATGGCTGTCTGATAGGGTATCGTGCTGCCCAGGGCTGTCGCGTTATGGCTGCTTCAACCGGTATTCATCTCCGTACGTACAAGGGGCAGAGTCCCAGTGCGGCTCTCTGTTGGTTCATTTGCTCCTCATACATCACGTACCACGGCGAGTACCTTACTGGCCACTCGCAATGGGGGGCAGGGGTGCGGGTCATATCTGGGACCTCCTCTACACTAGTGCTTGATAATTCTTTTCATGTAGGTCATTCGAGCTGAAGGGGTTCTAGACAGAAGCAAGCCAACCAAATGTCACAGACCTCTGGCAAACATTTTCTAGCCTGCTAATTTGGCAAAAAATAGTCTGCTTTATTATACAATTTCAAAGGTACTTCTGCACATACTAAATAATAGTCTTCAATTCTGTCTTTCGGGTGTATGTAAAGCTTTAAAATACAATTGAAAACCCCAGATAAAGCGGTAAAGCGCAAAACAATTAATATTGTGGTACTAATATACTTGCCTTGGTCATAGTGAAAATTATGCTAGAATCATTGTCGTTTTGCATAAAATACTTCCATAAAATTATGTTTGAAATGTTGTCATATTGGGATATTATGTGAATTGCATACTTTCCAAGTCAGTTCATAAATTAATAAGGCATTATTTTAGTTCATGAAAGTGAAACACTCACAAATAATTGCACCTTGCTCTATGATAAGAACTGGGTAACAATGTGGTCAAGTATAGAAATTGCAGATTGGGCTTAAATCTCACCTTCATCTTAACCAACACGTGTGATTCGGGTCACCTCATTTAATCTTGTTCTGCCTAATTTGTCCACATTTCCAGTCTGTAAACTTTTGAGAATTCTCAGGGCCCGATTCTGTTCAAGGCACAGTGAGCGTGGTAAACACCATGCTTCATTGCGCCTTTTATTGAGGCATAGGTACAGTCTTCATTCTCAAAGGGTCCTGGGTGCAATACGTCTGTGCCACAAACTGTCTGCATTTTGCTGTTTTTTTTAATTAATGGGCAGATTGCACAATTCCGGGAGCAGTTTTGTATAGTTGCACAACAATCCTCACCAAGCCCTCCCTCCAGCACCCCACAAAACAATAATCTAGTCATTATAGGAACGTTGCAGAGTTATTTTCAATTATGTGCAAAATATCTACTTAAACCAGCACAATTAGAATCAGGCGCACTTGTGAGATTTCTGTTTTGTTCAGAGGCACTTTATGTGTTATGTTTTCCTCCCACGCAAAGGCACTTGTCTAGTTAGATGTGTAAGGTAGGTTGTGACTGGGAGGGGGGTGGGTGACCTTACCTCTGTTCTATGGTCACATTCCTCCATAATAGCGAAAGTGCAATAAGCGGACCCCACCAAAGCATGTATTGTATGTGTCTGACATTTTTACACTGTCACTAATGTAAAGCAGTGACACCAGAATCCACATGCAAATGACCTGTTTACGGAACTGGTGATTTTCAGGTTGGTTTCATGCCAATGCTGGCAACAGGCGCAAAGGTTCCAGAACTGGTTCATTGTATGCTCCCTCAGCGAAATCCGAGACCATCACAAAAATAGGTGGTAATTATCGAACATGTGGGTAAAACATAATATGACATTTTCAGCAATTTTCACCTAGACGAGAATCGGGCGGTCAGTCTGTAAGAGCCATTTAGCTCTAAGGGTATATGCTTCAAAAAAAGTCTCATTTGTGGTTTTACTGGTGACAGTGTTGAATTGTATATAATAATCGTGACCATTGATATATTGCACACCACAAAGTCATTTGTTCTTTGCTGACTAATAGCAAAACGTCTTGAAAACCATAGCTTCTAATTTAGATCCACAATCTATGCAATCTGTCTGCATGGTTGAGCACTTTTACTTTTAATGAGACTGCTAATCTGAGTCTTCTCTCTATGCTGGAGTATGCGTGTCTTTTTCATAAAGCTACTTATCTGTGCCCTGCCTTTGAACTACACCTTTCTCATGGCTGCTATTTCTAAAATGTTTCCTGTACCTATGCTTGAACACAACTAAACTCATCTTGGATGGAAAATGTTGCCCTTCAAATACTGCTTGTTTATTATTCCTTTTCCAGCTAGTCTGATTAGCGTAAGGTGGACGGGTAGGAGCCCCATGCATATTTTCATTGCTGCAGGACAAAATATCAAGCTGGGGATTGTGATCATGATGTGGGGGCGGTGACCAGGGATTTTGTATCCCGTAATTTCTTTGGTTCAGAAGCGGGCCCCAAAGGATTTTGTGCCCCAGGCCCCAAGATTCCTTAAAATGGCCCTGCCACCTTCTTGTCACTCTTGCCTCCCTGACAAGTTTCCCAGTTCCATGCTTGACACCTCATGCCAGTCTTGTTTTTTGCTTCCAACTGCATGTTAGAACTTGCAGTTTTGTTTTTCCCATTGCAAGGGTGGTCCTACACGTCCCAGCATGCAGCGTGAGAAAAGAGCACAGGACTGGCTCAAAGGTTCCACAGGAAAACTTGCCAGCTATGCTTTTGCGGTGTGCCATATATTCTCTGTTTCATGTGTTTTTGATTCCCCATTCAGCCAGCTGTCACCAATGGTTCCAAATCCCTAGAAGAAGTTGATGGCGAAAGGAGTCCCAATCCGTAAAACCTTTAAAGGCAAGGAGCTAGCTTAGTTCCTATCCTGTGCCTTCGTTCTTTGGGATCTCAGCCACGTTTCCCCTCCTGGGTACAACATGGGAGTCTTTAGGAGCCTGGGATGTTTGGGTTTTCTTAAGACCTTGAAAGTGTTTTCCCTCCAGGACATAGTACCATGTAAGCCCCATGCCAATTCTGGAGATGTTCCTCCTTGGAACTACTCTTTTTCGCTGGCCCAAGTGGTATTTTGTTTCCTAGATCTCGAGCTCGGTATAGGGCTTAACTTTCCTTTAGCATTTTCTTCTCTTCTCCCTTTTGTTCTTCTACAATTTGTTTAATGTCCTTCTATTACTATTGCATTCAGCTTTTCTTAAAGTTGTCCTTCAGCTGAAGAAGCTTTATTAGATGTCTGACCTATCCCCTTTAATTTCTCCTTCCCTTTCTCCTTTGCCCTCTCCCTTCTTTTTCTATGTCTCCTCATCACGCTACCATACTTTTGCTAGACTTCTATCTCCTCCTTCCTCTTTCCCACATTTTAGGTCAATCTCTCCCTTCTTGCACTTCTAGTAACACACCCTCCCTCCTTCTCTTCTTCCTCACCTCTTTTAGTTCTCTTCACCTTCACTGTGTCATCCATCACGAAAGACAACAGACTAACACCAGAGCCATTTACCCGACATGACCCAACACAATGGTCAGGCAAAGTCAGACAATTGACCAGAATCACACACAGCTGCCAGTCATTTCCCTTCCCCACAGGGATAAAAGGTGGCGCACAAGAGCACACAACAAACAAGGCAGACCGCACAACGACACAGCTATCCGAGCATGACAGTTCAAGAGTAGGAGAAAGGTGGCGAGAACCGAAGGGGCGACAAGGAGAGAAGTGACCTTGCCCTTTCCGACACAGACCCGCAAAGCCTGCGCAAAAGGAAACGTAAGACCTCAAACAATAGCCAGCGTGTGTTGCAGCAGATGTCAACGGTATACAGAGCCCTCCTACACTGATAATCAGGACAGGGAGAGACACTTGTTACCGTAGTACCCCCCTTGACTCCGGAGATAAGAAATGGCAAGCGTTCCATCACAGCCGGTGAGTCGAGGGGATAACCGATAAGAAACCAAACTGTGTTGAACAAAAGTTGCAAATGGCAAATGAAGGAAAGTTTAAAAAAACTGTTAACAAATTAGGGGAAAACCAGCTGCAGAGGGGTCCTGCACCAATTGGGTGCTTACTCGAGAGACTCTGGTTGATCTCCCTTTTGTTGAAACTTCCGGTACCACAAAGCCCTAGAAGAGTCACAAGGAAAAGGTCAAAGTGGTCATAAAGGGGTCTAGCAAAACCCCCTGTACAGTCAAAAGTCTTTGACCTGCACGTAATTGGAACGCTAATGGAGATGAATCCTGTATAGTGAGAAAGGAGAAAGAACTGTGTGGTTAGCAAAAGTTGGCAAGAGTGAACCTGACTGAGGGATGCTGATGGGAAGGGTCTTAACCTGAAGTCCCAATGAACAGTGTGTTGACAAGAGTGAACCCGACAGAGGGATGTCCACAGTGAACTGTTTAAAAAGACATTAAGACTTGTGAATGTCACAGGGGAAATGGTTTTGAGAATTGTTTTGAGGAAAAGCTGTAGTGAACCCAACAGAGGGAGGCAAATATCTGAGAAGGGTCTGAGCCTGTAAGACGGGGATCCAGTGGTGAAAAGCCATCACCCCCCCAACATATGAATTCAACAGAGAAATCTTTTGAATACAAGTCAGAGTGAACCTGACGGTGCGAGTCTGATATTCAAGAAGGGTCTTAGCCCAGAAGAGGGGGACCCAAGGGTGAAGAATCATCACCCAAGTACAATCAGAAAATAACTTTTGTTTATAATCTTGAACATACAAGGCCTTCGGAAGCAAGAGATCTAACCATCGAAGGTCCTGATATCGCGAGGAACTTTTTGTGGATCTGAGTCCAGAAGACCGGATCCAGGGGTGAAAAGTCATCACCCAACATACGTGCGGAAAGGAACTTTTTGTTTATCAGTTTGAACGCATCAGGTCTTCGGAGGCAAGAGACTTTTTTCAGAAAAGAGACTTAATCACCAAAGATACTGATACTTGAGAATGGAACTGTCACCTCGTGCTGGGAAAGAACGAGAATGTATTGTGCTCAGGAGTCCCGCCTTGTCCCGTGCTCAAAACGTGGGGAAGGGAGACCCCCAGCTACCACATTCTGACTTATCATTTGTGAACACTTCTTTCTTTCTTGTAAAAGCTATCCCACACTCGTTTTGTATTTAGTTGTAAGAATTGGTAGTAGGTTTTTTAGTATAGGCCCCTTTTTATAGACTGCCTTATTAATATTTGATGGTCGTAGCTTGCTCCCATCTTAGATTTAGGTTTAGATTAGGCGTTTTTAAAACCTACCTATACAGTTTAATAAACACCCTTGAACTGTGAACCCTTGTGTCTGTCTTTACTGTTGCCACCATGATTTCCTTACAGTGGTCATAGCAGCCCCCAGAAATGGTTTAGGCCAAGAGAGGGGTTACACTAGCTTAGATTCTGCTAGGGCTCCCTACACATCCTGCTCCCTCCCTCACCGCCCGCACTTCTAGCCGACAATAATAAAGCATTGCCATCTTTGAGGCAAACCATATTTTTGTTTTATCACCTTGAATGACTTCAATCTATGGAATATATCTAGGTTTTTTATGTTTTTATTTTCTTGTACTGAGGAATGTCCCTGTTCTAATAGCCCCCACCATGACAATCCCAACCCCACAAACTGGGACAAGAAGCAGTTTGTTTCAACCAGAATATTCTGTTTCATTAAAAAATTAAACTAAGAAACTAAAGGCGGTCGCTTAATTTTCAATGCTGGGGAAGTCATCCACAATATTCCACATAAATACTTGCAGCTTGTTTAAAGAAGAGAAACGGAACCTGCTTGCTATTCTCTTGCAAATGTTTACATTAACAATGCACACAATCATCCATACATACAAAAACAAACCTGAATAACTATTACAGACAAATGAATTCAATCCTCTCTAACATAAACATACAAATTGTCATCGAGCTCAGAAAACACAAAAACATTCTTAGGCTAAACTTTGCAACAATACAATTCCCTTTGTTTTCTCTGAAACCATCGACAAGTGCAGGCATCAGACAAAAATATTGATTGAAGATAGAATTGATTCACTTTAGGATGCAGGACTCTATTGGTTGTTAGCTTGGATGTAGATACAAGAAAATCTGGGGAGGACAAACTTGGTTCAGCCCTGGCGAATTTCGAGTCCCTGTTTTTTCTCCAGCACTACCATCAACTCTTACCTCCCCCACCAAAACCCTCACCTGAACAGGAACTAATTGGGACCTTTTTCTTTGCTCTATTTGATGAATCCTGTGGAGTCCTCACAGAATCCCAGCCTAAAGTCTCCTCCCATGTGGCCAGGGGAAGGCAGCCACCACCTGATCCTAACCCTGGGGGTGGTTTAGCTGGGTGGATCACGTAGGAGGAGAAGGCCATCGAGGGAATGTGGGCACTCCGGTGAGGGTGAGGTTTCTCTAATACCTGAATACCTAATGGCGTGTTGTCATAGTAGGTGTTGGGATGGGGGCATGATCTTCCCACACCCCCAAGCTCTTTAGAATAAGGCAAAAGCCTCATTGATAATGTGACAGACCAGGGGGTAGGTGGATGCCCTTACAGGCATCCACACAATCATATTTGTGCATGTTATGTAGGTATAGTGCAAATGCGGGAATAGTAGCCATCTTAAATATTAGCAGCCATATTGTGGCACAAAGCTTAAATGTAGCCCAACAGAAAGCACTCCAGGCCTAGGCCGCGAACATGAGAAAGGGAACAGATTGTATCCCACACATCGATGAGAAAGGCCAGAGCTGCACCGCCCCATAAAACCCTTCATTGTCTTAAAATGTGGCCAACCTTCGTGCCCTGGGAAGAATGTGTCTTGCAAGGCCACGGGAAGAGGGATGAGTGTCTGCGAACAATGTGATCCCATGATAAGGAGGACACAGGCCTCCAACCCCCACCAGTCCCAATCCTAGGTTATAGCACCCCAATGCCCTGGCTTTAGGACCCCGGAATTCCTATCTACTAGATAACCCCAGATCACTGATCATAAACCTGTTGGACTCCCCGATCGATAACAAAGATCAGAGAGCAGGGCATTCCTGCCTTCACTCCTAGGTCATGTGATTTGTGATGTGAGGTGCAGGGATGGATGAAATTATAGCCCAGAACGAGGGTAAGAGACCTTGGAGAAATGCCGCCCTGTCTGGTAGCGAGTGAAGTGTGTGAGTAAGTGTGACATCAGATTTCCCTCTGGTCCCCTGTCTATTCATACCAGGTGCACTGTTATGTAGAAATAAATGTGTTTTTCTAAGTTAGCAATTCAATTGTTATTTTCCGCTAATGAATGCCGACTGCAACATCACCCACATGGAAGAAGACGGATGGACGTAGTTGGGGCCAATGGCCTGGCATACCCTATGGAGCAGGTGACATACGTATAGGTCCTCACCAACCGGCAGCACAGAGTTGCACATTATGTAATTTACGTCACTAATGATGCTGCATGCCTTCATAAAGTATTGTTCATACTGATTTCGGCAGAACGTTCCTCAGCAGCAGAGTTCTTTGCTGGCACTTTTTTCTTTTTGTGTGGAAATTAAACTTGTTATGCTTGCAAGAGGTGTATTGGGCCTTTTTCCCTAGTGGGTTGTATTTTTCTGGTTCGACCTTCCGGGGTGCTTTCCTACATAGGGCTTCCCCTCCCAGACTTACCCAAAGTGCCAAGTATGAGATCCCTTTTTGTAAACATGAACCATTACTTCCTTTAAAATCTTCCCTTAAAAGTACATTCTATAAACCAATCAAACAGAGTGGATTAAATGATTTTAAAACTAACTCTTTTAGTAGTGAGACGAGGAAGAGGGATCCTCCAGAGTTGCTAAACCATAGTGAGCGGTCTAGTTGTTTTAACGACCCAGACCTGAGCAGGACTTTTAAACACTTAAAGGCCATTCAGGTGCAGGTCAGTAAGAAGCAGTGGAAGCAGCAGAAGCAGCAGGAGAAAGCAGAAGTGGGAGCCGCCTCTGTACGCTGTGCAGAGAACGTAGCTGAGATTGAGGTTCCTAGGAGATTCGGAGGACGCACAGCGGGAAGTGATGTTAAACCCAGCTGTCCAGAGGGAGAGAGATGTTCTCTGTGTCCTGCATCTTGCCACGGTGTGAGGTTTTCATCTGAGTGTGCGTGGAGCACCGAAAGCTGCATTGACAGATCAGGAAAACAGCAAAATTCTTTCAAACACCAGGGAAGACCCGATGAATGAGGAGATAGCGAGTCAGAAGGAGACACAAGGAAAGACTGTTGAATTGGCCTGATACTAAGACCCTGTGGCGCTCCGAAGTAGACCGTAATTAAGAATGTACATTTTGAATACCGAACCCTTGAACTGAAGAAAACTGGGCACAACTATCCTATTAAGAGAGGTGGAATAGGAGAAAATCATAACCCACATTGTGAGAAGCCAAAGGGTGCAAAAGTAAAGGGAATGCAATATCCCAAAAGGGAGATGTTGAATAAGAGAATATTGTAACCCACATTGCCAAAGCCAAAAGGAGGCAATAATAAAGCCAATAAATTCACCAAATTACAAGTGGAGCAGTGTTATTCCACATTATGAAGTCCCGTTGGGCTCCATTGCGGTTTGGAGTACATACCAAAAGCGGACTTACTGCCAACAATCAATCAATTTTTCTGGAATAAAAACCTCTAACAAAGTGTTGGAGGTTTTGTTCACCCTTACCAGCAAACACATCATACAATAGCTAGGTAAAATTGGCAGTAAATCCATTATTGTTTTTCTATATCGCCATGCTCATATTAGGCCCTTACCTTTTCTACATTAGCATCTGATTAATATATTCCATAACTGTAGTGCCTCGCAGCAGTACTATGGGCCTCTTTACGAGTTTGGTGGAAAAACTGTTGGTAATTCTGCGGTTACCGCTGAGCATCCGGGAAGAATGTCCACAGAATCATTAGTAGACAGGTGCGTGTAGCAACCATGAGCTGTAACTGTTATTCCAGTACACCAATTTTGTAAATCTTCCAATTTTTTGCAGAATTACTGTTACCGCCATAAATTGTCGGAGTTAAAGAATGGGAAGTCGTCATGATGCAAACAGGAAGTTCAGCGGCGGCTGTCTTTAAAAACCCAATCCATTCAAAATGACCATAAAGGAAGAGTCATCCAACCCTACAAGACAGCAAAAACATGTCTGCAAGTAAGGGCAAGAGCAAAGGGTTGGAAATGCAGCTTTGCAAACCACAATTCACAGAGCAAGAGCTCAATGTACTTGTGGAGCAGGTGGAAGCCCATGCAGAGGAGCTGAATGGACTATACAACAGGAGGACGTCCTTGCAGTGTAACAACACCATTTGGGCAGAAACCTGGGACTCAGTGGTAGCTGTACGAAGCATCCCACGGTACTGTGAGGACATGCGTAAGAGGTGGACTGATGTCAAAGTCCAGGTCCGCACCCTCATCTGAAACCACTGTCATGAGACAGCAGCCACTGGTGGAGGAACTGTTGCCCCACTGCAGTTCACAACCTAGGAGGAGACGGTGAGCAGCATCCTCCACATGGCAGTCCTGCAGGGATTGGGAACGGCAGAGCATGGAGCCAGCAGCCAGGAAGACCCCGGTGAGTACACAATTTAATCATGGGCCCATTGTGCAACACCACCAATAGAATGTCAACATACACATACTTGCAGTCACTGAGCAGATAATCACCCCGCCAATGCACAAGAAATAATAGTAACACCTCAGGACTGTACATCAGGAGGCATGGAAGGTGAGAACCCCCTAAAAGACTCACCATGAAAAAGGAGGAGGCCCTCATATAGGACATGTTCAACTACCATGGAATAGCAAGTATCATGGACAGTTGCCCAATCACATGGTACATCACCACCACCTCTTTCCAGCTTGCCAAGCACCAATGTACAAACACATCAGCCAAATGGCTGGCACACAGGTACCGCACAACACCTGAAGATGTTTGGCTAACACTGTGGCAACAAGCGCAACAGATTAGTAGCAGCAATGCCTCAATGAAGAGTGTATCCCACCTAATGTTGCACTCACACCAACATAGCTAGCAAGGCACCCCTCAGCTGACAATAGAACAGGATACCCATACAACATTGGGCCTGCCCTACATGGGCACCCATTTCGTAGCACAACCTTGAAGCACATGACCCCACATTCCAGGCAAGGCACACATTCCCAACTGTCCCTATGGACACCAAACCATCAAGACAGTAATCCATCATGAAGAAGGTCCCCATAGGGCTGCACCACCTTTGTACCCCATAGTACATAGAACACTTCATGAGAGCACACCCTACAACGTTCCAAAAAGGGTAGTGCAGCCCTGTTTCCTGTCGAACAGGCACACAAGACACCCAGAACCCCATTGAAGACACCAGCACATCTGGCACACCTGCCCCTAGAAGTGCCAAAACGGCCTCAGGACATGCTGCCCCCAGGTAGGGAAGTGCCACGAAGAAAACCCCACAACCCTCCTGTTCAAGGGCACTGCTGCTGCCACCTCTGGGGGCAGAGGCACACCTACTACGGTTGTGGTTCCAACTCCGGCCATGACAGAGGCTTCAAGACTACCCACCACCGAGCCACCTTCCACCACTGTTGGCGAGTCTGACACTATACAGGCAAAGGACCAGCCCACAACACTGGACACAGAAACGGCACCTGCTGACAAAGCAGCATCTGAATCTGCCACCACTGGCTCCACCTCTCCAGCTGCCCCAGTGAGGCAGATGTCCCAGGATTCATCCAACCTGCCCCGATCTCGCCCATGCACTCTAGACCCTCCCCCTTGACCTCTCACGGACCCTCTCTTGGCACCGTCCCGAGTACACAGAATCCACACCTGAGTATGAGAAGGTGGATGGAAAACAAGTGTCTGGCATCGAGTGAAGGCACCTCCTTTCGTCTCCCAGGCCAGTGCCAGTAAACACACTCAATGCCATCTATGCCATCTGGGAGAGACTCACCCAGATTGAGCAGCACCAGTAGGCAATGTAGCGGATGACTCAGGAGGAACTGGGCCACTCACAGGCTATGTGGGATGTGCTTTGTGCCTCCAGTTGGATAGCCACTGCACTGGACCATCTGTGTTGCTGTGCTGCTGATGCCACTGCAAGCAACACCCTCATGAGCCAAAGGGTACGTGCGTTGGCTGAGCATATGTCTGCCACCCATGAGACCATGTCGAGGGCCATTACCCTCACCATGGAGCACTTCTGGGGCAGTTAACCTGCCAGGTCCATGTCGGCCACCCCAAATGAGGTATCTGTGATGAGCACATCACTAAGGTGCTCACATCGACTCACCAGTCGCACAACCACACCAATAGGGAAAGGGGTCAAGAGGAGGAGGTAGTGGACACATTTATGTGACAGACTGGAGAACACAAGGGTGTGGGGAGAGTCATGGTGGTGGGGATGAGGGTTTGGAGGGGAACATGGTGTTGGGTATGAGGGTGTGGGGAGGGTCATGGTTTGGGGATGAGGGTGCAGGGAGGGTCATGGTGGCGGTTATGAGGTGCACAGTTAAAAAATAAATCACTTTGTGCTACAGCCCGTGGATCCTGTGCTCAAGTGATACTTGTGAATACAGTAACAGTTAAATGTACAGTGACAAGTGTTAATATGAGCTTTCAGAATAGTTGACCATTATGTCCTGGCCGACAATATGTACTTCTCTCAATTCCGTGTGTCTGTTGTGAGGTGCCCTGTCATCACCTGCATCTTCTTCATCATCTGAGTGTGGGCGTTCACTGCCCTCATTTGGAGGCATGGGTATATTCCAGCGTATGCAAGTGTTGGGCAGCATTGCGCAACTGACAACAATCCTACCCACTTTTGCTGGTGTATATATTAGTGCCCCACTTGTCTGGTGGAGGCACCTGAATCTTCCCTTAAGTAGTTCAAATGTGTGTTCTGTGCATGTCCTGGTCCATTTGTGTGCCTTATTTTAGACTGTCTCCTATGCTGCACCTCACCAGTGTCAACAATCATGGTAGCAGCGGATAGCCTGAGTCACCTACAACAGGTAGGAAGGAGAGTGTTCATCATTACTGTTTTGCTTCTGAATGGCCATTTCAATCACTAATTTGCTGGTGGACCTTGTGTGCTCATATGTGTGTAGGACCGACACCCTGTACTGCACAGGAGTGGAGGGGTTATAGTGGTTGTGAGCGAGAACAGGCAGGAGTATGCAGTATCTTCTCAGGTGTCTCTGTGGCCAGTGTTATTTGGATTATGGCCCATGGGCTATTTATTGCCACATGGTACATGGTTTATGGGACATGTTGTTTCCTCATATCTGATCTCATGCGTATCTCCATGTGTGCCCCTGTTCTACATCATCATCAGATTTCATACTTGTCCGAGAGTTGGGTACGCTGTTCTTGGTGTGTGTCCATATATGCAGGGAGGGTGCTGTTCCTCAAGGCCATGGAATCATGTGTGGAACCTAGGAAACGTGTACAGCAGTGTCTGTTGGTCGGATCTGCATCAGAGGTCATCTGGATGTTCATGAAATGGTACTATTTACAATTCCGGTATGCAGGCCCCACTGCCTGTGGGGGCATCAATGCCACATGTGTGCAGTCAAGTCCTGCAATGACATTAGGGAAATGGGTGATGGCATAGGATCTGCTGGGCCTGGGTAGTGGGCAGTGAGATGTGTTGCTGGTATGCCTCGGAGCGCATCAAAAACTTGCTCCAGCACCTTTGAGAATGTTGGCTTGGACATGCATGCAGCATTCCCACAGACTATTGGTATGTGCATGTGGCACAAAAGTGGGGGACGGGCAGCAACTTTAGCAGGGGTAGTCTGATGTGTATCTAGCTCTGGAGATCTGACTTTATCAGGGTCACCAGCTCTATTATGGTGTTGTGGTCCAAGCCATAGAGCAAGACAAACTGTCCATCAGTCCGTGCCCAGGGGGACGGACAGTCACATGTATGACTTGCCTCCACAACACACGTCTCCTCTGGCTTTGTGCTGCCTGTATCCTTGCATGCAGTGGCCTTGCATGCTACTGGAGCTCAATGAACAGTAGCAGGTTGTGGATGTCATACTTGACGTCTGGCTGTGTCTGCATGTTGCTTGGAAGTTTGTTTGGGGAGGGCTCGGGCCTTACATACACTTTTGCCGGCTATTATTGAGAGCTATGCTTGATTCCCATCACCTGAATGCATTTACCTCCAACATTCAGCTGGAGGTAACAGCACTGCATTTACAATCTTGCATCTTCCCAGTCCCCTCTCAGACTTATTCCTGTTCCCATTACCTTCTCCTTGGGAACTCTTCACCGTTTTTGCTTGGGGTCGCAGGTCAATTATTTCTACTTCCACTTCTTTCTCCATGCTTTTTCTACAGCCTTTTCTTTCCACGGCCAGCTACTGCTGGCGGTTTTAGCTCAGCTGTTGCACCTCTCATTCCACCCACTACAAATCACCACTACAGTCTCTTGCACTCTCCACATATTCGCCTAAATTGCTCGGCTGTAGACTATGGTAGGTGATCTCGGCAAAGTTGTTGGACCTGACGCTCTATCCACTATAGGTAGTGCCACCACCTCTCCATCTGTCCAGGTTCACTCCGCCAGTTCCCAACAGACATGCAAGATGCTTCCCGGGTATTCCGCTACTTCTCTCTACAGCTTTGGAGACGTGCCTTGCTGCTGTCTCCCGAGTTCCATGTCCAGTCTTACAGGCTTTTCTGCGGCCTCTTCGGTCACTGGGTTCTCCTTCTGGACGTATCTTAGCTTTCAGCATGGCAGAACTGCACGGGCAATTGCCGGATGGGTCATAGGATGATGAAGAAAACAGTCCTTCTTTGCTGTTCAGTTTAAATAGTGCGGAGTCGCAGTGTGTTGGGAGGCGCAGTGTCAGCAGGAGACTTTGGCCTGGCATACAGATTTGGACCCTGACTTTGCTTTCTATCAAAGTAGAAAGTACCTAACCTACATAATTATAGTCCCAGCGTGGAGCGTGGTGCAGTATTTTGGAAGTGTTTGGAGTTTTGGCGAGTGGTGAGAAAAATAATTCTTTGCCGAGTGAACGGCATCTTCAACAGAACTTTCGTGAGCGTGTAAAGAGGTGAGCCACTTTCCATTGTTTAACTTTGAAATGATGTATTCCCCACGAAGCCTAGTGCAAGGAAGGCATGGTATCAACAGTAAGACAGTGTGACTGTTTGTACTTCTGAACCTACTTGTCCTCCCGTCCCTCCACACTCTCCTCACCTGAACCTCCTGAGTTGTCTGTATCTAGTAGATTCCGCCGACTTAGGTAGTCTCTTCCCTTTTTTGGTAGCACTTGCCTGTCTCGGAGGGAAGCCAGAGTGACAGCTGGCTGAACAGCCGTCCCGGGACTCCTCCTCCGGGAGCAGGCCGGAAAATAAGGGAAAAACCCACACGGGGGAAAAAACCCTTAGCAGGGAGGTCGTAGACAGGTGAATGTCCAAGGCAAAACTTGCTGGTCTGAAGAAGTGCCGAAATCCGCCAGGAAGATGATGAGGAACACACTCCGGAAGCAGAGAGGATAACTGCAGTCGAGTAGAGGAAAACCTAGGAGGTAGGGTACCGGCAGCCGTGGAGAAAATGGGACTGCTGAACCACCAGGCCCCGAGAGCACGGCCTAGAGAGAAAGAAGAAGAGAAAAGGGAAAAACTGGAGGACCGCTAACAGAGAGGGTAACGGTGTATGAGAAAAACAGGACTCGCTGCCGAAGCAGCAACTGAGAGGGGCGAGGAAAAACCCCGGGAAATAGCCGAGAGAACGGCTGGAGAAAAAGGAAGAGGGAAAAACCACTGCCAGAGGGGAAGGCAGAGTGAGAGAAGACAGGTAGGTAAAGCGATTCGCTAGGGGAGCGAATCAACCAGCCGGCACCAAGATCCGCAGTCGAGCAGAAGTGGGCGGCGGATAACTGGAGCCACAAAGTAACAGAGCGAAAGAACCAGGGGAGCTGGAGCGAGAACCAGCGAGGTTGAAACGCAGCGACTGCCGGGAGGAAGGAGAATTCAACTCCCGGCAGCCCTGCGGCCGGCCAATGGGCCTATACCAGAAACAAAGAAGGGACTGCAATCCCTATCTGCCGGTCCGCAGTCTCCAACGTGGAAGGAGCCGCCAACCGCGGTGGCGATTGCGGATGACAGACAGACACAAGTGACTACAGTTAAAGGGTGTTTATTAAACTTCAAAAAGAGGTTTAAAAATGCCTGTGTAATCCTAAATCTACAGATGGGAGCAAGCTCTGACCATCAAATAATAATAACAGAGTCCTAGTAGTGTCTTGTCAAAATAAAAGCGCCTATACTAATAAACCTATTGCCAATCCTTACCTCTAAAGGTACAAATAGTGTGGGAAACAGTGTTACTAAAAAGAAAGAAATGTTCACAAAATGATATGTCTGGATGTTTAGGCTGTTGTCTTCCTTGCCCACGTTTTCAGCACGGACAAGGTGGTACACTTCAGTTTAGCACAGTCTCTGGCTTTTCTAGCATAAGGGCACAGTTCAATCATTAGCACCAGGGCCTTCGTGCCCATGTCTCTTTGCCTGTCAAAGTCTCTTCTTTCAGAGGGCTTAATGCGACAAACAAACAATAAGTTCTTTTCCCCTTAGGATTTCACAAGTGCTCAATTTCTCAGGCGATTCACTATTCACCTCGGACCCCCCTCAGCTGGGCTCAGATCCTGTTCTTACCACAATGTTCATAGGATATTCCTGTATCCAATTTCTCGGGTGATTCACGGCTCACCCTGAATCCCCCTCAACCCGGCTCAGATTCTCTTTACACAATCTTCAATAAGTCTCACTCCAACGGGTCGGGCCAATTAACTTTTAAACACAAACTTGCTTTAACCAAATGCTCTCAGCTGATCTCCCTCCGATGGGCTCGACCAACTTCATCTACTTTGTCATCAACTTTCTTTACCCTATTAACATTGTAGACTTTTGATTGTGCACACGATTTTGCTTGACCCATTGCAGGACCACTTCAATTCACAATTCTTTGTTCACTCTTTCAGTTGGATATCTTACAGAGACTTTCGAATGAGCACACACGTGATTTCAGAGCACTCTGTCTAAGGTATCGGATCTTGGCTTCAAAGTTCAATCCCTCATCTATTGTTCAATTTTACTTGCGTTGCTTATCACATACGCTTCATGCAATGTTTGCTACAGCGTTCACTATGCAATGTTGCTGCTTACAACCTTGGCTTCAACACAGACCGGTCTGGTATCAGTCTCCCCAACACACAGGCTGTGCTGACTTCACTGGCACTGCTTTGTTGTAGGAGTCAATTACAGTACCATGGCAGCAAACGATTTGCCCCGCCTTGACTATCTACACAGGAGAGCCCTGGGGGACTCACACAATGCAGGATTCTTCAGCCTTGTTTCCTGGTCTTACGTTTTCAATTCTCAAAGGTTCATGAAAGTAACGGTTCTTCATTGAAAAGGTCAAGGGCACTTCCCTCCTTTCAATCCCCTTCGGTTTTGCCGTCTTTCGCCTTTCATTAAACTGCCATTTTGGAACTGCTGCTTCCTAGTGTGCTTTGCCTTGCTCAGAGTGTACTCTTGTGCCCCGCCTTTTATCCGTGTGGGGAAGTGTAATGGAAGTCAGGTGGGTGTAATGGTCAGTAATTGCCTGCCCCTGCCTGACCATTGTATTGGGACATGTCAGGTATATGGCTCAGATGTTAGTCAGTGTTCTCTCATAACAAGCTGTTTGTGAGAAAGTTTTCATGTTGGGAAAGGGGGCAGAGGTTGTTGAGTTCCTAAATGTCCTACCTGGAAGGATGGGGTAATGGTGTTACAGGGAAGGGGATACTGCATCTCGCTATCTGGTGTCCCACTCCCACTCCTCGAAGACCCCTCACACAGGTGATCCTCCTGCACTGTTCCACCCCCAGGAACTGGATCCAAAAGCGATGGCTGTGTCCTGGCCACCTGGATGACAGATCCCCGGGGACTAGCGGGTGAGACACCTTCAGGTTTCTCACACTAGCCCAACACTCTGACTCCCCAATCGCGGAGCAAATTTTCGAAATGGCAAGAAACTTGTATTTGCTAATTTCTCTGCATATAGGGACTGTTGCAGTAAACCTGGCGAATCAAAGTAACACCATTGATCAGTTAACGCAGGTGGAACAATAAGATCAAAGAAAGTCTAATGAAGCCTAGAATGCGACTAGCATTTCACCAAAGAACACCTTTGAATTATCAGATGAATTGGTGAATCTGATTGATGATCAGACCTGTTTGGGGGTCCCTCTTATTAAACCCACATTAGTACCCGGCACGCGCGGCGCAAAGGGAATACTGTGTGGTGATTGGCTCATTTGCGAGCCATACCACACAATATTCCCAGTGACGCCATGTGTGCCGGCTACTCTGTTCCCAGCGAGGGGCATGGCAGCCCCTCAGCCAATGAGGAGGCTCGAAACGGGGCCATCCCGGCTTCGAGCCTCCCCACGGCTGAGAGGCTGCCTTTGCCCCCCGCCGGGGACTCGGGTAAGTCTTTTTTTTTAATTCCCTTCCCTAAACTTAGCACCCCCCCCAACTTACCTTCTTGTTCCTGCATCCCCAACGGGGGATAAGGGAAGCCTCCAGCCGTGTGGAGACTCGGAGCGGGGCTCTGTGCCTCCACACGGCTGGGTGCTTCCCTCATCCCCCGCTGGGGACGCAGGTACGTTTTTTTTTTCCCCTCTCCCGCCCTCCCAACCCCACTTACCTTTTTTTTAAATCCTTTTTCGGGAGCGGACGCGCTGGGAACGCTTGTGTTCCCAGCGCGTCCGCTCCCGATGGCCGCCATGGAAAGGGAAAACGGACTCCGTTTTCCCTTTCCATGGCGGCAGCCATTTTCTTGGTCGTTTTTTTTTTTTTCTGTTCCGAAACATTTCGGAACAGAAAAAAAAAAAAGCAATTAGTACCCCGGTCTAACGGGCCGCGGTACTAATGGCAATAAGACCCTCGGCGGCGGGCCAATACAGCCCACGGTAATGCCCAGGGCTTCATTAAGGCCCTCGCTACACTCTGGCCTATAACTACGGCCCCGGGCGTTACCTGGGGCGTTATTGGCCCGCCGCCTGGGGTCTTATTGCCACAGTAATGAACTCACCTTCTTCTCCACCCATTTCTTCAGACTGTGTGGAGGCGGAAAGTGACATGGATACTACAGGTACTTCATACGCTTTCAATCCACGCCTATGGCCACAAGAACAACTGTCGCTAGATGACAAGGTCGAAAAAGAGGCTTCTTCCCCGGATGCCGAAAAAGCACTATTGGCCTTAAATTATGTTTTGTCATCCTTCGTTACACTCTACGAAAGCATAAAGCAGAAGGTGCAATTCACACTATTGCTCTTGCTTCCATACAGGTCAAACTGGACTCTGCCTCAAACAAAGCAGATTTAAAGGCAAACTTTCTGCCCAAAAGCCAGAATCAGAAAGACGGAATGTGGAACTTAACACAAGCCATTCAAATGGACGTTTTCCCAACAACAGAACTCAAAACAGCGGAAAAGTTATCCCAGGTCATAGTACTCACAAATGAAGTTTCTACAACTACAGGTCCCCAGAAGGAGCTGAAAATTCCTACAACGCCTTTGCACAAGAATGCTTCACAAAATCATAACAATCTTCAGAATCAGAAGAGGGATGTACCAAAAAAAAGGCAATATGCCTAATAACAATAAAAAATCTTCAAGAAAATTCCTTCAAAATGTAAGAATAATACATGCTTTTGCAAATGTCAAACCTATTCAGTAAAGGTCAAAGGAACATTGTGCAAAGGTGATAATAGACAGTGGCCCTCATTACAAGTCAGGCGTTAAGGGGTTAACGGCACCGTAAAGAGCGTTGGCGCCGTTAAACCCTTAACGCCTGATTCACACTTTAACGCCTGCTTTTTGCAGGCGTTAAAGTCCAAGGCGCTAAGCGACCTTGGTGCTAATTACGGCACTGTAATTTACGGTGCCGTAATTAGCACCTTCCCCATCCCCATTATGCCCTATGGGGCAAAAATGGGAATGGGGAAGGGCAATGGGGGAAGGGGGAATTGCCGCCCCACTCACCTTGGAATGGGGCGGTAATTCCGCCATCCACCATGGAGGAATCCGGCATGGACCATGGTGCTAACAGCACCATGGTCCACCGCCTGACTTGTAATGAGGGCCAGTGTCTCTGAAGCTGAATACGTATCAGAGATTGACACACCAAAAATGTCATCTGTGGTGCTTTCTCAGAAGTTACCCTCGGTTTTTAATAGAACATCTCTCATGGCAGAAATGGTGCTTAACCAGCTGCCTTTCCCAGCAGGCACAAATAACACTAGAGAGGTGGTCTCTGCGTCGATGCAAAGAGATTCCAGCAAGTTGGTTTTAGACCTGGAAGCCTCTGCTGAGAAAAAGGTCCTGATTGGCATGAATAAGCTCATTTGTTTATCTCAAGAACATAGTCAGCAACAAATGACAGTAGCACCAAGTGAACCATCAACGAAGACTAAATCATAGCACTTCATTACAAACTGAAAATGCTCTTTCTATGTTTCAATCTCCAGCAGGATACATTGTGGTTTATAAGTCCACCAGCTTGCAAAACCAATGTGGGGAAAGCTTGTCCAGTGTGGGAACGAATTACATGTATATAGGAGAGACGTTAATTCGGCCCCTCATTGGAAGGCGGGAGCAGCTTAACATCCTCGATTGCTCAGTCGTCGAACATTTCACCAGGGTACATGGATGTGGCTGACTCTTTACACCTGAAATTATGTGCTAAAAGCAAAGTCAGTCACTATCTTTAAAACTGGGGACACAGAAAAAGAACATAAGGTTTTTAGTATTCTGAAGGGGGCTTCAGGTGGTAATCAAAGGGAGGTGAGGGGGGATCTTCCAAGGCTCTCTCTCCTACAGGTAGTGCAGTGACTAACTTTGATGGTAGGGTTAGGTCTAACATACAGTCACGTGAGCTGAAGATGAATTGAACGATTCTCTTTTAAAGTGTTTTCAGGAAGGATGCTCAACTGATCTTGAACCGATCTGCCATTTTAACACTCTTTCTTTTCCGAGATCCCTAACATATATACCTTAAATGCCTGAGATCTTGATCATGTGGAATTTTGTCACACTAACATTGCAATAGTCCATGTCACATCTAACTTGGTAGATAAGGCAATTCTACGAGAATTAGCTCAATTAGAAGCTTAGGTTTTGAAGTGTATGAAACCTTTACCGCAAATGATCTAAAGGGGGAGCATCCGGTCCATTTTAAAAAACAAAACAATCAAAGGGACATTACTGTATTTGTCAAAAATAGGGAGGGGAATCCAAGAAGAGTACATTTTATTAAAAGTAATGCAAGAGGGAATGGAGAGAGGGAGGATTGGTCTTGGCTTGCTCGTGCTATCACAAATGATAGGAATGACAATGATAGATAGTACCCCCTATAGCTATAACACCTAGCTTCAGACTACTAACTTGGAACTTGTGGGGTCATAATTCATTGTTTCGAAATCCCAAACTTATTTTATTCTTGTGGAGGAACTTAATCGTTTGTCTCCAGGAACACTGGCTTATTAAACCCCCGAGAGCCAATGTTTTTTTTTTGTGTTTTTTCAAGGCAGCTACTGGCGGGGCCCTGGGAAGACTTAAATGGGGCTTCATGGCTCTTTTAAAAACAGGGTGTGGGTTTAGTGACTTAAATGAAGTTACCTTACATACTGGTGTTCTGGCTACGGAATTTAGGATGGCTACCTACGAGGACAGGCTCTGGCTCCTATCTTTCAAAATCTATTGGCATGAAAAAGTGAGGCCCTTGGAAACATACTTAAACGACTTAGGGTCAATTGTTTGCTCATGGAGAAGTGGTAGGAATTTGGGACATGTGATAATTGTTAGTGACCTTAACTGCAATATACCCGACTACAAGGTATACATTATTTGTTTGGACTTGAACAGTGGTTGTTGCAAGAGGAAGTCACAAAATGGTAGAACATGATCTAACTTTAGGTATTAGTATAATTGACCTAAAAACATTTGACCTAAAACATTTGATCGAATTATTTTGACCTTTTATTCAGTCAAATTTAATGAAATATATATGGGGGTGGGCGGGGGTATAGGTTAGGTTGAGGGGAAGTGGGCAGAGTTGCGTGGGGACTCCCCCCGCATTTAAGAACGAAAAAAAGATAAAATAAATTCGATCAAATGTGATTATGTCAAATGTAGCAGGTCAAATAGACCCAAACCTAACTTTATGGGTTTGTGTGGGCTCTCCAAAGTGAATGGATCGGTTAAGGAGGATGAAATGGGGAAACATACATGGTTTAGGACGGAATGAACATCCATCAAAGACTACATTTTTATGGATCACTGTTTATTTAATTCCAGCACCGAATTAAGGGTAAACAAAACTTCTTGGAGCGGCCACTGTACATTGAGTTGTTTACTGAATCTTGATGAAAATCACAAACCTTGAAATCAGCTAATAACGAACTCACATGTTTTTGATAAACTGCTTGCTACCAAAAAACAAGAAACGAGGGTTTCACTAAGGTTGGTGAAGAAATATGGTAATTCTGCTATATAAAACAGAAAATGACCACCAAAATAGCTTTGCAATTCCAAAACTGGACTAAGAGACAGAGGGCGAGACAGAGGGGAATTGCAAAAATAGCTTTGCAATTCCAAAACTGGACTAAGAGACAGAGGGCAGGACTCATTATTGATGTTAGAATCCCTTAAAAATAAAGTAGGTAACTTTTGGTATTAAGTTCATTCCCCTCAAACCTTTAAGAAGGCCGTCCAAATAAATGCATTGATAGAATCTGTTTGGGTCACTCACTTTGAAAAATTGTATTCTGAAGACCACACATAAGAATTTAGGCCTGTTTATGCTGCGAGTGATGAGGATTACCAGGATGGTATTGATTTTTTGTCCCAGAGAATTCTGAATATGATAAAAAAGATCTAGTGACTCTAGGGCCCCTGGTCCAAATAAACACTCTAATCAATTATTTAAAGAGAATCCTCTGATTTAGGCGAATATTTTATCATTTCTGTTTTTTGGACATATGTAAAAAGATTGTTTTCCAGCCTCATGGAGGATTTCTTATATTATAGCAGTATACAAACGAGGCCCTCGCTCTCACCCTAGAAACGGCTTCCCTATATCAATCCTTGATGCTGAGAGTAAGATTTTTGCTGCGGTTTTCTTAGAGCATTTAGAGCAATGGTCGGTGAACGAGGTTCGCTTGAGTTTGTGGCAAACAAGTTTTCAGAAATTACATAGCACAGTGCTATAGACTTGGTTTATGAAGGGAGATATAAGTCCATAAACATTGCCAGTATAGATCTCAGTTCGACTTTTAATCTTGTTAGCAGAAACAAACTCTAGATAAAGCTTAGCGAATGGGGAACTCCTATGAGTTTGTTAAAGCTCATAATAAGGCTACATGAAACTACTGTGATTTAAGTTAGAATGAATAAAAAGGGGACGTGTCGCAAGACATTTCAGTAAAAAATGGACTGAGACAGGGGTGCATATTGGCTCCTGTCTCTTCAATTTATATGTCTCAGGTTAGACGTGTGGGAAACTTTAAGTTCAGCCCCTCTAATTTTTCCTAAATTGGGTCAAGTTCCGGTATCCTGCTTGGCTTACACTGACAATTTTCTTTTGGTAGATTGTACCATAGTGGGCCTACAGAGGCTATTAGCAGGTTTTGATGACTTTGTTCTGAAAAACCCCTTGAAAGTGAATGTTTTGAAAACAAAGATTCTGACTCTCACTGCAGGAAGTACGAAGTTCCAACAGAAATGGTTTTTAGGAGGTAAAAACTGGAGAATATTAATGAAATAAACTACTTAGGGTTTTACATTCTGAGTTCTTCAAATAAGGGAGAAATAAATAATTATTTTAGGCTTAAGACAACAGTGTTCATTCCACAGATGCATCTTATAAAAAATAGGTATTGTAGATTTTCAGTGGTACCATTAGTTAGGTTTTATGTCGGTATGGTTATAGCAAAACTGACTTATGGAATCAAGTTTTACCCCAGTTTGATTGCTGACTTTCTTGTTAAAATGGAAGGTCATCACTGGAGAAGAGTTTTGGGTATTCCTAACTCTGTGTTCAGTGTCAGCTATTCTGTTTGATTATTTGTAGCATAATTTGCGTGGTGAAGTGGAAATATTTTTCATTCTATCGTAAATTATTGTTACCTTTTGTGAACTCGATATATGCTGAACTCAATCGAATGCTAAGCACAAAGGAGGTAAAATCGCTTATGCATTTTTGTATATCTTGTGATCAACAGTTATGTGACCTAGGCTTGTCAAGCACGGAATTAATGAGTAATCCTAGTGGAGTGAAGAAAGCCTCGAAACAAAATGAATGGTGTATACTCACAGATAGATTGCACCAACAGAAGAGTTTACATTTTTTATCTCATGAGCAAAAGTGCCTGGGCGAGATGGAGCAGCATTGGAGGCTCTGCCCATGCCAGAAATTGAGACAAGAGTATTCTCGGTTTTGATGGAATCTATGCAAGACTTGTGAAGTTGTTGGGAAATATAAACATGTGGACTTGAATAAAACCTTTTGTCGTTTCTGCCGGGATATAGATTCAATTGAAACTTTGGAGCATTTGGTAATGGAGTACCCACAGTTAATTCACAAACAAGACTTACACTTTGTTAAATGTAAGAATAAGGTCTTGTTGTTTAACAAGGCAGAGTTTTGGAAGAATAGCTTGAAAGGTAATCCATCACCTTTAGCAATAGCAATTGTGAACTTTATTCATTTTTTGTGACTACAGGAAGAACTTGAAGTAGGCGACAGCGGATAAGTAGGTTTAATAGAAAAGGATACTTTGATTATATTGTAATGAATTGAATTTGTAAGGTTCTGTATGTTGTATTTTAGTGGATAACATTTTTACTATGTTTACCATTTAATAATTGTGTATTATGTTTTCATTTTGTACAAGTATTGTTAAGGTTAGACAATGACTTTAGCCAATAAACAATCAAAAGAAAAAAAAGAATTAGTAGGGTGGGCCCCAGCGCAACATCAGTACAATTGTCAGCGAATCCGAGTGATTTGCCTGCGGCTGAAAGTGCTGTGGGCAAATCGTTCGCATGAGAAAGGTGCGAACTGCCAACAGTGTGCACCTTTCTCATGCGAACACACATACATTCTCACACCCACACACACACACAACACACCCACAACACACCCTCACCCACACCCTCAGCACACCCCCATCCACACCCCCAACATAAACAAACCCCACTTACCTTCATCTTCACGCTGGGTTCCCTGCAGCGCCAGTTCGCTTTCACTTCTGTGATCGGGAACCGGCGCTGCAGGGTCCTTTTCTTTTCTTTTTTTTTGTAACGGAAGGCTGCGGGGGTGTCTCCCGCAGACCCCGCTCACTATACCATAAAGTATAGTGAGCAGGGCGATGCAGGGGACATAATCGCAGCCCCCATTTTATTTTTTAAAACAGAAGGCTGCGGGGGTATCCCCCGCAACCCACACTCACTATACCATGAAGTATGGTGAGCGGGGTGATGCGAGGGACACCCCAGCAGCCTCCGTTATTTTTTTTCAATGTTATCACCAAAGGTTCGAACTTTTGCTGTTCGAACCTTTGGTGGTAGCATTTTTAGAACTTTTGGTCAATGCAACCATTTTATTTAGGTAATTTCGACCTAAAACATTGACAGCAACTGATCGAGCCTTCGTCCCGCTCGATTGTAGAGTTCTGAAGCTCTTCTTCGTCCCTATGACATCAGGATGGTTTGATATTTCACAATAACACATAGTTTTGGACATGAGCTTATTTGTGGAAGATTTCGGTATTAACATCACCCTGCAGGGTTGGGGTTTAAAGGGGCCATACCTCCCAATCGCATCCTTATCCCCAGGAGAGGAGTTGCTCTGCATGATATCCTCCCATGTGTCACCACCTCTATGGGGACTATTGGTTAGCGGCCTCGTCACCCTAATCTCATGGAAAGGGGTTCTCCCCAAGGGAGAAGTGACGCTATCTCAAGGATCGTCACACCCCTCATTAACTGGAATGGACTTAAGTCTGTTTTGGAATTTGAGGAGGAAGCAGCAGCTAATTGAAGTGCACATTTTATAAATCTGTTGCCGCTTTCATCCTGGCCATTAGCTTGAGGATGAAAGAACCTTTTTACTATGTGTTAATGAAGATGTTTGACCATTTGGTGTGAGATCTGTTGCACACTAGTCTGTCACAAGTTCAGAGTCCCTGCCTCCTAAAAATATCAAGCCCTGTCAGAAGAGATGCACGAAGGCCTGCATGAGTGAGCACCTGATTAACTCCCTCTGCACTGAGGTTTATTTACATGTATCAATATTCCCTGGGCTAGTGAGGACCGTCGTCATCTGCCCCGAGTTGAGTGAGGTCAATTTGATAATTTTGGTTTAATTTTTTCAAAAAGAAAGCGACTGCAGCATAAATCCAACGCCGACATTGCGAGCCATTGGAGGGCTCTTGTCGGGAGTTACACGCTTCCTGGAGGAGGCAGAGCTGGGTTGGTCACGTGACCCTGCACGTGACTTCTTTGGGACAACAAAACACTGAGGCCACCAGCAGACCGGTGCATAATTTTTTCGAAAAGAAAGCAACTGCAGCATAAATCCAACGCCAACATTGCGAGCCATTGGAGGGCTCTTGTCAGGAGTTACACGCTTCCTGGAGGAGACAGAGCTGGGCTGGTCACGTGACCCTGCACGTGACTTCTTTGGGACAACAAAACACTGAGGCCACCAGCAGAGCGGTGCATAATTTTTTCGAAAAGAAAGCGACTGCAGCATAAATCCAACGCCGACATTGCGAGCCATTGGAGGGCTCTTGTCGGGAGTTACACGCTTCCTGGAGGAGGCAAAGCTGGGCTGGTCACGTGACCCTGCACGTGACTTCTTTGGGACAACAAAACACCGAGGCCACCAGCAGAGCGGTGCATAATTTTTTCGAAAAGAAAGCGACGGCAGCATAAATCCAACGCCGACATTGCGAGCCATTGGAGGGCTCTTGTCGGGAGTTACACGCTTCCTGGAGGAGGCGGAGCTGGGCTGGTCACGTGACCCTGCACGTGACTTCTTTGAGACAACAAAACACCGAGGCCACTACCCTTGCAGCGCTAAGCCGGATAGGTGCAAAGGGCGCCGACTGTTTTGCGGCTGTTTGGCGCAGGTGGTGCTACATTCAGTTGGGAGACTGTGGAGGCTTACCCTCTTTGATCCCTCTCAAGAATTTACTCACCACTTGTGCCTTGGTATAAAGGTGAACCCCTGTCAGTTCACATGAGGAGCTGCAGCAACAACAGTCCACGGCAGCGAGGTACGAAGGCTGGAAGGTAAACCTCACTACTAATTCACACTGTTTACGGCTTACACTTAACCAGCAAATCTTGTGGTGGGTTGCTTCAGGCACTTCAAACTGTTTACTGATCATCAGGACACAGGCCAAATAGATCTAGTGGGGGAGCTAATTATTTCTTTAGGCACTCTAGGCACTCCTCCTCCCAATCACCAGCAAAAGGACATCTTAACACTCATAGTGGAAGACAGTTCTGTCCCACAGGAAAAAAAGGACAGGCTTGTCCGGGAACTTTATCCCGAAGTGGAAATCACCGGTACAACTAAGTCGCATGTTAACACCTTGCAATCTGAAACAGAAACAACGGAGGAGGGCGCCGAAGAGACTAGCCCGATAAAACAAGCCGACACTCACCACCTAGAACTGAAGCCATCTTCAAAACCCTCAAATAATACATTCCACTCTGGAGTGGTGGGTGGCGATACTACGAGCTCCGACAAGGACACAATGGTAAAAAAGCTATCAATTAAGGTACCTAGTCAGGCGCCTCAAAAAACTTGCGACAGTCCTAGGAAGGAACAATCTGTGGGAAATGACAATTCCAGTGTTCTACAAAAGCCCAGCAATGCCCATGATGGCGCCCCTTTTGTCTTTGGAACAGACAATATGACAAATCTTACCCAGCACCAAACCAAAGGTTCAATCGAGGCTGGAAACCTTCAGGAATCTCATTTCAAACTGATCCAGCCATTCTAGATATCCCACGATCCGTGAATCACTGGAGGCATGCGCCCCTAGCACAGTGGTCAAATGGGGACCAAACACCCCCAGATGGGGGAGACACCTTACACCAAGATAAAAACCGACTCAGAGGTTACCCCTTGAGGACTTACAAAGGACTTCCTCCGCAACAGGCCCCGTTTCCTAGTAAACGATTTGGAAGACAACCTTCACCGACTGATGAAGATCTCTTAACGATCTTGGCCACCACTCAGGCGGAGGAACCTGCCAAAAACGATCCAAAGATAGACACAGAAATGATCACAGCATTTGCGCTTGTTAAGGCCCCATATATGAAACTAATTGAGTCACAAAACGAACAGTTACAGGATCATACGACTACCATCGCTATGTTATACTCTAAAATGATCTTCGTAGAAGGATTCGTTACCGCGATCCAGTCAAATCTGGACAAAAGTGCTGATCAGACCGCAGAAATCCTAAAGGGTATCATTGAGCCAATAATCAAGGACAGAGAAACTAGGAGATCAGAGAGGTTGAGTCTTCTTCTAGAAGTAGAGGGTGGCGCCCAGGTGGGCGTGGTGTGTCCAGCAAAGATTTAAACCAGACTACACCGTCATTTGGGAAAGGATCTGAGTAAACTTTAAACTCGCCATTACATCAGGACAAATCCACTGGCACTGAACCCACTACAGAGACGAGGGGCGGCACTTCTTACAAAGACTCAAGTTCAACTACCCCAATGGTGGTGGACCCTCTACCTCCAGCGACCATCGTGCCAACTGGACCGAACCAAACTAAGGACAGAGTTAAATTATACGATCTGTTCACAAAACCAAACAGAGGAGTAAATCTGATGGCCAGTGAAAAATTAGAACTTAACAAAAAAGGTGACAGAAATTATGGAAAAGCGACCTCTGGGTCGACAAAACAGTCAGGCTCTGTGCCATCCATTTTACGAAAAGCACCAGTTCGGCCAAAAGCTACAACCAGGCTAACTCTACCCAGAAATTTGGTCTTACCTGACCAACCTTTAATCTATGACAGAACTTCAAGGAAATCCGCTGGGGCCTTCACTAAACAATCAAAGTCCCTATCGAAGAGACCGACTACCTCTCAGACAATGAGAGGCAGAACGATAGCGTGAACAGCTCTCTCATGGATTTATCAGTTTACTCAGACTCGAATGATTCCTGGATCGAAGAGGTAGGCCCAGCATCTACGGCACCCGAATCTAGTCCAGAGAAAGAGGAACTGTTGGCAATATCAGAACCCAATGACGCAGCTCAAAAGGTGGAAGGCGCCAACAAAAGGTCAGAAGAAGTAGGAAACGTCCTAGCTGAATCTCCCATCCACCAGGCAATAAAACTAGATGTAAAGGGAGTTGACTCAGCTAGGAACTTCTTGTGGAAATCCAGAGTCCATATTCCAAGGGTCAGCCAGGCTCGTGCCCCAGTGCAGGAGGGGGAGATCAAGGACACTTCTGGAGTCACGGCTTTCAAGACCCTTGAGAGCAAGAGGATTATACTGGAAACGAAGAACGTAAGAAAAGAAACAAACTCCAAACCCCAAAATGAGTGCGTAAAGAACACACGAAGAACAGTGTCTTGGGGCGAAAATACTGATACGGGCTCAAGATCGGGGCCCAAAAACAAAAACGAAGACAAAGGACCGGATGTAAAGGGTGGTAAGGGCCCTTATAGAGTACTTCTAGAGAGAACTCTTGGTTACGAAGATAACCTCATTATGAATCGAAACAATGTCATGCACCTTGTACATTCAATTGACTCACCCGACAACTTGAAATCAAAGGACATTGATCTGATCGAATTCCACAATGAGCAGCGCCACAACAGTGTGATCCTTCATATGGGGAAATGGAACACAAGATCTGCACTCCTCAAACTAGGCCCCAAACTCAATCTTTGTGGGTTTTCGCTTAAGGAGTTGGAGGATGGCAAGCGTACCTCTTCTGAAGGCATTAAGGACAGGGACCACGTCAACGAAGGATTTCAAAAGTACAAACCAGCACTGGAACATGGTCGCCCATCGCATTTGGTGAAAAGGGTCCAGGACGAAATACAGGCTGACGTCCGAGGGGTTCCAACACGCAGCTCCCCAAACACACTCGAGGAGAACTCTGTAAGCAGCCCGGACGACTGGAGGTGGTTGGCGGGGTTCCTAGCAGCAAAATCATAATGCCAGCCGGCTCCCTCCTGTGCTCCACGAAACACCTTGGTTAAAGGAAAAACAATCATGAGTTGGAACACAAGGGGGTTCACCCATCTGATTGGCAAACAAACCTGGGACCTAACAAAATACGACCTCTTTTGTTTACAAGAAACGTGGCTGTGCGACCTACCCCTCCTAGACGGATATGAAATGTTCCTGAACACGGCCATAAAGGGCCTTAAAGGTAGACCGAGCTCGGGCCTCCTGCTGGGCATCAGACGCACATCTGGTCTAAGGGTGATTTCGTCCATAAATCATAACCCTTGGATACAACTAACCACAGTCCAAATAAACTCCAAGGCAGAGTCTGACCTGGTGAAATGGAACCTGCTTGTTTGTAACATCTACTGGAGACCCACGGAAAGACAACAGGACAACTTCAAGGAAGCCTTGCTTAAAGCGATCGATGACGCCAGGATCTCGCGTCCAAACCTGGAGGTCCTCCTCTGTGGAGACTTCAACATGGAATGTTTCGACAAAAAGGGGAGAAAAATCGAGTTCCTGTCCTTGCACTCCACAAACAATATATCAAGAGGAGTTGACCTCAACAAAGAATTAGCAGGTAGAAACATTTTAATGGCAAACGGAAGCCTAATGGGTGACCTACCTGCTGCTACTACATGGAAACGGGCAAACCAA
This sequence comes from Ambystoma mexicanum, assembly GCF_040938575.1. NCBI lineage: Eukaryota > Metazoa > Chordata > Amphibia > Caudata > Ambystomatidae > Ambystoma > Ambystoma mexicanum. The sequence continues at coordinate 763,593,276 of NC_090937.1, read as the reverse complement.
GGCAGTACATTGGACTAAATATTTGTAACAGAGCCATTGATGGGGAAACTAAAAACGTTGAGAGTGATCCAAACAGACTTGAGCGATCACAATATCCTGGAACTTGAAACTGAGGAATGGAATACAGATCACTCCCAGACTGTCCAACACCTACCGGAATATCAACTCGACCTGACCCCCGGTGGAAACAGAATCAGGATCCAGAGAAAAGACATGGGTGCAATACTGGACAAGCTACTAGGGCTACAATCGGTCGAGCGAGACCAAAACGCAAATCCCATAGAATACATCGAGGTATTGAAGGTCTTCCACAAAAAAGTTGTGGACAGGAGTGGTACCACTACATATAGGCATGCCTATGACCACCAAATTGTAGCTAAAAAAAAAGCCGTTCAGAGGGCCAGGAGGCAATTAAAAAAATCCAACATGCCTGGTGACCTCGTTCTGTACAAAGATACCAGGAACAGCTACAGAAACTGGCTCAGCCAACATAAATACCTCCTACTGCAAAAAGATGGTGAGAAGATGTTAAATCTAGTCACCAGTAAGAACATCTCTGGTATATAGAGATTAATCAACGAGATATGCATCCCTGTCGATTCAAAAACTGTAAACCCAATTCCACCTAAGGCCTGGGAGGAGCACTATCAGAACCTCTACTCCGCAGGAAACACCAGCGGCCCCCACAAATTCTTACCATCGGACAAACCATGGGATTTGCAATTCGACAAACAAGATATCGTGGATCTCATCAACAAGTCAAATTCATCCCGTGCTGCTGGGCCGGATGGTCTCACAAACGACATCCTTAAGAGAGACCCGGAGAAATGGGCTGAATTTATGACAACTCTGTTCAAAAACATAATTAGACTCAAAAGGATCCCTAACTCCTGGACCAGGTCTATAATTGTACCGATCTTTAAGAAGGGTGACAGGTCTGTACCTGGGAACTACAGACCTATCGCCCTACTGGATGAAGTGGGCAAAATATTCCCTGCAGTGCTCCTCAAACATCTGAACGCTTGGAGTTGGCGGTCACATCACCAGGATCCCTGGCAGTCGGGGTTCCGCAAGGGAATTGGAACTTCCCTGAACATACTAATCATTAACATACTAAAATGTATGGTCAAGGGAAAAACCTATAAATCCATCTATATCGCGTCAATAGACCTTGAACAGGCTTTTGACTCTGTTGATCGTGGCCTCTTGTGGAACAAACTAAGGAAATGGGGCTGCCCAAACAATCTGAGGGAACCAATGGAGGCTCTTCACACAGGATCAACCATTCAGATTAGACTGGACAGTGTCACGCCACGTTGGAGACTGGGGTCCGCCGCGCCCGTTCTTCCCGTCACCTCCTGGCGAGTCTACCCGCGCTTCCGCGCCTGGGGGCTCGCCAGAGGGAGAGCGTTGGGTGTCGGGGCCGGAGGGCCACGGCGCATGCGCGCGAGACCTCTGTCTCGGTTCCGCGCATGCGCCGTGGACTGGGCTCGAGTCCTAGGAAGGGCTTGCCTTCCAGGACTCGCTTTGAGTACGCTGGCGCCCGGAGGTGAAGCGGCTTGCGTTCCAAGCCTCACGGGTGCCGGCGACCCATAAAAGGAGCCGCAGATCGAGGCAAGCCGCGTCTCAACGCGGTTTGCTTCGTTCTGTGAGCTTTCCTACCTGGGCTGCCTGCTACTTACCTGAGCCCACTCTGGGCTGCCTGCTACCCCTCTGAGTTCCTCCCTGGGCCTGCCAGCATACCTTACCTGGGTTCTCCCTGGGCCTGCCAGCATACCTTACCTGGGTTCTCCCTGGGCCTGCCAGCATACCTTACCTGGGATCTCCCTGAGCCTGCCAGCATACCTTACCTGGCATCTCCCTGGGCCTGCCAGCATACCTTACCTGGGTTCTCCCTGGGCCTGCCAGGATACCTTACCTGGGTTCTCCCTGGGCCTGCCAGCATACCTTACCTGGGTTCTCCCTGGGCCTGCCAGCATACTCTACCTGGGTTCCCCTGGCTCTGCCAGCAATTTACCAGACTCAACGCAGGGCCTGCCGACATACTTTTACCTGGATCTCCCTGGGTCTGCCAGCATACACTTACCGGGGTCCCCTGTGATTGCTGCCCTAGGGTTACCTTTCGGTCCCCTTCAGTTTGGTCACCTGTTCCAGCTTGGTTCCTTCCATTCCTGTCTGGCCTTACCCTCTACATCCGTTCCTGTGGACTAAGAATATATCTGCCACGCCGGAATCTTTGACCTCCGCTTCAGTTCACGTGCTTTTGGACTTGATTCCATCGGACTCCATCCTTGCCTGTGATCGGCAACAAGACTGTAGCCTCTTCTGTCTGTGCTTGTAAAGTCCCTTTGTCACTTTAATTATGAGAGTGCTTTCTGTGACATTGGGAATCGGCCCATCCTCCACCCAGTATCAGTTTTTGGGTGGCGGAGAGGCTGGTCTCTCATGCCACAAGCTCGTCTTTCGACTGGTTCCAGACTGGCGACCTCGGCAAGATCAAAGACCAAGAAACCAGGTACGCAGCCCTCTCGTGCTTCTCAACTTGACAGACAGAAAAGGAACCCTATCCAACAAAGTTGCGTCTGAAAATGGGCTGAAGCGGGGGTGTCGTTTGGCACCAGCTGTCTTCTGCCTATTTATATCAGATATGTTTGAAGCATTTGGGCCAGTAAGAAGCTTCCCTCCAAAAATTGGGGGGACCCCTGTGGGTAGGCTGTTGTTTGCGGATGACCTTCTTCTGTTAGATCAGACTGCGATAGGTCTACAGAGACAGCTGAAAGCTTTGGAACTGTACGTTCAGGAAAACGGACTGAGAATCAACCCAAAAAAATCGAAAATCATGGGGTTAGGAACAATGAAGTCGACTAAGACCTTTAGGTGGCATCTAACAGGGGAAGTTGTTCCAGTGGTCTCGTCCATGATCTACCTCGGCATCACACTCAACGACAGCATCCAAGATGGTCCGGCTGTTCTTAGGCTAAGAAGCAAAGTTAAAAACCTGGCATCTCAAGCACTTCTAATTAAGTCACGTTACTGTTCCTTCTCACTACGTCCCCTCATTGACTTTTACAAACTTAAAATTTCTCCAGTATTGACTTACGCAGCTGAGGCCAACTTCTTCCTTGCACCAGAGGTTTGGCGTGTGCTTGAAAGCCAGTTCTGGAAAAGGGTACTGAGCCTACCTTCATCTCTCCCAATCGAATGCGTGAGGAAAGAACTGGGGCTTACCTCTTTGTATATCGCTATGGTCTGGAAAACACTAACCCTTAACAGCAAATGTTTGGTTCCTCCGGAAAGAAGTGGTTTCATGGCTATAAAAGAAGCACTGTCTGGTAACCAGATACCAGCTTTAAATACATGGCAGAATGCATGTACAGGCATCTTGGAAGTTATTGCCGAAAATGCAGACAAGCTACTGGAAAATCCGTCCAGGGTAAAGAACAAACTATTGGACTGGGATTGGATTGTTACCCAGGACAGGCTCAGTATACTGCCATCCATAACCTTGGGACTTGATGAACACTATAGCAGAGGTACATTGCTCCCATACCTCGAAAAATTCCCGACTTACTCAGAAAGGCAGCTCTTTCTGAGATTTTGCTTGAACCTCCCCAGGGAGGTGCTGGGGAGAAGGTCCAAAAAAAGGGAAGATGGGCTAACTCTGTGCCGATGCTGTGGTTTGGAGGTAGAAACTTTACAGCATTTGGTAATGAGTTGTGTTCCACTCTCGGCCTCCAGAGAAAAATTGTTGGGAAATCATTTCAAGAACTTCGAGACAAATTCTCCGCACGAGAGGTGGACCATTTTAAGATTGGGAGGAAAAGTATCTTTGACCTTGGCACTGTTGAATTTTGTGAGAGACATTCTCTCAAATCTAGACACGTAATCTCTCTGGTCTCAAACTTTCCTCCCTATATAGATGTGTAATTTTTAGTTTGTCATTTCTCCTTTTTTGCTTCAATTAATGAATTATTCGCATTTAAAGTTTTCTTGAAAACTAATTGATGCTAATAAAAAAATATATATATATCAATCACAGTTTGTCCTGGACAAAATGAAGACAGCAGCCGAATAAGGGTATTGGTAATGGTGGAAGTCCACATCATGGCATGGGCATCGAACAAAAAGAAGTCCAAAAGAGCTTTCCATAGGCATAAGGATGCAGAGTGGAAAATGTCCAGGATAGACGTGAGCAGATCAGAGGGAAGAGGTCAAAGAGAAAGCAGGGCAGGGACAGCAATGAGAGAGAAGCACAAGGGATGGCATGGAAAAAGAAGATAGGGAACAGGGGGAAGAGTAAGGTAGTCCAGAAAATGAGACGAATCGGCAGGGAAACGAGTAACACAAACACCAGCGGAAGGCCAAGAGACAGTCTGGGAACAAGGCTGAGGTCGGCAGCGGACAGGCTGCAAACAATGTCAAAAAGTTACAGAGTTGGCAATCCATCAGAAAACCGTGTCAAGAATAAGTAGGCAGCAAATAATACCAAAAGTATATAGGGAAGGAAATGTAACAGTTGGGTCAAGAATTGGTGGTAAGAAAATAATGCTGATAGGATACAAAGAAGGCAATCTGTAGGCAGTCTCGGTCCAAATTAATCAAGCAACAAATAATACCAAATGCATACAGCAATGGAAAATCATTCGGCAACCAGAATTTGGTAACAAGTGACATAGTGAAAGAAGATACACAATCCTGCAGTAGCTGTAGAACAGTGCAGTTCAACCATGTCCCACTGCAACCTCACAGACTGGTGACTCCAATGCAACAGGTCACAGTGTTTACACTCCTTATTAGTGTCAACCCCCTCAAAAAAGATGTTTTTAATTAGTTGATGTGTTATTTAATAGTGTGGTTTAATTTAACATTCATGATCTCCAATTAGTTCAATCTGGATTAACACAATTTCTCCTGGCCCACTGCAACATGTTTCGGGGGACAGCCTTCTTTGTCAAATGCCCAACCAACAATAAAAGAAAAACTGTATGTTCTAAGGTTTGCTCAACTAAATAATACCACAAATACAACATTATGCTCAACCTTAGAGCCACAAAATGAAAGACCATGAACAGATCTGATTATGTGTTTGCTGAATTTGTGAATGAATGCCTGAAAGGAACATGAAGTGCACTTCCTATATCCTAACAACATCCTTACATGTTGACAATTTCCTGACCTCGCTGCAATTGGAGAGGTTCCTCACAATCACCTTACTTGGTGTTGTGTCTCTACAAATCCCTCATCTTACCCTTACGTAACTCACTTTCCTGTCTCATCTCCAAAAAATAATCAAAACAAATTGGCTGGAAAGATAATATGTAAACAAACTAGTAAAAATATTGCAAATAACAATAAACAGAATGAAGTCCAAATCTAACTTCCTTTGCCTTGTTACATTTACAAAGTTGGTTTGTGCCATTTTGTACTTACAGGAAAAGTTAAATGAACGGATAAGTGTTGAAGGCGGCATGCTGTACAGTGAGAAAAGTAATGGGCATAGTACAGATCATTGAGAGACACCGTAAATCAGGGAACATGAGGAAGAAGTGTCATTGGCTCATAAAACTGAATAAATATGATTAGAGAGGTAAGAGTGAAACCACTGAGCAACTGCACCAGAGAAACCGAGGTAAGATCAAGAGGAAAGTACAAGAAGAGGATCAACAGGTCAAAAGCAACGGATAGGTCCAAGAGAATAAGAATGGATGAGAGCGTGTGGTGACAGGAGGAGAGAAGGGAGTCAGAAACATGTTCAGTTAGAAACATGTGGGATAGCATTCTCAGTAGAGTGTGAAAGACAAAAGACAAATTGAACGGGGTTGTGGGAGAGGGTAAGGAGTGAAAGTTTAAGAAGGAAGTGACTTGTGAGTAAACTACTCTTACAAGTAGTTGAGAGAGGAAGGGGAGGAGAGAGATAGACTGGAGCAAAGGGTCAAGTGAAGATTATTTTCAGAATAGGGATAATGGTTGCATATTTGAAAGAAGAAAACTGAGGAGACAAGAGTGGTAGAGAATGACGTGAGCAGAGATTTATGGAACAAAAAGTTAGGAAATACAGTGAAAGAGGGTGGGCGTAGGGTGGGCATAAGCGAGGAAGGAGGTAGTGTACAAATCAGTAAGGAGAGAAAAAGAAGAAAAAGAGGGAAGGTTAGCTGTGCAAGAGGGTGAAGAAGTGGAAATGTTTGCGTGGAAGAGGAGTGGGGGAAAGAAGAGCGAAGAGTGCAGCCTTTAAAGGTAAAGTAGTCAAAGACAGTAGAGGCAAGGGGAGGAAATGGAAGGGTCAGTGGGGCATGGAGAGAGAATTTTCTTAAGACGCTGGAACAGGCAACGAGGTTGATGAGGAAGAGAGAATATGTCGAGATAATAGAGGTAAAAATTGAGTCCACATCATCATAAAAGCTTACAGAACGACTGAGTGGTCTAAAGACAATAAGAAAGCAAAAGAAAACGAACTAGAGAAGGAAGCATAGTGATATTCAAATGAGGGAGATAGAGGAGTCCAAGAGGAATGATAAAGTATACCAACTCCACTGGCCTTGCCACTAAGGAAACTGGGAAAAAAAACAGGACAAAAGAAATGTGGGAGTAGAAGTGTTAGAAGAAGTAAGCCAGGTTTCAGGGAGGCAGAGGAATTGCGGGTTAACCCTGAAGAAGAGATCGATAATTGAGTGACATCTTTTGCTGACAGAGCAAAGCATTGCAGAGCCGTGTAATGGAGGAGGAGAAGAAGAAGAAATAACAGGATAGGTAAGCTTCAATAGTACAAGAGTGAGTGGCGGAGAATGCGGGAGTTATAAGAGAGTGGAGAGCTAGAACTGAAGAAGACTTAGGGGAGGGGTAGCAAAGGAGTCCAATTACATGGGTCTTAGGGAACTTAACCTCAGGAGAGAGATAGGAGAGTGGAGGGAAGTCATAGAGTGAATTAGCAGAGGGTTGAGAAGTGGAATTCGGAGACAAAAGCGGGCAGGTGCAAACAGGGCAAAGAGGGAATGAAAGCACACTTAGATTGTCCGAGTTTTGATGAGAATGCCCCGTGGGTGGCAGAAAAAAGGGTGAGACAATAATAACATATGGTCATATACTACCCACTAAACCAAAATAGGATTGTGATATTAAGAACACAAAACATTTTTAGAACCTGTCTTCTCAAAAATTGAAACTATCAAAACAGTTTGCAACTTGTTTTGCTTCTTTGCAATGTTCGTTTCACCATAATAAATCAGTACTTAGTAATTGTCTTCCAAAACAACTGATTTCAAAAATAAGGTGCTTGAAGACAACCAAAAGGCTTAAATAAATTAATAAACAAATACTAATCAATCAAAAATAAAGAATAAGATGAAGCACTACTACAAACAGAAAAAAAGTAAATTGAAGAAAAAATTAATGTGGAAATAAAAATTATTGTACAAAGAGCAATTCCGGAGAGCAGAAAATGTACTAAAATCTTTTAGTGCAAGACAAAGAGGCATAACTTATTATTTTCAGACATGCAAATATTGAAGTCCAAGCTTTCATTTAACACAAAGTTTTGACAGGTGTGTAAAATGCATATCCAAAATGTCTATGTTATGCCCACTTCCGTTCTCCGGTCGCTCCTGCGTGGGTGTAATGATACATATTCCATGGTACCGAGACTGCCATGTTCGACCTTGAGCTAATGTAACCCATATTGTCCTTCTTAGGACCTAGATCGGCAAGAGTGGCTGTGGGAGAATTCAAGTCCCCACCATAGACACTTTTTTGTGGTATTCCGCAGTGAGTCTGCCTCACGTCTACCCTTTTTAATCTATACACCCACCCTCTCTTCGCCCTCCAGGATGATCACATTAAATATACAAATTATGCCGATGACACCAGGTTGGTCCTAGAACTGATGGGTAATTATGAAAGGGATTCTCGTGTTGTTGATCAGACTTACGATATTATACAACAGGGCATGAATGCAAACTCCCCAGCCTTAAATGGGAACAAAACAGAGCTCATGTTAGTGGGCACTAGAACACGCCTAGCTAAAACTGAGGCTAAATACGACCAATTCATCATCTCAGACTGTGTCATTAAAACCAGTCTGGGGGTGAAAACTCTGGGCGTCGTTCTTGATGCCAACCTCAATATAAAAAAGCATGTTTTTCAGCCTAAGGCCACCTGCGCATACGCCACTAAGCTCATAAAACAGATGAAACCATACTTGTCTGATACTAATGTTGGCACACTGGCTACAGCTCTTGTCAATTCGGAAATTGACTATTGCAACCTTCTGTTTGTTGGTACTTTCAAAAACAATATTAAGACACTGCAGGTAGTTCAAATCAACGCAGTTAGCGCTGTTTGCGGGACTGCCAGAACAAAACAAATATCCCAGGCTCGCAGATCTTTGCATTGGCTCCCAGTTAACTCTCAACCACGCTATAAATGACAGAACTTTGGCGGTACTAGCTTTGACATTTGTTCCCTGCTTATTTGGAAATCGATTCCACTTGACCTTAGAAATATTCCCAACCTGTGTCACTTCAAGAAAGCCATCAAAACGTTTCTCTTCAACTCCAAGGACTAAGGCGTTGTAGTTCTCTGCTTCGATTTTCTGGGTTTACTTTTTTGTTCTTCCCTATGATCACTTCTTCAGTGCGCACTGAGGCCTCATTCATTCATTCCAGCCCCTGACAAATTGTGTGTTTAGCCTCAATGAACAGTCGCTGTAAACTTAACATGATATTCTGCCTTCTAATGTTCGATTAGTGTTCATTCTCTCTTTTAACCTCCTAATTGTTAAGTATAGAACTTCATACAAGTGCACTTGAGGCAATAAATCACAATCTGTCAGACAAGTATCAAAGTGATGTGACATTTTTTGCTCCAATTTGAGGATGCACTACATGGTCTGTTTAAATCATATTGTTGCAACTAATACACGATAAAATGGGAATTGTTCCTTTCTCCAGTGTTGACAAAAACTTTTGGGGTTCACCAACTGTTTTCATTAGTTCTCATCATCTTATCAGATATGTTGGGTGTACGTTTAAACACAAAAAGAAGTAAATTATTTTGAAGCTTTCCCACGTTACCATTCAACTGTAAGGTCGACCAATGTCTCTTTAGAATTTTGCAATGTCATTGGCCCATATCATGTTATACATTGTATGTGTGTCCCGGTGGCTTTAAAATGCCAGACTGTGGTAATAGTTATAATTTACTTTGAGCTTCCACAATCACATGTTCTGAATAGCCCATCTACATATTCCTTTGACATTTCCAGTATTGTCGACAAATACACTTCTTATTCAGTTCTAATTCCTCTTGAAGAAATTGCAAATACATTAAGGAGTTGATTTTAGATTTTGGATGTTCTGACTCAGATTGTAGTGTTGAATTGCAAGCCATTGATTTTTTTTGAAGCATTTGAAAACTGGAAGATTACTTCTTATGCCCACTTGAGTGTCTAGATAAGCTGATCATTTTGTGGCAATGGTTGTAATGAATTTGATTGGTGGATACATCTGATTCATCCAGGAAAGCACTCATTCAATTGATCCACGTCTCTGTCAAACCACACAAAAGTATTGTCAATAAAGTGTGTCAACATGTCACCCCCATCATGTGCTGCTTCTGAAAGTCCTTCATGAAAATATTTGCAAAATTGGTAGCGAACCTCGTCTTATGGAAGCTCAACAGCAGGAGGGACATCAGTGAGACCTATGGCTGAGTTACCATTCGTGCCAGTTGTGCCGGGTAAGAAACTGTGGAAGATCCTGGGACCACTGGGCACTCCGGCCATGTTCCTCCCTGCCCCCTTGCTGTCACAGCTTTTTATATTCCTGTGCAATCAGTATGATTGGTGGCCATCTCAAGTGATATTGCTTATCTTATGCAAGTGTTGCCTTTCAGTTACCTTTTGTAACGGTATTAGCATAATTGTTCGTTTTTATTCGGTCGAATGGTACATTTGACCGAATTTGGCCTGTACCATTCGACCGATTAAAAATGAGCAATTAGGCTAATACATAACGAGCATGTGGAGTGGGGGTTGCAGGGGTGTCCCCCACTCCCTATAATCGGTATGTATTAGCCTTGGGGGATTGCAGGGGTGTCTCCCGCTTCCTCAACATGGGAGGAGGGGAACCGAAAAAAAGAAAAAGGTTACCTGCGGCGTCAGATACAAGGGACGGATCTGATGCTGAAGGGGTGTAGGGGACCAGGCGGCGTGCACATACTTAAGAAAGGGGGGTGGGGTGGGGGATCTGGGTTGGTGTGCGTGTATTTGGTTTGCGCTTTGACCCTCTGGCAATTGATTGCATGCAGGCAGTTTATTCCAGTCTGTTTGCTGCAATCAATTGTCAGACAATCAAACACCACCAAACCTTTGTAACATCACTGAAGCTGTCTACCTAACAGATCTTGGCAAATTCAAATGTCTGAGCAGACTCTGCTCAGAACCCGAGCTGCACTCTTCCCGAATTTGGACCAAAGAGTTCCAGTATATTAGCTCATATATTCCAAAAGTATCTCACAAGTAGCCTAGAGAAGATGTTTAAACAACAAAATAGATTGCTTTATACAAAAGAAAATTATCATTTATTAAAGTGAATTAAAAAAACAGTGGCTTTCCTACAAGACCTAAGATCATGTGCACAAGCTAAATATATAGAAATCACAATGTTTCACATTCGACCAAAGTAAAGAGCCATATAGCCCCTATCGATGTACATCATTCCTTAAGAGGAAGCAATTCCACATAGTCAAAAGTAGTCCTGATTTACAAATCAAACAGCAAATGTGACAATAACAATGAGGGCAATGATGTTACAAAATATCCTGCACGTTTCGGGGCCTCAATGCCCTTCATCAGAGATGCACCCTCTACAAATCTGCAAGTCATAGAAAAAAATGAAAAACAATTAGCAAAGAAAATCTGTTGAAAACAGTATGACAACTGTCAAATTAAAGTGATAGTAACGCAAGAGAAAGAAGAAGATCTCAACCTTGCTGGTGTGTCACTACACCTTAGGACACACTCTTTGTGAAGGAGTAAAGGGTTGTAACAAACATCGACACTGCCCGGTTAGGCCTACGGGGTAAAAATAAATATTTCAGAATACGTGACCAAAAGGTCACCCTTACCACACCAACCGTGTAGGAGAAATATGCAGGTATCTTAACCCAAAAGATTGGCTGTACAGTTGTAAAGCATTGCCGGTGCAAGCAATTAGTACGGAATTCAAGTGCCCCCTATTTGGTTCAGGCGTTGTTGTCAAAGAGCTGGATGATAGAATATGCAGGAAAGTAAGGTCATAAAGTGTCATGAATAAATGGCAGAACCTAACAATGTAATCATAAACCACACCAAAATGTAGGTTTGCTTAAAATGTACCTTCAATCTGGAGCTTGCCAAACCAATAGTAGAGCATTGCCGATGTAGGCAATACATTCAAAGCTATAGATCTAAACAAGAGGTACAGTTGCTGGTAACAGTGCAATAACTCCTAAACAAATGAATGGAGGATTAGCCACATGATGTTTTCTGGCAGAACCTCGCCAAGTTACATATTTGTACACTTACTTTTAACTGTTGTACAGATTTCTTGCGTGAGGGGCCAGCCTATCTCTTAGAAGTGCTCTTCTGGACCATCCTCCATCCTGTGTAGCTTGCAATCCAGATATCTTTCTGTACCAAGATGCATGCTGCAGCCTTTGTAGGGAGACCTATACAACCTCCTGGAGGCACTAAGCATTGCCAGGACTGCTACTGGACTCAGCACAACTTTAACCGAGATAGCCACTTGCTGATAGATCCATATGCTAAACAAACTAGCCTGATTGTGTCAGTAGCTTAAGGTGGAGAGAGAAGGGGATTAGAATTGGTTAGTGAAGGAAACTGACATGGCTCAGAGAGCGAGAACCCTTTGGTTCCTTATTGATTGGTCCTGTGCTGATGGAGTATTTGGCTGTAATTTCGGTTGATGATGGGTTCTTGGCAGTATTCAAAATCTTGTATGAATCAGGCTGCGTGTTTGTAACTGGGGGATCCTTTTGGACACTTCGATCTTGTTTGGAAGATTCCCATGAAAAGACCTGAAACTGTTGGCTTCCAGTCCAATTTAAGTGAACTGTTAGCAAACAATATAATCACTGATATGTTCTGATAAACATCCATCTTCCTTCATCCTACTGAAGTGAGTGTGTAATATGTCAAGTGCCTGCCATATTCCCAGTGCATTGCTTTCAGGCACAGACCAGGCTAGCCCATTTGACACGCTAATAGATATGCGCCGCACCCCTATTCTGGTAAAGCAATGCCGATCTATGTATACGCACAGTCCATGGAACGTTCTTCACCACAGAAAGGAATTATGAGTAGGAGGCAAGAGAGAGGTAATTTTTGTGGTTGCAATGTTCTCAGTTAAGTCTTATTGTAAGATGATGTGATGTAACAGCTATATATGCACAGAAAACATGAGCTAATCCTGCCCTGCTGCCAACGGGGTAAACATGCCATTGCAAAGCCTTTTCATGGACACCTGCTAGAAAATGCAAGCGCTGCTCAATGGAACTTCTGTATGCAACAAAAAAGCAAATAAACAATTTCAGCTAAGAAACAAGCTGGTACATGAGATCTGGGGTGGCTGGCCGCCACGCCTCTATGACCTCATTTAGGAGATAGGACTTGTTGGTTTGTTGACATGCAGTTACTTTTATAAGCCAATGTAAATCGCATCACTGCTGGATCTAGTCTGAAACAAATTCCCTTTGCTGTCATTGTGCTACCTGCTCAATAGAAATGTAACAAATTGATGGTGCTCTCTTTTAAAGTGAGAAACATAAAATTGAATATGGTGCATATGTTGTGTGCTCCATTATTTATGTTTGTAGCCAAACAATAGGTAGTGGCTTAGCTGATCTAATGCCAACTTTACCTACTCCCATTTGACCGCATATTTTTGACCTAATTCGGTAGGTCAAATGGTACACTTTAATTAAAAAATAGTTGTGGGATGGGGTAAGGGAATAGGTTGAGATTGGTATAAGTCGTGGGAGTGGAAGGGTGTGGGGGTCTTCCCCCGCATTAGGTAAAAAAATAAGGTCAAAATAATTATCTCAAATGGCCAGTAGGTCATGTTTTTTTAGGTCAAACCACCCATATCCAAACAAGATGGTGCACCGTTTCCTTCTCCTTGCAAAATCTTCAACACAAATAGCCATATATTGTACTTTGAGTGCTGGCAATAAGTGTCTATACATTTCTCGAGTTGAGAGTGAGTTGAGTGAGCCAGTGCATGATAATTCAATGATTGTACATTTTATCCTCTGGCACCCACATCAATTTTTCTAAATGCAATTGCATTTTGCTTCCGTTGGTCCTCTGCTTCACAGAGCTATGTACAATTTCACAGCAAACACTGTGTCATGTACGTATGGATACCTGGGATTCATAAAGCCCAAACCTAGCTGGGAAGCAAAGAAGTGTTGTACGTGGGGAACACAGCCAGGAGGTTACAAGTAGGGTGCAGGGGTAGCAGAGTAGGGGGAGCATGGGAGTGTGAGAAGTAGGGTTGAATGGAGCAGTCAGAGATTGGCGAATATTCTTTGATGCGTAGGGTCTTCAGGTTTTTACTGAAGTGTAGGATGAAGGAGGGCATTCGTATCTGAGTTGGTAACTTGTCCCAGAGACAGGGTGCCCAGCAGGAAAAGAGCTGTTTCCTAGGTTTATTTTCCTGTTCCTCTTGCAGTTCTGGGTTTCAAGTCTGGTGACACCATGTGACTACTTTGTAGGTGATGCAGGATGGGTGGAACATGATGCCTGCTTCAAGAGGTAGTCAGTGCAGCCTCTTGTGGATGACGATGATGTGATCAAAGAGTCTTTGTCCTGTGATAAGGCATGCTGCTGTGTGCTGGGCAGGTTTCAGCTCATCCAACATGGCATCTAGGAGTAGGGTGTTGCCACCGCCCAGTTGGGAGAAGACCAAGGCTTAGACATCTGTTCTAAAACACGGGCAGGGGTGAAAGGTGTGGCTTTGGGGAGGAGCATGAGCTGGTACCATGCTCTTTGGGTCTTATTGACAATGTGTGTTTTGAATGAGCAGTCAAAGTCGATGGAAAACCTGAGAGATTCTGAATTGGGTGAGAGCTGAGGTATGAGTCCCCGAGCTTCATGTCCATCAGCCAATTCTGAACTTGGGCATTCTTGATGCGGTTCCTAGGAGAAAGAATTCTGTGCTTGTCGGGTTGAGTTTCAGGTGAATGCTTGACATCCCGGTTTAGATGAGTTACGGAAAGTGCTTGAATTGATGGATGTTGTTGATGCAACTGATCTTTAGGTAAAGCTTCATGTCATCTTTGTATTGTTGTTTATTAATGTCAATGTTGGCGAGGAGATTCCCAAGAGGTCTCAAAGAGAGTTTCGAGATGACAGGGTGGAGCCTTGTGAAACTCTGCTTGGTTACTGGGCAGCACTAGCATCTGTTGGGGCCCATCTGCACTAGATGGTTCCTGTTGGAGAAGTAGAAGGAGCACCACTGCAGAACTGTCCCTTCAAAGTTCAATATTTATTAATGATACGAGACAAGTGGTGGAACTTCGGTGGGGGAACGCTTACTGGTGGTGCAGCCAGCTTTTGCTTCAGAACCCAAGACTTCCCATATGCATCCTGGTGTGTTCATGCACCCCGCCCACCCTGCCGGACTGTGCAACTTTTTCTATGTTGCTGTTGGAGATCGAAGGAGAGAGAGAGTACATACTAATGAGGGCCTGTGGTTTAGGTGTTTGCAGAGGACCTTGAAATAATGATTCTTTCATAAGTAACCTGATGCTAATAACATGTATTTAGTTGCAATGCACTGTCTTTCCTGTGCTGTCGTGCAGTGACTAAATCCCCCACCAGCAGTATTCTCCCGCCCGATCTCAGGCGAATTTACGCCACTCCATTATCTCCCTTTGTGGAAACCATTGTGTCAGGAGGCCATTATAAAGTCATTATGCCTTGTTGGAATTCTTCTCTGCCACTGGGCTCTCTGGGGACTTTCTCGCTGATCTGCTGTTCCGTGATCATTCAACTCTTCCTGTTGGTCTGCTTCCTCTACGTTGATTACTTCTTAGTCTTCCCTTTCCTCACTTCCCAATCTTCGTTGCTCCTTACTGGTCGCTTCTAGCATTTGATGTGGCTGTTCCGTTTCAGCTCGTCCTGAAACTTCATGTTCTTCCTTATTCATCACTTGGCCGTGTTGATTTTGTCCAGTGTAGCACACATTTCTATGTTCCTTTTCTTCCCATCTACAGTTTGTATTTAGTGTTGTCTCACTTTGCAGACTTACTGAGGTGCGCTGTATTTTGACTGAGTGTGGTGGTCCTCGTGTGAAAGCCTTACTGTGGTCCTTGAGTTTTTGTGGTGGTCGCTCTGCGGCCATCATGGCTCTCCTGCCTGCTCGCTTGAACTTCCTGTCTTTTCATTTGTGCCCCCTCATGTCCATCTCTTGATGGCCCTTCATCCTGTGATCCAGGGAGCTGGCGATGATGTGTGGGCTTGCCTTTTCCTGTTACACTGTTACGGTTATTTCTGAGAACTGCTACTTCCTTCTGTACTCAGTGGATACAGAGAGCCGCACAAACGTGCTAGCGAAAAAAGAGCTTGCATGAGCTCTGCCACTTCTAAGAGAAGACCACCATTTTATATAGGGCCTTAATGCAGCGGGCTTTATCGTAGGATGTCTTCATTAGGCCTTGGAGCAGGATTGGTGTCATAGGCAGAGGCGTTGCTAGGGGGAGCTGAGGGGGCTATAGCCCCGGGTCTTTTGGTTGTAGCTCTGGATAGAAGCCCAGGAGCTACAACCAAAAGGCTAGCTAGCCCCGGGTCCTGACAGTCTCAACATTAGCTTAGCTCTGGACTTATTCCAGACCTAGCAACACCCCTGGTCATAGTCCAGACAGGTCAGCCTCAGGTTTGGCAGGGAGGCGGAGCATGATCAAGGACGGCCTAAAGGAAAACATTAGATTTAGTATTTTCATCTGCATACACAGAACTTTCTGCTCGAATGCATCTGGGAATAGAGCATCTGCCTGCATAGCCAGGTCTTATTGGAATGCCAGTAAACTAGCCAGAGACGTCCCAAAATCAGATCAAAAGGGGCATGTGAACTGGGCCCTCGGCCAAGGGGCCGTCCCCACTTGGCTGCCTGATAGAAAGAAGGCAAGGCCATTTCTTTTACAAAACATACCATATGTCAAGTTGTAGTGCACTACTGATACTTAAAGGCTCTGAGCCTGGTGCCTTGTTGTTGACTACTAAGATCTAAGACCTGTAAGGTGATTTGTGTTGATCTTAGTATAAACATTTTGTGCATTCACTATGGCACAACCCGTACAGTGCTTTCATCTTTCTTTGGGGAATATATTGATCACATGCAATGAACAAAGTTGTAACACATAGCGATATGGTTGATCGCCATGGTAATTTAGAAGTCAGCTAAGACTGTTGAACACTTCTTGCATACATCTGTGTTCATATGCTACAAAGCAACATACATGCACCAAAAAGCGCTGCTTATGAAAACAAACACAGCATCATGGCGCAGGTCTAGAGATTGCTCCTTTCAAACGAGAGTTGCAAAAACTGGGCAGCCACCCCAATGAAAAGCATATGACATTAAGCGGGAGAGATGATTGGGTAACCAAATTCGAAAATCTGGACCAGGAATCTCAAGGCTCATTTGCATGCTTTGCGGCCAGACAATACTGTGATCCTTGCCAGGCCCTCTTATCTCTCTGCATAGTGCCTTCTCATGTTCTGGTTGTATTGTTGAGCCCGTCGCTTGGCCCTTCTTTTCATATAGGCCATTTTAGTGGAAAGGGTGCTACACTTCTGTTTCCCCCCCACATCTTGTCACCTGGTCTGACAATTATGCAGTACCCTTTCCCATCTCTCTTGAGGTCCCTCTCTTATCGGTACCCATACAGGCAACTTGGAAACGAGGTTGGCTCTCTGCTCCTTGTCAGGCTCTAGGAACTCATATTGCCACCCGCTGTGCTAAGTCAGATTCTTGTAACCTAACTATTCTGTCGCAGGCATTTACTAATGCCACTGACTCCATTGCTCCTCTTAAACGCTGCAGATCTAAAAGTTGTCCATCAGAACCCTGGTTTAATCACGATCCGAAATCTCTTGGGCTCTCACGTAGACAAGCAGAAAGGAAATGGAGCACTGGCTATAGGCTGGCCGATAAAGTCCTCTTTCGTCTCGCCACAGTTACATATCAGAAGGCTATTTTTTCTGCTAAGCAGAGAGTGCGATTAACCAACCTAAAGATTTGGTTCAGTCGTTATCCTCGCCTGCAAAAAACGCATTCTAGTATCACTCCCTCACAGGATCTGTGTGACTCTCTGTCCACTTTTTTTTATGAAGATTACCGTAATTCGGGGCAAAATCATCAGTTCCTGTCTTCATCATACTGCACTCAAGTCTACTTGGATTGACATTAGGCTTAGTCTACCTTCCCAACCTTCTCTCCTCCAGATAATATATCTGCCATTAATAAGCTCAAATCTGCATCTCCCCTTGATTCTATTCCTCTATCGTTAAAGATATTTCACCTGATATTATTTCCTGAATCATTGCAGCAGTTAATGATTCCCTTTCGTCTGGTCACATCCCTAATAATAATAATAATAATAATAATAATAATAATAATAATAATAATAATATTAATAATAATAATAATAATAATAACTTTAATAATATTATAACTGGAAGCACACAATTATTATCCCCCTTCTTAAAAAAACCTTCTCTTGATCCTGTGTTTTTTTCCAATTTCTGTCCTATCTTATTTCCCTCATTTTCTATGAAGCTCATTGAATCTTTGGTCTCTCCGCTTCTTGGCTCTTTCTAGAATCTTCTCTTTTCTTTGATCCCTTTCAGTCAGGGGCTTCTTGTATCAGTGATGGACGACCTTGCATGTCTGGTGGACCAGGGTGGGATAAGGGGGCTCATTTTATTAGATTTCTCTGCTGCATTTGGCACCGTGGACCACCTGACCTTAGTCGCTCGACTTTCTCTTGCAGGTCTGTTTGGCCAGGTGCTTACCTGGTTCTCCTTGTTTCTGTCGGGTCGTACACAACCTATTATTCTGTCTCCTTTTTCTTATCAACCAGTTTCTCTGTCCTGCAGAGTCCCTCAAGGCTCTGCTCAGTCACCCACCTTGTTTAACATTTATAGCCAGCCACTCCTTGGTCTCATCCACTCCTACGGCTTCCTGTGCTATTCCTATGCCGACGATACGCAGATCATTCTTCGGCTTGATCTGTCTTGGCTTGACCGGCCATTCTGGTGAAAGATCTGGGCATCAAAATCTCGGGCTCGCTGTCAATATCTGATCAAGTTGCTTCTGTTTGTCAAACTGGTCATTTCTATTTAAGGACCCTTTGTAAGCTCCTACCCTTTGTTGCTTCTAATTTCCATGCCCCTGTGGGTCTTCTTTGGTGATGAGCGGTATTAATTACTGCAATGCTCTTTATTTGGCTCAACAGGACCATATGATTTATCGGATCCAACTCTTGCAGAATATGGCTTCACAAGCTGTTCTTCATCCTCCTTATGGTGCTCACATGAGTCCTACCCTATGTCAGCTACATTGGCTCCTTGTTGAGAAACGTGTGCAGTTTAAATCCTTGTGCATTGTACACAAAGCTTTTTATAAACTGGGTCCTGAATTTCTTCAGACAAAAATTTGCCCTTATGTCCCTTCGAGAGCACTCTGCTCCCAATCCTCATTAACCATTCAAGTCCCCCACATACAAAATTCTCGTGTTGGTGGACGGTCTTTCTTGGTGGCTGCTGGGAAGGGAATTTTCTGCCTTTCGCCCTACGTGGAACGGATAATCATTTGTCCTTTCGTCACGCCCTGAAGACATTACTGTTCTAAATTCTTTGAGTCTAATTTCTCTGCCTGTTACCTCTGGTTCCTAGCAACTTGATGCCTTCGGGTGGCTGTTGCGCTTTACAAGTTCTGTTAATATACCATAACATAACATAACATAACAGAACATAACAAATGAAAGCAGACCAAATGGCAGAGGCCACTGTCAAGCTAATTGCAGGTCTAATTATTTGACACAGCACTGGGCTGATCACCCTATACCATGCTGTATCCTGTTCCAACCTCTCCTCACCCCTAACACCCATCTCCTGCAGGCTGTACCGGGCTTCGGGTCTTCGAGGGTGAACCGTTCCCATACCTACCTGCTGGATCCCAAATCACTACCATGCCTGCTGAACCACTGTTTAACCACCTCCATCCCTTGCTGTGCAGCCCCTAAATCACATGCTGCCAGACCCAGCAGCCCACCTCAGAGCCTCCTGACCATTCTGGTCCCTATTTCACACCTCCCCCATGCCAAAACTCATTGGGCCTCATTACGAGGTTGGAGGTAGCCTCTGGCTACCCCCTTACTGCATTCCAGGTCCGGGTGCTCGAAATAGGGACTTACCGGGTCATTCCAACCTTGGAGGACCCAGTAAGTCCCCATTCTGAGAACCATTCCCCATTCCCATTCGAGCCCCCATAGGGCTCAATGGGAATGGGGATGGAGCTAATAACGGCCCGCTAATAGCGGGGCCCGTTATTAGCTCCCTGGTCCCTTAGCGGCTCCCGCTAAGGGCACCTAGTAAAACCAGGCGCCCATAGCCGGACCCGCTAAGGAACCTCGGAATATGAAGGTAAGGGATTACCGGCACCGGCACCCTTACCGATGTCAGTAATCCTGTACCTCCAACCTCGTAATGAGGCCCATTGCCTACTCACTCATTGCCTACTCATTCTCCCCAAACTTTCCCTTGATGTTCGCTGTCACTTAACCAGAGCCGGGCCAGCTTGTTTTGTTGTGCTAGGCACACAAAGTAACCGAGGACCCAGTCTAAATTATTCTCCTGATAAGTCTCCTGCTAATTCACCTCCACCAAAGGGGTCCCCATATGACCTGCCACCAGACACTCACCCAGCTTGATCAAAACCAAACTTTCCCCCTCCACCGCCAGGCTCCCTGACAAGTCTCAAAGGTGCCATCTCTCCCATGCTGAAACACGGCCCTCAAAAAAGATCTGCCATGCCATGCCTTCCCGCCCAGGAATCGTGATCAGACGTGCCACTCAACGTCCTATTTCCAACACCAGTGGCTGGGGAACCAGCCAAGCATGTTTACGCATTGCTACTCAGTAGTATTAAGATAATATTACATTTTTATAGACCATCAGACCAGACTCCTCCCTTCTCTAAGCACTGTAATAATAGGTGTCATTATTACCCTATTGTGAATGATCCAAAAACTCTAAACGCCTGGAGGCTGAAAGGCCGAGGTACCCCTCAGGGCCCGAACTTGACACCATCCTAACAGATTTTTGGGCTTGGGCCATAGACACATTTAGGCCTCCTCCCTCCCCCAAAACAAAAAAGATGAAGCGATCACAGTCTCTCTGGTTAACACCACCCTGCCCCTTCATCGCAATCACAACTCATAGTTTGATATGCTGCCCTCGCATTGATCAAAATAAGCATTGAAAACTTCTTGAAGCCCCTGACCTCACAACATTAGCAATCCGGGAGGAGGGTGTTTGTGTTCTTGCATAGGTACGGGACACGTTTTGGCAATGGCAGCCACGAGGAAAGTATACGCAGTATAGCATAGATGAAAGGACACAGATCAGCAGCAGTTTGCAAAAGGTGCAATTGCGCACGCCCAGGCGCAGCTATCCCAGAATGCACAAGTGCTCAAGCATGGCTACAGAGGCAGACTGGAAGCAACAGGAAATCTGCAGATACCATAGCATAGGTTTAGGATGCACATACATTATCAACAAAGTTCTCATATTCGAACAGAGACTGAGATTAAAAGAGGCTCATGTTTTTTTTTTTTAAATCGTTTGCCACGAAGATGCAAAAAACCAAATGACTTTGTGGTGTGCAGTATATCTATGGTCACTGTTATTCTATTTGAATCAACACTATGGTCAGTTAACCCTTTAGTGAGGCTTTTCAGAAGAGCTGATCCTGATGACTAAATCACTCTTAGGGGCTGAGAATTTTGAAATATTTAGGGACTGGTCATTTTGACAGGTTAGGCACTATGAGATTACGTGTGTTGACCAGGATCACACATTTTGAAAGATTTGAGCTCAACATGCAGCTAACCACAATTGTCCAAGTTCTTGCCGGACACTAATGTGCAATTATTTGTGAATGTTTCACTTTCATGAACTAAAAAAAACAACCTGCCTTATAAACCTGCCTTGAAAAGTCCACACATTTCATGGTAAACCGACCTGCCATTATTTAAGACAACATCCTTATAGAAACAGGTCATGAAAAAGAAGAATGATTCTAGCTTTATGTTCTTCATCATAAGAGGAAGCATAAAAGTACCAAAGTACTAAATGATGTGACCATAAAAAATGTCATCTATGTTTCACTGCTACATTTTGAAGCTTTAAACACATCCAACAAAATACATTGTGTGATAGTTGCACCTGCCTATAGTCATTGTTGGTGTGCCTTGCAAATTGTTATTTATGATATCAAGAAGAACATTTGAAATTGTAGAAAATTTAGAAAGGAGGCAGCCCTAAAACAGATTAAGGGTGTGAGCAGGTTGAAAGTGGGTACAGGAAAGCCTACTGGGGACGGGTCTGGTACTCTCCTATGTCCTGTGGAATGAGGCATTGGCAGAACAAATAAAACAAAAAATAGACAGCCAAAAAAGAATATACTGTTGAAAGAAGTGTGTGTTTTTCACACCTACAAAGGTCTGTCGAAAATGCCACAGAATGAGGTTGGTAAACTGGTGGAGCACAGCACAGGTCTCTGTTGGGGGATATTGAGAAAAATGGTTGCTGGTGATAATGCAGCATTGCAAGGGAGTTGTTATTCTGAATGTCATAAAAGAGGAGGTCTCTGGGTGTCTGGGGGTCCCTGAGCTGGAAGGA
Organism: Ambystoma mexicanum; assembly: GCF_040938575.1. NCBI lineage: Eukaryota > Metazoa > Chordata > Amphibia > Caudata > Ambystomatidae > Ambystoma > Ambystoma mexicanum. The sequence goes on along the minus strand of NC_090937.1, from coordinate 763,571,315 downwards.
TGTGATATTATGTGTATAGCAGGGATCAGCTTACTCTAAAAAACCTCTGACAGATTAAGCAGTGGGTGCTATGTGCAGAGTGTGGTACCGCTGACAGATTTAGGGATTAAGGAGTGGGTGCCACAGGTGCAGAGTGTGGTAGCAAGGACTAGTTAAGGAGTGATGCCCTCCTACATCAGAAAGTGTGAGGTTGGGGATTTGGGACGTTGCCACCTGCAGTCAAAAGTGGCCCATAAGATACTATTATCAAACGGAGAACCTCCTTCGCCCCTTTAATGGGAGGCACTGTGGGAGGAGCCACCCACCACATGAGGGGTTGAGCATGGAGCAGACGCCCCCTTGAGGGTGTAAGGTACCAGGGACGATTCCACTGTCTAGTGAAATTGGAATGGAAGGAAACAGTAGATGAAGAACAGTAGATGAAGAAAAAAGTGGAGCATACAGAAAGAGAAGAGGACTGGACTGTGAGAGGAGGCTATGACGCAACAGGAACGTAACGGCAGGGCTAGGTAATGGCGGTGTCTGTGGAAGGGAGGTCCAGAGGTGAACATGAGCTATACCTGCTGGGGAGGTGTAAGGCGACTCTGCAGCTCGGTTTGCTAGGAAGGACGCTGTGGGTGGGGTACGGAGTTTGATAAGAGTGAGTTTGGGATGTCCTTTCTCAGCAGTAGGGCGGTAAGGGGCAGAAGAAGACAGACTATGGGACGAAGACTGGCGCAAAGAGGAAGAAGAGCAACAGTGCATGTCAGGCGCCTGAAAACGAGGAGGGGGGAAGGAACAGGTAGGGAAAAACAGTTTCACTGTGGGGGTGGTCACATTACTGAACCTAAATGGCACAAGGTCATCCTCAAATGTCATGTGACTTTGCATGAACATACAAGTGTCTGATGACAACTCTAAGTGCAGGAAAGGGCGCAAGCGGAGGTGGGCGAAAGAGGGGTGGCACGCAAGGATAGGGTGAGGGAATAAATAGGGTTAGCATTACCAGGAGGCTAAGTACACACTCTCCCTTAGGGCTGACAGTGCAGGAGGGAATCGCACCAAACGTTGCCATGCAACCCCTTCAGACTTGTTCCCCGTTTTGGATTCCCATCAGACTTCATGGGGAATTCATGCCACGTTACTGTAGGCAGGATTGCATGCTGAATTATCGCATCCGACCTGCTACTGTGTGGAGCACATTTCCTCCACACAAAAGCGGGCGGTTTTCATATCATTTTGGGCTCCGTGTACCCGGAATCAACAGCGTAAAAGCCTCGTGTAAGTCTTTAACGTTGTTGATTCCTGTCACACCCCATTTTCCAGCATTTGCATGGCAGAAAAGTGGGGCGGAACACAACTTGCATTTCTGCCGCTTCCCTCCTCTCTGCCATACAAATTCTCCAGCATTTCCGCCATTAGATCGGGAGGATAGCTCAGCGGCAACGTGCTCGCCTTGGAAGCAAGACGACATGGTGCAACACGGGTCCGCGCTTAGAAAACTCTGTGTATTAAGCGCGTTATAAATATCAGATCATGCATGTTCATGCTGGTGCAATTATTGGGGATCCCTATGGAGTCCACCTGCTTTTGCAAACAGCAGGCGCACTCCATAGGGATCCATTGTAAATGCTGCCTGCCATTTGTACATGGCACGCAGCGTTCACTCTGTTTCCACAGTGGAGTGCAAAAGGGGAGGGCAAAAGGAGGCATACAAGCCCCCCCTTCTGCACTCTGCCATGCAGATAACAATAATATGGCGGCAGGGAGCCGTTTATGTTTAAGTGCAAACATAATGGCTCCCCGCCACCAAATTATGAGCTCATACAAAATGAGCTCCAGAATGTGGTTTGCCAAACATCCGGTATTCCAAAATGAAGAAAAAAAAATCAATTGGTTTCTTATATTGCTCTTCATGCTGGACTTCAGCCTCTAAGCGCAGTGGCAGGACAGGGTACCGAACCCGTGCTGTTCAGTGGGGAAGACCCGAGCCCTGCCTCTGAGCTATCCTTCCCAGTAAACACTGCATGGTTTACAGCTACCACCAAATTCGTAATTAGGTCTTTGGGAACAGAAGTTCAGGCATTATGAGGAGCTCAGACACAACAGACAAAGGAGAGGAAAGGCAAGAAACTGGGTGTGTTTGTTTGGCGAGGCTCCCTGTTTCCTCCCGACAATCAAGATGGTGGCTGCCGGAGAAGGGCCTTGGGTGCCCACTAAATGCTGGCGGCACACTCTGTGTTCTCGCCCACATTTCCAGCCACCTGATCGGCTGAGCGCCCTTCCGGGGTGAGAATAACTGATTATGGAGTTGTTGGAATGTTGGAATTTCATTTTCTTATTACAGGTCAGTTGCGATTTCACAACTGGCCTACAATAAGAACATTATTTCCACGCTTTTTTGCAGATATTGCAGGCTGCCATGTATTATAGAGCATTAGCACCGTGGCAGGGGGTGCCAGTCAATCAGGTGACTAGGAACACAGGCTTGAACCCCTGGTGAAAGCCTGCATTTCATTCTGCCCGACAGCCGGCTGCCCTGCCGCCATCTTCCCCCTCCCTCCACCCTCCTTTTTTTCTTTCATCCACCTTACTTACCTTAACCCGCTGCCACCGCATCTGCTGCTTCCCCTTGCCTCCCGCAGGCTGCCATGGAAAGGGAAGAGGGGCCCCCCTTCCCTTTCCATGGTGGCCATCTTTGTAAATGATTTTCCTTCGTTCAACGGGACATGTGCGGCGTCCCATTGAACGAAGGAAAATCCTTTTTTTAGCACTCCGGGTTACAGCTTTGTTAGCCCGGGGTGCTAATGGATTTAAGCCATTGTTCCAAGTGCTTAGGCCGTTAACTTGGGCTGCTGGGCGGTTACCCCCCATTCCAGCCCTTGGAATGGGGGCTTAACGCCACAATAAGGATCTCTAGCATGTTTAAGTATTACACACCACTGTAAGTATTACACACCACTGTACCAAGACAGACCATATGTGCTGCCCATTACAACTATCTGCCCAAGATCAAGGGCCTTGGCATTCCAGGGACCCCACTGCATAATCATTTGTGCACACTGCAAAGTTCACATTAAACATAACCAAATGCCAGCCTTTAAAATATGAGGGAATTTAAAAATACTATGGCCAAACAATTCTAAAAGATGGGGGTGGGTGCAGCGCTCACCTGTGTGTGAATAATGTGGTGTTCATAGCCAATATCTCAATCTTTTCTGGTTATTTAGTCTTTCAATTGTGAACACGAATTCCACATCGGTCTTTCTGCATCTGAGCTAAATAAAACAGAGTGGACCTCTAACTGATGTGGCAAAATGCTACAATGACAGCAAAGGGAAGTGTGTACCTCATTCTCACTGTAGTCCATACGGTGAATAAAATTACTCAAGGGGTGATTCTCGATATTAAATAGCGGCGTAAAAGCCAGATGTAATGCATTTACACCCCCTTTCAGCCCTTTCGTCCATTGGGCAGTTCGTCTAAGGATTGGAGGGCGGCAAAACAGAGGTAGCATAAGCATCTTTGCTTTCCTACTGTCTCAGAGGAGCACCTACTATAACGCCTTCATGAGAGATGTAAACCGGAAGCAGTCCAATGGAATACGCTTTGCAATGGCACCTGCTAAATAGCAGGTGGTTTCCATTGGAAGTGTGATTTGCAGGCTGTGTTTTATTTCTCTGAAAGCTAAGAGTAAATGTGATTTCACCTTGCTTTACTCTTCACCTTTTGTCATGATGCCTACCCCCAGGCATCCGGACCAAGCCCATCAGCCCCGGGAGCAGGCATCTAGACATTTAGTAAAACGTCAGCAGCCCCGGCTAGGGGCTATCTGGGATCTATCCTGCGCCTTAGGCGCCAGGCTCATAGTAGGAATCAGTCCTGGCGCCTAAGGCGCCAGGCTCATAGTCATTACTTACCTCAGGCAGACCATGCTGCAAATGACTCCAATCCAACATGAAGCCTGAAAGGGACTATTTTTCTACAGGGACTATTTTTTACTCGAGTGTGGTTCTAGGGACTTCTTACCTGGGACTACTTTTGAGGCTATTTAAACCACACCCGACCAGCAGCACACGCTTCACGTTATTCTGCATCCAACAGCGTAACACTCACAGTGCCTGCAGCCTGCATCCAGTCTTCTGCCACGCCCGCCTCAAATCCGGAGCTCCTAAAACAAAGAGGGAAGAAAGGGACAAGGTTAGAAAACAAACTTATTTCTATTCCACACCTGATTCTGGATTCATCTTGTCTCCGGACCTGTAAAGAACATCATTTCTGCACGCTACGCACCTCCAGCTGCAGCGCCGCGCCATACTCACCAGTCTTCACAGCATCCTTTGGATCGGCGCTGCCTCCATCATTTCTTCGCCGAACTTCGACACCTAGGAGAAAAAAGAAAACCACAAGGTGAGCCGAGGGAACCAACAAATATAATTCTTACCACCATAGACTTACCTGATTTACCACCGGAGGCATCCTTTTGTGACTCTCCATATTTTCACGTGCCGCATCTGTAAAGAGAGACAAAACAACACGTTTTCCTCGTGCAACATTTACCCGACAGCGCTGGGTAATACAGACTCTTACCTGAGCGCCACCAGCTGCCACAAGAGCATCTTTTCACGAGCCAGCTGCAAGACAAGAAAGGAAGGGGGGAACAAGAGTGAACATCGGACATATTGAACTCTATGAACTTAATACTTACTGGTCCTCACCAGGAACCTCAGAGTCAATACTCTCCAGAACTCTCCCGAGCCTTCAAACCAGTGAAGTAACTGGAATCGACACGCCCCTGCCAATCCACGCAGGATGGAGAGCTCATCTTTCAAGAATATAAGGTGAAATTGCTGTGAGGGCATTTCGGAGGTGATTAGTTGGGGAGGACTGTGGGGGTGCCATCACTTGAATCCACAAGTGGCTAAATCCATCTCTCCACTTGCAGGAGAATATTTCTACGGGTTAAGCAGCCAAGATTAGGAGGGCAGATCCAGTCAGTCATCGCTGCACTACGCATCACGTGGGTGGAGACCGCAGCTGTCCGGGTCCGACCGACGCCCCTGTGGGAGCCAGGTGAGCGTAACAGAACGCGAAGACTATCTACAAATCCCCACCCGGGCGTTATGGAAACCTCAGAAACCGACCAACTAGCCCTATTGTTGGGGGAACTTATGGGCAGAAGTGCACTCCGCACGCCAAGAGACTAATGCCCTCAGGAGAGAACTGATTGTGTTAAAGGAGCGCACTGATGATCTTGCTAGACAATTACTGCAAAACCAAGCTGGGCAAACACCATTACCTGGACTCGGGGGGGAATCCAACTCCTGTTTCATCGAGCAATCCTGTGCAAGTGGTTCTACCAGGGAGCATTCCTTTAGCTCCACCCAAACGTTTTGCTGGGGACCCAAAAAAGTTCGCCGTGTTTATGAACCAATGCCGCTTGCACTTTTTATCCAGACCTGGAGCTTTTCCAAACGACCAAACCAAAGTAGCCTTTGTACTATCATATCTTAGTGGCAGCGCAGCGGATTGGTCAATTCTATTAGTTAATCTTCGGGATTTTCAAGGTTTTCAAATGAGCATGGAAAGACTATTTGCCAGACATTCACAGGGACAGGCCCTGGATAACAATCTTTATCATTATGACAAGGTAACCAGGAACTACTAACCTATATCACCACTTTCAATAGGTTAGTGGTGGAAACCGGATGGCCAGAGGTAAAACGAATTACATTATTTCATCGTGGACTTCGGGATGAACTCAAAGACGTTTTGGCCCAAGTTGTGACCCCACCTCCGGATTGTGCAGAATATATAGACTTAGTGGTCCAGTTAGACCACCGACTTCAGAATAGAAAGGCTGATCGAGCTAAATTCGAGAATCGGGTATTGGTTAAACCCAATATTATCCTCAAAGGAACAGATGTATCAGAACCGATGCAGATCGGGGGGGTCAAGGGACCCTTAACTCAAAAGGAAAGAGAAAGAAGACAGCAGATGCCATTATGTCTGTATTGTGGGGCCTCAGGACATTTTCTACGGGATTGCCCTATAAAAACATCTAAAAAAGTAGTCTGAGTTGCTGATAAAAATCAAACAGAGCCTGATTCGGGGAACGACCACGCCCGACAAGCGTAGAGGGCCGCTTGCCGAGCTTGAAGAAGGATACTCAGACCTCGCACTTCATCATACCAATGGTCCTTATAGATCCAAGGCAGCCATCACGTATGCACGCAGTGAGGGCATACATTGATAGCGGGGCCATAGGAAACTATTTGGACCACGAGTTGGCTTCTAGGATGAATCTATCTCTCTGCAAAAAGACCACTTCGGATGTCATCACCACAGTCGATGGAACTGAAATTGCTTCTGGGCCTGTAACTCATTCCACCGCAGAGATGACACTATTGGGTCAGGATGAGCATCGAGAGACTATTGTGTTTGATTTAATCAAAGCCCAGCAGTTCCAAATAATACTGGGGATACCTTGGTTGGAAACACATAATCCTTGTATTGATTGGCGAGAGAAGAGAATAACCTTCCCGGAATGTGCACATACTTTTTACCCAAAAAAAACCCTGAACCAAGGCCTGGCCACAGTCGCTACTCCAGTCGTGCAGTTACCTCAGGAATATCAAGAATTCCAGGATGTTTTCCAAAAGGAACAGGCAAACACCCTACCACCTCACAGATCATACGATTGTCAAATCGATCTCATACCCAGTGCACAACCTCCATGTAGTAGGATCTACGCCCTTACAGAACCGAAAACCTTCACCTACGACAATACTTGGACCAATACCTTGCTAATGGCTTCATTTGTCCATCCAAGTCCCCTGCATCTTCAGCTTTGTTCTTCGTGCCTAAAAAGGAAGGTGACCTAAGAACGTGCATAGAATACCGCACATTAAATCAGATCACGGTTAAGAACCGATACCCATTGCCTCCGATCCCCGAATTAATAGACCAAGTAAAGGACGCTTGCATCTACACTAAATTAGATCTTCGAGGGGCATATCATCTGGTACGTGTAAAGAAAGGCAACAAATGGAAGACTGCTTTTCGCACTAAGTAGGGGTTATTCGAATACCAGGTGATGCCCTTCGGGTTGTGCAATGCACCAGCAGCCTTCCAGTATTTTATGAACAATGTCCTTCATGAACTCATTGACGTCTGTGTTGTTGTATGCATAGACGATATTCTAGTGTACTCCTCTTCAGAATCAGACCATGTGAAGCACGTTCGTGCAGTCCTTGAGAAACTACGTCAGCACAAGTTATATGCAAAATTGTAAAAATGCGTTTTTCATGCTACGGAAGTTGAATTCCTTGGATTTATCCTGACTCCAAAAGGAGTCCGAATGGACTCTCGAAAGGTGGACGCAATCCTCAAGTGGCCATAACCCAGTTCAGTTAAAGGGGTACAAAGCATGCTTGGATTTGCTAATTTCTAATGCAGATTCATTCCGGATTTCTCACATGTTGTACACCCTATCACAGCACTTTTGCAAAAAAACAAACGCTTCTTGTGGACCGAAGAAGCTGAAAAAGCCTTCCAAGAGCTGAAAGCGAAATTCACGTCTGCACCTGTCTTAAAGCATCCACGCCCCGAACTTCCATACATAGTTGAAACTGATGCATCCAGTTTAGCCATGGGAGCTGTCCTGTCCCAGAAGGATCCTGAAACCGGTCAACTTCACCCAGTAGCATTTTGGTTCAGAAAGTTCTCGGCACCCAAGTTAAACTATGCGGTTACCGATAAAGAATTATTAGCCATCAAATCCGCCTTCAAGGCTTGGTGGCATTATCTTATCGGTGCCAGTCATACCATTACGGTAATCACTGATCACCGGAACTTGCAGTATTTAAAAACAGCCAAGGCCCAATCGTCGCGTCAACTTTAATGGGCATTGTTCTTTGCCGAGTTTGATTTCGTGATCACTTATCGACCAGGTTGTAAAAATGGCAAGGCAGATGCCTTATCCAGAATAGGGATGGGAGAAGCATATGCAAACCCAGAACCGGCGCCTATAATTTTAGAACAAAGAATTCTTGGCATAACCACTCTACAGACATTAGAGGATATTCAAGTAAAGATCCAACAACTCTTTGATCCAACAGCCCTGCAGGACTGGGTGAAGAAAGGCCCGGACTACTCAGTCATCAATGACCTAACTAATTATCAAGGGCGAGTATTTCTACCACACAAGGAACTACAAGAACTAGTCATCTCCAATTATCATGACACCCTGATGGAAGGACACCCATGTATCGCAAAAACTGAAGCTAAAATTAAGAGACAATTCTGGTGGGCCACCTGACGAAAAGACGTAAAGTCATTTTGTCAGTCTAGAAATCTAATTCGAGACCGCAAACATATTTTGGTGGCCGTGGGCCAACCGTCTCATGCACGATACGACAGAATATAGGTTTTCGAGTGTTCTAATGAACAGCCATTTTGATGTAGCAAGAATCGCCATTTTGTTTTCTAACCATTGCTCATTGCTTTCTGTTCCTATTGCTTTGCAGTATATTTTTCGCTTACACTGCTCGACTGAGGAACAATGCTGTCTGTATATGAAAAGGACAAGGCCACAGGGCCGAGAGGATAACAAGAGTTTCACTGAAACACAAACGTAGGCAGCGCCAGGAAGAATGCCCGGCTCCCTCCTTAATGTAGCCTTGAAGCAGAGCCGCAGGGCATTTAATCATTTCACAGCTACCAGCCAGTCTCGTTATATGGTAGAATATGTTAAAATAGTACAGCTAAAGGCTTGAATTATGCTTTTCTAATGGCCCCCCTTTGCTGAGCCCGCTAAGAGCATGTCGGCTCCCAGGACGCGAATAGCACCTGATAGATAGCAAGGTCCGGAATGTAACCCCCTCTGCATGTAGCTCGCTTCCAAGAACAGAAGCGCCATGTTCTATTCAATAACCGAAAGATGCCTATGCACTCACAAATTGCAAATTGTTACTAGAATAGATGTTTGAAGGTGTCATAGTGGCCGGAGATGTCCATCGTCACACCAAGTTCAAAGAAACCCAATGAAGAGGGGTGTTAACCATGACATAGCTGATTGTTTGATATGCATTTTGTATATATGTAACTGATGTGCGCAATTCGCTCTCTTGCGTCCCACAAGGTCTAGAGATACACATCGCGGGGCGTTGAGACCGAGTTGGCCAACTGAGACTTTTGCTTTGCAATAAAACCCTAGCTTTGGGAATACAACCTCGTGTCTGGCGTCTCTATCGTGTGCGGTGACTTGCCTTATTTCCATAGACGTCAGGGTCCCCTAGGGGCACCTTTCAAGATGGTGCCCAAATAGGGACCCTCCCCCACTTGTTCCTTCGCGTAACGTTGTAATTGAGAAAGGCAGAGAACGGCGAGGACGGGACGATCGAGCCGGGATCAAGAGGTGTTCGGGGCGCCCTGTAAAAGTGATGAGAGACTCCTTTGCAGATCTGCACACATCTGATCCCTGATCGACGTTCCTGGCTAGAGAACAAGGAGGCAAGGGTCCCGAAACGAGGCGGAAGCCAAGAAACGCAGACACGACGTCCTTTGGTGCGTCAGTATACAGACGACTTGATTTATCAGGTGAGTCATTCCCCGATTCATAGCATCCTGATATTGCTTGATAGTTGACTTTGCAAAATCAAACGCCCTAGGTAAGGTTGATTAACCAAGGGGAAGGTTGGAACATGCCTGGGGTATTGTCCACCTTAGCAGGGTTTTTCCGCTCTGGTAGACAGTCTTTGGAAGATGGCCAAATTGTACCACCTGGGGGAACGCCGGCGTATGAGATGTATGTGAAGTATGGAGTGGGTGCGATAATATTCTGTGAGACTTGGCATAGGCAAACCAGAAAGCAACAAGACACCCAGTGGCCGATTAATGATAGTTTTGAGATGGCAAGGATAGATAACTTGGAAAGGGTGTTGATAAGAAAGAAAGCGCGCCCTGCGGCATTTGAAACTATTAAAGACTGGAGAAAGGAAGCAATGCTCCGATTTAAAAGCAGAGCAAAGCATGCCGCAGGCATAAATCAAAAGGTGAGGTAGCGGAAGAAAAAGAGGAGGAGGAGTGGACTGAGAGTCTAAGAAGGGCAGGCAGGCGTGACCAGTTGAATATAGAAAAGATATACCCACAACGAGAATTACACATGACAGATGAATTGATAGAAAATATATTGACTCATACAAAACAAGGCCCAAGATCAGAAGAAAGACCAGATACGTTAGTAACTATTGCCCAGACCCCGCCCGTAGCTCAAGCTCCCCCTCCGGTAGCTCAAGCCCTCCCGCAGCCACAGACCGCGCACGTAACACTTCCTACTAGCCAACCAGGCCCACAACAGACACTCACTGTTCCCATTGTCCCATCCGCACCTCCCGCCTTAGACACAGACTCGGTACCGTCCGTTCCTCGCGGGGTTGAAGTTGAAACCGCGGGGGAAAGAGGTGGGACTGACCAACGGCAGTGCACAAGGGTAACCCGCAGTGCAATCAGCAAGGAGAGGAAGGTGGAATTGCAGCAACAGGCAGAGATGTATATAGACGGGAATGATGGGACGGCAACATTGGCTTCGATATATGACTTTCGTAGAAGCAACGAAAGACAGGTAGTGTTGGAATGCATGGGTGAATATTTGGTGGAGAGATGGAAACAGCTAATTGGGAAATTACCACCGCAGCGATTGTTAGATTTGAATGCATTAGCACGCTGTAGGGAGAGGGATGAAGAAGTAAGAGAACATGTGTATAGACTTTTTGAGCTTAGAGATGAATTAGATAATGATTATGTCGAAACATTTACTGCACCTATCAAAGTGTTTACTGCACCTGGGTACAGGAGTAGGGAAGTCGGGAGACCGGGGAAGAAGGAAAAGGGGTCGCATAATAAACGGCAGCAGTTACCATCGCCGGGGCAGAAGGAGATGGTGAACGAATTATCGTTGCTAAAACAGGTGGGAGCAGACTTAAAGGAATATCTAATAAAGACACGGGTATTAATGCAGCAAGTAGTAGGACATAATAGAGGGCGAGGGAACGCACAAGTGAGGAGTAGTTCGAATATGTATGGGGGAACAGTGGGGCCGAATCAGTGTGCATATTGTAAAGAGGAAGGACATTGGCGAGCGCAATGCCTGCATTTACAGAACAGAAATGGGTCTGGTCAAAGGAGACAGCATAGAGGACACCCAGGAGCGAATGGACCAAATAGGAATAGTATGCAGCAGGATCATAATAATGGAGGTAATCAAAACCAACGCCAAAACCAAAATGCCCCAAACTAGAGTCAGGGACAGCAAAATCAACAATATGGAAATCAGAATGGGGGAAATAGAGGGAAGAGTGGAAATGTTTTCGATACACAGTCAAACACGTATTACTGTAATAGTAATGATTACACATCGGACGATGTGTTATTTCCCCAATAGGACAGCCCAGGACAGGGGTCGGAACCAGTGTCTATTCCCGTGAAGCAGAGAGGACCCTACGTAGAAATGAGAGTCGGGAATGAGGAACACCGCTTTCGTGTAGATACAGGAGCACAGAAGTGTTCAATAGACCATCACTTGGTTCCGAATATACCACTGTCAGGGCAAAAGAATATTTCTGTAGGGTTCGCAGGTACACCAGTCATAAACCCAGTGTCCAAACCAGTCCCAGTTACCATAGGACCATTCACTGAACATTGTCCTTTCCTTCTAACAGAAAATTGCGGAGAAAATTTGTTGGGATTGAATTTGTTGAAAAAACTAGGCTCTGTTATACATTGCACGGCAGACGGAGTGTTTCTAACGATATGGCCACATGATGCCCCTGTGTCAGAATTCATGTCCGAAGCGTTACCAGGGAAACTAAGTAAAGTACCAACCTGTATATGGGCAATGCATGACAACGATGTGGGATGTTTAAAGATAGAGCCAGTAAAGATTATTTTAAAAGAAGGTGTTACCCTACCGCGAATACCCCAATACAAAATTTCGGTTGAAGGCGAGAAAGATTGAAGAGTATTGTTACCGATTTGATGAAATTAGGGGTAATTGAGGAATTCACAGGCAGTACATGTAACAGCCTGATCCTTCCGGTTTATAAAAAGGAGGTAATGAGGTACCATACCGTTTCATAATTGATCTACGTGCATTAAACAAGGTAGTACATCCGCAATTTCCTTTAGTGCCAGGCGTCACTACAATATTGACAATGATACCTGTTTCAGCAGAATATTTTAGTGTAATAGATTTGAAGAACGCATTCTTTAGTATACCAGTTGACAAGGACAGTAGATACTTGTTCGCGTTCACATTAGGAGGACGATCATTTACATTTACACGGATTCCACAAGGTTACACGGAAAGTCCAAGTATTTACAGTAGAACATTAAAAGAGCAGCTAGACATGCTGGAATTACCGGTGGGTTGTGTACTTTTGCAATACATAGACGATTTATTACTAGCTGCAGACACAGAGGAGATTATTAAAGAAAGCACTGTATTACTACTGTCACACCTAGCGGCACATGGCCATAAAGCTAGTTTGAAGAAATTTCAGTATAATCGAAAGGAGGTCGTTTATTTGGGCTACCTACTTTCGAAAGGAGGGAGAAGACTAACGCCAGAACGCATAGAAAGTATTTCTTGTATGCCTATTCCAAAGACACAAAAAGAAGTCAGAGCCATAATACGCATGGCTTCATATTGCCGACAATGGATTGGTAATTTTGCGTTGATTGTGAAACCATTAGTGAATTTGACTAGAAAGGATGCGGTTATGCCTTTGCAGTGGGATGAGGAATGTCAGAGAGCATTTGATGAATTGAAAACTGCATTATGCTCGGCTCCAGTTTTGGGTACGCCGAACTGTAAGAACATTTTCAGACTATTTGTGTGTGAAAGTGAAGGATGTGCATTGGCGGTTTAGACACAGGAACAAGGTGGAAGAAATAGGCCGTGCGGCTATTTTTCATCTGCGCTGGACCCTGTAGCGCTCGCACTACCACGATGTTTGCGATCTGTCGCAGCAGCTGCTGCGTCAGTGAAACAAACAGAAGGGATGGTATTGGGGCACACTTTAATTCTGATGGTGCCACATGCCATAGACGTTCTATTAAATAGGACACAGACGCAACACCTCACCTCTGCTAGATTGACAAGATATAAGATTATCTTGTTTGCGCCCCATATCGAAATTATGAGGTGTAGCACTTTGAATCCTGCAGAATTAATGCCATTAACCATAACAGAAATTGGGAAGAATGAATCACCCCCCCACGATTGCTTAATGGTCACTGAGGAAGAAACCAAGGGGAGAGTTGATTTAAGTGATATTCCACAGAAAGAGCCGCATGGAGAGTTATTTTGTGACGGCTCATGTTTTAAATTACCAGATGGCACGACAACTGCCGCATACGCTATAACTACCCTGGAGAGTGTTGTAGAAAGTAAAAGAATCCCCTATAATTCAGCACAAGCTGCGGAAATAATAGCAGTAACCAGAGCCTGCGAGATTTCTGAAAATTTGAACGTGAATATATATACTGACAATCAGTACACGTTTGGAGTGGTTCCTAACTTTGGACGACTCTGGGCTAAGAGAGGGTTTCTGACATCACATGGTGCCAGAATTCAACATGGCCTTTTGATTGTACCATTACTGTCTGCACTCACGTTTCCAAAGCGCCTAGAAATAGTGAAATGCGAGGCACATAAAAAAGTAACATGCAAAATAGGAGAGGGAAACGTGTTTGCAGACAGGATTGCGAAACAAACTGCCACTGATTTAAATACCAAGATGATGACGGTTCAGACAGAGGAAGTACCCTGTATGATAGGAGATGGAGTTGCGACTGTCAAAGAAATGCAGGCCGAGGCTACGGCCAATGAAATACAGGGATGGGCAGAGGGATCTGCTGAGTTGGATTTGGAGGGTTGTTGGGTGGACAAGGGAACTAGAAACTGGATGTTGCCAAATTCATATGTGACTGCAATGGTCACAATGGCCCACAGTCCTACGCACATCTGTGCCAAGAAAATGATACAGCACCTTTCTACAGTATGGCAGAATGCAAACATAAAAAAGAATGCAGAAAGGTTGGTGCAGAACTGTATCACATGTTTACAACACAATGTAGGAAAGGGAACAGTGACACCAACAGGAAGTTTTGGCCCACCCTCCATGCCGTTTGAGGTAGTTAATTTTGATTTCATAGAGATGGAAAGGTGCCAAAACTTAAAATACGTCTTGGTGGTAATCTGTGCATTCAGTAAGTGGGTGGAGGCATATCCTTTAAAAGAATGCACAGCGATGAGTACGGCAAAAGTAATGTTGAAGGAGTATTTTTCAAGATTTGGCTTGCCCCGTGTCGTATGGTCCGATAATGGACCACATTTTGTGGGTGCAGTGGTGTTGCAGATATGTGCAGGTCTCCAGATTGATAAGAGATTCCACAGTTCAAGGCATCCGAGTTCTGCCGGTCTTGTGGAGAGGCACAACGGGATACTTAAATCAAAGATTAGCAAGATTTGTGCGGGAAGCAAGTTGAGTTGGGTGGATGCATTACCAATAGCACTATTATGCATGTGTACGTCTGTACAGGCTAAAACTGGGCTCTCCCCATACGAGATCATAATGGGGAGGCCGGCAAATGTATGGTGCGCACCTCAGCCAAAACGACTCAGTGAGATAGAACATCCTGTGCTTAATACTTATTGTGGCCTTTAAATGCAGAAATTGCATTTGATTCATCAGCAGGTGCAGGAGGCATTACCCATGCGTTATACCGTCCGGGGCACGCGCTGGAGCCAGGAGACTGGGTGCTGCTAAAAAATGTGGATGGAAGGAAGTCGTGGATCCATGCCACCCATGCCAAGAAGATTCCAACTGCACTGAAAGTCTTGCCTGACACCGATGACTGGAAAGAGACAGCAGTCGCAGAGACAAAAGAAACTGTTGCCAGTGTGCAGCCACCTGATCTGCCAAAACATGAAGTGAAACTCGAAACAAAGCCTGAGACGATTGCCAAAGAGGGGGAAGGGCAAAGAGTGTCCCAACGTTGCCCAGCAGAATCGACATCACTGCTGACCGACGTGAAATCTGCCTTGCAAATACCAGCAGAAACAAATTGTGTACCCCTTTGGCACCCACCAGCACTTGCCAGCACGCCAAAGACCGAATCTGCATTATTGGCGCGGCGCACACCAGCACCTGCAGAAGCACCGCAGGCTGACTTCAAGCCTGAATCTGAAAGTGCACCGGCACTGTTCACGGATCATACGATACCAGGAGCAAGGCGATACAACCTGCGGCCTCGGAAGACAAGGTGATCTGCATTCTTTTTCTTTTGGTGTTTATGTCAACCTCTGGTTCAGCTCATTGACGGAGAAGGGAGAAGGAACCAGGGGTGTAGAGGAGAGAAGCGTGAGAATTGGGCAAGTCGGACAATTCAAGACTTGTGGCTCCTCGGTGCGATCATAAAAGTACATGTGTCCAGAACCAGAGCGGACAAGCTGGGCACACATGGTACTATGGCAAGTGAAATAATTGATTGACAGTACATGTGTCCGGAACCAGAGCGGACAAGCTGGACGCGCATGATACTGAGGCGAAAACTGATCAAAGGTCCTCTGCGCAGTATAAAAAGGGACAAGTGATCTCGCCTAAAAACGAATAATCGAATCCAGGCTAAAAAAAAAAAGGACAGACAAAACTGAACTGGGAGAATTTCATTGAATTTATAGACATCAGAGCAAACGCGACGAAGAGAGATATCCACAACGAACTGTGATAAGGAAGAAGAAGGACGACGAGAAACATGCTAGGACCGGTTCCAGCATCCAGCACTGCTGAAAATGAGTCAGTTATAAAGACTATAACTGTAAGAAAAACGCATGGTAAAACAAATTGTATGCTGACACTAACGATAATGATGTGCTTTATGAGCGTGGTAGCACCAATAACAACAGCCCTAATATTATGGTGGGTAGAAACAATACACCCATTAGAAATGTTTTTACCAATAATTAATATATCCACTACTGAAAGCCCAGTCCAGGTGATCAGTTATACCCTACCCCCAATGGAAGAAAAACACAGGGAAGGTTTTGGGAATAATACATTATTATTAATCATGAACATGACACATGCACTCCTGAAGAAAACAAACTGCTGGGTATGTGCCCATTTACCACAGCATGCTGGGAAAGGAATAGGGTGGTATGTGCAGCCGTTACCATTAAGTTCTGCATGTAGTACATCTTTAGGTGCAATGTTCTATGGGAAGTGGAATAAGAGTAATACGGGTCAATTAGACAGAACCAACATGAATGAGTTTGAGGAGATAATAATGAAGCCTGTGGGTTGTTCCATTTTCCATGAAACACAAGTAATAACCCCAGAGCCACAAGGAAAAGCACACGTAAAATAACACGACAAAATAGACGACATAGATCGTCCCCGCCAGAAAAAACATCTGTAATGACTTTTCGTGTAAGAACAAAAGTGAACAAAGATGCGATTCCCCCATCTTACACAGTGAATTATAGCCCAAGAACCGTCTTGTTTTGCCTGAAAAAGAAAGGATCTTTTTCGGTCGGAACATATACTGGTTGTATGAATACGGTGGTACTAAAATGGGAAATAGAACCAGTATACGTAAGTGATCCAGATATTTTATATGTGGAGAGAAAGCATACCCTTGGTTGCCGAGAAACTGGGGAGGTACATGTTATGTTGTGCTATCGTTCCCAGGAGTATTCCTCTTGGAAACAGCAGCCATGGCCAAATTATCCAGAACCCGAGTCAAAAGGACTGACGAAGGTGTTTTAATAGCAACTGATGTAGCAAAATCATTTGTTCCATTCTTAGGACAAATAGTGAACTCCTATAGTATAAGCCAATTGTCCAGAATCCTAAAGGATACAATAAACACAACAACAGATATATTATTCAACATGACGTTGGAAGAAAGAGGAATCAGGTTAATGACGCTGCAAAATAGAATGGCTCTCGATGTAATCCTGGTTGATCATGGGGGAATTTGCAAAATAGTGGGATCAGCATGTTGCGTTTATGTCGATGACTATTCCCCCACGATCATTGAAGCAATAAAGAAAATGCACGTTCTAAGATCTGAACTCCCCACGGGAGAAGGGAGCTGGGAAATAGGATCTTGGTTTTGGGGAATACTACGATCTTGGGGATGGAAGCTGATCTCGATACTAGTAGTGGTGTTCGGAATATTCCTAACGTGTTGTTGTTGTATGCATTGTTTACCCATAGCTTGTGCAGAGGTAACTGAGGGATGTACGGAAGGATGCATGCAAATGATAACAAAGAAAAAACAACCTCATGATCGAAGTAGCCCAGATCCAAATAAGATGAGAGTAATGAAAGAGTTGATGGGAATAGATATTACTGAAGGCAATGATGACCACGATGGCATGCGAGATTCAGACATAAGTACTTCAGATTCATCATCACTAGAGGAGGTTTCAATAAATAGATGAGACATTTGGCACACGGCCAAAGGAGGGTTTGTCAGTCTAGAAATCTAATTCGAGACCGCAAACGTATTTTGGTGGCCATGGGCCAACCGTCTCATGCACGATACGACAGAATATAGGTTTTCGAGTGTTCTAATGAACAGCCATTTTGATGTAGCAAGAATCGCCATTTTGTTTTCTAACCATTGCTCATTGCTTTCTGTTCCTATTGCTTCGCAGTATATTTTTCGCTTACACTGCTCGACTGAGGAACAATGCTGTCTGTATATGAAAAGGACAAGGCCACAGGGCCGAGAGGATAACAAGAGTTTCACTGAAACACAAACGTAGGCAGCGCCAGGAAGAATGCCCGGCTCCATCCTTAATGTAGCCTTGAAGCAGAGCCGCAGGGCATTTAATCATTTCACAGCTGCCAGCCAGTCTCGTTATATGGTAGAATATGTTGGAATAATACAGCTAAAGGCTTGAATTATGCTTTTCTAACGGCCCCCTTTGCTGAGCCCGCTAAGAGCATGTCGGCTCCCAGGACGCGAATAGCACCTGATAGATAGCAAGGTCCGGAATGTAACCCCCTCTGCATGTAGCTCGCTTCCAAGAACAGAAGCGCCATGTTCTATTCAATAACCGAAAGATGCCTACACACTCACAAATTGCAAATTGTTACTAGAATAGATGTTTGAAGGTGTCATAGTGGCCGGAGATGTCCATCGTCACACCAAGTTAAAAGAAACCCAATGAAGAGGGGTGTTAACCATGACATAGCTGATTGTTTGATATGCATTTTGTATATATGTAACTGATGTACGTAATTCGCTCTCTTGCGTCCCACGAGGTCTAGAGATGCACGTCGCGGGGCGTTGAGACCGAGTTGGCCAACTGAGACTTTTGCTTTGCAATAAAACCCTAGCTTTGGGAATACAATCTCATGTCTGGAGTCTCTATCGTGTGTGTGGTGACTCGCCTTGTTTCCATAGACGTCAGGGTCCCCTAGGGGCCCCTTTCAATTTGTAATGTCTTGTGGCATTTGCGCCCAAAACAAAAGTCAGAAGAAAAAACCAGCTGGCCTCTTACAACCTTTGGATATTCCACCTACACCATGGCACACCTTATCGTTAGACTTTATCACAGATCTACCTCCATGTAATGGATTTAACACCATTCTAGTTATTGTGGATCTTTTTTCCAAGATGGCCCACTTTATTCCTCTAAAGAGATTACCTTCTGCTTCAATTCTGGCCAAGGAGTTCCTCGAAAACATTGTTCGAATACACAGATTTCCTTCCGTTTTGGTCCCTGACCGAGGTAGTCAATTCATTTAACATTTTTGGAAGAAATGTTGTCAACTGGCGCAAATCGACGTGAGGTTATCAACTAGTCACCATCCCCAGACTGATGGTCAGACGGAGAGGACCAACCAGACCCTTGAACAGTACCTACGTTGCATGCTACCCCAGACCGAAAGTAATTGGAAAGATATTTTATGGATTTCCGAGTATGCATACAATAACTCTGTACATTCAGGAACCGGACAAAGCCCCTTTTATACCATATATGGACATCACCCTCGAACCTCAGAACTAGATTCGCCTCAGCATTTAGAAATGCCTGCAGTTAGTCATTTGCATTCTACTATTACACAAGCCTTTAAAGAGGCAACAGAACATTTGAAACAAGCAAAAGAGAAATATAAGAAAAATGCTGATCAACATAGAAGTGAAACTCCACAATACCAGATTGGGGATCAAGTTTGGCTGGCTACAAAACACAAACCTCTGAAGGGAACTCTGACGTTTAACCCTAGATATTTGGGACCTTACACTATTAAGGCCATTATCAACCCGGTAGCCGTCAAATTGGAATTACCCTCTAATATGCGCATTCATCCTGTCTTTCATGTTTCACTTTTAAAACCAGTTCAACCAGGAACAAGATTAACCAAACCACCCGACCCCATCTTGATAGATGGAGAACCTGAATTCGAGGTAAAAAATATCCTGGACTCCAAAATGGTTAAATCAAAACTTTTTTATTTAATCGATTGGAAGGGCTACGGACCACAAGAAAGGTCATGGCAACCTTGTGACCACGTCCATGCACCTCGGTTGGTGAAAAGATTCCATCGGAACCTTCCAGACAAAACAGGGCCCAGGGGAAGAACAACTTTAGGAGGGGCCTTGGGGGGGAGTGCTGTCATGATGCCTACCCCCAGGCATCCGGACCAAGCCCATCAGCCCCGGGAGCAGGCATCTAGTCATTTAGTAAAACCTCAGCAGCCCCGGCTAGGGGCTATCTGGGTTCAGTCCTGGCGCCTTAGGCGCCAGGCTCATAGTAGGAATCAGTCCTGGCGCCTAAGGCGCCAGGCTCATAGTCATTACTTACCTCAGGCAGACCATGCTGCAAATGACTCCAATCCAACATGAAGCCTGAAAGGGACTATTTTTCAACAGGGAATATTTTTTATTCGGGTGTGGTTCTAGGGACTTCTTACCTGGGACTACTTTTGAGGCTATTTAAACCACACCCGACCAGCAACACACGCTTCGCGTTATTCTGCATCCAGTAGCATAACACTCACCGTGACTGCATCATGCATCCAGTCTTCTGCCACGCCCACCTTGAATCCGGAGCTCCTAAAACAAAGAGGGAAGAAAGGAACAAGGTTAGAAAACAAACTTATTTCTATTCCACACCTGATTCTGGATCCATCTTGTCTCCAGACCTGTAAAGAACATCATTTCTGCATGCGCCGCACCTCCAGCTGCAGCGCCGCGCCATACCCACCAGTCTTCACAACATCCTTTGGGTCGGCGCTGCCTCCATCATTTCTTCGACGAACTTCGGCACCTAGGAGACAAAAGAAAACCACAAGGTGAGCCTAGGGAACCAACAAATATAATTCTTAACACTATAGACTTACCTGATTTACCACCGAAGGCATCCTTTTGTGACTCTCCATTTTTTCACGTGCCGCATCTGTAAAGAGAGACAAAACAACACGTTTTCCTCGTGCAACATTTACCGGACAGCGCCGGCTAATAGAGTCTTTTACCTGAGCGCCACCAGCTATCACAAGAGCATCTTTTCACGAGCCAGCTGCAAGACAAGAAAGGAAGGGGGGAACAAGAGTGAACATCGGACATATTGAACTCTATGAATTTAATACTTACTGGTCCTCACCAGGAACCTCAGAGTCAATACTCTCCGGAACTCTCCCGAGCCTTCAAACCAGTGAAGTAACTGGAATCGACGCGCCCCTGCAAATCCACGCAGGATGGAGAGCTCATCTTTCAAGAATATAAGGTGAGATTGCTGTGAGGGCATTTCAGAGGTGATTAGTTGGGGAGGACTGTGGGGGTGCCATCACTTGAATCCACAAGTGGCTAAATCCATCTCTCCACTTGCAGGAGAATATTTCTACGGGTTAAGCAGACAAGATTAGGAGGGCAGATCCAGTCAGTCATCGCTGCACTACGGATCACGTGGGTGGAGACCGCAGCTGTCCGGGTCCGACCGACGCCCCTGTGGGAGCCAGGTGAGCGTAACACCTTTACGCTCCGCTTTGAGAGTGATGATCCTACAGCCAGTAAAAGCAAGCATTGCCTTTCCCCTAAATGCAATTACGGTTTTATTTAAAAGTACCCACACTGTTTTATGATTTATTAGTAACAGGCGCGGGACAATCAGATTGTAACAATCAATCTGATTGGCCCTCGCCGGTCTTTACCTGGCCGACGTAGACTTACATTCCTTCCTGTTCTCCGCCTGACAACCATGGAAAGGGAGAAGGGACTACGTGTAGTCCCTTCGCACCAATCCATGGCAGACATTTTTCTTGTTGACTTTTTTTCTTATCTTTTTAATTGCCGCCATGGAAAGGGAGAAGGTACTATGTGTAGTCCCTTCTCCCTGATCCCTAGTGGCCATTTTGTTTTGCTTTTCTTTCTCAAGTTGAGAGACGGTTGCTACGCCATGTCTCAACTGGAGAACAATTACTATTTGTACCCCGGTACAACGTCCGGGGTACTCATAGCAATAGAAATCTCGGAGGGGGGCATTACCTGTTAAAGCCCTCGCTTTGCTCTGGTTTATAACTGTCACCACAGGGGCATTACCTGACCAGTAATTCCCCCTGGGTTCTATTGCTTTAATAGTGTTTTCATAACCTTCTTGTCATATGCATACATGTTTTCCCCCTAATGTGTGATTGAAAGTGTACATGGGTGCATTTCTCTTTATGACTCATCCCTAAGTATCACAACAACCATTGGGTGCCAGGGATGATGCCCTTGGTTTAATATAAATAGAATAGGTATAGAATTGCGCTTTAGTGACTAATGACTGCGGAATGTATTTAGTTTAAGGCAGGAGCAGCGAAATTGTTTGGAGCGTGTCTGGGCGAGGAAAGAGCAAAGGGAAAGATGTCGAGGAAAGTAAAGAGGAGGGAAGAGAGCAGTGGGAGCCAAAAAAGAAGACCGCAAAGGAAAGAAGGGTGCAGAGGAGAAGATATCATGGGTTTAGAACTGAAGGAAAGAAAGTGTGAAGGAGAGTGGGGCAGCAATTGGAGGATAGCTCAGGGGCAACGCGCTCGCCTTGGAAGCAAGACGACGCAAAGCAAAGCTACTAAGCTATTAAGCGCATTGTAAATAACCAATTACAATTACAGGAGGGGTTGCAGAAAAGGAGAAAGGAGTGTGTGCAGGGAAGGACTGGGGAGGAGGAGTAATGGTGAAAGAGTAGTGCAGGAGAGAAAACGTAGCAAAGGGAGTTGTGCAATGGGGAGAAATCACTGTGTGAAGAAGTGAAAAGAGAGTAGGGAAGTAGCAAGATATCTTTTATAGGTGAATGTGCACTCTTTAAGCTGGTGATACAAAGAAAAGAAAGAGGAGGGTGATTAGGGACGGAAAATGCAAGAGACAAAAGTGATATAGGCAAGGGACTGCTGAGGATAGAAGGGTACAAAGAAGAATTTGTTTGGAGCAGAGAGGGAGAAGACACGAAAGGTTCATGAGGAAAAATAGTGCAGAGGGAGCAAGTGTTTTAGAGGAGTAAGCAGTGCAGTGGGGGGATGCTGCTATGTAGAAATTGCAGGGGGCATAGGAGCATTGCAGGGAAGAAATACGTTTGGAAAGGGAAGGGTAGAGGAGAGAAGGGTGAGAGGGGAACCGAAGATGGACATACTTACAGCCAAAAAATAAACCAGATGTTCACAAAGAGAAAAGTGTGCAGTGGGGATACAAGTAGCAAAAGGGGGGCCTGAAGAGAGTGAAAGCCCATTGTGACATACATACAGTCCCTGGCACTTTTCAGTGTTCTGGCAGTGGCTGGCAGGAAGAGGAAACGGCTGGAGATCACGACAGAGGGAGCTGCAAGGGAGATAGGAGAAGCGTCAGCTAGCAGATACAAAATGGTGAATGTTAGAGTAGGGGGTGGGCTGGGAGGGACAGGGCGAAAGTAATACATAGAGAGTGGGGTGCAATGAAGGGGCAAGTGGGGTAGTGGAGGCGGTGCACAGAATAAGTGTGGTTAAAAGGGGGAGACAGAGACGCACCCTTAGAGAAGGGTGTAGGCAGAAATATGGCAAACTTCATTCTGAATGGGATGAGCTAAGCCTCCCATGGGACAAGGGTGGCGTTTGTGCTCCCGATGTAGAACTATACTTCCTAGCATCTCAGCTGTACTTTGCATCCCTGTGGATGCCAAGGGCTCTGGCGTTTCCTCATGTGCGCATTGAACAATGCTTGGTAAGCCTGTCCTCACTGCAGGGGGTCCTGATATCCTGGAAGGTGTCAGACAAAAGTTCGACCCTGTAGCATGCACGATACATGCATGAAAAAGAGTCCTGAAGAGTCTGAGGGTAGATTTCCCCTTCGACCCGGGTATCTCGTTCTGGAACATGGATAGGTTGACGCCTGCGACAAGACTATTATCCGGGAGTGGCAGGGGTCGGGGATCAGTGGTATAGAAGACATGTACCGTAACAGGATTTTTGTAACACAAGAACTATTTGCTGAGAAGACGGGAGGGGGATTTCAATGGGGGCTACAGTATTTCCGGATGAGAGCTGCTTTTAGGGAATGGTCACCCTCGTTCCCGGAGATTCAGCTGACCACACTGCTGTTGAAGTTCATTATGTGTTCACATGGGAGCAGGGGGTAGTCCAGCAGGCTCTTAGTTATCTTCTGCTACCACCACCTCCTGATGTTTACTAACCGCCCCTTATCTTCTCCTTCCGCCACCTTTTAATACTCACCCACATCCTCATAATCATCTCCGGTCACCTCCTTCTGCCCCTTTTTTCTCCAACCGCATCTTCAAACTCCTGCCACCACCTCCTGTAAATATCACCAATTTGCACCACCCACCTACCACAACGGTATCCAAACATCAACACTTACTCACTGAGGGTCAGGGCGTATATAGATCTGTACCCCCTCCCCCTGGGCAGGACTCCCTGTGAGGCTCTGTACCTGTGATTGCAAAGTGGTGAGTTGCTTTCATTGGCTGGGGTCAATAGATTCAGATTGGCTCATTAACGGAGTGGTGAGGCAGGCACAGTATCTAAATGGCTGGTTTAAATGTTCCATGTTGTATGTCTTTGGTGTGGTCTGCAAGGGAGCAGCGGGAGATGTGTTCTGCTACTTAACTTAAGTTTTGTTTTTGCAAATGTCAATAAATGAAAATAAATGATGTAACATCCCAGTGTGTGTGTGTGTGCATGTGTGCGTGCGTGCTTGCGCGCACGTGCTTGAGGAGTGAGGACTTCCAGGGCTGTTCTCGCCCCCCTGTTTCACCGAACTTGCTTTGCAGGGTTTCCATGGGAGATTTCCAGGAGCTCAAAAAGCCTGCGTGTGCCCACAAGTGAGCCAGTGCAACCATTAATGAAGGGCACCTGATGTATCAGCAAGTTCTGGCATGGGACAGCGATTTACGACACTGTATTTTAAATGCTTTTCTGTAATAATGTGGCATCCTTGTTTCTTAAAAGGACAGTGTTGTCGATATGGAGCTTCATGAAATGAAGGAAGCGCTGGATGCTGAGGTCCCTAGGCTGTTGGTAATGGGCGAGTTGTGATCCCTTTGAGCTAAGGTGCCTCTTTGATGTTTTTTAAAAGACCAGTGACTCTGTGACTGTCCCCTTCCTTATGAAGGAGGCCAGGTGGAAGTGACCAGGGCATACTCCCTGCACCTCCCCCAAGCCCATTTTCCACTTGTTTTGGGAGGTACCTGGCTCCCTTGATCATCCTACTAGAAGTTCCCAGTACCAGATAGGGGACTTTGTCATAATATAAACAAGATGCCTGTTACGAGACAGCAAAGAAAGCCCAGGCCAGGGAGATTAGCAGAAAGAAGGACAGCGAGGGAGTGAAACCTAGCCGCAATTGGAATATGGAGCCACCAGGAAGAGGGGATACAGATGAAAGAGCTGTAAACCCCTGCTGGGGGAAAAAAGAACAGAAAGGAGAGTACAATATTCGTTAATGAAAAATGTTCCACTAGAAGGGAAAGCATATAACTCTTTGTATAAATATCTGGAAAAATGTCCAAACAAACAAAAAAGAATACTTCTAATGAAATTTAGATTGAATCAATTTAAAACAAAAGAAGTGATCATGCGGTGGCCCAAATATAAGAAACTGGATCCAAAGTGTAGGTTTTGCAACTATCATGAAGAAAACATCAAGCACTTAATTCTTACCTGCAATGCGTTTAAACCAATAAGAAAGATACTTTTTGAAGCAATTGTTGCAGAAAAAGCTCACCGGACAATTTAAGAATGGCGGGAAGAAAGCTTCAGGGAAGCAGACAGAAGATTGACCTATGCCCTGACACTGCTTCTCAAAAACATTGAAGAAGAACTTACTGAAACCAGTGTATAGTGCGAACTGTTGAGCTTTCTATTCTATTTACATCATTTAGGTGATGTTTTCGTCATCCATGATGTTGCTTTTGTAACTAATTTCTGTGTTTTTTAATTTTTGTAATTACTTTGCCTTGTGAGCATTTTTAAGATTCGATTCTTTTTCTTTTTTTTAAAGGTTTGCATAAACCAATAAAAAAAAAGAACAGAAAGGAGAGTACAATGAAGGATGCCCAGCGTGTAAAGCAGAGTGGGGGACCCTTCATTGAACGCTATGAGCATCACGAGAGGGCTGTTAGTCGGTTTTTGCCCAACCTTCACACGAATGGTAGAGCTGGCGTTTCGCTCAGTGTCGGGACTCACGATGCCTGGAGGGGCTCCGCGCCTGCTTTCACTGCCGTGACCCAGCACTGCTTTACCACGGCACCCCTGTGCCTGCCGGGCTCCTTGTATGGTGCTCGCTGTGAAAGGGAGGGGCGCACCCAAAACCACTGCTGCCTCCCAGGCTATGGCAGCCATATGTGGCATTCCACTTGAGAGGGAGGGGAGCGCCATTTCATCATGACATGCCTGCCCCTGCTAAGGTGGGCCTCAGGGACTCCCCGGGCTGCTGTTGGCATACGAGGACAGGGTAGAAAACAAGGACTGGGGCCCCCACGCTTCTGCAGTCAACACCAGGCTGCACCTGGCATACACAGCCCAACATTCAAGTGTTAAAGGGATCCCCTATGCTGCTGCTGAGTTGCTGGGCTACTTCTGACAACACAAGGACTTTGGGGCCCCACATGCTGATGCCCTTCCCTGTCAGCTGTACACATAGGAGCAGAACAATTATTGGCAATGCCAACAGTTTAGTCTTTTGTTTAGGCATGGGAAAGAGGGAAAGGCATTTGCCAGGCAACGCTGTAGTGTTATTAACTGGCTATTGATGGTAGCATGTGCAAAGGTATCTAATAGCAGTGCCTGACTAATGCCTAATGTTTATACACAAGCCAAAACTGTTGGCTTTGCCAATGATTGTTTTTCTTTTTTTCTACAGGACTTCAATGAAGGATATACATATTTCTTATAAATATTGTTGCTGAAGCCAGACCTGGTTAAGAAATGTTTACGACACCAGTAGCACATTTACAAGTGGAAGTAATTCAATAACTTTCAGAAGACTGCCTTGAAGAAACACTAGCACACAGTTTAAGTTCACATTTTGATGGTAAGGCTTGATTAAAGCAAGCTCAACGAGTTCCCATCAGGAGATGTTTTGGACAGAAAGGGACAGGAACTAGGTGGAAATGGCGATAGGGATTAGCATGGCCATTGTGAGACAGGCATGGTATCAAGACAGATGACACACAGAAAGCCTGCGGGCAAACGGCGCGGGTGTTAGCGTCCCGCGAGGGGAGACTTGCAAGGCCCAGGAGGGCCTCTGTTACCGAAGCCATGCCCCCTTCCTGACTTCCCCTCCACAACACAGCCCGCCGGGTGAAGCCCGTGGGGAACGGGCTCGGGTGTTGGCGTCCCCTGAGGGGAGACTTGCAAGGCCCTGGAGGGTCTCCGTTCCCAAAGCCACGCCCCCTTCCGGACTTCCCCTCCACATCACAGCCCGCTGCGTGAAGCCCGCAGGGAAAGGGCGCGAGTGTTGGCGTCCCACGGGGGTGTTCGCGGCTCCGCTTGGGGAATCTGGAAAACTCTTAGGGCCTCATTACACGGATGGCGGTAAGGATTTACCGGTACCAGTAAAATACCAGTACCGGTAAATCCTTACCGCCTTACTACGAGTGCCCTTTGCGGGTTGGGGGATTTAACGCCTGCTTTTTGCAGGTGTTAAAAACCAACCCGCAAAGGGACCCAGGGAGCTAATTTGCAATTTGCGGTACCGTAATTAGCGCCTTCCCCATTCCCATTGAAGGGCAATGGTGGAAGGGGGAATTACCGCCCCGCCAACCTTGGAATGGGGCGGTAATTCCCCTTTCCACCAAGGCGGTGCCGGTATTTTACCGGCATGAACCATGGCGCTAATAGCGCCATGGTTCGCCGCCATCCGTGTAATGAGGCCCTTAGACTCTTAACTTTGAACTTTGAACTCCTGCCAAGCGAGGTGAGCAGAAACTGAAGGGGGTGTGTCCGCTTGAGGGGAAACTTTTGGTCCATTGAAGTGGGCTATTTTCTTTTCTAAACACTCTGCTGCTGTTGGATCGGCCTGGTTGCAGTGCATACACGGGAAACTCAAACAGCTAAACCCACTTCAATTATGGACTCCCCTCTCTCCTCACCATTCTCCCCTCTCTTCCTGGCTAATTCTGCCCTCTTGTCCAATTTACGGACCTCTAGGAGCCTGCACCTAACTCTAAACGCAAGACTCTGATGATGAAACGCAAGGGGGGATGGGATCCTCTGGGTCCAGCAAAGCCCTGCATCAGACGAGGGAGAGCGGTTGAACAGCGGGGTACTGAAATTTGCTATCTGCCAGGAACCCTCCCTTCAGGGCTGGATACATGTAACCGAGGACCACAAGGGACCCCTTTCATCTTCCAGACGGGGACTCCCTTCTTAGGAAATGTTAAAGTTTCTACCCCTCCTGCTACGGATAACACTTCTCTTTTTGTGGACCTTGGAGATGATAAACCCAAATGCAACTCTGGAATTCAACTTTTCCACCACTCTGCATCAGCCGGCCCTCGAGCCGCTTTTAACATAGCTGATATACCGACCCTGCATTCACCCTTTGAGTCTCTATGCTGGGGCCTGGGGATATCACTGGCAACAGCTATGGGGAAACCCCCAGACCAACGTTGGCAGCAACTTGCCGGAGGGCCCGATGATAGGGCACGTAGATGGGGTTCTTGCTCCTGACTTAGCCACAGCTGGCTCTGATGATATTCCTGGGTGAACCAAGGCCTTAAGTCCCTTGGAGGAGGACATTGTGCCCCGTGTGGCCACGGCTAAGTTTTCCCCTGGTAGCCAGGGCACTGAGGGCCACTCGAGCAGTGCCTCGAGTGACTATCTCACCTCCACAGGTACAGGGTGCAATTCTTTTCTGCATCTAACCCCTCTCAAATGCCCCAATCGAAATACCCTGGATCCTCATGGCCTCAGTCTCATTAATCTTATTAACCCCAGGCCAACGGAGAATGCATTCCCCACCACGGGATGCAAATGTGATCAGGTGCTTATTGAACTGACAGCGATTAGGAAAATGCTCTCAACCCTAATAGAACACTGCGAGAGGGGTGGCGCAAGGCCCCAGGAGGAACCCTTGTTGGTCTGTCGGGGGGACAAGACCCCTGTCAAACCACTATTGGAACCCGTCATGGCCATGGATAGCGCTCCCCCACCCACCCCTAATGCCCAGTCTGCCTCCCATAACAGGATGTCGAGGAAATTACTGCACATAGATCCCAGCAGAGAATCGACCACTCAGCTCTTAGAGCAGAACCGAGAATCTAGAACTCTGTATCGAGCAGATGGCAGAGGGCTTCCCACTGAACCAATACCCTCCCTCCCTCAAGGGGGCAGCCTCTCTGCCCTGCAAAAGGCACAAGAGAAAAATCACATGCAGTAAATAATCACCAAGGCTGGGGTAATCTGAGCGAGCGACCCGGCAAGGGTGGATTGGGCCCATGCACAGTTTATCTCCATGGGGTCACAAAATTGGCAGTGAGTAAGAAAGAACAAAGGGATACGCTATTGAACAAATGTTTATATTGGTTCCAGTCCATGAAAGGATGTACCTTTGTATCTAGAGATTAATTGGAGGGATGTGTCAGAATCAGAAACCTTGGTTCAAGCCCCTTTGACATTGTGAAACTGAGCTTCCGTAATGGGAGTCTGGCTAAAGGGGCGTTGGGTAGATCTGGGTGGTATGGTCCCCATGATAAGGGAGGGATCACAATGAGTCAGTACTCTGTGCCAGACCCGAATGGTTGTCTTGTATCTCCCAAACATATTCCATCTTATACACCGCTAACAGGTGCAAATTTAGCCCCGTTGGGGCGTTGAACATTGGTGATCATTTTGGTCGGATGGGCTGGTTTTGGCATATTCTTGCTTGGGGCCGGATACTGTTCTCTTTGCATTTCTCTTGTTCTCCTTTGTCAAAGTTTTGTTGGTTCTAAGTGTGCTTTTGCTGTTTTAGTTTTTGTACTAGGATGCACTTTGATGGCCAATTGGCCGAATAAAGATTGTAATGATGGTATCAAGAGACATGACACAGACAGAAGAGGTGTAGTTCTAACAAACCTTTATTAATGATCAGGATGGTGTAAGAACTAACTTGCCCTATACTATAGTCGGATTTTCCCTGCCTAAAGAAACTAAGGACATTCTGTGTCTACAAGTCCAAAATAAAAGTCTGTCTGTGTCAAAACCTATGCTTGCCCTCACAAATATAAGTAAATATGGTGTGGGAATCTTCTCAGCAAAACTATAAATGTTTAAATGTAAAGGCTATGTTGCTCTCAGCTTGAGTTCTTCTTGGGTGCCCTATTCCCAAGTTCCATACAGTTCCAATAGAGGTGGAATTCAATAATGTTCAATAAAGTTCAGCAATTACCTTCTCCAAGTTCAAATGGCCACAGTTCACGAAAAGAGGAGGTCTCGGGATTCCCTTCCCCAAGTTCAAATGCAGCACAGTTCACACAATAAGGAGGTACTGGGACTCCCTTCCCCAAGACAGCGTTCTCCTGTCGGTTGAATCTCAAGGTTCCCTTCCCCAAGACTTTAACATAGCACTTATGCTGCTTTCTCTGCTCAAAGTTCAAAAGAAAACCCTGTGTTGTTTGAACCACTTTCTGGTTCGTTTCACCTATTGTTTCGCAGTTCTTCACAGCTTGTTCTCCACTCAGTGTTTTCTGCTCTAGGCGCAGTTGTCAGACCACACAGTGACTCTTTCTCACGTTGATAATTAGAATGTTCAAGTGTTTGCTCAATTCTCCACACACTTTAACTCTGCTCACAATGTGTGTTTAATATACCACTCTGTTGCATCAGTCTTTGCCTTGATATAGAGTTAAGACTCTTTCTCACATTGGTATTTAGAATATTCAAGTGTTTGCTCACTTCTCCATACACTTTAACCCTGCGCACAATGTTGATATTCAATGTGTTGATTTCATTTGAAATATTTATTCATCAGTCAGCATTCACTTCTGCTCGTTCAAATAGCAGTTTTCTTTCAGTTCGTTATTCAATGTACTTAGCACTTGCTTGTGTGCGAGGAACGTTACTTATTCGAGGTCCCCTCGGAGTGCTCTAGTTTCCTCAGTGTCCTCTGACACTTACCGGCTCTTCGCGGTTCCTCCTGGCAGCTTCAATGCCTCCTGCTTGTCTTCTCTGTGTCTGGGGAATAGACTGCCAGTTTGCCGGGCATGCCTCCTTGCACACCGGCCTCTCTGCTCTGCTCCACATGCAGTCCACGTACCCTCTGGTCACAGCAGCTTTCACAGCTCCAACTGCACACGGGCTTGGGCGCTGACAGCATTTCTCATCTCTATTGTGCCACAGCACCTGTTGCCTGCCTTCCAGTGTGAAGACTAGTGGTCCTGCAGTCACTCTGGCAGGTCTCCCGGGATCGTTGCCGGCATCTCAAAGTCCTTGTCTAGGCCCAACACAGCGAATTCTCTCCTCTCTCCTCTGGCCTCTTCTTCTTCTCCCTCTCTTGCTGCATGGTTGGGGGCTCCACCTTTTGTACTCTTGTTCATTATTAACAAGCTGCAGGTGAAGGGGATTAGATTCAATTGCCTGAATCTGTATAAGCCTGTTTGTGTGACATGCCTGATCTTCAGTACTTGATGCCTCCAGGCCCCTCTTCTTTGTCTACATAGGAAGTGTGCACTACTCTTAGCTGCCTCTCCCTCTTGTCGGTACTTGGTACTTGGTGGGAAATTGTAGAAAAAGATGGGATAAGATTGAAAATATCCCATGAAGGCTGATGGAGGGCAGGGTAGGTCATTGTTAGAACAGGGGAGATACCATGTCTCGCTTCAGATACCCTCTCCCCAATCCCCAAGGACCCCCCACCCAGGTGGTCATCCCTTGCTTGTCCACCCCCATGGTCGGGATCCAAAAGCAATGTCCCTTCCCTGGCCACCTCAACAGAAGATCCCTGGGGAGTAGATGTGAGAGTACCTTAAGGTTTCTCACACCATGGGCAGTCAATTGGTGGGCAAATACCCAAACAACACCTACAAGCTTTGAGTTCCTCCTCATATGCCATTTCTCCCTCTCTATACTCTAAGGCAACAGTTTTGGTTTAAAAGTGGGGCTAAAGGGCTGCATAATAGTCCAAACTAACAAAGACCTGCATGAATAAAGGAGCTTGAGACAGCCCTGGCCAGGCTGACTCCTAAGTAAGGTTTTTTGTATATAGTTTAAAGTGCACTTCCTAAGAACTATTTTTAAGGACACTTTTTGTATAATTTTGGAAAGAAGCTTGGTCCTCGTTACGATTTTGGCAGTAAGTGGTGAAAGTGGCAGTAAATCAGTTACTGCCACTTTTACCACTCCACTGAATTACAGGTCACTGAGAAACTGCACTTATTCTGCCTTCAGAATTACTGCCAATGGAAATTCCACCAACAAGTGGCAGGATTAGCCCCGGCTGTAATACCACCGGTGAAATTAGCACCAGAAACACAAATGCTAATTTTGCCATATTACAAGTGAAAATACTGCTGAAATACCATCGTAAATAGGCTGCAAGATGCAAGTAAAAGCATCCAGGTGATGAGAAGCAAGCACAGGTGCCAATAATAGCCTCCAAAAGTGTATTTACAGGCCACACCCTCGCCAAACACGTTTCCAAGCAACATGCAGCCACGACCAGACTTGAAATACGGAATCCACAACCTGCTGCTGTTCATTGAACTCCAACAGCATGCAAGGCCACTACATGGAAGGATACAGCACAAAGACGGAGAAGATATGTGTTGCGGAGGACGGCCATACCACATGTCCATCTGTCCCCCTGGCCTCTGACTGATGAATTTGCGGATGGAATTGGTCTTGCTGTATCGCTTGAACAGCAGACCTAATGACCCTGATAGAGGCAGATCTCTAGACCGCCATACACATCAGAACTGCAATCTCACCATTGCTGCATGGTGTGTCCGGCCAATATTCTCAATAATACTAGAGCAAGTGTTTTGGTTGTGCTCACGAGGCATGCCCATCTCGCTGCCCACCACCCAGGCCCAGGTGCATGAAGCAAAGGCACGGTTCTATGACATCACCCATTTCTCTAATGTCATTGCATCCCTTGACTGCACACATGTGGCATTGGTGCTCCCACAGGGAGTGGAACCTGCATACAGGAATCATAACTAGTACCATTCCATGAACATCCAGATGACCTGTAATATGGATCTGACTATCAGCCACTGCTGCACATTATTTCCAGGTTCCACACATGATTCCATGGTCCTGAGGAGGAGCAGCTTCTCTGCATATATGGACACGTACTGAGAACAGCATACCTGGATCTTGAATAAGTATGGGCAAAGAGGAAACAGAGTCAATAGCTACCCCTCCCTTCAACGCAAAGGTAGTGCTAGAAACCTACAGGAGGCTAGGAACTATTTGGACTAGACATATAAGATCACACTTACAAAAATGAAAAAAAACACAGTTAAAACAAAATTCATTCCAGAATGAAAGACAATAAAATCACAGAGGAGCAAGTGAAAATCATTATTATTCACTGCGTAAACCATGCTAAATTAATACAAGGTATAGTTGGTTACAGATACAGTGTTATTGTATGTACTGTAAAACATTAGCAGCACATTTCGACTGTCGACACATATTGTGTGTTTCTGGTTCGGACAATTTTGCAACAAATCCTCAGACAACCTGGTGAGGTTTTCCTTTTCAAAGGAAAAATACTGTGTCTAGTCCCATGGGATCTCTTCACCACCCTGGGTCTGATCTCCTCCCAGGTCATCCTCCCGCTGTAAACCATCCACAAGGTCAGCATCAGGAAGCATCTGCCTTTCCCTGGTCACCTGGGAGGAGACTTTAGGCAGGGTTTCAATTAGGTATCTGTAGGATTCTTCACACACCTGAGAACATACTGCATACGCTGCCTGTGCCCTCTCACAGCCACTACCACCCCTCCATCCCCTTGCAGCGCAGTGCAGGGAGTCAGTCCTACACCCATACGAGCACCCAAAGGCCACCAGCACAATAGTGAACGCAATTAGCATTTAGAAGCAAAACACTAATGTTGAGCACTTTCCTTCCTACCTGCTGTAGTTGACTCAAGCGATCCGCTGCTACAGTGGTTTTTGGCACTAGTGAGAAACCCTGGTACACCGCAGGAGACAGCCTACAATGAGGCACACACAAGGAGCAGGACATGCATAGGCCGCACATTTGGACTACTTAACTGAAGGTTCAGGTGCCTCCACCAGA
This sequence comes from Ambystoma mexicanum, assembly GCF_040938575.1. Lineage (NCBI taxonomy): Eukaryota > Metazoa > Chordata > Amphibia > Caudata > Ambystomatidae > Ambystoma > Ambystoma mexicanum. The sequence continues at coordinate 763,537,563 of NC_090937.1, read as the reverse complement.
CAAGTGGGCACTAATTTTTACTCCACAAAAAGTGTGTAAGACTCTTGTCACTTGCGCTATGCTGCACAACATGTGCATATGCCAGAATATACTCATGCCTCCAGATGAGGACATTGTACGCCCTGATGATGAAGAAGATGCAGGTGGCAACAGGGCATCTCACAATAGATGTGAGGAATTAAGGGATGGACGTATTGTCCCGCAGGACATCATGGACAACTATTTCTAAAAGCACACATTGGCACCTGTCACAGTACATTTAACTGCCGCTGTATTTACATGTATCACTTAAATTATACATCAGCTGCATAACAAAGTGATATTTTGTACAACTGTGTACCTCATCCCCAACACCATGACCCTCCCCACATCACACCCTCATCCCCAACATCATCACCCACCCCACACCCTCATCCCCACCACCATCACCCTCCCTGCACCCTCATCCCCAACACCATCACCCCCCACCCCCAACACCATCCCCAACACCATCCCCACACCCTCATCCCCACCACTATCACACTCCCCAAACCCTCATCTCCATCACCATCTCCCTCCCCACACCCTTGTGGTCTCCAGTCTGTCCCATTATGTATCCACCACCTCTTCCTTGTGTCCCCTTTCCTTATTGTGTGGTTGCACGACTGGTGCGGCACTGCAGTCACTTTGGTGGTGTGCTTGCCACAGATCCCTCTATTGGGGGTGGCTGACATGGAACTGACAAGTTTATTGTCCTGGAGGTGCTGCGTGGTGAGGGTGATAGCCCTGGACATGGTCTCATGTGTGGCAGACTTATGCTCAGCCAACTACCGAGAGGGCAGGAGGAAGGCCAAACAACGGTGTGGCCCGGGAGTGGGTGAAAGATCTTGTGACGTGGCCATTTTGGAATGTTGGCCACGTTTGGTGGCCAAACGCAGTGGAAGCAGATGTGTACATTTAAAATACTGCAAAAATAGTAAATTTAATTGCTGCCACCAACTTGTCTTTAAGCACTTCTTTCCATGCATAGGCCTCCATTTTCACCACTTTCTGCTGCTTTTCTGCCCCTTTCTTGCTCCTTTTTACACCCTCCATGCCTCCACCATACCTGGCTCTCTTGGGCAACCTTTGCCTTCCTCTTTTTCCCAGCCCCCGCCCGCCTACCCTTCCTCTGACTGGATCCTCCTCAAAGGGTGCCAAAACCTGCTTCTTGGGAACAGGACACAGCAGTCCATTTTGCATCCTGGCCCCTGTGAGTTGATTGTCCCCCTTATCGCTCTATGTGTCTCGTTTTTTGCCACTTTTGTCTATTATTCTGCCCCTTTTCCCCCTTTATTGCTCTTTTTGCCAACAACTTTCCAGGCCTCTGGCTCCATTTTTGACACTTTATGTCATTTTTCTGCCCCTTTCTCTCCTTTCTTGCTCATTTTGTCATCTTCCCAGGCCCCTGACTCCATTTTCACCACTTTCTGACGTTTTTCTGCTCCTTTCTCTCCTTTTTTCCTCCTTTTCTAATTTGCCCATGCCTCTACCTCCATTTTCACCACTTTCTGCTGTTTTTTTGCCACTTTCTTTCTCCTTTATTCACCTTCTAGGCCTCCACCATACCTGGCTATCTTACGCGACCTCTGCCCTGCCCTCTTTTTTAAACCCCCCCACCCACCTCTTCTTCCCCTAATTGGGTCCTCCTCAGAGGAAGGTGCTTCCTAACCGTATCCCCAAGGGCGGTGCCTGTCCGACCAGCCCACTGGCTAAGGGCCCCAAACCAAAGGGCAGCTACCGAAGAAGCAACTCCAGACCAGGTTGACTCGTGTTAGCCTGTGGAACATGCAGCCGTCAACCAGCAGCCACTGACAAGGTAGGCGAGGTCTGGACAGGGGAACCAGAAATTACTGCTCCCCATTATACTGTCCGACCCATCTTATTACCCCATTATCATATTATCTAAAAGCCTGTAGTTTGTTGCGCATTCGTGTGTCAGCCATATCCAACGTCTAACCCAACTGTGTCGCTTAGCCATATCTCGTATCAAGCCATATCTAGCCATATCTTGCATTCAGACAGATTGGGTCAGGTAGCAACATCTTACATCTATTGATTTTATTTATTTATTTATTGTGCATTTGTAAGGTGCTTCTACATCAAGTAAATTGTGTTTCAAAGCGCCCACAGGGCAACGGGGAGGGGACATGGAGATGAAGAACAAATACAACAGTGAAAGATGCAAGCGGACCTACTGGGCCGTGTGAGCATTCAGAACCTGCAAGTGCAGGAAGAGAGAGGGATGAAGGAGTGGGGGGGTAAGTGCTCAGTGTATCAAGAGCTAGGGAATGAGAAGCCGTAAGTGCTTAGGTGGAATGGTCAGCCACAAATAAATAAGTTCAGGCCTGTGGTGACTTAGGCCAGTGGTTGCCAAGGCAAAGTGCTGGGGGGTGGAGGCTATAGACAATTCGGTGTGGGAGGCCAGGACCAGGGAGAACACATACGGGCCCTGGTCACCAATCTCAGCAACTGTGGAATTTAACAGAGGAGGGATGAAGGGAACGAGGAGGTGAAGAGTAGAGTCTTGAGGAGCTTCCGGAATTTGAGGAGATCCGTCTCAAGATGAAGAGGAATGGGGAGGTTATTCCATAGGAGGGAGCCTGCTGAGGAGAGAGATTGGCTGCTTAGCGAAGCGCTTAACACAAAGAGAGTTGGTGCTGGAGGAGCAACATATCTGGAGGGAAAGTATTTAGTGATAGCAGGTTGTAGATAGTGTGGTCCCCAGCCTCAGACGGCCTTGCGGATGATGCAGATGGATTTGAATTTGCTCCTTGCAGCAACCTGGATCCAGTGGAGAGTTTTTAGGGCTGGAGAGATGCGATCCCTGGGCTTGAGGTCAAGGATAAGTCTTACAGCCCTATTCTGAATTAGCTGGAGTGGTCGTAGAGAAGAAGAGGGTAGATTAAGGAAAAGGCTATCGCAGTAGTCTAGCCTAGAGAGAACCAGAGCTCTAGAGACATTGAGCTTCCGGGAGAAAGCAAGGAAAGGAAGAATTCCTTTGAGGAGGTTGAGTTGAAAGTGGGTCTTCTTGGCAAGGTCCTCAATGTGAGGGATGAATGAAAGAGAGGAGTCGAAGATGATGCCAAGGTTTCTGGCTTCAGATGAAGGAGAAAGGGGAGAGCCCATAGAAGATGGCCAGCGAGTAGGCGAAATCAGTCAATTCAGAGAGGAACAGGGTGGTAGAGCCATGTGGCCTGTAGATGGTAGAAATGGTCAGTGATGAGGTGGAAGGGAACTTGCAACCAGGCTCTTGAAGTAGGAGTAAGGCTGGGTGGGTATGAGGTGAAGAAGGGACCCACTCAGGGAAGAGCAACCCCACCGCCTGCACGGTCAGTGCGAGGCTTGGAGATGATCTTATAGCCATCCGGGAGAAGGGAGGCAAAGTGTTCACTGTTGTACTAGCAGCAAAGGCACTTACCCTCTGCCCTGGTATCCCAAACCTTGTAGTTACTGCCTGTACTGTTATACCCCCATGTAGACGTTTCTCCCTCTATCCAAGTGTCCCAAATCTAGGTGCTACTTCATTTCACTGTGTACTGTTGCATCTTCATTTAGGCGTCCCTCCCTCTATCCAGGTGTTCCAAATCTAGGTGCTATTGCATTTTACTGGGCACTGCTGTATCCCCATTTAGGCGTTTCTCCCTTTATCCAGGTATCCCAAATCTAGGTCTAACTGCATTTTACTGTGTACTGCGGTAGCACCATTTAGGCGTCCCTCCCTCTATCCAGGTGTCCGCAATCTAGGTGCTATAACATTTAACTGTGTACTGCTGGATCCTCATTTAGGCACCCCTCCCTCTATCCAGGTGTCCCAAATCTAGGTGTTACTGGGTTTTACTGTCTGTTGTGGTACCCCCTTCAGGCACCCCCCACTCTCTCCAGGTGTCCCGAAACCTGCTCACACATCTACTGTTGTACCCAGTTGGATGTGCCCCCCTCTACTCAGTCACATAATCCAATGAATTTGCAGCATCACACTGTGACAGACTATTGTTCTCTGCTCCTCTGCGCATGGTACGTATACCTTACACCACGTCTGTGGACACAGGCATGGCCACCCATCTATGCACCCTAGAATGCAGCTATGGCTATGCTATTTCCGGTCTAGCTGCTCACACAGCCATCCACACTGAAACCCCTGACATTCCTCAACAACCCTACCATAAGTATATGGCGACAACCTTCAAAAATAAATTCGGTCTAGTGGCGCACACATTGAATCTTCAGCACTAGCACTTTATCCTAAACCACCAACAGCACCCACCCACATGCCTGACCTCCAGGTTGCTTACTGCAGCCTAGCCAGCCCACCTAAGACCTAACATGGCAAAATGCACAAATGCATTTTTAATTTAAACTCTTAGAACCTCTTACACATCGACTGCAGTCACTGAGGGTGTACCAACCACAAAGCGCATTGAGGCTATACAAATGGAGAAAGGGCGCTATAAAAATGACAAATACAATACAATACAATACCATACCCTTTGCCTCATTAAGGTGTTGCTGACAGTGACATCTGCCGCACGTCGACACAGACGGTCCAGGGAAAGTGGCCACCCGCCTGAAGTCACCAAGCACTGCATCCCTCATTGCCTACACGTGTCTGAGTTTCTCCTGGACTTTCCACTGCATTGGTCCTTGTTGCTGCTCAATCTGGGTGACCCTTGGAATGGATGGGAGTGCCATTCTCTCGATGCCAGATGCCTGGCCTGCTTGCTCCTCATCATCCTCAGGTGGGGAATATGTATCCTCGAGATGGTGCTAATAGAGGGCATGCTGAGATGCTGGGCTGGAGGGATGAATCTGGGCACATCTGCCTCACAGGTGCAGCTGGAGTGGTTGAGCCAGTGGTAACAGACTCAGGTGCTGCCGTGTCAGCAGGTACAGTGGTCTGCATGTTGTCAGCACTTGGGTGGGTGGACTGGTCATCAGACTCCCCATGTGTGGTGGGAGATGGCTCAGTTATGGGAGGTCCTGCATCCTCCATGATGGCCGTTGGTGGCACGATCATGGCAGGTGTGCCTGTGCCCCCAGAGGTGGCAACAGCAATGCCCTTGGACAGGGAGTTTTTTTTGGGTCTTTTGAGAACTTCCTTTCCTGGGTGCAACATGTCCTGGGTCCTTTTTGCCACTTCCTGTGCAGGTGTGCTGGATGTGCTGCTGACTTCAATGGGGCCGTGGGTGTCTTGTTTGCCTGTTGGACAGGAAGAAGTGTATTAATACATTTGCTAGAATGTTGAAAGTTCTGCTTGCATGTAATATTCAAAGTACTTTTGGGTGACAGGGTGCTACGGCTCCATGAGGGCCTTCTTCATGTGGCAAACATGATGGTTTACTGGCTTGATCGTTTGGTGTGCATATTGGCAGTCGGGAATGTGTGCCTTGCTTGAACTGTGGTGTCATGTGCTTGACAGTTGTGCTAGGTAATGTGTGCCCATGTAGGGCTGGCCCAATGTTGTTTGCGTATCCTGTTCTACTGTCAGCTGAGGGGTGCCCTGCTAGCTATGGTGGTGTGAGAACGACATTAGTCTTCAAGGCGACCTGCTGCTACTGGCCTATTGCACTTATTGTCAGTTTGGGCCGGACATCTAAAGGTGTTTAAAGGTGTTTATTTAATGCCATACATTCCGTGTGTTGCAACTATTTGGCAGATGTGTCTGTACATGGGTGCTTGGCATGCTAGCAAGGTAGTGGTGGTGATCTAATATGTGATTGGGTGACTGTCTGTCATACTTGCTGTTCCATGGTAGTTGTATGTGTCCTGCATCAGGGCCTCCTCCTTTTACATGGTGAGTATTTTAGGGGGTTCACACCTTCTATGCCTCCTGATGTACTGTCCTGAGTTGTCACATTGATTGCTTGTGCATTGACTGGGTTACTCTCTGCTGGATGACTGGGGGTAAGTGTATGTTAACATCTATCAAGCTGCCGAACACAGACAAGAAGGAACTCCTCGCGATTGAAAATGAACCCTTTGGGAGGATTAGGGTTGCATGAATAGAGAGTGTTGCATGTTAGAATGTCATTTTAAGAAGAGTAACCTTTTGGGAGAAGGCGGGATAAAAGAAGAGAAACTGTTAGAAGTAGGACTACCGAACTGATAACAATAACCATTGGGGAATGAAGAGGGTTAAAAAGTGAGAGATTGGGCCTCATTATGAGTATGGCGGTCCGGAAACAAGGGTGCCAGTACGTTCCGGACCGCCATACTCCGACAATGCCGGTAGGGGCCACGGAACTCCCTGCAGGTCTGACCTGCGAGGATTCTGGCCCCTACTGGCATTGTCTTCACTGATGACTGGCACCGTTAGCAACGGGGCTTCAGTGTCCCCATTCCCATGGAGTCCAATGGGACTCCACGGGAATGGCGACTTTTCTTTTCCGCCACTTGCCATCCCGGTCTGTCGCCACCTGTAATATCCCGGTGGCACCGGGATATCAGGTGGCAGAAACAGTGTTACGAGGTCGGCCCGGCGGCTTACCGCCGACCTCGTAATTAGGCCCATTGTTGCAAATGGGAATGTTACATTGATAATGATAATCTTTGGGGAAATAACAGGGTTAAAAGGTCAAACATTGTTGCCATTAGAGTGTGAGAATAGAGATGGCTGCTTATTGGTGAACTACAACAAGAGAATAGATATGGATGCCTGTGGGTAATGCAGTCAGGGTGCGCTACAACAAGAGTGACAATAGAGACAGCTGCTTGTGGGTATTGCAGTCAGGGTGAGCTAAACAAGAGTGAGAATAAAGACGGCCACCTGTGGGTATTGCAGTCAAGGTAAGCTACAAAAAGAATAAGAATAGATATGGATGCCTGGGGGTATTGCAGTCAGGATGAGTTACAACAAGAGTGAGAATAGATATGGATGCCTGGGGGTATTGCAGTCAGGATGAGTTACAACAAGAGTGAGAATAGATATGGCTGCATGGGTATGACGTCCTTTCGTTGCGGGGTGTTTTTTCATGGGGTTTTTACAGCGATTTGTTTGCCGAAAAAACTCATCGCATTTTTTGGGGGGGGTTAAAAAAAATCACATAAATTGGATGTGGGTGTACGGGTATATAAACAAAATTAAAGGGGATGGGGTTTTGGGGGGTAACCCCCCAAAAATAAAAAAAATAAAAAATTCGATGAGTTTTTCCCCAAAAAAATCTGCAAAAAAACATCCCACGATGAAATGACATGGAACCGGCTGCATGTGGGTATTGCAGTCAGGGTGAGCTAAACAAGAGTGCAAAAAGAGTGAGAATAGATATGGCTGCCTATGGGTATTGCAGTCAGGGTGAACTACAATATAGTTATTGCAGTCAGGGTGAACTACAAGAAGACTACAAAAAGGGTGAGAATAGATATGGCTGCCTATGGGTATTACAGTCAGGGTGAACTACTATTGGCTATTGTTGTCTGGATGAATTGCAATGAGAGTGAAAAAAGGAAAGGTTGCCTATTTTCGCTATTGTAGGACGGATGAGCCGCCAAAAGAGTGAACATTTGAAGAAAGGGTCAAGCAACTTTAAAAGAGAGAGAAAAACAAAAACGCATCTATTTATAGTTGTGAGCAAGGCAAACTATACAGAAACTGTGAAACTGAACGGGTACTTATTTTGGACTGTGTTGCCAAGTGCAAATACAAACAAGAAGGGGACTGTTAGCCAAAAATTCTAGTTAGGGCTAACTACAAAGACGGGGAAAGCCCATGTATTGCTTGGAGGTTCCTGGCACCCAGCATGTAATAAAAGCCCTTGAACCTTTTATTTATGTGTACATCACATTGCTTTGACCTGTGCATGTTTTACATTGCAAGTGCAATAAAGAAACACAAACCAGTAGATCATAACATTTACACGTTATGAAGAAAGGATATGCCAGGTAACCAGTGGCAACCTACTGCTCAGCCCATCATCAGCAAAACACAGAATACCGTGGATCTGCTTAACAATACTTTTCCTGCACATATGGAGAGGTGATAAAGAGTACTACACATTAAGACAACTAGAATCATGCCTTCATGCAAACACCTGAGGGCAGAACAATGAGGAAGGCCATTGGCTATTTCTCTAACTTCAATGGGTGCTAATTCTTCAGAAATAATTGAAAACGTCGAACAAAGGAGTACACTAAAAATGTATTAAATCAGGTATTTAAACAAAATGACAGGTTTCATATGAATGCTGGGAATAGTTTGTGTAGAACGGATGATTGGGGCATGGTCTCTTAATAAAGTGGAGAGGAAGTGCCGACTCCTTGGTCTAATAGAGCCCAGAACTTGGAACTGGCAAAAGGTGGGGCTCCCTCGTGAACTGCCTAATGATGGTAAGAGATCAGCACATGACTCGAGACAACTTTCTTTTAACTCTCGTTTTCTGTATTGGGAGTCACAACAGGGATTAGTGTGGAGTAAGGCATGCAAGGCTTGCGGTGGGAGAGAACTTAACAAGGTGTAGCCTTAACAAAACAGTGTTCAGGTCAAGAAGTAACATACATTTTCATTGCTCAGATCCTAAAGGTACAAGGTCCTAAGTCCATCCCTATCTCTAGGTCAGGCCTTGCTGCTCTCTCTAGCTCAAACAGTCACAGCAGTCTTGACCGGCAATGTGTAGATAACAGTGTTGCATTATTGTCTTAGAGCTACTGCTAACAAGCACCACTTCCCTGATGCCCTGGGGTCATCTGACGGGGCGTCAAGAGTCAGAAAACCTAGACCCAACGGGACTGTTGGGTTCCCCTCTAGCACAGGGTCACTAGCCCCCGTGTCATTTATTAGTGGTGATCTGAAAATTCTCCCAGTCATCCCCAGGAACTATCTTGGTATTAAGAGAGAACCCCAGGATAGACCCAGGTAAACTTCCCAGAACAGAATTCATAAACCTAACATGTGTCTTTTCCTCTCCAGCACCACCTCCACTATATTGTGATTCTGTGTAGACTGCATACTAGAAGAGCTCCTTGCCTTTGAATACATCATTATGAATTCTTAAAAAAACATAGTGTTACATCACAAAACATTTGATCATTTAAAATAAAAAGTTACAGTGCGTGTATAACATCAAACATGTGTATTTGTATGTATTTGTTATTTATATACCATACTACATACTACAAACATATTGTAATATTATCTTATTTTGTATTATTTGACATACAGTCTAATAACCAAATAATAGCCTGGCCATTCAAGCAAATAGTTATTTTTACACAGTACTACCTCTACGGTGGTTTTATGTACATTAGTTGAAAACAAAGCAACTTTAATAGTCTGTGGTATTGAATATAAATTGTGTGGCCCACTGCTTATGTTACTAACTGCATCCATTCATGATGAAGCTGCTAAAACATGGCCAACGTGTTTCAGTCCTTTTCAATAATCTCTGTACCTTCTTCAGAGGTCTGACAGCCAGTTTAAATATGCTATTCTGCTGTCTCTTTTCTCTGGGTAGGGTGTTGTTTTTGTAAAGTATGTAACATCCTCTCACAATCAGAATCGTGGGGGGTTGTCATGAAACATAGTATTCTTCAGAATGACTTGGAACATGTTACGTTAAAATATATATATTTATTAGAGAGTTCAACTAAAGTTGTGCAGGATCAAGTTCAAACGATGTGTCAGAATGGCAAGTCCTTAGTTCGTGTCTCTTTTTCCCCCAAAAACAATGAAAATGTGTCACAAGGTAAAGGTCTCTCTTGTCTTTTCCTGGTGTCACTCACAGTCCTGTAGATAATTTGACCAAAGAGGAGAACGCGAACAAAAGGCACATTGATGATGTCTGCTCCTTACTCATTACAGGCCAGCAATCCAAATACCCCACAGATGGCCCTGCAGGAGTAGGAGGGTCGTAGGATTGTGCTGCTCATTGGACTCCTGGTCACCTCCTGGCACCAGGTACTTGACTTTACAATCCCCCCAACCGAATCTCACTCTGGCCCCCATCACCTTGACATAAGCTCATTGAAAAAGGGCCTATTCGGACTTACCCTTGGTCACTGTTTCCGCTCACTAGCTCCTGATATGCATCCTCAATGCTCGGGCAAGTACTCACAGGGCCCCCCTTTTTTCTCACTCATTCAGTAGATTTGGGTTGTGTCTTAGCCTTTTTATTCTTCTCCTTCTCCTCATCCTCCTCCTACCTTATTCTCTTCCCAACAACTGCTCTCGAGTTCTTACTCCCTCCTCCAACCTATTGGCTCCTTCAGTCAGAAACCCCTCATCCTCATATTTTGCTATCACCTCCTGATCCTCGGTCTCTCTTTTTCCCCTTCTCCTCCTCCACTTTTGGCGCCTCTACTCCATTTTTCAACAGCACCTCCTCCTCCTCAGGGTTTGAACTTCCTCTTCCTCCTGCTCCTCTACTCCTTCTGTTAACTCCAATCTTCTCTGAACCTCCAGCCTCTCCCTTCTCCAACTGTCACCAAACACACACATTCTCTTTTTCCAAACCTCTACACCTCTGCACTGCTGGCGCCTCCTTCACATGTACTTTTCCTCTGCCCAAGGGCTGGGCGCCCCATGAGGGTTTGGAGGTTTGTGTAATTTTCTTTTCTGTTTCAGGAGTGGCTGCTTACAAATATACAAAATTGAGCAATGCAGGGTTCATGCGTCCTCCAGACTGCAGCTTCAGAAATGCGGCCCTCCTTGTTGCATTTCTTATGTGTGTCGCACATGCATGGGAGCACCACGGCTCTGCAATGACCCTGTAGACTCAGCGCCATCTCCACCAGCGGCTTATGTGGGGAGGGGAATTTTTTTATCATTCTAATCTGCGGTCCTGCTGCTCAGGGAAAATAACACTTCCTGACGTTAAAACGAAGACTACACAGCGGGGCCTGTACTAAAGCGCTCACAAAGTGTGCATCTTCATTCCCATTAACAGTAGACTTTGTGTACCCCTTAGAAGGTCAGATGGTTGAGTGTAGTATATGTGGCTAGCCACTATTCCTTCATACATGAGTTGAGGGTGGCAGGGGGATCCTCCCTAATCTACCGCCATACCCTGGGTTTTCAATGGGGTATCAACTAACATAATTGACATTAGTTTGTAGGCTATTTTCCCAATTACCTACAGTAAAGTTGTACAGTGTTAGAGTTAGGAACCACCACATGGTTCTGGGATTTGTGTCTTTATTCTTCATTAACTAAACATCATCTGTGGCAAGCATGAATGTTCGACTTGAGAGATACTACTGGATGCTCCCATTGCCCACTTAAAGGATAGGCATTTCAGCTCTACCATTGTGAAACAGGTTTCCTTACGGAAAGCGGCTGACAGATAAACAGAATCTGGTGTTCAACCCTATGCCTTAGTTTTGAGAGGAATTCCCCAAGTACACCCTGAGATGCAACAGCTTGGCGGAGAAACAGTTCTTTAAATGTGGGCATGAGGAGGAAGGAAACTCTTCAACATACCAAAATCTCCTCTGCTGCTTCAGTGGTCCAGGTTATCTGCATTGTCTTGGTGCCATTCAGTAAATCAGTAAAGGGTCCTGCTAAAGTTGAGAAGTTGATAATGAATCTTTGTTAGTACACAGCCAAGTCCTTAATACCCAAGTACCCTTTTTGGTTTGAGGTCTTGGGATCCTCTAACACCTCCACATTATCCTCTTGAGGCATTATGGTACCTGCTATGACCTTAAAGCCTAGATATTTCACTGTGGTCAGGGTGAGGTGACACTTCTCTGGGTTGGCTCTTAATCCTTCGTCCCACAGACTTTGAGCTGCTATAGATAAATGTCTCATAAATTCAGCCCAGGTATGGCTCTGAATAACAATGTCATCTGGCAGGGCTCCTGTGTAGACTTGCTGAGGCTGCAGAGTTGCAAGTGCACCATGAAAGGCAAAGGGCAGAGCTGTGAAATGAAACATCCCACAGAGGTTGTGAAGGTGATCTTCTTGGGCAAGTGGGATATGCAAGTATCCCTTCATCAGATCTAGCCTGGAGATGAACTTGACTGGGCCAGCCATGGGGCGTTATAGGTGTTAAACATTGATATTTCATTGACATTACAGAAGTCAATATAGAACCACCAGGATCCACCAGTTTTCTTGACCAGCTCTTTGGGAGGCTTCAATTACTCTGAGGTTTAGCATCTACTGTACCTTGATTTGGATGGCTTGGTGTTTTGCATCTGGTAGACAGCAGGGTCGTAGCTTCATGACTTTCCTGGATGGCATCTCCACTCAAAAAAGCTCTAACTCTTCCTGGCTTATCGGTAATGTGATTCCAAAAAAGGTTTATAGAATCCCATTAGTCCAATCATCTTGGATGGTATTGAGATACTCCAAAAGCATCTTCTTTAGGATGGTAGACTGCTAGTAGGGTTTGTGTCTGCACTGGTCATGTCTTCTGAATGCTTTGGATTCCTCCAGCATTTCAACCAATTCACATGAAAACCTTGGGGGGTCTTTCACTGGTCATCCTGTTAGAGTTCAGATATCCTAGGCCTTTAATCACCCGGTAGGGTCTATGCCACTTTGCCAGGAGTTTATTTTCTGAAGTTGAAAATAAAACCAATACAAGATTGCCCACCCACCTTAAATCTTCACATTTGAGAGTGCTGATCATAAAATGTCTTATGCTTCTCCAGGCTTTCCTGCCTGTAGGTGCTGCTAGACCAGATTCATGCTGGCCAAAATGTATCAGTATTCTGATCAGCCTTCTTTTGGGTCTCCCACTCCTCTCATGGCATATCAAGGACATCCCTCTGATCTTTACCATAGATAAGGTCAAATGGTGAAAATCCTCTCGAAGCTTGAGGCAACTTCCTTGTGGTATGGTATGCTATTGTTTATTTATATAGCGCCTATACACAGGCAAGTGTTTCAAAGTGCTCAAGGAGGGTGGGAACACAGGAAAAAAAACAACAGTCGCTCAGAGCCCTTGAAAATCTGAGATGATAATAGTCTGCACAAGCAGAGTAAGTGCATAAAATACATTGAACAAACAATTTAACAGTATGCGATATTGTTAAATTGAACTTGATTGTTTGCTGTTGCTGCTACAGGTCAGCAGAGTGTTTGCCTGAGCCCCTCCTGGGCTGTAATCTTTGAAATCTTGCGGCATACCCCAGCGCTTCCAACGCCGTTGGTCTCCTCCTCCCTCCGTCCCTCCCTCCCCGGCATCTTCTTCCCTGTTCCCCCTTACCTCCCGCCTCCCTGCCCACCCACCTCCCCTGATTGGCGGCCTTCCTGGGCTTACTTAGGCCTACCAGCCCGCTGTGTCCTCGACTCGATTGTTTGCTGTTGCTGCTACAGGTGGGCAGAGTGTTTGCCTGAGCCCCTTCTGGGCTGTAATCTTTTAAATATTGCGGCATACCCCAGCACTTCCAGCGCTGTTGGTCTCCTCCTCCCTCCCTCCCCGGCATCTTCTTCCCAGTTTCCCCTTCCCTCCTGCCTCACTGCCCACCCACCTCTCCTGATTTGAGACATTCTGATCATTAATGACCCTCCCTGAGCAGCCCTCTGCCCTTTGCAGCCCCTGCGGCTAAGGGCCCCTAGGCAAAGGGCGGCTCCACAGAGGCGGCTCCAGCTAGTGTCTGCAGGAGTCCACAGGGGAAGCCAGTGACCAGCCATCAACCAACAGCGACTAAACAAGGTAGCAGTGTCCCGGTTTAGTTATTAGAGCCTGCACTGTACCCTGAGAACCCTGCCTCCTAGCAGATTCTCAGACTTGCATTGTAAAACTATTTAAAATTGCATTGTGAAACCTAGGCCTTTCCCCCCTTACAGGACTTTCAGACTTGGGTGTGTTTTTCTAGGTGTGCTCAAACAAAATTACATTGTGAAAGTATTTAAAATTGCATTGTGAAAGTATTTAAAATTGCATTGTGAAACCTAGTTCTTTTTCCCCTTACAGGACTCTCAGACTTCAGTGTGTTTTCTCCAGTATCTAAACCACACTGTGATAGAAGTGCCATTCTGTGGTCGACTTCTTACCTAAGCACTCATCTAGCAATTGTCTACCATTGTCCGAGCGCCTGTCGTCTAGTCCAATTGCCTACTATTGTCTCATCTCTCCCTGTCTCGTCTGCTTGCGGCCCTCCCTGCGTCCTTCTCTAGTGTTCTCGCCGCCCCCTTGCCCTCCTTTACTCTTCTCTCCTATCCCCACCTACTCTATGGTGCTCTCTGTCTCTCCTATCTTTTCTAACTGCTTCTCTATTGACCATCTTTCTCTCCTCACTAAATCTGGTTGGAAGAAGTTTAAAAAGGATATCCTGGTCTCCAACCCAGTCCTCCCTATCGCTGACACCTATACCAGTGCCACCTTAAGGCAAACCTTCACCGACATCCTCTTTGTCGTTCCCTCACCAGACCTATGGACACTTCGTATGGTCTCTGTGCTCTCTCCTTTCTCTTCTTCTCCCATTAATGGTGGCACCCGGTGGGAGAACCTCCTGGCCTCCTTCCTCTCCTCTAAGGTCATCATTAATGTTTATTCGAATGGTACCGTCTTGGTCCAAGGCCCTCAGGCCAATCTTCTCATCTTTGATAGATGTTTCCTGCGCCTCATCAATTTCCTTCCTTCTCCTGCGGTCCCCTCTCTACTCTCCACGGCTTCCTTGCCTCCCCCTGCTGTCTCCTCCTTGGATACCTTGTCCTCTCCTCCTTCCTCTTCTATACCTCCGCAGGGCATACCTCTGATTTGTACCCCTCCCCAGAAGTCTTTCAATGATGGCAACCCTCTCCAAATCGCCACTCTTAACTCTTCCTCAGCTGTCATACACTCATGTGACATCTGCCACCTCCTGGAGCAACTTGACCTCCATGTCCTCGGTCTCACCGAGACATGGTTCACGGCCAGCTTTGTCACAAGCTTTGACACTCTCCTCCCTGATGGCTACAAGATCCTCTCCGCGCCCATGTCCAACTGATCCGGAGGGAGTAGATTCCTGCCTCACCATTCCTACGCAGGCCTACTCCTCTTTCGAATGCCTTGTCTGCAGACTCTCTCTCCTAGCCATTCCCTTACTGTGGCTACTATCTATCAGCCACCTGGTCAGATCTCCTCCTTTCTCTCTGAATGGGTAGACCGTTCCTCTTCCCTCCTGGCCTCACCCACTCAACTCCTCCTTCTTGGAGACTTTAACATCCACCTGGATACTTCCTGTCCTTCCTCTGGACTCTTTCATGACCTCAGCGACTTTCTCTCACTCTCTATTCTCCCCTCTGGCCTGCCTCACTCTGCAGGGCACACTCTGGATGTTCTGATCTCCTCAGACCTTCCCCTTTCTATCCCTCTCAACACTCCTCTCTCCTGGAGTGATCACTTTCTCCTTTCCTCCCAGCTCACCCTCTATACCCTCTCCCACCCTCTCTATCTCCGACTTTGACACAAACACCTCCATCCATAGCTGTCGTCATATCCAGGACATATCTATTCAGAAGAGTCATCGGGCTTATGGCTCTCAGTTCCTCCTAGATAGCATTGAAACCCTTTATGGTAGTGTTGATCGTCTGCACAAGCTCCCATCTGGTTATTTGTCATCACCTGGATCGTAGGCATGAAGATTGTCGCGTATATTGCTGAAGTCTGACTGAACAATCTGTGTTCATATGGAATGGCATCAGAAGCTTCTATTGACTTGGCTGAGAAATAGTTTTCCCTCTTCATTTGATTCAGTAGCTCAGCAGATCTCGTCTTCCTCAGGTGAGCATCTGCTTTTAGAAATTCACAAATGTTCAGGTCACTCTTCGGGATCACAAACGCTGGAACATGGACAATCACTATAGAACATAGTCCTCCCCAATCTCTGGGATCCATGATCACTGCTGTCCCATCCTTCATTCTTGGTACATCAACGATTTGCCTGCATTGCTGATCCTCTCCAACCTTTCTTATGCCATTGTTTCTGAAGCATAGTTCTACACTACCCAAAGGCACTATCTGCAGTGGACCCCCTTTGTCCTCGACCCATGTCAAAAGTTTTTGCAATCCTTGTCCATAGAGGTTTACACAATCGTTCTGCATTTTCAACAGCTGCTTTGTGCGATCCCTTTGCTGCATGTGCCTTGCACATGACCACACCTTCTTCACATCCGTGTGGAGAAAGCACTGTTCACCAGATCTGCATCTGGCCTCTTTCCTTGCCGTTTTGAACCTCTTCATCCGTTTATCCTTGACAATTGAGTCTTCTGTTTATTTCCCATTTAATTCCTCCTCCCTTCATGCCAGGCTGTTCATATCTTATCACATGATTTCTGGTGTGTGCTCTCGCTCTTGTCTTTATAGCTTGCACATAATCATCTTTATCTGGTGCTGACCATTCTGCATCCAAAGATGCTGTTCGGCCCTGGAATTTACCTTTTATAAGGCAGAGTGCAAGGTGAGTAAGGCAATGAGAAGTTTGAACATCTATTTCAATAGCTATGAATATCTTAGACTTTCCCATAGCATAAGGCAGGAGTGCACATACATAGCAATCATCCTCAGAGGTTCTCTTTCCCACCTCTTTCATGTGCTGATACCACATGTTGTTCCCCAAATGTGCTGTAATGTCCAAATAATCATTCAATTCATAATCATCCACCCCTGTACTTCTCTTAGGTCTCTTTCTTTGTCTCTCTCTCAGAATCTGTATCTGGCGCTCAGTAAGGATATCTATAAGAGCCCTTCCTGCATAAGGATTTCTAAGGATAATTGCTACAGAATCAGGTGTCTCCACATATGCTACTGGAGTAGGGACAATCACATAAGGCCTTGGCTGTCTCACAACGTCTAGTTCTGCCAAGGTGACTGGAGTAGGAAGGATCAAAGGGACCATTGCTTTCTTGGGACCAATGAAATACACAGTGTGAATTAGCAGAATCAGAAAAACAATGATAAACGTAGAGCAGGCATATATTATGTACCAGTACATGAGGCTCCACCATCGATGCCTCTCCACTCGTCGTTGACTTTGCTCACTCTCTGGACCTGCAATATGCTCTATGGACCACATGTTTGCCTTTAATGACTTTTAAGGAAGGAAAAACTTGTTTTATTCAGGCAAACTCATCAGATGCTCCGGTAGTTGATGAATCTGCTCTATGATTTCCACATGCAACTGGCTGATTGCTGGACAGTTTATAGGATCTTGCATAAACACAAAAGTGTTGGTGTCTCACCAAACAAGGTAGGGATGAACTTGAAGCAAATAGTAAAAGATCACAGCAATAGTTTGTGGGCATCGTTGTTAAACAGGACCATCTGTACCTCCAGTAAAATTATCAGGTAATAGTCTGATCTGCGTCATTATTGCTGCCAATAAGCATCTAATAGTCGGGCCATTCTTAGGATCCTGGACAAAAGCATGTACATCAGTGCTCCTCCCAACAAGAGCAGGGTAAGCTCTGAGTATTAATATGAAGACAGCAAGAAAAAGTCTATGTATATCAGCATCGGACAGCCCCATAGTCACCTCCAAAAAGAAATTCAGTGAACTGTTCTCTCGTCCAGTCGTCGAACACAAAGTCCAGATCTGGCATGCTTTGTTTACTTCCGCACTACACAGTCCAATGTCAGCAAAGCTCATGTGGCTCAAGAACAATAGCTTTTTCATGCCTTGCTTAGCAACTACAAAGAGTGTCTCAGGGGAGCCACAGTCCAAATTCACACTTGTATCTGTCTACTAGACAGTCTCTGTGTCCTTCTTCCTCGTAATCGATCTAGTCTGCACGTGCTGAACATCTTCTCCTTGACTTGCTTCCGAATGGATTGGGGGTGCTGGGGCCTTTCCAGCGTAGACTTTTACGTCACCTTGGTGTATCCAAGCTTGTCTTCCTAGGACTTTGACTGCTGACGGAGTAATGTCCTCCACCAGGAAAGGGCCGATAAATCTTGGCTTGTGCCACTTTTGTGTAAAGTTTCTGATTAAAACTTGATCTCCAGCAAATATCTTTGGTAAACATAGTTCTTTAGATCCGGTTGCTGTATGGTCTTCATATGTGTTCTGCGACCGACACCCCGTCCGCTTGACTTGATCTGAAATGACAGAGATACAAGCCGTCATACATGTTAAGTACTCACTTAGCTCATCATCTAACAATTCTGCAGTTGTCTGGGCATCACTCCTAGTCCTCGATGGAGGCGTTAGATGCATTCTCATTTGCCTCCTGTAACTTGTTTGTGGGGTGTGAGGTGGTGGTCAGAGCTGGGCTTATTTTGTAATGCATATAATGCAAGGGGCAGGCAATGCAGCCACCCCTTCTTCAGGGTCAGTTTCAATTTAGCCATTCTCTCTTTCAGCAGAACTTTGAGTCTCTCACATAGTCCGTTCGCTTGCGGGCGATAAACAGAATAAAACTTGCGTTTTATACTAAGCAATAAGCTAATTTGCTCAAATACCCCATTCACAAAATGGGGGCCATTGTCTGATCTCAACACCTCACATACTCCCCATCTAGGGAATACTTCTCTGGCTAAGAACTTCGCAGCACAAGTGGCATCAGTCTCGATCCACCTGGAGAAGGGGCACACCACCACTATCATATACCTGTATCCATTACAGATCTGCAGCATATCAACATAATCGATATGTAAATGCTGAAAAGGCCCATTTGGTCAAGGAATTACTCATCTGACTGTTCGCAGCATGTGCCCAGCAGTAAACATTTGACATATGATACAATTTACTACATAAAAAGCAACATGTTCTAACAGGTTCGGCATGAACCAGTCCTCTGCAATTGTTGCTGCAAGGCTCTCCCTAGTGACATGCGCAGGTTACTGTAGCTGTTCTAACACCACCTTCAATAAGGCGACAGTCATCGCTGGTTTACCAGTGCTGTCTTGTTGCCGCAGTGCTTCGGAAGGGCATAGAGAATACCCCCTCCGTGTCCACAGGTCTTTCTCTTCCTGCGGAGCTTCACCCTGTATTTCTATTAGCTGCATTTAGGATAAGGTATTTAAACTTTCATTCACAACCATTTTCTCTTTCACATCAGGCATATCAAAACTCATTATGTCAGGTGAACATGCAACTCTTTTTGCCTACTCGTCTGCAGTTTGGTTTCTGCGTGAAATAAAGTCTGTTCTTAGTGTGCGCTGCGCACTTAACTATTGCGAAGACTACTCTGAATTGTAGTGATTTAATAATAATACAGCATGTTGCACTGGAGTGCTGTCCGCTCTGAGGTAGCCCCTCCTTTTCCAACGTGCTAACCCTGCATGCAAGGTTGACATCACGTAGGCGGAAGCACTGTACACTGTTATTTCCTGGTCTGCGTGTTCCTCAAGCGTGAAAATCAGTGCCACTAATTCCACAGACTGTGCTGAAAATTTGAGATAGTAGTCTTGCACTTGACATTACTTGGAATTCCCTATTTGCCATGTGCTTTACTACAGCGGCACCTGAATGCCTTTCTCCATCAGTTTGATCAATCCTTGAAGAACCACCAATAAAGAGAATCTCCCCTGCTGCTAGAGCATTTTCTTTCACTCTCCGGATGTCTTCATAGAATTCCTCATAATTTGAGCAATCATGCACTTGTTCATCCTCTGCCAGTGGTTCAGCTACAAACTGACTATTTTAATCGCTGGATTCGATATAACCACCTCATAAGCAGAAGCTCTTTGAGACGTCAGTGTACCCTTGGGTTTCTCAAAAACAGCAAACAACGCATGCTCAATGAATGACATCATGGAACACCCCATTACTATGGTGGCAGACTTCTTAATATTGAATGCAGCTGCTGCCGATTGTTCAGAAGGGAAGTGAACCTTCATTACTGGGTCCAAAATCCCACTGTAATATGCTAAACGCTTGTACCCCAATGTAGTTCTCTGCGTAAGCACTGCTGTCATGACTGTTCCATTCGTATGCGAGAATAATAAGAACTCCTCAGAATAATTGGTAATCCCTAAAACCTACGCTGTGCGTATTGCCTTTTTTAATTCATTAAACCCCTCCTCTATTTCCTCAGTCCATTCAACTTTTTCCTGATTCACCTGTGCCTTTTTCAGGGCCTGCAACAATGGCCTTGTGTATGCACTATAATCAAATACCCATGCCCTGACATAATTACACAGTCCTAAAAACGGTTGCATTTGCTTTATTGTGTGAGGTTTTGATGTTTTCAAAATCGCCTCAGCTCTTTCAGGCGTAACCTTCTTTCCTTCTTGTGAAATTAACTGACCTATGTACAACACCTCTTCCTGGCAATACTGTAATTTCACTTTGTCCACCTTATATTCTTTCTCTGCTAGAATAATCATTACCTGAATTAAGTCACGTCTTCACTCTTATTCTGATGTGCTACATACCAAAATATCATCTACGCATTGCAGCACACTGCTGGGCAAATCAATATTGTTTAGGTCCATCTGCAGGACCCTATTGCAAATCGATGGAGACTCACAGTACCCCTGGGGCAAACATGTACATTTCAGCTTAGTCTGACGGAACGTAAACAATGTAAGGTCTTGGGAATCTTTATGCACTGGGATTGAGAAAAAAAAACACATTTTTCAAGTCAATCACTGTGAAATATCGCGCCTCAACCGGGATACTATATAGGATTGTCGCCGGATTAGGAACTAGAGGAAATTCTGCTTCTAAAATCTGGTTAATCGACCACATGTCCTGAATTAAACACCACAACCCCCCCTTTTGATTTTATGAAAGGGTACACTGCGGTATTGCATGGTGACTCTGACGTCGCTAAGATGCATTGATCCATCATGGCTGATATAGTCTTGAAAATCCCCTCATCTGTCTCTCGAGACATGGGATACTGCTTTGCTTGAGGTAAAATTGCTCCTGGTTTCAGCTTAATCTTAACTTCTCCCACCCACTTCAACAGGCCTACGCCATAGGGGCCTGTAGTCCATAAAAAATGCGGCGTGCTGCCACTCTATCAACATTTTCTACTGAACCTCCGTCTTTCTGTCCTGATCCAATATGTAATGCTCATTTCGAACACTAATTCATCATTCGACCGGTCTTCTCTAAACATATCCTCGTCAGTAACGTCGGTCAATCTACATCCTTCCCCAATAGCAATCACTGTTCTCCATTACCTACCTCTGTCCCAACCTTCAAGCATGGCCAATTCTCCTCACACTATGGCTGCCTGTAATTCCAAGGGAAAAACCTGTCCCCCCTCTTCGTCCATGGGTATCTGTAGCCTGAACAGAAATTCATCAGGTATTCTCATAATCTTGCCCACTATACCGGGCAGCCATGTTAACAAAATGCATAGCCCATAGTGAAAAACCTCTGGTTCTAATGGTGATCCTCGCAAAGCTAGATGTCCTGTAAATGCCATGATAAATATGCCCACGTTTAAATAATGTATTCCTGGCTTTGAACATACTATACCTTCATCAGTGAAGGAGATTGTCATATTTAGCTTCGTCATTAGATCTCGGCCCAGTATATTAACTGGTGTCTGTCTGGAATACAAAAATGGGACAGACATATCACATTCTCCTATAGAGACTGGCAATTTCTCAGTAAAAGGAACTCTACTTGTAGCTCCAGAGAATCCCTGAGCATTCATAGCATTTCCAGATAACGAAAATGTTCCCTCTCGTATACATGAGCGAGATTCCCCTGTGTCTACTAAAAAAGAAAATAATTTGCCTCGTATGGTAATGTCAACCCTCGGTTTCTCTTGAGGATTGGGCATCACCGATAGTACTGAACACATCAAGTCACCCTGTGAGCTGTCCTATTGTGGGTACATACTTATTCGCGTACCTGTGAAAGGATTCCCTCCCATGACAGAGATACCCCCTACGCTAAGAGTCCAATAACTGTCCTGTATTCACGTTCTGCTGTATCTGCATGGGTGTGTGCTGTGACTGCCCTTGCAGTGGACTCAATGGTGCTTGTTGTGGTTGCAAAGCCTGCTGTGTTTGCAGTACCTGTGCTTGATACACTGTCTGATCTTGGGTGACCCCGTCCCTACTTTGTGGGCTATATGCTGGCGGATAAGCTGAACCGCCCGTTCTGAGAATTGCCCATTCTGCACATACCTTTGGCTCCCACATGTTCGTGTGATGTGCCCTGCCATTCCACATGTCCAACATACAGGATGGAATCTCCTAACTTGCCCTCCCTGCATGCCTTGATTATCATTCTGCATATTCTGAAAAGCACCTTGGTTATTTTGAAAGTTTCCCTGATTATTCTGAAAGCTTCCCCTTCCGTGCAAGCCTCCCCTGCCTTTCGGCATAAACCTGTTTCCTCCTCGATCCGACTGCCGTTGGTTATTCACCTGTGGCATACCTGCTGCCTGTTCTTATCCTGGCCCTTGTCCACTAGTCAACATCGCCCCTTCTATAGCATATTTTGACAGCTTTTTCTGTACTAACTTAGCTTCCTCATGCCTCCTAGCATCCTCTCTCTTTCAATTTTTCTCTTGCAACAGTTGGCAGTGGTACGAAATGGTCAGCTGTATTTCTGGCTATGGATTTGCCTCTATACCCACCAGCTTCATGAGCTGTCTCTGCACCTGGTCTGGAACCCACTGACATAGTATATGATAGAATACAGGTATAGATTTTCCCCATGGCTCGCAAGTTTCAAAATACCACTGCTCTTGAAAATTCTGAATGTAAGCAACCGGATTCTCCCCTTCCTGCATTTTACATGCCATTATAGCGCCCATATCTGACGTATCAGGTTATTGTACTCTAAGCGCTTTCCAAACTGCTGCTCTACATTTATTAAACGGCGCTCCATCATGCGCTTTATTCTGTGCTGTGACACTGGCGTAGCCTGCTCTCATCCAAATGTCGTCAGCCCTCTCCCCAAGGATAGCTGCTAGAAGACTCTTAATTTCCCCTATAGCTAACGTGTTTCCTCCTGTCATTTTTTCTAATTCATAGATCCATTTACCGGCACCCGAAGTCAGACTTGGGAGTTTACACCTTAGATTATCCATGTCCATTTGGGGCCACAGGATATACTGCGGTCTGGCCCCTCTTTTCTCTAACAAGGGAAACTACGAAATCCCAAAATCGCAATCGGCTTCCATTGTCTGCCTATCCATAGTATGGACAATGGTTCCTGATCGCCGTCATCCTGGTAATGACCTTAGTCTGCTCACATAGGGTGGCGAGTCCCCCCTCTCACTAAGAGGACGCCTTTTTGGTCGCTCTGGCCGTGCCATTGGATCTGGTGTCCTTTCTTTAGGCAGGTCCAAATCCGACCACCTGACTTCTGTGTCTATCTGAAAACACCCCTCGGGACCACACACACCACCCTCCTCCCCACGGAAGGTTTACCTTTCTTCGTCTGACATATCTTGTCCCCAACTCGTATGACTATCCTCCTTCTCGTCTATGTTTAGTGTTAGCCTGTCCAAAGACAAGGCTCTATGCTCGAGGCTGAAGAATCCTCCCTCTTTGCCTCGTGACTGGACACTTTCGGATCAATCGTCTTTCCCTTTATTTCTGGATGCACCCTTTGCCCTCAACTCTTGATAGGCTTTTTTGATTCTGTCTCCAACATTCCCATCTCAACATTTTCTTCTAGATTTACTCTAGAGGGTCCTGGCATAGGTTCTTGTGACGGGAGGAACTCCTCTATGTCCTCCCAGGCCACTACTGTATTTGGTACCATTAACTCTCTTTTAATGCGATCAATGTCACGTGTCCTCTGCCTTCTCTTTCGTTCCATTTCCTCATCAAATGCTCTTTGTTTTTTTTTCTTCCTCCCTAACCCTTTCCTCGTCCTGTCTTTTCGCTTCCCTTCTTTCATTTGTCTTACGCACCTTATCATCTCTGCATCTTTGCATTCTTGTATCTCTCAATTTCGGTTCTTCCTCTTCTTCTCTCCTCTTTTCTAACCTGTCTCGTTCTTCGATTGCTCTCTGCCTGTTGTCATATTTTCTTTGCTCTTCCGCCCTCTCCTCCTTTCTTAACTGCTCTTCCAGATACTGTCATGGCCACGTGCCCAGGATCACAAGAGTGGACCCAAAGACCGAACCTGGGAACCCAGCAAATATGTTCATGCCCCTCGAGTGGTCAGGCAATTCCATCGTAATAACCCCACCAAGCCAGGGCCGGGAGGAGGATCACCCTTGAGAGGGGCCTTGAGGGGGAGTGCTGCCATGGCCACGTGCCCAGGATCACAAGAGTGGTACCATCAAGTGGAGGGAGCAGGGAGCATCATGGGTCACGTACGTCCCTTTGGGACATTTATGCATGGGGGCGTGGTTGGACACAGTCCTGGTGCCTTTGGCACCAGGCTCATCGAAGGATTTAAACAGTACATTTCCATTATGGGCAGAAGTGCTTAGAATAAACAGGAACTCTTTTATATGAGCAAGAATACTCTCAAGAACTCTCATTTGTGTAACTAGTCCAGTTGTGGTCTCCATCTTCCTCTGCATCTGCACATGCATCTTCTAACTTCTAGGAGTGGCAGGGTGTGGCATGCAGGCCTTAAGAGCTCAGCTATAAAAGCCAGCCCAACCCCAAGGCACACGCTTTGCGTTATTCTGCACCTCTGTGCAGCATAACTCTCACTGTCGCCTGGGATTTCATCTTACCTAGAGTTATCCTGCCATCTTCAACCGGGCTTGTCACTGGAGAATCCTGCTCTTACCTGCACGCTTCCTCCTTGTACCGCGGCTCACCAGCAAACATCTCGGAGCATAGACATCTTCTTCCTGGCACCTCAGCTCACCTTCAAACATCTCGGAGAGCAGGCATCTTCTTCCTGGCACCGCGGCTCTCCTGCAAACATCTCTGAGTACAGACATCTTCTTCCTGGCACCGCGGCTCACATGCAAACATCTCAGAGTGCAGACATCTTCTTCCTGGCACTGCAGCTCACCTGCAAACATCTCGGAGTGCAGACATCTTCTTCCTGACAACACAGCTCACCGGCAAACACCTCGGTACGCAGACAGCATCATCCAGGCAACGCGGCACGACGCACTCCATCCGAACTCGCAGCACCTGCAAAGAAAAGGCATAAAACAAGGCTAGACACTTAACAGACATTACGTTAAGGGCTCGCTGCCATTAAAACCTTGCGCCTTCCTTAAATCCATCACTCACCTGCTGCTGGACATCGTGGTTGCATCCATCTTCCGCTCAGCTGCATTCAGCGCCTCCACAGCCATTGTTAGACCACATTTCCACCTATTTGGGAGAAAACAGAGAGAAACATTATTCAGTGCAAAGCAACCACATTGAGAGCAATAACATCAAGACATTGAGAGGGAAAAGACAAAGACATTGAAAGAAAGCAGAAAGAAGGGAAAGACAAAGACATTGAGAGAAAAGCAGAAAGAGGAACTTATTCGCAGCCGGACTGGACTAATACTCAGGAATCAGTGAAGGAACTAGATTCCACTAACAAGCGCCCCTGCCAGAAATAGCAGGATGGAGAACTCATCATTCACATTAATCAGGTGAGCCTTATGGGCCGGTACGTGCCCACAGAAATCGTCCCTTGGGTCGAAGGGGTTGGGAGATACCACAGTCACCTACCAGCGCATTCACGTTTTCCCATATCCAGGCAGGAACAGAGCCAATTGTCGCCGCCCATAGCTGATCCGCAGGGGACGAAACCAGTAGGGGGAGATCTAACACCAGGGAGGGCTGCAACCGTGCCCCAACGCCTCCGCATAGACCAGGTGTGCATAACAGATACAGTTGCTCTCATCTTAGTCTACTCTTCTTTTTAGCCTCATCTTCTCTCAATCGTTTCTCTCGTCCCTTATCCTTTTTATCTTGCTCGTCTTGATCTTCTTCCTGCAGTACTTCCTCAATGCTATTCCCATCAAGTTTGAGCAATATCTGACCACCCATCCTTCGTTCTGTATGAGCGCTATCTCATCAGTTTTCTCCTTTTCTCCTTTCCATCTCTTTATCTCTCGTTCTATATCTAAAGTCATACTTGGTCGTTCACTTCTCTCTTTGTCCCGTAAGACTTTAGAGATCACATCCCTTTCTGAAGTT
This sequence comes from Ambystoma mexicanum, assembly GCF_040938575.1. Lineage (NCBI taxonomy): Eukaryota > Metazoa > Chordata > Amphibia > Caudata > Ambystomatidae > Ambystoma > Ambystoma mexicanum. Next base: position 763,511,647 of record NC_090937.1, on the reverse strand, counting down.
TTTTCTGGACACTCATCACTATTATACGCAGGCGGCTCATGCGTCAGATTACTGTATCCTGCTGCTGCTTTAAGCTCCCTTAATGGATACACTCCTTCATCTTTCGTGCCATCGCCATTTACTTCAGGTGTGGTAGGGGGAGCAGAAGACTCAACACCCCCTTCTTTACACTGGTTAAGCATCCAGTCTTTAGGAGGCGGGTCTTTCCTTTCCTCCTACTACATTTTCCAAAGCTCTAGGCTAGCTAACCTTTTTTCTAACTTCTTTCCCGTATATGCTGCGTGCAGGTATGTGGTCATGTGTTGTAAAACCGCTCTTGAGAGCGATCCCCCTTGTGGCCATGGCATGAACATTTTATCTGCTGTGCCCTTAAACCATTCTGCACTGTATTGCTTAAGCTTGGGTGCGTGTTTAGGCAGCTGTTTTCACAGGTGCATGAGCGGAGTAACATCTTCCATCATGACTAGTCACACTCGACTGTCAATACTTACCATTATTTTACGCAGAAAATACTTTTCAGAAAAATAATACAATATGAGCATGCACCAATCGTCACAGCTCCAAACCTCTATGTCTCAATTTACTTCAGTGTACCTGTTTAGTCAATACTTTTAACAACTAAATAAATAAATAATTTACTCTCAGCCTTTTACCACAATCTATTGGGTGTCGCTCTTCGACATTTGATCATTTCCTTAACACATACAACACAGACAGACTAGCTGGCCCCACATATATCTTTGTCAACGCTCCTCGTGGCTATTCTCGCCCCTAATAATGACTCTGATCGCAGTGTGAATTGTTTTCTTTAACAGATCTATCTGTTTGTATCCATTTGGATTTTAAAACTGCTCCTTCTAGACTTCCTTGACGTAGGTTTCTGGGCTTATGTTATGGATTGCTCCTTGTCAACAACCAAATACCTCTACTCAATACTCTTCGTCATTAACTCAAATACCCCACCAACCCTCCGTTACTTTTTCCCCATTATCACTTTTCCACATTTAATACACAATTATTTTTGCCACCTCTCTCAATCTACTCACCATTCGCTTTTCAGCTCCTGACCCTCGGGATCGTCTCCTCCCCAACCAGCCACCTTAGCCTTTGGTCCGCTCAGCTGCCTGTAGAAACCGGGAGGGGAATTCCATGAAAGAGGGATCCATCCCACCTGCTCGGTTTGTCTTGCAAGATCTTGTCGGCCACTATCCACAGGAAGCCTTGCGGTCCTCCAGCTAAATGGCGGATTTCCGAAACCCTTAAAAGCCTACTGGGTCGACAGATCTTGAACCATCCTCTGCTACCATGTGAACCCATTGACCTAGGGTCCTATAAAACGAGGTAGCAATACTTAGAGATAGATGGGGTTGCAGAATTTACTCAAACATCTATACTCAAACCGACTCAGGAAGTTGGCAAAACTTAGTCTGTTTTATTTGCAATAATCTAAAACAGGGAGTTACAATGGACATCAGCGGACGTTCGCTCGATTTCTCTCAGCGCATATTATAAAAAACGCATCTCTTATAGTCAAAACTCATCCTTAGTGACGTCACACTATGTGGCAAACTACAAAAACCTGCATGGTGATGTGATAGTTTTATAGGAAACATCTAGGTATACATTCCATACTGACGGGGGAAGTGACTGGGTCTCTGCTGTCAGGTGGGCAACTAAACCCGTCCCAAGTGCAAGTCATCTTCCGTGTCATACTAATACTCAACACTTTACTGGTTACACAAACTATAGGGCTCTTTGATACGTGGCCCTCTACCATTGGCTTGGCACCCTTCTAGAATATTCCACACAATAGCTGCACGCAGGCTACCACTCGAGGTGCAGGGAGGGTTGGCGTGATCATGCTTCCTCTCCCAATTAGCTCAACATCTATCATCACTCTGCAGACTGCCAGTCAATTAAGGCTTTGAACTTGGCCTTGCAGAAGCTCTCTGTGTCTGAGGATAAAAGGGAGTATCTTCTTGGTTTCGGTGTAGCTCGACCCAATGTCTATTTTGATCTGACCATGTGACTGGAGACCGCGTTTTCAAGCTTCTTGCTGCATTTAAGTCTAATAAATGATGAACTTTTGATGCCTTCAGTGTTTTTCCATTCCACCTCAAACTGAAGTTTGTTTCTTTCTCACGTTCAGGTTACTACTGGATGGACACCCAGGCCCACGGTGGCCTCGACATCTTGGTGCTGGGCCAGCCAAGCCTTTCTTGAATTTCTCCTCTGCCATCAGTAATTTTCCAACTGCGCCACACTGAAAACTCTTTCCAATCACAGGGTTTCAGGCCCTGCTAAAGTGCATTGTGTAATATCCATGTTCTATACATTCCTATGGCTATACATTGGTGCATCACCGCAAACTATTCACTACATAGCCAGCCTTAATATCACTTTGTCTACTTGCGTTACTGCGTCTGTACAAGTGTAAACTGATTTGCATTTTCTTCAGCATTTCTGTAGCATGAGCATCTTAATCTTGAGCCCGAAATGTTGCTCATCTTTGACACCTCCTCTTCAGATCTTATAGAACGTCCATGTTCCTTTACCTCGTGCATCTTTTCTATGTGCGTCAGCTTTACTCCTCATGACGTTACCAGTCTTCTCTTTCACTTATTTTCACACATTTCCTCCAGGATGTTGTCCAAAAGGCCATTACTTCTTCGTGAATGCATATAGGGTTTTCTCAATGGATACCTTTTTTCCAGGATTATCTGCGGTACAGGTATCCTCACTGGTACTGGACCTGTCTCAATTTCTGGCTCCCAACATATAGGCAACATGGGGGCGCAGCTTTTGGTGGAGGTACTTGACTCCATCTCCACACTGACAAGCACGCATCACTCCAAAACTACACCTCTGTGTTGAATGACAAAACCCCTCCTCATTATAAATAAATAATTTCTGTATAAATGAAGCTGGTTTCATTGCATTGTAATTGAAGTACTTTACAGAAGAAATGTTATGTGAAAGCACAGCTGTTGCTGCCCAAGAAAATGTTTTTTCTGTTACCTGCTTTTGTGGAAGGCCTTGCCGGAATGCAGCTTCAAACTGTCTGCACTGGCACACTGCGGTGTAACTAGCCTCCCGGGGTCTGAGGGCCCACTGACCACTGGCTGTGTGTTGCAGGCAATCTGTTTTGTATCACTTCATTTGTATTTCACAAGGGGCAATACTATACTAACCATGTGAATTATTTTCTGATAGAAGGTTATCATTCCAAGATGTACAGTCTGGTACACTCTTAATACTTTTTCAAAATACCGTTATGAGAGTGGGAAAGGGGACAAATAGCACCAATGAGGGTTCCTGTATGTTTTGCATTAAATCAAAGAACATTTCAGGAATATAATAGTGATCTAAGATCTCTTTATTTGATAAACAAGTCTGTGATAAAAGGATTCTATGTGTGAATCTCTAAATTCACAACAGGCACATGTCCTGGTGCTCACATCACGGTTCACAATACGAACCCTAACATTAAAATGTTTGTAACCATGAACTATACATACTCATTCAGACTTAACAAATCTAGGATGGTCGGTAGGGGTTTCATCACAAGCCACACAACTGTGAGCAATCTTCCGCTACATTTGAAAATAACAAAGTTTCTTCTTTTTGAAAAATACTATAAATAGCACACCTCTTTTCAGCTTAGAATGTATCCACTCAATTTTTGTCTCATGTCATTGATCTGAGTACTAGCGCTGAGAAGCCACCCAGCAGTTGTCGTGCAGTTGAAAATGTCATATAAGTTAACATTTCAGGATTTGGTTGACTAGACCACAAGCCAAATAGGCCAATGCTAAAGGTACGTTTAGGGTATTTTAAAGTGGCAGATATCTTCTTGCCTGGAAACTACACAATGTCAGCATCACCATTACCCCCAATGCCCAGTCTCTGTGCGTGTTTCCACTTTCCTCCATCTCCTTTTATTTAGGATGGGCTTTGTGCCAGGCCTGGGAAAAGAACGTTTTTTTTTTCTTCTTAAGGTTTCTCCCTGAAGAATGAGGAAGCGGTGGCACTACGGTGTGAAAGATGCATATGGAAGCAGAAGTGAATTAAATGCTAAACAGCTCAGCTTCCTATTGCCACCCAACTTTCGTCAGTGGTTAGTTTTAGGCATGACCGCACAAAAAGGACTAAGTTGTTGAGAGCAAACCTGGTGCCACAACTACTTGTCTTTTACCTGCTGTGCGGTAACAGAACTTATGTATGCTGCAAGACGTATTCATTAATTCATTTATTGTTATTATTATTTAATTATTTGGTATATTGGACTTCAGGGCAAATATTGGCTTGGTATACACCTTCAGTAAATCGCTGGTCACTGCAGCTGAGAAATACCTTAGAGGCTAAAATTAATAGGAGAGCAGAATCTCCCCCTGCCCCCCACCTCCTTCTCATGTATACTCATGCATTACAACATTTGTCGTCAGACATAGTAATGTTACTGCTGGTTCGTCTCACCTTTTCCCTTTCCCATCTTCGCCTTAAATGTTCCTTGCGCTTGCACTATCGGACATGATTATGATGGATATTTTTCACTTCTCTATTGTTTCAAGGACTTGTAAGAATGTAACTGTTATTTTCCCATGTTACCTCCCTCCTTGAAGTGCTTTGAAACACATTGTGTATAGACACTATATAAATGAACAATCAATTCAATTCAATCCGTTACGTAATTTAGATTACTAATGCCTTGCAAATTATATAGTTGTGCAGTAGTATTGTAGCCCGAATAACAAATCGTAACTTTCATTAAACAGCAAGACCGCACCGCTCAAAAACGTGGGGGAGTGGCTCTCATAGCCAAAGAGACCATTCCAATTTGAAAGGATAGAGGAAGAACTCGGCTATAATAGCGACTACCTACTTCTGCAATTCAATCCTTCACCCAACTGCACCACCACTCTCCATATTGTCTACAGACCCTCAGGACCGTCCAGAGAATTCAAAGAAGCCCTCATGCACATGCTATCAAATAATCTGAAAAAAACCCCAAGAGCCATCCTGCTAGGAGACCTCAATTTAGGCCTTTATGACCCCAACGACTCCCAAGAAACCACCCTTAACAAAGCTCTGTCTACCTTGGGCTTTAAACAAGCAGTCACACAGCCTATTTACATCAAGGGACGCACCCTTGACTGGGTGGCACACCATAACTGCCCAATTACCGTCAAAGCTATCAATCCTACTCCGTGGTCTGACCACCACATTATCCATTTTGACCTTACCATCCCAAAGAGCCCCACCAACCATTTGATTCCCCTCCCACCTGCACTCACTAGAAGCTCCCATCAGCTCACCAAGGAAAAGTTCACCCCCTTCCTACTGGTCCCTGCCCTCTGACCCCCCTTCTCCAGTGACCCTGAAACCCTTGCCACCGCCTTTAGCTCCATTATCACTAAAGAATATTTCACGAATGGTGCTGGTGCATCCGGCTTCCCCATTCCCATCGAGCCCTATTGGGCTCGATGGGAATAGGGAAGAATATTTTCCAGTGACCGCAAATGGCCAATTACCGGGTCTGGCAAGGCTGTAATGACCCAGTAATTGCCCATTCGACGGCCCCAGAGAAACAATTATACCGCCGGCTACCGCCAGTATCATAATGCGGCCCAAAGAATGGTGTAATAATGTCGAAAATGCCATGCTTCATAAGCTCAACACCCTCCAGGAGAAAATCCCAGCCCACCAAAAGGCCCTCAGCTACCAAATAGCCTATCTTCAGAGCAGCCCTTCCTTCAACTCCCCTCCTTTCTCCTTCAAAGAAATAAAGGAGCAAGTCATCGCCCTCATGAAATCTTTTAAACCATCTAATTGTAAGGGAGATGCATGCCCAACTCAGCTTATCAAAGACTGCGCCATGACACTTGCACCGTTCCTAACAGCATTTATCAATGCCTCCTTCAAAACAGGCTATGTCCCATCCTGCCTCAAGGAAGCATGGGTACGCCTTGTCTGAAGAAACCTTCACTGGACCCTAACTTACCAGAGAACTACAGGCCGATTAACACAGTACCATTTCTATTGAAGATCCTCGACAAAGCAGCCTACCTGCAGGTCCAAACATTTCTTGAGGCCAACAATTTACTGGGTCTTTGGCAATCAGGTTTCCGTCCTGGCCACGGCACGGAGACCACCCTTTTGGGAGTAAAAAATCAAATGAATGATTTCAGCGACTCCGGTAAACCAGCCATCCTTCAGCTCCTTCACCTATCTGCGGCTTTTGACTTGGTTGACCACACCACCCTTTGTCACCATCTCTCCTCTGCTGCAAATTTCTCCCCATTGGCCACAGCATGGATTACCTCCTTTCTCAAGGATAGAGTCATGAAAGTTTTTTCGAACCAAGCCAGTGCTCACCCGAGCATCATCAAATGTGGAGTCCCTCAAGGCTCCAGCATCTCACCCACCCTCTACAACCTATTCAGGAGTCCACTTTTCAACATCCTGGACGCGTTAGGCATTACCTATACCAATTATGCTGATGATACGCAGATCCGCGTCCCCCTCTCCGGCGACTATGAAACTGACTCTGAAACCCTCAACGCTGTCTACTCCACGATCCAAAGATGGATGGCTGAGAACTGGCTATTCCTTAATGGTGAAAAAACAGAGCTGCTACTTATTGGATCACCTGCAACCATAAATAAACTGGACAAACGGTACTGCTCCTTCTTGATCGACAACTCACCTCTTACCATTTCCCAAGTGGTCAAAACCCTGGGGGTCTACTTAGACTCTAACCTAATTGGGTCTCGACTCGATTATTGCAATGTCCTCTTATTAGGCACCTCCTCCAAGAACATTTGTAAATTAAGACTGTCCAGAACAACGCCCTCCGGGCTGCCACTGGAATTTCTAAGAGGGAACACATTTCTGCTATCAGAAAACAGGTGCACTGGCTACCCACCAAAGAGTGTATCATCTTTAAAACTCTCGCACACACACATAAGTGCATCCATGACACCGCCCCCCAGTACTTATCACAAAGAATCACAAAACCGGTCACAGACAGGACCACTTGGACCGCTTACACTAACCGTATCACCATTCCCAGGTCCCTAAGAACTCGCGCAGGGTGCTCCAGTTTCCCAGTCATGGCAGCCATGCACTGGGACTCCCTACCTGCCCATCTCAGAACTATAGATTCCTGCAGTGCCTCCAGAAAAGCCATAAAAACCATGCTATTCGTTTAACATTGCCCTTACTGTTTGCTTCCACTCACCATGCATTGTAAATTAAATGAACGCAGATATGTAACCAGTTATCTCGCTAAAAAGTTAACATGTGACCTGTATGTAACTATTCTTCCCTCACGTTTGTGTCAATCAACACACATTGTAACCTGGAGCAAAGAATCTTCCTGTAACTAAGACACTCTCTTGCAACAGCGCCTCAATGCCTCGGGGCTGCTGGCGGGCTTTGCAAATTAAATAAATAAAAACAAAATAAAAATACTTGGGCGCAGTCATGCTTTTAACCACTAAAAGCTTTGTCTATGTCTGCAGAAGAGAACATATGTAACTAGACGGGCTATCACGTTTAATTTTCAATATGTAGCAAAAAGACCACCACAAGGAAATGCCGGAGGCAAATGCAGAAATGAACGAGTTGGAAGAAAAGGGGCTGGCAACTGAAATGAAGAAATCCATTCTGTTTTTCAGCTTTATCTGTACACGAATGGCTTGATACTTTTTAATCAGTGTGGCCTCCCTTGAAAGAGTATCTCCCATCGCTAAGGCGTCGCCGCACAGCTCACCCCCCTATAACTTCTTGAGAGGACATCCCCCATTAGCAGGGCCTGGTGGCATCCCTTTGATGCTCCAGTGGATGGGGGATGCTGGGCGATGTCCCTTGTGGTGGCGAAAAGGTGCTAACAGCCCCTTTCTCCAGCCCACACTGCAGGCGCCTACCATGCGCCGAAGTTACCCTGCCTGTCTCCCATGTCCACCTTGTACCTCGACCTTCTTGGCAGCTCACTGGGTGGGCCACACTGACTTGTTCCTGCGCCTACCCCCTGAACTATTTGGCTCTGTGACCCGGGCCGTCGCCGCTCTGCTCAGGCCAAAAAAACAGGCTAGTCTTGAGTCCTCCCTGCCAGCAAAATCCATTCACTGCAACCAGAATCATTGCTGACTAATCGTCTTCACCTGACCACGACTGCAGCTGCAGCTTCTGGACCACGATTAACCCGCTCAGGCGACGAGAAGCAGGTCTGGGGCCCACTAATTCTGAAGAAATAGCAACTCCCTGTTAAGTGAATGCAGGCGGTGACCCTAGAGTACTAACAGCCAAACCTGACATGCAAAGAACCAGTTTGTCTTTGGGCATTGATTGTAAGTGACCTTAACTGGTAGTATCACAATGACTGAACATTAAAAAAACACTCACTTTCGCCACTGCATCTACACACACAACATTGTTATTGCCTACTGATAAAATCTACGGCAGACAGCATTATGAAAATACTATACAAATTTCAATAAAGTATAAGAGATTTAAAAAGGGGAATAGGTCTGTTTCAAAAGGCAAAACCAATAAACACTAAGCAGCCTTTTAAAGTCTGTTTGCACCAATAAGAGCCATTGGCTTGTTGTGCAGTGTGATGGTCTCTTTCCAGGAACTGTTTCTCACTTGCGCCCTTCAGCCTTCCATCTTTACCCATCTATCCGTTCAGTTAAAGGCTGGCTCCACGCACTTGCATTCTTAAGAGTCGTCTCTGTGGTATTAGCATACTTGACCAAAAAGCATGTGACCTTTTCAATCTGACTGAATTTTTTAAATCTTTTTTTTCTGTCAAATTTAATTAAATAAATATATGGGGCGGGGTAAGGGAATAGGTTAAGGTGGGGGTAAGTGGAGAGTGCGGGGGTCACCCCCCACATTTTCGACCAAAGAAATGACCAGAAAATGAGGTCAAATTGTAAAAGGTCAAATATGTTCGAATATGTAGACCTAAACCGTCTGGCGGTGGCAACTCCGCATTTGAGACACCAGTGTTCCACGTTTGAAAACACAAGTTTTAAGAAGGCATTTCTCACTCTAAATGGAACCTTTTTACTGTGACTTAATTGCATCATGTTGACTGTAAAGCATGTTCACATTGAAAAACTATACCGCCAGCTTCCTCGCTGCTTTGTTGAAACAAAGGTATGTCAAACCAACATATGTCTGAGGGTGCTGATGGTGGTCGGTAACCAACCTGCATGGCTGCTCACACAAGCACAGGCCGGCCTTCTTCGGGCGTGTTTCACCTTAGAATTGAAACCCAAGGCATGATTTGCAAAGTGTTCCTAAATAGGCCCCAAGAAGGAAGAAGGCCACTTTGGAAGTCACTTTCACTTAAAATGCAGAATTGGAAAGACATTGTTCTAAAGTGTTCATTTTGTGTGTGCAATAGAGAGATACAGATAGTGAGGACTCAGGACGTTGACAGTATCGGAATATAGTTAGTGTACAATGTAAAGACAAGATGGGGAATTCTACAGCTTAACTAAGCAAACTACCAGAAACAACTAACCGACATTAAATGCTACTAACTAGTCCTAAGGCGAAACTGGAATCAAATGAATTGTACTGTTTAGCTGTTCAGTAGTTGTGCAAATAAGTATATATCTACAACCAGATCCAGTACAAAATGTTGTAGCTGATCAAATGGAATTTCCACCAGGGAAATGACCACACACGTTTACTCTACTCACATTGCCCCAAAAACCAGGGAATGGAAGGGCTTCTTTTCAAGAAACAAGAGTGGAATCGAATTGCTCTGCCAGCTCAAACATTTCACCGCAGGCCAGCATACAAACATTCCTCCAGTGCATGGCAATTTGCCTGAGATATTTTTACAGATGCAATATGTTTTCTTTCTGCTGATCAGTCGGTGCAAAAGCCATTTTTGAGTTGCTTTGTCAGCGCAAATAACACTGCAAGACTATTATGTACCACTGAAAAAATGAACGTAGCGGGTTCAAAATTGCCGGCATCAGTCAGAGTAATTATGTTATGTAGCTATTACTGTGGTCGTTTTTCTCATGACATGAAAATAGTGGGGGTGTAATTGTACCCAGCCAGGCATAGAACAACTACTGGAAACTGGGGAGAGGCCACACAACACATTTCACCCATCTAAAGGGAACAATACCTGGGCAGAGGTCGATTAGAGTCCATAAAGAAAAGCAATTAAAGAACTAGGCTGCTTACACAGCACTATTCCCAGCTTCTCCACCCACCCAGAATCAAGGCACGTGGATTTAAACTAGTTGTATTAAAACTTGTTTATACTAGGCCCTCCACCCCCCTCCCCTTCACTTCCTCCTCTCCACCCTGCTTCCCCCATCCCCTGCTTGAATACAAATATTGTTTCTGGCTGCCCAGACAAGCTATAACTGCCTATCATTTCTGTTAAAAGCAATCCCCATAATCCCTTTTTAAAGATCCTCGTGCACCCCCATGGACATCCTTCAGGCCACTGCCATAGTTTGAAGACCTCTGATTTTAAAGAAAACGAAGCAAAGCCGTTCTCTCTTGCATGTTGCTTATGGAAAAATGCATGGACCCAAGAGAGCACTTATGAAAGAAAGGTGATCAATACCAGCCTGTTCGCTCAGTCCCCTTAGAAAACCTTTCCAAGTGCCCCAGAACCGAGCAGCGAGATATTGTGTAGCGTCCTGTCATCTTAAATCCACACTGCCACAGAAATCGGACCATTTTAGTAAAATGTCTCACTTGCAAAGCCTACTTTTGGTCCCCTCTCTATGCGCTTTTCTTTTTCCTATCCACCCGTTTGCCGCACACAGTTCAGGTCGCAATAGAGACGCCTTTTGTGTGGACCCGAATCTTGCAATTCTGCTGCTGATGTTTCAGGGATGTTTCTCAGGGGATGTGGGTGGTGATGATCCGGGGGATTTTCTTGACGCATAGGGACGCCTTTTGTTTTTTCCTGGAACTGAATGCCTAATGCATCATTGCAAGCTCCTGGTGCTAGCTAAAACATGAGGCGCTTTGTGAGCCTGCCTGACCTGGCCTGCGTAACAGGATAGGGCCCCCCAATGTACGGATTCTATGTCAAGATCGGAGGCGAAGGATTATGCTTTCTCTACAACTTTACTGATCAGCAGCAAAGAAACAATTACCAAAGAACATGACACAAAACTAATAAAAACGACAACAACCATGTTTTTCCTGAGTTTTGTAGTCCATTTCTATTGGTCCTTCAACTGACCATGTGAATGTCTTTAACCAATAAACCAAGTCCTCAATATATAAATCCTCCTGTCCTCTTTTCATTCCTCCTCTTTCTTTGCTGCTCGGCAGCGAGTTAAGTACCTTTATCTCATTATTATCAGTGTGTGAGTGAGTGAGAGTGTTTATACTGTTTATTTATCACAGCACGCATACGCGCGTGTGAGTATTTTCTAGGCGGAGCATATCCGCATCAATATCTGTTCGGTTGTTGGGAGAGGCGGCTGCAACGGGGCTGGTGCACCAGCGGCCGCAACTCCTCATAACCATCACAGAGGGCACTACGACAGGAAGAGAGAGCGCGACGGGACCGCGTAGTTCCGGCGCTCTCTCTCTCCTCATTGCGATCGCAGTTTGTAAGAACGGAGTGTGAAATGCGCACAGCAACGTTGATATCAGATTGAAATATATAACGATTTTGTTCCGCATCAGAACGCAACGTTCGCGCTGAGCGCAGCGTTCTGTCAGGAACTCAACAGCACCCCTGCAGGCCATTCAAGGTACCGCACCATAATACGGGCACAGTCCCATGTAAAACATGTCATTTGGCATTATATATCTATATAATTAAGAACCAGGTGATTAATACAAATTTACATATATATTAATATCCCTCTTTATAGAGGGAATACAAAAGGAGTAAAAATCCCTGGTATATATATATATATACATATACATACATTTGATTTCCCCAGTGTCGGTGTACAAAATGAGCTCCTCCAGTGATGAGGGGAAGGCTAGTATTAGCCAAAAGAGGAATCATACAGAGATGACTGAGGTCCTCCATAAAGCCCTGGGGGCTTCGCTGGGACACGGACCAAGGCAGATGGCTCTGATGGAGGACTGGCTCAGATTTTCACAGGGCCTGGAGGAAATCAAAGGCCTTAAGGCACTGAAAAAATCTATAGGGGGCAGAAAAGCAGCCCGCAGGGCAGAAGAAGCCCACCCCCCCCGGGCACGCCCCTGAAAAAGAAGGGTGGTAAAAGGAGGAGAAAAGGAAAAGCGGGGCCTAGCAGGGGGCAAGAAGGGTCCTCAGCTACCTCAGATGAGGGCGAGGACGACTGGGAGGAGGAATACTCTGAGGAGGAAGAAGTACTATCTAAATCCTCCTCAGAAGAAGAAGGCCACAAAGCGCCGAAGAGAGAAAGAAAAGAGAGGAGACAGAGGAGGAGGGTGCTGAGGACGATGACTTCGATCCAGAGGCACTTATTCATCCCAGATCATCTGAATGGGAGCCGCCCAAAAGAATAGCGGCATATCTAAAGAAGCGCTTGAGAGCGCAACTAGCCAAAGAGGCTAGGAGCAAGATGAGGACGGAATGCCCCAGACCTCACCTCCCAGAGGGTGCAGCGGACACACCCGACATAGATGAGAAGATGATAACCTTCATGAGCAAATATACAAAAGATGTGAGGAAGAGTCTGGATAGATCCTGGCGATCTTGCCAAGATAAGACGCTAGACATGACAGGACCCGTCACAAAATTTCTCCAGATAGGAGATGAGGCTAAAATCAAAGGAGAGCCGATAGACCCGTCAATTCTAATCGGGTGGGCCCAGAGGGCGATATGCATGTTGGGAAACGCCAATCATGCCATCACCACAGAAAGAAGGAGATCTTTGTTGGTGAAGATTGACCCTAAGCTGAGTGAGTTGGCCTCCTCAGAATCAGCATCATCAGCTAAAGGGAAGTTATTTGGGGACTCCTTTATTAAGGAGTTAACCAAATTCATGAATTCCTATGCAGCCTTAGACAAGGCACAAGCCTCCCTTAAGAGAGTGTTCGGGAGACACATTTTTGGACGGGCCAGCAGAGGCAGGTGTCGCTCAGCTGGCCGGTTCCACTACAATCGATCCTATCAGGACAGAGCTCAGTGTGGAGAGCAAGAGGACCTTAGACAAACGCCTTTCTTTCCGTCATGGCGTAGAGGAAGAGGCAGAAACTGGCGACAAGGGGAACGTCAGCAAAATAACCCAGGTGAGAACAGTATACCCACACCTAAATACCCCAGAAGTAGGGGGGAGGACGGCTCAGTTTTTACAAAGATGGTCAAAGATATCGGGGGATTCCTGGGTAATACAGACCGCTCAAGGTTTTTATATAGAATTTCTAGAGAAACCGCATCAGAGAAATCCTCCAAAAAGACTAGAAATGAACATTGAAGACAGTGTCTTACTGGAAAGAGAATTGATAGGGTTGGAAAGCAAGAGAGCGATAAGGCCCGTATCAATTCAATCCGAGGGTTACATAAGCAACATGTTCCTAGTAAAAGGGAAACACAAGACAAGACCAATTATAAACCTGAGAGGCATAAACGAATACGTGGTGTACAGACACTTCAAGATGGAAGGGATACACTTGTTAAGAGATACCTTAATCCAGGGAGACTGGCTAGCCAGGATAGATCTGAAAGATGCATATCTGACTATTCCTATAGCAGAAGAGCACTGCAAATTTCTGAGATTCATCTGGGAGGAAACAACATGGGAATTTCAATGCCTGCCCTTCGGTCTGGCATCAGCACCATGGTGTTTCACCAAGATGATGAAACCAGTTGTATCACACCTCAGAGGTCAAGGGATAAGACTTATAATTTATCTAGACGACATATGTCTGATGTGCCAAGAGAGGGAGACGATAATAGAGCAGGTTCAGACAACAATAGATTTGTTAGAGAGTCTGGGATTTCTAATAAATTGGGAGAAATCAAGTATAGTTCCAGTACAACCAATGGAATTCCTGGGATTCATGGTGGACTCTATCCAGGGAACTCTCAGTCTACCCATTCACAAGGTGAACGATGTCAAGAGACAGCTAAGACATACACTAGCGAAGGGAGAACTGTCGTTGAGGGACATTGCGAAATTAGCGGGCCATCTAGCGGCATCAATACAAGCAATATTCCCAGGACCACTACACTACAGGGCACTCCAGAGGCTGAAGATCTATCACCTCGGGAGGGGCGCTTCCTACGAGTCAAGGGTGACTATTTCACAAGAAGTGAGGGAAGAGCTGGAATGGTGGCTAATACATATGGATGCATGGAACGGGAGAGCGATATTTGCTTCATCCCCGGACCTAATCATCGAATCCGACGCCAGCAGATGGGGCTGGGGAGCCCGATGCGGGAACCTGTCGACAGGGGGCAGGTGGTCAGATCAAGAGACGAATCTTCAAATCAACTGTCTGGAGTTGCTAGCAGGGTCCTTTGCAGTGAAATGCTGGACCCAAGAAAGGGCCCAATGTTGTGTCCTGCTAAAGATGGCCAATGTCTCTGCAGTCAGGTACATCAACAGACTGGGCGAGACAAGATCCAGACTTCTAGCAGAAATGGCAAAAGACTTCTGGGAACTCTGTCTTCAGAGGAAAGTCTCAGTGACGGCGGAATATCTGCCGGGCCATCAGAATGAAATGGCCGATTGGAACTCCAGATACCTCAGAGATGCCAGCGATTGGAAACTGGACGAGGTAGTGTTCCAAGAACTGATGTCTCGATGGGGACCATGCCAGGTCGACTTATTTGCATCAAGACTAAACAAGCAGTTACCCCGGTTTTTCAGCTGGAGACCGGACCCAGAAGCGGAAGCAACAGATGCTTTCCTGCAATCATGGGGCCAACAGATGAACTATGCGTTTCCTCCTTTCTCCATGATAACGAGGACGCTAGCCCAGGTGAGACACCAGAGAGCATCCCTAGTACTAGTTACACTGGACTGGAGGGGGCAGGTGTGGTTTCCCAGCCTACTGAAATTAGCACACCACAACCCAGTGGCATTACCCAACAGCTAATTCATCATTCGAGACCCCAGAGATCTCAGTCACCCACTAGTGAGGTCGGGAGGACTCAGTCTAATAGCTTGGGCGATTTCAGGGGATCTTGGGTTAGGCCAGGACTATCGAATGAGGCTGAAAACATCATGAGCAAATCCTGGGCTCCTGGGACACACAGAGCTTATAAATCAGCATGGGCTAGATGGAGTAGCTGGTGTCTGGAGAGGAATATCCATCCCGATGGAATGGATGTAGTGCATGTAGCTAATTTTTTAGCTCAGATGGCAGCTCAGGGAAAGGCTTACAGAACTATCAACACGGCCAGGTCTGCGACATCTGCAGGACACCTGAGAGTAGAAGGGTTAGCGATTGGGGAACGCCCACTAATCTGTAGATTACTGAGGGGAGTGAAGATGATCAGACCCCCTAGTGAAAAGTATAATCAACTATGGGATGTAGACAGAGTTCTGAAATTATTTCTATCATGGCCAGATAATATAGATCTAACAAGGAAAGCGATTTCAGGCAAATTAGCAATGCTCTTATGTCTTTTAGCATGTAAGAGATCCTCAGATGTTAGAACACTGGAGGTCAACAGAAAAAGTGTATTTCCGTTCGGAGTGACTTTTCTCATAACAAGAAGGACCAAAACAGGTTTGAAATCTATTTCGTATGAGGCTTTTCCAGGTCAGCCAAAATTATGTCCAGTGAGATGCTTAGCAGCATATGAGGAAGTGACAAGGGAAGTAAGACCTCCAGGGGTTTCACAATTATTGATAGCAATTTGTAAACCATTTAAAGCGATTACACCGGCTACCATAGCTAGATGGCTTAGATGGGTTATGGTGCAAGCAGGCATTGATGTTGAGAAATATGGCGCCCACTCAACTAGAGGAGCGATGGCGACTAAAGCATTTAACATAGGTGCTACAGTAGAGGACATCATGAGGTCTGCAGATTGGTCTAATGAATCGACCTTTAAGACTTTCTATTTCAAACCTATGGAAAGTGCGACATCGTGAGTAGTGAGTAAGCTTTGAACAAGCATAATCCGAGCCTCCGGTCTTGACATAGAATTCAGATTTTCAACACATTCGTTACAGAAAGTCATAATTCTATTTAAGACACGGAGGCGAAGGATTATCTCACCCTACCAATCGTAAGAATGTATGTTTTATAAATACTGTAATGTTTATAATTTTATGATTAATGAAGCAATGCATGATGAGTACATCTGAAATAATTTTACAAACGTACAAGAGAGAAATTAATTGATGTATACTTGAATTTACGATTGTCCCACCCTTGTTTCGGTTTATAGTCACCTCTTTAATTTTATGATTCTACAGGGATGGCGACAGACCACAAGCAATCCGGGAATTGATCCAGGATGGGAACAGTACGGATGGAATTTCAAGAAGGCACTGGTTGCAACCTCACATGGGCAAAGAAAGAGGAGGAATGAAAAGAGGACAGGAGGATTTATATATTAAGGACTTGGTTTATTGGTTAAAGACATTCACATGGTCAGTTGAAGAAAAATAGAAATGGACTACAAAACTCAGGAAAAACATGGTTGTTGTAGTTTTTATTAGTTTTGTGTCATGCTCTTTGGTAATTGTTTCTTTGCTGATGATCAGTAAAGTTGTAGAGAAAGCATAATCCTTCGCCTCTGTGTCTTTAATAGAATTATGACTTTCTGTAACGAATTTGTTGAAAATCTGTATTCTCGTGCTCAATGAGAGACCGCACATCTAGGGGAGGCGGCTCCCAGTGCACACAATTAGCAACCCTGGCGTATAGACAGGGTTTCGACTTGGGAGGCACGGTGGAGGGCCAAAAGGGGAAAGACACCAGGGTGTGTGAAGGGCAAATGTGAGCCAGGCAGCGGAAGGAGGTCATTTTCAGGCATCACCACCCAGCGCCAGAAGAATGAGGTCCAGGGGTCTCGGATGGGGTATAAAGAGCGAGAATGGGGATTGCTCTCCCTCTCTTTTGCCCCCGCCGAGACCAGTCCAGTAGAGCTGCAGAGGCAGCTTAGTTTGCTAATTTTGTAATTTACTTTGCTGGAGTTTTATTTGTTTTGTCCGGCAACTTCATGAAGGCCAGGACAGCAAGCCGGTGTTGGGGGTTTGGTACACCCTTCCATTTGCCATGTACAGGTGCTTTCCAGGGGGAGCTGTGGCTGAGACGATTGTGGGTGCAAATTTGGATGGTTGCTAGGGCTTAGTGCGAATCGATGCGTGGGCGCAGCCGTTGCGTCGAGTTGTGTTTTCACAGGATAGGACGGAATTAACTTTCTTTTGCTGTGAAGAAGGCGCCCAGTTAGTGTTTCCCATTGGGGGATATCACGATTGTAGGGGCTGTTAGAGGTGGCTTAGTAGAGTAGGATACAAAATGGTGTGCTAGGTCGGTGCAGTACTTTATGAGGAGAGGCAAAGGGGGTGCATGCTTATGGGTATTCCATCAAAGCGCTTCGGATGAGGAAGCCTGTTGGAAGCCCCCTTTTTCAGACCACAGGGATATAGTCAGAATTGACTGGAGAGTTCCGATAAAACAACCAGATTGACCGACAAACTACGAAATGCAGAACCCCAGAAACTTAAATGGGATAAGGAGGACGAAATATGTTATCGGGTCCTCAACATTATTTCAAAGCCCTATTCTCAAGTTAGCAGACTTTTCTATGGACTTTATATTACAGACGCTTCTTTGACTGGTTTAGGTGCAGTGTTGTCCCAGATCCATGACGGGCTAGAACACCCCATTCTATACGCTAGCCGAAAACTGTTCCCCAGGGAAAAGAACTATTCAGTGATCGAACTAGAAACCTTAGCCATCAAGTGGGCCATCATACATCTTAAATATTACTTAATGGACAGAAAGTTTAGATGGAGCCCTGATCACTCCCCCTAGGATGGATCAGTCAAAGGAAAGAGTCCAACCCAAGAGTTATGCAGTGGTTCTAGGACTTACACCATTATTGCTTCTCAGTGGAAGATCAAAAGGACAAAGAACAAGGAAATGTAGATCTCCTTTCGAGGTTCACCTGTGAAGCAATTCAGTCCGAACCGCATAGGGGAAGGGTTTTCGAGAAACCTGACGGTATTCTCTCACCCACTCCATCGGGCCATGGAAGGGCCATTGCTCTTGGATCCCGACCCTGGGGGTGGACAAGCGAGGGAGGATCACCTGAGTGTAGGGTCTTGAGGGATTAGGAGGAGGATAGATAAGGGTGAGACATGGTATTCCCCCAGTTCTAAAAATACCTCAACCTACTCTCCCTCAGCCTTTATGGGGTATCTCCAATCTCACCCCAACTCCCCCTCCCCATTTCCAACTAATACTGAGACGAGGAGGAGGAGGAGGAGGCAACTAAGACTAGTAAAGATTACCCATAGGAAGAACATGGTGAAAATAAGGGCAACCTACCCTATAAAGAACTCGAGTTGTCCCACAAATAGAGTCAGGCCAGGTCAGGCATTTAATAGTGACCATTTACACCTGGCTCCATTTGACTGTTCTTTTCACTATTAAAGGTGTGGTCTTGCACAGATGGATGAGCGAGCTGGGAGGCATACTGGACCAGAGAAGCCAGGAAGCTGGGCGCTCCAGCAAGAAGGATCTGGAGGAGAGCAACGTGCTGCAACGCTGGACCATTGTTTGAGGATGGCTGCAGTGTGGCTGGGGAGCAGTGTCTCCTGAGAGCCGTGGTGAGGCAGCTGGGACCCTGCTGGCAAGTACATGAGATTGCTTGTTCCCTTGGGCCGTGTGCCGGACCCAAGGGTATCTGAGGGGCAGGTGGGGAGACCCTGGCCTCGATTCAAAGACACTGAAAGCCTCCTGGAGAGACCGCTCGCCAGCGCTACGCTACCCGGTGAGTTTCACATGAGAGAGAGAAACTCGGGAGCGTGCAGGTGGATGGAGTGGAGAAAGGGAAAAAACAGCAAGATTTGTAAAGTGGCATGAAGCAGAAAGCAAGGACAGGTTTAAGAAACAGAAAGTAAGAAAGAAGGAGAAAGCGTGCTAGTGGCACAGAAGGAAGGAAAAGGTACCTTAGCGGCGCAGAAGTAAAAGTAAAGTCCAGAGTAAAAGGAAAGGTTGCGAGCGACCCGGAAAGTAGGAAAC
This sequence comes from Ambystoma mexicanum, assembly GCF_040938575.1. Classification (NCBI taxonomy): domain Eukaryota; kingdom Metazoa; phylum Chordata; class Amphibia; order Caudata; family Ambystomatidae; genus Ambystoma; species Ambystoma mexicanum. The sequence goes on along the minus strand of NC_090937.1, from coordinate 763,492,492 downwards.
AAGTGCACGTGTGCACGGAAAAGTGAAAGAAGTGTGAAAGAGGCACGATAGGAAAAAGACAATGCTAGTGTGGACGACAGAAGGAGGAGAGCGTGCAAGAGGCACACCAGAGAGAAAGGAAAATACAGTGCAAGTGTGCACAACTAATTGTAAGGAATAAAAGACAGTGCAAGTGAGCACGACAAAGGGAATGGAGTACATGAAAGTGGCGCAGGAAGAACCTACAGATAAAAAGTATAAAGGAAAGGAAGAGAAAGAAATAAAGGGAGGGGCAAAGGATCAGAGTGGTCGCGCTTAGGAAAAGCAAAGAGCCTGGTGTTTTTTTAAAGCCTCTGATTCTACTCCATGAGAGGATTGTATGTAAGAAAATTGTATATAAAGAAAAGGCACATCCTGACCAGCTGAACTTGTGTTTGCAACTAGAGGGGCCTGAGCTTGGGGAAGGGCACCCTGAGAAGCCTAAAAGGAACTGTGATGTATTGTGTGTGTTGTGTTTGAGGCCTATTGAAGAAATCAAAGTGCATACTGATAAAAAAGACTTTGGGGCCGATTCATGGAACAAATGTGCGCAGAAAATCTTGGCGCAAGCGTGAAAAAGCAAGCGCATGCGCACGGGTGCGATTCATGGAAGGGCCTGCGCGTGTTTACTGCAGGATGTGCGCCAAATCCGAGTGTGGCGCGCACGGGCACACACGTCACAGCAACATCGCGAACGCTGGGGAAGTACGGAAGGGAAATACACGGAACGCCCACACGCACGCGAACAACATGTATTCATGGAATCGAATATGGGAAAACTGCGCACGCTAAAAGACGCGCACAGGCGTCAACACGTCCGCCACACGAAGGCAGGCGGAAGCGTCCCCGCGCGCAGTATAAAAGTGCGCGCAAACAACATACACGTTTATACAGCTACAATGAATGCCCCATTTGTCGCAGCACTGATCGTGGGACACCACAGGAGGAGGGGATTAGCCAGGCCCTGCATTTTTTTACCCCGGGCCAGCCTTTTTGGGATGCCTGATGACCAGGTCTATGGCAGGTATAGGTTTCCACCTCGTATCATCCTAGACCTGGTCAGGGAGTGGGAAGATGACCTTACATCCCCTACCCTTTGCTCCCAAGCATTGAGCCCCTTGGAGAAGCTGCTCAATGTCCTGCATTTTTTGGCCACTGTGTCATTTCAGCAGACAACTACCATAGTGGGGGGGTCTCACAGGCCACGCAGTCACTCTTCCTACACCAGGTGTTGGCAATCATGACTACGCACCCCTCAGTCCGCAGGCACATGTACATGCCCAGAACACCTGCAGAAAGGCAGGCCGTGGTCCAGGACTTTTACAGGGGCACACTTCCCCAAAGTACTTGCTGCCATAGATTGCACCCATGTGGAACTACGTCCACCGAGGGCCACTGAGCACATCTATCAAAACTGCAAGCACTGGCATTCCATCAACGTGCAGGTTGTATGCGATGCCAAGGGAATCATCACCTCTGTCTATGCAAACTACCCTGGCTCTACCCATGACAGTTTCATATACAGAATGTCCACCCTGAGCCGGGCCGTGGAAGCTGGGAAGCATGGCGACACATGGCTCCTAGGTGAGTACAAATGCCTGTGCACATGCATGCTTGTCACACACAGACAAATACACAAACCTAGCAAATCACAACCATTATCACCTCCCCAGGGGACAGTGCCTATCCTCTGAGCAACCACATGATGACGCCAATCCGGAACCCCACCACACCACCCCAGGTAAGATACAACGCTGCCCGTATTGCAACCAGGTGCATAGTAGAGCGCACATTCGGAGTGCTCAAGTCACGCTTACGCTCCCTTGACCGCTCTGGCGGCCAGCTACTATATGCACCCCCAGTAGTATGCAGGGTCATTGTGGCAGCATGTGTCCTGCACATTGTTGCAACACGGTGGGATGTACCGGTGCACAAGGTGGTGCCACCACATCCCTAACCACATGCACAGGCGCTGCCCATGGGAGTGGAAAGGGCATGTGGCGAAGCAACCCGGACCCAGCTTGTGGCAGCATTTTTCACCTAAACTCCCACCCCTGCAGAGTGCACACAGGCCTGACACATACCAGGTGACAATCGATGATGACAAAGAGACAGTCAACTGTCACAACCTTACCACCCTGAGAATGTTGCCACGGAAGTGCTACATTGTGTGCATCCCTAGCTACTTAAACATAACCAATCCTGTGTGACCAAAAGGAACACATGCAAGGTGTGTATCACACCACCCCCTGCAAAACAGGCCATGACAATCACTGGTATGTCACTCAAAACCTCCCAACCCACATCACCCTTGACTGCCACACCATGACATGGCATGCAACAGCAAATGCCCAACACATGACCAATAAGATACAAAGTGACATGTGATGAATGGAAAGTGGCCCGAGACAATGACACCTGACATGGAATCAGATGAAATGACTGACCAACAACCTCCCACACATACCAAGTCATACACAAATGCGTTCCACCAGTGGTAGCATGAACAAAAGACTGAATGCTTGTTCACATGTACATTGGGCAAGCCAAAATCGCTACTCCCTAACGTGTGTGCTGTGTGTGTCTCCTGCAACACACTGCTCAGCACACAGCACAGTGAGCAGACATTGTGTTGGGGATACACCTTGAGCATCACATCAAAAGGACAAACAAAATAAATAACCTATTGACGCATGTACACGATCCCCAAATGGCCCAAGAAGGCAATCTGTGTGCACCTGTGGGCATGGAAGGGTGGTTGTACGTGTGGTGGAGCATTGTGTAACTGTGTGTGTCAGTAGGGACATGCACTCAATATATGCATGTGAAATCAAGTGACCCTCAGTGTCCTGTGCACATCACATGCGAACATTGCCCATGTGTACACCCCAGCATGTCAAACCACAACAATCCCCTGACACCTGAAAAGTAAACACAACACAGGAACAGCCATTGACCAGCAGAACACATCATGTACATAGTACCCCACAATGACAATGTCAGAGAGTGCCTAAACACTGTAGCCCAAGATTACTGTCCAACAACAAAAGGCCCTCCCTCATTTACACATCACCATGACCTTCTGAACAACTGTGTCTGGGGTCTGTAGCCTTCTTCCTTCTAGTCTACCTGGCTTCAGGATCCCCCTACCCATTGTTTTCCATGTTCTACCTTGCGTGTAAATCGGGTCCAGCCCCCTCAGAGGCCACCTTGACTGGTAAAAATACCAAATCGCAGAGAACTCCAAGGAGCCAAACCCCCAAACCAGGGAAAAAGCCTCTAGGCACAAAAATACCCAGGAAGAGTCTCCAGTAGATGACTTGAAGTTGCAAAAAATGTCCAAGCACATGTACAAGCAGAATGATAGAACAACCAGGGTAGCACAGTTCAACAATGGTTCAACAGGATGGGTACCTTTTTCAGTACACAATATACAATGAGGATGCAACAACTGATGGGTAGTGTCACAGCTCCGGTCTCCAGGCGCAGGAGTGGCACAAACCAACCACCCCCTCTGTGGTCTGGGCGCCTGCAAGGCAAAACTTACACAGGCCTCCGAGACCCCAGTGGGGAAAGAGGGTCAGGGATCCGTTGTTTAGACAGGCATTGGTATTCAGGATAACCAGAAAGAGGGGCAGGAGAGGAGAGTTGGGTTGGCAAGGGAAAGTAGGCAAAATACAAAATACAACTATTGACAATAACACATACTCAATCAGAGAAACCATGTTCTTCATCCACATTGTACTAAATATGTCAAATGCAAGCCAAAGAAGGACTTATCTCTTGGGTGAGTGCTGGCCTCCTGCCTGCGCATTCTCAGGTCCGGTAACAGGAGTAGTTCAATGCTGCAAAGAGAGCGTGAGTTACTAATCTGTGTGTGTTTAAAACACACACACAACACCATTCATGCCCCAAACTAAGTGACTTCACCAAAAACAAACTCTTGTCTGCTGCTTTGTATGTATACGTTAGCTTGCCCCCGTGATGGTTCATACACAGTCAATGCAGTAAAGCAGGTACACGTGGCCGCACAGTAAATGGAAGACCAATGTGTCAAGAATCACACATGATAGAATGGTCCCTGGGTAAGCTGCTAGATGCGTATAGCGAGGTGCGACTTCAGTACAAGTCGTGTTCTGGCAGCCGCGGATTTCAATAGGTAGTGCACGTGGCAATTTGCACATGCAAATGATATGCACTGCACTCGAGCCTGTGCCTCGCTGGGTGCCCTTGTGCGCTGTATTAGTTTCTGGCTAGGAACGCTACTGCGCTAATAACTCAGCTTCTATGGAAAAGGGGGGACCTGAGGATATGTGCGTCAGCCCCTGCATGTCCCCTGACTACTTGTAAAGCTACTTGGCATTTGTTCCTCAATGCATCTTAGCTGTACTGTGCGCTTCTACAACAATGCCTGGCCAATCTCCCCAGCACTGGCGCTACTTAGCATGCATGTGCAAGTGGCCTGGTGGAAGGTTAGCTGCAGTCTGGCCCCTTATGCTGCTCACCTTGCTTGGAGCTCCTGGAAACACGTCTGCTTCTGTCGGACGTCAGAGCACGACCCAACGTGGCCAGTTTTCAGTAGTACTTGGACCCTTGTCTGCTGGGAAAGGTAGTCTGGAGGCTCATTTTCCTGCAGAAAGGGCATAAAAGATATAAATAAGGCTGGAAAGTTCCCTGTGTGTGTGTCTTCATGCTGGTTGTCACTGGGCCATGTTTGAGACCTACATCCGAACTCCTCCCACCATCAGTGTGACTTTGACAGCCAAAGGGTGTAGGCTACTGTCTACAGCATGAAGTGCATGAAGCACATATACAGGCAAGAAAAGAACATACATCACAATCAACATCAATTAATGGAGATATCAATCATGTACTCACCCAAATTGATTGCAGACATGCCGTGGAGAAAACCCACTTAATCCCCACTAGGGGTCTTAACACAAGTAGTACAGCAGCAGACAGGCCACAGATATGACGAAAGTCCAATGCCCTTGTGTAAATGGCTGTTACACCGAACCATCCTTGCAAACCCATGGTTAAGGGAAGCAGGAGTGGCATATGTGAGTCAGGACCCCAAGCTGCAAACCCATACACGAGACAAGCTTGAAGGGCCCAGCTGGACCAGACAGTGGATGCTTTCAAAAGCCACAAAGCACCACACCGTCACATGAATGCACAATAGACAAGCAATTTTAAACTATATTAACTAATTAAACTAACTATAAAAAACCTATATTACCTGATTAAACTAACTATAAAAAACCATATTAACTAATTAAACTAACTATAAAAATCAAAAATGGCCACATACGACCCGGTGGGAGTCACCCAGAAGGGGGGAGGTACAGGGTGCACCTCAACACTCAACACCCACATGCGATGATGTTGAGACAAAAAAAAAACCTCCATGGGCTCAACGCCTGCACAGCCCGAACTGTGTGGGAGATAAGTCGTCGTCCTCATCACCCTCTGGCTGAAAAGGTTGACGTGGCACAGTCCCCTGACCACGCCTATGCGCAGCTTGCCCCTTGTCGGCAGCAAGTCTGCGGGACGGGTGAGCCTGGTTCTGTGCGGCTCATCGGCAGCAAGTCTGCGGGACGGGTGAGCCTGGTTCTGTGCGGCGATGACATGTAGGTCAGCATGTAGAACCTCACATGATACGCGTGCTTCCTCTTGCAAGGTAACACGTCTAACACTGAGTTCTTCCTGCATGGCCTGGCTGGACAACTGGTACACCTCCCAGCAAGCACATAGCTCAGCCGAGATGGTATTCTCTAGCTGCTCCAAGCTCTCCTCTGACCGCTTCCTAAGGACATCAAGAGCACACCCAGAGTAGATCTGAGGGATTCATAGTCAACCCTCAGGGCCTCCATGTGTGCCTCTGCGTGAGCAGCAATTGCTTGATGCAAAGACACCATTTCAGCCGGCGTGCCCTGTCTGAGGCCGCCATGCCCAGCATGAGCGAGCGGGCCGTGGACTGTGCCGCCCGCTGCTGGAGTTCCACCTGCCTAGCAGGGGAGAGCCCGGATTGGGCCACACCTTCCATGCTCGCAGCGATGTTATCAATTGCTGCCCCCTGGTGTTCTGAATTGGCAACCATGGCTTGCTCCCACTCAGTATACCCCAGTGGCGTGCGGCCACCGTGTTGCTGGGCTTGACACCTGTGGAGCCCAAGGAGCCGACGTCCTTGTTGGGTTGGCACCACCCACGGCTGCAGGAATACATTCCTCCGTTGACGTGATGCCCCAGGCACATCAGCAACTGGTGTGGAGGGTGAACCTGCGTCCCGATCCACCACAGGCGGAGGTCCCACCACCGTCTGGCCCCTCAGTGCAGGTGTCACGGACAGAGGAGCGTCCACATTAGAATCACTCACTGTTGACGAATGGACCCGACGCACATCCAGCTCGACATTGTCGTCAGAGTGATCATCCGGGCTAGACTCATTGCCAGCCCTAGACAAGATGGTCTGGAACACAAGTGGGTTCTCGTGGTCTACCACCCCACAACCCCCACTTGTGCTGGGTTGCTGGTGTGATAGCAATCCTGTGCCTGGCATGACAACACCATCCTCTGGCTCCATTGCGTCATCATCTGAAAAGTGGAGAATAATAAACATTAGTACACATGTCAGAAGCACATAATACACACAAACATAGACATCACATTGACAGCCAACACATGAAGCAGACATGTCACACACAAATGAAAACCTGGCATGCATCCAGTGGCCTTGATATGCAAACACATCCCAAAAGCAGAAATGGATGTGTCTAAATAGCAAAGCCTACACAAGTACAAAATGTAGTATATGAACACCATCAGACACCACCTCTGTCAGGCACATGTCACAGGCAGAACAGACAGATGGCAACTAAGAGATGCAACACACCATAAGCATGTCTGAACTGCAAATTGACCACTGCTGCAAGTGAATCCAAAACACACAATGACACAGGTAACATGCATGTAGACATGCATCACTAAAGCATCATCAGCAATATATCTCCATCCATCTGCAGCTCGGCCCGTACGGGGTGGCATGGCCCATCTAAATATAGTGAATGTCCCAAGCAAAGCAAGGGCCTGCAACCAGGCATGAGGGACCATAACGACCAGTACCGTCCGAGCTGCAGGACATGAGGCCTCCACAACACCCCTCAGGGCCTGACTGAGCACATTGGGCTATGACTGTGCCCTATTCCATCATTCCTTGTGTAATATCTCCATGCCCAGGACCCACCATATTAGCTAAGTGGACCTTGGCATACACATACTGCACAACAGTGAACCTTCAGGATCATGCTAGTTCAACATAACGTGCGCAATGCAGAAATCTCAGCAGCTTAAACGTCAATCAACTACATATTAGTCAGTCAACAAAAGCTGCGGAAGACACATGTGTAAATGAACATTTTCACAAACACATAAGTGAGTACTCGCAATGTTGCACTACACAACGTTGAAGCTGCTTGCATATGTACATGTGAAAGCGTTAAAAAACACCCATTTCCACATACACCTGTTTTGTGAACATGACCAGCATCCAATACACCAAAGCAAGCAGCTACAACTCTGCTTGCTTTGATGTATGTGGAAGTGCACACATACACACATGAAGGAAGCTCCACAGTCATTACAACCCGACTGGCAGGCTACATTCAATCAGCGCCCTATGCCAGTTGGTATAGACCGCACATTGACCAATCAATTTATCTAAACAACCACAAGGGAGTTCCAATACTGAGTACATGTGTCACAGGATGCACCTGTGCCCGTGGCATTCATGACAGAGAAGGGATGAAAAACTGACCATACATGCCAGGTCACTTTGACATGGCATCAGTGAGTAGGCATGTAGAACGGTGTAACACGGCTCAGAAGTGGGTTGATGCAGTGCAGAACATGTGTACATTACCCACTATCTACATGAACAAGTACATTATGATGTCTATCAATAAACGCGAAGGCAGTGTAAGGGCAAGTTCAGGCATCACGTGCAATGTGAATGCAATGGGTTGCATGGCTACAAGCAACCCCCCCCCAAGTGAAAATGCAGGGAGGCATTGCATGGCAGCGAAAGGGTGACCAGAGACCTGTGTATTGGCAGACAGTGTTGACTAGCGTCAATTGCATCATCTGAGTCAACTGACAACACAGCAGATGATAATAGGACAGTAAGCAGGACACATGATGAAGCCACTACACCAGTTGAACAGAGTCAGTGGGCCTGAAACAGGGGGAGGCCAGTGCCCCACACAGACTGTGACACCCTAAACATGTGTGTGATGCAGGACTGAGCCAGAGTGAGCATGGAATGGATGATCAATTGCCATGAAATGTAGGTCATCCTGGACACGTACTACAGTGATCATCCAGTCAAGGACACATAGGGACATGCATGGAATGCACATGGAGCATGAATGGGCACTCATGTCCCTGCGGAGCATTAGCCATCTGCACAGTCCAAGTGAGACACACTGCACCAAGGACAGAGGATGTACACCACTGTATGTGTCTGGCAGGTTGGCTGGTGGACGTTTGCATGTACACAGGAGCCTTGAACAGGCCATTGCAGTATGCCAACATGATGCACACCAGTGCCATGGTGAAATTGGGGTGCAGGGGGGTTGGAGGGGCAAGGGAGCATGCCTACATGGAGTACCCACATGCAGGCAGAAGACACATGCACGTCAGTCATGCAATGACATAGTCCCAGTGCTGAGAGGAAAGACATCCCAGGCTACATGCATAAGGGCCAGTGAGCTGGGAAATGGCCCGGAGGGGCAGCCGGGTGACTAGCATGTGAGTTGGGTGCAAATGTGGTGATGAGGACAGTCCCCGTCTGCTCTACATGTCCAGCATCCGGCACAGCAGGCACGCATCAGTGAAGCATTGCATGACTTGCACATGAGAACCATGTACACATGACATGTAGTGGCAGTCAAGCACAACACACCACACAAGCAAACCACACATGGCCTCGACAAACACGTGACAACACTCACTGGACGGGGCATCAAAGTCCAGCATCCCTCCCACTCCTTCGACCAATCCTGCCGGTATGAACCCCGCAACGACTGACTTGTGCGAAGTGAGGTATTCCTCCTCAGGTGCTGGCCCACTGCCAGTCACCAGAGTCATGTTGTCATTAGAGGCACGCTTCGCCTTAGCACTGCGTCGGAGGTCATCCGAATGCTTTTTGCACTCTTGAGCTGTGCGCACCTCATGGCTGCAACTTGCTTCCAGTGGGACATACAATGGGCAGCCGTAGTGTGACAATTTGGCCGCACTAGCATATCACGGTTGTGGCCCTGCACGTAGTCCACAATGAAGTCCAGTTCTTGCACGCAGAAAGGCTTCTTCCTCGACGTGCGGGAGGCAGGAGCTGTGTCTGGGGTCCCAGCCTCTACTGCAGGTGCAACCTTCCTCCTCTCAAATGCTGCCCTGATCAGTATGGGCAGTGACGCTGGTGGATTGAACCAAGGGAGTGGCAGGTGGAACAAGGACAGAAGCCCTGACTTGCGCCAGTGGCTGCTGGGTGCCCTGGAATGGACCCTGTGCAGCAACATCCGCTGTGCCACGGTCATTGACCGTCCTGGATGGTAGACTCACAACCGGGCTGGTGTCAGCTGCATCTGCCCATGCACTTGCCAACACCCAGCTGCTCGGGGCAGCAGATGACAATACTGCCCCAGGGACACGTGCCTCGGTCAGGGCAGCCCTGCGTGCACTTACGGAGTGCCTCCTGACCTCCTGGAAATCTTCCTGGGACTATTCAGGTGCCAACACAGCCTGCGCTGGCAGACCCTGAGCCTGGGTGGTGGTTTCCACAGCTGCACCTGCAGCTACCACTACCCTTGGGCCCGTGGCAGTCGATGAAACGGACTGCCGTGTCAAATGGGCGCCAGTGCCAGATGCAAGGACTGCATCTCCCAGAGCCGCAGGGGGTGGTGGCATGACTGCACCAACACGTGGCACAACATCGTGCTGAACTGTTGCACCCCTGCCTCTTCCCCCTCTGCAGCCACCCTGGACACCCTGGAGCCGCCCTACTCCCTGGTCACCCCGGCAACGTCCCTGACCATGCCCACCACGTGGAGTACGCCCAGCTGAGGAGCCCCACACCTTTTGTGGCCTCAGATGTAGTAGTGCCGGCACAGATGGAGTAGTGCCAATGGGAGGTGTACACGACAATTGTCCTGGTCAATTGGGGTGAAGGGGGTAGGATACAAGATATTAACAGCACCCCTGTGCACTTGCAAGGCTGTATATGACCCCGGTGATAAAGTGACGGGTCACGCAACACTCAGGCACCCCCAAAACTGCAGTATAACCGTGCACGCAACCCACGGTAGCCCATGTGTGTGGAATTAACCTCCTGCAGTACGCGGTGGCACCAAGGGACACAAAAAACACGTACGCGTGGGACACACAGGTTACTATGACCTTGAAAACGGGTACACGATACACAGGGGCACCCGCAGTGGGAAAAATAGCATGCGCGACTCACCGTCAGACTAGCGTGATAATGAAAAACACGCGTAGCCAAAAGAAGAGATACGTCCTTGATCCGCTCTGAAGTTGTGATGGCGCGCGACACAACACGAAGTAGCAACACACACGTTGATCTCCACGAAAGGCACGTACAGTGAACTGCTGGCCCTGCTCACCTTTAACCCATACTGAGGGAAACGCCTGCGCACGTCACTTCACTTACAAACTTAGGGCCTTTCCTCGAATTACACGCATTGACACGCGGATGCGTTGTTTTTTCACGTGCTGATTCGCTATGCACCCATCACGAGGAAAACGCCCACGCACGTTACCTCACAGACGCGCTTACGCGCTATGGGCCTTTCCTCGAATTACACGCTGATGTGCTATTTTTTCACGTGCCTATTCACTCTGTATCAAGCTGGCCACGCGACAACACACGGAAGACCATGCTCCTGCCCAGAAGGCCATTTACCTGCCCCCAGAGCCCTGAGCCCGCTCCCACCTGCCATCTGCTGCTGCCTGCCTGCTGGCCACGTGCCCTGCTATTTGGTGCCTGCACGTCAACCATCTGTAGGGGTCCCGTTGCTGTGACCACCCCTGCTGGAACAGAAGACTCCCGACTGGAGTTCCATCGCTCCACAGCCCAACCCCAGGACCCAGTTGCCCATCCACACCTGCCTCGGGGGTTGGCATGTCCGACACAACACCATCTGGCACCAGTGGCAACCCCCCAGCAGAGAGGCAGAGGGCTGCCAGCTTTGCTGCCTATGAAGTTGGCATCCTGGTGGAGCAAGTCCTGGGGCATTATGATGCCCTCTTTGGAAGTTCACGCGCCGACTATGATGGACAGAAGAGGATCTGGAAGGACATCGTGGCTGCCATCAACGTGGAGGGGGTGGCAGCCCGCGACATGCAACACGTCCGGAAGTGCTGGGAGGACTTCAGTTCCAGGACCATCAGCAAGGCCCGGCGCCTCTTGAAGGCAAAGCATGCAGAGGGTTGCTGGGTCCGCCTTACCAACATGCAGATGAGGGTCCTGGAATGCATACACCCAGCGCTCCACCTCCAGGTCCTTCAGAGGCAGACCCGTCCGGAGTCGAGCGGTAAGTGTCCATGCGTACTGATTGGAAGCAGTGCATGTTGAGGTGTGCCAGGAGTGTGCAGGTTGGACATATGTCTTGAAAGGCCCGTGTATGGATGTGTATGTACAGGGACATGAGCCTGCTGCATGCAAGACCAGTCATGTGTCACACAATTCAATGGTGTATGTGTTCAAATGCATGATGGCCAAATGCATGTGTAGGTGCACACATGTTATGTTATGTTATTTTGCATTTATATAACGCCTTATATACCATTGGTATGGTCTGAAGGCGCTGGTAGGTTGAACGCCCTTGGGAACCGAAGTTCAGGTCAGTAGAGAGAGTAGAGGGAGTGCAAAAGTGCGTGTGTGCACTGGGTATGTGTGCAGCTGGTGCGGAAATCGAGTGGTAGCTGCTTCTTAGCTGTAGGTGTGGTGGTTGAGAGGTCAGGAGTATGTGTTCGCTCTGGTCGGTTTTACCCAGAACGAGTGTGGCTGCGTTAGGCCTGAGGAGAACGCCTGGCTGGGGGGTGTGCAACCAGCAATGATTACTTAGAGTGATGTGGAGTGAGCGGGAGATGTAGATATGAGAACAGTTATACCGAATGGTGTCATAGTATCTCTGTGTTCTAGATGAGTGGTGGTGTAAGGGGGGGAGTAAGCGTGGGGTGTGGTATGATGTATGTTTGTCCGCTCTCTACTCTCATCCGCTCTCTACTCTCATCCGCTCTACACTCTCATCCGCTCTCCACTCTTACCGATCGTCACACTCCTCCGCACTCCACACTCATCCGCGCTCCACACTCATCTGTGCTCCACACTCATCCGCGCTCCACACTCATCCGTGCTCCACACTCATCCGCGCTCCACACTTATCCGCGCTCCACACACATCCACGCTTCGCACTCATCCGCGCTCCATACTCATCCGCGCTCCATACTCATCCGCGCTCCACAACTTATCCGCGCTCCACAACTCATCCTTGCTCCACAACTCATTCTGCGCTCCACAACTCATCCTTGCTCCACCACTCATCCGCTCTCTACAAATCATCCGCTCTCCACAACTTATCCGCTCTCCACACTCATCCGCTCTCCACACTCATCCGCTCTCCACATTCATCCGCTCTCCACACTCATCCGCTCTCCACACTCATCCGCTCTTCACACTCATCCGCTCTCCACACTCATCCGCTCTCCACACTCGTCCGCACTCCACACTCATCCGCACTCCACACTCATCCGCTCTCCACACTCATCCGCTCTCCAAACTCATCCGCTCTCCACCCTCATCTGCTCTCCACCCTCATTCGCTCGCCACCCTCATCTGCTCTCCACCCTCATCCGCTTTCCACAACTCATCTGCTTTCTACAACTCATCTGCTCTCCGGTCTTAACCGCACGCTTCCGTTTAGTGTATTTGTCTGTTCTGTACGCTTCATCCATTGTAACTATTTCATTTATGTCAATCACTGTATTCCTTTCTCATTCATTATGTCCCTTTCATCGGTTCAGATCTCCAAGTTTCTCAATGATTTATTCCTATTTTCTGTTTCACTGTTTTGATCTACTTTACTCGTTTAGGCCTGTTTTGTGTTTCTAGTTTACATTCGAGTTTATTTAGCTGTAATTTCTCGCTTCATGTAGTTTGATGGGGCGGTATTATTGTGATGATGCTAGATTGGTTTTATGGGAAGAGCCAGGTTTTCAGTAATTTGCGGAAGGACGTTATGTCCTCAGTTAGGCGGATGTGGGTTGGGAGTGAGTTCCACAGGGTTGGTACCAGGGCAGAGAAGGATGATCCGCTTAGCCTGACTGAGTTTGTCTTGGGAATTACTAGGAGGCCGGCTGAGCTCGATCTTAGTGCGAGAGTGGGATGATAAGGTATTAGTTTGTCTTGAAGATATTGCGGTCCAGTTTTATGCAGTGCTCGATGGGAGAGGCATAAGGTTTTGAAAGCTACCCTACGGGCTACTGGAAGCCAGTGCAGTGTTTTAAGGGCTGGGGATATGTGGTCTCTTGGATTGAGTGCAAGTAGCATTTTGGCCGCCGCGTTTTGTGCTCTTTGGAGTTTATTCAGTTGGTAGGCATGGATTCCGAGGTATAGGGGGTTTCCGTAGTCCAGTCTGGATATAACGATTGATTGGACAGCGGAGACTCTGTTGGGAAATGAGAGGTATGGAAAGACGCGCCTATGGTTTTTGAGGTGGTAGTGGCAGGACTTTGAGACATTGTTGACTTGGCGCGAGAGTGTTAGGTCGGAGTCTAGGGTGCATCCAAGATTTTTTACTGTTTTGGAGGGTGTAGGTGAGCAGCCCATGGCGGGTGGCCAGGGTAGTGGGTGCGGAAGAAGGTCGGAGTTGCCGCAAACCATTATTTCTGTTTTGGAGGGGTTTAATAAGAGGTGGCTTTGGGTCATCCAGCGCTCTATGTTTACAAGGCAGGATGCCAGGTCGGGTTGGGAGTTCGGTTTCGAGTTCAGGAATTTTAGAATTAGTTGAGTGTCGTCGGCGTAGTTGTAACATAGGATGTTGTGTGAACGAATTATTGGTGGGAGGGTGGTCAGGTAGAGGTTGAACAGGAGGGCGGATAGACATGCTCCTTGAGGGACTCCCGTGTCGACTGGTCGAGCTTGAGAGGTAAAGCTGGAGAGTGTTGTTATTTGGTGCCTGTCTTTGAGGAATGAAGCTATCCATTTAAGAGCGGTTCCACGAATTCCTAGTGGAGGCGGTCTAGGAGGATTGAGTGATTGATCGTGTCAAAGGCAGCGGATAGGTCGAGAAGGATTAGAGCGGCACATCCTGCGGAGTCGCTGTAATTTTAAGGTCGTCCGAGATCGAGGTTATGGTTGTTTCGGTTCCGTGCCGAGTTCTGAAACCTGATTGGGCGGGGTCAAGGAGATTGTTGGCTTCGACAAAGGCATTTAGTTGGGAGTAGGCGGTTCGGTCAATGAGTTTGGCAAGGAATCTGGTGTTTGAGATTGGGCGGTAGTTTTTGGGCTCGAGAGGGTCGAGTGAGGGTTTTTTGATTAGAGGTTTGACGTGTACCATTTTGAATGCTTCGGGAAAAATACCGGAGGAAAGGGAGGCATTTATGATAGATCTTGCGTGTTCTCCAGCGCTGGTAGAAGCAAAGATTTCTTTAAGGGTTGTGGCTGAGCAGGGGTCCAGAGGGGATCCAGATGGTTTGCGGGCTGATAGAAGTTTGATAAATTGTTCTGGTGATATTGGACTAAAGGATTCGAACGTTGGTTGAGTAGAGGTTGCATTTGACAGGCTGGCCGGTATGGGAGGGGGATTGTTAATTGGTTGAATGAGAGCCAGTTTGGTGTTTAGAGTTTTTGTCCTTTCAATGGCTGTGGTGTAAAAGTGGAGGGAGAGTGAGTCACACAGTGATTGTGACGGGGTCGGGACGGTTGTATTACAAGTTGGGTTGGTGAATTCGGAGATGATTTTGTGGAGTTCTTTGCTTGGGTTTTTGCAGTTTAGGATTCGGGTGTTGTAGTGGGCTTTTTTAGCTTTCCGGATTTCAGCCTTGTAACGGTACAGGTGTCGGGCCAAGGTGGTCCTGCTCTCGAGGGTTTTCTCTTTTTGCCAATTGCGTTCTAGGTGTTTGTAGTGTCGTTTACTGGTCTTCAGCTCAGGAGTGAACCATCTGGGGAACGGGCCACGGCGGGTTGATGGTTTGCATGGAGGGGTGAGTCAAATCAGAGATGTGTTGAGCCATGAGTCAAAGGCCTCAGGTGTTAGTTGATTGTTAGTTTGGCAGGTAGGTGGTGGAGACTGGAGGAGTGCCTCGGCTAGGTCCGGGGTAATTATTAGTTTTTTCCAGCATTTTCGTAGGTTAGGAGGTTCAGATGCGGGTACGGGTAGGGGGCCGGGTGCGGGGATGGCAAACGAGAGAATGAAGTGGTCGGACCAGATGATAGGAGTGGTGGGCTTTAACCGAATCTGGTTGTTGGAGCTAAAGATGGCGTTGAGAGTGTGTCCTTTAAAATGAGTCGGTCCGTTTATGTGGGGTTGGAGATTAATTGCATCTAGACCGTCAATCAGGGCGTGTGTCATAGGATTGGTGGGGATGTCGAGCCATATGTTGAAGTCTCCGAGAAGGGTGAGGTTGGGATGGTTTATTTGGAGGGTGGCAATAGAGTCGCAAAGGTTGTTTGCGAAATGTCTATCATAGCCAGGGGGCCTGTAGATTATTAGGAAGGTGTGTGAGAGCGACGGGGAGAGGGATAGTTTAACGAGGAGGGATTCGCAGGATGGAATGGAGGGTTAGTTGTCCATGATTGAGGCGCGGAAGAGAGATTTGAAGACAAATGCTACCCCCCCTCCTCTGGGCGGACGGTTCAGTGGGATGAGGCTGTAGTTGGGCGGAAAGGCTTCATTTGCGATTGGGCTGAAGTCATCAGAGAACCAGGTTTCGGTGATGAAAACTAGGTCTGGTTTGACGGAGGTGAGGAGGTCAAAGATGCAGTGTTTGTTTTTTGCTACAGAGCGGGCGTTAAATAGGATACAGTTCACATCGGCAGGGAAGTTTGGTTTTGGTGCTGGAGCGGGATTGGGCGGAGGGGGAGAGAGTGGAGGGAGAGGGGTAGGGTTAGTGATGCTAGGGAAAAGAGGGCGAGCCGGGAGATTTGCTGGTTTATGGCGGGGTTGGGTGGATGTGTGTTGTGGGATGATCGGGTTTGGGGAGGGGGATTTGAGGAGTGGGGGAGGGCGGTTGGGAGTTTCGGTTGCGGTTGAGGAGAAATCGAGGGAGAGGGGTTTCAGGAAGGGAGAGGCCACGGGGGAGGGGGGAGAGTGTGGGAGGGAGGAGGTGGGTCGAGACAAGGGAGACGAGGAGAGCAGAGAGGTTGAGGGGGACCAGGAACGCTTCCTCTTTAGTTTCTTTTCTGCGATTGGTGTGAGAGAGAGTGTAGGGGGTTCAGAGGGGGAGACGGATGCAGCTTAGGTTCTCGCTAGGTATAGGCGCGCAGTTTTTAGGGAGGGGAAAGGCTTCAGTCGGGGGGGAAGGTGGCAGGGGTATGATGGCAAGGTGGGGGGTGGGTGACTGCAGGGTGGGGTGTGGTAGTGGGGGGAGCGGGCGTGGGCAGTGCTGGCGGATCGGCAGTGGGGTTCAGGAGATGAGCCTTGGGGTGGGTGGCACACCATCGTGCCCCCCTGGCTTGGTGTTTGGTGAGGGTGCTGGCAGGGATTGCGGAGGATGGTGGGTTTTCTTTGGAGGGGGGGAGGAGGGCAGATCGGAGAGTGGAGGGGGTCGATGGGAGTCGTTTCTAACAGGCACTGGTGGAGTTGGTGCGCTCATGATTTGTGTGAGCTTTGGGTTGATTTAGGAGGGATTTCTGATTGTGGTTCTAGGGTTGGTGATTCACACTTATAGGAACACTTCTGGGCACAACTAGTCAAGGACTAGTTGGTGCTTCTAAGCAATTGGGTATACTTCTAAGTGCAACTTGGTATGGTTCTAAATGCAATTGGGTATACTTTCTAAATACTTTCTACTGGGTTGAGCAACTTTTCAGAGAGGCTAATGGGCGCAACTTCAAATGTAGTTGGATATACTTCTAAATGCAGGTGGGAACAGTACTAAATTCAACTTTCTCAGAGAGGCTATTGGGTGCAATTTTTAAATGCAATTGGGTACACTTCTAAATGTTGGTGGGAACAATTCTAAATTCAACTTTCTCAGAGAGGGTGCAGGGTACAGTTCTCGAATGCAGGTGGGAACAGTTCTTAATTCCACTTTCTCAGCGAGGCAATTGGGCGGAGCTTCTAACTAAACTGGAATATTTCTAATGCAGGTGGGAACAATTCTGAATTTATCTTTCACAGAGAGGCTATTGGGTGCAACTTTCAAGTGCCACTGGGTACACTTCTAAAATGCAGTTGGGTACATTTCTAATTGCAGGTGGGAACAGTTCTAAATTCAACTTTCAGAGAAACTAATGGGTGCAGCTTCTAAATGCAATTGGGTACATTTCTAAAATGCCGTTGGATACACTTCTAATTGCGAGAGGGGATAATTCTAATTTCAACTTTCACAGAGAGGGTGCAGGGTACAGTTCTAGATGCGAGTGGGAGCAGTTCTTAGTTCGACTTTCTCAGAGAGGCTATTGGGCGTAGCTTCTAATTAAGATTGGGTACACTTCTAATGCAGGTGGGAACAATTCTAAAATCAACTTTCACAGAGAGGCTATTGGGGGTGCAAAACATTCAGGTGCAGCTGGGTACACTTCTAAATGCAGGATGCAGGTGGGGACAGTTCTAAATTCAGCTTTCACAGAGAGGCTATTGGGTGCAGCTTCTAAATGTAGTTGGGTACACTTCTAAATGCTGTTGGGTACACTTCTACATGCAAGAGGGCACAATTCTAATTCAACTTTCTCTGAGAGGCTATCCGGCGCAACCTCCAGCTGCAGTTGGGTACACTTCTAAATGCAGGTGGGAACAGTTCAAATGCAGGTGGTAACAGATCTAGATTCAACTTTCAGAGAGAGGCTATCTGGCGCAGCCTCCAAATGCAACTGAGTAGACTTCTAAATGCAATTGGGTACACTTCTAAATGCGGGTGGGAACATTTCTAATGCAGGTGGGAACAGATCTAAATTCAGCTTTCGCAGAGGGGCTATTGGGCGCAGCTTCTAAATGCAATTGGGTACGCTTCTAAATGCCGTTGGGTACACTTCTACATGCAAGAGGGAACAATTCTAATTCAACTTTCTCAGAGAGGCTATCCGGCGCAACTTCCAACTGCAATTGGGTACACTTCTAAATGCTGGTAGGAACAGTTCTAATGCAGGTGGTAACAGATCTAAATTCAACTTTCACATAGAGGCTATCCGGCGCAGCCTCCAAATGCAACTGAGTACACTTCTAACTGCAATTGGGTACACTTCTAAATGCGGATGGGAACATTTCTAATGCAGGTGGGAACACTTCTAAATGCGGGTGGGAACATTTCCAATGCAGATGGGAACAGATCTAAATTCAACTTTCGCAGAGAGGCTATTGGGTGCAGCTTCTAAATGCAATTGGGTACACTTCTACAATGGCGTTGGGTACACTACTAGATGGAGGTGGGAACAATTCTAAATTCAACTTTCACAGAGAGGCTGTTGGGCGCAGCTTCTAAATGCAATTGGGTACACTTCTAAATGCAGGTGGGAACAATTATAATGCAGGTGGGGACAATTCTAAATTCAACTTTCTCAGGGAGGGTATCGGGCGCAACTTCCAACTGCAATTGGGTACACTTCTAAATGCAGGTGGGCATAGTTCTAATGTGGGTGGTAACAGATCTAAATTCAACTTTCACAGAGAGGCTATCGGGCGCAACCTCTAAAATGCAACTGAGTATACTTTTAATTGCAATTGGGTACACTTCTAAATGCAGGTGGGAACAATTTTAATGCAGGTGGGGACAATTCTAAATTCAACTTTCACAGGTAGGCTAGCCGGCGCAGCCTCCAAATGCAACTGAGTACACTTCTAACTGCAATTGGGTACACTTCTAAATGCAGGTGGGCATAGTTCTAGTGCGGGTGGTAACAGATCTAAATTCAACTTTCACAGAGAGGCTATCGGGCGCAGCCTCTAAGATGCAACTGAGTACACTTTTAAATGCAATTGGGTACACTTCTAAATGCAGGTGGGAACAATTCTAATGCAGGTGGGGACAATTCTAAATTCAACTTTCACAGGGAGGCTATCCGGCGCAGCCTCCAAATGCAACTGAGTACACTTCTAACTGCAATTGGGTACACTTCTAAATGCGGATGGGAACATTTCTAATGCAGGTGGGAACACTTCTAAATGCGGACGGGAACATTTCTAATGCAGGTGGGAACAGATCTAAATTCAACTTTCGCAGAGAGGCTATTGGGTGCAGCTTCTAAATGCAATTGGGCACACTTTTAAATGCAATTGGGTACACTTCTAAATGCAGGTGGGAACAATTCTAATGCAGGTGGGGACAATTCTAATGCAGGTGGGGACAATTCTAAATTCAACTTTCACAGAGAGGCTAATTGGGTGCAGCTTCTAAATGCAACTGAGTACACTTTTAAATGCAATTGGGTACAACTCTAAATGCAGGTGGGAACAATTCTAATGCAGGTGGGGACAATTCTAATGCAGGTGGCGACAATTCTAAATTCAGCTTTCACAGAGAGGCTAATTGGGTGCAGCTTCTAAATGCAACTGAGTACACTTTTAAATGCAATTGGGTACAACTCTAAATGCAGGTGGGAACAATTCTAATGCAGGTGGGGACAATTCTAAATTCGACTTTCACAGAGAGGCTATCGGGCGCAGCCTCTAAATGCAACTGAGTACACTTTTAAATGCAATTGGGTACACTTCTAAATGCGGGTGGGAACAATTCTAATGCAGGTGGGGACAATTCTAATGCAGGTGGGGACAATTCTAAAATCAACTTTCACAGAGAGGCTAATTGGGTGCAGCTTCTAAATGCAACTGAGTACACTTTTAAATGCAATTGGGTACAACTCTAAATGCAGGTGGGAACAATTCTAATGCAGGTGGGGACAATTCTAAATTCAACTTTCACAGAGAGGCTAATTGGGTGTAGCTTCTAAATGCAACTGAGTACACTTTTAAATGCAATTGGGTACAACTCTAAATGCAGGTGGGAACAATGCTAATGCAGGTGGGGACAATTCTAAATTCGACTTTCACAGAGAGGCTATCGGGCGCAGCCTCTAAATGCAACTGAGTACACTTTTAAATGCAATTGGGTACACTTCTAAATGCGGGTGGGAACAATTCTAATGCAGGTGGGGACAATTCTAATGCAGGTGGGGACAATTCTAAATTCAAGTTTCACAGAGAGGCTAATTGGGTGCAGCTTCTAAATGCAACTGAGTACACTTTTAAATGCAATTGGGTACAACTCTAAATGCAGGTGGGAACAATTCTAATGCAATTGGGTACACTTCTAATGCAGGTGGGGACAATTCTAAATTCACCTTTCACAGAGAGGCTGTTGGGTGCAGCTTCTAAATGCAACTGAGTACACTTCTAAAAGCAATTGGGTACACTTCTAATGCAGGAGGGGACAATTCTAGATTCGACTTTCTCAGGGAGGCTAATGGGGATGCTTCAAAATGTGAGTGGGAACAATTCTAATTCAACTTTCTCAGAGAGGCAATAGGGTGTGGCTTCTAAATGCAATTGGGTACACTTCTAAATGCAGGTGGGAACAGATCTAAGTTCAACTTTCGCCGAGAGGCTACTGGGCGCAGCTTCTAATGCAGTTGGGTACGAATCTAAAGCAGGTGGGGACAATTCTAAATCGACTTTCACAGAGAGGCTGTTGGGTACACTTCAGATGAGAGTGGGAACAATTCTAATGTAGCTTTCTCAGAGGGGCATTAGGAGTACTTCTAAATGCGAATGGGGACAGTTCTAGATTCAGTTTTCATAGCAAGGTTATTAGAGATTCCATCTAAGTGTGGCGTGTGCTAGCAATCATTAGTTGACGTTATACTGTGGGCCATTGAAATGTAGGTTAGAGTGGCAGGAGCTTTTGGAGTAGAGTAATTGCTCTACCCCCCACCCAGGCCAACACTTACGGTTTTGTCGGTGTCAGGTGGCTTCCTTGGCTTCCCCTGCGGACACCTGCTGACACTTCCTGGAGCCGCCTCTGTTGGAGCCGCCCTTGGCCTTGGGGCCCTTAGCCGCTGGAGGCTGCCGGGCAGAGGGCTGCCCTGGACGGAGCAGTGATGAAGGGAGGGATGGGCGGGTCGGGGGCGGGAGCTGGACTAGGGAGGGGTGGTGGGGCAGGCTGGGAGGCGGGCGGGCGAAGGATGCCGGAAGGGGGAGGCAGGGAACCACGGGGCAACGCGGGGCCTCGGGGGGAGAAAAATACAAAAAAGACACGCGGAATGGGGTCGCTGATGGGGGCGCACTCACCTGCTCCTCAGATGGAAAGAGGAGTAGGTGCAGTGGCGCGGGTCGCTAGACCCAGCAAGGCTAAACTTGGTGACCAATCAGGGGTGGGGGGCGGGCTGGGAGGCGGGCGGGCGAAGGATGCCGGAAGGGGGAGGCAGGGAACCACGGGGCAACGCGGGGCCGGGGGGGGAGAAAAATACAAAAAAGACAACACGGAATGGGGTCGCGGATGGGGGCGCACTCACCTGTTCCTCAGATGGAAAGAGGAGTAGGTGCAGTGGCGCGGGTCGCTAGACCCAGCAAGGCTAAACTTGGTGACCAATCAGGGGTGGGGGGCGGGCTGGCGAAGGATGCCGGAAGGGGGAGGCAGGGAACCACGGGACAGCGCGGGTCCGGGGGGGAGAAAAACACAAAAACGGCACGCGGAACGGGGTCGCGGATGGGGGCGCACTCACCTGCTCCTCAGATGGAAAGAGGAGTAGGTGCAGTGGCGTGGGTCGCTAGACCCAGCAAGGCTAAACGTGGTGACCAATCAGGGGTGGGGGGCGGGCTGGGAGGCGGGCGGCCGAAGGATGCCGGAAGGGGGAGGCAGGGAACCACGGGGCAACGCGGGGCCTGGGGGGGAGGAAAACACAAAAAAGACACACGGAATGGGGTCCCGGATGGGGGCGCACTCACCTGCTCCTCAGATGGAAAGAGGAGTAGGTGCAGTGGTGCGGGTCGCTAGACCCAGCAAAGCTAAACTTGGTGACCAATCAGGGGTGGGGGGCGGGCTGGGAGGCGGGCGGGCGAAGGATGCCGGAAGGGAGAGGCAGGGAACCACGGGGCAACGCGGGGCCGGGGGGGGAGAAAAATACCAAAAAGACACGCGGAATGGGGTCGCGGATGGGGGCGCACTCTCCTGCTCCTCAGCTGGAAAGAGGAGTAGGTGCAGTGGCGCCGGTCGCTAGACCCAGCAAGGCTAAATGTGGTGACCAAACAGGGGTGGGGGGCGGTCTGGGAGGCGGGCGGGCGAAGGATGCCGGAAGGGGGAGGCAGGGAACCACGGGGCAACGCAGGGCCTGGGGGGGAGGAAAACACAAAAAAGACACGCGGAATGGGGTCGAGGATGGGGGCGCACTCACCTGCTCCTCAGATGGAAAGAGGAGTAGGTGCAGTGGCGCGGATCGCTAGACCCAGCAAGGCTAAACTTGGTGACCAATCAGGGGTGGGGGGCGGGCTGGGAGGCGGGCGGGCGAAGGATGCCGGAAGGGAGAGGCAGGGAACCACGGGGCAACGCGGGGCCGGGGGGGGGGGAATACAAAAAAGACACGCGGAATGGGGTTGCGGATGGGGGCGCACTCACCTGCTCCTCAGATGGAAAGAGGAGTAGGTGCAGTGGCGCGGGTCGCTAGACCCAGCAAGGCTAAACTTGGTGACCAATCAGGGGTGGGGGGTGGGCTGGGAGGCGGGCGGGCGAAGGATGCCGGAAGGGGGAGGCAGGGAACCACGGGGCAACGCAGGGCCGGGGGGGGAGAAAAACACAAAAAGGCACGCGGAATGGGGTCGCGGATGGGGGCGCACTCACCTGCTCCTCAGATTTATACATTTCTGTGTATGTACTGTGGCATGTCTGTGGTGTGACACATGGATGCTGGTTCCACCTTCATGTATGTGCACAATGTACATGTGCGTGTGTGTGTATTTGACATGTGTGCCACTGTGATGCACCATGGATGCATGTGACACCGACATGTAGGAGGCTGATTGGCAGATGTGACATGGATGCCGATGATTTCACTGCGACAGATGGTGGAGATGTACAGATGCATGTATGTCTGGTGGCATGTGTGCATGTGTTTGGCACTCCCGTGTTGCATGTGACGTCAGACTAAGCTTCGGATGCTTATGCTGTTGAATGTGTATGGATGGTGCTGCCTGTTGCAACATAATTTGCGCATATGTGTGGGTTCAAATGAAATGTGTGTTGGGGAGTGTGATGCCATGTATGAAGTTTGACACTGCCACTCATGTGCAACTGTCATGTGTGCATCAGACCATTGTACAGTGCCCTGATGCCTGTGTTCTGTCTCTCCCTGTCTGCAGCGTCAACTGATGAAGAGGGCGGAGACGGTGCTGTGGAGCACAGGGGCAGGGATCCCACCGCCAGCCGGAGACGCAAGGCCCAGCTCCACTCCCATGTTGTCATCTCGTCGGGGAGTGAGGAGTCTGGTGCCACGTCCGCGGCCGCAGCTGCCGAGGGTAGGTCCAAGAAGCAGAGGTCGGAGGTGGAGACCTCAGCAGCAGAAGGGGCAGCTGAGACCCCACAGGGGCCTATGGAGGAAGATGGCACAGAGTCATCCAGGTTGGTGGGGGTTTTGGTTGAGGAGGAGGCCGTGGAAGGCCCGCGTACCGGGTCTGGAGGGGGGATTCCACTGGTGCTAGTGGTGCAGTCCAAGGGCAGGGACAGGAGGCAGAACAGGTGGCCGCAGAGGTGCCTGTGTGTAATCCTGTCCCCGATCCTGTGACTGCATCATCCGGCACCAGCAGGGATGCCTTCATCCAGACCCGTTTTCAGGGAGGGGATGCGCACACAAAAACTGGCCTTCCTCTCCCTGTGGACATGGCAATCCGGGACCGTGTTGATCCTGTTCTGGCTGGGATGGCGTCGCGTCAACGTGGCATTCGGACGGACGTGCAGGGTTCAGGTGAGGACACTGCACGTAATTCCGGATGCCTCGTTGACCGCATCGACGAACTAGGACGGGTCACCAGTGCTGGGTTCCTCCGTGTGCTGGACCTTCTACCGACCCCCTCCTCAACTGAACCCCCTATGCGCCAGTCGTCCTCCGTGCCATCTTCCTGCCCAAGTAACACCTCGGCACCCTGTGGAGCTGCCCCTGACCCAGCGGCCAGGCTGGTGGAGGAGACATCCCTGCCACAGTCGGGAGTTGGAGGTCCAGCAGGGGTAGCCACCACAACAACTGGACCCCAGCAGGAGGAGGACGTGCAGGCATCAACAGGCAGGGCACATGCACGGCAGCAGCAGGCTCAAGGTGGGAGCGATGATGGCTCAGGGCCATCAACATCAGAGGGGCAGGCATCGGCCGGAGGGCAGGAGGACCCTGGATTGGGAGTGTCTTCCGTGTGGCAGCGGTTGGGCTGGCAAATAGATGCGGACCGGCGGCGGGCGGAAGAGGCACGGCTCACTATGGTCAGGGCAGAGAACTCCATGCGCAGGCCGTTGAAGCGGGCTAAGTGCCTCGAGGCAACTCGCAGGGAGTTGGAGGAGGCCATGGCTGCATCCCTGCGAGACCCCGGCGCCAGGGAAAAGGCCTGCCTCCGGGACGTTGACCAGGAGTTCGATGATGCCCTGGCCCGGAACATCAACAAGTGAGCCGTTGGACTTGCCGGCCGCCTTTGTAAATAGTTCTGTAGGTGTAAGTTTCCTTTCTATTTTTTTTTCCTTTGGGGTGCATGGACTATGCCCCGCCTTTTTGTATATAGTTATTTATTAGGTAGGATTTAGGTTAGGTTTCCCTTGGATTGTTGGGCTCATGAACCCTTGGATGTTCATTTGTAAATAGTTTTGGACCTGGATTTCATTTTTTTGGACCCATGGTGGAATACTTTTCTTTTTGGGAACTGTGATTTTTGTTTGATGGACGGACTCATTGGAGCCATTTTACTTTGGATTTTTTTTTTCTTTTTTGGACTTCCGGATTTGGAATATTTATTATTTTGTTATTGTCTGCTTTTGTTTTATTCATTTTGTTTATTCTTCAATACACTTTTTTTCTATACTTTACTTGTATGGTCTTCTCTCATGTGTTTTGTGCATGTCACAATGTGGATTTTCACAGTCATATGTCGCCATTGTGTGGGTCAGAGGGATATGTATTCATGGGCAGGCTGGTTATTTATTTTCTATCATGACATTGGGAATTCAATGTGGAGTGGATGGAATGCTTGGTTGGGTGTTTGGACTGGGGTGGCGTGGGGTGGGATTTGGGTGGCCATAAGGGCCATGGGTCTGGAGTGTGATGACGTGTCAGGTGGGGGGACATGAGTCAGAGCCTGCTGGCAGGTGCCCGTCACTGGTGGGCGGGTGGGGGTACAGGTGGACATGAGTCAGGGCCTGCTGGCAGGTGCCCGTCACTGGTGGGTGGGTCATACATGTATTGGGGCTCACAAGTGCATGGCGCCATGTGCGCTGCCTGCGGGGCATGGTCAGGGGTGTAGGGTAGTCCCCTGCAGTATGGGCTGCCTGCAGGGCAAGGGGAGGGTAGAAAGGGCACACCCAGGGCCCACACTGCCAATGCGCATGTAAAACTCCCCGCACACCCCTCGGAATATGCCTACCCCACCTGCGCTAGCAAAAACGCATGTAAAACTCCCTGCGCACCCCTCAGAATACGCGTACCCCACCCGCGCTAGCAAAAACGCATGTAAAACTCCCTGCACACCCCTCGGAATACACGTGCCCCACCTGCGCTAGCAAAAATGCATGTAAAACTCCCTGCGCACCCCTCGGAATATGCGTACCCCACTCGCATTAGGTAAAATGCATGGAAAAAGTCCCCCCTGTGGTTTGGGCTGCCTGTGGGGCATGGGGAGGGTGGATGGGCTGTCTGTGGGGCATGGGGAGGGAGGATGGGTTGCCTGCACGTATTCCGAGGGGTGCACGTGAATTTCTACATGCATTTTACCTGATGCAAGCGGGGTACGTGTATTCTGAGGGGTGCACGTGGATTTTACACGCATTTTAGCTGATGCAAGCGGGGTACGTATATTCTGAGGTTTGCACATGGACTTTTACACGTGCATTGGCAGTGTGGGCCCTCGGGTGTGCCCTTTCCTCCATGCCCTGCAGGCAGCCCACACCACAGGGGACTACCCTACACCCCTGACCATGCCCCGCAGACAGCCCACATGGCACCAGGTAATTGTGAGCCCCAACACATGTACCCCACCCACCATTGACAGGCACCTGCCAGCAGGCCCGACTCATGTCCCCCTGCACCCCCACCCACCCAGCATTGACAGGCACTTGACAGAGGGCCCCAACTCGTGTCCCCCTGCACCAACACCCACCCACCCAGCAGTGACGGGCACCTGCCAGCAGGCCCCGACTCATGTCCCCCACCCACCCACCAGTGATGGGCACCTGCCAGCAGGCCCCGACTCATGTCCACCTGTACCCCCACCCACCCAGCAGTGACAGGCACCTGCCAGCAGGCTGCGACTCATGTCCCCCACCCACCCAGCAGTGACAGGCACCTGCCAGCAGGCCCCAACTCATGTCCCCCACCCATCCACCCACCCACCCTTGACGGACACCTGCTGGCAGGCCCCCACTCATGTCCCCCTGCACCCCCACCCACCCAGCAGTGACGGGCACCTG
Source organism: Ambystoma mexicanum (assembly GCF_040938575.1). Classification (NCBI taxonomy): domain Eukaryota; kingdom Metazoa; phylum Chordata; class Amphibia; order Caudata; family Ambystomatidae; genus Ambystoma; species Ambystoma mexicanum. The sequence continues at coordinate 763,465,597 of NC_090937.1, read as the reverse complement.
CCAGCAGTTCCCGACACTTGGCCCACCAAACAACATGTCCTGAAAAAACAGACCCATGTCCCTAATGCCAACCCTATTCCCCCTTGCCCCCCAGTACAAGCATGCAACCATCCACAGAACCCACTCCCAAATTACCCATGCCATCAGTCTTAAATGGAACACCATGCCCTTGCAAGAATGCGCAACGGAGCCACACAGTGGCAACACATGACTGAGGCAATGTTCATTGAGACATGCACAAAACCAATGATAAAACACAACACCAATCTTGAAGTTAGCTAAAATGTATTACAACATTATGAACTGACATTGAAGAAATTAAACTTGAAAAACAATGACCAATGAGAGAAATTAAAAAAAAGGGAAAATGTAGATCCAATGAAGAAAAAATGAAATATGTCATGTTGGATAAAAAAGTGGTCCATTGCCAATGTCGATTAGTAAAACATAATCCAAAGTAAAGAAAACCATTGATCCATGGGAACATTTAAAATAAAATATGTACAAGTCTATAACTATATACAATGGAAGTCCAAATGGTCCATGATCCAGAAACAAAAGGAAACCTACAAAAAAGTCATATGATTAATGAACTATATACACGAAGAAGAGCAATGTCCATGAACTCCAAAATAAAGGAAAAACAAAGGAAACCTAACACTAATCAACTATGTACAATGGCGGCTGGCAAGTCCAACGGCTCACTCGTTGATGTTAGGGGCCAGCGTATCATCGAACTCCACGTCGATGTCCCGGATGCAGGCCTCTTCCCTGGCCTCAAGGTCTTGCAGGGATGCAGTCATGGCCTGTTCCAACTCCCTGCGAGCTGCCTCAAGGCACTCAGCCCGCCTCAATGCCCTGCGCATGAAGTTCTCCGCCCTGACCATAGTGAGCCGTGCCTCCTCCGCCCGCCGCCGCTCCGCATCTATCCGCTGGCCCAACCGCTGCCACACGGAAGACACTCCCAATCCAGGGTCCTTCTGCCCTCTGACCGATGCCTGGCCTGCCCCTCTGATGTTGATGGCCCCAGGCCATGATGCCTCCCACGCTGAGCCTGCCGCTGCCTCCGACTCAACTGCCTCTGCCAGCACAACGGCATCCGGGATGATGGAATCCACCGGCGCCGTCGTGCACATGCCCTGCCTGATGATGCTGGCACATCCTCCATCTGCTGGGGTCCAGTTGGTGGGGTGTCCACCCCTGCTGGACCTCCGACTCCCGACTGTGGTAGGGATGAGATCTCCACCAGGCTGGCTGCATCGGTTGGGGCAGATCCACAGGGGGCCCTGGTGGCATCTGGGCCGGAGGACGGCACAGAGAACGACTGGCGTATGGTGTGCACAGATGAGGAGAGGGCTGCAAGTGTGGCCGACACATGGAGGAAACCCCCAAACATGGGCCCTCTCAACTGGGCCACGTTGGCACACAGCTCTTCGTGATGATGTGCTTGGTCCACCCGGGAACCACGCACGTCATCACGAATGTCACGTGTGCGCAACGCAACACCAATCAGGACGGACTCCATCCGGTCACGGGTCCCCTCGTCCACAGGTAGAGGAGTGCCAGATGACATGGACCTCCCCCTACCTGCGGATGGGCCTGGGACAGGGAATCCCTGCTGGTGCATGGTGATGCAGTCACAGTGTCAAAGACAGATACATGCACAGGCACCTCCGCGGCAACCTGTGCTGTCTCCTGCCCCTGGATTCCGCCCTGTGGAGAAGGTTTTATGAACAACCCTTTTCATTAAATTCATTTTTGTGACATTGACCAAACTGCATCTGGTGAGAAGACCACCTGAAACCAACTGCGTTTTCCCACTTTTTGTTGAACTACTATTTGTTTCCGTTTTTAATAGGCTTCCTATCACATTTTTGTAGAGTGAGGGTAAGCATAGGTTTAGACACAGACATACCTTTATTTTGGACTATTAGACAGCAACGTCCATTAGAAACATCAGTTAAGGGAACCATCAGGAACTTTAGTAAGTAAAGGTTTTAAAAACAAACACCTTTGAGTCTGTGTCTCTCTTGATACCATGTCGGTCTCACATAGTGCACACAGTTAGCAGCCCTGGCGCATAGCCAGGCTTCCGACTTGGGAGGTGTGGTGGCGGGCCAAACGGGGGAAGACACCAAGGTATGTGAAGAGCAACTGTATGCTGGGTGGGTCCCAGCACTCACCACTCACGCTCGCCACTGACTCACCTGCTCTGTGTGCTCACGAGTAACGACGACTTATTAGTCTCCGATGCAGGGTGCAGGCAGACCGGCAAGCACACTACTCTAGGTAAGGCCTGCAGGTCTGTCAGGGCGGTGTGGCAGCCCTGGTAGACCAGGCATCAGAAAATCTGTTGTTGCTGTGGCCTTGGTGCGTGGCTCTCAGGCTCTGACTGACTCTGCTCTGCTGGCTGAAATAGATTAGTGCATGCGCACCATAAATTACAGGTCCAGGCCGCTTTTCTTTGTGCAGGTACATTTTCTACATAATAGCAAAATGTGCCCTGCCTAGTGCCTGCTCGCGTCTGGGCCTCAGCTGGAGTAATCCAGCCTGTGCATGCATTTTATTTTTTCATTCATTGAAATTAAATTCAAGGTGGATGCTCTGAGGAGTGGCACTGCGCCAGCCCTGCGGGCAGCAATGGGGCAGGGGGTGCCCCGGTGCCAGGGTGGAGCCATAGGGTGCAAGTGCCCCCTTGCTACCCCACCCCCTGGCTCCGCCACTGATTCCAACTGCATTCTTTTCCACTGCTAAATGTTCACGGAAATCTGGGGAGTGAAAGCACTCTCAAAATGTTCACTGTGGAGCGAACGCACTGGTAATAGGTCAACTCTGGGTGCTCTGCATTTACCAATAGTGGTGAAATTCCTGAATTTTAGAGACAGGGATGCTTTCCTGCAGGATGAATGGCATAGAGTGGCCTATGAGGTTGGTGGGGCTCAGGTGAGGGTCTTTTCAGACTTTACGCAGGAAGTATTGAAGCACTGCAAATCATTTGATGCTGTGAGGAGACTACAAGGCTTGGGCTGTAAATATATGATGTTCTTCCCGACAAAGTTGAAAGTGCTGGTGGATGGTAAAGAGCATTTTCTTTTATTTTGAGTCAGCTAAAGATGTCTGGCACTGGTTGGATAGCTGCAGGCGAGGAAGGTTTAGGGAGTGACGCTCTTCCCATATCGCACCCTGGACTGGGAAGGAGGGTCTCTGGGGTGCCTGCGTGAGAGGGATCTGGTGGCCGGAACAGAGTGCTGGTCCGTGAGGATGGCCCCTTAGCCCTTTAGGAGTGGGCATTGGATGATAGTGGGAGAGCCAGTCCATTAGAATGTTGATTATAGTTGAAGATGGGTTGAGTTAACACTTAAGGTGGTGGGGTGGAAGAGTTGCCTGTACTTGTGTCTGGTTGATATTGTTGATGTGCGCTCCAAGGATTGCTGGCTGTAATAGAATGTTGGCTGTGAAGGGTGTTGGTACTTTTTGTTGCGATGTACCCAAGAAGGTGGCGCTGAGGAGTGTAAGGCATTTAGTAACTCATTGAGGGGAATCGGCTAAGGGTGTTTCACGTTTTCCCACAAGGTCTGCTCCATTGCTCGTGTCAGGCCCTACTGCAGAGTGTAGACAGGACGGGATAGTGGGTAGACATGTCTTTTGATCTTGTTTCAAGTGCGTTTGTGATGAGGGAGTTTAATGGGTGCTCAAAGTTGGGAGATGGGTGTAGGGCTAAGGTGGTGTTTTGTTTGAATGGAAGGTTTACGGGTTGGAGAAACACTAATTTGGTTGGGAATGGTTTGAGAAGTCGTGGTGGTCATGAGATTTTACTGTGGGCAAATGCTTGCAATGTCACATCATTTGAGAATAATAAGACTTAAGTTGGAATGTTAGAGGAATGAATGGGGTAGTCAAAAGAAGCAGGATACCCTTCTATGATTGGAATGCTCCAGGAGACACATTTAAGGAAAGAGGATAGCAGAGACTGACTCAAAGGTGGAAAGGGCAGCTCATAGGATCAGGGTTCTTGACATATGCCAGGGTTCCTGATTTGGGTGAGGGACACAACACAATTTGAGCTAAACCGTGTATTAGAAGCCGGTCCATATGGGGGAGAGGCAAATGTTTGGGCAGTGATGCGCTGATATTGGGGTCATATGCATCTAATGTGGATCAGGTGGTTTATTTTGAGAAGATGGGGGACATTTTAGAAAAATTCTGAGATAGTTGGATAATTTGGACAGGGGGATTTTAAATGTATACTGAATGTATACTGAATGGGCAATTAGCAACATCTAATGTTGGTGGGCACCGGTTCGAGCTGCAAAGATGCTCCTGAGAGCAACGCAAGATTTGAAACTAGTCGAAAGGTGGAGATTGAAGCATGGGGCCGCGCTGGGTTACTCTTTTTATTCAGGGGTGCATGGAACCCACACACGGATAGATTTTGTTTTCACGGGGGACAATCACGTGCATCGTCTGGATACTGTGGAATATTTGGATTGGATAATATCGGACCATGTGCCTCTTTGTGTGGTCCTCAATACACCTTTGCGGTACTCCCCGATACCAACTTGTAAGTTTGATAATGGGATGCTTAAAGATGTAGTTTTTGTTTGTGCCCTCCCTGTCTTACACGTGTAAGAAAATAAAACAGACACTCCCCGGACAGGGAATAAGGCAAAAGAGAGCAGGCTGCTAGAGTTCAAGGAAAAGTTTATCTAGATCTCTCAGAGCGCTCTGGCAAAATTAATGTTACAGTACATTTTATAGGTACAATGATGCATCTAACATATAATACTACATTGGATCCAGATTGGTCAGCAAGGGTGGTGTCTTAGGTGTTGACATCATCTCGTCCCCTTGGTTGGTTGCTCGGTTGGCGGGAGGATGGACGTCAGACATCTGTGCCTCGGACGGGTGAAGGTCAGGTCGCTGTGAAGCAGGGTGGTCACTATCTAAGCTAACATAATACATTCTCTATAATGCATGCACTAAATAATAGTGATTCAAAGACTCTCAGTAATTTGTCATGTCTCTATAAAAGTCACACAGGTATTTATATCATCTGTAGCCTTTGGATTATACAAGTCATAGGTTAAGCATCTTCACCACTATAATACAAGGACCAAAGTGTAGGTTTATGCTTACAAGAATCTCAGGTATGTGGCATTTGTTAGTACTGGGCACGATATACTGCAGCAGGGGTCTAATGTTAGTTGGGGGTCTGCTGGGTGGGCATCATGGCGTGATCAGTGGTCTGGTACATGAAAGGAATACCTTGCAGGGACACAGGGTTAGAATGGCAGTAAGTTTCCACTGGCGAGGGTGTGGGGGCAAGGACACATTTGTGGAGATGAACGAGCTATGGGCTTAGTTCATGCCGGTTCACATGCAGGACAGTGATCTCAGGAAGAGTGATGTGTTACATTCATTAGTTGTTGCAAATACCTCCGGCTTCAGCGTGAGAATGGAGCCAGTCAGAGTGGGAACGAGGGTGGGGGCCATGTGCCCTGCGCCTGGGCGCTGCGAGGAAAGGGAGAGAAGCATTTCCTACTATCGCAGTGAGGCCTGGTCACCAAGATGGAGTCGAAAGGGGGTACAAAAATGGATGCCCTGTGTCCTGCTCAGTGGTCCCATCTACGCGAATGTAACCCAAAGTTAACATTGCATAAGGGCAAGGGGCGAACCCACTACTGGAGGCACTTGGTCCGAGTCTTGTACTGAGAAGTGAAGGATGAGAGGGGCCTGCTGGCCCTTTGCTCCCACACATTCCCCCCTTTCGTTACATCTAAAGTAACAAATATTTATTTTTTATTCTTTTCGTTCTCCCTTCGGTAGTACTCAGCTTCCGCAACTGCTTTGTCCCACGCTGGGGAACCCTTTATTGGCATCCATGCCCTGCATACGCTTCTCAAATTCATGTGACATCCCAGACATTTCTATAACTGTTTTGCTTGATTGTATGTTACGAGAAATATGTTTTAGGAACCATTTAGGCTGAATTTATGTTCCTTCTTTCTTTGTACACGGAATTTTGGCATTGAGAATTTAAAGTGAAACATGGTTATATTTTGTTTTATTCTTGTTGCACACTGTATACATGTGTCACTGTAAATATATCGCTACTACACTACACACTTGTACCATATAAATTGTTTTTGCAATACACTTGGTTGTATGTGGTCATTTGTCCCCAGTTTGGTACATACAGGGCCGAATTAATAGAGGCATGGTACAAACTGCAGAAGTAGACATAGACCTTGACTAACGCAGAGAAACGTAACGAGTTCCTCAGTAGTCCCCTTGTCTAACACTCAGTGACGATTCAGACAAGGACAAGGCAGGAACAAGTTTATGCCCCCACCAATGTAAGGAGGGCCTTTAACAATCTGTACAATGGGAAAGGGGACAACTTTTTTCTTTGTTGGCAACTGCATACGCTTCTCAAGCTATTCCCTCTTCTTGCATATTTGTCTGGTGTACACATCAAGTAGATCCCACCATCTCCATCTAAGTCCACCCATACCTCTCTGTACCATTGCAACTCCCTTGGTTCCTTTATCGTTGTATGATGCAAATTATCAACCCTATCCCCATATTGCCTGTAAATGGCTGTCATCCTGTATTGCGGTGTGGTGTATTCCCCTGTTTGTATTTGTGCATCTATCATAGTAGCTACCGTTGTCGGTCGGCCCATTGTTACCATCATCATAGCCGAAGTAGGCATGCTCTTTTCACAGCACCGGAGTCCCAGTTGGCACACACAGAAGAATAGGAGCACAAAGACGATGATGGGGACGAGTATTTTCATTGCCACGTTTACCCATGATGGTATCCAGCCGAGTAGATTGTCGAACCATGTGCTTTCCTCTGCGCCTCCTTCTGTTCTCATCCTCTCTCCTAAATTGTGTACTGCTGATATCACATGTGAGAGTGTCCCGTTATCAGCATCTTCAGTTGGCACGAACGTGCAACACGCCCCCCAATTTTTCGGCGAACACCACCATCCATTGCCGTGAGTAGATCTAGGACATATCTGTTTTGCATTGTCATTAGGCGCAGTGCACAGAGCTCTATTTTTATAACGTTGAACCCTTCTTCAGTGTCGTTAGCCAGTTGGATGAGCTCCCAGCGCACTATCTGCAACCATTTGACGTTTGTTCGTGCTTGGAGTCCCCGGACAAGGAGTGAGGCGAAAAATGTCTCTGCTGATGAAAAGAGCTTGTACTTCTGCAGGATCTCAGCAAGGAGTTTCGATGATTTGGATGAGATAGAGTTGGAGGATCTTTTACTTCGTGATAGTTTTTTCTTCAGTTCATATTCTGACAAAAGTTCGTAACCTGGAGCATCTGTTATCATTATTTCGGGTGCTGTCAATGGTTCAGCCGATTGCCCTGCTGCCAATATGCCAGCCGATTCTCCCGTCGTTCCTTGGATATGCCTTTCTGGTATTACCATCAGGGCTGTATGGAGGGTGGCTAAGGCACAAGTACCTCTCCATGCTGTTGGGAGGTGTATATAGGCTTGTTTGCCGCAAATCCAGTACATGTCCATTAGTGCAACAGTGCCTTTCTTCATGTCAGGTATGATTACCGTCTTGTTGCATTTCTTTGTTTCCCCCATGTTCACTCTTCTTTCCCCATGGAAACACAGTTCATTTGGTACCTCTTTCTGTATTTTGATAGGTTTTTCCAGCGCTGTGACCCACGTTAGCTTTCTGATATGTTGCGACCATATGGGGGCACATACTTCTTTTATCCATTGGAAGGTGTCATTGGATAGCCCTCGGAGTGCTTCTGCTTTGCATTCGATAGTTTCCTTATTTTCTGCATACCTCGTCCCTTTGATGACAAGAAATGGCTCCTTAAGGCAAATTACTCCTTGGCGCTTGCTTGTGCATGTTCTCTCATTTTCCAATTTTTCCATTGTGACAGTGTGCGCTTGGAAGGTGCTTTTTATCCTGCACAAAACCAAATGAATCAAACATTGGGCCCCCGACAAGGGTACTTCCTGGGGTACTAACATTTTCGGTGTTACTGATGCATGCGGGATGAGTGAACAGACCTAACAGCTTTCATTTGTTGCTTGCTTCGCCGTGGCACACATGTCTGAATACCATTTATTTGATTGATCAGGGTGCCGGGGTCTTCTATTTCATCTAACCCAAGGCCATGATAAATGTCGTATCTTTTCCCTTCTGCCCCCCTTTTTCTTCTCCTTCTCCCTCCCTCCTTATTGTTTCTCACTTTTTTGTAATGTATTGGAAACATTCCAGCCCAGGCTGTGTCATTGTTGTCCAATACGGCATGTGTATACTCATCAGTGGCAGCAGCGTGATATGAGATAGGGTGTATGGTTGTCTGTGCATGCATACTTGTGTTAGTTACATCATTTGGCCAATAATTATCACCATCATATTCATTAAGTTCATAATCATTACTCATACTTATATTTGGAAGTAACAAGGAGACACTTGTTGGGCCTGCGGTGGCGTGTTCTGAGGTTGTATTACATTTGTACCATTAGCATCAATGGCATATGTTTCTTTCCACATTGTCTTTACTCCAGTCCATATCAAGTGCAAGCCTTCTCGTATTAAGTTAGCCCCACCCCCCTTTGTGCATGTCATTAACCAAAGATAGAAGTGTGTAGTACCAGGCCATAAAAACAACATTACTGAAAACAACACTGCAGCACATTTTAAAATGCATTCAACATTGCTAAATCTATTAGCCCTAATGGCATCCCTATTGCTATCTAGCATTAATTAATTCTCCGCAATTGTGGTTCGTTGGGCCATTTGTCACCTGGAGGGGCGATACAAATTTGTTAAGTCACCACAATATATACATGTATTTACATTTCAGTTTCATACTTGATCAACATTTGCTTTTGCTTGTTTTTATTACACATCTATTTTTATTAAGTCCTTCGTGAAAAGAGAGAGAGAGAGAGAGAGAGAGAGAGAAAAAAGAAAGAAAGAGAAGAAAGAAAGGGAGAAAGAAAGAGAAGGAAGAAAGAAAGAGAGAGAGATCGTGAGAAAACAAGGCGTGTATTATAACTTTTGTTTTTTGCATATTCCTTTTTGTCAAACAATTTTGCCATTACTTCTCAATCTCATTTGTAGTGCTACTAGCAAATTCCTGTTCGTCCTGGGGTATTGTACTATTGTGTGCCCTCCTCACATTTGATAAGTGCACCCAATATTTCAATCCCTTGACTTTCACTGCAGTGGGTGTACTATAAATAACCTTGTAAGGGCCATGAAACCTGGGTGAATTCCATCTTCTCACAAAACTCCGGACATACACTTGTGCTCCTGGCATTAGCGGCCCACTTGGGTTGTCTGTGGCTGGTGTGGTAGTGTTATGCTTGATTTAGGCTTGATCCAAAATGGCACGGGTGCGCAATGCATTCTGGGAGCGCTCAGAGCCATGTTGGATATTTACTTCATACCGCAGTGAAACGCTGCACACATTTTGCTGAGTGTTAGATTCACAGTGCTGAGACAAACATGCTTTCCAAACCTGGTATGCAGTCAAGGCCATTTCTGCTGGGAAAGCTAACGTTGTTATGGCTTGCTACTGTTCTCCGTGAAGCGTGTTTTTAGAGAAGGGAGGCACTGCGCTTCTTGGGGGGAAGCTCTCGATTGACCTAGCTGGCAACCGACGGCTGTTCCTCAACTGCGCAAGTGCAATTTCCAGAATGTTCGAGAATTAACTCCCCTTTGTGGAGTGTGTATATATGCGGAAACCCGGAGGTGGTCAGGTGAGACTTCAGCCGGAGAAGGACGCCTACCTCCGGCCTTCCTGTGAGCTGTGGTGCTCTCGGCCTGGCTGTTCCCGGGGTCTGCCAGCCTCTTCTGGACGAGATGAGGAATCCTGTTACGCTCACAGTGATGTATTATCTTTTGACTTCTCTCTTTCTTCTGTGATCTATGACCATATTATTTTTGTGAGTTATTTCTAGGTACTTGTAAGCTTTGAATAAATAGCTGTAAAGAGCTGATCATCTTCTAAGAGTGCGTGGCTGTGAGTTATTGTGTCTGTCTGTTTATGGTTCAAAGTATTTGCTCTATAATTGCATTGGTGATTTATGGTTGTTCCGTGCACTTTTCGGGGGAGAGCAGTACATTTTTGGTGTCACGAACAGGATGCTCGTGATGAGTTCTTCCGAGTATTCAAGAGTCTGTTGAAACGTAGATAGGATTTGGTTGTCGTGTAAGTGAAGTTTTTGAATAGTGAAGTTTTTTTTCTCTTTTGTAACTGTTTGAGTGCCTGTGGGAGTGATTGCAGTGTGGAGAAGAAATATATAGGTTCAACGAGGTTTTGCTTTGTTTGCGATAATGAGTAGTTTGTTCAAGAAAAAGAACGTTACCTCTGGCAGTGACTGTTCTGATGTTGTTATCCCAGGTTGGACTAAGAGTCCATATGATAAGTTGGCTCAGGCATGGGCATGTGGTGCCGGTTTAAGTGAAACTTGGGATCAAGGATTGGGAGATGCCGATCTGGCTGATGTAATTGCATGCTTGCAACAAGTTCCAGTAGAACGTGGCAAAGAATGTGCGGCATTAGGTAGGCAAGGTTGGGTTCTTTTGCATGCTTATAGGAAAATACATCAAATGAAGGTGGAAATGAAAAATGAGGTTTTGCGATTAGAGAGAGAGCTAGCTGCAGAACGGCAGACTGTGTTAATGCAGCAGATTCAAATGAAACTGTTTAAAGATAAGGCTGACACATATCAGGCGGTGGCCGAGAGGGCAGCAGTCCGAGTAGCCCGGTATAAGTATAGGAAAAGACTGGGAGGGGTCAACAAAAGAAAGGTGGCAACTGTAATCGCTACCGCTGGCGTAGACTGGGATCCGGACAAGTGGGATGGTGATATTTTTGATTCGACCAGTCTTGAAAGTAGTTCCGCAGATGAGGCCGACCCCAAACCAGAGGCGAAACAGAAAACAGTGGCGGCGAAGCCTGTTAGAAGACGGCGAGCCAGACCACACCCACAGAATCCTGGTGGTGGTATGGTGGATTTAACCACTTTTGAGGATTACACACAACAAGAGGTTGGGGAAATTATTACCCGTTTGAGACAAAAATCAGGAGAAGCTTTATTGACATGGATGGTAAGATTGCTAGATGGGGGTGCTGCAGGGTTGTTAGTAGATTCTACTGATTCACAGCGTTTTTTACCCCTGTCAATTGACACCAATGTACAGGAGGTCTTAAGAACAGGATCGCCCCCTGACGCAAATGGGCAAGATACGCAGGTGTCTTTGTTGCACCTGGTAGCCCAAGCATGTAACCGTAAATACCTTGTTACCACAGATTGGCCCATTGAAGAAACTAAGTGGTATACGTTGAGAGAAGCAATTCAAAAAGTCAGAGAGCATGCTATGAAAGAAGCGATTCACATAGATGCTCCTGATCACATCGGAGCCGTGCCGCTCTCAGTTTCAACTCGAAACATGGTGATTAGAACTCCACCACCCACATACAAAAGTGTCATTATGACTTTGCTCGTAGGTATGACGGGCAAGGCTACTGATGAGGTAGCAGATGGCATTCGGCAACTTGCAGATTTGGGAGAGTGGGATAAGAGCGATAACAAGCCACGAGAGAGAGAGGGGCGTAGTGAGAGAAGAACTGAAGGCAGGCGGCAAGATAGCAGAGACTCCCGAGTGTGCCGAAAAGACATGTTTTTGGCTTTGTTAAAAGATGGTGTGCCACACGAGGAAATTGCAAACCAAAGTAATGTATGAATTATACAAAAAACGAGGACTTGCAGCCAAAGAGTGCTATAAACAGGTTAAGAAACAAGTAGTCACCACGCCACAGGGGGACGCCTTACCTTCTGCTCCCCCTGCGGAAGAACAAGACGAAGGGTCTATGGGGACACCTTCCCCGTACCAGCCGACATACGCTGATTTGAGAAAGGTGGTGAGAGCGATGTTAGAGGCGGAGTTGAGTCACACTCATTCAAAGTTTGACTAGGGCTTCGGCCAAGCTCCGGCAGCATCTGCCCGCATAAAAGTGGATAGGCGGCCTCATGTTGATGTTAAGATTTTTTGGGGGCCAGGAAATACACAAGGGGTGCGAGCATTGATAGACACCGGGGCGGAGGCCTCTTTGATTCATGGTAATCCGACACGATTTAAAGGCAAACAGTTTACGATTAAAGGTTTAGGGGGAAGGGAGACCCCTGCAGTGCAAACGCGAGTGGAAATGAAAATAGGCAACTTAAAGAGGCAGAAATACCAAGTGTTGATTGTCCCGATACCTGAATATATAATTGGCTTTGACATTTTGGAAGGGCTAACTTTGGGACTTGGCGGTAAAACGTACCAGTTTGGGGTGAGTGCATTGATTTGTACACCCATTACCATAGGCAAATTGAAGATGCCCCCAGTGCAAGTGCCAGTGGCAACCAAGCAGGTAGCCATGAAACAATACCGCATTCCTGGGGGGCACAAGGAAATTTCAGACTCCATTAAAGAGTATGTGGAGGCGGGTGTATTACGCCCTATTACCACCTCATGGAACAATCCTCTCTGGCCGATTAAAAAGGGAGATGGGTCATGGAGGATGACCGTGGATTACAGGGAGTTGAATAAACACACTCCTCCCTTAGTGCCCGCAGTCCCAGATGCTATTACCTTGATTGAAAATGTCCAAAAGTTTGAGGGGACTTGGTATGCAGTGATCGATTTAGCTAATGCATTTTTCTCCGTGCCAATTGCTGATGAGTGTCAAGAACAGTTTGCATTTTCGTGGGGTGGACGTCAGTACACTTTCACAAGACTACCCATGGGGTACATGCACAGCCCGACTATCTGTCACCGGCTGGTGGCAGAGCACTTAGACAAGATACCGTGTAAACCTGACATACAAATCTCTCATTACATTGATGATATTTTGATACAGGGCAAGGATGAGCACAGTGTGCAAAGTCAGCTACATGTCCTTATGGAAGGATTGAAAAAGGAAGGGTGGGAGATTAATCCGAGTAAAATTCAAGGTCCAGCTGAAACAGTAATATTTCTAGGGATTCAGTGGCATCATGGGCATCTAGAAATGGTGCCAAAAGCTCGACAGAAAATACTTGAATTCACCACTCCAACGAACAAAAAGCAAGCTCAGCAGTTCATAGGACTGTTTGGCTTTTGGAGACAGCACATTCCGCATTTAGGGCAGATATTGGCCCCCCTCTACAAGGTGACACGAAATAAATATGAGTTTCAGTTGGGGGAAGAGCAGCAGAAAGCCTTTGAGATGGTGAAAGATACAGTGCAGCAGGTGCTTGATTTATGGCCCTTGAAGGAAGGCGAAGTGGAATTAAATGTGTCTTTGCAAGACAATTATGCTAACTAGAGTGTGTGGCAGAAACAAGACAGGAAACGTGTGCCATTAGGGTTTTGGAGTCGTAAGTTGCCCGACGCTGGTAACTCATATACTCCGTTTGAGAAGCAATTGCTGGCATGTTATTGGGCTCTTGTTGATACCGAGCAGATGACGGTGGGTCATGATGTATTTATGAGACCTGAAATACCAATCATGCAGTGGTTACTGAGCTCTCCTAAAACGCATCGTATAGGACCTGCTCAAGAAGCCAGCATAATTAAGTGGAAATGGTATATTCAAGACAGAGCCAAATCAGGAAAGGGTGGAGTAGCAAAACTACATGAGCAAGTAGCCAACATACCGCCCTCAGATTATATACCACCGTAGGTGCCTGAAAAACGTGAGTCCCCCGTGAAATGGAGAGTACCTTACAGCGATTTGACTGTGGAGCAAACAGAGAATGCTTGGTTCACGGATGGTTCAGCCCGATACGTGGGAACTGAGCGGTACTGGAAAGCAGTGTCGTACAATCCCAAAACCAAAAAGATGTTGACAACGATAGGGAAAGGGAAGAGCAGTCAGTTCGCAGAACTTTACGCAGTTTACCAAGCGTTGAAACAAGAGACCCCTGGTCAATGTTATCTGTACACAGATTCATGGTCAGTGGCGAATAGATTGGCAGTGTGGTTGCCAACTTGGCAAAAGCATGGATGGAAGATTCATTCAAAAGAGTTATGGGGAAAGGAACTGTGGCAAGATATTGCCGAAATGTTGTTACAAAGTGAAGTCACTGTATATCATGTGGACGCGCATTGTGCCACAGATTCATTAGAACGTTGGTTTAATTCTGTTGCAGATGAACTCACCAAGATTTCCTCAGTGGATGCAGAGGCTCGGGAAGACGATATGGAGGGTTTGGCCAAATGGGCCCATCAGAAATGTGGGCACCTTGGAGAAAAGGCTACTATCAGGTGGGCACAAGCTCGAGGCATCAGTCTTCCTATAGAAGTAGTGAAAACAATTATTTTGCAATGTCCCATGTGCCAACACCAATTATATAGACCTTTACCTAAAATTATTCGAGGTACATTGAGAAGAGGAAAATTACCAGGTCAAATTTGGCAGATTGATTATATCGGTCCTATGCCAATCAGCAGAAGTTGTCAGTATGCATGCACTATTGTGGATACCTACTCGGGATATTTGATGGTTTTGCCATGCAAACGTGCAACCCAATTGAACACCATCAGGTTGTTAGATCAGATCATATTACATTATGGAGTGCCTTTGCAGATTCAAAGTGACAATGGGTCACATTTCAAAGGCAAATTAATCCAAGAATTTTGTCAGGAAAAGAGCATTGAGTGGATCTATCACGTGCCCTACTATTCAGCTGCGGCAGGGCTAATTGAACAAATTAATGGGTTACTGAAAGAATAGTTGCGCAAATCTGGAGACGGCAGTTTGGCAGGCTGGCGTGATCGTGTGTTTGATGCGGTGCAAGTGTTAAACAATAGGCCTGTGTATGAACATGAAACCCCTTTGATGAGACTAATGACTCCTAATTTACAGGTTCAACCCAATTCAGTCAGAGAAACCCTATTATACTGAGAAATTACTCCAGGTTATTTAGCTCCCTATCGAGCAACTCCAGAGTGAGCAGGGGTAGATTTGCATTCTAATGAAGAAATAAGATTGGATCCAAGAGGAATAGTTGTAATTGAAACAGGGATTGGAGTACAGATTCCCCCAGAGCATATGGGATGGATTGCCCCTAGATCTGGCCTAGCATTGAAGGGAGTTCAAGTGTTGGGAGGGGTAATTGATGCTGATTACCAAGGCGAGATTAAAGTAATCCTAATGAATAGTGGGGATCAATTGTTATCAATACACAAGGGTGACCTAGTGGTCCAATTGATAGTCATTCCCATTAAATTTTCCATGATTAAGAAAGGGGAGCCTCCTACAGTGTTAACTACCCGTGGGGATCGCGGTTTTGGCTCTTCAGACAGTATGGTACCGGGTGCAAAGGTGTGGGTGGAAAAGCCAAGTGGCCCACCAGTGCCCGCAGATGTCATTGCATCAGGCAAAGATCAAGTAGTTTTAGTTATGGAGCCTGGTAGAAAGAAATGGCAATATGTACCCGTAGACAAATGTTACTTGGAAGAGTGATGTGCAACACTGATATCTCTTTTCTGGGTTTGTTTTGTAGATCCTGGGTCTGGTTGGTGTAACTGTGGCACTAAATGGACTCCATTTGGGCGAATTAAACAGTGTGCTGTTACCACAGAAAAATGTCACATCTGTGCCAGTGATCAAGGGGATACTGATAGTGATGAATAATGTTGTCCCCAAGCAGCCCTATGCCAGTGCCGAAAAGCCCGCCAGACAGAAGACATGGATTCGTGAAATGTGACAAACACATTAGGAGCAAGTGAAAACAACCTTGATGCCAGCAGTGCAAGAGTCGTTTGTAGGAAGACGGAAACACTCTCCTATGATTACCCAAGAGGAGAATATGTGGATATATTTGGCACAGCAAGTACTGAACATATCACACTTTTGTCTTACTGATGTGCCCAATGCTGAATCTTTATTGACTACGTGTTTAGTAGCGGTGCCAACACCTGTTCCGGTTTTAAAGCATATCTTCGGCGTCACCCATAATGATTATTTAGTTCAAGACTCAGACATTAGACAATCTTTTTCAGTTTACGAATACTGTCAGTTCTGCCAAGAGACTGACAGAAAATGGAGAAATTTGACACGTGTTATTACTTACAATATAACTCAAGGTGATGTGTGTTACATTATGACATGCAAAGCACAATAAATTGGCAAATGCCGACAAATAGAGTTGACCGATCAGTACAATCATACTATGTTCGAGAGGCGACTATGTTCGCGAATGTCACGCAAATGCACTAGTGTAAATAACACTATGGGCCTCATTACACGGTAGGCGGAGGACCAAGGTGCTACTAGCACCTTGGTCCATGCCGGTAAAATACCGGCACCGCCTTGGTGGAAAGGGGAATTACCGCCCTATTCCAAGGTTGGCGGGCAGTAATTCCCCCTTCCCCCATTGCCCTTCCCCATTCCCATTTTTGCCCCATAGGGCTCTATGGGAATGGGGAAGGCGCTAATTACGGTGCCGCAAATTGCGGAACCGTAATTAGCACCCTGGTCCCTTTGCGGGTTGATTTTTAACACATGCTAAACAGCAGGCGTTAAAGTACCTACCCGCAAAGGGACCTCGTAGTAAGGCGGTAAGGGTTTACCGGTACCGGTGCCCTTACCGGTACCGGTAAACCCTTACGCCGTCCGTGTAATGAGGCCCTATGTCTTGTAATCATACAGTGATAACTGCTAGTCATTTGAATCATGTGAAACTTCCAACAGGATGGCTCTTTTCATGTGGTAACATTACATATACTTATATTCCAGCTAACATTTCTGGAGGTCCATGTGCTTTAACTTGATTAGGACTAATGATGTTTCCTTTACACTCAGCGATAACTCGCGGTAAAAGGTCAACTTTTGAATCTGTAGGGCTATCTCCTGACTGTGATTCACATGTACATTTGTTATCAGAAGCTGAGGTTCTAGCGTTAACCCTTTCATTAGTGGGTGTTTGGGGTTTAGCTGCTGGAGGTTAAAAATCTTTGATGAAATTAGCGTGTTTAGTAGTTAAAAGTCTTAATCATACTTAGCAGGTTTTAGAAGAATTACTCCTTGATAGTCAAGTTATTAGAAAAGCAACTTTACAGAACAGAGCTGCTGTTGATTACCTATTGCTAAAACATAATTTAGGGTGTAATGCCTTTGAAGGTATGTGTTGTTTCAATTTAAGTGACCACTCACGATCTATTGAAAGTCATATTCGAGGTTTGAGGGATCTCATTTCTCAAGTGTCTCAAGATCGTAATAGAAATTGGTGGGATTGGTTATTTTCATGGATACCTGATATTGGGGGTAAACTACGTTACATTTTTGCTTGCATTTTTATTATACTGTCCATTATAATTGCTTATTGTTGTTGCATTCAATGTATTCCTAATTTAGTATTAACCTTTCGTAGGTTTCAGAGACCGGTTCCTGTGCCACCGGGATATGGAAGATAAATATCCAAAGGGTGGAATTGTTATGCTTGATTTAGGCTTGATCCAAAATGGCGCGGGTGCGCAATGCATTATGGGAGCGCTCGGAGCCATGTTGGATATTTACTTCGTACCGCAGTGAAACGCTGCACACATTTTGCTGAGTGTTAGATTCACAGTGCTGAGACAAACATGCTTTCCAAACCTGGTATGCGGTCAAGGCCATTTCTGCTGGGAAAGCTAACGTTGTTATGGCTTGCTACTGTTCTCCGTGGAGCGTGTTTTTAGAGAAGGGAGGCACTGAGCTTCTTGGGGGGAAGCTCTCGATTGACCCAGCTGGCAACCGACGGCTGCTCCTCAACTGCGCAAGTGCAATTTCCAGAATGTTCGAGAATTAACTCCCCTTTGTGGAGTGTGTATATATGCGGAAACCCGGAGGTGGTCAGATGAGACTTCAGCCGCAGAAGGACGCTTACGTCCGGCCTTCCTGTGAGCTGTGGTGCTCTCGGCCTGGCTGTTCCCGGGGTCTTCCAGCCGCTTCTGGACGAGATAAGGAATCCTGTTACGCTCACGGTGATGTATTATCTTTTAACTTCTCTCTTTCTTCTGTGATCTATGACCATATTATTTTTGTGAGTTATTTCTATGTACTTGTAAGCTTTGAATAAATACCCGTAAAGAGCTGATCATCTTCTAAGAGTGCGTGGCTGTGAGTTATTGTGTCTGTCTGTTTATGGTTCAAAGTATTTCCTCTATAATTGCACTGGTGATTTATGGTTGTTCCGTGCACTTTTCGGGGGAGAGCAGTACAGGTAGTATCAGTTGCCACATTCTCAGTAAAAGGTGGTGCTATCTGTCGCGCTATGCTGCATACTGGGCGCGTTAACTGGGTTAGGTATTCCTTAAATTCCTCCCCCAGCACTGTGGCAGCCCTATGTGCATCTGATGCTCTCCTAATCGGGGAGAGTGGTGTATGTATTCACCTGCCAGTGACAATTTCATGGGGACTCAGATGATGATCTTTACATGGTTGAGTTCTGAGTTGAAACAGTGCTAGGGGCAAGCAATACACCCAGTTTTTCTTCAGTGTATTACACAATTTTGATAGTTTACTCTTGAGCAATCCGTTGATCTTTTCCACCATCCCATTCGCCATCGGATGATAAATGGAACACAGTTTGTGTTTCACCCCCAAGAGTGACGTCACCTCTTTGAAAAGGTCATTCACAAAGTGTGTGCCATTGTCTGATCTTATCACATCACATATCCCCCATCGAGAAAAGACCTCTCGCACCAGGAACTTCGCCGCACACTTTGAGTCTGGGTGGGGACATGGACCCGCTTCCACCCACCTGGAAAAGGGGCATACCACTACAATTAAATACCTTGCTCCGTTACATCGCTCTCCCATGTCAGCGTAATCTATGTGTAGTTCTCTAAATGGTCCTACTGGTCGTGGCAGGATGCCATGCAGTGTTCTCAATGTCATTCCTGAATTGTATGTTTGGCATGTTGTGCATTCTACTATGAATTTTGACAAATGTTCCTGTAAATTGGAGACAAACCAATGTTCCTGGATGTCTGCGGCAATATGTTGTTTTGCTACGTGGGCTGGGAAGTGCAGCTGTTGGAATGCTACCTCTAGCAACTCTACTGGCATTACTACCTTTCCTGTTGTCTCCTGTCTCCAAATTAGGTCTGTGGCTGATTGTTTGCACCCCTGTTTGCTCCACAATTCTTGCTCCTCCTGTGGTACTCTCCTTTGTAGTTCTATTATCTGTGCTATTGGTGTGTTACTGTACGCCTCTTCCAATGGCTCTGTAATGGCTGATTTTACAACGCATTCGATTGTTGGTGTTGTATTGAAATACGGGGCCTCCTTCGCTGCTGTGTCGCTGCCACGTTTCCCAATGAGACAGCGGCCCTCATTACAACCTGCCAGTCCGGGACCGTGCAAAATCCGTGACGGCAGTAAAACGTTTCCGTGTCCGCAAGGTTGCGGAAAAACCGTCCGATTACACGCTGTCGGTCGCGCGCACCACACGGACCCGGAAACGTTGTTACCGCCGTCACGGAAAACCCCACAGAAATGGAAATAACGCAGCCACAAGTGGCGCAAAACCCGTGTCCGCCTCTGCCGCCACGGACACGGAACCGGAAATAACATGATCGCCAAAACAGGAAACAGAGAGGCGGCCATCATATAAAAGCACAATCCATTGCCATCCAGAGCCAGCACAAGCACAATCCTAATTCTGAGAAGCCAAAAGGGACCATCAGCATGTCTGCCAGGATTCCTGCTCAGAGGCAGCGCAAACAGCGCTTCAGCGAGGCGGAGCTAACCGTCTTGGTGGAGCACATTGTGGACAATGCGGAGATGCTGTTCAGCGCCGACCAACGGCGTGCCACACAGCAGCGGAGGAAGGAGGTGTGGGCCGAAGCTGCACGCAAGTGCACCGCTGTGGGCGTGACAGCGAGGAGCGTGAAGGACTGCCACAAGCGGTGGGACGACCTGAGGCTGAGGGTACGCAACCTCATTTCCACGCACCGCCAACGCAGCAGTGGGACAGGCGGAGGACCCCCTTCCCCACTGAGGCTGCAAGCATGGGAGGAGCGTTGCAGCAGCGTCCTCCACCTAGAGGGAATCCATGGGATTGGGGAGGCTGAGGCAGGAGTGAGCCCACCTGCAGATGCCGGTAGGTGCCCAAACATGAATGCCACATGAAAATATGCAGTTGGTGAGTACTGGGCCAAAGGACCCATCAACAACCCCCTCCCCCCCCAGGCAGTGCATGTGTGGGCCAAAGGACCCATTAACAACCCCCCCCCCCCAGGCAGTGCATGTGTGGGCCAAAGGACCCATCTTGATCCGTATGGCAACCAATATCACAGAATGCATACACCAGCAATCAGATGCATGTGACCAACACTATTCAATGTACAATCTTAATGACGCATGTGATGCACCCATCTGCCACCACAACAACACTAATTGCATGCCCTTTGTGTCCCCACAGCCGTTTCAAGTGACAGTGATACTGCACAACAGGCCAGCCAATCTGCACCGGCAAGTACACAAGCCACCGCCACCACACAGGAGGATGCTGCCGGCAGTTCTGCACCTCTGGCCACATTACCAGCCACTACAGATGTGCCGCCCACCACCACCACCGACATCCCCACCATCTCCACACTGCCTGAGTCTAGACAGGTGCCACGGAAACCTATCATGGCCACCCAACACAACACCGAAGGCAGCAGCACTGCAGAGGGGGCGGCCTGCAGTGAAAACAGTGCCCCGCAAGAGCACTCGGAAACGGGGCCACAGGGGGAGATGCCCACATTGGAAGACCTGGGCTCCTTACATGAGCTGGAGTTCAGCCCCACATCACTGGGGAGTCCCATGAGGTCGCCCACCCCATCCATGGCCGAACTGAATGCCCACATGCAGCGGATGGAGGACCAGCAGGCTACCCTCACCCAGCTGGTGGAGAGGCAGCTAGAGGAATCCAGGCTGCAGAGGGAGAGCTACAGCGCCTCAGTGCGTCGCCTGTCGAGGTCCATCGGACGCTTTGCTTTGGTTGGCCAACAGGCAAATCTGGCACGGATGCCCTCAATCCCAGATTCTGCGCAATCAAACACAACCACCCCATCCAGCTCCACTACTGCCAGTCCAAGGAGGCGCTCGAGTAGGCTAACGGGTCCCTCGGGCAAGGTTGCACAGGCACAGAAGCGCACACGGAAGTGATGGCATGTGTGTGGGGCAGTGCAGGACACATGTGGACTACAAGGGTGTGAGAGGGGTGGGTACGTTTGGGTGGTGGGGTAGGTAGTTTTGGGGGTTTGAACAATGGGGCCTGGGTGGGGGTGGGCACGTTTGGGTGGTGGGGTAGGTAGTTTTGGGGGTTTGAACAATGGGGCCTGGGTGGGGGTGGGCACGTTTGGGTGGTGGGGTAGGTAGTTTTGGGGGTTTGAACAATGGGGTCTGGGTGGGGGTGGGCACGTTTGGGTGGTGGGTGGCCCCGGATGTACAGCTTCTCTAACCAATGCACGTCCTTCCCTGTTGTTATTACATCAATACATCACCATTTCGAATCAAGACATACATGTGTGGACATTGATCATTTATTTTGCAGTGCAACTATTAATTCATTGTCGTCACCATGTTCGTGCATTTCTGTGAATGTGCCGTGACTCAAAAGTAAATGCGAATCAGGGCATCCCGTGCTCTCTGGCCATCATGTGGACCCCCAGGGGGAGGCGGTGCCATCCCATCCCCATCTCCATCCCCATCCCCATCTCCATTCCCATCCCCATCTCCATCCCCATCCCCATCTTCCTCATCTGCGTCTGGTGGCATTGGGATGTTCCTGCGCAGGCATATATTGTGCAGCATGGCACATACGAGCGTGATTTTACCCGTCTTCACTGGGCTGTACAGCAGTGATCCGCCAGATCTGCTCAGACAGCGGAAACAGGCCTTCAGCAGTCCAAATGTCCTCTCAATCATTCCACGTGTGCGGATATGTGCCCTATTGTATGCCTCTTCATGCCTGTTCCTTGGTCTCCGTACAGGTGTCATCATCCATGGCGTGAGTGCATATCCCGCATCACCTACATGGGATGTAGATGGGGGAACATGTCAGTGTTTGTGGCATCATGTCCTCATCTGCTGCTGTGCATCCTTGTATCATCATTCATTCATGCATATGTACCATGCAGTGCATGGAGGTATGTTTTGGGCATCACGATGTATGTCGCTAACTGGATATGGGCCTACACATTAACTTGCATGTTTACTGTGACCTGCGGGTGACATTTGATTGTGTGCATGTCACGGTGCAGTGCTGTCCACACATGGCAGAGTGACTCCACTGTACGGAAGTAGTAAATACACGTCGTCTCATTTACACGCCTCTCGTGCTTTTTGAGGCAGTGTTTCAATTGAGGGTGGGTGTCTGCAGTGGCACAAGGTTCATGGGACAGTGACGGGATTGGCTGTGCCAGCGTGTGCACGGGCACATTGTGGTGCCCTGTCATGTCTTCCTTCATGATGTTTGGCATCCGCTGTGTATTTGGTAGATGGAAGGGGGGTGATGCATGTGCGGTCACAGCGGCACACTCACAATGCTCATTGGCCTGGACACACACACACCACTTCGACAGGGTTGTAGCATCGTCAGCTGTACTCACCCAATAGCCATGTGCTTTGTCCGGCATAGCGTTCCATGTACCGTGGCAACGTGGAATTCCGCAGTACCATTGAGTCATGTGATGAGCCTGGGAAACATGCGCAGCAGTGTGTAATCAGTTGCATGGCATCACAAACCATCTGGACATTCAAAGAGTGATACTGTTTCCTATTGCGGAACACCGCCTCAATTGCACGTGGTACTGTCAGCTCAACGTGGGTGCAGTCAACTGCGCCTATGCAATTTGGCATGCCTGCTATGGCATGGAAGGCCAACTTGGTGGCAATGACCTCGGGGAGGGTGCGGGGTAGGACTATGTGTTCCGACACATGGCGCAACAGGGCATCCAGTACCTGTACCAGGATTTTGGAGAAACAGGGTTGTGATATGCCGTGCAGCTCACCAACCATGTGTTGATAGGTGCCAGTGCCAAGGAAATGCAGTACTGAGACAACCTTCAAGAGGGGGGGGATGGCGGTGGGGGTGTCAATTAGGCTGCTGATGTTGTCCTCAATCATGGCGGTGATGTGCAGGATTGTTGCACGGTCCAGCCGGTATAGTGTGTGGATCTGTCCTGGGGTGAGGTTCCAGGGTGAGGCCCTGATGCGTGGTATTGCTGGCTGGCGGCGGGGTCGGGCTGGCTGGGCAATGGGGTTTGCCATAGCTGCAGGGTTGGCTGGTTGCCGCCTGCGCCTCCTCCACCTATGCCTCCTCCTCTGCGCCATTACTGCCAACATGTGCAGTGCTGCCTGTTGGTTGAGTAGGCCCAGTCCCAGTGTTACTAGACCTGCTGCCTGCATGGTTCTGTGTTGTGTTGGGCTGGGTGTGGCCCTTTTGTAGGCTCCCAGTGGCCTGCTAGGTCCAGCTGGGCTGATTTGGTGCACCTGTGCCCTGATTCAGTTCAGCAGGCAGTGTATAACGCCATGTTCACGGTGGCGGCGGTTCCGCCACCATGATCACGGTATTTACGCAATTTTTTTGCCGGTATTTCCGTGTCCGCGTAGTTGTGATGCTCACGGTGTTTCGTGTTGACGGTAACGGAGGGGTTTCCGTGCAGACGGACTTAACGGGACCCCTATTTCCACCGTGGCGGTTGAGGGTGGTGCTATTAGCGGGGCCGCGGGTCATGATTGGGCGGACATGGAAACGGTGCCGGTATGGTTTTACCGGCAGTGTTAATTCCGGACCGGAGTACTTGTAATGAGGCCCAGCGTCTGTGTTGTTGGTATGGGCCTGGCATTTCACCACTGCCACTACTGTTGGTTCTGCTAATGCATCTATCAGCTCAGCCAATAGGGCAGCGTGTTGTACTGGTGAGCCATCCGCTCTTCTGAAACCCCCTCTTACGCCAGCGTGATAGCCCTGAATGGACTGTGGTTGTCGCGTATGCTGAGTCTGAGTATATTGTTACTGTGCATCCTCTGGCTGTATGCAGTGCCTCAATCAATGCAGTTAATTCTGCTGCTTGTGCGGAGTAATGGGACGGGAGGCGCTTCTGGACAATTGTTTCATAGACATCTTCCTCCATGCGTACTACGGCCATCCCTACATGCTTTTCCCCGTTTCAGGGTTTATCGATGCTGACCCATCTATGAAATATATTTCTCCTTCCTTCAGGGCGTTTTCGCTCACTTTGGGAATGTTGTCGCCCTACCCTTCATAGGTGGCGCAGTCGTGTTCCTGCGTGTCCTCTGTGGTGCATGGTTCTGTGATAAATGTTGCTGGGTTTACTGTTTTGCACCTGACAACGTGCACGTTGGGGCTCGAAATTATTATCTCATACGCTGTTGCTCTCTGTGTTGTTAATGTTGATTTTGACCTCTCAAGATTTGCAAATAATGAGTGTTCTGCATATAGTGTTACTGAACATCCCATCACTATTGTGGCGCTTTTTTCAATGGCGAAAGCTGCTGCAGCGAATGACTGTTTGCACGCGAAGTGTCCTTGCATCACTGCATCTAATGTTCCACTGTAATAGGCCAATGGTTTGTGTCCTAATGATGTTTTCTTTGTAAGCACTGCTGTCATCAGTGTTCCATTGCAGTGTGAAAATAAGAAAAATTCCCTCTCATAATCTGGGTTTGCAAGTACTGGAGCATCCGCAATGAGGTCTTTTAATCTAAAGTACTGTGCCATCATGTCATGTGTCCATTTTATAGGGGCCCTATTCTTCTGTGCTTCTTTCAATGCTTGTAGCAGTGGGCGTCTGTATGCTGCGTAATCAAGGGTCCATGCTCGGCAATAATTACATATACCGAGGAATTTTTGCATTTCTTTAACTGTTTTAGGTATGATCATGTTGCATATAGCAGCTGCCCTGTCTGGGAGTATTCGTTTCCCATCTTTTGATATTAGCTGTCCGAGGTATACAACGTTGGCCAGGCAGTATTGCAATTTTCCTTTGTCCACTTTATACCCCTTTGCAGCCAACACATTTAATAGTGTTATGGAGTCTTCTCTGCACTTTTCTTCTGTGGGGCTGCAGACGAGTAAATCGTCTACGTATTGTATAATGGTGCTCTCTACATCTATGTTTCCAATATCTTCACGCAATACTCTGTTGAAAATGCTGGGGCTTTCGCAATACCCCTGCGGGAGTCTGTGATGTTCATACCTGTTGTTTCCTAGTGTGAATGCTGTCAGGTACTGTGAGCCTGGGTCGAGTGGTATGGAGAAGAAAGCGTTCTTCAAATCCACCACAGTAAAGCATGTGGATTCTTTGGGTATGCTGCACAGTATCGATGCCGGGTTAGGCACTAATGGGAACTCTTTTTGGATGACGTCATTGAGTGGGCGGAGATCTTGGATCATCCTCCATGCCCCTCCTTTTGCTCTGTTGATCGGGAAGATAGCCGTGTTACAGGGGGAGTTTGACAGTACTATAATACCTTGTTTTAGGAGTGCATTTATTGTTTCCCTAATCCCTTCTTCTGCTTCTCTGGATATGGGATATTGTTTTACTCGTGGCGGTATGGCACCTGGTTTTAGTTTTATCTTTATTGGTGTCACCTCATGGAGTAATCCTACATCGTGGGGGCCTGTAGTTCAAATTTCAGGTGCCACCTTTGCCATGTCTTCCTCAAATATTGTCGGAGGAGCATTAATGCTATCCATAAGTGGTTTGTGTACCTCTCTGTACTGAATCATGATGTCACATGGTATGCTTATTTCCATTATTATCTCTCCGTCATCTTTGTTGTCAGTGAATAATTCCTCATCAGTTATGTCTCTTAGCATTATGTTGGGGTCTATGCATAACACAGTTCTCCACTCACACCCATGCACGTCCAGTCCTATGACCACAATGCGTTCACTTGATACTTGAACTGCCTCGATGTCTATGGACATGATTGTGCCTGGCACAATATCGGTGTGTGCAATTGGACGGAATATAAAATCTGATGGTGTTCTCCATTCCTTTTTCGTTATCTCTGGTACCACTCGGGCTAATACTTTGATGCCATAAATAAACATGTCTATGTCAATGGGTATCCCTTGCACCAAAACTTCATTCATCACTGTATTAATCATCAACATCGCTCTTACTGGGCATACTCCTGGGGTGGAGCACACTAGTCCCTGCTCAGTAAACAAAATGGTCATGTTCAATTTGCTTAGCATATCTCTGCCCAGTAAATTGATTGGCGCGTCTTCGTGGTACAGTATGGGTGCCTGCACAGTTTTCCCCCCGACTGTTATATCAAGATCTTCAGTGTAAGGAACCTTTAAAATAGCCCCAGAGAACCCCTGCGTTTCCAAATTCCTGCCTGAGAGCGGAAACCGCCCTTCCATAAGACATGATTTTTCTGCTGCCGAGTCTACCATGAAGATAAACTGCTTGTTTCCTATCTCGGCCCCCACTAGTGGTTCCTCTTCTGCACTTAGGGTGGTGGATAGGACTGGACACGCAATTGTTCCCTGTGGGCTGTCCTAGTCTGCATACCTTTCTTGCCCTGGTACTGAAAAGACAATCTACATCATTCTGAGGTTGGAGGTAAGGAATTACCGCCACCGGTAGGGTGCCGATGCCGGTAATCCCTTACCTCTGTATTCCGAGGTCAGTTTGCGGGTCCTTCCATACCTCCTGCTTTTAGCAGGACTAAAGGACGGGACCCGCAAAGGTACTTCGGAGGTAATTACGGTACCGTAATTTACAGTGCCGTAATTACCTCCTTCCCCATTTCCATTGAGCCCTATGGGGCAGAAATGGGAATGGGGAAGGGCAAAAGGGGAATGGGGAATTACCGGTCCCTCCAACCCTGGAATGGACCGGTAATTACTCCATTCACCATGCCGTATTTGGGACGGTTTCGGAGGCAACCATGGAGCTAATTACTCCATGGTTAGCTCCAAACCCGGAATGAGGCCCATTGTCTCCGACCACTGTCACGCCGCGAAATGGCGCAGGTGCGCTATTTGCAGCCATTGCGAAACAGTTACTATTTGCATTGCCTACAGCGTTTTGTCTCGCCATGGGTTGCTGTGCGCTGTGATGTGGTTGTGGGGGTGTCTCTCTTTGCTGCATTTGGGGTTCGTTATAGCACTGGTCTTGTTGTCTTCCCCCTCCCATTGGTAACCCATAGGGGCTACCTGGGTGTGGGCATCCCCATCCTTGTTCATTTTCCATGGGCTGCTGCCCTTGGAAATACCCTGAAGGCCGCATTCTGCAATCCCTCGAATAATGTCCCCATCTCCCACAGTTCCAACAAGACCCTTGCGGTCCTCCTCTCATCCCTTGCCCACCAAATCCTCTATTCTCCATGCCCCCAAATCCTCTTCTCTGGCCACGGTACCCACCTCTTCCTCTTGCCGGTCTTTCTTGCCGCTGTTGCCCGCTGTATGAATCCTCTCCGTTCCAAGGTCCTTGTTCTCCTGCCGTCCGCAACGCTGCTATTGTCACTGGCCTACTTCCCGCTCCTTCATCCCCCTCGTTTTCTCTATCTGCTGCTACGCTGGCGTTTACGGCGGCGACCTTCATCTAATTTGCTCTGCACTAGTTTCACTTCGTCTGCCAACCTTTTCTGTGCTATCTCCTTTTCCCTCTCTTTGATCCTCCTGCAGTGGTGTACAATTATACTCTGAATCTCAGGCCAGCCCTTGGCTTCTATCCCAGCTATTTTATCCAAGGCCTTCTGTATTTCCTTTGGATGCCCCTTTTTGATGATAAAATAGAACAAGGCGGTGGACTGATTCCACGCCGTGCCAGTCCCGCTTCTCCATAAATCTTGCACCCGTAGTATGAATTGCATAGGATCCTGCATCACTAAATGTAAATCTGGAATGTCTGGAAACGTACGCTGCAATGCGTCTCATACTTGCGCTTGAACGTTGTTGAACGGTGATCCGTCGTGGAGGTCACAACTCATTGTTACTCCTGGGAATCCCGCCTTCTCCCATACTGCATCTGCCTGATCGCCGACTGTCGATACTAACAAACTTTTTACATCGCCTATTGCCAGTGGCACCCCTGCCATGTGTTTTTCGAACGTGTGTATCCATTTCTCAGCCCCTCCCGATAGTTGAGGGAGAACTTTCAACAAGTTATTTTTGTCCATTTGGGCCCAGTGCGGCCTGCCTGCTCCCTTATGTATCAGTGGCATCTGTGACTTGTGTTTCTTTCCTGTTTTACTCACTGTCCCCTTCTTGACTTTGCTCACCAACATATTCCCTGTTCGCTGTCTTAATCTACCCTGCCATCATGGGGGTGACCGTGGATCCATGTCATCAAAATGATGCGGTAGTGGGGACCCTACAGCCGCCGCTCTTTCCTCGTATTCATCTAGATCGCTCCACACTTCCTCTATTTGCTCCTCTTGCTCATCATTCTCATTGTGTCCTTCCCCTCGCTCACTTTCTGGTGTGGTTGGGCATATAATCCTCACTGGTTTGTCATTCAAATAGAACAGGAACTCCCCCGATCTCCACTCTTTTTCTCGCCCTTCTGGTATGTGTGTCCCTTGAGACGATATGGATCGTGCTGGCTCTGATGTGGCTGGTGCTAGTTCCCCTGTCGTGCTTGGTGGGGGTGAGAGATCTGCTACGGATAATGGAGGCACCTCCCCTCACACAGGCAGCATTTGGCCCCTATCGCAGAGTGCTCTCAGCTGTGTTATCTCCATTTGTGCGTGTGCTAACTGGCGGTCTAATTCTCCTGTCAAGTGTGCTAAATTCACGGGAGGTGCGCTCGTTGGGCCATACAGACCTCCTTTGTCATAGGGTGGTGGTGCTGTAGCTACCGCTCCATTTGAGGGAGTGGGGGTGGGACATGCCGGTATATACAGGGGCTCTCTGTATTCTACTGCTGGCCTTGTCATTAGCGGATATATTTTGGTTGTATCACCCTCAGCTGCGGTTGTTGTGCACTCACCCTTTGGCGTTCCGCTTACCTCTTCCTGTGATTTTTGTCTTTCAGTTTGTCCTTCTTTACCTACCTCTGCTGTGGGGGTCACTTCCTCGAACATTCGCCATAGATCCAGCACTTCCCTTCTATTCTGTAACTGCTTCCCCTTATATCTTGCTAGCAAGTGCGTAGACACTAACAGGGTAATTCATAGAATTTCGCAGAAAAGTGTCGCAAGCGGCTGGCGCAGAGTGTCCGCGTGCGATTGTCTGCGCCAGGCACGTGCGCTAAAACCGATTTCCGCGCACAGCGTATTCATGGATTTTAGGCTCCCAAACCAGCCGTGGCGCAGAGTATCGCAGCGACCCTGCAGCAGCGCCAGTGACGCCCCCAAGAACGCCCTCGCGCAAGGAAAAGCCATCAAAATCGCTAAATCATCGCAAAGGGCTGCGCTAACCCTGGACCAGTTTACAGGGCTGCCAAACAAGGAACGCAAAGCGGGTAACGTTCATATCAGGGGTACGCGGGAAGTTTTACACGCGATTAGCCAGGGTACGTGTATTACAGGGGTACGCGGGAAGTTTAACACGCGATTGGCCAGGGTACGTGTATTAGAGGGGTACGCGTGAAGTTTTACACGCGATTAGCCAGGGCTAGTGTATTACAGGGGTACGCGGGAATTATCACACGCGATTTGGCTGGGTAGGTGTATTACAGGGGTACACGGGAAGTTTTACACGCGATTTGGCTGGGTACGTGCATTACAGGGGTGCGCTGGAATTATCACACGCGATTTGGCCAGGTACGTGTATTACAGGGGTGCGCGGGAATTATCACACGCGATTTGGCTGGGTACGTGTATTACAGGGGTGCGTGGGAAGTTACACACGCGATTAGGCTGGGTGGGTCCTCACAGGTGTTCCCTGTACACCCTCCACGGCCCCTGCAGGCAGCCCACAAAACAGGGGACTACCCTGCACACCTGCTCATGTCCCCCTGCACCTCCACCCCCCAGCCACCATGGGCAGCCTCCACCAGGCCCCCACCCATGTCTACCACCACCCCCACCCCCCAGCCACCAGGGGCAGCCTCCACCAGGCCCCCACTCATGTCTCCCTGCACCCCCATCCCCCAGCCACCAGGGGCAGCCTCCACCAGGCCCCCACTCATGTCTCCCTGCACCCCCATCCCCCAGCCACCAGGGGCAGCCTCCACCAGGCCCCCACTCATGTCTCCCACCACCCCCAAACCCCAGCAGTGCAGGGTCACCCTCCACCAGGCCCCCACTCATGTCTCCCACCACCCCCACCCCCCAGCCACCAGGGGCACCCTCCACCAGGCCCCCACTCATGTCTCCCACCACCCCCACACCCCAGCCACCAGGGGCAGCCTCCACCAGGCCCCCACCCATGTCTACCACCGCCCCCGCCCCCCAGCCACTAGGGGCAGCCCCCACCAGGCCCCCACCCATGTCTACCACCCCACCCCCACCCCCCAGCAGTGCAGGGGCACCCTCCACCAGGCCCCCACTCATGTCCCCCTGCACCCCCAACCCCCAGCCACCAGGGGCAGCCTCCACCAGGCCCCCACCCATGTCTACCACCCCCACCCCCCAGCCACCAGGGGCAGCCTCCACCAGGCCCCCACTCATGTCTCCCTGCACACCCATCCCCCAGCCACCAGGGGCAGCCTCCACCAGGCCCCCACTCATGTCTCCCACCACCCCACCCCCCAGCCACCAGGGGCAGCCTCCACCAGGCCCCCACTCATGTCTCCCACCACCCCACCCCCCAGCCACCAGGGGCAGCCTCCACCAGGCCCCCACTCATGTCTCCCACCACCCCCAAACCCCAGCAGTGCAGGGTCACCCTCCACCAGGCCCCCACTCATGTCTCCCACCACCCCCACCCCCCAGCCACCAGGGGCACCCTCCACCAGGCCCCCACTCATGTCTCCCACCACCCCCACACCCCAGCCACCAGGGGCAGCCTCCACCAGGCCCCCACCCATGTCTACCACCACCCCCGCCCCCCAGCCACCAGGGGCAGCCCCCACCAGGCCCCCACCCATGTCTACCACCCCACCCCCACCCCCCAGCAGTGCAGGGGCACCCTCCACCAGGCCCCCACTCATGTCCCCCTGCACCCCCAACCCCCAGCCACCAGGGGCAGCCTCCACCAGGCCCCCACCCATGTCTACCACCACCCCCACCCCCCAGCCACCAGGGGCAGCCTCCACCAGGCCCCCACTCATGTCTCCCTGCACCCCCATCCCCCAGCCACCAGGGGCAGCCTCCACCAGGCCCCCACTCATGTCTACCACCACCCCCACCCCCCAGCCACCAGGGGCAGCCTCCACCAGGCCCCCACCCATGTCTACCACCACCCCCGCCCCCCAGCCACCAGGGGCAGCCTCCACCAGGCCCCCACTCATGTCTCCCTGCACCCCCATCCCCCAGCCACCAGGGGCAGCCTCCACCAGGCCCCCACTCATGTCTCCCACCACCCCACCCCCCAGCCACCAGGGGCAGCCTCCACCAGGCCCCCACTCATGTCTCCCACCACCCCACCCCCCAGCCACCAGGGGCAGCCTCCACCAGGCCCCCACTCATGTCTCCCACCACCCCCAAACCCCAGCAGTGCAGGGTCACCCTCCACCAGGCCCCCACTCATGTCTCCCACCACCCCCACCCCCCAGCCACCAGGGGCACCCTCCACCAGGCCCCCACTCATGTCTCCCACCACCCCCACACCCCAGCCACCAGGGGCAGCCTCCACCAGGCCCCCACCCATGTCTACCACCACCCCCGCCCCCCAGCCACCAGGGGCAGCCCCCACCAGGCCCCCACCCATGTCTACCACCCCACCCCCACCCCCCAGCAGTGCAGGGGCACCCTCCACCAGGCCCCCACTCATGTCCCCCTGCACCCCCAACCCCCAGCCACCAGGGGCAGCCTCCACCAGGCCCCCACCCATGTCTACCACCACCCCCACCCCCCAGCCACCAGGGGCAGCCTCCACCAGGCCCCCACTCATGTCTCCCTGCACCCCCATCCCACAGCCACCAGGGGAAGTCTCCACCAGGCCCCCACCCATGTCTACCACCCTTCCCACCCCCCAGCAGTGCAGGGGCACCCTCCACCAGGCCCCCACTCATGTCCCCTATCACCCCCACCCCCCAGCAGTGCAGGGGCAGCAGGCAGTCAGGCAGCAGCAGGTGGGAGCGTGCTCGGGCTCTGGGGGGCAGTAGTTCGGCCTTCCGGGCAGGAGCGTGGTATTCCGTGTGCGTACGCGTGGCCAGCTTGGTACGGAGTGATTTTGCACGTGAAAATCCTGCACGTCAGCGTGAAAACTGAGGAAAGGCCCTCAGCGCGTAAGCACGTCTGTGACGTGACCCGCACAGGTGTTTCCCACACAGCACGTGATGACAGAGCACACGTGGAAAGACTGCACGTCAGAGTGTAATTGCGTGTGATTGGTGGAAATGGCCCTACACGCAGAAGTGACAAAGCGTGTGATTGGTGGAAATGGCCCTACACGCAGAAGTGACAAAGCGTGTGATTGGTGGAAATGGCCCTACACGCAGAAGTGACAAAGCGTGTAATTGGTGGAAATGGCCCTACACGCAGAAGTGACAAAGCATGTAATAGGTGGAAATGGCCCTAGCGCGTACACGCCGCGTAAGTGACGCTGGACGTGTGGGCCTGTATAAAAGGTACGTGTAGAACACGTTTTCCTTGTACGTGCTTTTCGTGGAGAGCGAGTGGGTGAATTCTGTACTTCTTGTCATTTCACACGCGATTTACTTCACAGTGTTTCTAGTTCGTATTCCCTGTTACCTCTGACAGCTTTTTCTCTTTTTTCTCTTTTACTGGTTTACCTGGGCCTGTTCCCTCAAACAGTGTTCCCTTCTACTGTTGTCCTGTCTCCTCAGACAGCGGACAAATCTTCTTTTGGCGGGGGTGTTGCCAACCAAACGTGCTCCTTTTACACGCTCGTTTACCAGGCAGACGGTGAGTCACGCACGTATCTAACATCTGTGCTTGCCCCGTGTGTAGCCTACCCCTTCAGAGGTCATTCTAGGCTGCGTGTGACACGCATACGTTCATTCTTGTGTTTCTGGGTGCCACAGCGTAGTGCAGGTTTTTCATTCTGCACACGTGGTCTAGGAGGGGTTGCGTGCACGTCATCTCCCTTTTTTGGGCCTCCTGTGCGTTGCGTGACCCGTCATCTTTCCCCAGGGGTTACATTCAGCCTTGCTAGAGCACTAGGGTACAATTACCATCTGGTACCCAACCCCTTTGACCCCCAATTGCCCAGGACAATAGTCTACATCCACTCCCATATGCACATTAACATCAGTGCCATGGCTGGGAGGCGAGGATTCCGTAAGGGTGGCAAAGGTGGAAGAGCCACAAGTGGTGGCCGTGGTGGATCCGGTAGGGGACGTGGTCGTAACTTGCAGGGTGAGCCTGTCCCCCCATGTGTGGAGGACCAGTCACGGGCACCCATAATCCCCCCCCCCCTCCCATTGAGGCTGATGTGGCTGACACCATCCATGCTCAGCCCTTGTTGGACCAGCCCATTGTGGCACCAGACCTGGCTGACTCCATGGCTGACTTCCAGGTCAGCAGGGCTACGACACGTGCGCTGGTGCACGTTGATGCCATCATGCCATGTGGATCTGGGGCAGCAAGGTCATCTGCTGCACCAAGGAGGCAGGGCGGAGAGGCTGCAGGGGCAGCTGCGGCTCCATCCACCCCAGCCCTCACACACCCAGCCAGGACAGTGTCGGTCCTAGTCCATGCTGCTGACATTCCCCCTGACACCATCACACTAGAGCTAATGCCTGCACCAACTCCCATGCTGAGTGTGCAATCCCACACTCCTGATACAGAGTCCACCAGGGCTCCTGCCCCTAGTGTCCAGAGCGGCGCAGGACACTCAGGATCACCACCACCTTCCAAGCGGAAGAGGAAGAGTGCTCGTCCGGCACAGGCTGATGCCCCAGACACGGCTACACAGTCCGGCCCGTCCAGGAAGCCCAGCTTCACGGATGACGAACTGAATGCACTTGTCGAGTATGTGTCCGGACATGACAACGAGATGGTCATTGTTGCAGGATGCAAGACCACACCTGCACAACGCCAGGCACACTGGCAGACCGTTGCGGACATCGTAAGTGCCCTTGGAATCGTGAGGCGCACAGCCAATGATTGCTATAAGCGCTGGAATGACCTAAAGCGCAGGGCAAAGAGTAAGCTGGCCTCAAGTCATGCCGCAACTCTAGTGACTGGAGGTGGGTCTCCAGTAGTAGAGATGGAACTCACTCCACATGAGTCAGTCGCTGGGACCTACGTCACGGAGGAACAGATCCAAGGCGTGGGAGATCTGGCTGATTACGAGGCATTGTCCGGTGAGTGCACATGCATGTGTGTGTCATCCATGTGCATGGTGTGTGTGTGAGGGCTTCTGTTCGGGTGCCAGGTGAGAGTGTGTGCGCCTGAGTCGTATGGGTCAGCCATGTGCTTCATGCAATCTTTCCTGCGCAGCTGCATTTGGCCATAGCAGTATCCCTTCTGCCAACAGTAGACATCTAGCCCAACTGCACGCCAGTTGCCCTTGAAGTGTCACCTTGCCACAACATATTTGCTTCTTTTTCACTGTTCATTCAGTCAGTTTGTTTGCATTCCACCACTTTCACTAGGCATGTCGCTGTCCACTAGTCACATGTCTGACATGGGTATGGTAAAGTGGAGTGACTTTGTTACCTGGATATCATTTGTACACACATGTCCCTGTGCAATTGGACCATTTCAGACTGGCAGCTCCAGGTGAAAAATCTGACCTGTTAGAATTAGAAAAGCAATTACATGCGGGAACTGGACTGAATGAATAGGTGCTGCCCTCCTCTCCATCTTCACTCAATAGCAATGGTACATGCCATCTGTGTGATGGCATGTGTGTTTCACCTGCCAATCACAGGCCAATGTGTGATGCCACTGCCAGGCAGCATGCAGAAAATGTGTTCATCTTTCATCTTGGTGTCATCAGTGTGTGCCATTTGCCTGCACTTCATACGCAGTGAGGGTGCATGCATGGGAGGGTTTTAGTCATGTTGGACATGTGTCAATCAAGTACTGGTTCTCTTGCTTCTCAGCCCTCAATGTGTGCCATGGTGCTAATGCCTGTTTCCATTTCTTTGTTTTCATGTCTTTGCAGGGGAAGACGCACCTGATACTGCTGGGGTTGTGGAGATGGTGCAGACCCAGGAGGGGTTCGAGGGCCGACCAACCACCAGTGAGGGACGTGGTGTGGTGGTGGGGGAGAACCCACAAGTGCTGCAGGTCGTGCTCTCAAGGGGTGTCTCTGGCTGCACCTCCCCCGAGCTGTACTCAGGTGTTGATTCGGATGAGACCTACATGCCGTCGCAGGTGAGTGTTCCAGGGAGGGATTCTGTTCTGTCTCACCCACCTGCACCAGGGTCAGAACCCTCCATGGGGATGTCAGTGTTGGCAGCTACGCCTTCGGTGGTTACGGATGCAGGGTCACACTCTGCGACATCTGATCCTGTTCCTGGGCCAGCAGATCAGAGGGGGAATGCAGTCCTGCAGCCTCAGGCAGTGCCGGCACAGCAAGGCGCAGTTCGCCTTGCCCCAGACAGGTGTGGTGCCCGCCGACGTGGTGGCCGTACGCCACCCGGCAATACCGCATGGGAGCAATCCATTTACGGTATGGCAACCCAACAGGCTGCATCATCCGAGATGATGGCTCAGGCCATGGATAGGGTGGCCACTTCCATTGTCCCCCCAGAAAGGCTGATGGAGCGACTAGAGCAGGCAACCGACTCCATCTGCCAGTCACACAGGGAGGACATGTTGGGGTCCAACAGGGACAGGCGGGCGGCACTGGCGACTCTGCAGGAGGCCATCTCCATTGAGTCCCAGGGCCACAGGGAAGCCCTGAGGCAGGAGCTCCTTCACCTAAGGACGACTCTTGTTGAGCTTGAGGCTTCAACACACCAAAGGACAGAACAGCAGCTGGAGCGTCTCACCCATACGCTCTCAGCTGAGATGCAGGCAACGAGGGCGGAGGTCCGGGCATCCCGTGAGTTGTTGCATGGGGACCTCCGCACACTCATCCTCCAGAACCAGACCTACCACACCCGCATGCTTGCAGCCATGGAGGAGCAGACTAGGGCCTTGCGTGGGCTGCCTCCCATAGTGCAACCACCTCCGGATGCAGCTGCACAGGGTGATAATAGCGACAGCAGTGATACTCCCACAATAGGGTAGCCGTGTGGGCCATGAGCCCATGGAGGTGTTTTATCTTCCCAGGATCCACGCAGGTGGGTTCTGGTGTGCATCCTGTCCTCGGACCTCCTGGGTGGCCTCCCCAACCCCCCCGGGCCCATCAATGGCCATTTTTGATTGTTTCTTATTTTTATTTTTATTTTGATTTCTTTTATTCCCAATTTTTTTGGGACGATCTGTTGGCTTCCGTGGTTCCTGTGGGCATACGCTGCATTGTGGCTGGGCACATGCAGGCTTGTAATGTATTTGGTTCAGATGCTTGGGTTTGAGTCACACACACCCCTCCTGCTTCCCGTTTCCATGGGCTTGTAAAGGGTGTGCCCAAGTGACAGTGAATTACACAGTGACGTTGGACTCCCATGAGCTGTGTGGGCAGTCTGTAGTCAATACTGTGTATACATTCCTAGTGCATATTGCTGTTGTGTTGTACACTGCATGTTGCATTGATGTGTAACTCTTCTTCTGTGTCTACCTCCCAATTTGCAGGTCCCTTCCTCATGTCCACACAAGGACCTCTAGTCTGGAGATGGGGTCCATGTTGGCAGCAGTGCACCTACAACTCTACATGGCGACAACACTGCACAGTTGGTAGTGGTGGGAGTGCAGGCATTTCCAGGTGGTGAGAATACTAATCAGTAACATTTGTGATGTCATGTTAATGGTACTACGTGCTCAAGTATGTTGTTGGTCCGGCATTGCTGTGAGCATTTCTGGTGTTGCAGGTTTCTAATAGTGCCACTGTACATAGTGAGACTGATGTCATGTTGTGGGGATTACTTTGTTTACCTGCAATTAGCATGACATGGCACGGTGTGTCTTGTGGCGGTGCTGGGGTTGGGTTGGCTGACATGGCACTGTCCTCTTGTTGCATTTTGCAAGTGGGTATTCATTTTAGCTGCTTCAATGTGTAACTTCACAAAACTGCATTGGTGGTGTCTGTGTGGGTAGGGATGCACACATTGTGACACTTCCAGGTGAACAATCTCAGGCTGACATGGTATTCCCGGTTCATTCTCCAGACATTCAGGATCAGTGTCAGGTTGAGTCATCATTGATTGTCAGATGGAATGTGCCAGGGCAGTATGCACTCCACAGGGGTGTGATTTCTATGTGAAGTAATTAGCCACTAGCTGTGTACGGGCTGCCTCCCCCCGTGCCCTTTCCCCTCCCATGCGCAGCGGCTGTGCATGTGGTTGGGGATGTGGGGCCACCACCATGTCCACGGCCAGGCCCCGGCGTGTTGCAACGTTGTGCAGGACACATGCTGCCACTATGATCCTGCACACTACTGGGGGAGCGTATAACAGCTGCCCGCCAGAACGGTCAAGGGAGCGAAAGCGTGACTTTAGCACTCCGAATGTGCGCTCCACTATGCCCCTGGTTGTAATGTGGGCTGTGTTATATCTTACCTGGGGTGGCGTGGTGGGGTTCCGAATTGGCGTCATCATGTGGGGGCTGAGAGGGTAGGCACTGTCCCCTGTGGAGGTGGTGATTGGTATCATTGGTGGGGTTGTGACCTTGCTCAGTATCCAACATGCATGCA
Source organism: Ambystoma mexicanum (assembly GCF_040938575.1). NCBI lineage: Eukaryota > Metazoa > Chordata > Amphibia > Caudata > Ambystomatidae > Ambystoma > Ambystoma mexicanum. Next base: position 763,427,785 of record NC_090937.1, on the reverse strand, counting down.
TGTGCAGTGGCATACATACTCACCAAGCAGCCATGTATCGCCATGCCGCCCAGCTTCTAGGTCCCGGCTTAGGGTGGACATTCGGTAAATGAAGCTGTCGTGGGTGGAGCCGGGATAGTTGGCATATACTGAGGTGATGATTCCCTTGGCATTACATGCTACCTGCACGTTGATGGAATGCCAGTGCTTGCGGTTCCTATAGATGTGCTCAGATGCCCTGGGGGGACGTAGAGCCACATGGGTGCAGTCGATGGCACCTAGCACTTTGGGGAATCGTGCCACAGCGTAAAAATCCAGGGCGGCAGCATGCCTTTCTGCAGGTGTTCTGGGCAGGTATATGTGCCTGCGGACTGATGGCCGTGCAGTGATGATGTTCAAGACCTGGTGTAGGCAGCGTGACTGGGTGGCCTGTGACACCCCACCCACTATGGCACTTGTCCGCTGAAATGATCCAGTGGCTAAGAAGTGCAGTACATTGAGGACCTTCTCCAGGGGGCTGAGTGCTTGGGAGCACAGGGTGGGTGATGTGAGGTCATCCTCCCACTCACTCACCAGGTCCAGTATAATGTGTGGTGGAAACCTGTACCTCCCATACACCTGGTCATCAGGCATCCCGAAAAGGCTGGTTCTGGGTGTGAATATTCTGGCCCTGACTATCCTCCTCCTCCTCCTTTGGTAGCCCACTGCCACTGCTGCTAGGAACGGTATGTTCATCCTGGCGTCTGAGCTTGTTATTGTTAAAGTCCGCAAATGTATGCTTTGCGCGTGTTCTAGGCGAGCGTGTGACCCGCGCACCCCTGGAATCCAGTTCCCAGTCCAATAGCATGTGGAAATTCACACGCACCACGGGATACAGCGTGTGACCCGCGCACCCCTGGAATCCAGTTCCCAGTCCAATAGCGTGTGGAAATTCACACGCACCACGGGATACAGCGTGTGACCCGCGCACCCCTGGAATCCAGTTCCCAGTCCAATAGCGTGTGGAAATTCACACGCACCACGGGATACAGGTTCGCTGACGTACTTGCGTGTGTAAGTGCCCGCGCACCCATTAAATACACGTACATAGGCCAATCGCGTGTACGCGCACTTTTGTCCAATTACACGCGATGACACTCTGACGTGCAGTATCTCCACGTGTGCCCCGTCATCACGTGCTGAGTGGGGAACACCCGTGCGGGTCACGTCACAGACGCGCTTACGCGCTGAGGGACTCTGGTCCAATAGAATCGCGTATGCGTGCTGACGCGCTTACGCGCTAAGGGCCTTTCCTCGGATTTCACGCTGACGTGCAGGATTTTCACGTGCCAAATCACTCCGTATCAAGCTGGCCACGCGAAAACACACGGAAGACCACGCTCCTGCCCAGAAGGCCGAGTTACTGCCCCCCAGTGCCCCGAGCAGCCTCCCACGTGCCATCTGCTGCTGCCTGCCTGCCTGCTGCCACCGTGCCCTGCCATTTGGTGCCTGCACATCAGCCATCTGCAGGGGTCCAGTTGCTGTGTCCACCCCTGCTGGAACTGAAGACTCCCGACTGGGATTACATCGCTCCACAGCCCAGCCCCAGGACCCAGTTGCCCACCCACACCTGCCTCTGGGGTTGCCATGTCGGGCACTTCCACATCTGGCACCAGTGGCAACCCCAGGCCAGAGGGGCAGAGGGGCACCAGCTTCACTGTCACCGAAGTTGGTGTCCTGGTGGAGCATGTCCTGGGGCAGTATGATGCCCTCTTTGGATCGTCCCGCGCCAGCAAGGAAGGACGGCAGAGGATCTGGGCCGACTGTGTGGTTGCCATCAACGCGGAGGGGGTGGCAACCCGCGACGTCCTGAAGATCAAGAAGCGCTGGGAGGACTTGAGGTCCAGGACCCTTGTGAAGGCCCGGCGCCTCGTGGAGGGGGGCCGGGGCCGCATGAGTTCCATCCAGATGAGGGTCCTGGAACGCGTACGCCCAGCGCTCCACGCCCAGATCCTTGGGAGGGAGTCCCGTCTGGAGTTGAGCGGTAAGTGTCCATGCATTACTGTGTGAGACAGGGCATGTTGCGGTGTGCTGGTTCTATGATACTTGCCTGTATGTGTGCCATAGGCCATGTATGCATGTATGTGTGCAGGGACATCATGGTAATGCATGTGCGACCAGTGATGTGTGATGCACATGGTTGTTGCATGTGTTGAAATGCCGCATGGGGAGCCCTATGCAGATTTAGAACATGAGAGCATGCCAGTCTCTGTACCTGGACATGGGTGGGGGTGAGGGATGGGTGCTGATGCCAGGTACATATATGGTAGCCATGTCTGTGTGCCTGACCTGCGTGTCTGTGACTTGTGCATGCCATGGATGCATGACACATGTGTGTGACAATGCACAGATTCAGTAAAGCAGCCAAATTACCCTTGTATCCGCTGTGTTTGGTGTGTTTGGGGCCAGATGGATGTGACTGAGGTGAAGTGTGTGCATGTGATAGGCATGAGCCATGATGCATGTGAGTTACATATCATTGAATGTTTCAAGAGTCCATTGGACATGCATGGAAATGTCCATGGCATGCACCATGCCTGTTACTGTGTGTGTTTTGCCTGGACTGACCCATGTGTTGTGGAGGGACATGATGGAAGTGTACTTTGACAGTGGTGCTCATCTGCTATTGCTTCCTGTCTAGGGGACCATTGTACAGTGCCCTGATGCTTGTGTTCTTTGTCTCCCTCTACGCAGCGGCTAGTGAAGAAGAGGGGGGAGACGGCGCTGTGGAGCAAGGCGGCGGGGATGCCCCCACAGCTGCAGCGGAAGGGGTGGGTGAGCTCCCACAGGGGCCTGCTACGGTGGGAGACGGTGAGGAGCCATCCAGGTTGGTGGTTTGCACAGAGGAGGAGGAGGCCGCCACTGGGGCACACATGGGGCCTGGTGGGGGCATCCCTGCTGGTGCAAGTGGTGCAGTCCAGGGCCAGGGGCAGGAGGCAGCACAGGTCACCGTGGAGGGGCCTGTGCATGTCGCTATCCCTGACCCTGTGAGTGCACCACCATGCACCAGCAGGGATGCCCAGTCCCAGGCCTGTCCGCAGGTAGAGGGGATGTCCATGTCACCTGACTCCCCTCCACCTGCGGACGTGGGAACCCCTGGCCGTGCGGAGAAGGTCCTGATTGGGGTCGCGATGCGCACGGCTGTGATTCGTGATGCCGTGCGTGCTTCCCGGGAGGAGCACGCACGTCATCACGAAGTGCACCGTGCCGACGTGGCCCAATTGGGATCGGCCATGTTCGGGGGTTTCCTGCATGTGTTGGCCAATGTGGCGGCCCTCTCCTCCTCTGTGCAGGCTATCCACCAGTCGTTCTCCTTGCCGTCTTCCAGCCCAGATGCCACCAGGGCCCCCTGTGGACCTGCCCCGACCAATGCAGCCAGCTCGGTGGGGATCCCATCCCTGCCACAGTCGGGAGTCAGAGATCCAGCAGGGGTGGACACCACAGCAACTGGACCCCAGCAGATGGAGGATGTGACGGCATCATCGGGCAGGGCACGTGCACGACGGCGTCGGTGGTTTCCATCAGCCTGGATGCCGTCGTGCTGGCACAGGCAGTTGCGTCGGAGGCAGCAGCAGGCTCAACGTGGGAGGCATCATGGCTCGGGGCCATCAACATCAGGGGTGCAGGCATCGGCCGGAGGGCAGGAGAACCCTGGAATGGGAGTGGCTTCCGTGTGGGAGCGGTTGTGCCAGCGGATAGATGCGGAGCGGCAGCGGGCAGAGGAGGAACGGCTCACGATGGTCAGGGCGGAGGAGTCCATGCGGAGGGCGCTGAGGCGGGCTGAGTGCCTCGAGGGTCTTCGCAGGGAGTTTGAGCTTGACACTGCGTTATCCCTGCGGGACCTCGGGGCCAGGGAACATGCCCGCCTCCAAGCCATTGACCAGGAGTTCGATGATGCCCTGGCCCATGACAACAACCAGTGAGCCGTCCGAATAGCCCGCTGCCTTTGTATATAGTTGTATAGTTAGGGTTAGGTTTCCTTTGTTTTTTTGATTTTTTTTTGGTAGCGATTGGACAATGCACCACTTTTTTGTATATAGTTCAGTTTTTAGTTAGTAGTCATAGTTAGGTTTAATTTGGTTGGGCTCATGGACCCAGGATGATCTTCTTCATGGTTCTTCATTGGCTTATTTTAATTTTTCAGATTATTTTCTTGGACATTCATCTTGTTTTGTTTGATTTGCTTTGTGTTTTTTCTTATTTCATTTCCATTCTACTTGCTGTTCAATACATTTTTTTTTTATTCTTCAATGTGTCGTATCATCTCATTGCTTTCAGGCATGTCATGTTGGGTGTTTTGTCATTCACTTGCAGCCATTGTGTGTGACAGACATGTGTTCAATTGCATTATTTAAATTGGGGGTGTAACATGTAATTGCCTTTGATATGTGGGTGGGTGTGATAGTTGGTTGGGCCTTTTGGCAGGGGAGGATGGGCATTACGGACATGATTGGGGAATGTTGGGACCCAGGTGCAGGGGGGCATGGATTGGACATGGGTGGGGGCCTGCTGGCAGGTGCCCCGCAGTGCTGGGGGGGTGGGGGTGGTGGGAGACATGGGTGGGGGCCTGGTGGAGGCTGCCCCTGGTGACTGGGGGGGTGGGGGTGCTGGGAGACATGAGTGGGGGCCTGTTGGAGGGTGCCCCTGGTGGCTGGGGGGTGGGGGTGGTGGGAGACATGAGTGGGGGCCTGGTGTAGGGTGCCCCTGGTGGCTGGGGGTGGGGGTGGTGGGAGACATGAGTGGGGGCCTGGTGGAGGGTGCCCCTGGTGGCTGGGGGGTGGGGGTGGTGGGAGACATGAGTGGGGGCCTGGTGGAGGGTGCCCCTGGTGGCTGGGGGGTGGGGGTGGTGGGTGACATGAGTGGGGGCCTGGTGGAGGGTGCCCCTGCACTGCTGGGGGGTGGGGGTGGTGGGTGACATGAGTGGGGGCCTGGTGGAGGCTGCCCCTGCACTGCTGGGGTGTGGGGTGGTGGGTGACATGAGTGGGGGCCTGGTGGAGGGTGCCCCTGGTGGCTGGGGGGTGGGGGTGGTGGGTGACATGAGTGGGGGCCTGGTGGAGGGTGCCCCTGCACTGCTGGGGGGTGGGGGTGGTGGGTGACATGAGTGGGGGCCTGGTGGAGGCTGCCCCTGCACTGCTGGGGTGTGGGGGTGGTGGGTGACATGAGTGGGGGCCTGGTGGAGGGTGCCCCTGGTGGCTGGGGGGTGGGGGTGGTGGGTGACATGAGTGGGGGCCTGGTGGAGGCTGCCCCTGCACTGCTGGGGTTTGGGGGTGGTGGGAGACATGAGTGGGGGCCTGGTGGAGGGTGCCCCTGGTGGCTGAGGGGTGGGGGTGGTGGGTGACATGAGTGGGGGCCTGGTGGAGGGTGCCCCTGCACTGCTGGGGGGTGGGGGTGGTGGGTGACATGAGTGGGGGCCTGGTGGAGGCTGCCCCTGCACTGCTGGGGTGTGGGGGTGGTGGGTGACATGAGTGGGGGCCTGGTGGAGGCTGCCCCTGCACTGCTGGGGGGTGGGGGTGGTGGGTGACATGAGTGGGGGCCTGGTGGAGGCTGCCCCTGGTGGCTGGGGGGTGGGGGTGGTGGGAGACATGAGTGGGGGCCTGGTGGAGGGTGCCCCTGGTGGCTGGGGGGTGGGGGTGGTGGGAGACATGAGTGGGGGCCTGGTGGAGGGTGCCCCTGCACTGCTGGGGTGTGGGGGTGGTGGGAGACATGAGTGGGGGCCTGGTGGAGGGTGCCCCTGGTGGCTGGGGGGGTGGGGGTGGTGGGAGACATGAGTGGGGGCCTGGTGGAGGGTGCCCCTGGTGGCTGGGGGGTGGGGGTGGTGGGAGACATGAGTGGGGGCCTGGTGGAGGGTGCCCCTGGTGGCTGGGGGGTGGGGGTGGGGGGTGACATGAGTGGGGGCCTGGTGGAGGGTGCCCCTGCACTGCTGGGGGGTGGGGGTGGTGGGTGACATGAGTGGGGGCCTGGTGGAGGCTGCCCCTGCACTGCTGGGGTGTGGGGGTGGTGGGTGACATGAGTGGGGGCCTGGTGGAGGGTGCCCCTGGTGGCTGGGGGGGTGGGGGTGGTGAGTGACATGAGTGGGGGCCTGGTGGAGGCTGCCCCTGCACTGCTGGGGTTTGGGGGTGGTGGGAGACATGAGTGGGGGCCTGGTGGAGGGTGCCCCTGGTGGCTGGGGGGTGGGGGTGGTGGGAGACATGAGTTGGACATGGGTGGGGGCCTGCTGGCAGGTGCCCCACAGTGCTGGGGGGTGGGGGTGGTGGGAGACATGAGTGGGGGCCTGGTGGAGGCTGCCCCTGCACTGCTGGGGGGTGGGGGTGCAAGGGGACATGAGTTGGTGTTCATTAGTTCAAGGAGACATGTGCCTTTGCTGGGGGGCATGCCCATGGTGGGTGGGCTGCCTGCGGGACATGACCAGGGATGCAGGGTAGTCCCCTGTGGTGTGGGCTGCCTGCAGGGGCCGTGGAGGGTGTACAGGGTACACCTGGGAGGACCCACACTGTCAAATCACATGTGGAACTTCCCGCGCACCCCTGAAATACACGCGCCCAGGCTATTCGCGTGTGGAACTTCCCGCGCACCCCTGAAATACACGCGCCCAGGCTATTCGCATGTGGAACTTCCCGCGCACCCCTGAAATACACGCGCCCCCAGGCTATTCGCGTGTGGAACTTCCCGCGCACCCCTGAAATACACGCGCCCAGGCTATTCGCGTGTGGAACTTCCCGCGCACCCCTGAAATACACGCGCCCAGGCTATTCGCGTGTGGAACTTCCCGCGCACCCCTGAAATACACACGCCCCCAGGCTATTCGCGTGTGGAACTTCCCGCGCACCCCTGAAATACACGCGCCCAGGCTATTCGCGTGTGGAACTTCCCGCGCACCCCTGAAATACACGCGCCCAGGCTATTCGCGTGTGGAACTTCACGCGCACCCCTAAAATACACGCGCCCCCAGGCTATTCGCGTGTGGAACTTCCCGCGCACCCCTGAAATACACGCGCCCAGGCTATTCGCGTGTGGAACTTCCCGCGCACCCCTGAAATACACGCGCCCAGGCTATTCGCGTGTGGAACTTCAAGCGCACCCCTGAAATACACGCACCCAGGCTATTCGCGTGTGGAACTTCACGCGCACCCCTGAAATACACGCGCCCAGGCTATTCGCGTGTGGAACTTCCCGCGCACCCCTGAAATACACGCGCCCAGGCTATTCGCGTGTGGAACTTCACGCGCACCCCTGGAATACACGTAGCCCGCTCCCCCAGGCCCGATCGCGTGAGGAACTTCACGCGAACCCCTGTAATACACGTAGCCCGCTCCCACAGACCCGATCGCGTGTGAAACTTCACGCGAACCCCTGAAATACACGTAGCCCGCTCCCCCAGGCCCGATCGCGTGAATAACTTCACGCGAACCCCTGTGATGCACGTACCCTGCTGAAATCGCGTGTTAGACTTCCCGCGCACCCCGGTATACACGCACACGTATTTTTTGTCAGCGGGTGTCCGTGTTTGTGGGTACCCCTTTGCACGTCATTTTTCCTGGAGGGCCACAGTATGGGACATTCATCATGGCAGTATATAGGTGCTATTTGTTGGCGCACCTTTTGGCGCACATTTCTTACAGCCGCAGAGACGCTACCGCCTGCTTTCTTGTGGCGGTTGTGTTTGTGCCTGTGCGCTGGTTTGAGCGTGCGCTTTTTTGCCCTATTCTATTCCATGAATACGTGTTGTAGGCGAGCGTGTGGGCGTTCCGTGCACTCGTGCCCTGTACTTCCCCCGTGACGCCCACGTTTTGGCAAGTTGTTCCCCATTCCGAGTGTTACGCCCGTGTTCCGCCTACTTTTGTTGCGTGCGCCGCGCTATGTGCGAATTTTGCTGTGGCCTGTGCGATTTTCGCTGTGACCCGGCGCACGCTGTTAGATGGCCTGTGCGCCAACGTGCGCCGCGCACTTTTTTATCGCACATCCGCTGGTTTTCTCGCGCACGGCCTTCCATGAATCGACGTGCGCTGCTTTTCGTGCGATTTTCGCAATTGCACTGCGATTTTCGCTATTCCACTGCGATTCGCACGTTTTTGCCCACTTGCGCCGCACTAATTATTCCATGAATCGGCCTGTATATCTAACACTCTCTTATCAAATGACCCTCCTTCTGGCCAAATTGGCGTTACACTGTCTCCTTTTATCTCTGTCAACCATTGATCATGGTACTTTTGTATCTTTTCACTGTATAATGGAAGGTGTTGACAAATATGAGCTAGTGGTGTTATTCCCCCCATGACGATGTTTTTCTCCCCCTAATCCCCGTTCCACCCGCTTGTCCTTTCCTTTAGACCAATAATATATCAAGTGTTTCTCAATGGCTAGTAATTTTTATGTATCAACATTCACTGTTACTTTTGTAATTATTGCAGTTCCAAATTGAACAGTTCCCTTTCACATGTGTACCACTTTACCAATAAATCAATTACAATACTTTGATACTCTTGACCAAAACAATAGACAGGACATGGAAAAACATATAACACGTAACATGCACATGCACTATCTGCATGCTTTTATTTCCTCTTTGTTCCCGTTACCAACCCTTCCCCCTTTCCACCTACTCTTCTCATTCACTCCCCACCTCTTACACCCTTTTGCTCTTCCCCAAGAACTCTTTCTTAAACCAAAAAAGAATATTCTAAATAACTACTCCGAGTCTACGCAATATACGAGACCCCTACTATTATCTCTTTATCTTCTCTTATATTATCTGCACTGGACGAGACAATGCTACGCGGCACCGCACCGCCTTCTACCCCGTTCGGGCTAGGATACCTCTTCTCTTCTTCTTTTCACTTCTCACAAAACCTAATGGCGATATAAAGGACAGATCAGAAAAGCCTCATCATCACTCACACAGGCCCTACTCTTCCTTATAACCCATTACCACCTGTTCCCATGCTCCCTCCTATTTCCCCCTCACCTTTCCTTGCTGTGCGCTGTGATGTGGTTGTGGGGGTGTCTCTCTTTGCTGCATTTGAGGTTCGTTATAGCACTGGTCTTGTTGTCTTCCCCCTCCCATTGGTAACCCATAGGGGCTACCTGGGTGTGGGCATCCCCATCCTTGTTCATTTTCCATGGGCTGCTGCCCTTGGAAATACCCTGAAGGCCGCATTCTGCAATCCCTCGAATAATGTCCCCATCTCCCACAGTTCCAACAAGACCCTTGCGGTCCTCCTCTCATCCCTTGCCCACCAAATCCTCTATTCCCCATGCCCCCAAATCCTCTTCTCTGGCCACGGTACCCACCTCTTCCTCTTGCCGGTCTTTCTTGCCGCTGTTGTCCGCTGTATGAATCCTCTCCGTTCCAAGGTCCTTGTTCTCCTGCCGTCCGCGACGCTGCTATTGTCACTGGCCTACTTCCCGCTCCTTCATCCCCCTCGTTTTCTCTATCTGCTGCTACGCTGGCGTTTACGGCGGCGACCTTCATCTAATTTGCTCTGCACTAGTTTCGCTTCGTCTGCCAACCTTTTCTGTGCTATCTCCTTTTCCCTCTCTTTGATCCTCCTGCAGTGGTGTACAATTATACTCTGAATCTCAGGCCAGCCCTTGGCTTCTATCCCAGCTATTTTATCCAAGGCCTTCTGTATTTCCTTTGGATGCCCCTTTTTGATGATAAAATAGAACAAGGCGGTGGACTGATTCCACGCCGTGCCAGTCCCGCTTCTCCATAAACCTTGCACCCGTAGTATGAATTGCATAGGATCCTGCATCACTAAATGTAAATCTGGAATGTCTGGAAACGTACGCCGCAATGCGTCCCATACTTGCGCTTGAAAGTTGTTGAACGGTGATCCGTCGTGGAGGTCACAACTCATTGTTACTCCTGGGAATCCAGTCTTCTCCCATACTGCATCTGCCTGATCGCCGACTGTCGATACTAACAAACTTTTTACATCGCCTATTGCCAGTGGCACCCCTGCCATGTGTTTTTCGAACGTGTGTATCCATTTCTCAGCCCCTCCCGATAGTTGAGGGAGAACTTTCAACAAGTTATTTTTGTCCATTTGGGCCCAGTGCGGCCTGCCTGCTCCCTTATGTATCAGTGGCATCTGTAACTTGTGTTTCTTTCCTGTTTTACTTACTGTCCCCTTCTTGACTTTGCTCACCAACATATTCCCTGTTCGCTGTCTTAATCTACCCTGCCATCGTGGGGGTGACCGTGGATCCATGTCATCAAAATGATGCGGTAGTGGGGACCCTACAGCCGCCGCTCTTTCCTCGTATTCATCTAGATCGCTCCACACTTCCTCTATTTTCTCCTCTTGCTCATCATTCTCATTGTGTCCTTCCCCTCGCTCACTTTCTGGTGTGGTTGGGCATATAATCCTCACTGGTTTGTCATTCAAATGGAACAGGAACTCCCCCGATCTCCACTCTTTTTCTCGCCCTTCTGGGATGTGTGTCCCTTGAGACGATATGGATCGTGCTGGCTCTGATGTGGCTGGTGCTAGTTCCCCTGTCGTGCTTGGTGGGGGTGAGAGATCTGCTACGGATAATGGAGGCTCCTCCCCTCCCCGAGGCAGCATTTGGCCCCTATCGCAGAGTGCTCTCAGCTGTGTTATCTCCATTTGTGCGTGTGCTAACTGGCGGTCTAATTCTCCTGTCAAGTGTGCTAAATTCACGGGAGGTGCGCTCGTTGGGCCATACAGACCTCCTTTGTCATAGGGTGGTGGTGCTGTAGCTACCGCTCCATTTGAGGGAGTGGGGGTGGGACATGCCGGTATGTACAGGGGCTCTCTGTATTCTACTGCTGGCCTTGTCATTAACGGATATATTTTGGTTGTATCACCCTCAGCTGCGGTTGTTGTGCACTCACCCTTTGGCGTTCCGCTTACCTCTTCCTGTGATTTTTGTCTTTCAGTTTGTCCTTCTTTACCTACCTCTGCTGTGGGGGTCACTTCCTCGAACATTCGCCATAGATCCAGCACTTCCCTTCTATTCTGTAACTGCTTCCCCTTATATCCTGCTAGCAAGTGCGTAGACACTAAATCTAACACTCTCTTATCAAATGACCCTCCTTCTGGCCAAATTGGCGTTACACTGTCTCCTTTTATCTCTGTCAACCATTGATCATGGTACTTTAGTATCTTTTCACTGTATAATGGAAGGTGTTGACAAATATGAGCTAGTGGTGTTATTCCCCCCATGACGATGTTTTTCTCCCCCTAATCCCCGTTCCACCCGCTTGTCCTTTCCTTTAGACCAACAATATATCAAGTGTTTCTCAATGGCTAGTAATTTTTATGTATCAACATTCACTGTTACTTTTGTAATTATTGCAGTTCCAAATTCAACAGTTCCCTTTCACATGTGTACCACTTTACCAATAAATCAATTACAATACTTTGATACTCTTGACCAAAACAATAGACAGGACATGGAAAAACATATAACACGTAACATGCACATGCACTATCTGCATGCTTTTATTTCCTCTTTGTTCCCGTTACCAACCCTTCCCCCTTTCCACCTACTCTTCTCATTCACTCCCCACCTCTTACACCCTTTTGCTCTTCCCCAAGAACTCTTTCTTACACCAAAAAAGAATATTCTAAATAACTACTCCGAGTCTACGCAATATATGAGACCCCTACTATTATCTCTTTATCTTCTCTTATATTATCTGCACTGGACGAGACAATGCTACGCGGCACCGCCTTCTACCCCGTTCGGGCTAGGATACCTCTTCTCTTCTTCTTTTCACTTCTCACAAAACCTAATGGCGATATAAAGGACAGATCAGAAAAGCCTCATCATCACTCACACAGGCCCTACTCTTCCTTATAACCCATTACCACCTGTTCCCCTGTTCCCTCCTATTTCCCCCTCACCTTTCCTTGGTAACCTTCGCAACCGGCACTCACGTGTTTAGTCAGGTGATCCGAGGGTCACCGTTCGTGGTCCGACCCCAGTTAGGTCCGCACCCCAACCAAACCGTGGTATTCGGGTATTCGTCAACCGGGAACCCTTGTCCCTTTCTTGTAGTGCGCACAGGCTGGTCAGCCGTGGAGGCAATGGTTTTTCTGGGGGGCGTCCCGGATCTCGCCGCACGGCACAGCCTCGAGGCACCTCCCCAAATCACGTCGCACGGAGTCACCAAATGTTTGTGCCCTCCCTGTCTTACACGTGCAAGAAAATAAAACAGACACTCCCCGGACAGGGAATAAGGCAAAAGAGAGCGGGCTGCGAGAGTTCAAGGAAAAGTTTATCTAGATCTCTCAGAGCGCTCTGGCAAAATTAATGTTACAGTACATTTTGTAGGTACAATGATGCGTCTAACATATGATACTCCGTTGGACCCGGATTGGTCAGCCAGGGTGGTGTCTTAGGTGTGGGCATCATCTCATCCTCTTGGTTGGTTGCTCGGTTGGCGGGAGGATGGACGTCAGACATCTGTGCCCCGGACGGGTGAAGGTCAGGTCGCTGTGAAGCAGGGTGGTCACTATCTAAGCTAACATAATACATTCTCTATAATGCATGCACTAAATAATAGTGATTCAAAGACGCTCAGTAATTTGTCATGTCTCTATAAAAGTCACACAGGTATTTATATCATCTGTAGCCTTTGGATTATACAAGTCATAGGTTAAGCATCTTCACTACTATAATACAATGACCAGAGTGTAGGTTTATGCTTACAATAATCTCAGGTATGTGGCGTTTGTTTCTACTGGGCACGATATACTGCAGCAGGGGTCTAATGTTAGTTGGAGGTCTGCTGGGTGGGCATCATGGCGTGGTCAGTGGTCTGGTACATGAAAGGAATACCTTGCAGGGACACAGGGTCAGAATGGCAGTAAGTTTCCACTGGCGAGGGTATGGGGGCAAGGACACATTTGTGGAGATGAACGAGCTATGGGCTTAGTTCATGCCGGTTCACATGCAGGACAGTGATCTCAGAGGAAGAGTGATGTGTTACATTTATTAGTTGTTGCAAATACCTCCAGCTTCAGCGTGAGAATGGAGCCGCGGAGCTTTCCAGTCAGAGTGGGAACGAGGGTGGGGGCCATGTGCCCTGCGCCTGGGCGCTGCGAGGAAAGGGAGAGAAGCGTTTCGTACTATCGCAGTGAGGCCTGGTCACCAAGATGGAGTCGAAAGGGGGTACAAAAATGGATGCCCTGTGTCCTGCTCAGTGGTCCCATCTACGCGAATGTAACCCAAAGTTAAATTTGCATAAGGGCAAGGGGCGAACCCACTAATGGAGGCACTTGGTCCGAGTCTTGTGCTGAGAAGTGAAGGATGAGAGGGGCCTGCTGGCCCCTCACTCCCACACACTTTCAGTGATATGTTGGGTTCAGAATTGTCACAATATTTTGAATCCAATTGTGCATCTACTGACCTCAAGGCTGCAGAAAAGAAGGCGATGAAGGTTTACATTAGGGGAGTATGTCTAGGAGGATTGGGGTGCGCAGAGCTCTAAATGATACAGTGCCAAAGCTGGTGAAGCATTTAGCCAAAATGAAAAGGGGTCCCAGGAGTAGGTGAATGTTTGTTGACACAAGTTAATGGAATTCGGAATGATATATTGGCTGGCTAGGAGAGGTAGGGGAGGTTTGATAACGCAGCTCATGTTGCGAAAAAACATGATGATGGGGATAGACCCGGTCGACTTTTTACATGGTTGCTGAACAGAGAGAAAAGTAGACAGGTGATTGCTAGTATTAAAGATAAAGCTGGTAATATTGTGACTGGTCAAGAGGAACTTAGTGAGGATTTTGTATGATTTTTATGCAGAATGGTATGACGCACAACCTAGAGTGGGCTCAAGTTGAATTCCATCAAGGATGGAGGGGGCGGGTTTGGAGTCCATTTCTGAGGGAGAAGGTGAGGTGCATAATGCACGTATAGATCTTTCGGATGTGGAGGGGGCTAAGGATAATCTGGGTAGTGGTAAAGCACCAGGTGTAGATGGATGGCCGGTTGATCTATACTGGAATCATAAACACCTGTTAGCTCCTAAATTGCTGGAAGTCTTCCAGGAGCCTACCACCAGAGGTACATTTCCAAGTTCCATGCTGGAGGCATTGGTGGTTCTGTTACCCAAAGCTGGCAAAGATAAGATGGAGTGTGGCTCATATAGACCATTGTCTATGATTAAAGTTGATCTAAACAATCGTCTGCACCCTCAGCCCACTCTCCCCCATGGCAGGAGGCCTGCAAGATCCAGAAGCAGCTGTGCCGAGCTGCATCAACCGCCGTCGAAGCCGTCTTGCTGCAGGGTCAGCTAGACTTCGCAGCATCCTGTGCCCGGTGTGCACACGACGCTCTACGCAGACCCGGAACGATCCGACCCACCTACAAAGCTTTGGGGCATTCCATTGAGCCTCAATACCCTCTCCACAAGCTTTGTGTGAGGCCCCATCCACCATTTGCCACGAGGAGCAGCTGATCTGCTCAACGCGATCGTAAGATGGCCTCTGCCCGTAACTTCCACATTTTGTTTATTATGGTTGCCTAGCAACCTTCCTCCGTGGAACTCATAGGCCAGGAGGTGAGCCGGAGGCGGAAGCCGGCCCACCACGCCTAAGGCCAACGCAGCACAAGGCCCTTCCTGTCTGCACCCTGTCCGCACCTAGCGGCACGGCGCGGGACAATGCTCCGCTCCTCATAGTGCGACTTTGGAGGCACCCTTGCTGCCTTCCAGACAATGTACAAGTGCCGCCCATCGCCAAGCAGGCTCTGACTGGCTGGAACTATCCCCGGTAACACTCCGGTAAGACTTGTGCCCTTTATTCTTGCACTTACATGAAGCCTCACTTGTGTCTTTGCATACTGTATATTACACCCGCATGGCACATCCACCGCTCACATGTTGTGCACTCAGCTCGCGTTGCGTGCTCAACTCCGCTGTTGTCTACGCATCATTTCTCAGCCAACACTTATTACTGCCGCCTTTGTACCATGATGGTCGGGTGTCTTATAACCCTGGACAGACCACATATCACTAATCCACGCATCTAAGGTCAATGTTGTGCCTTGTGGTCGTCTACAGACCTTCCTCTTTATTGTACCTTATGGTTGCTACAGACCACACTCAGCATTGTGTTGTACCTTTTGGTCGCTTTCAGACCACTCTGACTATTGCTCCTCATGATCACCTACTGACCTCAGTGTCCACTGTGCTGTGCCTTTTGATCGCCTACTAGACCACATTTACCATTGTGTTGTGCCTTTGGTCGCCTACAAGACCACATTTACCATTGTGTTGTGCCTTTGGTCGCCTACAAGACCACATTTACCAGTTGTTGTGCCATTTGGTCGCCTACCGGACCACATTTACCATTGTGTTGTCCCTTTTGGTCGCCTACAAGACCACATTTACCAGTTGTTGTGCCTTTTGGTCGCCTACCGGACCACATTTACCATTGTCTTGTCCCTTTTGGTCGCCTACCAGACCACATTTACCAGTTGTTGTGCCTTTTGGTCACCTACAAGACCACATTTACCAGTTGTTGTGCCTTTTGGTCGCCTGGTCGCCCACAGACCATATTGATTGTCATGATGCTCTGCATAGCTACCTCTTGACCACATTGAATCAATCTATGTTGTGCCTCTGTTCACTAATAGACCATGCCCGTCACCCTGTGTACCAGTAACACCTTACACATCATGTATTGGTGCCTATCAGCGCTCATCCACCTACTGTATACTTACAGTAGTTATTGGTCTAGTCAGCCCAACCCACACTCTAAACTTTACACCTCCACTAGCTTAGGTATGGCACCTACCACCTCCTCTCTGGGGCCCAGTACCATGACACCTGCAAATCCGTACTTGGATGATCCAGCACTCTGGATACGCCACTTTGCCACCAAACCAATACCTAACCAACCCTGTACTGTCACCATCAGAAATTCTAGACTGAACTCTAGAACTAGACCACCCACCTATCTAGGCTCGTTCCACCCTAGCACACTGAATAGAAATACTAGACTGAACTTCCGAACCAGTCCTCCTACCTCCCCGTACCCTCACCACCCTAGCATCCTAAGCAGAAACTCCAGACTAAGGGCCCGTACTACGAAACACTCGCATATTGTCCATAATCACGTTGCTCCCCCCATTGACGTCGACAATCTAGCCCATAATCCACCGTTACCATTTGAAAAAACCCCCAAAAAAGATAAACTCATCAAAGCAGCTTTGGTGAATGCTAGGTCTCTTCATGGCCATGCTCTCGACATTGCTGACTTTATAACCTATGAAAACCTTGATGTCCTCGCAGTCACTGAAACCTGGCTTAATGCCGCATCCGGCCCATCTCTGGCCCTCGGCATACCTAATGATTATGCCATTATAAGATCTGACAGAAACACCACTCAAACAAAGGGAGGCGGACTTGCCTTCATATATAGAAATACCTTCAACATCAAAATCATCCAAGACGCGCAAATCCCGTCTGCCGAATCCTTGTCAATTAAACTACCCTTCTCACCCAACCACACGGCCACCGTGCACCTTATTTATCGACCACCAGGACCCATCTCCTCTTTCATTGAGGACATTGCATCACTTATAACCATAAACACCAAACCGAACTCGCAAACCATCCAACTTGGGACTTTAACCTTGGTTTCAACGATCCTAAAGACACCAACGCCCTTGACTTAGCCAACACATTATCTGATTTGGGTCACACGCACATTATCTACGAACCCACCCATATCAAAGGTAGAACTCTAGATTGGCTCTCACACATCAATTGCTCTATTGACCTCCTATCCAATGACCCATGCATCTGGTCAGACCATCACAAATTAACCTTTACTATCAAAGCTAACACTCTTCATTTGGCGCCTATCATCGCCCCTGCCATCCGCACGAGAAACAAGAAAGATATTACTCCTGACAAACTCCTACCTATACTACTCCCTATATTGAATAATATTGATTCAGATGCTGACCCTACAGCTCTAGTGGACACTTACAACCAGGCTATACTCAAAGCTTTGGACTCCATTGCCCCTCTAGAACTGCGGAAACCGAAACCACAGCGTCACCTCAACACTTGGTTCACGCCACAGTTAAGAGAATTACGTAAAACCAAAAGAACCGCTGAGGCACTTTCGAAAAAACACCCCACAGCTTCTAACAAATCTGAACTAACCCTAGTATCCTCTAGCTACAAAAAGCCATATTTCTTGCCAAAAAAGACACTTATAATAAAAGGATTACACAAGCGGAATCCAACACTAAAGAACTTTTCAAAATACTCAAAGAATTAGAATCCCCCATTGCCCCTACTGACAAATGTATTACTGACGCACTATGGTGCAGTAATATCCAGAAAGCCTTATTAGATAAAATAGCTCGCCCACAATCCAAAATCAACGCAAAAAAATCCTTGCTATCTGCGGACCCTAACCACAAACAACTACCTAACATATCTCCAATTTTCCAGACAACTTGTAAACCTTTCAGCTTCTCACCCCTCTCAACTTGGGAAGTAGAAAACATCATCAGGAAACTAAAACCTTCAAACTGCCAAGGTGATGCCTGCCCTGCCCCGATTGTTAAAGCAGCTGCACACAATCTGGCGCCATTCATCACCAACCTCATCAATGCCTCCTTCAAATCTGGAATAGTTCCTGACAACCTTAAAGACGCTTGGGTCATTCCACTCCTCAAAAAACCCACGCTTGACCCAGCCAACCCGTCTAATTACAGACCAATAACGACTGTACCGTTCTTATTAAAAATACTGGATAGAGCAGCCTACCTACAAATACAGGCTTATCTAGAAGCTAATAATCTCCTAGGGCTTAGGCAATCAGGCTTCCGACCGAGACACGGTACGGAAACTGCACTAATTGACCTTACCACCCAGATCCAAACCCTGAAAGACCATGGCAAACTTGCACTCCTTTTGTTGCTTGACCTGTCAGCAGCGTTTGATCTGGTTAACCATCAAACACTCTGTCACCACCTGAAATCTGCAGCCCACTTTTCAGATGCAGCTACGGCTTGGTTCAGCTCCTTCCTGGCGAACAGAACTATGACGGTCTTCTCTCCCACAGATTCCGCCGAGCCTGCCCCAGTACCTTGTGGTGTCCCGCAAGGCTCATGTGTGTCCCCGACACTTTATAATATATTCACGAAACCCCTCTTCGATATCCTAGACTATCTGGGTGTCACGTATACCAACTATGCGGACGACACCCAGATACTCATTCCTATCACAGGTGACTACGAAACAGACAGCACTACCCTCAATGAAATCTACTCTGTTATACAAGCATGGATGGCACACCATGGCTTGTGTCTCAATGACGATAAAACCGAGCTGATCATCTTGGGCACTCATGCCAAACTTAAAAACCTTAATCCCTCATTCAAAGCCTTTACCATAGATGGCAATCTTATTTCAGTCTCAAATAACACTAAAACTCTTGGTATTTACATCGATGCTACCTTATCCTTCTCTAAACAAACTAACGCAGTAGCGTCATCAGCTGCATACACTTGTAAGCTAATCACTGCTTGCAGACCATTCATCTCCGCACCCAATTGTATCACTCTCACAAGAGCATTAGTCCTTTCCAAAATAGACTACTGCAATGCCCTCTACTTGGGCACTAGTCACAAAAATATTAATAAACTACAAGTAGTCCAAAACAATGCAATCAGAGCTGCCCTTAACATCCCCAAAAAAGCACACATATCTGAGACCAGACGTAATCTACGCTGGCTCCCTGTCAAGCATAGAATATCCCTGAAAACGCTGGCCCTCACACACAAAGCTAGGGCTAACCTTGCTCCAGCATACCTCACTAACCACCTCATACCACACTCCTCCTCGAGACCTCTTCGAGCAGCACAAACTAATACCATGACCATACCGAGATTTAAACTTCACAACTCGGGTGGAGCTAGCTTCCCGGTACAAGCGTCCAAACTATGGAACACCATCCCCGCGCATTTACGTGCAGAACCTTCATTTAACCGGTTCAAACATAGCACGAAGTGTTGGCTCCTTAACATGGACTCCATGACAGCCTAACCATAGCCTTATGGACAGTGGCCAATCACCTGTAATTAATATATCTGTGTTTGCACTTTCTTATTATGCCTGTTCCTACTTGTAACTATCACAGAACTCTTCGGCTGACTGTTTTGTTTTGATTGTACCTTCCTGTAACTGTAACGTAACTCTGATTAACTGCTCCTTTGTAACCAGCTCTACCTTACGCGCCCATATGCCCCTGGGCCTGGCAGCGCTTTATAAATAAATAAATACAAATACAAATAAGTAAGATATTGGCACATAGACTGGGTTAAGCAATGTCCACGCTGGACCACATTGATCAAGCTGGCTTCATACCTGGCAGGATCACCACTCAAAACTTTGGGGAAACTGTTTTGATATTGGATGAATGTAAGAAGAGCTAGGGATTGCTAGCTTGGGCTCGCATAAGGCGTTTGAATACATGTGGATAGTCTTGTTGAAAATGGGACTGGATGACCAGTTTCTAGGGTGGATTAAATTGCTGTACAATGGTCCACTTCTAGAGTGAGGGCTAACAGGGCAATAACACGTGTGTGGGCAGTGCGCAGGGGCAGCAGGCAGGGCTGTTTCCTGTTGTCATTGGTCCTCATGTTAGTGATTGAAAAGCTGGCTTGGGTGATCCATACTAGGTTCAACCACTGGGGAGTCAACAAAGGAGAGACTGTATGCACATGTTATGTTATTTTATACTACATACACAGATTTTGGGTTTAATGTAGAAAATGGTGGAAGAATATGGGTTACTATCGGGCCTGGTGGTGAATAGATCGAAATCTGTATTATACCTAATGTCGGACTCATTGGGGGCTGCTCTTGGTGGCTTACGTATGGACATTGCTCCTGAGGGATTACATATCTGGCCATACAAGTGAGCAAGGATCTGTAATGGGTGTACCAATTGAATGTTGTGTAGGTGCAGATAAAATGTTATAAAGCAGTGGATTTCTGGGTGAAATTCCCACTGTCCACAATGGGACGAGCAGGGTTGGCAAAGACGATCACTCTGCCAAGATTATTGTACATTTTACAAGTTATGCCTATGACCATACCCACTGAATCTTTTAAAAAGCTAAGCATGGTAATAGGGAAACTGCTTTGAAGAAATAAAGCCCCATGAATTGCATTGTCCCCATTGCAACTACCTGCTGCACAGGGGGCGTGGGTGTTCCTGATTTCTGGGCAGCAACGTTGTAGCATTTAGTGGCTTGGTTCCAACTCCTTGAGAAGATGCAGTGACACAGATTATGGAGGGTTTGTGCCATCACTTAAAGTTCTTTGAGTTGATAAAATTCTCCGGGGGGAAATTAAAAACGTTGCTGATACCTGTAGCTACCCTGATAAACGCTCAGAGACAAGTGACAGCCCTCACACAAATGGTTGTATTTACCTGCAATGAATGAAGTAGCAGCTGCATGTGGCATAACGCCGCCAGACAAATACGAGTAGATGTCCCTGATAGCAAGTGCAGGGGAAAAATCAAAGCTTTGTATCTTGAAGTCAGGGTAGCCACGTATCAGGAATTTAAACAAGCCTTCTTTCTTCATTGTCAGCG
The DNA here is from genome assembly GCF_040938575.1 of Ambystoma mexicanum. Classification (NCBI taxonomy): domain Eukaryota; kingdom Metazoa; phylum Chordata; class Amphibia; order Caudata; family Ambystomatidae; genus Ambystoma; species Ambystoma mexicanum. Next base: position 763,407,167 of record NC_090937.1, on the reverse strand, counting down.
GTTTTGACGGGGCATACTGTTCTACATTTGGCTAGCTCTTCACGTACACACTGTAGCTCATGCTTTCCTCCTATGCAAAAACACACTGCAGCTCAAGTAGGCTTGTCGGCCACAAACCCATTAGTAATCCATCACTGCTGCTGTACCTTTCATCATATCAGGCATCACAAGAGTGTGGTTGCACTATGTGTTTGCGCCAACAGGAACTGTTCCTTCATTGCTAAAACAAAGTTCATAGTCCATGTCTCTATGTATTCGCACTGGCTTCTCCAATGTTGCAATCCATGTCAGCCTTGTGATGTATTGGGACCATATTTGCACACACATTGGGCCTCATTCCGAGGTTGGAGGTAGCCATGGTGATATTAGCACCATGGCTACCTCCTTACCGCATACCGGGTCCGGGTTCCCTGAATGGGGATTTACCGGGTCATTCTAACCTTGGAGGACCCAGTATTTCCCCATTCAGGGAACCCATCCCCATTCCCATTCGAGCCCCCGTAGGGATCAATAGGAATGGGGAGGGAGCTAACAACGGGCCTGTTAATAACGGGCCCGTTGTTAGCTCCCTGGTCCTTTAGCGGCTCCCGCTAAGGGACCTCGTAATGCAGAGGTAAGGGGTTAACGGCACCGGCATCCTTACCGGCGCCGTTAACCCCTTACCGCCGACCTCGTAATGACTCCCATAGTCTCTACTTGGGCAATTGTTTCTTGGCTGTACTCGATCAGTCCACCTGCCGGGCACGTCACTGCGGTGCCCTGCCATTTGTTGTTGACATGCGAGTGACCTCCCAAGGAAAACTATGGTGCGTGTAGACACTTACTGTATTTCGTACTGCCATTGCATAGCGCTTGGTCTAAATCAATGCTCTTCAACTGCACGCTGTGTGCCTGGAATGTGTCCTTTATCTTACATAGTGCAAGATGTACCAGGTATTGTGCCTCTATAATTGGGACTGGATGTGGAAGTAAAACATTAGGAGCCTTTGACACATGTGGCATAAGTGCACACACGTAACAGCTTTCATTCATCACATTTCTTCCTGCAGTACGCATATCGGAGTACCAGCTATTAGACGACTCTGAATGCTCAATGTCAGAAATGGCGACAACTCCCAACCTCTAATTTAAATCATACGTCATTCGTACTTCGCGTTTTATTCGTCTAAGAAAATCTGTGGGGGTGGCCAGCAAAAAGTGAGATATTGTTTGATTCTTATTTATCATAGACATATTCATACTAGCATTATTTTCCTTTATCTGTAACTGTCCTTCCCCCCTTAATATAGCCACCCCATATACCAGACATGCCTTCATACATTCCGACAACCACGACCAGTGTCACACAAAACAATATAATAGCAAAAAAGCATAATACAGAATTCCTAGAACAAATTACATTCATTTTAGCTTTATCCCTACATAACAGAGAGGTTTGAGTATGTTGGTCAGGCATCCTTGCTTATCCCTGGAGAGGAGAAAAAAGGTTACCAAGAAAGAGAGAAAGAGGAACAGAGAGAGAGAGAGAGAGAGAGAAAGAGAGAGAGAGAGAGAGAGAGAGAGAGGAGAAGGAGAGAGAGGGAGGGGGAGAGAGCGAGGGAGAGAGATGGAGAGAGAAGGGGAGAGAGAGAGAGCGAGAGAGAGGGAGAGAGAGAGAACAAGAGAGAGAGAGTGAGAGAAACAGAGGGAGAGAGGGAGGGAGAGAGAAAGAAAGAGACCCTTTTCCCACCAGGGCTGACCGGGTTCTAGACCTTCAAAAATTTTAAAATCAAAAAATAGAAAAAAATAGAAAAAATAAAAGAACAATACTAAATAAAAAAGGAAAAAAGAAAAGGAAACAAATAAAAATATGGGGTATATATGCCATTGCACACCGACCTGGCATGGATCCTTTACTAAATGTCTTCTTCATCAGTTATGTCCTTAATCTGTCAATTGAGCTTTGTAATGTACCTTGTCTCAGGTGCTATTCGGACATCCAAGAGATGCATCCAATATCGTAACTCTTCACGCAGACAGCGAGAGGCGTACAGAACACCACCTCATATGGACCTCGAAACCTGGGACTGTTCTATCAACGTACAACATTTTTCACGTAGATCAGCTCCCCAGGTAATAATGGTCCAGTTGTGTCGGATATGTTTACAGTTGCTGTCCCTTCCGGTGTGTCCCGTCCTTCGCTCCTGGGTGGCGCAATCTGTTGAGCGATATATTTGATAGCACGTATTAGTGCTGTTAAATATTCCCTAAATTCCTCTCCTAGTACTGTCGCTGCTTGATGTGCATCTGACGCTTTCCTCACAGGGGATATGGTGGTTTGCATGCGCCTGCCTGTGACTATTTCATGTGGTGTCAAATGGTGGTCCTGTGTGCGTAAACTGAAGAGGGCCCAGGCAAAACAGTGTACCCAGGTTCTCTTCAACGTGGAACACAATTTTGATAGTTTACTTTTCAATGTTGTATGCCCAATAGCACTGCAACAAGCTGAAATAGCGCATTAAAGAAATGCATGCCATTATCTTATCTCAATACTTCACACATGCCCCATCATGGAAACACCTCTCTGACCAGGAACCATGCTGCACCCTTCGCATCTGGGTTTGCACATGGTCCTGCCTCCACCCACCTTGAAAAGGGGCAAACTATCAAAATAAGGTACCATTGCACCTTTCCACCATATCTGCATAATCTATATGCAGTTCGTGTAACAGCCCCATAGGGCGAGGCAATGTACCTCTTAATGTCAGTAATGTCATCCCTGTGCTGAAACTTTGGCATGTCAGACAGTGTATTGCGTTTTTCGAAATGCTCTCCTGGAGGTTTAGTACAAACCAGTCCTCCTGAATATCGCCACAATGGGCCTCATTACGAGATTGGCGCTAAAAAGCATCCATTAACGGCATGCCGTTAATAACATGTCTGTCTTGGCTGGAACCCGCAAACAGCGGGTGATTAAGAGTGCGTGACCACGCCCACCCCTGCATGCCGTTAACGGCCGTGCCGGTATGCCGGTAACGACCCTCAAACCCCCAGATAGCGGCATCAACGAATGCGCACATAACAGCTCCGGCCTGGGGAACCCCCAAATAGTGGTACTGGTATTAACATAGTGCTAAGAACGGGCCTGTTATTACCGGACCCGGAAGTAACGTCATCACGCCGGAACGGGAAATGCTTAGGCGGCCATCTTCAAAAACACAATCCATTGTCATCCTCCACATAAAGGACCTTCACCATCAGAACTCCTAGCACACCACAGACAAAATTTCAAAGTCTACGCAGAAAGGCACTGCCCGCCTGTGTAAACCACGGTTCAAGGATGAGGAGCTGAACATGTTAGCTGACACCCTAGTGGCGGATGCTGATGTGGTGTTCTGCAGCGACCTCAGGCATCCAGCCCAGCTGAAGAAGAAGGCCACCTGAGAAGAAGTAGCCCGGAAAGTAAGTGCAGTCGGCACCACCGCACGCACAGTGCGCGATTGCAAAAAACGGTGTGATGACCTCAGGCTGAGAGTACGGAACATCTTGTTGGCATATCGGAGCCAGGAGCTGGCAACAGGTGGAGGACCTCACTCACCAGTGAAATTGGCCATATGGGAGGAGACTTGCAGCTCAGTCATAGATGTGGAGTCAATTGAAGGAGTCGGTGGAGCTGAGTTTGGCGTGCCAACATCGGCAGATGAAGGTGAGTGTCCCTACAAACACCCGACAACTAATCATCACCATTGACCTCCAAATGTGACAGCAACACCAGCCAATACATGGCCCATCATGCACACCTACACATATCCATATACACATGCTGGGCGCACCACTATCACATCCCAATGCATGCTGCATGCTGCGCCCATACACAAATACACACCCGACACACAGATGACCTGCACGTGTCACACAGCATGTCACTCCCAACACACATCAAGGCCCAACAGCAGCCACCATGGTGTACATGTGAACACCTGCATGATTCCAAACAGCACCTTCCAACCTTGCACGTACCCAGTCCGCTGCAAAGCCAGGCATGCAACTAATCACATGGCGCCAACTGCACAAAGGCAAACGCATGCATGATGCAAGCACCACCATCACTGATGCCCTGCCACTCTCTGTCCCCCACAGGTACGGATGCAGACAGCGAAGAAGCACAGGGAAGTGCACAATGCACAACACCAGCCAAAAGGGCAAGGAGGCAAGGTGATGGCACCGGACCATCTACTTCAAGTGGACCAAGGATGGGCCAAGCGGCATGTGGGACAACAACCAGTGCCCTACCAGCCACACTGCAACCCACACAGGACCAGTTGACACCTGCCCCTGCACCCCTGGACACACAATCAACACAGGCCAAGGACACATCTGGCATGGACGATGGCACACAGTCTGCTGCTGCAAGCACAATTGGGGAGATGGCTGCATCGGCACAGCATAGTGTCGACGAGGAAGCTGACCCTGACGATGACGGCAATGCAGGACTCGTCCACTCAGAGCCTGTAGGTCGAACACCAAGCCCGCAGGTCACCCCACAGGACACACCTTGCCGGGTTTCACTCGAACAGGGCAGCCATGGTGAGTGGTCTCCGACATTGCACAGCCCCATATTGCATGCAGTACCACCACATAACCCACCAACCACCACCGACACTGCCATACGGGACCTTGAGGAACATCTTTCCAGGATGGAGGGCCGGCAGGAGGAGATGCAAGGCTATGTCAAGCAGTACCTTGCTGAAGGGGAGACAACACGCCATGTCATCCATGACAGCACTGCAGCTGTAATCCAGGCCATCAACTCAAGTGCACAGCAAGTGCGCGATGGCTTCAATGCCTTGGGACAGATCCTCACCAGGATTGCTGACCGCATGGAACAGCAGCAGACTTCGGCTTTGAGGTCACAACCATCTGGTTCATCCACATCGACCACGCCAGCCAGTTCCAGGCAGACCAGCCCCGTGCGCAGGTCCCTGCGAAGTGCACAGTGCTCAGATATCCAACCCCCACCTCCGAAGGGGGCTCCACAGTAGCAGGTCCACCCTGCATATTCTCTTTAGGAATACATGCCGACACATGTTGTGCCATTGTTGACTTTGGCTGTTAGGGGAGGGTGGAGGATGGTGGTGGGTGTAGTCCTGGGGATGTTGTTGGGCATGGAGGTAGTGTGGGGGTGTGTGGGGTGCAGGGGGAGGGGTGTTGGAGGCGTGAATTGTTAAATCATGTTGTACAAAAAATCACTCTAATACACCTGTTGTATACAAAACATCACATGAGTGGACATTGCTTATTTGTTGTTTGTCAATTTATTGCTTCATAGTGAACTGTGCCCATATACCCACACACCCAGTGCCCACAGTTCCCAATACATGGCACCCTCTGCATCCAAGTACATCAGAATGATTGTTCTATGACCATTTGCCGCACTGCGCGACCCTCACGTGTATCGCGTCGTGGCCTATGTCCAACATCTACTCCTTCCTCTCCTTCTACTTCACCAGGTGGTGGCAGCTCCATGTCAGGTGGCAGGGTACGTTCCGCAGAATGCACATGTTATGCAGCATTGCACATACCATGATGATCTTGCCCACCTTCTCAGGCCCGTATATGAGTGCCCCTCCCGACCTGCTGATGCAGCAAAACCGTGCCTTCAAAAGGCCAAACGTCTTCTCAATGACCACACGCGTGAGTGTATGTGCACGATTGAAGACCTCCTTGTGCCTGTTCTGCGGATTCCTGACAGGGGTGAGTAGCCACGCCTTCAGAGGATATCCAGCATCACCTACATGGGAGCAGAAGGAGGTATGTGTAAGGATAAGGCTCAGTTGCGATGTGTGCTCAGCCTGTACATCTTTCAAGTTCATATGCACAATCCCGTCAATGGCGGCAACATCCACATGACTATCAGCCCTGTACAGTGCATGCCAATCCATGGTGCGAGCCTTGGGTGACATACATGACCTAAGGTCCTAGGCATTTAAACCACCAGGCGGCCCCCCGTTGCATTTTGGCTAGGTCCATTATGTACGCACATGTGAGGGCTGTGTGGAGGGGGATAACTCAAGATACTTTCATCCCTCTCCTACCATGGCCCAGAGGGCATTCCCCTTGCATATGCATGTAGCCCCCCATCCCTCTCCTCCCATGGCCCAGGGGGCATTCCCCTTGCATATGCATGTAGCCCCCCATCCCTCTCATCAAATGGCCCAGGGGGCATTCCCCTTGCATATGCATGTAGCCATCCCTATCCCTCTCCTCCCATGGCCCAGGGGGCATTCCCCTTGCATATGCATGTAGCCCCCATCCCTCTCCTCCCATGGCCCAGGGGGAATTCCCCTTGCATATGCATGTAGCCCCCCCACCCCTCTCCTCCCATAGCCCAGGGGGCATTCCCCTTGCATATGCATGTAGCCCCCCATCCCTCTCCTCCCATGGCCCAGGGGGCAGACTCAGCCAACAGCCAGCCACTTCGTACAACGTATCCTTCCATGTAGCAGGGTAGTGAGGAGTTCCGCAGCACCATGGCATCATGTGTGGATCCTGGGTATCTGGTACAGCAATGTGTTATTATCTGGCTGGCATCACACACCATCTGCACATTGATGGAGTGGTATTGCTTCTGATTGCGGTACACCACCTCCACGGCATGTGGGACTACCAACTCTACGTGGGTGCAGTCGAGGGCACTAATTACATTGGGCATGCCTGCCAGTGCATGGAAGGCTATTTTGGTAGCATTTGCCTCCTGTGGTGTCCGTGGTAGGGATATGTAGACACTTGCGTGCTTCAGTAGTGCATCCAGCACTTGGTTTAACACAACAGAGAAGCATGATTGCGACATGCCATGTATTTGGCCCACTGTGTGTTGGTAAGTGCCTGTGGTCAGGAAGTGGAACACAGATGCCACCTTCAGTAGAGGGGGGATGGCTGTGCAGATGTTGATCAGGCTGACCAAGTCTTCCTGTATTAATTCCACAATGTTGGTGATGGTGTCCCAGTCCAGCCGGTACAGGGTGTGGATCTGTGCTGGGGTTAAGTCAAATGGATTGGCCTTTATACGTGGGATTGATGGCTGTCTGCGGGGAACAACTACCTGCACTGGTGGGATTTGCTGAGCCAGTCTCACCCTCCTTCTCCTCCTGCAACTCCTCTTTGTTGCCTGTTGTACTGCCTGCTCAAGGAGTAGCAGTGCAGGCATGTCCTCCAGGCCCAGTATGGCAAGTGCAAGTGGTAGCATTTTGGTTTGGAAAGGGGTGTGGTGTGTGGGTGTGCTCCTTTTGTGCTGGCCCTGACTCCATTGCCTCCACCTGTGCTGATTGTGTGCACCTGTGGCACTTGGTTACACAGCAGTTTGCTGTTAATGGGTGATCCGCGATGCCGGTATTGCCGGTATCATGGTGGCCCTTCTTACCGGCATCTCGATGCCGGTATGTACATGTCCGTGCGACTCGGGGTGTCCTCTTCGTTGCGGGATGCCGGTATTATGGGCACGCCACCCGCGCCCGGATGCCGGTACGGTGGTGCACGGCCACAGCGGGTCCTTGTCAATGCCGGTGGGACTGGCGTCTAGGGTCGTAATACTACGGACCGGTATTGGAGGCCGGTATTGCCTTACCGGCTCCGTTATTGCCGGACCACCAACCTCGTAATGAGGCCCAATATGTTGTTTGAGGCTGTGGGAGGGGAAATGTAGTTGCTGAAATACCACAGAGAGTAATTCTTGGGGCACCTTCCCAGAACTCTCCTGCCTCCAAAATAAATCAGTGGGAGACTGTTTGCATCCCCTCTACAACCATAGCTCATTTTCCTCAGGCGCTTTCCCTTGCAACTCTATAATCTGTGATATGGGCAATGGTGTGTATGGAACTGTGGTCTCACTTTCTACAGGGGTGGTCACTATACACTCTTTTAACAATGTATCTGGGAAAAAGGCTGCCAACTTGGCCGCCTGGTCCGCAGCCACGTTTGATCCGTGGCATTGGTGAGGGCAGCACATTTGATAACTGCCACAGCGGAAGGCCATGATAAGGCTTCAATCAGTTCTTCCAACAGCCTTGCCTGCTGCACTGGAGAGCCATCTGTGTTCCGAAACCCTCTTCTTTTCCACAGAGACAGACCTGCATACACTGTTGTCATGACATATTCCGAGTCTGAGTAGATGGTGACACACTGTCTTGAGAGGCTCTCAATGGCTCAATGAGAGCGACAAGTTTCGCTGAATGGTGCATAGGTAATCTTTTCATGATCAGAACTTCATGCTCCACCCCTTTACCCCGCACCACTGCCACCCTTGTATGCCTCTGTCTCATCTCCTGGTCAATTATTGATGACCCATCAACATATAGTATATCTCCTTCCGTCAATGCACTGTCTCTAGCTTTAGATTTACCCTTCTCTTCACCCTCGTGTGTAGCACAGTCATGCGTTTTCAGGTCATCATCAGTGGATGCCTCTGTCAAAAATATGGCATGATTCACTGTCCTACACCTTACTATATGAATATGAGGTTTGGATATTATAATCTCATATGCAGAGGATCTCTGAGTTGTCAAGGTCGATTTAGACCTTTCTAAAATGGCGAAAAGTGAATGTTCAACAAACAAGGTAACAGAGCACCCCATGACAATCGTGGAACTTTTCTCTATCGCAGATGCAGGTGCTGCGATTGCTTGTTCGCACACTAACTGTCCCTGCATGACTGAGTCGAGTGTCCCACTATAATAAGCCAATGGCTTGCAGCCCATTGTGCTCTTTTGAGTAAATACTCCAGTAATGAGCCATCTACCAGAGTGGAAAAATAAATAAAACTCCTGTGTATAATCCGGAGTTGCTAAAACAGGGGCTGTGCAAATAGCTTCTTTCAAGTCCTCAAATTGTTTATTCATTTCTTTAGTCCATTCCAATTTACTGGTTTTCGTCTTCTGTCCTTCTCTAAGACTTTTTAACAGCGGCCTTGTGTAGGCTGCGTAGTCTAGGATCCATGCCCTACAATAATTACATAATCCCAAAAACTGCTACATTTCCTTGACAGTACTGGGCATAGGGGTGGCGTGTACTGCTGCCGCCCCATCTGGAAGCATTGTTTTTCCTGTTTGCAGAGATAAGTTGCCCCAAGTATAGTACCTCCTGTTGGCAGTATTGTAGCTTCTTTTTATCTGCCTTGTACCCTTTGTGAGCCAGCAATTGCAATAATGCAATAGAATCCCTCCTGCACTGATGTTCATTTTCACTACATACCAAAGATCATCCACATACTGGAAGATTGTGTTAGGCACTTGAATACTTCCCAAGTCGGCGTGCAGCACTCTATTGAAAATACTTGGACTTTCCCATTACCCTTACGGCAATCTCGTGTACTCGTAGCGCCGTTGATCATGCGTAAACATAGTGAGATACCATGAATCAGGGTGGAGTGGGATTGAGAAGAACGCATTTTTCAGATCCACCACTGTGAAGTATCGCATTGTCTTGGGAATGCTACATAGGATTGTCGCTGGATTTGGAAATACTGGAAACTCCTTCTGCACCACGTCATTAAGAGGACATAGATCCTGGATCATCCTCCAACTACCCCTTGTTGCTTTTTTGACTGGATATATGGCTGTATTACACGGGGATGTGGATGGCACAATGATCCCTTGCTCTAATAGAGCCTGAATAGTGCCTTTTATCCCTTCCTCCCTTCCCTTAACAACGGGGACTGCCGCACCCCAGGAGTACTGCTCCTGACTTCAACGTAATCTGTACTGGGGTCACATCTCTCAGTAACCCAACATCATGTGGAGTAACAGTCCATAATGGTTCTGGCACATATTGCATGGCCTCCTCAAAAATAAAGACGGGATCACCACTGCCATCAGGGGGCACTGTACCTTCCTATACTGAACAGGGGATGCAGATTTCCAAAATGATCTCCCCATTTTGCTCACTGTCCTCAAATACCTCCTCATCAGTCATTTCCTTCAATTGGACTGTCGTATCTACACATACTACCGTGCGCCACTCGCACCCGTCCTGGTCTGTTCCAATCAGGATTACTCTTTTGTCTGACACTACGAGTCCTTGCAAATCTAATGAAAATATTGTCCCCGCCACCCCCTCCGGTGGCACCATGGGTCGGAAAATAAAATCTGTCGGCACTCACCAACATTTTGTCAAAATTTGAGGCACTGCTTTTGCTAGTACCTTGATGTCATAGACCAATATGTTCGGGACCACAGGACCACCACTGACTACTGACTCCCTTGCCATTGCATTGATTATTACCATTGCTCAAGCTACACACATCCCTGGAGTGGAACACACTACCCCTTGATCTATGAATGATATAGTTACATTTACTTTTTTGAGCAGATCCCTACCCAACAAGTTAACAGGGGAACATTCTGAATATAACAAGCGGGCTTGTACTACCTTCCCTCCCACTTTTATATCCAGCTCCTCAGTGTATGGAACAGTGGAAATAGCCCCAGAGAATCCCTACGTGTCAAGAGTTTTACCTGATATTGGAAGGTTCCCCTCCGTAATGCATGATTTAGTTGCACCTGAATCTACCATAAATATAAATTGCTTGTTTCCTATTTCCACCTCCACCAAGGGCTCCTCTTCAGGGTGTGTGGTTGTCAAAAGGATAAGACACACAAGTACTCTCTGTGGGCTGTCCTAATCAGAATATGTATTTGTTTCGGGGAATGAAAAAGGGCTGCCCCCTGCCATCAGAACTCCTTGGAACGGGGTTCCCATTCCCCCTGACATCCTGTTAAACTGTGTTCCCTCACCCTGCTGCAATTGTTGCCCATGTTGCCCTTGCCTGTCAGTGCCATCGGGAAACTGATTTTGACCGCCTGCCCAAATTGCGGGTGTCCCATTCCTTGAGGTCCTTGGAATCCCTGCCCTGGAGGTGATGATCCATAATTAAATCCCATCCCAGGCCTGTTACTGCATTTGTTTGCGAAATGTTCCCATCTCCAGCAATAGCAGCACTGTGATATTCCCAATTCTCCTCCCTGGGGCCCTATGCCCCCAAATCCTCCTGCTCTTGCTCCTCAAAATCCTCCTCTTCCCCTTGGTGCTCCTTCATACTGCCACTGTGGGTTGGGGTACTGTGCCCCCACTACATTGTCCCTGTCCTTCTTCAGCCCATAGTGTCGCAATTGTGGCATTCACAATTTGTTCAGTGTCTCCTGTCCTTTCCCCCTGGGCGAGTGCCGGCACCAGTGCTTGGATGACAACCTTATTTAGTTTCTTTTCCACTAGTTTTGCCTTGTCTGTTTGCCGCTTCTGGGCAGTCGCCCTATCCCACTCCTTCATTCTCTTAAAATGGTGTACTATTATACTTTGTATCTCCACCCACCTTTTGGCTTCAACTCCCACAATTTTATCTAGTGCCTTCTGGACCTCTTTTGGTAATCCCCTCTTTTCAATAAAATAGAGAAATTGTACCAAATGGTCCCATTGCCCTTGTGTCTCAACTCCCCACATTTCCTGTAACTTAAGAATAAGCCTAACTGGGTCCTCATCATCCCCCATTGTGTACTGCTTTAAGATTGTAAGTCAGAGGTATCTGGGTACATCTTTCGCATCCCATACCCTTGCTCTTACTTCATTAAAGGCTGCTCGGTCATGTTCGTTATCTGCAAGAATTATCCCAGGGTACCCAGCCCTTGCACATATGTCCCCAGCCTGGTCTCCAACTATAGCGACCAGTAAACTCTTATCCTAGTGCTAAGGCTAACCCTGCTGTTTGTTTCTCAAATGCATAGATCCATTTACTGGCTCCGGCTGTAAGCTGGGGGAGAGCTTTAATCAAATTATTTTTGTCCATTTGAGGCCATGGCACATACTGTGTTATCCCTACTCCTTTATGTATAAGAGGCATCTGCATGTCTATTTTGTTTTCAACCCATTTTTTTGTATTTTTCTGATCTTGTACTACCACCATTGAATCTGGTCTATTTCTTGGTCTATACCGTCTCACTGCCTCTTACGGCGGGGATGAGTATCTCGCCGCCTCCTCTCCTTGATCTCTTTCTTGCCCTGCCTCTTTATTATTTCTGCCACCTTGATCTTCCCATTCATTTTCCCTTGCTGGTTCAACTTCTTGTCCCAGGACCGTCAATACCCTGTCCCCATCATCTTTTCGACACAAACATTTCTTATTGCCCGGGGTTGAATCTAACCAAAAAATCTCCTGACTTCCAATCCCTTATATTCTGCACGGGTAACCTTATTTCTGGTGGTACTTCTCATGGTTCTTGTAACCTGACCAACCTTTCCCGCAACACTCTTAACCCGTTGTTTTTATCTGCTTGTGAAGCCCCTGGGTACACTGATGCTACGGGTATGTCAGCGCTTGTGAATGGGTTATATGGAGGTGGAAGTGAAAAAGCTCTTGAGTTCCCTCCCCTAGTGGCTGATTCTGATAATCCTGTTGTTGACAATTTCTCTACCACTGGAGGCTTATAGACTGGATGGGTATACCCTACTGCAGGTTTAGGCGTTATGGGGTATATCCCCTTACATTGGATCTCTTTGTCATCTTCCTGATCTTCCATATCCTCCAATAATCGCCAGAGATCTAGAATCTCTTTTCTTTTTTGTAACTTTTTCCCCTTCTATTTTGCTGCTAAAAAGATGGACATTTTTTCTAGATTGCTTCTGTTATGGGAGCCCTGCTCTGGCCAGGAGCAGGACATCCCCCCTTCCTTTGTTTCCATTACCCACTGTTTATGATATTTGTCTATCCTGTCACAATACAGTGGCAGGGCCCTATGCATGTGTCTTATTGGGATTTCTTCCACCATAATGGTGCGCGCGTGCCTAATGCTTCACCTAGACCTTACTGCTATGCTGCGCGCGCGCTGCTTGTTACACAAACATACAGATCAACCCACTTTTTCCCCATGCCCCTTTTTTCCACTTTGTTTTCACACACACATTTTGTTTACCACAAAAGACAGCAAGAGAAAATATAAAAAAATAATTGACTAAAATCCAGGCAAATTCCTCATACCGAGCCACTACTTAGTTTTTACTTATATCCTTGTAGTACCACCTTCTCAGCTTTTTTTAGATGCTGAGGATCCCATTAATTTTGTCATAAAAGAATTCCGCGTGGCACTACCTTCTCAACCTATTATGGCTGAGGATCCCTTACCTCTCATTCTTTATACGCTGAGACTCCCTTTCTTCTCAGTCTTTATACGCTGAGGCTCCCTTCTTCCATTATAAAAAGTAGAAAAAAGAAATACATGACAATTTCAATACATAACCCACCTCCTATCCAATCTATACCTTAATAGATCACATGAAATACAATCCAATCTATACCTTTACACATCACCAAAGGTCCTATTCAATCCATACCTTAACACCTCACCAAAAGTCCTATTCAATCTATGTCATTGACCTCGTACTTCATTCACACCAACATTCTGTCATACACACACATGTCCCCTTGTTGTTATCTCTTACAAGAATCTACTCATATGTGCGTGTTCACCCGAGTTTCCCTCTGTTACGGGGTCCCAATACTGGCCTGTCCATCTCTCTGGAGCCACGCCCCACTTCAGTGAACAGAGAGGATTTCTTTTTAAATGGTTCCTTCTAAAACCGCTCAGGAAACACATGTTTATTTATTTGGGGGACTGGTCCGAGATGGGCCGAGATGGGCGTGGCTCTTTCCTGATGAAGAGGCCTGGGACCATTCCGCAAAGTACGGGGGGGTACTGGGATCACGTTGGGAGAGTGACCACTTGTAAAGGTGTCCCTAATTAGGCTGACACCAGACTAAATACACCCATCTAGGGGAATAAGGCCAAAAAGCGATCTTGTAAGGATAACAAGTTTAATCTTACAAAATGAGGATGGTAGCAAAGGACTCTGCGGTCTTCTCCTGTCCCTCTTCCGTTTCTTCCTGCCAAAGTGGTTTGAGGCAGGGGTTTATATAGTGCTGGCCTGCTGTGGTGGCTTCACTGGATATGGATCATGGCTTCATCCCCATTCGTCCTTTTTCCATAATAGGTATGTTCCAAAGCCTTCTTTCTTCATTGTCAGCGGTTTGTCAGGGCATGCTGTTCTACTTTTGGCTAGCTCGGCACGAACACACCATAGCTCATGCTTTCTGCCTATGTAAAACCACACTGCAGCTCTGCAGACTTTTACAAACCTTGAGGCCTAGCCGAAGAGAAAAACTAAGCATTTTTTAAAACAATTTTCATTCATTCTATCCATATTTCACTCCTCCTACTAATGTTATCTGGGCCCTGTAGTCTCCTTCACACTTTATTTTTATAATTTGTCCCATTCTGCATTTTGTTGCACATAACAGGTAATTCCTATTTTTTACCTGCATGGAACGTTGAAGGACAGTAGATAGCTGGTGAGTCAGTTTGTGTGCTGCCAGTGCTAGCCTTAGTGACGAACACCACGTAGAATCTCACAGGCCACATACCTTCTGGGAAGGAGCTCGACTCCTCTATAGTATTAAGATTTTACAATGCCTAGGATCTGACATTGCAAATCTATCCAGCTAATAGTTAATTGCGCCTTATATTTAAACAATAACTGCCTTTTTCAGTGCCTGCCCATGTCTGTTTATGTGATTATATTTGCATGTAAGAGCATTACCAGTGCCGGTACTCCTGCCTAGTCTATTATAGCACCTACAAGAGGTCTTGCCTAACTCTAAAGTACTTGGGGGTTTAGGAGGACCATGGTTCCTTCCCAGCATTATGAAGATCCATATATTCTTTTAAAGTCCCCTCAAATAGCACTCATTATTCTCCTGTTTAATATTAACCTGTCCCATTCTGCTAAAAAGTTAGACCATTAAAGACCTGCACTATCACAGTTCTTTTGCTTCAATGTGCTAACAGAAATCTCATATCATTCCCCTCATTTAATTTTTCTTTGATTACATTAGGGGTGGGAAACATACCAATCTTCTAAGTGTGGTGCAACCTTTTTCCTAAATATAGATTTTATGTTCCCCTTCTGGTGGATCATAGCCATGATTTAGGAGAACGTCTTCGGCCTGCCCAAGCACAGGTCCCTTAAGGGATGCACTAAAATATTCAAGCAAATTCTTTTCTTTTGAATTTTCTTTAAAAAAAAAGGTTATTTTTACCTGCAATTAAAAGACCACACAGCAGCTGCCCATTGTTCCTTTTAACTGCTGATGACAGTATCATGGTTGGTGAAACCATCCAAATATGGAACTTCCCTATACCAAACCTCTTGCAAAGCCAGGATATCATGAAGTAAGCTAACCTCTTTCCTGGAGACAAGAAGACATTATATCTTCTACTATTCTGGGAAAGCAATTACAAATTAGCAGTTTCTTTATGGGCTCTGCAAGGGCCATGATTGTAAGGTGTTGGAGAGCCAAGACCAGTCTTCATTCCCTGTCAACAATGTATCTTTAACATCTAAAGGTTATTTGACAACACATTCCACAAGATTTGCAGATGAGCGACAGATCTTTAAGCTTTCTTTTACTTAATACCCTTAATACCCCTATTAATCTCATGACCACGGCCTTAGGTGAGTTTTACCCAGACGATATTTCAATAAGGAGAATTGTGGGAAAATAAAAATCATAATCCATCATCATACATACAAGAGCAAAATTGTTATGATTTGAAAATGTGATAAGATCCCTTTCCGATGCTGATGTAATTCCAGAAAGATCACTTCTACCATTCAATCTCTACTAGAACTCAATTGTGTTCTAATCGCACCCTCATGTTAGTCCTTAGGCAGCATCCTTGGGTCACTGTAGGGAATACTAAAGATATCTGCCAAACAATATTCACCAGCTTCTCTGGGATACTGTAGCACCTGCTGTGCAAAATCTCCTCCAGATTAGTTCTACTCCTTAGCAGCCGTAGTTATAGTTATAGGTATTACCTTCAGACCATTTTCCATAATGATGTGTATTATAGACTTATCTAAGGGGACATTATCTTTCCTGGTCTTTACCTTTGTTATTTTTTCCCCAAACTACCCCTCTTTTTGTACTTTTTAAAGTGGAAGCCTCCATCAGCCCAATCTCTTTCGGAGGCGTTTGGACTTAAGCCCAAAAAGATCTTATATCTTTAAATGTAATCATAGTGTTCATGTTCCTCTGGTGATGTTTATATAAAGTTTTGGAAGTACATGGTCTTTTACCGCCCACTTTCTCTGGATCACAGTTGCCATCCTCATTGGATATTAATACAGGCTGTTTGGACCATTCACTGTAGTTTCCCCACACATTGCTTTGGATTACACTTTTGCTGTTTTCGCTACATCGTGATGCCTCAGCTTTTTTGTCTGTCCTCTTTCCATTTCTTAGGTTTAACCTTGTTCCCATGGGGAATACAGAACTTATCTAAACTCAACACCTCTGGTGATCTTTCTCATCCTGTCCATCAATCGCGGATGTTTACCCTCCAAGACTTACAAAACAGAATGCCAGGGTGCCTAGTGCACTCCCCATAAAACAATCCACAACTTCGACTCTGGGAGCATCTTATGCTCTTCTGAAGTCCTCCTCTCCCAGGTCATCTCAGTTAACAACATTAAGTCCATCCTGCGCTTTATGGTTGTCGTAATTCTATCTTTACTACGCAGTTTTTAGTAGCTTGCAGTCTTGCTAGTATTATCAAAGGCAGAGGCATTTCTGAGGGGTGGGGGAGCTAAGGGTGCTATAGCCCAAGGTCTTTTGGTTGTAGCCCCAGATAGAAACCAAAACGCTAGCTAGCCCCGAGTCTCGACCATCCCTACATTAGCATAGCCCCAGATCTTTTCCAGACCTGGCAACACCCCTGATCAAAAGCTAATGTGGCACACAGAAGCGCAACCCAAGTCCACAAGAACAACTGTATTTACCATTACAGCTGCCATTCTCTCCCAAAAGTGATCATCTTAAATATAAGCAGTAAGAAGATACATTAAATCAAATTTCGGTTTCTAAATTGCAAATTGCACCTGGATCTAAAATAATGTAACACTGCCAGTAGCTCGCTACATCATGCCACAACCAAATTAATAAACAAACAAACAAACAAATAGGACCTCTATTTAGCCAAATAGTGACTTTTAAAAGATTTTATCAACAGCAACAAGTAAGCCGTGTCACAAAAAAACAGTTATAGTTGTGAGGTAGGCATGGTATCACAAGTAGACACTGACACAAGAGTTGCACATTTCAAAACCTTTATTGATGGTTTAAAAGGGGTCGGAAAACTCCTATCTTGTCCTATAACTAAAATGGGAGTATTGTCGACCATCAAACAAAAAGAAAATACAGTCCTAGTCAGTCTTTAGTGAAAATAAAAGGGCCTATACTAATATAACGAATGCCTGCCCTCTTGCTAATACAATAAATGTGTAAAGGGAATGTGTAGCAAAATCAGTGTTCTAAAAAAATTTCAGTATGGCTGAGTAAACTCTTGGACCTTGTGACACACTCTGATTTCAGACATAAGGATGCAATTTGTTTCGTAGATCAGAGTCCACTTGGCCTTCCATGAAAAGTCACTGGTTGGACCTCTATGCTTTCACTCCAGCCCAGGTCATCTTTTAGCTTGTAATGCAGTTCAACAAATGTTTGTTTCCTTCTGGTTACCACAATTCAGTACACGTTTCCCTCTGCCAGGCCCAAACCTTTCAATCCCAATATGCAGGGTTTTCCTTCCCCAACCTTCATTCACGCCTTCATAGGTTTGCCTCCGTTGGGCTCAAACCTCCTTTCACTTTCCTTCTGCTGTCGAAGACATTTGAAACTGTGAGACTTTTGCTCTTACCACAGCATGACCACTTCGACTTTCTTTTCTCAAACGTCACGTTTTCTCTCCCATAGCAAGGTCTCTTGGTAAATGTAGTTTCAAGCACAGTACTTATTTCAAAGTTCAAAGACATCTCTCACATACAGGTTTCCCTCTGCTGGGATCAAACCTAACAGTTCAAATCTTGCATCTCAGTTTATTTCTCTTCCCGCCGCTTCTACCGCATCAGACATTTCACAGAGACTTTCGATTGGGCAATCGTCTTTCGCCGGACCACTCTGTTACTTTCTATCTTTAATTTACAGTTCTTTACAATGCCTTGCTTTCTCTTGCGTCTTATCGGCACACGCGCAACCTTCATTCGTTGAATAATGTTTCCGTCAAATTTCATTCAACACAGACCGGACTTTCATTGCTTTCATCAACTCACAGGCTCTGTTAATTCATTTTCGTCTTTCATGGCTTTGATCCTGAAGTCAAGGCTGATACCACAACTGCTGCTGCACCGCCCCAACTCTGCCGTTCACACAGCAGGGTGGCTGGTATCCTTGAGACACAAAAGAGCGTTGTCTCTTCTATCTAGCTGGGCTTCCTGGAGCAACCTTCAAAGCCCTTCGGAGGTAGCAATCTCTCGCCCGGGTATCCACGGTTTCTCCGTATTTCGGTTCCATCCCTCGGCCTGTCGCTCTGCTCCGTCTGGTTCGCCGTCGCCCTGGATGACCTGCTCCTTCTCGTGCATCGCCTTGCTTAGAGTGTGTCTCAGTGTTCTACCTTTTAACCATGTGGGGAGAGCTAATAGGTAACAGGTGAATGTAATAAGATCAAATGCCTGACCTTGCATGATCTTATTAATGGGACATGTCCAATGAATTGCATGGGTGGTGCTCCTTTCAGCCTCAGACCTCCTCTTCCTCAGCTCAGTGTTTGTGTAGGAAAGGGGGGATCTGGGAAGTTGGAATATCCTATAAAATAGGATGGGATAGGAGTATTTGTAAAGGGGGGATACCATGTCTCGTCATCAGGCATTCCTCCCCCAGTCCCTGAGGAACATTCACGCAGGTGATCCTCCCACATTTCTCCACCCCCATGGTCTGTTCAAAAGGTGATGGCCGGCCCGCGCCACCTGAGTAAGGAATCCCTGGGGTCTAGGCAGTGAAACATCCTCTGGTTTTTGAGCTAGTGCAGGCAGAAAAAAGCAGAGTGAAGCAGTTATTCGGAATAATGTGCAAGGGCCTGTCAAAGAGAGTTTCCCAGAAAATGTGTAACATATGAAGCATTAACGGAAAGAGGACAGGCAGCTTGAAGACAACCATTTCATCTTACAAATTGTAGCCCTTCAAAGAGAAAGCATGAGGATTTTGCCTGCAACCATCATACAAAAAGTGTGACTGTGATAAAGAGTTGAGGGCGTCCCCACACACAGACCAGATATGAGGCTCTTTATAGGAAAGTCTGGGTGGCTTTATTTTACATATGTACAGTCAATCAGGCTTCTAGTTACTCTTGTAGTATATACATCAGAAAAGACCACCCAACGGCCATATTCATTCACTCTATAGCTCAGACCCCCAAACAGCACATTCAGAACACTCACGCACAAAACACTGCAAAATTCTCCTGAGCTGTCAGCCATACTCACACACCAACATTCCACCAGTACACATGGATAGCCAGCAAGACAATGCCACATGTACCACATCACAACATCTCCCTTCGAAACAACAACACAATCATACAAACGCCAACCTTCACACACACACTGCGGTATACAGGTGGACACAGATCACCTTACACCTCCTGAACTAACAATGCATAAATATGCTCAGAGCATTTAGAGCTCCCTCAGCAGGGAACCATAGGTTGCACTGCTTCAGGGATAGAATGCAACCATCAGTGAGGTGCAGAGTCCGGGCATGCCAACCTAAGCTGCCCTTCAACGAACAAATCTACCATTCCCCAGTGGTGTTGCACCTTTTCCTCCAGTGCCGCACAAGGCATGTTTCATGAACACATTTCTTTCACTATCCTTCCGAGAAGAAACCAACAATGTGACCACCCCAGCCTGGAAGTGATCCCGCACACTGAGAGACACAAAACTACCCAACTCTACAACAACACATTGCCAACACATTGCCAAGGGAACAGTGTACCACTCCCTAACCAACACATGCCACTCACATATTCCAAATCCATTTCTCCAACACTCACCCCACACTTACCACATTGCTAGATGAAACGGTGTGTCTTGCCCGACACTTACTGCTATTTGACGCACACAATTGTGCACACTTGTGTGTCTTCTCAATCACTAACAGCTATTTGGCGCACCCAATTTTGCACACCCATTTGTCTTACCCGACACTTACAAATATTTGGCGCATGCACTTAGGCGTACCAATTTACTTCACTCACCACATACATGTACAATTTACATAGTCTGGCGACAAGGAATAAAGAGACCAAGTAGTTCTATAGTGGTTGCTATAGACTTTTATTAAATGATAAACCAAACCTCTCTATCCCTTACTCTAAGGGGATTTCCATACCTAAACTAAGGAAACTAGGGTGCTCCTCAGGAAGTCTGTGTGAGCCAAAACAAAAAGGCACAGTAGCGGTCACAAAGGCTCCTACTCTCTCCATATCACTAAAACAAAACACCATAAAGTCCAGCTACTGTTCCTAATCCAGGAGAATGACTCCTTTCTCCTGGATGTAAAGCATACAAACACCTCTCAGATTGTTCAAAGCAAAGGTTCCATGAAAGTTCTGTGTTCTACGTAACCCAACAGAAAATAGACAAAGTTCTTGTGGGAATTGGAGAATCACTCCCTTCTCCTAGCTGGTTCCATCATGTCTTTCACAGTTCTTAATAAGATTTATAGCTCACTTAGGGAGGTTTTCACAATATCTAGGTCTTGCTCAATTCTTGATCCGCACCCACTAGGGCGATTAAGTTGCTCCAGAAATCCCACTCGATTCTCCAATGCCACACTTTTGTGGAACTGGCCTGGGAACTGCATCGCAAAATGATTTACAGTTTACACTATTTCTTTAGGGTTCACAGTTGTGTAACTTCCCGTCCCTTTCCCAGACTTGTGCATGTCCCCTTTACCTTCTCCTGGGGAACTATTCAACAGTTTCGCCTGGTTTTGTGGGTCCACAGTTCAATTTCTTCTTTTAGTAGTCCTCTGCGTCTCGCCTCTCTCCACCATGAGTTGTTGTGGACCACCTCAGCAATAACAGAGGTGATCTTATGCTGATAAAATTTGGGCGTCAGCCTACGTGGTGGGATTGTACAGGGGTTGTGCCTCCTAATCATCCCTAGGAAAGGAGTCCCTGCCCATGAGATCCTCCCACATGTTACCACCTCTAGGTGGACTATTGGTTAGCGGCCTCACATCCCTAGACTCATGGAAAGGCGTTCTTTCCTGGGGCGAAGTGAAGGATCAACACAACAGTCATACATACCATCCATGCACATGTATGTGGTACCTTCTGGATAAGTACCAATAACCTTAAGAAAAATAAAATAAAAAAATAAAATTGAATCTTCTAGTGAATGAGTATCTAAATATAGATCATCTTATTTATTTTATTCTTTGAAGCGCGGGCCTAGATTGAGAGCAGCAGAGCGGTGTACAGGGTGTGGGTAGCCAGTGTTTGGGTTGGTATTTTCTAACATTAGTTCAGTACTGTGAGTTGTGATTTGTGTGTCAGGCTGCGTGACAAGAGAAGGATTGTTTGCAAGTCCTATCTTTGCAGACAAGTTGTGATTCGGAGCAGTTGGTCGGTTTTCTGTGCAAGGAGCATGTGCCATCAGATATCCAAGAACATTGATATAGCCTTCAGAAAATGTAAAAGATAAATGCAAAGGAGTCTGTAGGAAACAAGGAGTATTTACTTGAAGGCAGTTTTAAGAAACGTAAGTAAATAATTGTAGTGTATGGCTGTTGGATGGAATCGAGGTGTGCTCAAGCAAACTCCTTGTAGCATGTAGGCCTTTTGTTTTCAGGGAGTGCATTTCATTTCTCTCATGTGACACTTCATCAATAACTCTCACAGGATGGAAGTTTTACAGCATGTATTATTATTTCTTCATATGAGTGGAGAGCCAGGTCTAGGGGTGGTTCCCCAAGTCTATCCCTCATCCTTAGGGTCTCTCGCCTTCCTGACCCAGGCCAACCTATCACCAGCTGGGTGTTCACGGGTCGACCCACTTCAGAGTTGCTCTCCAGTCTAATCTTTCCCTATATATATGGAGGTCTAACATCTGTGGTCGTAGCCTCTTCTCTCCCTCTAGGAATTCCTATCTGACCTTTATTGGGGTGGTCAACGTAGCATTGGTTCACTTCTCAATCCTTTCTTACCTCTCTCCACTTCTATGATCCTCATACTCTCTTCCTCCTATTCCTTCTTCCACTCCAATATTCCCATGCTACTCCTTCCACTCTCTGTAATCATCCTACTTATCACCTCTTTCACTCCTCATCTCACTCTTCCTCACTGTTCTCATCTCTCCCTTTCACTTCTTCACACCCCTCCTTGTTACTCCTCTTCTCACTTCTCCTCATTTCTCTCCGATCGTCCTTATTCTTCCTCTCCACACACTCTCCCTCCTAGTCCTTCTCCAACTCCAATAGTCTCGATACACCTCCCTCTTTTCCTAACTATGCTCCCCTCATCATTTTGCTACACCTCCTCCTGCTCTCACTTCGCACACTTCTTTCTTCCCACCTTTTACCCCTCTTCTCATACTTTCTCTCACTCCTACTCTCAACCTCCCCCTCCTACTCTTCCTCCAAAGGTTCCAACCATCACTCACCCACTCACAACAAATAGGTACCACTCTCTCAATCCCAACACCTTACCTACATTCTTCCCAAACACACCAGTACTCTTTTCCAACACCTCCTTCTCCTGCTTCGCAGTCCACGCTGGTCTCTCTGATCTCTTAGTCCTCCTCCTCCTCCTCCAACTCCTTCACCTCAACCAGACAACTTTCACTGAACACTGCCTATATTGAGCTTCTATAGCACTATCCCTCCTGCCTGGAGATGTTGCATTCCCACTGGGCACTCAGGTCAGCTATCTCCCTGGGCCAAAACCTGCCCTCTCTAAACCAAACCCTTTCTATGTGTGCCTCATGTAGCTTGCCCTGGGAATTTTCTTAAAGCATTTAGCTCTGCCCCCTTTCAGCCTCCATTTTCTTTCATCGAGCTAGGCTGCTCCTGGAGATACATGTTTTGTGTTCTCCTTCTCCTCTTCCCGTTTCAGTCAGGTTTCTGCCCAGAGGGTTTTTTGGGAGTGTTTCCTGCTCTCCCTTTCTGCTGTGTAGCTACCTGCTGGTTCTAGCTCCACAGGCGCTGTTACATCGTTCCATAGTATCAGGTTTGATATTGATATTTTATTTCTATCGTGCTCGTACACAAGTGTTTGGGGACTCTTGGACAAGTGCTGGGTCGCCCATGGGGCTCCTTAATGGGTAGGGAAAGTCCAGGGCAACCATTTCTTCCTTTATGGTATGGGCTGGGTTTTGGCCATTCAACTCAGGTATCCTGTTGTACTTGTAGTACTTTCCCATTTAATGTCTCTTCTCTCTTGCTGCTTAGTGTGGCACAATAGGGGAACGGTCTGTTGGGACCCAATATCCTTAGGCCTTGCTATGAGTCTTTGGAATATGCTGGCCCTATAAGGAAAGTATACTTGGTTAGGAAGCATCAGGGATTACCTTGTTATACTTTGCCACACTTGCACTTTGCCCCACAGAGTATTTACCAATACAGGGTTGCTACTTTGAATCTCACCACTGTTATACACACTTGCATTTTGGTGCTCAGAGTATTTCCCAATACCGGTTTGATCTTTCAGTCTCGCCTCTGTAATATATATTTTGCCACACTTGCATTTTGCCTCCCACATTATTTACCAATTTAGGTTTGCTACTTTGAATCTCACCACTTTGATGCTTTGACATGCCTGCACTTTGCTTCCCAGAGTGTTCCCATTATTTTATTTATTTGTTTTAGTTATTTATTTATTTATTTATTTATAACCCACCGGGAACATGCAGGCATCTGGGCACACATGAACACATTGGACATACATAAAGAACAGGACTCGGACAAGGTTCAATTTTGGGTGATAATAATAATTTTGGATATCAGTAATCGCAGTTTATCACTTTTGTTGTTCTTCTCTAGTCGTAAACTCAGAGGTAGGGAATTCCATGTCTGAGCGGCCAGAGTGGGAAAGGCCCTTCCTAGACATTTCGTTCTTTTGAATTTATGGGAGTTGATGAGTTCCAAATCAGTGGAATGTAATGTGCGTCTGGGAATGTATAGTGACATGCGGGACTTCAGGTAGTCAGGTGCATTTCCATACATGCACTTATGCACAACGGATGCAGTTTTGTGCTGAGTTCGGCCCACAATGGGTAGCCAGTGCAGAGACTGTCTGGCAGAAGAAATATGCCCCTCCTGGGGATACGCTTTATAATGCGAACAGCATTGTTCTGCAGAGTTTGAAGATTTTGTAAGCACTTTCTGTTGGCCACCAATAGCAGTGCATTACAATAATCCAGACGTGATAAAATAATGGCTCGGGCAATAGAAGCACAATTGGCCTCTGAAATGTAAGGTTTGATATTCTTTAAAAGTTTTAAGTAATAATGGCAGTTCCTTGAAATGTAATTGCTTTGGGTTTCTCCACCAAGAGAAGCGTCAAGGAACACACCCAGTGTTTTTACTTTGCAACTCACAGGAATGGAACAATCCCTCACGTAAAAGCTGGTGTGTTGATTCCTTAATTTGGCCCTGGCAGCCGTGTTTCCAAACAAGAGTAACTCTGTTTTTGCTCCGTTAAGGGAGAGCCAGTTATTGGTCATCCACCGTTCAATGGTGTCATAGATGGTGTTAAGGTAGAGAACATCCTGATCATAATCCTCACTGATTTCTAGGATCAATTGGGTGTCATCTGCGTAGGTCTTATAGGTCTGCTACTTTAGACTCGCCACTTGATATTTTGCCACACTCACATATTGACTCCCAGAGTCATTCCCAATATAGGCTTGCTACTCTGAATCTCTGCAGTGTGATATTTTGTCACACTAACATTTTGCCTCCCAGAGTATCTATCATTATAGGTTTGCTACTTTATACTCGCCACTGTGATATTTTGCCACACTTGCATTTCACCCCTGGAGTCTTCCCAAGATAAGTTTGCTATATTGAATCCTGCATCTGTGATATTTTGCAACTCTGGAATTTTGTCTCTCGGAGTTTACACCATTGTGAGGCAGTCACACTTTGAATGTTGCTATGATATTCTCCCACACTGGCATTTGCTTCTTGAAGTTTTCATATGTAAACCCGCCGCATTGAATCTCGCCTCTGTGATATTGTGCCTCACTTGCACCCTGCTTGTTGGAGTGTTCCCGATGTAAGTCTGCCACGTCTAATCTCACAACTGTGTTATTTTGCCAGATGTGTATTTCGCCTCTTGAATTCACTGCTGGTTCTGGGATCCTACCCCATTCAGAATTCAGGTACTACACCATACCCTTGTGCACTGAGTCCCAAAAAAATGTGGTCTAGCTGATTGCATAGCCGCACACTCCTTGCCTTTGAGATGTGCGTTATTTGAGTTATACCTTCCTCTCTAGATCTATATCACCCTCGACCCCATGCGTTACGACCCAGAGAATACAGCTGAGTCCCTCGAAAAATTTGGTTCAGCTGTTCACATAGCTTTTGACACCACAGCACTTTGTCACAGCACACATCCTCTTGCCTTTGCATTATGGGCTGCTGTTAGAGACCTAGACACTCTCTACCTACTTTCGATTTGGCTATAAATGCACACACACATTTTACCACTTCTTTCATTACAGTTCAACCGAGACTGCGGTTTTCCAAAGGGCGTTCATCAACCACAGCACTTCGAGGCCATACCAATGGCAGTAGGTGCTATACAAATATCACCTAACATACTAGATGAAAATAGTAAGACTGTCACCAAGAACATTAGATAGTGAAACTATTTGTAGCTGTAAAGTAAAGAGAATACATATTTGACATTGTAAATTTCCCGGCCCATTTATAACGCTTTATGCCACAGTAAGACCACCATAGCACTGAGAGCGAGTAGCCAGGATGGAGTCCAAAAATGTAAACAGCAGTGCACCAATAGGTCTCGCACTGGGCGGGCCCTCACCCCGAACATCCACAGACAGTCCTATAGTAGGTATAAATGGGTGACCCTTAAAACACTTCCATGTACAGTTCCCTGATGAGAATGCAGCCTGAAGCAGTCATTGGACTCTGCAAGCAAACCTATGGGGATTCCCGGGGCAATGTGGATAGTGGGTCCCTCTAAGTTGGCTGCCGGGCTCCTCTGACATTCATTTGTCTCTATACCACCCTTTGCAATTGCTGCTCTGAGCAGCCATTACATAGTTCTGTCAACAGTTGTAAATAGGGAGCAGCCAAATAACTTTCGGGAAACAGCTCAATTTTATGGAAAACACTGCTCTTTGTACGGGACTGGACTGGCTCTCCCTGTATGGAGGGGTTTCCAAGTATGATGGAATGGGGCATGAAGCCGGACAGTATGATGGCCCGAGGTAGAGCAAATGGGATTGAAACACAAATTAATTTGCTCCAAATGGACTTACAAGCAAAGCAACTTTACCGTAGACAAGAGAAACGTTGGCCCGGGCAGCTGATAGACTTGGAAACCTTTCAGAAAGTCTTAAAAATACAGATGGGTTCAATTAAACATGTAAGAACACATAATAATTGGATAACATATTTACTCCCAGACATGTACTTTAGTTCAAGAAAATCATTTGCAAATACCCCTTTCCTTAGAGGAGTTTCTAACAAGAGTCATGGGAAGCATAAAGACTTCTGTCGATCTCGTGGAGAGAGAAAGCAAATCCACTTCGCCCTCCACACACACATTGTAAGTGATTTCAATCCAGCACTTCACCTAAGTCAACGCCTAGCGTGTAATGCACAACTGAAGTCCTTATTTATTTGTGTCTAAAAGTTATTTTATTCTGAACAATGTACCACTCATATCACGCCCCCCTCCTGGAACCCCCCCCCCTCCGGTCACACTGAACCAGGAATCAGGCTGGTTTGCAAAGTTACAATATTTATTTATGTAGTTACAAATTAATCACACTATGTTTATGGGTACACAATAATCACCAATGGGGTGATGTAACACTAATCAATCTCTTTAATACACAAGGAGTAATAATGAGCAAAACAATTCAGCACAGAAATAATGCTTTTGTGTGTGTTTTCAGATCAGATTAGCAGTGTGGCTACTATTTCCCGCTGCACACTCCTCAACCCCCCACTAGACACTATAAAGAGATAGGAGGAGATAACAGGTTTCAGGAATGGCAGAATTCAAACAAAATAACAATCCCAATTCCCCCCAGCAAACACAAGAGAAAAACGGAATTGATTGGCAAGCTGTCAAAATGGTGTTAAAGTTATCTTGAGAATGGTTTGGGTAAAACACTAAATATGGGCTAAATTGCTGAAATTGTTTAAATTGTTATGGGAGCCGCTTTGGATAGTTGCAGACAAACACTAGCAATGATTTGATACTAAGAAGCAATGTGAAATCTTAAAATGAAGGTCGGAAGCAATCAAAAGCTGTTTTACACGTGTCAGAATTTCCCTAAAACGAACATTCGCGGCAAACTTTTCAGCGTGCGGTAATCGCGATTACGGGAAAACTGTATGGATTTGGGATGCGGTTTTTGATGCGAATTAAAGCTGTGGATGCTTTAGTGGAGGTTGTTT
This sequence comes from Ambystoma mexicanum, assembly GCF_040938575.1. Classification (NCBI taxonomy): domain Eukaryota; kingdom Metazoa; phylum Chordata; class Amphibia; order Caudata; family Ambystomatidae; genus Ambystoma; species Ambystoma mexicanum. The sequence continues at coordinate 763,379,587 of NC_090937.1, read as the reverse complement.
TTTTTCCTAGATAGTCACAAGAATGGGAAAAAAGGAATGCACTTTTAAAAGACAAAAAGGATTTCTTATACTAGATTATGACTATAAAAAAAGAGAATGCCACATATGAATCTCCACAGTCCTGGCCAGGGACCCTTCACGTGGTGGATACTCACTTTCTTTCTGGGATTCAATTTATTTGTTCACAACACTAGTGATTTATGATTTTAGAAAACAATTGAGAGAAACTTAGCGCAAGAAAAGTTCTGACAATTCAAAATACTCCTAACACTACTGGTTCTGAATACAAGAGAGGATGGGTTTAAGATAGGGATTAACTATGGACAGTATATATGCTAGTGACACTGTCCTATCTATAGATACACACTAGATATGTTTCAAACGGAACCGTCAGGATTCTGGTCTGTCAAGATTTCTGGTCAGGGAAGGGAACCTGGGTCTGGGATAGACAGCTGGACACACCGGACTGGACTGGGTCTGTTCACAGCACGGCACAGGACTGGATTGGATCTCTTGGTTTGGATCATAATTATTTCAGCAGGCAGCAGTACAGCACACCCCGGCTGTTTGTTTTATGTTCCCCTTAGGTTGGGGGATTCTGGTTCTAGAATTTAAGGCCTAGCTGAAAATGGTTCAGCTAATGGAATGGGCCTTTCTGCTTTGCCAGGTTTCTGGAGTCTGGAGCAAGGAAGATCAATGGTTCACTAGCAGGGTGTTCCGCCAGCAATCGGTTAGTGGGGGAATCTGTGTGTGTTTTTTGAGTACGGAGCTGTCTCTATTTATGCTTATGATAAAGGGGTGTGTGTGCTGGTTCATCCTAAGTGTGCCCCCTTTTCCCGGGATTGGTCAGGGTCTCCTCTCTTCCTTGATAGGAGGAGAAGAACAGGGTGTCACCATGATGATGTGGGTTAATGAGGCCAAGAGTCCACCCCTAGCCTCTTGAACACAAAATCTACTTTTGACACCATACATATTTACACATATGCAACCTCTATCACAATCACCTATATAGATCACAAATTTTGAGTAGCAGCTACTCCACAAAACACCGTCGCCGTAGGATCTTGTGTCTGCTTTCCACCGAATTTCCCCTTTTTATCAGGAACACAATGTCCAGTTTATCAGAAAATGTGTACAAATGTGCGCGTTGAACATGGGCATACGTGTATGAAGTTTCATGCTTCTATCAAAAATACATTTTGTGTAATATCACATTTTCTGCTGTTTGTTCCTAGAACATGTCACAGAGTTCTGGCGCCTTTTAAAATGTGCAGCCAATATTTACATTAACAATGCTGTTGTTTTTGCGTTTTTAACAATTTTACACAGTAAGTTATCAGACTTGTTAAAATGTGTCTTTCGTTCTTGTTAAGCAACAAATGGTTGTTTGTCTCTGCCTCCTTCTGTCTTTCTGCAGTTCAGAAGCAGTCTAATCTCAGTTCCTCCTGGGCCCAGGCCATTTACGACCCTTCACACTTGGCACTCTTTGAGCTGGAGGAAGTCCATTGTCTCCTTCCCCCTGCATAATCATCACTTAGGTGTGATTTCCTGGTGGAGGGAAGCAGAAGGGAGAGGCCTAACCTCTCTGGGGGAAGCTGCTATACTGGTTTGGGTGACTTTGGTCAGGCTTAAATTAAATGTTATTTCTGTTGCATTTTTCTTGGTTTAAAAACAACTTGTGATTTCAAACTAGCAGCTAGAACACTTATTTCCGATTCTAAACCATGGGATTAACAATTATAACATAGGTTACTCTCAATAACAGGCCATTTACATTGCAAACATTTGCTTTCAGCTTATACATTTTTAAGGTTCATCAGGCAGGCTTCTAAGAGCTGTCATTCAGGCGACCGAGGGTACTGCGCCCAGATTTTGACAGATTCCACATGCAGACAACTTTTGCTGTGGATGTTTTTATGACAAATTCAGCTTTCCAGGACATTGTACTATCACAATGATTTCTTGAACTAAATGAATTGTAGCACCCAGCAAGAATATTGGATGTTTGAGGGTGTCTTGTACCAGCATTCTGCAGTTTCAGCAACCAAGAAAAAGGATTTAAAAGCAAGATTTTGGATTTCTTTCAGCAAAACACTGCTTTTCCCTCTGTGCTCCATTTTCACTTGTGAAGCCCAGTGACATGTTTCAGGAGAGAGATCTCTGTTCCAACACTGACAACATGCAATGCAGATTTGGCAGCCATCTTTTCGTGTTGCAAAGCACGATTTTCAAAGGTTTTGGTGCGCACAAGGGTTTTGCAGCCATTTTGATATTGCTGGCACCATCAGAAAACAGGGATGCTGATTGGCAGAGCAAAAGTGGGTCAAGTCATTCCACAGGGCCCCCCCCCCGCTGATTTAAGGTTGACCGCCCGTCAAGGGGAAGTCGGGAGATTGGGATGTTCTTTCTTTCTTTTTGGTCCAGATGGAGAAAGTCGTCTGCTTCTCCCATCAGTGCTGGATCGACAGGTTCTCCTCGCCAGTTCCGGATGGGAGTATGGCGCTATACTCCGGGCCCCTAGGGTCTTTCCTCCCAGTCCCCAAATGGTTCTCCTTGGTGCTTAGAATCCATGGTTTCAGTACTATAAGACTGAACAGAGCATGGTTATGGACATTTCCCCACCACTATTCATGTAGTGGGGCAGATACATACATTTGACATACAATTGACAACATTTCCCGCCTGTAATTCCTAATGATTTTAACAGGTGGAATTGTTTTAACAATTGGCATTTTCTAGGGATCTGAAATGTCCCCCTCTGGGTTTCCGGATGACTCCTCTATTTGCCGCAGAGTATGCCTAGGATGGCACCACTTCAGCTGGTTGATGTGGACCCACTTGTCTTCCCCTTCTGCCAAACTGCCCTTGGGGATACGGATTTTGTAGACGACTGGTGAGATTCTGTCTACAATTTCAAAAGGACCCTGCCAGCTAGAGAGGAAATTGCGCTGTTTGGCCTGGTTCCTTTGGAGATTGTACAAGTAGGCCCGGTCTCCTACTTGGTATTCTTTTTTAGTTGTCTTAAGGTCATAGTGGGTCTTCATATTGTCTGCAGATCTTTCTAGATTCCGCTGAGCATGGGCAAAAGCATGTTGAAGGTGTTTTCTCAAATTCTCAACATACTCATGAGTTGTGGAGGCATTTATCAAGGTCTGCTCTTGGGTTCTGTAGAGCAGATGCTGGGGTAGCACCAGCCTTCGTCCAGTCATCAGCTCAAACAGAGACATTTTTGTTGCAGAAGAAGGGGTAGATCTGATCGCCATTAGGACAAGAGGTAGTCGAATGTCCCAACTTGGCCCATAATCTGCCACAAACTTTTTTAATATACTCACAATTGTCTTGTTGTATCTCTCAACTCCACCACTAGAGGCTCTCCGGTAGGCAATGTGTAGTTTCCTTTTGACCCCAAGTATCTCCCACATCTTTGTCATCACTTCGCTAGTGAAGTGGCTACCTCGCTCTGACTCGATCCTTTGGGGTAGTCCAAAACGTGAGAAGATGTTATTGATCATCAGGGGAGCTGCTGTTTCTGCCTTGCAATTTGGGGCCGGGAGACATTCCACCCATTTAGTGAACAAGCATGTCACGGTCAACATGTACTTGTTCCCCCTAGAGGAGCGAATCACGGGCCTGATAAAATTGACTTGTAAATCTGACCAAGGCAGTGTCATCCCCCTCTTTTGGAGGGGAGCACGGTGTGTGAGTGATGTTGGCTGAAATTGTGCACACACAGGACACCCCTTCAATTATTGGTCGAGGTCCTGCCCCATGTGTGGCCAGTATGGAACATCTCGCAAGATTTCTAGTGTCGTATGAAATCCCCGATGACCGGCTGTGGCCGCATCATGGGCGTGACTTAGCATCAGGCTTCGGAATGAGGTGGGGACCACCCACTGGTCATGGCCAGCTATGGATCTCCTTACCAACAAACCGTCTTGGATTCGGAACATTTTTGGACATTTCATCAACACTCTGAGGTCCTCTTTCCCTATGTAATCGGTATCGATCAGGGGAAAATTCTCAGGGTCCTCAATGTGTTGATAAAACTTACCAATTATTGGATCCCCTTTTTGAGTCGGAATTAAATCAGCATCGGGGGTCTCCTTACTCGATTGTGCAGTTGAGAGTTCATTGTGAGCATTTGTCTGGGACCTAGTGATAGCAGTGACCTGGATTTCCCCCAACAGGGACTCGATCCCAAATAGATCCCCTTGGATGGCTCCGGTTTTGGCCAGCTGATCAGCTAGATCATTTCCAGTTTTGTCTGGTCCCTCTACTTTAGAATGACCCTTGATCTTTTTCCAGTAGATGGTCATCCCATTCGAGGTGACCAGATCATCAATATTTCATATTAGTTTCCCATGTTTAAATGGTTTATTATTAGCACATAGCATGCCTCTGGTTTTCCAGTTAACCAGTTGCTCCACAAACCCGTTCTGTACATAATCTGAGTCTGTGATTATGACTAGTTTGTGGAGTTGGTGTTGGATAGCAGTGAGGATGGCTTGATGCACAGCCATCAGCTCTGCCACTTGACTACTTTGGGGACCGATTTTGTACCCAGCGGAGGGTTCTGGGGCATCATTCACCCATGCATTCCCGACGCCAGCCACAAGTTCCTTTTCCCTCGTGTTGTCAATGTGGTAGGACCATCCATCCACATAGACAGTGGGCATTCCTCACACTGGTCTTCTTCATAGATTTTGTGTGGGGAATTAAGGTATGCCTCCATGTTGTCCTTGATTTTAAGACTTTCGTCCTCGAGACAGTTTTCTCTGGCCCAATCATGCAAGTCAGCCAGACCTTGCGCGAGGGGACTCTTCTTGTGTTGGCCATATCTGACCTCCACAGGAAAGCCTTGCATTGACAGAATCCAGGAAGTAATTCAGGAATTACTCACATTTCCGGCCCGGATTCTGTCACTCTGAAGATATTGCAAAGGTTGGTGTGGAGTCTCCACTATGATGTGTTCCCCCTGGATAAACGGGCAGTAATTCTTCAATGCCCACACCGTTGCCAGGAGTGCCTTCTCACAATCGTTGAATTTTTCCTCCACAGAGGATAAAGTTTTACTCGCATAGGAGATTACTTCATTTACCTTGTCATGCTTTTGATATAATATTGCAGTCAAGCATGTATTTGAGAACCCTGTCTCCAAGAAGAACTCCTTGTTTTTGACGGGGTAAGCTAGGCAAGGCGCTTGTGAGAGTCTTGTTTTTAGTTGTCTTACTGCCTCAGGTTGTTCTGGACCCCACTCCCACTTGACCCCCCCCTTCAAAAGATGGATCAGGGGTCTTGTGATCTCTGCGTAATCCTCAATGAACTTTCTACTGTAATTAGTTAGTCCAAGGAGGCTCCTTAGTTCCCGCAGTTATGAGGTCTTTTAATTTCTGGAGTGCTTCCACTTTCTTTTCCTGGTGACTGAGACCCTGAGGAGTTATCTCATGCCCCAAGAAATTGACACGGGTTCGGCACCACTGTGCCTTTTGAAAGGAGATTTTTGCTCCGGCAGCCCTCAACTGTGTCATTACATAACGGATCTCCGCTATGTGTTCCTCCACAGTTGAGCTTTTGACTAGAACAGCGTCTACATAGGCCAGGTTACCCCTTTCACCCAGGTCAGGCATGGCCTTATGTAGAAAAATGTTAAATTCATTGCCGGAGTGGATGTGTCCGAAGGGAGTCCGGGTCCAAGTGTACTGCTGTCCCCCCACCCCCGAAGGTAAAGGCCAGCTTGTATTGGTCCTCCCTACTGACAGGTACAGTCCAGTACCCATTGGTCAGGTCAATGGCAGTGAATACCTTTGACCCCTGGATCTGGGCCAGCCCTTGGTCAATGTAGGGAAGAGGCCATCGGGAAGTATGGACCTATTTGTTGAGCTCCCTTAGGTCAGCACAGAGTCTCCACTGGCCGTTTGGTTTCAAAATCCCCAGCACCGGATTATTGAAGGTGCTGTGAACTGGACTAATTATCCCACAGGACTCAAGGTTCTTAATTATTTCAATAAGGGACTCCATTGATGTGAGAGGCAAGCAATATTGCCTCACAAACAATGGAGTCATGCCATGGTCCGTGGGAATTCATGATGTGTGGATGTCAGTGCGACCACAGTCATATGATTCCACCACAAAGAGATCTTGAAAATCTAAGAAATGTTTGCTTCTGCTCCAGAGTCTCACAGGCATCAGCTAGGTTGACTCTCTCTTCAACCATCTGCCTGAAGCCTGGAAAGACTTCCGGTTTGGTTATCTCAGCGGCTTCCTGCAGCTGGGTGGAGAAGTCCCTGGTCAAAGTGCTGATATGGACTGATGGCTTCAGGTGGGGAAGGCAGTCCTCGTGGACTTGAAAGATCACCTCATCCCTCCTGAAGTCACAGGTCACATCTTCCTTGTTCCTTGCCGTAAGGGCAGGAAGAGTACACCAGGAAATTCTCCCCATGCCGGGTGAAGATCCTGTCTGGTGTTGTGTAATCGTCGCTATCACTGTCAAAACAGTCCTTGGGGATTGGTCCTAACAGTTCATTGGGGGTCATTCCGAGTTGGGCGATAAGGGGTTATTGGCATCAGTAAGGATGCCGGTGCCGGTAACCCCTTACCGCCCTATTCCGAGGTCCCTTAGTGGGTCCCACCCGAAACGGCTGGTCTGCCCAGCCGTTCTTAGCGGGACCCGTTAAGGGACCTTGGAGCTAATAACGGGCCCGCAATTTGCGGGCCCGTTATTAGCGCCTTCCCCATTCCCATTGAGCCCTATGGGAGCTTGAATGGGAATGGGGAATGGTATTTGGCATGGGGACTTACCGGGTCCGCATAGGTCGGAATGTCCCGGTAAGTCCCCATTCTGCCTACCCAGACCCGGACCCGAGTTTGGAGGCAGCCATGGTGCTAACAGCACCATGGCTGCCTCCAAACTTGGAATGACCCCCATTACCTAAATCTATGGAAAAATGTTGGTCATCAATCGCCATTCCAATAATGGTGCCTGTGCCCAGAGTGATACTCTTTAGGTCGCTGCTATCCACCTCTATTGGAATGGTGTTGTATTCTATGTTGACTAGTGGTGTTGGGTTTATCCAATCGGCCTGGAGGGGGTGTAGCCCTTATCTTCCCTGAGTGGATCCCTGCCTCTCTCATTCCCACTCAAGCTGACTCCTCGTTTGATTGCCTAGTCTGCAGGCTCTCTCTCTTTCCTAGCCACTCTCTTACTGTTGCTACTCTCTACCGACCCCCTGGTCAAATCACCTCTTTTCTCTCTGAGTGGGCTGACCTCTCCTCTTCCCTCTTGGCCTCCATCACTGAACCTCTCCTCCTTGGTGACCACAACATTCATCTTGATTCTACCTGTCCCTCATCTTCACTCTTTCGCTACCTCTGCTATTCACTCTCCCTCTCCATCCTTCCTTCTGGCCCGACTCACTTGGCTCACCACACACTTGATGTCTTGATCTCATTCGGCCTCCCCCTCTCTACCCCCCTTAGCACTCCTCTCTCCTGGAGTGATCACTGCCTCCTCTCCTCTGATCTCTCCATCCCCTCCCCCAAGCCAGGTCCACTCCTGAACTGCCACCCACCTTCTCAGATATCCGGCCCATGAAGCGTGTGTCAGTCGAGGCCTTTGCTGCAACCTTCTCCCCCCCTCCTCCACCCCAGGCTGACTCACACCCTGACACAGCCCTCTCTCTTCTCTACTCCTCTATTTCTGCTACTTGATACTCTTTCCCCCGTCATGAGGATCCGTTTGAAGTCCAAAGCCAAGTGCAATTCTTGGTATGACTCTGACCTAGCTACACTTAAACGGAAGTGTAGGGTGGCGGAAAGCAGATGGAGGGCTTCTTGCTCATCCTCTGACAAACTGGCCTGCCGCCTGCTCCAAAGGCAATACCGACTTGCTGTCCACACTAAGAAGAGAGTCCACATACAAGCCCGCGTCTTTGCGGCATCTAACAACTCGGCCGAACTTTTCAAAATCTGCAAGGAGCTGGCCAACCCTGCTGCAGTCTCCACCCCTCCTCTCTCCTCACAGGATCTTTGCAATGCCCTTGCCTCCCACTTTATCTCTAAAACCCAGGACATCCTGTCCACCCTCTCCTCCGCTCCCTCTCCTTCTCAGCCTGCTGACCCTCCCTCAGCTTCCCCTCATCCCCCTTTCTCCTCCTTTCCTCTTTTCTCCCCTGATGAGATATCTAGAAAAGTCCGATCTATGAAAACCTCATCAAAACAGGTCCATCCCTGTTCCTCTAAAACCATTAAGGACCACATTGACACCCTTGCGCCGGTTCTTGCTGATTTCTACAACCTCTCCTTTGCCTCTGGCTCTTTCCCCACCCCTCTTAAACACTCCCTTGTGCATCTTCTCCTCTAGAAATCCACTGCTGATCCGTCATGTCCGGCAAACTACCGCCCAATTTCCATTACTCCCTTATTGGGCAAGCTCCTGGAAAAGCTGGCCATCTCTAAGCTTAATCTCCATTCTGACTCTGTTGGCTCCCTCCATGACGACCAATCTGGCTTTAGAGCTGCCAGAAGTACGGAAACTGCTCTCCTGAACATCTGTGAAAACCTGCTCTTCAACCTCGATCCTAACATTCCCTCTGTCCTCATCCTACTTGACCTCTCATGTGCGTTTGACACGGTCAACCATACCACCCTGCTCAATCATCTTCGTGACAACCTCGGTATCACTGATCAGGCTCTAGCCTGGTTGACCTCTTTTCTCTCTGATCGACCCTCCCAGGTACAACTTGAGTACTTCCTATCTTCTATCTCCCTCTCCACATGTGGTGTTCCCCAGGGGTCTATCCTCTCACCCTGGCTTTTTAACCAATACCTGGCAACTCTCGCTTTCTGCATCTCAATGTTCTGCTCAACTTTCCAGTGCTATGCTGACGATACCCAACTCATTTTCAGGCTTCCTTCAGCCTCCTCCTCTCCTTCCCTCATCTCTGATTGTCTAATCGCCATTCAAAATTGGTGTGCCGCCAATGATCTATGTCTAAATGCCAACAAGACTGAGATCCTCCTTATTGGTACATCATCTCCATCCTTTCCTCTCACTCTCTGGCTGGCCTCCCTTGGCCCTCCTCCCACCCCCACTTGCGCGGCTAAGAACCTTGGGGTTATCTTTGACTCTACACTTTCCTTCTCCGCACATATCTCTAATGTCTCCAAAAAAATGTAACTTTTTACTCCACCTCCTTAGAGGTACTCTACCTTTCCTCTCCTTCCCTTACAAGCTCACTGTCTCCCAAGCTCTGGTTCTTTCAAGACTGGATTACTAAATCTACCTGCCTCCACTCTCCGCCCTCTACAACTAATCCAGAACAGGACTGCGAGACTTGTCCTTGGCCTCAAGCCCTGGGATTGTATCTCTCCAGCCTTGAAATCCCTTCATTGGCCCCCAGTGGATGCAAGGATTACATTTAAAACCCTCTTCATTGTCCACAAGGCTTTCTGGGGCCTGTGTCCAAAATACCTTCAACTATCCCTCCGTAAATACCTCCCCTCTTGAGCCCTTCGCTCCTCTACTTCAAACTCCCTCAGGGTTAGTCGTTTTGCAAAAAAACAAGCTGGGGGTAGATCCCTGTCTTTGGCTGCTGCCTCCCTTTGGAACAGCCTCCCGGCCACCTTGAAACTTGAGGAAAAACATCTTTGGTTCCAGAAACTTCTCAAGACCTTCCTCTTTGCCTCTGCCTTTGCCCCCCTTCTCCCCTGTTGATCTGTTTCTTCTCATGGCATTGTGTACCTGGCCACCCTCTGTTCCTTCGGGCCCAGGTATCTGCTCACCCTGCCACCCTCCTGCACTGCCTCCAGGCCACCATCTGCACTAGGGTTTCTGTATCTGTACGCATACAGCCCCCCTCCCACGTTTCTTCTGCACTTATCAGATATACCTTTCTGACTAACTTTCACCTGCCTCTTGCTTGCTGCACTACCATGGTTTAAAGCCCTTATTTATCATTTATTCTATTTAATATTTATTTGTTTTTCTCTCCTCTGCTTCGCAATTTCCTCTCCCCCCACCCTGCACTTTTCCCCCATTTTCCTTTCCCTTGCACTTGCGCTTTCTTAAATGTCACTGGGCCTAGTAAGATCGCTGTTTTCTGTTTTTTTTTAATCTCCCTTGTTCCCCTCCCTTTCTGCCTGGTCGCGCTCTGAAACACTTGTGTACGAGCACGATATAAATAAAATATCATTTAATTTTTCATTTCATTTCAATCCTTGCTGTTGGAAATGAGCATTGAGATGGACATAGGCATCAGTTTTTTTCAGTTTCTGTCCTCTTTTAATTTTTACTTCCAGTGAGAATTGTCAGGTCCGTTCTGGGATGGTGACTTCCTCTCCAATCTGAATTTCAAGTGCATATGGCAGCAGTTGAGCTGACTGAAATGCTTTCTCTGAGTCATCAAAGTCCATGGGATTACCCATTAATTGGGACCAAGCTTTGAAGTTTATTAGGTCCAAACTAATGGCAAAGCGATTGAGAATGTCACTGCCTAAATAAAATGCATCAGGGACATCTCGCACGACCCAACAATTATGGACTAGGCTCTTGGTGCCTATGGACATTTTGAGCATACACCTGCTAGGCAGGAGATGTTTGGAATTGGGTGTTTCCTGGTCCATTTCCCATTTGTCTAACACTTTAAAGGTGGGAATGGCTGAATCTTTTGGGAGTTTGCGGAACATGGCTTCGCTGATGAAGCTCTTACCGTTGTTCACACACACTTGGGCTTAACTGAATAGCAATGAAGAACTGCTCTCCAACTTTTTGAATATCAGCCAAGCTTTGAGCTGATTTCTCATCGTTTTTGACTATAGGAATGGAATTTTATGATTGTGAATTAGTGTAGAATTTCAGAGTGTTTCCTTCCAGTGTGGAATGCCACCTTAGACTGGAAGGAAGGTGGATTTTCAGAAAGAGAGAGGACTCCCCATCACCAGTTTGTTGTCCTACTGCAATTACTGTCACGTCTGGGATTTGATTATTCTGTAAGTGAAATTCAATTTCGTCAGGTTTTTGTTCAACCATGTGGCATGTGCCGTTTAAACTAACATTGTTGACACTATGTTTCAATTTTATTGGTCGGCTAGTCTGGGTCCAGAGGACCTTGTTTACACAATCTATGAGGGGAGACAACCTATGCATGATGTCATTTCCTAGTAAAAAAGGTGTGCCCTCTGGAGTCACACCTATGAACGGGTGCTTCACCTTGTGTCGACCAATTTTAATGTCCAAATCAGCAGTGCCCTCGATGGGAATTTCCTTCCCGTGGAAGTTCTGAAGTTGTCCAGGAAGAACGGTGAGAGGAATTTCGTATTTCTCCCCCCTTCCTGAATTCAGTTGGTCAAAGGCCCTTTTTGACAGAAGGGTAGCTTGGGATCCAGTGTCCACAAGTGCCAAAATTGTACATTGCCCCTGCATCTGCACTAGGGCATAAAATCGTCCCTCCTTTTCCTCAAGGGGGCAAAGATAATGCACATTTTTGGCCAACTGGTGGGTTACTTTCCTTGCTTTGGATACTGACAGAGAGGTGATTTGGGCAGGATTCTGTTTGGGATCTTGGGAACCTGTAAGAAAAAGGTGACAGCTAGATATGGGGGATGTTTTGGGTTCCCCTGGTTCTGATTGTGGGCTGTCCCCCCCCCCTTTTTGAAGGCAGTCACCAGGATGGGTTTGAACCAGGGGATTTTCGTGCTGGTCATTCTGGCTACTGATGATGGGCGGTTTCCACTCGGTCCCCACATCTACCCAGTCTGCATTTGGATCTTTTGGGACCTAGTTTTCTTTGGGAGGAGTTCCCCATCCCTGAAGGAGAAGATCCTTTTCCCAGGATCCTCTGAGGACCCCTCTCCTTCAAACTGGAAGATTTGTACCTCCTCCTCAAAATGGGTCTTTTTGGGCTCTTTATTTCTCCTACCCGCCCTCTGCTCCTTGGGTTGCAGACTTTCGGGGGCAGTAGAGGTAGGTTCTGGTTCCTGGGTTTCCAGGGGCTTTCCATAAGTGGGGAAGGAAGCTTCCTTCAATGCTTTACACCCTACTTCCCCTTTTGCCTCCTCCCTGGGAACCGGTGGGTTGTCAGGGTTCTTCCCCCGTCATTGTTCTGGAGCATCAGACCCTGGATTCGAGGAGTTCTGAGCCGCCAGGCTCATTTGAGGGTTCTGTTGAGTCCTCAGCATGCAACCCAGATCCTGTGCCATGTTCTGGACGTGGCGCTCTACTTGGGACACCCGCTTTGGCTGGTACGTGGTCCTCAGGTCTCCCCTGGGTTGATCCCAGGAAGGGTAACTATCCCTTCTCGCAAAATACCCCTGGTTAGGGAAGTTTGGTTACCCCTCCACCCTTGGCCTCCCCTCTCCCGGATTGGGCTGTCTGGGCTCAGGAAGTGGGGAAAGAAGGATGGGTTGTTTTGGGGGTTGAAATTTGGCAGGTACCTGGGAAAGAAATTTGGTCTGGCATTTGGGGGATTACTGCCCTCCTGGGGAAAGTGAGGAGGGAAGTTCCATGGGTTTCCTGCTGTCTGGTTGGACCCCTCCCCCCTGGGGCTGGAGGAGTCCACACATAACCCGGAATGGGTCTATTTCCCTTGCAGCGTGGGCTGATGTAGTCAGGGGAGTTAGGGTCCCATTTGTGGGGTTACCTTCCTGGCTCCATGTTTGTGATTGGCCCGAGGGCCTCCTGGGTTTGGGGTTGTTTGGATTCTGTGCAGGAAGGTTTTTAGGCCCCCCCATCTCCAGATCTAAAATGGGGGCAACCTTCACCTCGGCCACCTTAGCAGCAGCAGGGGTGTTGGTTGTTTTGGGGCTTTTGCTACTATTTTTATTTTCCAACGGCTTCTGCACCTCATAGATGCGTGTATCTTGTTCAATGACCTAGTCTAGTGATCTTTTCTCGGGAAAGCCCCTCACTAGCTGAGTCATAATATACTTAGAGAGAGCATGAAAGAAGGTGTTCACAAATTCTTTACTGTCAGTGCGCACCCTTCTAGTGGTCTGCGCAAAGGCGCGTTTCAACTCCTGAACAAAGTCTTGTGGGGCCTGGTCTTCCCCACATTGTAAGTTATAGGCTGCCTTGCGAGCCTCTTGAGGGTTCCTATGAATGGAAAAATGTTTCAGGATGGCCGCCCTATAGGTGGACCATCTGGAATGCTGCTGATCCTCCAGCCCCGCAAAGAAGCTGGAGTACTCAGGAGAAAATGTCCACTTTACATACTGTACACACCTTTGGCTGTCCTTCAGATGGAAAGTTTCCATCATTTATTCAAATAGTTCAAGGTGCTCCCAAACCGAATATTTTGCATTCTTGTGGTAGGGCGTAATGACGCTTCTAATAGCTTTTATTTGTTTCAGGGGATCCTTGAGCAAGGCCCTCTTGACTTTGTTGGCTTTTTTAATTCGGGTCACCCTGGTCCACTCATCCTCTGACTCAGAGGCACTGCTACCAGAGGTGGCTGTCTGGTCTTCTAGGCTCACCCGGATTCTGCAAGCTTGGGAATGGCTGGCAGAATGTGGGGGCCTAGTTTCGAGGAACCTGTGGTGCTCAGAAGAGTCTTATGACTCTTCCTTGCTCCCAGGATTGGCTGAGTACCCCCACCCCCCACTGTCCTAGGTGGGAAGAGGTTTTTAGTATGCTCTTAGTGGGCCTACTCTCATGGAATTCCCCACCAAATTTTACCGTCTGATCTCAGGGTGAGTTATATTTCTGAGGATCCATTTTTCTGATCCTCCCCTCACTAGAGTCTCCCTGATCAGAGTAGATGGCCCTAGCACTTGGGAACCTATACATAGATGCCCGCCCATCCATTTCTGGGAGGCGCTGACCTATTAGCCCCATATTCCTCATTGGGTTGAAGTCTACCATCCCCATGCCCCTTGGCTCATGTGAGCCAGTGGACATGGGGGTGGCAGAGTCCGTGGAATGGAATAGGTTAAAGTCTCTGGTGCCAGGGTTCCTGAGGTTATGCTCAGGGGTCTCCCTCTCCCATCTGACCTCATCTTTCTCAGCCCCTACACCCCGTTGGCATGCAAGAATCTGACCCTTTTGTTCTTCTATCAAGGCCTTACTGGTCTCTATTAGTTGTTCCTGCATGGCTATTTCTCTATGGAGGCTGTCATTTTTCTCACAGAAAGCCTCATTGTCTCTCTGTGCTTCCTGTCTGATTTGGGAGTATTGGGCCAATTTTTTCTGCATGAGGGTCCCCGCCTGAGTCCTGTCCTTACTGGCCTGATTCTTTGCTAGAGCATCTTCCACCCCCCTGGTGTGCTCTAACAGCTTTTCATATTCCATTTTGAGCTCACCCAGTCCCTGAAGGGCCAGGTGATTTTCTTCCACCTTGGTTTTTAAATGGTTGACTTCCTGGCCTAAGGCGTCCCTTTCCTGAATTAGAGTACCCCTCTGTGCAGCCAGGTCATCCCTTTCTTTTTTAAATGCTCCAGCTTTCTGGCGCTCTTCATCAAATTCTGTTTGGGATTCAAGGTCTTTAAGAATTAATTTATTATTTTATTATTTTAATTAGTCTAGGCGGTTTTGCAGGGTGACTACCTGCTCTGTTCAGGCTCTATTAAAATGTAATTGCTGCTCCAGCTTTTGTTGGCTCTGTTGCAGAGACTCCCACCTTTCCTGACACTCTTTTTGCAGTGTCAGTAATTTGGTGTCTTGCTCTACCCTCTCTTGCTACAGGAGATCCAGATCTTCTTTTACTTTTGTCAGGTACTGTCTGGTTTCACTCTCTGATTCTTGGCTCTTTTGTAGCCTTTGCTCTGCAGAGTCCAGATCCCTTTGGACTTTCTCTAGGAATTGTACTTGCCTGTTTGCCAGATCTATGTTTTTGGTGTATGTTTCCTGTGTTACTCCAATGTGGAGGTACAGATATGCCGCTACTTTGGCAATTTTACATTGCTCTTCTTTTACCCTTGGAGCCATGTACAATTCACTAAGTGTCATGTGCAATGGACCCTGGTCCTGCCATATATCTGAAAGTGCGGCAGTGGCTTGTTGTTTGATTTCCTGCAGCCAAACATTCTCATCCTGCTCAGCCCATTCACCCTGACAAACAGTTTGTGCAGTAGGTGTTCTTTTGCCATATTAATTTCCACTGGGGTCGCCATTCCGGAAATATTAATTTCCTTCTGACTTATCTCAGGGTTACTTTTACCTTTGCAAAACAGGCCCAACTCCTTTGAGTGTTTCTATTGAAGGGTGTTTTTACAGTGTAGCACAATGTGGTAGCCAACAAGGTGTATGTACCCCGTCAGTTAGCACGCTGTGTTAGACTGTCACAAGTGGTATGTCTAATTCAGGATCTCGTGACGAGCCCCCAATCTGTAAGTGATTTCAATCCAGCACTTCACCTAAGTCAACGCCTAGCGTGTAATGCACAACTGAAATCCTTATTTATTTGTGTCTAAAAGTTATTTTATTCTGAACGATGTACCAGTCATGTCACGCCCCCCTCCTGGAACCACCACGGTCACACTGAACCAGGAATCAGGCTGGTTTGCAAAGTTAAAATATTTATTTATGTAGTTACAAATTAATCACACTATGTTTATGGGTATACAATAATCACTAATGGGGTGATGTAACACTAAGCAATCTCTTTAATACACAAGGAGTAATAGTGAGCAAAACAATTCAGCACAAAAATAATGCTTTTGTGTGTGTGTTCAGATCAGATTAGCAGTGTGGCTACTATTTCCCCCGCACACCTCTCAACCCCCCACTAAACAATGTAAAGAGATAACAGGTTTCAGGGTAAACAAAATAACAATCCCAATTCCCCCCAGCAAACACAAGAGAAAAACAGAATTGATTGGCAAGCTGTCAAAATGGTTTTAAAGTTATCTTGAGAATGGATTGGGTAAAACACTAAATATGGGCTAAATTGCTGAAATTGTTTAAATTGTTATGGGAGCCCATTTTGGACAGTTGCAGACAAACACTAGCAATGATTTCATACTAAGAAGCAATGTGAAATCTTAAAATTAAGGTCAGATGCAATCATAAACTGTTTTACACGTGTCAGAATTTCCCTGAAAGGAACATTTGCGGCAGACTTTTCAATGCGCCGTAATCGCGATTATGGGAGAACCGTATGGATTTGGGATGCTGAATTAAAGCTGCAGATGTTAGCTACAAGCAGAAGTTGAAATTTTTTCGAGATAGGCGCAAGAATGGGAAAACAGGAATGCACTTTTAAAAGACAAAAAGGATTTCTTATACCAGATTATGACTATAGAAAAAGAGAATGCCACACATAAATCTCCACAGTCCTGGACAGGGACCCTTCACGTGGCGGCTACTCACTTTCTTTTTCTTGAATTCAATTTATTTGTTCACAACACTAGTGATTTATTATTTTAGAAAACAATTGAGAGAAACTTAGCACAAGAAAAGTTCTGACAATTCAAACTACTCCCAACACTACCGGTTCTGAATGCAAGAGAGGATGGGTTTAAGATAGGGATTAACTATGGACAGTACATATGCTAGTGACAATGGGCCTCATCACGAGTTTGGCGGTAACCCTTAAATGTGGCGGTAGCGCTATTACCGCCGCATTTAAGGGTCCGCCAAGTCACGGGTTTGGCAGATTTCCCCCAGCTCTGAGCTGGGGGGAAATCCACTGAAATGTCACGCTATTACTGCCGGCGGGAAATCCGCCAGCGGTAACAGTGCGAAAATTCCCCATTGAGCCCAATGGGGAATGGGGAATTCCCGAATGGGCTCAGTGGGGAATGGGCAATACCCGTTCCGCCAAAACCGTGATCCGGCGCTATTTGGCGGTAGGGCTATTAACGCTATTGGCTAACAGCACCGGCGTTACCGCCGAACTCGTGATGAGGCCCACAGTCCTATCTATAGATACTCACTAGATATGTTTTAAACAGAACGTCAGGATTCTGGTCCGTCGAGATTTCTGGTCAGGGAAGGGAACCTGGGTCTGGGATAGACAGCTGGGCACACCGGACTGGACTGGGTCTGTTTACAGCACGGCACAGGACTGGATCTCTTGGTTCTGATGATAATTATTTCAGCAGGCAGCAGTACAGCACAGCCCAGCTGTTTGTTTGATGTTCCCCTTAGGTTGGGGGATTCTGGTTCTAGAATTTGAGGTCTAGCAGAAAAGGGTTCAGCTAATGGAATGGGCCTTTCTGCTTTGCCAAGTTTCTGGAGTCTGGAGCAAGGAAGATGGATGGTTCTGTAGCAGGGTGCTCGGCCAGCAATTGGTTAGTGGGTGAATCTGTGTGTGTTTTTTGAGTACTGAGCTGTCTCTATTTATGCTTATGATAAAGGGGTGTGTGCGCTGGTTCATCCTAAGCATGCCTCCTTTCCAGGGATTGGTCAGGGTCTCCTCTCTTCCTTGATAGGAGACTAACAGGGTGTCACCATGATGATGTGGGTTTATGAGGCCTAGAGTCCACCCCTAGCCTCTTGAACACAAAATCTACTTTTGACACCATACATATTTACACATATGCAACCTCTATTACAATCACCTATATAGATCCAATTTTTTGAGTAGCAGCTACTCCACAAAACCACGTTGCTGTAGGATCTTGTGTCTGCTTTCCACCGAATTTCGCCCTTTTTATCAGGAACACAATGACCAGTTTATTAGAAAATATGTACAAATGTGCACGTTGAACATGGGCATAAGTGTATGAAGTTTCATGCTTCTATCAAAAATACATTTTGTGTAATATCACATTTTCTGCTGTTTCTTCCTAGAACATGTCACAGAGTTCTGGTGCCTTTTAAAATGTACAGCCAATATTTACATTAACAATGCTGTTGTTTTTGTGTTTTTAACAATTTTACACAGTAAGTTATCAGTCTTGTTAAAATGTGTCTTTTGTTCTTGTTAAGCAACACATGGTTGTTTGTCTCCGCCTCCTTCTGTCTCTCTGCAGTTCAGAAGCAGTCTCCTCCCAGTGCCTCCTGGGCCTAGGCCATTTACGACCCTTCACACTTGGCACTCCTTTGAGCTGGAGGAAGTCCATTGTCTCCTTCCCCCTGCATAATCATCACTTAGGTGTGATTTCCTGGTGGAGGGAAGCAGAAGGGAGAGGCCTAGCCTCTCTGGCGAAGCTGTTATACTGGTTTGGGTGGCTTTGTTCAGGCTTAAATTAAATGTTATTTCTGTTGCATTTGTCTTGGTTTAAAAACAACTTGTGATTTCAAACTAGCAGCTAGAACACTTATTTACGTTTCTAAACCATGGGATTAACAATTATAATAATTATAACCATTATAACATAGGTTACTCTCAATAACACGCCATTTACATTGCAAACATTTGCTTTCAGCTTATAAATTTTTAAGGTTAATCAGGCAGGCTTCTGACAGCTGTCATTCAGGCGGCTGAGGGTACTGGGCCCAGATGTTGACAGATTCCACGTGCAGGCAACTTTTGCTATGGATGTTTTTATGACAAATTCAGCTTTCCAGGACATTGTAATATCACAATGATTTCTTGAACTAAATGAATTGTAGCACCGAGCATGAATATTGGATGTTTGTGGGTGTCTTGTACCGGCATTCTGCAGTTTCAGCAACCAAGAAAAAGGATTTAAAAGCAAGATTTTGGATTTCTTTCAGCAAAGCACTGCTTTTCCTTCTGTGCTCCATTTTCACTTGTTGTGAAGCCCAGTGACATGTTTCAGGAGAGAGATCTCTGTTCCACCACTGACAACATGAATGGTAGATTTGGCACCATCTTTTCGTGTTGCAAAGCGCGATTTTCAAAGGTTTTGGCGCGCACAAGGGTTTTGCGGCCATTTTGATATTTCTGGCACCATCAGAACACAGGGATGCCGCATGGCAGAGCAAAAGTGCGTCAAGACATCCCAAAACATATAGACAAACACTCACACTACACATGCAATAATTCCCTCCAAACCAAGCAGCAGAGGCTAACCTCTGTTTCATTTCAAGGTGCTATGTCCTGTCTTTAAAGGAGAACCACATGGAGGTACATTTTCACTGCTAAAGTAATGGAGTACAACTATTGAATTGCACTGAGGAAGGCTAGTTGAAAAGGGGAAAGGGAAAGAAATGCAGGACATGCATAGGTAAGAATGCAGAGTAACCGGGGATGGAAGACAATACTGAAATGTTGTTTAATTGTGTAACACCTCAATGACTTTTAGGCTCTCTAAGAACACTGAAGGTGACTCTTCTATATCCATGTGTACGTGCATTGGGATCAGCCCAAGACAGGAAGAAAGGAAATGCTTTATACTTTGCATTTATTTTTGCAATATGCAGATTAAAAGGCAAATAATCACTACAAACTGCCCAGGATATTATTCTGACAAATAGGTAAATGCAAGCTATAATGAGCACAGTTATCACGTTCCTTAGGTATTGGGCTGTGAAAGGGACACCATTCAACTGGACATCCCACACCCTCAAACCAGCACCCAGCGAGACACAGCAAAGGAGGAACAGCCCCCTGAGGCCTATCGGTTTCAGGACACTCCACACATGCACAATGCTAGCTCACTGGATGAATCCCCCTTCACTCATGTGGGTGCATTGGTTTTATGGAGTGCATCTGTCAATCAAACGTTACGCAACCCTTCTAGAAGTTTTAGCAACTCGATTTCCAGGGGAAAGTACTGGTAGGCAACTGGCATCTAACTTGTGCTTCCCCCTCCCTTTGGCCAAGGATGGGAAGCGCCTCTGAAAGGTTGTTCTTATCAGCAACCCAGGTCATTCTTAGCCGTTATTGCAAATGCATACCTGTTTACATGAGCATCACTTGCAAAAAGCAGAAGCTGAGGCATGTTGGTGTCCTCTCCAAAAATCAATTAACCCTATCATAACTCAGGCAGGCTGTGGGCCTATAAACTGTTCTGTCATTACATGACAGTGACGACAGTCAAACCTAATCTCTTTCTGCTTTTTATATTATAAACCCATGATCCATATATATGCTTGGAAAGAAAGGATGGGAAGAAGATTGGGATTGTTGTTGCGCAATTTGGCTGTATTCATTTTTAGAATGTATACAGTGTCATTGTACCTGTCCACAATATGGACATCTTCCTTAGCATTCCAAACAAATTAAATTGAAATAAGAAAACAATAGTTACAGTACCCTTTATTATCATTTATTGTGCATGAATCATCATATTTCATTCTTTCATGTAGAGAAATGGACCTCAGCCTAAATGTGTTTCAAGCAATCAGCTCGTCATCAGTGCTTGAAATCTATGTGCCATTAGTAGCATGCAGTATGTGCTGTAGGGGAGGCATGGCATCACAAGTATGACACTAACACAACAGGTACAATTTGTAAAATTTTTATTGAAGTTTCTGGGGTTAAAAAAAACTCCTACTTTGCCCTATAACTAAGATTGGAGTAGCCTTGATCATCAAACAATAAACCAAACAGTCCTGGTGGAGTCTGTCAAATCAAAATGGCCTATGCTAACACACCCTAATGCCTGCACTATCTCTTGTACAAAAAGTGTATAAAGGGGAAATGTATGTAAAGGAAAAATCAGTGTTCAAAAGATTAAATGCAGCTGAATCAGCTTCCCTCCCCACGTTAGACAATACGGATGGCGGTCTCTGTAGGCAGGATGGAACACTCTGACTCTGGTTTTTAACACAATAAACTGTTCCAAAACATGGATCAAGGCCCGACTGGCCTTCCATGTCAGAGTCTCTCTTACCAGACCTCCAAAATAATGTTTCAACAAAAAGTTCATGCAGGTTCCACTCTGTCGGGCTCAGACTTCTTCAAAACACAGTTCACGTGGGTCCCCCTGTGTCGGGCTCAGACCTCTTCAAAACACAGTTCACATGGGTCCCCCTTTGTCGGGCTCAGACCTCTCACAACAAAGTTCACGTAGGTCTCCCTCGGTTGTGCTCAGACCTTTCACAATAAAGTTCACGTAGGTCCCCCTTTGTTGGGCTCAGACCTTTCTCAACAATAGTTCAACAAGGCTTGCAAGGGGGCTCCCTTCCCCAAGCTTATTACACTTCGGGTCTCCCTCAGTCAGACTCAGACCATTTTCAGATGTCAAAGACTTTCGAATGTGTGTGCTTTCTTTACAGACCTCTGCTGGACCACTTCGACTACATTCGCTTTATCATTGCAAACAATGCACCTTTCACTGAGACTTTCTAATGGGCTACTTCCTTTTGCTGGACCACTCTGTTACTCAGTATCACTGATTTCACAGCTTTCTTACTTCAAAGTTCATTCACAGGTCTGCCTTTGTTCGCATCTCACCCACACACAAGCAGCCTTCACTTGCAATATCATATTGTCCCTTCAAACTTTCTTTAACACACACTGGTCTCTCAGGTTGCTTGCCAACTCACCAGCGGTGTGAGTTTCTTTCTTGGTTTTCTGATTTCCAATTTACAAGTCAAGGTTAGTACCACAGGCTTGACCTCGCCTCCCCAACTTTGCTGTTCCCACGGGAGAATTGCTAGCATCCTTGAAACCAAATGCAGCCTTCTGATGTGGGATCTGCCCTTCTCCACATGTCTTTTGCGGCCTGTCAGAGGCAACGACCTCCAGTTCCAGTAGGGATCTCTTGGGGTTTTCGACCCGCTGCTCTCGTCCCTTGGTCCGTAGCTCTTCTCCTTCACCCTGGAAGTGCTGCTCATGCTTCTGCCCTTTATCCGCGTGAGGAGAGCTAATTGGTATCAGGTCTATGCACTTAAAGTAAAGTGCCTTTCTTCACCTGGCCCGATTAATGGGACATATCCAGTATGATGTATGAGAGTTAGTCTTGTTACTCTCAGTCACCCTCTTCCTCAGGCCAGTGTTTGTGTAAAAAGGGGGGGAGTTGGGACCTCAGAGAATCCTAAAAAATAGGATGGGGTAGATTAACCAAAAAGGGGGGAATATCACATCGAGATCTGGGAAGTTGGAATATCCTATAAAATAAAATGGGGTAGGAGTATTTGGAAAGTGGGGATACCATGTCTCACCATCGGCTGTCTCACCCCCATCCCCCAAAGACCCCTCACCCAGGTGATCCTCCCGCACTAGTCCACTCCCAGGTTCTGGATCCAAAGGCGATGGCCGTGCCCTGGCCACCTGAGAGATAGATGCCCCAGGGACTAGCGGGCGAGACACCCTTTGGCTTCTCACATTACATCAAATCAGCATATCAGTATTTATAAATTATGTTCACTGAACAGAAATATTATATCGCTGTGGGAGTTCCTATGATATCCTCTAATGCTCACAATATGTTGCAATTATATAAACTTATTTCTGTTTTTCAAAGATAATTCAATCATGAAATTCTTGTATCTTAGTTTTCTTATTGTAAATCATGTAGATTCTTTGTCTTTATTCTACTGGCTTCTGACACCAAATCAAACATTCATCATTTTTTCCCCCGTGTAAGGGACATCAGTGGCCTCGTGTTCACATATATCTTGGATTACAATCGACTGGTGATCCCCGGCTGTGACAGCTTTCACACTTAACTCGCTTAGATTTCACTGATCTTTAACTCCCCATATTGGTGTTTTAATGGTTTCACATTTGACTTACTTAGCACTATCACTGCTTCTACTCTTGATGCACTTGATGTTTTAATCCTCCAAAGCTTGTCTTATTTAGCATTTTCAGTTCTTTTATTCTTTTATTCGGAACATACAAGACTGGACTAGGGCTCTTCCATCTACTGTGCTGGTCTTCCATAACACTTGCATATTTTATTTGCTTGATTTGGATACTGCCACTCCCATAAAGAAATGTCTTCACTACTTTGTTTCCCTTTATGCGAGCCTCTACACCTTCATCAGTACTTCTGTAGTTCCCTTAGTTTGTCCCTTGGTCCATACCACCTGTGCTCCTTGTAGCATTGGAAGCACAACTACCAAAAAAGGAGTTTCCTCACTCGATAAGCTCTTGTGGATAGCACCTCTTGCACATTCATGAATAGGTCTTTGTTTCTCACAGTTTTTCAGCACCATGTGAGATCCTTGGAAAATTTGAATCACAATTCAGTTCTTTGGTTCCCTTGGCTTATCAGTGCCACTGTTCTCGTTGGGGTGTTATAACTGCAACTTCCTTAAGCCACTCATTCACCGGTTCCCTTTGTTTGTCAAGGTCACTGTCTTCCTTGGAGAATTGGCCACACAACTCCCTTTCATGGTTCCCTTGGTTTGCTAATGTCACTACTCTTCTTGGAGTTTTGGAACTGTAACTCCTTTAAGCAACTTCTTCATTGGCTCCTTTTGTGTGTGCTACACGGTCAGGGTCATGACCCTGTGAGGAGAGAACTGGCACCCCTCCAGTCCTGGGGTGAGAGGTCTACCAGGGTGTATGCCAGAGCCAATCCTACACCAGAGACGGGGTGAGGGATTGGGGGGCCCCAGGCCCTGCCCCTTCCCTGAGTGTGCATTGTATATGTGTGCTGATACTGCTGGTTCCTCCACAATGCCAGTCAACCTCTTTTCTAGTCAGAGTTCTCTTTTATCTTTTAAAGGACAGAACTCCCAGAATGCACCTAAGCGCAAACAAGAAAACCCAGACTGGTTCCAGGGCAATAGAATCAAGAACAGAAATGGAATAGACTGGGATTTGTTTTCCAAACAGAGATGAGACACTCACCACCCGACATACCAATCCCAGATAGTACCCAGGAGCATGGTGTGGAAAGAGAAAAGAATCTGAGTGTGAGAAGGAACTGCAGGGGAGCAGTAGAGAAGCAGAAATCCTCACCAAACCGAATTGGAAGCACAACTCACGACTACATGAAGAAAGCCACAAAGAACATGAGCAGCCTGAGCACGTGGCTGCTGGCCTGCAAATGGAGATTGAAAAGGGCTAAAAGCCTTTTGAAGCATTCAACGAATAGCTTAGCCAGAGATTGGCCGAGGGGATGTGTGTCCAGGGGAACCAATGGGAGCAGGGAGGAGTGTTGGAAGGAGGAAGGCTGGGCTATAAGAGCCCAGACATCACAGAGGAGACTGAAAGGTGCTTGGGTGAGATCTGGTGGAGCGATGCAGAGGGCAGACAGTGGAGTGGAGTGCTGAGGATACTGTGACAGTCTTCTGAGATAGTGCAGGCAAGGTATTTTGTATAAGAGAGAGTGGTACCAGTTGAGTGAAGTGTGATGAAGGAGGTGTAAAAGGTGAGTGAAAGAAAGGCACGTGCGAGACAGGGGGATATGCATAGGAGTTCAGAGAGGGTGAGAGTAAGTGACAAAGGGTGTGTGATAGGAGAGTGGGGAGAGAGTAAAAAGTGGTAGCAGGCATAGGAGTGGAGAGGGCAGAGGGAAGGACCACCACACATATTCCCCACCTAACATGAGACTTGGCGATCTGCTCCTCCCCAAGTTCCTTGTTGATCTCTTGCTGCCAAATTACCCACCCTACCCCTCCCCCATGATTAGCTACTCGCTCCCTTGTATCTGTGCTCCCAATTATGGCTTGTAAAGCACTCCGTTGTTCCCCGAAGATAGGTCCATGCTCAATAATTACACTCATTTATTTTTCTTTTTAAAGAAAGGTAGTGGGGAGAGACAGGCATAGAAAGTTTGTAAGATCGGGAGGCAGGGGGGTCATTGAGGGAGAAAGGTGAGAGGGGTGCAGGTTGTGCGAGAGGGCAGAAGAGAGCGAGAGGAAGGAAAGGGGTACAGGTAGAGAAAAAGACAAGGAAGGTCACAGAGGATGGAGAGGGAGGGTAGAGAGAGAGGGAGGGTTAGAGACAGAGAGAGACAGAGAGAAGGGGAGAGACTGGAAGAGAAAACACTTGTGACATTAGGTAGTCAAACAGACCGGAGTAATCCTTACAAAGTCCCAGAGGGAGATAAATAGAAAAGGCCACAGGTTTTCGGATTCCCGTACCTTGCTTTAGAGTGCATCTGGGAGACTCGGGATGCATAAGGACTCCTGCGCTAGGGTGGAGAGAGGCCACATGGAGGCCGAGAGAGCCATACAGACGCTTTAGTTTCAACCATACAAGATCACTTCTTTAAAACCTTAATAAACGGTTCCATGTCATTTCACCGACTTCGAGGTATTTTACTTTCAAGCAATTACTTCAAAATGTTACTTCAACTGTTTGTTTTTTGTAAATTGGGGTTCCACCCCATGCTCTCTTTCCTCTTCATTAGTGCCCTCGCCCCAAACCGCTCCCCACCCGTTTTATCCCTTAACCCACAAATACCTATATTTTTAGAATTAATTCGACATAATTACTGTTGTTGAAACCACGGGATATGAATAAAACAGCTTACATTTACGGTCTTTGTTGATTTCTGTGACCATCTGTGGCATTTGTCAGTGCTGCCTGATATCCTTGGAACCACATCTCCTTTAAGCAACTTCCTCACGGCTTCCCTTGGTTTGTCAGTGCCACTGGGTTGCTAGGAGTGTTGGAACCACAACTCCCATTAAACAGTGTCTCATCTCCAGGCCTTACCTCAATTGATTGGCTTAACTCTTCTTTGTGACTGTGGCCCCCCCTTGGGTTTCAGGTGGCACCCCACCAACCCACTCATTATCAGGCTCCAATATTCGTCAACTACGTGGAGGGGCCTATGTATAAGGAGTCACTCTGCTCTGGATTAATTTAAGAAGAATTCAATAATTCTTCCAGTGCCAACTTGTCAATATACCTGGGCGATTTCAGTAATGTTTCAAGATGCCGAAAACAGTTGTCCAAAGTGCTATGATAGTGCTGGGAATTGTGGTTTGGGTATGTGCAGGTTGCCTGTGGTCCTGTGAGGAAGGAATTGGACCACACGCTTCGAGTAGGACTTCCTTTTTGGGATGAGTTTCAGGTTGATTTGTGTGTTGATTTTCTCCTTGTGGAGCTGCACATTGGCTAAACAAGGCTGCCCTGGGGAATTACCAGTGGTTTCTACGCATCCCTTTTTGGTTGTTCCCAAGTCCCCCTATGTGGCATGCGCATTCACAGAAGTGGATGCTCCTGCTGGCTGTGCCTAGTGTGGCGTTGCCCCTTTAAGGGTACGCACGCGACGGAGTGACGTCAACTCCGTCGCGTGCCAGTTTAAATAAACGGGGCGGCTCCTGGTGACGTCACCTGTCACTGATAGGCAATTGCCAGCGGTTATGGTTTTATTCATACCCTGCCCTCCTTCACTTTATTTTGGTTGTTTCAGAATAAATATATACCACAGTTAAAACTAAGTTCGAGTACAAAAGCTGCTTTATCATTCCTTCAACTAAATATCTTGCTAAGCTAAAGGTGTGTCTTCTCAACTACTTTCATGACACCATTTCAGTGCTAACACCTTAAGTGTAAGTCTGATTACATCAGAAGAAAAATAGCCCTGCGAACGATTTAGTAAGTTGCAGATGAACAGGCGAAGCATAACTAAACATGTTGGGTGGGTGTGGAGTTGCTGTGAGTGTGTGTGTTGTGTGTGTGAAGGGCGGAATCCAGGCAGAGGAGTAGAGGGCGCACAGAGGCACCGTGGAGACGTTGAATTTGGACTGTATCCCTCACACATTATCTACAGATCACCTTCACAGTGGGAGGATCTGAACGAAGAGTCATTGGAAACCAGTCGTAAAACAAGAAACGGGTGCTACTGTTCCAAGGAGGCCTCCGGGAGCCTCTCGTTGAATGGCGCATACCATTGGCCCATCGAAGCTGAAAGCAAGGAAAGATTAGACTGCTGCCCACCCCGAGTGGCGCTGTTCAGACATCTAGTAAGATATATAGAACATGTTACCTTAAAAAAAAATAGGAACGGGCAGAGACGGAATGGGGCCATTTTATAATCGGCTCTTGATAAATTTGTGCAGCAGGTGGGGTACAAAAGAGGTCTAGTGGCCAAAACGAGTTTCAGTTCATCTGAAAACGGTTTGGGATAGGCAGGGTTGAGGTGTATGTGTGTGCATTGGAGTTGGGGCAAACTGGCAGGAAGTGCACTGGAGTTGGGGCGTCCGCCCACGCTTTCGATAATTTAAAGGAAGAAAGACTGACAGGAAGTGCATTGGAGGAGCAAACTGGCAGGAAGTACATTGGAGTTGGGGCAGACTGACAAGAAGTGCAGTTGAGTTGGGCCAGAATGGTAGGAAGGTTCCAAGAAGATGGGTTTTATTTCCCCAAACATGGTAGGTAGGACGGATAAACAGCCAGACCTGAGGCCCTTAGGCTCATGATAGAGCACAGATATGTAAGATGCGTACAGAAAGGAACCTCCTTAAGACAGCGTGCAGTTACCCCGCCCTCACTGAGACAATACTATACCTGCCTAACATGGAACCTTGATGGGGAGAACCTGAATAATTGCAAAGGACCGACTGCTCCACTCGACTCTACTTCTCCATCTCTGGGTTTCGGCTCTACCCTGCCTCCCCTACCCATTTTAGCACCTCTGCAGAGGCTTACAATGAGAAGCCCGAACAAGCGCTTGCCACAAAACAAGCATAGAGACTGGTACCCAGGCAATTTATCAAGCAAGTAACCTCAAAAAACTAAAACAACAGATTATCACATTTAAATAACAAATTAAAATAACAGGACGGGAGTTCCACCAGTCCAAACACTAAAAAATGAAATGAAAAAGAAAAAATACCTCATTTAAACTCATTACTACCCCGCTTCTGCGCGCCACCCTGTATAACTGTGCCCTTCCTCTGTGCTCCTCTGTATCCCCCTCCTGTGTATCTGTTCTGTTGTTACCTCTTAAAAGAGCTCCATACCGTTATGCATCTGTACTGTTGTATATCTCTGTAAAGCGCTCCCTTGCTTCTCGAAGTTAGTTCCGCGCTCAATAAATACAATAATAATAATAATATAATAATAATAATTACCATAAATTACATATCGTTCAATTAAAAGGTGTAAACTTTCAATTATTCATTACAAATACTGTGTAACATAACATTCAAAGAGGAGCTTAGAGTAAAACCAGAATGCACAGCATTCTTCCCAGCAAGAGCACTTCATGCCAAACTACATAGAGTAGGGGATGCTTGAGGCAGCCTGCCAGGGACCTTTCAAGGTACAGATCATGCAAGCCGAAGGGGTGGAAACATGGGGTGCAGATTGGCGTGTCGCCCTGTCGGAAGCAGCCAGACAGAAATCATGGCGAGAGAACGCAGAGGCGAGGATTGTACTGCTCGACACGGACGGATGTGAGCTAAAGTTATACAATTTATCCTGGGCCCTGAAAGCAGTGCAGCACATTAATTCATGTGTGCTGTTCACAATCTATTTTTTTTATTTAAAAAAAAAATACATTTATTTATTGAAATGTTCAATTTAATACAATCAACAACAATATAAGGCCAAGCAAGTATACAAAGGGATATCAAAAACAAAACATACTGGTTCCCTATCAGTCTCATCATCACTTGAGGGTTGAGAGACCCCAAAGTTCTTTCTCCCTGTTCCCATGATATTCATGTCTAGGTCACCACCCTAGTAATCATTCAGGGTTCTTCACATTTTGCCCCATTAAAGGTAGTTTCGGGAAAGAAAATGATTGGCTTCCCTTCATATCTTCCCCTAATCATTATCCTCAAAAGGGGTAGAGGTTTTTACTAAAAGTTTCTTCCTCTAATGTGACAAAATTATTATTTGTTAAAGAGGAAGAAAACAATTCAGAAGGAAAAGCTATGTGGGTCTCTACTTTTGAGGAGCAAAAATCTTTTTGAGTCAATGGCAGCTTCAACAAACTATTGTTTCCTGGGTAAGATACCTTAAATAAAGAATCCCAATGTATGGTTCAGAATTTCCAACTTCGGGAAAGATAGATTCTTTATTCTCAAAAGGAAGAGGGTTTCACTGGGATAGAAGAGTATCTGGGACTCTACTCTTTTCCTTTTTGTGTTTGAAGTCACGTTTTGTCTCCATCTTCTGTTTTAGATCACGTGGGGAAGGTTCCGGACTTCCCTTCTCTCCTCTCCAAGAACTTACTTGGTGCCCTTTTTCCCAGAGAGTCTCGGATACCAAGAGCCCCACCAACTCACCCCTTGCAATCCATAACGGATGGTAAGATAGATTTAGGCGGGCAATTTTATTTCTTCCACACTGGCCAATAGGGGTAACACGTTTAACATCCCTCCGAGTCTCATTTCATTTTGTGGCATTAAATAAAGAACCGAGTGGTTTGGTATCCCTGCTCTGATTTCCAAAGAGATAATTAATGTGTCCCTGCTAGGAATTTGGTAAGAGTGAAGAAAGAAGAGGTTATAATTGTTACTTTCTACCCATTTTCTGGTGGGGGGAGATGGGTTGAGTAGAAAGGGGAGGATTTCAGACTCCTACTCTTTGTCCCAGATGAAGAGAAGGTTCTTGGGATCTTTCTGTAAAATTCAACCTATTGATGGAGAAAGGGACTTGGTTATATTTCCTTGGGTTTGTCAAGTGGCTTATTTTTAAGGAGGAGTCTTCTCTAATATGACAGTGGCCCCAATTTATGTCAATTGAGTGGAATCCCACCCCTGACACCACATATAAGGAACTCATGGTGGCAATAGTAAAGACAGACATAAGTGATCACAGTTCAAGGGTATTTATTGAACTTTTGAATAGGGTTATTAAAACACCTATCTAGTCCTAAATTTAAGATGGGAGCAAGCTACAAACATCAAATAATAGTAACTGAGTCCTAGTAGAATCTTGTCAAAATAAAAGGGCCTATACTAATAAACCTATTGCCAATCCATACTTCTGAATACAAATGGTGTGGGAAGCAATGTAATACAAAAGAAAAAGTGTTCAGGAAATGATAGTTCAGGATAGTTGAGCTGTTAGCTTCCCTTCCTCATGTTTCCAGCATGGGACAAGGCGGCACACTCGAGCTTAGCACACACTTTGGCTTTTCTAGCACGAGGATGCAGTTCAAAACCTCAATATTAAGGCCTTCTGTGCCAAAGTCTCTTTGCCATTCTAAGTCTCTTATTTCAGTGGGCCTGATGCGACAAGCAAACATTCAAAGTTCCTTTGCTGTCAGGATTTTCATATGCACAATTTCTCAGGTGTTCACCTTGCGTCCCCCTCCACCGGGATCATACCCACTTGAACACAATGTTCTCAATTTCAGGTGTCTTTCAATCTGGTTGCGGTTCAAAAACAGTTAAATTCTTCTTCACGTATATCTCACTCTCATCAGTTCCCCTCAATCAGGCTTAAACCATCTTTGCTTCACATTTCCTTTTGTTCCCCTCAGTCGGGCTCATAATCTGTGCAAAAAGAAGTTCACTACGTTTCTCTCATTCAGGCTCAAACCTTGTGCATTCAAGTTTACCACGTTTCCCTCATTCGAGCTCAAACACAACAAAAGCGGGGCTCCCTTCCCCTTGCTTTCTCGGCACCCCTCATTCAGGCTCACACCAATTATATCCGTTGTTGTCAGAGACGTTCGATAGTACAAGGCTTTCACACACCTCTGTCTGACCACTTTGACTTTTCTTAACAGCGTCTCCCAAGGCCTCTTATTGCTTGTAGTTTATCAAACAAAATGTTGCTTTAACTTTCATGTATTTCACAATAGTCTTTTACAGTTCACAGAGACTTTCGAGAAGGGAACCGCATGCTGCAAGACCACTCCGCTACCATGTATTTCTTGCTTAGCAATTATTAAAATGTCTCTGCTTCCCTCGCGGTTTCACGGCACACGCACAGTCTTTGGTTACATATCTTTACACTGAATTGTTTTCACCTAAAGGATTTTTCATCGAATTTCTTTTACCTAAAACTTTTTGACCTAATGTAGATTCCGAAACTGATTCACTGAAAACCTGTATACCAAATTCTTTTTTTTTGATTGGGGGTTCCCTCCAAACCCCTGTTTTCCACCCTTAAAAACACCCCAAACATTCCCAAATATTTTCTTTTATTGGGGGATTCCCCCAAACCTATTTCTCGCCCTAAAAAAAAACCTAAACATTCCCAAATAAATGTAACTCTTTAACCCACCCAAACATACATACATGTATTTCGATGAAAAAATCATTCAATTAACATTTTTAGGTGAAAAAGCTCTCGATGAAAAAACTTTGGGTGGATAGTCTGTATACCACAGCCTTTCAAAGTGTTACTGTATCTTTCACCCTTTTACACAAACCAGCCTTTTGTGTCACTCTTCACTCATCGGTTGCGTAGGATACTTTTCGTCGGCATTCCTTTTGAAGTCAAGGCTGATGTATAAACTGTATCTGACTCTTTCCAACTCACTCGTTCACACGAAAGAGGGGTTGCTCATCCCTGAACATGGGCAAAGAGTGTCTCTCCCTTTTCTTTAACTCCGCTATACGATCTTCGGTATACTGCTGATATGGTCACAACCTCCCTTGCCATGTCTGGCCATCCAGTTTCTGCATTCAGGGTCTTCTCTGCCGTAAGGGAATGGGTCCTGCTCTCATGGTGCCTTTCTCAGGGTGTGCTCTTGTGCTCCTCTGTTAGGGAGAATTCTCAGAAATGTGCTAATTCCCTTCTACCTTAGAGACCCCAGCACTTTGAGCTGGACCTTAGGACTTTTAATTTCAACCCTGGAGCGAGTGAGACTTTTTTTCCACTCTCTCCTGTTATTTTACTGTAATCTGAACACTGTGTTTCTTTTGACTTTGGAGTCTGACAAACTCCGTAGGCATCATCTTTTTACATTGTGTCACACAGCATCTTCCATGCAGTGGCACAAGGATGTCTTCCAGGTTTCCCCAAGGTTTAAATACATTCCCTTGGTTAAACTACTGTGTCCAAAAGCAGTGAAGTGAAATTGACTTTAGTTACATATGTAGACCCAGCATACACTATCGTACAATAGGGTGCTGGAGGGGATACTTAGTATTCCCTTTGTCTAGTTTCTCATGTAACATTTTTTACGTTACTTCTACATTGTGTGTACCTACCGCAGGCTGCAATTGCAGCTGCAGTAAAGCACCCATGGGTGCCCGCTTTGTCAAAATGGCCCGGTCTTCTTTTTTCGCCATTTCTTGTTGGCAAGGTCCTTCTTGAGATTTACTCTGCGCGCCAAACCAGTTTTGGTCCCTTTGTTAATTTTGTCTTTCGCGGGATTCACTGGTGAAGCCTGCCTCTGGCTCCAGTATGTCTGGCAGGGCAGGAAGTGAGGGAGGTTTCCAAAACTCCCTGTGCTTAATCCCCTTGGTTACAGGAATGCACCCAAAGGTGATTGGCTGGCTGGCTGGCTGTGGCCCCTAAAACCTCACAGAACCAGTTTCAAAGTTCCCTTTGAAAAACAGCCCTCAACTACGTATTTTGATTCATTTGTGAAAAGCCCACTATATTGAGATTCATGAATTCCCCCATGTATTTGTATTATTGTGCATGTATGTTTTTACATTTGGTGGGTTTGACATTTTATCTTTCTACACGTGTGCAAGCTAATATGTATACATTTATAGACAAACAGTAACGCCAAAGTAACATATCCCATCCAAAATGAACGAAACTTTAATACATATGAAATTGTAACATCACACCCAGTTTGCCGCCACCCCCAGTTATTAATACAGCACGTGCAACATGCACCCTTCATAATCATGGGGACCCTTCCTGACCACCCCAATGTTACCCCCTTTACTTAATACTTTAACTTACTAACAAATCATAGTCATCTTCTTAGGGAACAACCCTACAACCATCCCTCAAGTCTCAATATGAGCAAAACCTCTTTAAGAGTGGATACATGGTCAGAGTCAAGGAGTTCACTGATTGTATTTTTGCCTTCTGCTGGTATAACGATTATCAGCATGGATTCTCAATTTGTATCAATTGAATCATATCCCACTGCTAACACTACATCTAAGGAAGGCATGGTATCAACAGTAAGACAGACACCACAGTGACCACAGTTCAAGGGTGTTTATTCAACTTCAATTGGGTTTCCTAAATCTAAAGATGGGAGCAAGCTGTGACCATCAAATAATAACGCAGTCCTAGTGCTAATAAACATATTGCCAATCCTTACCTCTAAATACAAATATTGTGGGAAACAATGTTATGGAAAAGAAAAGTGTTCAAGAAATTATATGTCAGGATATTCAGGCCATTGGCTTCCCTTCCCCACGTTTTCAGCACGGGACAAGGCGCACAATCGTGATTAGCACAGTCTATGGCTTCTCTAGCATGAGGCACAGTTCAAAACTTCAGGATCATGCCCTTCTGTGTCAAACTCTCTTTGCCATTCAAAGTCTCTTCTTCAGAGGGCCTGATGCAACAAACAATAAAGTTCCTTTCCTTTTTTGATTTCACATATACACAATTTTCTTACGTGATTTACTATTCACCTCAGATACCCCTCCGCCGGGCTCAGATCCACTTTAACACAATGTTCTCTGGATTTTTACATATCCAATTTCTCGGGTGATTCACTGTTCACCCTGGATCCCACTTTGCTCAGATCAGCTTTGACAAAATCTTTAATCAGCCTCCCTCTGCCAGGCTCGGATCAATTATCTATTGAACACAAAACTTACTTCAACCCAAAGCTTGCAATTGATCTCCCTCTGACCAACTTTATTATAAACTTTCTTTACTGTATCAACATCGAAGACATACGATTGTGCGCATGATTTTGCCTGACGCATAGCAGGACCACTTTGATTCACAATCCTTTGCCACTCTTTCACTTTTGTCAACTCTCAGCTGGATAGCTTACAGATACCTTCGATTGAGCACATATGCTGTGCCGGACCACTCTGATTTTGCCTGACGCATAGCAGGACCACTTTGATTCACAATCCTTTGCCACTCTTTCACTTTTGTCAACTCTCAGCTGGATAGCTTACAGATACCTTCGATTGAGCACATATGCTGTGCCGGACCACTCTGTCAAAGGTATTGTATCTTGGTTTCAAAGTTCAATCACTCATCTGCAGTTCAGCTTTACTCGCGTTAGTTATCACACGCGTTTCATACAAAGTTCGTTCCAGCTCTCACCATACAATGTTGCTGCTTGCAACCTTGGGTTCAACACAGACCGGTCTTGTATCTGTCTCCCCAACTCACCGGCTGTGTTAATTTCACTGACGCTTCTTTGTTGTTGGAGCCAAGGATAGCACCCGGGCAGCTGGCAATTCTCCCTGCCTTGATTATCAACGACGCTGGAGGGTCCTGGGTACCTCCAACACACAATGCAGGATTCGACAGCCTGGTTTCCTGGTCTTACACTTTCTACTCTCAAGGCTTTGCGAAAGTATTGTTTCCTTGTCGAAAAGATCAAGGGAACTTCCATCCTTGCGATCCCCTTCTGTTTTGCGGTCTTTTTCCTCTTGTAAAACTGCCATCTTAGAACTGCTGTTTCCTCGTGTGCTTTGCCCTCCTCATAGTGTGCTCTCATCCACCACCTTTTATCCATGTGGGGAAGTGAAATGGAAGTCATGTGTATGTGATGGTCAGTAATTTCCTGACCTTGCCTGAACATTTTATAGGGTCATGTCTTGTATACGGCTCAGGGGTTAGTATGGTTTCTCTCATAGCGGGCTGTCTGTGAGAAAGTGTTCATGCTGTAAAATGGGGATGGTCGAGTTCCTAAATGTCCTACATGGTAGGTTGGGGTAAAGGTGTTACAGGGAATGGGATACTGCTTCTCATCATCCTGTGTCCCACTCCCATTTCCCGAAGACCCCTCATCCAGGTGATCTTCCCGCACTGGTCCACCCCCAGGAACTGGATCCAAAAGTGATGGCTGTGTCCTGGCCTCCTGGATGACAGATCCCCTGAGACTAGTGGGTGAGACACCTTCTGGTTTCTCACAGCACCTGGGCAGAGCAACATCGTAAGAGCATTTAACAGGAACAAAAAAGAATAAGAAAAAAGACAAAAATAGGTAACAGTATCTTTGCAGTGAGGCTCAACCAAGAAGGTACCCAGGAGAACAGGGAGTTGATCCACGAATCGTTGGTGATACCAGCCTCAGTCTCCATGATCACTTTCAGTTTATGCAAGGTAGCAAAAGTTCACATGAGGGTACTATTCGCAGTATCATTGGGAGGCACAAACATGCCACAGGTACTCCCGATTTTCTGGCATACTCCACCCTCCATTGCTGTGCAGAGGTTGAGTATATACTGGTTTTGTAAACTCATAAGCCTGAGTGCCCTCAACTCTTCCCTGATGGCACTGAACGCTGACTCAGAAGTGTTCATGAAGAGTAATAGTTCATACCTGGTCACATGGAGCCATTTAGCATTGGCCGCTGCAGTTGGACGCCAGGTGGCAAGATGGAGAGAAAAAAGGTCTTGGTGTGGCTAAACAGCCGGTGTCGATTGGGAATGTCCTGAACTCGGAGACTCCAGCCCTTTAAGACAAGGTAGCAATACCCTTGATATTTTTGCCATTATTGATGTTTGCCACTACAAAAGGTGGGGCAGGACCCCCAATAGATGGGGCAGTAGGGTTTGGGCACCCTGGGGGCAGATTGCCACACTAATGTGGCCATCTGCACCAAGCGAAGTTGGGTAAACAAAAAAAATAATACAAAATCATAGGCTGCTTTTTAGGGGGGGCTGAGGGGCACCCTAAATTGGCAGCGAATGATGCACTGCAACGGGGGGTGGCCCTCAGCCCCCCCACCCCAAATGGAGGGCCCCACCTCATGCAACCCTTCCTGGCGGCAGATAGGGGGGGGCCCACCTCTTGGATCCCTCCCTGGGGTCAGATGCCCCTTCCTAGGAGCAGATATCAGCCCCCAGGGAGGGTTGCATGAGGTGGGGCCCAGATTGGCACACCAATGTGACCCTCTGCACCAAGGGGAGTTGGGTTACCAAAGGAAAAAAATGAAAATGGTGGGACGCTTTTGGGGGGGGGCGGTGTTGCACCCCAAAGGGTCAGGGAATTTTCTAATGGGATGGGGCGTTGACCCCCTCCCCCCAACCCGCAATGGAGTGGGTGCCAAGTCATGCAGCCCTCCCTGGGACCAGATATCTGCTCCTAGGAACGGACGCCTGAGCCCAGGGAGGAGTGCAGGACAGCCCCCCTCCCTATCTGCCCACGGGGAGGGCTACATTTTGCTGGTGTGACCGTAGGTAACACATGTTCTTTGTTTTGTTTACAGCTTTTTCTACCCGAGCAGCTGCAACGTTATGCGAGTACTGTTTTTTATTATTCTATGGTTAGGGCCCACTGTCAGTGGGGTGGGTGAGACTGGGGCTAGATTGTTGGTGGTGTGGGTGGGAATGGCCCGTCTGGGCAGATCACCTCCAACTGTCCTGGAGTTGCGGCTGGGCTGCATTACAGCTTTTCCCTTCGGGGAGGTATTGGTGGGGAGAAGCTGTAACGCAGGGCAGCCAGGGCTCCAGCAAAGTCGGCGGTAATATCCCTGGCCTTGGGCACCCTTCTCCCATGTGGGACTTTGCTGGTGGTTCTGGGTATTACATTCTTGGCCGATTTGCATAAGTCAGACCTCTGTGGATTCCCACGGGTGTCCTCTTTTGGGAAATGCATGGGGTTCCCCGTTTCCCTTGCTGGCTTCGACACTCTAGGCCCAAATCTGTAGGTTGCCCACATGAACAAAATGGGCAGTGGCGAATGGCTTGGGGTTCCCAGTCGGTTACCCTTTTCCTGTTGCGCCCCCGGTAGGTGCACCCACACATGTGAGGTACCGTTTTCATCGGGACACGTGTGGGGACGTGGGAAGGTAGGCCACGTGTTGTTGGCAGTGTGTTTCGGTGGGTGGCCAGAGCGAAATGTCTGAGAATTGTCTTCATTTCCGGCCAATTTCAGAGACATTTCCCTGTGGCCACTCACCGAAACACGTCGCCAACAGCAGATGTCATACCTTCTCGTGTTCCCACAGATGTCCCGACGAAAAAGGTACCTCGCATGTGTGGGTGCACCTACCGGGGGCGCAAAAGGAAAAGGGTAACCCGCTGGTAACCCCAAACCTTTCGCCACAGCACAATTTGTTCATGTGGGCAACCTACAGATTTGGGCCTAGGGTGTCGAAGCCAGCAAGGAAAACAGGGAACCCCATGCATTTCCCAAAAGAGGACTGTGATGCTGGAAATGCATCAGAGGGACAGGGCCTCTGAATCCTTGTCCTTTACTGCTTTTTATCGTGTGTTCTGTCATGTTTTCTGCCCAGGAGTCCATGTGGGACTCCTGGCAGTGCAGCTCTCCCTTTTGGTTTGGTGAACAGACCCATGGGATACCCTTATGGCACCCATGGGTAGGGGTACAACCCTGTGCCCCTAGTGTATGTTTTCGGGTACCTGTGGGTGGCCCACAGAGCAGGGTATGGGCTGGTGGCAGCTCCATGCTGAATTTGACAGGTGCTCTGGGTGTCCTCCATTTTGGGATACCCAGGCCCTGCCATTGGGATCAGTTGATTCCTGATAGGAAACAAGATGGCCCCTGTGGCCTCTTGCTTTCTATTGCCTGTTACCTTGTTTCCCAAAGTCCTGGGAAGCCCTGACTCTGTCCCTTACCCCTGACTGGCTGTTGGGTGGAAGTTCCATATATGGTGTTGTTGTGAAGGCCCAGCTAGACTGACTGGAGCCTTCCCAGTGACTGTATGTTGTGGGTACCTCCTGTGGGTGGGACCTGGGTGAATGGAGTGTGTGACCAATATACACTCCTTGTTGTGGTTGTCTGGTTTCTGGCATGAGAGACAAAGACTGAGACAGCCCTGCCCGAAACTGGCCTGAATTCAGTGTGTAGTGTTGAATGGCTGGGTACTTGTCCCAATCCACATTCCTTGTTGTGAGTGTCTGAAAGGGAGGAGTGTGGCCTGAATGCACTGTGTGCCTGATTGGCTGACTGACTGCATGAATGCCCTTCTGTATGATTGGCTGCTGAGTGTGTGCCAGCAGTGTGGATGAGAGACAGAATAGTATATCTGGAGACCTCTCACCACTGTTCAGAGGGTTCAGAAGCGTTCAGAAGTGTTCTGGAGCTGAGTCTCCACTCTAAGAGTAACTGGAACTGCTGATCCTCGACGTCCAGCTGGAAGAAGAAGACTTGCTGTTGCATTTGCTTCGACCGATCCGAAGGCTGCCGAAATCGTCGAAGACTTACCCGAGAGAGGACCTGGTAAGGCGCCCTCTTCCCGTGCTCCGAGGGACCATCGAGCACCGCTCCATCTTCGCCGAAGCACCCTGGAAGACAGACCCTCGAAAGGCTGCCGACCCGAGACGGGACCGCCGAGAAGATCGAAGTGAAGCACCCGGACATCGCCGCCGTCGAAGTCCATTGCCGTCGACCAGGGTTTGCAGGTTTGTGTAACCGCTGGAGGCCCGTCGAAGTTGTGTTGCCCAGCCGTGGGAACCAATTGACGCCGTGCCGCCGACGACCGGAGCCGTCCGCTCCTTTGCCTAAGAACATTCCAATCGAAGGACTCCCTCGTCCGCACCGTCGACCGATTTATCCTGGCAGAGAAAGTCGAGAACGACCAACACGCTGAGGAGAAACCTGCCGGTGGGTTTCCCGCCACCCGAAGACCACAAAGACTCGAACGACTCGACGCCCTTGCTGGGCCTCCGTCTCCACAATCTTTGCGGTCCAGAACTATTGTCACCAAGGTGCCCCGCACGCCTCTGCCTTGCAGGACGCCGACGAGCACTGCTCGGACGAAGCTGCCGCCTCATCGACGCCGTTCTACCCTGTTTGTCGACGGACGTTCGACGCCCCGTGTCTCCCGCTTGAAAGGGAAGGCATTCAAGAAGGGCCGTCGATTCCCCGTCGCCGAACACCGAGTTCCTCGATGCCTCTCGACGATCCGTGACTCCCGCTTGAAAGGGGGTCGCTCAAGAAGGATCTGTCGACGCCTCTTCGAAGAACTCAACTCCACCAGGTACATTGGGGGGGTAAAAACATTATAGGAGGGAATAAGACTTGCAGAACAATATATGGACTGGGCTTGTGCTATATCTTTATTTTACAGGTTGCCCAGGTGGGGGATCTCCACACAGAACTGTGTCTAGTGGTAGGGGCCAGTATTCTGCCTATTGCTCAACCATCTTATTTTCTCTCCTCTCTCTATTGTTAGTTTCACTCTATTGATCTGTGTGACATTGTTACAGTATTGTTGATGCACTTTAATGAGATCTAATACAAAGGGTGGTACCACTTTAGAATTGTATATATTTGCCATTGTTGATTTTCCTAAGTACAAAGTGAGTTATTAGGATAAGTGTACATAACCTTGAATATTGATTATATAAAGACTGTGTTCTAACCAATACAGTGTGTGGACATTCCTTTGTGGGGGCTTGGGGACTACACTGTACTTAAGAACCAGCCTGCATCACCTCCTGAGAAGCTAGGCCTTGATTGCTCGTCCATTGCTACCGTACTAGAGAATCTTGGCTGAGGTCCTCTGTGCCTCTCTTCTACCATATAGAGAGCAGAAGTACAGACACCCCCCACCGGTCTTCTTCACACTGGTGGCAGCGGTGGGCTGCTTATGGTTTTAAGAATCAGTGTATAACCGCGCCACTTACAAAAGATATCCGCACTTTATTAAATTAAGGTTTAGTTGTGTACAAGATAACTGCATTACAAACAATGGAGTCTATTGCAAATGGCAAATTGACTCGGATGAGCTTGGAGGCTCTCCAGAGTGCTTGTGAAGCCAGGGAGTTAGACTTTGTGGATAAGTCTAGGGCTGAGCTGATAGCTGCCCTGGTGGACTACCAGACTGATGGTGAAACTCTTGATGAGGGGGGGAATGCAACCAATGAGGACTCTGCCCCTGGGGTTTCTGCTGAATCTGTTTCTGGGAATGCCGCCATTCCTGCTGCCTCTGTTCCAAACCCCAGCAATTCCTTGTAGCTTGAGTTATTAAGGATGACATTGGCCTTTGAATACCGCAAGTTGGAAATAGATGCTGAACTTAAAAAAGAGGAGTTGGCTCAACAAGTGGAGCTCAGAAATAAGGACCTTGAACTCAAGAGCCAGGACACTGAATGTCAGAGAATCCAGCTAGAGAAAGCTAGATTGGAGGCTTCAGTTAAAACCAGTGAGAGTGTCAGGTCCCCAGCCACCAAGTTTATGAAAGATTTGGTTGGTGTATTTGTGGAGGGTTCAGATATCCTCCAATGGATTGAAGCGTTTGAAATGGCTTGTGCGATTCATGATGTTGATAAGAGATTGGGCTAAGTGTTCGTTAAGCAGAGTGCCTCAAACTGGATATGACTGTATTCTGAAGCTGAGTGTGGAAGAAAGGGGTCAGTATGAGTGTATGAAGTCTGCTTTGATTGCCAAGTTTGGCAAGACACCTTCCCAATACCTTAGAAGGTTCAGGGATTTTAAGAAAAGAGAGAATGTGTCTTGGGTTGACTGGGTGAGTGCTGCGCACATGAACATGATGGGGTGGATCGATGGATACAAGGTTAAGACTTTTGTTGAATTGTCCCACCTCTTGTTTTTTGAGCATTTTTCTGAAGCCTGTTCACCAGAGCTGCGTCAGTATGTGGCTGACCAGAACATTTTGGACCCCTTTAAGCTGGCTAGGTTGGCTGACAAGTGGGTCTCCCACCGGGTGTCCCCTAAGGACTCCAGTGGGAAGAACAAGGACAAAGAAAAGGGGGCCTCTCAGAAAGCTGAGGAGTCCCACAAGCAGTCACAGTCGGGTAAACCTAAACCTTCCTCTCCCAAGACCCAAATATCTAGTGGGGATAAGTCATCTGTGGGTGGGAATAAGAGTAGTGGTCCACCTGCTGCAAAGCAGGCTCCCAGTGGTTCCAGTACCGTACCCCGCACTCCTGGCACTTGTTGGGACTGTGGGGCTCTGGATCACAAAAGGGGTGACTCCAAGTGTAAAGGTAAGGCACTTGGAGTACAGGCTGTCAGCCTGACCTACCCTTACCCCGTGTCTGAGGTGGAGGCCACTGTCCTCCCCTCCTCTACCGGGATCACATTTGGTGCTCCGGTAGAGATTTCCTTAGTGTCCCTTGGGGCCTGGGACCAGTATGCAGAAGTACTGGCGACTATCCCACAGAACACTCATAGGTTTTTGAGAAGTGTCCTCTTGAATGGCCAGCCTTCTACTGGTTTGAGAGACACTGGGGCAAGCATGACAGTGGTGGACAGGACCCTGCTCAAGCCAGAGGACTATGTAGGTGCTCCTCTGCAAACCACCAGGTTAGCTGGTGGGCCTCCCAAATTATCACCTGTAGCCTTAGTCACACTCATGATTGGAGACAAGACAGCAAAGCTTCCTGTCCTGGTTCAGGACAATGTCCCTGCTAACATTCTGTTAGGAAATGATCTAGTAGAGTTGGGGTTGATCTCGGATGGTCTTCCCATGACTGCTGCTGCAGTCACTAGGTCACAGGTGACACCGGGTCTGGCTGTGGGTCAGGTACCCGAGCCAAAGGCGAGGCCGAAGTCAAGAAGAAGGAAGACCAAGAAGGCCACCTCTGTGGAGGGAACACCTTCTCTTCTTGCTGTTCCGACAGCACCCATTGGGATCCATGCTCCGGACAGGCTGGGTCCAGTGGAAAACCCAAACTCAACTCCTGTGGGAGAAGAGACAGAAGACTCTCCTGTGGAAGAGGTTCTCAACCCGGAGGATCATCCCGACCTTCAATGCTTGTTAGCTGAAGGGGGACCCTCCCGGGCAGACTTCTGTAAGGGACAGAGAGAGTGCCACTCTCTCGAGGGACTGAGGAAACAGGCCCTGTCCCAGGCACAAGGAGAAGTGCCTAGGACATTCCGGATTTATTGGGAGGGTGAGCTCCTTGTTAGTGAGCCCACTAAGCCTGAACCTGGTGCCCTCAAGAGGTTGGTGGTACCCCAGGTTTACAGGCCCTTCCTACTGCAGTTGGCGCATGAGGTGCCCTTGGCTGGTCATCTTGGGACCAAGAAGACTAAGCAGAGGCTCTCTGCCCATTTCTACTGGCCACGGATGGGAGCAGAGGTGGAGTCCCACTGCAGGACCTACCCAACTTGTCAGTTGTCTGGCAAGACTGGAGGTAGTGTCATTGCCCCACTGCAGCCATTGCCAGTGGTTGGCACACCATTTGAGAGGGTGGGCATCGACATCGTCAGTCCCCTTGACCCTCCCACTTCAGGTGGACATTGGTTCATCCTGGTCTTGGTAGATCATGCCACCAGGTACCCTGAGGCAATACCCCTTCGGACTGTTACTGCCAAGGTGGTTGCCAGGGCTCTCCTGGGCATTTTCACCCGTGTTGGATTCCCCAAGGAGGTTGTCTCTGACAGAGGATCCAACTTTATGTCTAGTTACATGAAAACCATGTGGAAAGAGTGCGGGGTAACCTACAAGTTCTCCACCTCTTACCACCCCCAGACCAATGGTCTGGTTGAGAGATTTAATAAAACTCTCAAGGGCATGCTAGGGGCTTTGGAAGAACCCCTAAGGTGGAAATGGGATCTCCCCCTGCCATGCCTGCTGTTTGCTTACAGAGAGGTACCTCAAGAGGGTGTTGGTTTCAGCCCCTTTGAGTTACTCTTTGGACATCCCGTAAGGGGGCCCCTCGCCTTGATCAGAGAAGGCTTGGAAGCCACCCCTCCAGGTCCCGCCAAGCAAGTGGGGGACTATGAGTTAGGCCTCAGACGGAGGATGACACAGATGATGGGTCAGGCAACAGCAAATCTCAAGGCCAGCCAGGAATTGAATAAGTACTGGCATGACCTTAAAGCCTCGCAAGTGGATTGGACTCCGGGACAGGAAATCCTTGTGATGGAGCCTACCAAGCCTAGAGCTCTGGCAGACAAGTGGACTGGACCCTTCAGGATCATCTCCAAGATGGGCGAAGTCAATTATCTGGTTGACATGGGAGCCTCTGGGGTAGCCCCTCAGATATTCCATGTCAACAGGCTCAAGCCTTTCCACCGGCGAGCAGAAGTCTCATGTCTCTTGCTAGCTTCAGGGCAAGAAGAGGATGAGAGTGAGCCCCTTCCTGATTTGCTGCATAGCAACCCTCAGGATGGCTCAGTAGAGGGAGTACATCTCTCTCCGGATTTGACAACAGAGCAACAGAGGGCCTGCAGGGCTTTACTCCAACAGTATGCCTCTCTGTTTTCACTGACGCCAGGCCTTACACCGTGGTGTAGGCATGAAATTGACACTGGTGACAGTGTGCCTGTCAAAAGCAGGTGCTACCGTATGTCAGATACCGTCAAGCACCACATCCAGGCTGAGGTCGCCAAGATGTTGGATCTGGGTGTTATTGAACCCTCAACCAGTCCCTGGTCCAATCCAGTGGTCCTTGTCCCCAAGGCAGGTTCCCAGGCGGGTACCAAGGATTGGAGGTTCTGTGTGGACTACCGAGGAGTCAATGCCGTCACCAAAACTGACGCGCACCCATTGCCCAGGGCTGATGAGCTCGTGGACACCATAGGTGCTGCCAAATTTGTGAGCACCTTTGACCTTACCTCAGGCTATTGGCAAATAGCTCTGACGGACCATGCCAAGGAAAAGACGGCCTTCTCAACACCTGAGGGACTCTACCAGTTTAGGGTCATGCCTTTTGGGTTGAAGAATGCCCCTGCCACCTTCCAGAGATTGGTCAACCATGCGCTCAGTGGGCTGGAAGCCTTTTGTGTGGCTTACTTAGACGACATTGCCGTCTACAGTTCCACCTGGGAAGAGCATTTGACACATCTGGATAAGGTGTTGCAGGCCTTGAAAAGGGCTAACCTCACTATCAAGGCCACCAAGTGCCAGATAGCTCAGGGGAAAGTTACCTATCTTGGTCATGAGGTAGGAGGGGGTCAAATCCAACCTCTCTCCAGTAAAATACAGGATGTACAGAACTGGGAGAATCCCACTACTCAAACCCAGGTGAGAGCCTTTTTGGGCCTCACTGGGTACTATCGCAATTTCATGGCAGACTATGGAACCATAGCTGCACCCCTGACAGCTCTAACTTCACCCAAACAGCCTAGGAAGGTTAATTGGACCGAAGACTGTCAGAGGGCCTTTGAAG
The DNA here is from genome assembly GCF_040938575.1 of Ambystoma mexicanum. Lineage (NCBI taxonomy): Eukaryota > Metazoa > Chordata > Amphibia > Caudata > Ambystomatidae > Ambystoma > Ambystoma mexicanum. Next base: position 763,335,765 of record NC_090937.1, on the reverse strand, counting down.
GCTTGAAAGAAAGTCTGTGTAGGGTACCTGTGTTGTGTGCGCCTGACTACAGCCGACCCTTTATCGTCCAGACGGATGCCTGCGACACCGGAATTGGAGCTGTCTTGTCCCAGTTAGATGACAAAGGGAGAGAACATCCTATCATATTCATCAGTAGACAACTCAAGGATAGAGAACTTAGGTGGGCTACTGTTGAAAAGGAGTGTTTTAGCATAGTTTGGAGCCTTAGGCGTTTTTGGCCCTACCTTACGGGGTCTACCTTCAAGGTCCAAACAGATCATAAGCCCCTGAAGTGGCTTATGCAAATGAAGGGTGAGAATCCAAAATTGCTCAGGTGGTCCATTAGCCTGCAAGGGCTAGACTTCACCATAGAGCACAGACCAGGGAAGAGTCACGATAATGCAGATGGCCTTTCCAGAAGGTATGTTGACTGTCTGGATGAGGGTGTCTATCCCGTGGGAGATTAGACACCCTCCAACTCAGTCTGGGGGGGGCGACTGTGATGCTGGAAATGCATCAGAGGGACAGGGCCTCTGAATCCTTGTCCTTTACTGCTTTTATCGTGTGTTCTGTCATGTTTTCTGCCCAGGAGTCCATGTGGGACTCCTGGCAGTGCAGCTCTCTCTTTTGGTTTGGTGAACAGACCTATGGGATACCCTTATGGCACCCATGGGTAGGGGTACAACCCTGTGCCCCTAGTGTATGTTTTTGGGCACCTGTGGGTGGCCCACAGAGCAGGGTATGGGCTGGTGGCAGCTCCATGCTGAATTTGACAGGTGCTTTGGGTGTCCTCCATTTTGGGATACCCAGGCCCTGCCATTGGGATCAGTTGATTCCTGATAGGAAACAAGATGGCCTCTGTGGCCTCTTGCTTTCTATTGCCTGTTACCTTGTTTCCCAAAGTCCTGGGAAGCCCTGACTCTGTCCCTTCCCCCCGACTGGCTGTTGGGTGGAAGTTCCATATATGGTGTTGTTGTGAAGGCCCAGCTAGACTGACTGGAGCCTTCCCAGTGACTGTATGTTGTGGGTACCTCCTGTGGGTGGGACCTGGGTGAATGGAGTGTGTGACCAATATACACTCCTTGTTGTGGTTGTCTGGTTTCTGGCATGAGAGACAAAGGCAGACAGCCCTGCCCGAAACTGGCCTGAATGCAGTGTGTAGTGTTGAATGGCTGGGTACTTGTCCCAATCAACATTCCTTGTTGTGAGTGTCTGAAAGGGAGGAGTGTGGCCTGAATGCACTGTGGCCTGATTGGCTGACTGACTGCATGAATGCCCTTCTGTATGATTGGCTGCTGAGTGTGTGCCAGCAGTGTGGATGAGAGACAGAATAGTATATCTGGAGACCTCTCACTACTGTTCAGAGGGTTCAGGGAACGTTCAGAAGCGTTCAGAAGCGTTCTGGAGCTGAGTCTCCACTATAAGAGTAACTGGAACTGCTGATCCTCGACGTCCAGCTGGAAGAAGACGACTTGCTGTTGCATTTGCTTCGACCGATCCGAAGGCTGCCGAAATCGTTGAAGACTGACCCGAGAGAGGACCTGGTAAGGCGCCCTCTTCCCGTGCTCCGAGGGACCATCGAGCACTGCTCCATCTTCGCCGAAGCGCCCTGGAAGACAGACTCTCGAAAGGCTGCCGACTCGAGACGGGACCGCCGAGGAGATCGAAGTGAAGCACCCGGACATCGCCGCCGTCGAAGTCCATTGCCGTCGACCAGGGTTCGCAAGTTTGTGTAACCGCTGGAGGCCCGTCAAAGTTGTGTTGCCCAGCCATGGGAACCACTTGATGCCGTGCCGCCGACGACCGGAGCCATCCGCTCCTTTGCCTAAGAACATTCGAATCGAAGGACTCCCTCGTCCGCACCGTCGACCGCTTTATCCTGCCGGAGAAAGTCGAGAACGACCAACGTGCTGAGGAGAAACCTGCCGGTGGGTTTCCCGCCACCCGAAGACCACAAAGACTCGAACGACTCGACGCCCTTGCTGGGCCTCCGTCTCCACAATCTTTGCGGTCCAGAACTATTGTCACCGAGGTGCCCCGCACACCTCTGCCTTGCAGGACGCCGACGCTCCAACGCCGACGAGCACCGCTCGGACGAAGCTGCCGCCTCATCGACGCCGTTCTACCCTGTTTGTCGACGGACGTTCGACGCCCCGTGTCTCCCGCTTGAAAGGGAAGGCATTCAAGAAGGGCCGTCGATTCCCTGTCGCCGAACACCGAGTTCCTCGACGCTTCTCGACGCCTCTCGACAATCCGTGACTCCCGCTTGAAAGGGGGTCGCTCAAGAAGGATCTGTCGACGCCTCTTCGAAGAACTCGACTCCACCAGGTACATTGGGGGGGTAAAAACATTATAGGAGGGAATAAGACTTGCAGAACAATATATGGACTGGGCTTGTGCTATATCTTTATTTTACAGGTTGCCCAGGTGGGGGGATCTCCACACAGAACTGTGTCTAGTGGTAGGGGCCAGTATTCTGCCTATTGCTCAACCATCTTATTTTCTCTCCTCTCTCTATTGTTGGTTTCACTCTATTGATCTGTGTGACATTGTTACAGTATTGTTGATGCACTTTAATGAGATCTAATACAAAGGGTGGTACCACTTTAGAATTGTATATATTTGCCATTGTTGATTTTCCTAAGTACAAAGTGAGTTATTATGATAAGTGTACATAACCTTGAATATTGATTATATAAAGACTGTGTTCTAACCAATACAGTGTGTGGACATTCCTTTGTGGAGGCTTGGGGACTACACTGTACTTAAGAACCAGCCTGCATCACCTCCTGAGAAGCTAGGCCTTGATTGCTCGTCCATTGCTACCGTACTAGAGAATCTTGGCTGGGGTCCTCTGTGCCTCTCTTCTACCATATAGAGAGCAGAAGTACAGACACCCCCCACCGGTCTTCTTCACAAGGACACCCGTGGGAATGCACAGAGGTCTGACTTGCGCGAAGCGGCCCAGAATTTATTACCCAGAACCCCAGACAAAGTGAACATTGAGTTTTTTCCCCACCAAATATCACACTTTGTCGGGGATTGTGGCTAATAAAAACTGGGGCAATTTGCGCAAGGCAGACCTCTGTGGATTCCCACGGGTGTCCTCTTTTGGGAAATGCATGGGGTTCCTCGTTTCCCTTGCTGGCTTCGACACCCAAGGCCCAAATCTGTAGGTTGCCCACATGAACAAAATGGGCAGTGGCGAATGGCTTGCGGTTCCCAGTCGGTTACCCTTTTCCTTTTGCGCCCCCGGTAGGTGCACCCACACATGTGAGGTACCGTTTTCATCGGGACACGTGTGGGGACACGGGAAGGTAGGCCACGTGTTGTTGTCGGTGTGTTTCGGTGGGTGGCCAGAGCGAAATGTCTGAGAATTGTCTTCATTTCCGGCCAATTTCAGAGACATTTCCCTGTGGCCACTCACCGAAACACGTCGCCAACAGCAGATGTCATACCTTCTCGTGTTCCCACAGGTGTCCCGACGAAAAAGGTACCTCGCATGTGTGGGTGCACCTACCGGGGGCGCAAAAGGAAAAGGGTAACCCGCTGGTAACCCCAAGCCTTTTCGCCACTGCCCATTTTGTTCATGTGGGCAACCTACAGATTTGGGCCTAGGGTGTCGAAGCCAGCAAGGAAAACAGGGAACCCCATACATTTCCCAAAAGAGGACACCCGTGGGAATGCACAGAGGTCTGACTTGCGCAAAGCGGCCCAGAATTTATTACCCAGAACCCCAGACAAAGTGAACATTGTGTTTTTTCCCCACCAAATATCACACTTTGTCGGGGATTGTGGCTAATAAAAACTGGGGCAATTTGCGCAAGGCAGACCTCTGTGGATTCCCACGGGTGTCCTCTTTTGGGAAATGCATGGGGTTCCCCGTTTCCCTTGCTGGCTTCGACACCCTAGGCCCCAATCTGTAGGTTGCCCATATGAACAAAATGGGCAGTGGCGAATGGCTTGGGGTTCCCAGTGGGTTACCCTTTTCCTTTTGCGCCCCGGTAGGTGCACCCACACATGTGAGGTACCGTTTTCATCGGGACACGTGTGGGGATGCGGGAAGGTAGGCCACGTGTTGTTGGCGGTGTGTTTCGGTTGGTGGCCAGAGCGAAATGTCTGAGAATTGTCTTCATTTCCGGCCAATTTCAGAGACATTTCCCTGTGGACACTCACCGAAACACGTCGCCAACAGCAGATGTCATACCTTCTCGTGTTCCCACAGGTGTCCCGACAAAAAAGGTACCTCGCATGTGTGGGTGCACCTACCGGGGGCGCAAAAGGAAAAGGGTATCCCGCTGGTAACCCCAAGCCTTTCGCCACTACCCATTTTGTTCATGTGGGCAACCTACAGATTTGGGCCTAGGGTGTCGAAGCCAGCAAGGAAAACAGGGAACCCCAAGCATTTCCCAAAAGAGGACACCCGTGGGAATGCACAGAGGTCTGACTTGCGCGAAGCGGCCCAGAATTTATTACCCAGAACCCCAGACAAAGTGAACATTGTGTTTTTTCCCCACCAAATATCACACTTTGTCGGGGATTGTGGCTAGTAAAAACTGGGGCAATTTGCGCAAGGCAGACCTCTGTGGATTCCCACGGGTGTCCTCTTTTGGGAAATGCATGGGGTTCCCCGTTTCCCTTGCTGGCTTCGACACCCTAGGCCCAAATCTGTAGGTTGCCCACATGAACAAAATGGGCAATGGCGAATGGCTTGGGGTTCCCAGTGGGTTACCCTTTTCCTTTTGCGCCCCCGGTAGGTGCACCCACACATGTGAGGTACCGTTTTCATCGGGACACCTGTGGGAACGCGTGACGGTAGGCCATGTGTTGTTGGGGGCGTGTTTCGATGGGTGCGTCAAGCGAAATGTGCGGAAAATGTGTTTTTTCCCCAAATTTCGGTCTTTGCAGGGGTGTCTGGGTAATAAAATCTGGGCCGATGTGCGCAAATCATACCTCTGCGGATTCCCACGGGTGTCCTCTTTTCGGAAATGCATGGGGTTCCCCGTTTTCCTTGGTGGCTTGGACACCCAAGGCCCATATCTGTATGTTGTGCCGGTCGGCAGAATGTCTGAGATTTCCCTCTGAAAACAGACTTGGGGTTAGTTGTGTTTTAGGCTTTCCCCTTGGCGGCCAGGTAGGTGCACCCACACATATGAGGTACCGTTTTCATCGGGACACCTGTGGGAACGCGTGATGGTAGGCCATGTGTTGTTGGGGGCGTCTTTCGATGGGTGCGTCAAGCGAAATGTGCGGAAAATTCGTTTTTTCCCCAAATTTCGGACTTTACAGGGGTGTCTTGGTAAAAAATTCTGGGGCGATGTGCGCAAATCATACCTCTGCGGATTCCCACGGGTGTCCTCTTTTCGGAAATGCATGGGGTTCCCCGTTTTCCTTGGTGGCTTGGACACCCGAGGCCCATATCTGTACGTTGTGCCGGTCGGCAGAATGTCTGAGATTTCGCTCTGAAAACAGACTTGGGGTTACTTGTGTTTTAGGCTTTCCCCTTGGCGGCCAGTTAGGTGCACCCACACATGTGAGGTACCATTTTCATCGGGACACCTGTGGGAACGCGTGACGGTAGGCTATGTGTTGTTGGGAGCGTGTTTTGATGGGTGCGTCGAGCAAAATATGCAGAAAAAGTGTTTTTTTCCCGACATTTCGGACTTTGCGGGGCTGTCTGGGTAAAAAATTCTGGGCCGATGTGCGCAAATCATACCTCTGCGGATTCCCACGGGTGTCCTCTTTTCGGAAATGCATGGGGTTCCCTGTTTTCCTCGGTGGCTTGGACACCCGAGGCCCATATCTGTGCGTTGTGCCGGTCGGCCGAATGTCTGAGATTTCCCTCTGAAAACAGACTTGGGGTTACTTGTGTTTTAGGCTTTCCCCTTGGCGGCCAGGTAGGTGCACCCACACATGTGAGGTACCGTTTTCCTTGGGACACCTATGGGAACGCGTGACGGTAGGCCATGTGTTGTTGGGGGCGTGTTTCGATGGGTGCGTCGAGCGAAATGTGCGGAAAAGGCGTTTTTTTTCCCCACATTTCGGACTTTGTGGGGCTGTCTGGGTAATAAATTCTGGGGCGATGTGCGCAAATCATACCTCTGTGGATTCCCACGGGTGTCCTCTTTTCGGAAATGCATGGGGTTCCCTGTTTTCCTCAGTGGCTTGGACACCCGAGGCCCATATCTGTACGTTGTGCCGGTCGGCAGAATGTCTGAGATTTCCCTCTGAAAACAGACTTGGGGTTACTTGTGTTTTAGGCTTTCCCCTTGGCGGCCAGGTAGGTGCACCCACACATGTGAGGTACCGTTTTCATCGGGACACCTGTGGGAACGCGTGACGGTAGGCCATATGTTGTTGGGGGCGTGTTTCGATGGGTGCGTCAAGCGAAATGTGCGGAAAATGCATTTTTTTCCCCAAATTTCGGATTTTGCAGGGGTGTCTGGGTAATAAATTCTGGGGCGATGTGCGCAAATCATACCTCTGCGGATTCCCACGGGTGTCCTCTTTTCGGAAATGCATGGGGTTCCCTGTTTTCCTTGGTGGCTTGGACACCCGAGGCCCATATCTGTACGTTGTGCCGGTCGGCAGAATGTCTGAGATTTCCCTCTGAAAACAGACTTGGGGTTACTTGTGTTTTAGGCTTTCCCCTTGGAGGCCAGGTAGCTGCACCCACACATGTGAGGTACCGTTTTCATCGGGACACCTGTGGGAACGCGTGACGGTAGGCCATATGTTGTTGGGGGCGTGTTTCGATGGGTGCGTCAAGCGAAATGTGCGGAAAATGCATTTTTTTCCCCAAATTTCGGATTTTGCAGGGGTGTCTGGGTAATAAATTCTGGGGCGATGTGCGCAAATCATACCTCTGCGGATTCCCACGGGTGTCCTCTTTTCGGAAATGCATGGGGTTCCCTGTTTTCCTTGGTGGCTTGGACACCCGAGGCCCATATCTGTACGTTGTGCCGGTCGGCAGAATGTCTGAGATTTCCCTCTGAAAACAGACTTGGGGTTACTTGTGTTTTA